>NC_138825.1:52715008-53963170 GCF_965183815.1 Platalea leucorodia | reverse complement strand
CTGTTCTAGATTTCAAAGTCTGCAACACTATTTAGTCTGAAGAAAAAGCTAGCAGCTTAAGCACTCATGGCAGTAACAGTGGACAAACCTTTTTGAATGCTTTGCTGACTAAAGATTAGGGGACAGCTTAATATTTTTGGCTACAGTTAGGCATGTCTATACTAACAAAAAACTTTCTTATGCCTAAAACATCTATGCTACAACCCATCACCACCAAAAACAAACAAATAAAAAAACCAACTCCCAAATTAACCAATACTGTACAGAAGGATAGACAGACTACACAGACCACAAGTCAGGCCGTATTACAATTATACTACTTAACACAGTATAAATCCTGACATGGAATAACAGCCTACCAACAAATGCAGAAGTCACTGTTAGTCACTCAAAGTTTTCACAGGAAAGCCTGCAAAATTCTAGTTACTGGCCATTTGTTGGTTTCAACATAAGTAAATGGGATCAGGCAAAAGCATCAGAGAGTTTAACCTATTTTAACTGACTCTGTCCTTAATACAGTTTGAACTCTAGGAAAAAAAGATAACAGATCAAATCACTTTTGCTTTCAAAGTCTAAAACAGTTTTTACAACTCATGAGACCAAGAGAGAGAAGGGACAGATGGGGTGCCAAGTGCGTTACTGCCCTGGGACACCCGCATGCACACACTATCCCCACTAGGGCTCGGAGGGTCTGACCAGGATCCTCAAGAGGGTTTGGGCAGGTTCCTCACCCTTTCAAACCTCCACTCCTCCTCCAGAAAAATGAAGAGAACAACTCTTCTTCACTGTGTGAACACACATCACCTAGCACAGCAACTCCCTGCTCTTGACACAGCCCTCTATCCTCTCCCTAAACAACCTGCCAAAAGTTTAAACTAGTGACACCCCAAAGAAATGAGCATTTTCTCAGGCAAACACAAAAAGCAAAATGATGACTATAGTGAATTTACTTTCTTAATTCATCTTGAAACAATCCCTTTAGTTTTAGGTATGTTATTTAAATAAAGGCACTGAAACACATTATTAAACACTGTTTAGCCTAGAGAAGAGAAAGCTCTGGGGAAACCTTATAGCAGCCTTCCAGTACTTAAAGGGGGCCTACAGGAGAGATGAGGAGGGACTCTTTATCAGGGAGTGTAGTGACAGGATGAGGAGTAATGGTTTTAAACTGAAAGAGGGTAGATTTAGATTAGAGATTAGGAAGAAATTCTTTATTGTAAGGGTGGTGAGGCACTGGAACAGGTTGCCCAGAGAAACTGTCGATGTCCCCTCCCTGGCAGTGTTTAAGGCCAGGCTGGACAGGGCTTTGAGCAACCTGGTCTAGTGAAAGGTGTCCCTGCCCATGGCACGGGTGTTGGAACTAGATGATCCTCAAAGGTCCTTCCAGCCCAAACCATTCTATGATTCTATAAATGCAAATCAGTCAGCCACTCCAGATATACTTGTGAAAGGAGACATCACAGTAATATTGTTCTTATTACTAAATACCAGGGAGACGGAATAGGTTTCTGAGCCTTTTTTTGTGCAGTTTCTCCCATATATTTTACGGAGATTAGAAATAAATAATAAATAAATCAAAATACTTGGCACTTTCACAACACTTTTTAACCAAAGGTGAGATGTTTTTCCAAAAGAAAGTAAATATAATTAATTCTATCTTTCAGCAAAAGAACTGAGGTACAAAGGACTGAAGACCTGCCTTTTTTGAGAAACAAAACACCCTCGTTTCCCTTTGAAATTAATGGAAGCTGCAGGCTTTTTGTTGCTCTGAAAACAAGGCTGTACATAACATTTCCTTCCCACTCCCCAAACCAACCTCACAACTGCAACTTAAGTATTCCTCACTTGCAGAAAAGAAGAATCAAAAGGCAAGACCAAGAGACATGAACCTAGGTAGTATCTAGTAAGCCAGGGAAAATGGTAGTGACATATACTTACTTTTTCTTTGCTTCATTGTCCCCTGGGATTTGCCTTTTCTTTGGGGGTGGCGGTGGGGGTAACTCCTGTCTGGATTGTTTAACCACTACCTGTTCCTTCAATTGCGTTGTTCCTGCAGCAGTCTTCTGTAAAACCTGTGTCATCCCTACGCTTCCTACAGCTTGAGTTACCTACAGAAAATAATTCAGCAAAAGGGTTAAATGCCATCTCTAACACAAACCGAATTGCTTTTGCTTAGTTCCTTTTACTCATCAGTCATAAAAGCCTATTCATTCACTCCTACAAATTACCACATCTAGCTGTCGTAAAGCACCTTTATCATAGATGCGCTCCAGAGAAAACTTCATTATTCTCATTTTACAGATGCTAACTATGCACCACAATTCTCAGTTCAACTAGAATTTCATGCCAGTCCAAGTGAACCAAAATCAACAAAATAAGCATTATATCTATTTTCTTTTGTAATTGCTTGGTTCACAGAAAGAACCAAGGTCCTTGGGGTTTATTAACACACAATGCTATATTTTACACTCATACTTCATAAAACCAAGCCTAGATCTCAGAAAGAACTAACGCACAGTGGATTTGGCCTAAAAAACTCACTGAAGTCAATAGAAACCTTCCACACTCTTTAACGGGTTATAAAGGAAGTCCTGGGGGAATCAACCTGTAAGTTCTAAGTATGTGCTTGATATTTAGGGGGAGTGAAAGGATGAAGACAGGATTTGGCACCCTCCAGTGCTTTGACGCAAACGCAAGAACAAATTGAAGCCACATGGATGAAATGGACCCCTACTCAGACTGCACAACTAATTCACTATACACTAAATGGATCATGAATCAGTGCCACAGCCTTTACCATAATAACATTTTAATATCATAAAAAGGACGTATGAGTCATAAAACTGTCAAACAAAGTTCTCACAGAAGCCAACGGGAGTTCTGTCTAAATAAAAACATTACCAAGCACTCAAAATACTAAAATAAACATTTAACAATCCAGCTTGGCTATCACCATTACATAGCAAACAAACAACTACTCTATTTTCAACAGATGAGAAATCATACTCACAGAGCATAAATGCTTGTATGACTCCCATTTATTTATCTATTCTGGGGTTTGGGTTTTGTCTTTGTTTTCTTTTAGTATCGGATTTAATCCAGTCCCAGCACTCTTATAATGTTTAAAGGCATTTGCATTGATTGATAATACATGGCAAGCCTGTTTTACTCATCAGAAAAATGAAGCTTAATCTGTGTGAGAAAGGAGTAATAGTACTAGTCAGGTTAACAACTTGGGGTTTTAAAGACCAAAAAACGCAGACAGCTTTGTCAGCAGATAAAGTCAGCCCCACGTGAAAGAGCACTCACCTAACTCTCTAGCCTGATGCCAAGAACTCCCCTGGGCAATTTTGCTGACAGTATCAATGAGGCTTGCATACATACAGACATCTAAACAGCTAAAAAGTAATAAAGCCTTGTTAAGTACCTGGTTAGAGTAATCCTCTAGCTTCTGAACCAAACTGTCCCACCTCTGAGTTAGTTCTTCTTGATCCTGATCGATTTTACTGGATGCTCTGCCATTCCCAAGGATTTGGGCCACATCCTGACCTAGCTCATTCAGCTGGTCTAGTGTTTGCCGTTTCATACCCATGTCCTCTTTCAAAATCTGAAGTTAAAAGAAAACATTAAAAGATGACATCAACTATTCTGCCACCCCTTAGCTTTTAATTCCATGGGGAAAAAAAAGAAAAACCAAAAAGGTACTACCTGAGCCAGATGCATCATAGATTTCAAAACAGTTCTCTTGTATAACAAAGCATTAACAGACACTCTTAAAAAGAGCGCATCCCTGAAACAGCTCCTAAAGCAGTCAGCAGTATCTCTTGAGTAACAGTTACTAATGATTAGTTCAGGTACAAGCTGCACCAAGGTATTAAAAAAAACCAACCCAGAACAAAATGAAAAACACAAACCACAAACCCACACTTTGGAAAACACAGCTGACCGGTGGCCTGCAATAAACTCCAAACCCTGTCAAAAGCCCAGGATAGATGTTTCAAAGTTTGGCAGACAAACCTGGAATGGCCATGGAGTAAGTTGTACACACTTTTTAAATTCAAGTGAAAGAATCTGGCAAGGAGAGAATATTGTCCTGGCTTCTAAAGTATCATGCATTCACAGCTCCTACTGCGGTCAAACTGGTAATTTGCCATTCATTTAGTCTATGAGACTTGACAGGATAGAGCAGGATAGCAATACTCACTGCTAGTTTTCGAACATTCACACTCAGGTCTGTTTGATCCTTGAAGTTGCTTGTCTGGACCTTACTCAAAGCCTCTTCTTTCTCAGTTAACCAAGCTTTCAATAAGCACTGCAGATCATAAGAAAAATAGCACAAGAAAATACCAAGTTTGTCAAACAGCTATTGACAATTCCTTCTTTAAGATCTTTACATTCAAAGCACAGCTCTGCAGTCTTTATATGCAGGAATTTCAGTTGGCATTAACAAAAATAGTACACAAAAGGGGACAAAACATATCAGATCAGAGAACTAAGTAATACTTTCCAGCAAAACAATTTCAGCAAAACCATTTCTCAATACATCAGAGTGCACCCCCCAAAAGTTATTTATAACAACCAGGTATCCACCATAAAGCTGACAGAGGACTTACAAATTATATTAGAATTAAATATATCAAAATGGTATGTATGCTTTCTTTCATTCTCCTTCTTCCTTTGCAATTCAAAACCAGCCATTACAAATGTTTTCTCACAGAAGCCACACCACTGATAATTTAGAGCTCTTTTAGTCCAGGCAGTTGGTCAAAGGCTCAGATGTTAATTAGTCACCCCCCTGTTTACTGTACTTACTTCCAATTGCAAAATAACTTCAGCAAATACTGCCTCATTAACTGCTGAAAGCTGGAGTGGTCTGCTCTGGATAGCACTAACTCAGGGATCTTGAACTTTTTCCACCTTTTTCTAGGAAACCTGTCCTGGGTCTCACTTCTCTTCAGTCACATAGCACTCCTACAGAAACTCCAGCAATAACTGGCATCGAGGATGAGGAAGGATTTTATACATTTTATATTATGTTGCAACATATTGCTGATGCTGCACAGTCATCTCCATAGACTGGAATACCCAGCTCTTGATGAAGCACTGCTACTCCTCTTTTTTTTTTTTTTTTTTTTTTTTTAAAAGATACAGCAAGGCAGACCTTTTTGTTCTTTGAACAACACACTAGGCTCCTCAGTCTAGCTGTATATTTCTGGCATTGTCCCAGAACTGACTACAGCAACTTTTGGGCCAAAGGGTTAAGGCAGTTTACATTGCCAATGTAAACCAATATGCAAAATGTACAGACAGCAAATATGATGGTGGTGGAAATGCCATAAGGCTGCGAGAAACAAAATTATAACACCACATACTCTCTGGAAAAATCACGCTGGCATCCCAGCCAACATATTTTATGCATAAGAGGAGCTTAAAAACCCTTCAATGTATTCAATTAACTTCTGCTAAATCAGCAGTCAAAGATAACTCTCCCTAGAAAACTGAAATATAATTATCACAGTGCTAAGAAATATCTGGCACTGATTGAAGAATTTGTTTCCTGAGTGGTAAGAATTGTGTTGACTTGGCAATGTGGTTTCCAAAAAAATTTCTAGGCAGCCACAAAAAGGCTGATGCATCACTGTAGCTCATCTCTCCATCTGGTTGGGCGAAATGGAAAAATGATAGTACCGAAATGTTTTAGTTACTTTTGTGTTAACAAAGTGTTTATATTGAAGTTTTTAATTAGTTTCAAATTTTAATTTTTGCAGGTCACTTGATAATTCTCGAGGACAGAGAACTGCAATTCAAACCTGCTAGTAATAAATGCATTGTTCAGTGCTGAACAACAAATGCAAACATGGGCCAATCTAAACCACTGAAGATAAACTTCTATTTCCTCATTACTTGCTATCTGACATTCTACATTAAACACCAATTATTTTTTTTCACTTTTACAGAGCAACATAATTACATACAAATTAAAAAAGCTGAGCGCAAAACACCTCCAACAGAAGATGACACTCTTAATAGTATTGTAATAGTCAATGAGTGCTCACTTTTCCCCAGACAAATATAAGGGTGGAAGAATACAGAAATATGTTCACATAGGGTCATCTAAACTGAGAGCACCTGAAGTCTGTACTTTGATGTAGAGTGAGGATTTCTGAGGAATCCTTATTTCTCAACTCAGAGACTTACCTTGCCCAAGAGCTGCCAGAAAATGTTAGCACACGGTTTTCTGTATGTACGTATACATGTGCCAACACAGTATTTTAAAGAAATACATATAGATAGATATTTGGCATTGGATAAACCAGAATCTGAACCTTGGGTCCATATTAACAATAAGATCACATGAGCTGCAAATTCAGCTTATTAATATACTGCAAATAGATATGGGAGGGGTCAGGGAGAAACACATACACAACCCCAAAAAATGCAGACAAAACATCCCTGTCAAAGAAACCAGGCTGTAACTGATAGCAACAGCTATATCGGCACTGTTCTACTTCTTTCAAGTGTCTAAACAATCTGTGTACACTGCAGAGTTTAAACAATAGCTTACAGAGATAAATACCATCATTTAAGAAAACAAAACAATTGAAGTAAAACCTTCAAAGGAAAAGCCATCAAATATTTTACACTGAGACACAAAACAAGCTCTAGCACTAGGCAAGCAAACCTAACACATGTAGTTGTGTTACCGTATTTTTATGCCATCAGCTAATTTGTGTTTGAGCAGTATATTTAATATATACGTAAAATGCGCAATATCAAAGCAAGAAAAAAGCTCACAATGCCGTCTTTCACAATTCGACTGTTTGCCTAAACTCAAAATGAGACAAGCTGCATGCTTTGCTATATTGACCAAATGTTTTATGTTACTGATTTTGAAAGGAGTATCTATTGATTAGTTGATTGCACAATTGTGTACATGTTTCCATGTTGGAAGCACATATATCTTCATTAGGAAAATTTCTGTAATTACCAAACCGCCAAATACTTCGTGATCCATTGTCATTTTGCTGTCATGGATATTCCCACTTCTTGGCCATTTTGCAAGCTACCTTGGAAATTATTTTACAAGCAGTTAAACTTTCTTACTTAAGCTTCGGAAAACACTTCTCTTGCACTGCACAGCTACTCTACTCCTGAAGAAATGCTGGGAATCCAAACAATAACACAAAATCTAGTTTTTCAAGGCTTTTTTTGGAGAGCTGTTAAACCCTACCAAGGGGTTTGGTTTTGGGTTTTTTTTGGTTGGTTATTTTTTTCCCCTCCACAAATCAACCAGTCACTCTGGGTAACTGAAGAGCTACTAACCTGCTCTTCCAGCAGCTCCTGCCATAAAAGCTGAACTTCTTGCAGCTTGAGCCGTCGTTCCTCAGTCCAACGACAAACTGCTGTCCACCGCTCGCCAAGTCTCTACAAAAGCAGGAAACACTCATGAACATTCACGAGCCTCACAAGGAAACTCAAAAATCAGATATTCAAAAGCGTAATTTCTACTTCACAGTAACCTCTTTCTACATTAAGGCTACCTCCTTGCCAGTAATCACCATTACTGTATCACACGAAGCTGGAGGTTAAAACTTTCAGAAGCATCACCTATGGCCTTAGCTCTGCTCTTGCTGAAGTTAGCTATCTGATTGACTTCAAAAGGAGCGAACAAAGTAGCATGAATTCTGTTTCAATAAATTCTGTTTCACACTCCCTATACTTCAGGTTACAGTCTAACTTCCGACAAAAACGGGAAATACTTCACACGCTATTCCCCAGATAAATTGTGCTGATGTCTTTAAATATTTTTCCCATCAGATTTTAGCTCCCTAATGAAAACTACTTATGTGAAGTAAGAGTTGTACTGTGCATCTTCCCATTTTAATGAAACTGCTCAAAGGATACACTACAAAAGTGCCTAAGTCACTGAGCATACGAACAGCTTGACTCATCAAGAACTGAGCTTGAAAGTCACCAAAGCACTTTTGCAGGTTTCACCCTGAGCAAATTTAATAACTCTTTACTTTAATATTACTTCTAAAAAAATATTACTATAAATTACTTCCTAGGATAAATTGTCTTTAAACACAAAAATGTTGCTTAACAATTATATGCAAAGGTTTTAAGTGTCCACTACTACAGTTAAAAGAGGGCTCTAACATTTTACCTGCAATTGTTCTTCCAGAATGGCTGTTGCACTTTCCCCACTGCTTTCATCAACAATGACGACCATGTGCGTTAGGGAGTTTACTTTCACCTGTTCTGTCTCTAGGTCACTCTGCAAGCTCTAGAAGAACAAATCAGAGGTTACCAACTTTGAATACATTTGCTAATCCGCTATTTTGGCCACAGTGACTAACAACTGCTGTGGCAAAGTACTTCAGATTCAACAGTTAAGCACAGATTTTACCACTGGGAACCACTGCACGGTTTAAATATACATAAGCAAAAGACTGCTAGAAATTAACCCAAAACCATTCTGTTAAAATGTTGGAAAACATGAAGGAGTACTTTAAGCTGTATGCACCATACTTGCCTAGGAGAATCATATGACAACTGCATTGACTTTCTATGTGTCTACTGTTATAGGTAAGAGAGCTGAAGTGTTTCTATAAAAAGCTATCGTTGTTAATAAGCAAGTATCATAGGGCATGCCAAACGGAAAAAAAGTCACTAAGAACATTCATCTTTTAATAATTGACAATATAATTCTCATAAGTTATCAACAGTGCTATAATTGATCATGATGCTCAAAGACAATAGTCAAAAACTGCAGAAAGCATACAGTTCCAATTGGTTTGAAATAATCTGTAGGTTTAAAGATACATACAACTTCCAGAGGAACAGATTCCATGGTTAAAGTCTACCTCCGAAATCTCTGCAAGATCAATATGCCTTTATAGTACTGTAAATATCACTTTTCATCCCAGAATATCCTAAGCTACTCCATGAACAACATGCGTCAAACTCCGCAGACTTTGAAGACAGAGGAAAGAATGCAAATGTGGGACAGGAAATTACACAGACTAAAAATACTCCACAGTTCTTGCCCTGTGAGGTACGTCCCATGCTGGGGAGAAGGTCAAACCTCAGCACTGAGTACGAAAACCAAAGCTGCAACCATGACAAGTATCAAAAGGCCGTCTTTCTCCTTCAAAAAAAACACTGCAGGCTAGAAAGGCTGGACTCCCATCCAGAAACTTAATTGAGAGAAAAACCGCTTCCAAAACCTTGTGCACATCAGAGAGCAGTGTCTATACATCCCCTTAGGATGTGATCCCTGGAAAAGCAGGGACTGGAATCAGTGACTTGGGAAGCCCTTCCTGATAGTTTTAACTCCCACATTATTTTAGTTTGCAAGTCTCAAGCATGCTTTAGCAATGCCTGCCAGTCATTAAAGGTAAGTTTGTCTACAGTATGTTTCATACTGTCCCTCACACCCAACAGTTTACCTGGAGAGGCCTCATTTCCTGCACAAAGTGAGGGTAACGCAATTTCCCCTACAGGTTTCGCTTCCTGCATGAAGCAAAGATGACAGGTTCTGCTATAGTCATCAGTGCTCAAGTGTTCAGTTAAGAAAGCACTTCCAGAAACTTCCAATTCCTTTCTACCCCATAATCATCCTTTTCCAAACATCAAATGCAGCGCCTCAGCACACAGCCATATATGACTTCTGACACAAATTTCTCAGCTAAGGAACCCACTAACATACACATCTTCCAAATACTTCTCCCATACATATTACATAACAGACAAAAAGGTTTACTTTATGTTCTTCCAGCTGTTTTTGAAGGGACTCCAAATCTTCCGCTAAGAGCTGAGATTCCATCTTCCGAATGCGTTCTTCTGTGACTGTCAGCCAGTCAGACAGCTGCTGCAACTGCTGCTTCTGGAGCTCCATCAGCATGTCATGCAGGCTGCAGGGGGAAGCACAGGCAGAGTTATTTCAGAAACAGTTTTCCCAAGGAGAGACTAAGTTCTAATTCCTATAGGAAAGCAGCACAGCCATTCGTTAACCAGTTAGCTATCATCAAATAGTGAATTATGTTAGCGAATTATGCAATTTATATTGTTTCTTTCAACAGGGATTTGCTCCTAATAGAGCCTCTGCAGAGAGTTGCAACAAAACACAGTTTCTCCCTTGATGTACAGCTCTTAGCTGGATAACCCACAGGTTGGAAAAAATTCTAAGTGCTTTTTAGTTGTGTAAACAGACATAGCTATTCACATCTACTGTATGTTTTATTGAGGAGCTTAAACTACTGAAACAATATTGAAAACACATTTATGTAACTACTGCATGTAGATACTATCTATTTAGTCTGGCATTTACATAACATAACAGTCACAAAATACTTCTATATAAGAATCCAAAAGAACCCAGTTATATTCGCTTCTTTTGTTTCACCTTGGAAAGTATGAAGAAAGTGGATTTCATGTCACAAACTGAATTGTTAATTCAAAAAAAAAAAAAATCATCTTACAAATGGATGCAAACCAGCTCCTCAGAGATGCAGTAAGCACCAGAGGTCAGTCCTGCAGCTCTAGGAGAGGTTGTGCAGCGTGACTCACCGGGACTGCCTGTCCATGCTCTCCACCCTGAGCTCCTCCCAGCGGGAGTTCAGCAGCAGCATTTGCTCCTGGATCTCAAACTCCTCTTCGGGCGACAGATTTCCCTGGGCCACCAGTTGGTTTCCAGCCTGCAGAACGCTACCCACGCTGCTCTGGTGTGCAGTCAATTCCATCATAAAACCCTGGAAACGGTACAACCAGCCACATCACTGTGATTTGTGAGCTCCTACAAGAGTTTATGAATTTGTAAGTGTAATGGGTTTGTGTGGCACGGTTTTGGTAGCAGGGGGCAGCTAAAGGGGTGGCTTCTGTGAGAAGCTGCTAGAAGCTTTCCCTGTGTCCGACAGAACCAATGCCAGCCAGCTCCAAGACAGACCCACCGCTGGCCAAGGCCGAGCCCATCAGTGATGGTGGTAGCACCTCTAGGATAACGTATTTTTAGGGGGGGGAGAAAAAAGCAAACAAACAAACAAAAACCACCACAACCCTGCACAGCTGCCTGGAGAGAGGAGTGAGAATATGCAAGAGGAACAATTCTACAGACACCAAGGTCAGTGAAGAAGGAGGGGGAGGAGGTGCTCCAAGTGCTGGAGCAGAGATTCCCCTGCAGCCCATGATGAAGACCACGGTGAGGCAGGCTGTCCCCCTGCAGCCCATGGAGGTCCACAGTGGAGCAGATATCCACCTGCAGCCAGTGGAGGACTCCATGCCAGAGCAGGTGGATGCCTGCAGGAGGCTGTGACCCCGTGGAGAGCCTGCACTGGAGCAGGCTCCTGGCAGGACCTGTGGACCCATGGAGAGAGGAGCCCAGGCTGGAGCAGGTTTGCTGGCAGGACTTGTGACCCCGCGGGGGACCCACGCTGGAGCAGTCTGTTCCTGAAGGACTGCACCTTGTGGAAGGGGCCCACGCTGGAGCAGTTCATGAAGAACTGCAGCCCGTGGGAAGGACTCACGTTGGAGAAGTTCCTGGAGGACTGTCTCCCATGGGAGGGACCCCACGCTGGAACAGGGGAAGAGCGTGAGAAGTCCTCCCCCTGAGGAGGAAGGAGTGGCAGAGATAGCGTGTGATGAACTGACTGCAACCCTCATTCCCCATCCCCCTGTGCTGCTGGAGCGGAGGAGGTAGAGAAATCAGGAGTAAAGTTGAGCCTGGGAAGAAGGGAGGGGTGGGGGGGAACGTGTTTTAAGATTCAGTTTTTATTTTCTCATTACCTTACTCTGATTTGATTGGTAATAAATTGAACTAATTTCCCCAAGTTGAGCATGTTTTGCCTGTGAAGATAATTGCTGAGGGATCTCTCCCTGTCCTTATCTCGACCCAGGAGCCTTTCATTATATTTTCTCTCCCCTGTCCAGCTGAGGAGGAGAGTTATAGAGCAGCTTGGGTGGGCACCTGGCATCCAGCCAGGGTCAATCCACCACAGTAAATGTCCTAATAAATTGTCACATTTGAAACAGTGCTGCAGAATGAGCTGGCACCATCAAACACAGAAGCATGGCAGACCTGTTCCTCTCTATGATAGGAGATTCTCCATGAGCTACAAAAATTCTGAACCCAGTAAAATAGAGCTAATTGAGGGGAAAAAAAGCTGACCACCTCAGAGAAAAAGCTGTTTGTAAGAAGGCAGCCTTTGAACAAATGCACCAAGAAAATAAAACAAATTTACCTATGGCCAACAGAACATAAACCAAGACCTAAAATGTAACATAGGAAAGCAAATAGAACATTGAGTTAATAACATTAAGAATTCACATATTTACTATAAATCCAGAACACCTCTTCCTTTGGTTCATGGCTTTAAAACTGTAGCACAAGAAAAAAAACCAATTCTTCATATTGATCAGCATTCAAATTTTAGATTCTATTGTATACAGTAAGCTGACACAGGAGAAAACTAAAACATCTAACATGACACTTGAAACTTTTAGCAACATTAGAACATTTGTTCAGACTTAGAACAGAACCAAAACAAAATAATTTGGAAACAACAATAATTTGGAAGCAACAACACATGTTTCTGAAATAAACTATGCTAATCATGACAGGGAGACCACCGAATTAAATTGACATGATTATCAGTTTCAGCATTGCCCTCATTTAACAGCAAGTGACATAAGGCTGACCAGGCTTTTTAGTAGTTGGCAGCAGAGAAGCATGAATCAGCCTGGATCAGACTGTCTTTGTATTATACACATCAGTGAGCCAGCCACCAAAAACTGATTAAAAAAATACATTAAAGTTTCAAAGCATGTTCCACTGGAAGTTCTCCTAAAAGGATCTATTTCACCTTCAAGAAGCTATTATTTGTCAACAACAACAAAAAAAAAACCCCAAACACATCACATTCAGTTAGAGGTGCTTTTAATTTAGAAAAAGCACGACAAAAGAAACAGAATGGCATGTTTTGGATAAGGACCAGGAAACGGACATTCTGCAGCTCTCTCACACACAAAAAAGAGCAAATGAATTTTCAAAAGCAGCTTACTTCATGCGTGGAAAATTGCTCTTTGACTTCCTCAACATCATCAGATATCTCCTCCTGTTCCCGAAATGCATCCTCAGCCGACAGCAACCACGTAAGAACTTCTTCCAGAGCAACTTGGTAGCTATCCAAGTCCATATCCACCTCTGTCACTGTGCTGGGTGTCTCTGCTCTAGAACTGCCCTGCTCCTCTTCAAGTGCCACAGCCTAGGCAGTCAGAGAAAAGTGACGTCTTAGAAGTGCACAGAAGATGCCTTCCCAAATGATACTAAAAATAGAACAACTAAAATCCCTTTTAATCCTTCAGAAAATGTTAGAAGTAATCATTGGGTACATTTTAATGAGAAGGGTCACAGTTGCCACTAATGAACTTTCATTTTGAAATAAAGAACCTGGATAGAAAAGACAACTTTTTTGCTCATTTAACAGTGGATCTCACATCCAAACAAAAACCCATCACTACCACAAGGCCTGCGACAAACTCAAAGATTTTGGGCCACCCCCTCCAGCTTGCCAAGACAGAGAAGCAGAAGAAATAAGCATAATACAGATGGAACTTTACACAACTTTATACCTCAACACACAAGATTTTGGACATGAATCAGAAAAGAAGAAAAAGGAAGACAGGACAACTTAAGTCAATCACAAAGAAGATGCTATGATTTTTCGTATTTTCCTGATTGTGTTGCTCGAGATAGAAGGCGTGTTCCAGAAATAAACTGACAAGCCTGAAGATCAGCTAAAATTACAACTCAAGAAAATGCAGGCAGACTTTGATGAGAAACACACCTGCTGCATGTTGAACTCTCCATCCTCACACTCCTGCTTGTATCTCCTTGGAAGGGTCTCCACCTCCCGGATGTCTTCCATAGTGACTTGCTTAGGAAGGACCTCAAACAAAGAGGTTAAATACATAATAATAGACTTTTTGTCTGGAAGCTGTACAGCAACATCTGCATCAAAAAGATAAAATATGGGGAAAAATAAATGAAGAAGCTGCTTTTCTAAATCATTACTTCGAATACAGTTAAGACTTTACATACAGTGTAAATCACAGGTTCTCCCGTTAAGTAGCCTTTAGTAAGCTTTAAGTTAAAAGACCAGATTTGACATACGTTCAAAGCAGTATGAAGGAGAAAAAAAAATCTTAAAAAAATAAGTTTTCTACATTTGGAAGAGAATTCACGTTAAAAGGAATGATCTTTTTGAAGTAAGAGCCTAAACCTGAAGCTATTAGGGAATAAAAACTGTTTGGGAAAAATTATTCTGGAGCATCGCCGAAGCAGAAATGCAGTTCAGGGACAGTATCCCACGTAAACAAACATTTCCACTCCGGCTCTGTCCCCACTCCCAGCATTGGTCAGTTCATTTTCTTACTTTGCATATGGAAAAGAGTTTCACTGACTCAGGTTCACCTACCTCTCGGTTTATGAGTGCTATCTATTCAGGTTGTTTTTTTTCTTTTGTGTTGTTGTGTTTTTTTTTTGTTTTTTTTTTTTTTTTTTTTTTTTTTTGTAAGAAGGTGGTGCTTGAATCTATAAAGTTTGAGAGCTTGTCTTACAGAATGAGTCTTTGGAGGCTCACTTCAAAGCAGAGTGACAGCTCAGGATTTTAAAAAGGAGCCATAAGAGTTTCCTGGTAAGCATTCTACATGGTAAGTACTCACAGCACTGGCAGCTACTGCTACTCAGTGTGTATATAAAGAACAAAAGATAGTGAGCTCTTAAGCTATCCCATTCTACACAATGGCCTGCTTCATCTGAAAAGCATAGACCCTTGCAGTAGAACTCCTACCTAAAATAAAACAAAGCCAGGGTACCAACTTCACCTTCTGTATACTGTCTCTGAATGGTACATCAATCTGAATCTTAACATTCAAGAAGCCGAAGCATACCCACACACAGACATACCCTTACCCTACAAATTACATTCTTTTAAACCCAAATTTAAGGGCTTGAAACAAAATACCACTGCACAAAACTGCTAGAATTTGTATTCATAGTAAATGTCAATATAAGAAATTTCTTTCAAGAGAGCTCAAAAAAGCTTCTGGTCAAGTAAAGTAACCATATCCCACCTTCAGGATCCAACAGTTTCTCAATTCCCAAGTGGTTCTTGGCTATGCTGAAAGCATGTTCCAGTCTCTCAACTGGGGACATCTTTATAACTTTATCCCAGCTGAAAAGCTCAGGTCTAAAAGTAAAGACAAGACAGGAAAGAAAGCAGTAAATTTTAGCCGAAGAAAAAATTCCATACCATGTAGAGTATGAAGTTATGGACAGGAAGATAGCTACCTAAGTAATGTGAACATACACATACATACAAAATATAAACATGAGTGCATATACACAAATGCATAAATACAAATATGTGCTTTCTTTTTATTAGCGAGAATCTGGCAATCACAAATCAATTACCTGACTGCATGTCCACAGCAACATCCACCTTCCATTCTATGTATTCCATACATATACTCATTGACTGCAACAGGAGATTAAATACTACTAACAAGAAAATAAAGTCTGTCTTTAAAATTTATTCCAGAAGCAGTTTTCTTCAACTGTTTCTTTCACAGCATTACCGTTACTACATGCTTTCTGCGTGAGGCTCTGCTGAGTAACCGAGAGTCACTCTGTTCCTGAAGAGCCTCATTCCAAACTTGTGGTGTGGCTCAGTGACCACCCCAGACCATCCCAGCCAGGAGCAGCAGCGGTCTCCACCCCTGCTCACTCACCCTTCCCCACAGCCTTTTTCCCCCCATTAAAAAAAAAAACCAAAACAAAAACCAAAAAAAAAACAAAAAACAAACAAACAAAAACAAAAACAAAAAACCCCCACCAAACTAAAAAAAACCCACCCCATCACAAGTGCTCATGAGAATCACAACAGAAATCAGACCAAGGAGCTGATCCGTTTACAATGCCAGCCGCCTTCATCTCACATTAGCATCAACCAAACCAAATCTCCAGTCCAGCTGGGCACCCAAAACATACCGGCAGGTCTCAAGGGGAAAGAGCAGAGCACGGAGCAGGAAGCGGGGTCAGCAAACAGGGCCCCCTCCTAGCGGTACCTACACCGACAGGGCATGATCAGCCCGGCGCTGCAGCAGCACAGCTGTAAGACTACAGAGCCATCAAAGTACTTCCCATTCCCCTGTAATAGCGGCTTCTCATTAAAACACCGCTATTGATTCTGTCATTTATAGAACTTGGGGAGGAAGAGATGGGCTTGCCTTTAATTCTTTTAATACTTAATTCAGTTGTAAATTGACCCGAGAGTATCCTTTTAACATCTGTTATTACCCTTTGTGAAACAGGAGGGCTATAAGCCAGCAGGGTCTGAGAAGCAAAAAGCCTGAGGAAGGCGGGGTGAGCAGGGAACCGAGATATGCAAAGACCCTGATAGAAGCTAGTGGAGTATTATACCTCCATGCAAGAAGCAACAAGGATAACCATATAGATTCACATAAAGCTTTAGCAGAGACTCTTACTTTGGAAAACACATTGCAATAAGTATATTGTATATGCACTACCTGCACACTGCCATGATAACACAAATTTTAATAAAATGCAATCTAGGTATTTGCCCACGAGCAAGAAAATTGTACCAAAAAGCAGAATTCAATTCAAAAAGGAACGAAGCTAATATTAGGAAATGAAAGAGACCAGCACAGTAAAATGTTAAATGTCCTATTACCTCATATAATTTTTTTAAGTACTGCAAGTGTTACAAAGTTACTAGATATTATAGCCAAGAGGTAGCACTGCTAACAATTGTTGATAAATACATAGAGAAAAGCGAGCTACCACACCTCTTAATGGGATCCACAAAAATTCTCATGTATTAAGTGTCATATTAAGCTAAATTTAAAAAGCAATATTGAAAATGCCCCTTAGGCAGGGAAGCACTACTCTCTGGGTAAGCTAAATAGCTTTGTTGTCCTACCACTTCTGCAATTTGCCCCAATCTCCTTGTTCCTTGCAAGTATGTTTTAAAGCTTCTCTTTCAAAACCAACCTAAATTTAAACCCAGCTCAAGATTTCTCAAAAGTGTGAGGAAAATGGTGCTTCCCTGGCTAAAGGACTGGTGCCGAGGGGCAGCAAAGCTGAATCCTGACATGCTGGCAGCTGCCAGGCTCCCAGGAAGAGGGAATAAAAAGCTCAGAGATCAGCAAAGCCAGGTCACCGAGAAATTTTAGGAAGCCAGAAGAAAGCACAGTTACTCAGTTAAAAGTTTCCAGCAGGGGCTTTTGCTACTTAACAGTGCTCTGAAAAGGGCAGAGCTCACAGACTTCAGACCCCACAAAGCCCAAGCACATAGTCACAACGCATAAGGACAACAAAGAGCCTGAAGCCAATTTTGCTGCCTCTCCTGCTTCCCTCAGGGCACCTAGGTCTCACTTGTGTCTAAAGCTGGCACCCTCTCCATCACAAAGCTTCACATGTTCAGCAGCAGAGCTATGCCACTACGGGCAATTATGCTGGTATGAAAACCACCAGTGCAGCTCACACCATCCAGAGAAGGCACTTGGTAATACTTCTGATAAACTCCAGAGAGGCCTTTGCTAGTATTGCTCTGCCTTTGCAGAAGAGTCCTTCCAAACTTTCAGGAGTCCTCAGTGTGGTGCAGTTGCTCCCCCCATGCATCCATGCAGGCTGAACACAAGCCAGCTCTGGTCTACAAGGCACATAGGTGTGTCGGGGCTGACCTGTCCCGAAGCCAGCGAGCCTGTAACAGAGCCTGTTATTTCAGTCAGCACAGGCTGAATGGCACTTAAGAGCAGAGAACAGCAGGCTCAAAGTGAACACATGCTTTTGTGAACACTTTGTATCTGCTGGGTATAAATATTCTGGCTGTTTGCAAAGCATTTACCATGACAGATACCTGGTGGCCAGGAGGTCTGGTTAAATTCTAGATATTATCATACCATTACCATGTTAAAACCGTTATTTATAGTTAAGAACAGTCGCCCTTGCAAAGCACTGAGCTGACTGCATTTAAAGTACACTGGCTTAGAATGGATTGCCCAGAAGCAGATGTCAAAGAAAATTAAAAAAAAGAAAAAAGAAAGAAAGAACTGGTAAGTTTCATAGGAGTCTGTAACGATGATTTCTTTAGACTACCAAAGAGATCTCCAAAAAAATCAGAAAGAACACAAAAGGTCTGTGCAAAGAAGCTTTAACAGCATTCCTTATAAAGTATAATGAACAAACTAATGAATACGCTACAGATACCTGAAGTACTCTATTACCCTTTGATTCTTCTGCTCAACAGTTCTGAAAGAACTGCATACGTTGTCTTTCAAGCAACATACATTCAAAAACTAGAGAAAAGCTACAGAGCCTGTCTGTCTTATTCCTTCGTTTTGAAGCTTCTGCATATTCCTACTAAAATGATATGGCAAACTCCGACGGAAGAAATGTTTCCCTTTGCAGAGGAGGGAGGGCAGGAGGAAGGAAGTACAGGGGAAGGAGGTGGTCAGCCCCCCTGCAGAGACCCGTTCAGCATGCACGCTGGATAATGCATACTAAGTGGGATATAAATCCACTTGAATTAGCAAGTGTGGGTGCATGTGTAGGAACTGAGAGTTACACTGCTGCCTTGGCTAGATCCTCTGCAAGGCTCTGGCAATATCCCTCCACTGTTATTGTTACCACAACAAAAAAAAACCAAACAATGAATCACTGAAACAGGCTAGAAGCTGTCAAATGCTCAAGCATGAAGACATGGGAAAAAAGCCACTTACTTCACCAGGTCTAAGATAAGCTGTTTGCTACTTACTTGTGTCTGTGGATGACAGCATTAAAGGCGAGTCCATCTGCCCAGCTTGTGGTGAAGTTCAGAACATTGACCTGACTGTAAGGTCTCGTGGACTGCCGAACCCAGCTCAGCAGGATCTTCTCACTGTTGGTCTGCTGCAAATCTGACATGATGTTCTTCATGACATCCTTCACCTGCAAGACAACAGCAACTACACCTTACAGACACGTTCTCCAGTTTTCCTGCTTACAAAACCTTTGAACCAAGCTATTTCACAAATCGTGAAAAGGTCTTTCCCATGAAAACTAATGAATTGAACTCTAACTCCTCACATGAAGTTCGGGAGTAGGAGTCTTCAGGCCATCTTTGCAGTCTACTGATTACAAGAACCAGTAATGCTTCATGTAATAATGACACATTACTCTTACGTTACAATCCCCCCCCTCTCCTCAGTGCTGTCTACACTAAGCATGGGGTATAATATTTCTCACTGCTTTGTGCTGCAGTTCCACCAGTAAGCAAACCCCAAAAATACAGTTTGCACAGGTTTTCTGCAAGAAGAGGATATCTGTTCAGCCAGCAAAAATAGTTTGCTGTTTGGGTACTACGCATAAGCATCTGCCAAAGTCCCTCCAGTTGAATTCAATGATCCTGCTAGGCACCTGGATAAACCAGGAGCAACTCAATCTATGAGACTGAGAAACAAACCTACGGAGCAGCATATAAGATGCAAGCCCAACACAGCTACCTAGATAGTAAAAAAAAAAAAAAAAAAAAAAAAAAAGCCACCTGCTAACAGAAGTGCATAAAAGCCTTGAGGAAGGAATATAAATACAATGCTTCAGCCTGAAAAGCCTTCCTGCAATTAACACCAGCAGGAACTAAACTGAGAGACTGAGTACAACTGAGCACATACGAGAATACGTGCCGCAGGAGGCAGCCAATAGACAGAGCTCAGAAACCAAACACTGGCCTGCCTTTATTTACCAGCCCAAAATAGCAGCAGTACTTTCCGCCACCAAAACCCCGGGAAGGTCTGTGAGAATCCCAGCAGATTCCTGAAGAGGCAGAGATCTCACAGCAGCCTCTCACCTGCCAGTGCAAGATAATGCTCCACAGCAGCCCCAGCGTCAGCTTGTGATTTCCATCAACGATGTCAGTTCCTCCAATATTCACCAACTCCACCTGGAGAGGTTGGATCAACTCTATATTAAACACTGTTACCACAGCTTCAAGTCACAACCCCACCCCATATTCCTGGCTGTCAGCCACGTATTATCAAGTGCTCTGAAACCAAAAGTAGTTAGAAAGAGAGAACCAGAAATGACAGAGTACTGTCTACCTGAATTTGTCATGACAACTGCTTAAACAACAGGACAAAATATGCCACCAAAGAAGATACTCCATTTGAAGAGTTTTATCCTCTCTTCTAATATACAGATGCATACCAGCAGTCAAAACTGACCAATAGAAATGTAAACATGAAAGATCTGATATTAAAAAAAAAAAAAAGTTAAGCAGTCCTGCTCCTACACACACTCAGAGATATTACAGAACCATGGAAACTATCATTAAGAATAGGTCTGTCCTTTGCATGAAACAGCATCCAAATGGGATAAGTTTATAGAAGATGACCAAAAGCTCAAGGAAAAATAAAATTTTCAAGTTTCCTATATGCATAGGACCCCATACAGACTCGGTGATGCTCTAATTGAGATTATTAAAAAGAAAAACAAGGAAAGAGGAGATTACTTTAGCAAGCAAGAGGGCAGGAGAGGCTACCCACTCCCGCATCAAGTATTCAGCCCTCAGAAGAAGCAAAGCTTAGAGCACACTCCAGATACTCACTTGGTGCTACTTTAGAGTCTGAACTGAATTGGGACATCAAGCCTCCATTCCGTGAACACAGAGAAAGCGGCACTAACTCTGAACCACCTTTTGGAGGGAACCAAGAGCAGCACGCTGCATTAGTCATCACCATGCCTATGGAAATTGGGCTAGGAACAGCTGCCTATGGCAGAGGAGAGCAATACCTCCCTGGGTGTATGTACACATACAGCAGATGCTGCAATGCACTCCCACACAGGGCAGATGGTGGGGCCTCATTCTTGTAAATAACCCGAGCCAGGAGCATCCTCCAGCCCCGGGGGAAGCAGCACAGTGCATTTCACCTCGATGGGGAAGTTGTTTTCCTCCCTTTCTCATCCCTGCTCCAAAACAGGGTTATCCACAGTGCCTACCAGAAACACCTCCCAGCTTACACTGACTCCGAGAACTGTATCTGGGCACTGCTTGGGATCAGAACTGGTCATGGAGACAAAACATTCACCAAATAGCTGGCTAGCAATTAAACAGTACGGACAGCCACAGGACAGTAACGGAGCCCATGCTCTGGCTGTCAGCGGATGCAGCCTACAATGACAGAATAGACAAGAACAAAGTCTCATTTTGTTTTAGAAGATATTGCTGCTATATAAGAATATAATGGTATTCCATGAATATTTTTCCTCTTATCACACAATCATGAATAGCTTCATTTCTGCAAAACGTACTTGTAACCTCATTGCTTTCAGATATCATCTTGACAATTTTCAGTTCCCCATAGGTCTCTTGGTTAGGAGAATCAAATCAAAAACTGTGTTGCAAGATTAACATGGAACCACAAATTACACTTCAAAAGTACTAGGGAAGCTTGAGGATTTGTGGATTGTCTCCTCCCAGTTTTTACAGCAGCCTGAACAGAATCTTACAGCAATACTCTCCGCAAATAACGGGCATATATTTTAAGATACCTGTAAATTAAGCATGCAAAAACAGGCCAAAAGAATCACCAGTACAGATCATTAAACAACGCACAGGAAAGCATTCTAGAACAGCAGGAGCAAAAAGCAAGACTAAAAGTCAAGGGCATACAAATAAAGCAATTACATTGCAAGAGCTTTTTTCACCTGTAATAGGAGAAAAACGCTCCTGAGAATTGGTAACAAAAAAACACTTCACATTTTTTAATCGCACAGCAAGAATAATTAATAAAGAATAATAAAGAATAATTAATAAAGAATAATAAAGAATGCATTCCTCTTGCTATCTACACCTACATAAAAGAAAATACTCCACATGTCCATTTTTGTATTTCAATGATTCTGAACTAAACCAACGCTTTGCAGGATGCAGCCAGCAATCCCCTAGGATGGTGAGTGGACTACTAAGACTTAAGCAAAGACAATCAATAAAAGAAAGCTGACAGTAGACAGTCAGTACCACCAACAGCAGACTGATACTGACTACAGGGAATGATTTCCAGTGGATTTTTTTAATTATTATTTTTTAAAAACTTGGCCCACAACTCAAAAAAGTTGAAATTCATTACTTAGAAGCATTCTGCTCATCAGATGGATGAGGTTCACAGGATCACTTGAACATCTACACCCTAGGCTTGTCTGATCCTTGCAATATATATATTTAAGCACTTCTATAAATTATTTCACAAGTTATGAATATTGTATAGCCCACAAAATCTCAGG
The DNA here is from genome assembly GCF_965183815.1 of Platalea leucorodia. Lineage (NCBI taxonomy): Eukaryota > Metazoa > Chordata > Aves > Pelecaniformes > Threskiornithidae > Platalea > Platalea leucorodia. The sequence goes on along the minus strand of NC_138825.1, from coordinate 53,940,831 downwards.
CAACAGAAAGCAACTGCTTCTCAGTGGATGCCTTTTCCCTTCATCTTAACACAGACACACTTTCTAATGAAGTTAAGCAGTAGGTATAAATCATGTACGTGACCTTAACAACCTTCAGCTAACTAACACCATCTGTTTACTTCCAGAAACCCAGATTCTGCTAGCTTAAGGAAGAAATAATTAATTTTTGTAATTCAATATTATTTCATTTATTATCTTGATAAAATAAATCAATTTCAAGCTGGAAAGACTCATTACTTACCCATAGAAAAAAGTTAATCAATATTTACAGTACCTCAAAGAAGAAAAAGAAAAAAAAAAAAAACAACAAACAACCCACCACTAACTTAGTCTGCTTCCTAGAAATATGACACTAGTCCACCACGACGGAGGGGAAATGGCAGTATTACACAGCATGTTCGTATCACTCTTCAATCAGCAGTTTACATAAATATGTCAGTGTCTTTTTGCATTAGATATATTTTATTGCCAGAATGTTCTTATTAAGTTATTTTAGTGCCCTGACATTTGCAAATAGAAACTAACTGTAGAGAGTACGCTTATCAGGAACTGTTCTTCAGGGGAAAAATAAAATCACTTTATTACAGCACTACTGGCTTCCAGGCAGTAAAAAAACATAAAAACAAAATAAAATAAACAATTATTAATCTCATTTTTCTTAAAGAAGGATTGGGGTTTGTTCTTTTGTTTTTCTGATCAGTTACCAAAGCTCCAAATAAGAAACGCTCAGTACAGATTTGACACAGAGCTGACAGATGTCAATGGAAAGATCCTCCTGGATTTCGAGAGCAGTACACAAAAAAAACCCACAGAGACAAAACCTGTCATACCGCTACAGATGTTTGCACAAGTTATGCATCATCACTGGAAATTAGTTTTTTGTCCTGCCAGGTTCATGAGCTATGCATAGCAGAGCTTCAAGTCACCTTTGTTTTGGGAGCTGACCACATCTCAACAAAACACAATTTAGTTGATACTATTATTAAGTTCGCATTTTAAGATTTCACAAAATTGCCAGACACTGAAATTCTACATCAGATAAGGAAAACTGAGACCAGTTTAGGGCCACAAAAATGATCAGAGGGATGGAGCACCTCTGCTATGAGGAAAGGCTGAAAGAGCTGGGGTTGTTCAGCCTGGAGAAGAGAAGGCTGCGGAGTGACCTTATTGCAGCCTTTCAGTACTTAAAGGGGGCTTATAAGAAAGATGGGGACAGACTTTTTAGCAGGGCCTGTTGTGATAGGACAAGGGGTAGTGGTTTTAAACTAAAAGAGGGTAGATTCAGACTAGATCTAAGGAAGAAATTTTTTACAATGAAGGTAGTGAAACACTGGAACAGGTTGCCCAGAGAGGTGGTAGGTGCCCCATCCCTGGAAACATTCAAGGCCAGGCTGGATGGGGCTCTGGGCAACCTGATCTGGTTGTAGATGTCCCTGCCAATTGCAGGGGAGGTGGACTAGACCTTTAAATGTCCCTTCCATCCCAAAGCATTTTACGATTCTATGATCTCACTGAATTCTCAGTTTAGGTCCCCAGAAACTTTATTCTCTGCATTTTGAACTCATTTACACACAGGAATAAGTTAAAGAGTTTATCAAAAAGTTGTGGAAAAACATGCTCACGTTGTTCTGATGCAAGACTTGCAGTACTCGGTTGACATTATTTAAGGCATGTACTCGTGTAGAACCTCGTTCTTTAGGCTGAAAAAATAAAAAAGTTACAATCTGTTCACATCAGAATTAAGTTGACAGACCAAACAAAAGAAATGATAGAGCAAACAGGAAATTTGTCTTAATTTTCGCCAGATTTTTTTTTTTTTAAGTAGGAACAACAACCAAACAAGATCATCCACAATTTCAGAATGAAAACTGGTCAGAACATTATTCCTCAATTCAAGGCACAGGACAAGCCTTGGATTCAAAGTGTGTTTCAGTTCATCTTCAGTAAGTCCAGAATTTTTATTCCCAGCATCTGCAGAATTATAAACTGGCAATACAACAGCAAAGTGGGAGTTCCCGGGGAAAATCTGAGGGTTTTGAATGTTTGCCAGAGTAGTTGAAATTTTTTGGCTCCCAAGAGGGAACAAGCAGCAATTTGTTTTTTTGGCACCGAAAGCCTGCTAAATCTTTGCATACTGGGAAGAAGTTACGCTTCCTGACTTTCCCTTCCTTGTAACATCAGGGGAAAAAAACCACTGCAACTCTTGACAATACCTGCCACTCCATTTGCTTTTAATCACATTTGCTTTTAATCACCACAATTTAACTTCTGTGGCAGAACACGATCGTACTGCAAGAGCATGGAGCTGAACTTAGAACACGGTAATCAACAGAATTAGAAAACAAAAAACTCCTATTGTCTTCAGTATACTCCAAATCAGACCACAAATCATTAGAAGTACTAGTGAAATGCATCTGTTTAAAAAACAAGGCAAGCTTGCAAGGTGAAATTTTACATGGCTGAAGGCTCCCCATAAGGTCAATAAATGAATTTGATATTTATTATAAATAGCGAAATCAAGAATTTAATCCCACGTGGTGGCACAGGTTTCACCATGCCTTGTGTACCTTTCTAAAGAGGCATCAATGTTAGCAGGGGAAGAGTTTTCAGCCACCCACACACTTTCCCAAACAAGACTTGAATAGTTTTCACTCCTTTCCTATCCGTAGATCATAAAGGATTTTTCAATGGAGATGCAGATTTTTGCCTTGCTTACTAGCTCTTGTCTGTTTTCTTTCTTTTTTCTTTCAGGGATCTTTCATGAGCTTATTAGAAAAAGTCCACAGGTATCCAGCTAAAGGCTTCTCTTCCAGATCATCCAGAAGCAGACCTTTAAAAGACCTCTATTAAAAATTATACACTATCTGAATAACACCACTAGTTTTACATGCTTTGCTAAACTGTATGCTGACCCTCAAGAAAGGGTTACACAGCTAACTTCAGTCTGACCCTATATCCCATGAGTGGAGTTCATGGGAATTTCACTAGAACTGTAGAGAGCAAGTACACACTACAAGCAAAATAGGTTTTTAAATAAATTAAAATTTTTTAAAAAATCACGTGCCACAGCTTAGGTTTTGTGTGTTTTGTTTATTTGTCAGTTGCTATTTTTTTAAATAAATGGGAATACAACTCATACACATTTCTCTTACCAGAGATTTCCCCGTCAGACCCTCCAAAAGGTCCAAAAGCTTCCTTCCATCTTTCAGATCTGTGAACATGTCCTTAACTGGGGGCTTCCCACTCTGCAGAAGAAACAAAAGCAGTAATAAAATTAGTGTTTAAGCAGAACCTCCCTGAAAAAGGTACTTTTTCCTTTTTATCTTTCAATTCATTCTTATTTGGTATTGAGCACAGTAAATAAAGGCTAGGGGACTGTGACAATGATCAGGAAGGCACCGTTACCTTCTTCAGTGTTTATTTTCTCACCATCTCTATGGTTCTGTGCATCAGCAGCCTAGTACTGAGGAACCAAATCAGCGCATCTTGGTTCACATTAGGGTAGATGCATTAACATGCAAAGATGGCAAAGGAAAAAACTTGGCAAGTTTGAGGAGTCATTTGAGAAAGAATGCTTTGGTCTGGCTGCACCTAAAGGAGGAAGAAACTGGCGCTTTTCAGAAAGAAGCTATTGGGACAAATTCTCTCAGGTTTAAAAAAAGATAAAACCAAAAAAGGACTTGGAATGTGTAAGGAGCTGCCACTCCTCTACACAGACTAGTAGATCAAAAGGTGTAATATATATTGAAACAAACTAATTTTCTCTACCTTGAAAAAAGAAGCAAAATGTGAAACCCAGAGCTACTCTAAATCGTACATTTCTAATATTCATTTTCTCTGGGGGTGGAGCAACCCTGTACAAGAATGGTGGTAGATGACAGCAGAATCACGTTAACCTTTTCCATGCTCCCTTTTAATCTTATTTCTTCTTGGACCCTAAGAAAGTTAACACAGGAAAGTGTTACAGGGCAGGGGGAGAAGACACAGGCAGCCAGCAACCAAGTAAGTGCATTTGCTTTGTAATATTCATCTGCTGGCTGCCAGGAGATCAATTAAGCTACTGCTTTCAGTGTCCCTTTGAAGTGCCAATTTGAGAAGAAAAATATTTTCTAAAAAGTACCTAAAACTCCCATATTGCCTTTTTCTATCACCTTGGCTTTATAATATTGCTCTTCAGAAAGAAGGCTGTCAAAGGCCCATCTTACATGACATGAATTAGCTGACATAGATCTCCTCTACCTTCACTTACCACCTCCTGCCCTGACAGCTGCTAGTAATTGCCAAGTGCTGGCTAACAAATCAGAAAGAGCACTGAACTGCCCATTGAACCCCATTTTCTGGCAAATATCTGTTTTTCCCAAAAATTCCTAAGGGTTTTTCTTAAATGTCCACTCTAATTAGATTTGATACTACTAAAACTATTCACAAAAAATCAGAGTTGAATACCTGCAGAGCCAGATTTTAATCTCCTGTACAGAAACATACCTAAATGTAACTCATAGTATCAACCAGCTAAACAGCAGTGAAAATGATCATATAACTAAGGTCACTTCTTAAAATACACAGATGCTAGCCCTAGTGTCTGATATTAAATTAGTTTTTCAATTTTTTTTTTTTGACAAATTTATTCCCCAATTACTTTTACATGTCATGCTTAAAAATGCATATATGCACCTGGTGACACATGCTTAGGTAGAGTGTGTAGAAAGCGATGTAGCTGTCAGACCAATACCAAATACCAATATTCGTTAAATATCAGCATTCGGTAACATTCTGCCATTACATATTGCCACTTCCTGAGCTCAACTATACCCTTTCTAGCACAGTGAGGGACAAGGCTTTCTTCCTAGCACGTGCACTTTTCACACGATTCAGATGCTTCACTGCTACGTAGCAACTTAACCAAAACTTTAAAGCACGCTGCAGCAGGAGAACAGGAATACCTAAGAGTAGATGCAGGGAAGCCTCTTGTACAGTCTATGGTGTATAATGGGAGGAGATGATCCACAGTGCAATTACGCCAGATGCCAGCAAAAATTTGGTTTAAATTTGGTTTGCATCACCACACACAAAATACCAAAAATAGATTGGTATGGGCATGAGGAAATTGTTCATGTGTCCAGAAGAGCAAAGGGAAGAAGCTAATAGAGGTCTCACTGCATGCAATATGACTCAAACACTCGTTGTAAAAGCTAATACCTGTTAGCCATTGAAGCATGGGGTCTCACGAGAGCAGGATACAGGGGGAGAATCACCTCCCTCAACCTGCTGGCCATGCTTCTTTTTATGCAGCCCAGGATACAGTTGGCTTTCTGAGCTACAAGTGCACATTGCCATCTCGTGTCCAGTTTTTCATCCACTAGTACCCCCAAGTCCTTCTCTGCAGAGCTGGTCTCAATCCATTCATCCCCCAGTCTGTACTGATATTGGGGATTGCCCTGACACAGGTGCAGGACCTTGTATTTAGCCTTGCTGAACTTCATGAGGTTCACATGGGCCCACTCCTCAAGCCTGTTAAGGTCCTTCTGGATGGCATCCCTTCCCTCTTGCGAATCAACCGCACCACTCAGTGTGGTGTCATCTGCAAACTTGCTGAGGGCGCACTCAAACCCACTGTATGTCATTGACGAAGATACTGAATGCTATGGGTTGCAATACAGACCCCTGAGGGACACCACTTGTTACTGATCTCATTTGGACATTGAGCAGTTGACCACAGCTCTTTGGATGCAGCCATCCAGCTAATTCTTTATCCATCTAACAGTCCATTCATCAAACCTGTTATCTCTCCAATTCAGTGACAAGAATGTTGTGGGAGACAGTGTCAAAGGCCTTACAGAAGTAAGGCCTTTATAACTAATTATAATTATATAATTAAAACAACGCACACATGTATAACAGTTTGATAACACCAAAACTGAGAATGCTATAGCTATATATCCTCAATAAATTTGTTGCCTTAGGTCCAGAATTTAAAAAAAAAGGGGAAAAAAAAGAAAAATTATTTGGATCTGCTGAAAAAGCAGAAAGATGCCTCATTTAATACAGTGCAACAAGGGTGTCAAGACCATACAGCCCTCTTTCTTTGTCTCCCACTCCCTCACTTCACATGCATGAAAACAAGCTGAATGACTTCCTGCTTCCAGTCACTCATTTCAACGGGTCATGGTACCTTCCAGCCCTACGCAATGCACCCTGCCGTCATGGTGGAAGTAATTCAGATTCGCTTTCTCAGGAGCATGGTTTTTCCATTTCACCGGCCATCAGCGCACCACGTCATGCTGTCAGTTTAAAGAGTCAGCAGAAGCGTATTAAATTATTTCTGCAATCTAAGCTACTCCTTCCTGGATTATTAAAGTACCCATTATCCTCAAACCAGAGACACAGCAACATGCAAAGCCTCTGTTATTTAGAAGCATTTGAAGTCTAGCAAAACATTCTCTATGGGAAGGAAATCAGTTCACAGGAAGCACTTCTACAAGCGCAGGGTGACTGAAGTTGGCTAAGAAAGGGCTGTAGCACCCACCCCGCCAAGCCCATCGCCACCTCCCCTGTAGCACACCTCTCAGGAAGGCTGGAAACCTGCTCCTCCAGCTTCCCACACCCACCTGAGGGACATGCAGGCACCTGGTGGCAGCGGCCACCCAGGCAGCCCCACCTGTCCCGTCGGGGCACAGAGCCAGCCCGCAGCACTGCTGTCGCAACGGGAGCGGAGACTGTGCGTGCTGCACCCTTCTCTGCCCACACTGACTCTTCCCACTTGTGCATTTTCCTCACACCTGGACGCACATTTCCACACAGGATCTGCTATCTGAGCCACATGATCTGCAACCAGGAATATCACCGCTCTGTCCTCCAGTGCGCAGTGCTGCTAGACCCTGCCCGGCTTTCCGGGGATGCAGTTGGATAGCAACCTGCTGTGCTTCAGGAAGTCTTACACTTACCTTCTTCAGAAAGAACAGCTATGTATCCCAACTTCTGACAGCTGTGTGACTTGGAAAGTTTATTAAGCTTAGAAAGAATCTGGAAAGTAGTTTTATAAAATGGCAGCCCAAGGGATGGTCCCCTACATCCATTTCCCAAAAGAAGACAAGGAATAGCTGTGGGGCAATGCTGGCAGGACAGCTGTACATGCCCTCCTACGCCAGGCACAGACCAGTCCAGAGCCAGGCCAGGCTGCTGCCATCACCCCTGTCTCCTGGTGAGAAAACAGATGTAGAGCCCCGTCTCTTTGCATGTAGGACTCTCCACTGAGCCTACTGGGAGAGGCTGCTGTGGCAGCACAGAGGCAATCTGGGAGCCACAACACATGACCACTAAGGCTGGACCCGTGCTCCTAGTCAGGGAGCCTAATGCAAACCAGCGGAGCCAGGAGCACTCCAAGCCCTGGCGCTGACCCACCACAGGGCACACGACAGGCCCCGCGCAGACAGCAGTGCCCCGCGCCGCGCTGGGGTGGAGCAGGCGGCCCTGGGACCAGCTCTGTGCTGGGGCAGACTGGCGTGCTGCAGCGAGAGCCAGGGCTCTGGGGGAGGGCAGAAGCCCTCTCCCACCCTACAGCGTAAGGCAGGGGCTCTGCAGATCGCTTCCCCCACCCTCCCTGCCCACACCCATACCGCTCACTCCTAACCTCCAGAAAGCAATCTGGCCTTCTGAAAAAGTCCCTATACACAGATGTATATATATATACACACACACACACAAATATACATATCTGCAGTATATAAAAAGCATACATCTCTCTCTGTAGAGTCCTGCCTGACATGCAGTATGCTAAGCCAATCTAAATTTCTCCTTTTCAGAACCGACAATGTTTTACTCACTTTCTACATACTTAAAGACTGCAGTTCAGCCTCTGCCAGCATCCCGTAAGGAGCAGCAGTCCATCACCGAGCATAATGGATCAAGAAATTTAAGTATTTGCCTTATAAGAGTGACAGTGACAATCCACGCTGAGCCTTTCAGCAAGGGCAAATTGCTAGTCACGGTTGCGTTGGCAAGTACTTAAGGAGCAGTCTACATTGTGCTAAGCACTGTACAAATACCAGGCAGATAATGGGTCCTTTCTCAAAGACAAAATAGGGTCCCAGTTTATACTACAAAGATAGTACAAAGGACAGGCAGGGACACACCGCGTACCAGGAGAACTGTGCCGGCTCAGGGTGTAAAACATTCACATCCCCCTCGCTGAACACTTTTATCAGTTAACAGAAGGTAGTTTTTCTCAGCTTTGCTTATGTTTGCTGCGACAGCAAAAAAGCGCTGGCAGAAACCTCTTTCCCTCAGCCTGCCCGAGAGGGCTTTGCCAGCAGAGCTGCACACACAGAGTTGCTGTAGTAGAGACAAGGACTTGCTAAGACAGACAAAAGAACACGATTAACAGACTTAACTTAGAAAGAGGCCACGTTTGTTCCCCGATGCTTTAAACTAGCACCGACAGGCCAAAGTAGCTGATTCATTGAAACAGGCCTAAGGGAATGAGGAAGAGGGAAGAGGAAAGGGAAAGGAAGGCAGAGCAAGAGAAAGGAAAGTAAGAGAAATAAAAGCTGGAGACAGCACATAATCTGGGGCCAGGCCTGCTTGTGCTCTTACGAACTTTGCATAGTGGCACATTTGTTATCCACCACGGGACTCATGCACAAGGATCAGAAACAGATCCACCCCGTTACGTTTATTCCAGTGAACATTTTCGTGCCAGCCTTTGTACCAGCACGAGGCAGGAGGGAGACAAAGAAAGAACTTTCGCTCATTATCCACAGCAGAAAACACTTTGTTGATTCATCTCTCATGGGGCAGCAGCAATTTCTGAATGCTCTTTTTGCTGGAGACCAGATGCTAGCCATACGTGGCAAGAGCAGCCACTACGGGCATCGGCTTAGCGTGTTCCAGCGAGACACCGGCACCATTTGGGAAGGCGAGCCCACACACAGTGATCTTCCCTCGCAGCAGCCGCCCTCACACGCCCCTTGGCCGCCTTTCAGCCCCTCTACCTGGATCAGGTTGAAGAGGGTGACTCACACTTCCCTGTGCGCGTCTAGGATTACTTGCAAAGAAGGGTCATCTAGGCCAGCCAATATGACCGTGCAGAAGTCAAGGGATGACTTGGAAATAGAGGAAGACACAAACAAAATCCAGACCAGATTTTTTAAGAGTCATCCAATGCTATCAACAGTAGCAAGACCAGCCATCAACATTTACAGCTTGTTCTACTGAAGCCACACACAGCGGCAAGGCAGCAATCTTCCGTGAATATATTTTACAGTAGACCGTTCTTAACTGTCCCTTTATTACTAAGGGGAAACTGTATCAAATTGAGCCAAGGTAGAGAGAATTAAAGGGAGTCACAAATTCCCAGTAAGACAAAATCTTTTTTTAACACAAGCTATTATTTGTCATTTTCTCACAACTATTTATGCACTTTGTATATTGTTCTTGAACACGAAATTATATGCAAAGGTAACCATTAAAGAAGTTTTAAAGTCTACCTAGTTGTTTAACTAGAAACACGCAGTTTTCTCTTATCATAGTTACCCGCAGCAGAGAATTTACATGTTCTTTACATTAATAAGTATTGAAAGTTAGATCTAACTCTTTTCCAATAAACGAATAGCTAAAGATATTTGAGAGTAAGAGATAAGCCACCTCTATTTCACACCCTCCTTGGTGATACTGATGCAGACCTCCTAGTGACGCCATTAAAAGCAGGATGAAAGGTACTCTCAGTTTCACAGCAATGCACGCTGGCTGTCACCAGGGAAGTAACGCATATTGTAAAAGCATACGTATGACCTTCACCAGCCGCCGAGGGAATGCAGCAGACAAATTCTGGCTGCTCAGAGCAGTGCTGGGAAAAGCCCTGGTTGCTGTTTAGATCATCTGCCACCTCAGAAACACCAAAACACCCTGAAAGGATATAGGAAGCAGTACATCTTGATTTCCCATCCGATTCTTCTGATCTTCCAATGTCACTTATATGAAGGTCAGAGCTGTTTTGTAAATTATTTTTAACCAACAGATGACTGACTACTTTGAACATCTAATAAGAAGCTCAGTAAGTAGATCAAAACAGTAATAGAGCTGCAAAGACCCCTTTCCCCTTTTTCTTGAGAGGGGGGAAATATCGAATGGGTTGAACACTTAAACTAGAACACGAACCATTCGTAATGTTCAAGTACATTCCTAGAGAACTCATGGTAACCACCTCCTTAGTTTAAACTTGATTACAAACAACACGAGTAAGAATTACACGTTATCATGACCAATACAGAATAAGAAACATGTCAAGTGCTGCTACATCATAAGGCCAGTACATGGGAACTTGATGTGGGAAACAATTCAGAAAGCAAGAAGGTCATTGCAAAAAGTAAACAACTATGTCAACAAATAATCTTGCCAATTTCTAATTTAAGACCATAGTCATTGTTTACAGAAGTACTTTTATTAAAACGTGATACTTTTTTTCCATTCTCCTTCCACTGACATGCAGGGGTTACAGGACAGCATACACAACTACCAGCTGTACTGTGACAGATGTATTTTAGTTGAGTATGCTCCACTCCATGCTGAATATGCCTGAGTAGTTGTGGCAACTCTACGCAACAGGAGTACCAAAACTATGAATTCAAATACTAAACTAAAATAAAAAAAAAGTTACAATCACAGGAAGAAAACACCTTATAGACCTAATTATGTATCACTACTGGTACTTAAAAATAAAATAATTACAAGCAACTAAATAGCTATTTAAAACTCCAGACTAACAGGGGGGAAAAAAAAAAAGTAAGACTCATCACTGAGATACACTGGAAAGTTTGATTCTACTAGATGACAGACATGAGTTTAAGTAGCAGCAAAGTGGAAAAGCTAAAGATAGCTCAATCCACAGAACACCTGAAATACTTGATTGACAATATGATAGAAGGAGAGAAAACATATAAAAGCAAATATTAGACATAGCAAGGCAGCAAAACAAGCACAGGGCATCAGCAACTCTCTGTGGGTCTTTTTTTCTCCCCAGTGCATCTATTAATGCATTTACATAAGCTTACATTATTATAATATGTTTAATGTAACAGTACTAACCTCATCTTGCAATTAAGCCTCATTACGTAGCATTACCAGCAAGGGCAGTTGGAACCATACTTCTTATCACTGTTGGTTATTTCTCCTGTAAGACTGGAAGCTTATCTTTTTCTCTCCGCCCCTCCCCCCCCCCCCCCCCCTTTTAAGCCAGCTAACTTCAGTTTGTAACTTGGATCCTTAAAAACAAAACAAAACAAAAAAATCCTGCTGACCAGGTTGACTATTGTTCTTATTAGCGATTAGCAGGTAAAGGGACAGATTCGCTTCAGTGCCTCCACCAGGTTCAGCTCTAGTGCCTGAGAAGGTCACACAAACAAATACACAAACACCCCAACAACTGGGATGATAACTGAGACCATGCATCAGAGTCAAAATCCATCCCGAAGTCCAGAGCGTTAGCCAAAGTCAGCAGTAATTACAGTTCATATTACTATACCAAGCTCTGAAGTACAGCAAGGGAGATGCTGCCCACACCCTATTCTTAGGGCAGAAAACAACAGCAGTTGAGAGGAGGGAAGAAAACTGGCAATTCTCATGCTGTAGCTAAATCTGGGAGAGGTTGTGAAATGCTTTGTATTATTGCTTTTATGCTATAAATTAGTCATCCTTACCATATCTCATAACATATTAGAGAAGAAAAGATTTTCCTGCACTTAGCTAATTCACATCCTATTTGACCTCTTCTCAGAAGGAGGGACTAAGTAATCCAGTTGAGAAAAAAAAAGTACACTAAAAATTGAATTTTTCAAATTGAAGGCCAGTTCATATAAACACTAATTCTTTTCCAGCCAGATTGTTCCTCAGGTTAAGGACAAATTTTTAATAAGCTTTGGCTATCTTTGAGTGAGGTTACATTTTACAGTTTAATTCAGTACTGGAAAACAGCAGGAGCAGTTAGACTGGGGAACACCTTACCAGTAGTCAAGTATTGCCTTGCTTGTGCCACAAAAACTGAACTGGAAAAAGGACTACAGACCATCTTAGGTGATGTCTCCTTGGACAGATAAAATTGCCTAATCAATCTTTTTGATCTCTCTTCTTGCATGACTAATACATTAAACTCCATAATTCCCCTTCCGAAAAAAAAAACCCTTCTGAAATATCTTTGGCCTCAGGTATCTCAGGTCATGTGAAATGAATTATCTTGAATAGGTATGCTTTTGTCTTTAATAAGATTTATCACATTTGCTAAGAGTCAGCAGTGGAGCAGCAAAATGTTTTCAGAAGTATGGGGTCTGACATTTACTATTATGGCAAAACAACCCTTAGAGGAAAGGAGAAAATTAAGGAGTAAAAACAGTGGAAAAGATCTATACAGCACACCACCCAGAAAGTTAGACAAGACTTTTCAGTTAGCAAATGAATTAATGCCTGGTATAATGAGGGAGGGACTGTTAATTTTAAGATGCATATAAAGCCATCACAATGCAAAGCACTCCAAGCACAGCTCACCAGTTTGACTACTGCCCTGCCTTCTCTCATCTTTACTTTATCTGGTGTCCTTCCTTTATCTGGTGTCCTTCCAGGGGAGGGGACCCATCAGAGCCCAGGAGAGGAAACACACAGGAGCCCCAGCACCGAGCACGTGCCCTCTCGCAGGCTAACCTGGAGCTCAGCCCTGGAAGATGCAGTCCTCTCCCAAGCTGCACCTCAGCCTCTTCTTTGCTCTTTAACCCTAAACTGATACCCATTTTGGAAGACCGCAGAGCAGGAGAGAGCTTAAGATGCTGTAAAAGTATGGGAAGTCTGGCTTTACCCACACTGGCAGGTCCTACCTCCAAGCCCTGCCAGTGCTACAGCTGCTGGCCAATGCAGATATCAGGGCACCAGCACAGGGCCTGGAGGATCAGGAGCACGGAAATACATGCAACAAGAATGCTGCAAATGCAGAAATAAAACATACAGTCTTCCACATATAAGAATGAAATTGAGAGCTTGGATTGGAAAGAGATGGAAGTACGTGTCAAAAAGGGAAAGGAGGCACAGTGCTCAGCACTCAAGGGTTTTGAATGCAGCTCCCAACACCTTGGAACCATGCCCCCAGCTGGCTCCTGTTCAACAGCCATCCCTACCCAAGACTTACAACCTGGGGGGAGGGTGGGGAAGGAAATCCAGCATCCTTTTCACTGAATACTACAAGCATCTCTGGGGTTTTATGTTCTTTTTGCAGAGCACAGCCTTCCCAGCAATAATGTGTTTCTGCCATATCTGTGGGAAAACTTCCCAAATGTAATGAAGACGCAATTCTTTCAGGAAGAGCCTCAGTTTGCCCATGCTGGATCTGTGACCTTCCTCTAGAGTGACAGCACTAAGCTCTGACAGGCTGTGACAGATCTGACTCCATGGGTCTAAATTAAGAGTTCAGGCATCATGTTTCTTGGGCTGACTGCGGGTCCTACCTGCCAAGTCCAGGAATAGCGGAAGAGGAGAGTAACCAATCTGAAAGCAAACTTGGAAAAGGAGTACCTTGGAAAATGGGAACATGAAAGCCAGCAAAGACTGACTCCTAAGAGAAAGAGAGGGCAAGGCTAGGACTGCTTAGACAAAGAGAGATGCAAAAATAGGACCGATCACACAAGTGTCAAATCCTGTAAGGGCTGGGAAGGTGAGGAGATGTACAGTGGGAAAAGGGGAAAAGGAAGGACAGACAGAGCAGGTCCAGAGCTTTAACAAGAAAAACTGGGTCTTGCTGGGTAAGCAACTAAGTGGCAGACAGAAGTGGGAATGAAATAGGCAGGGCGATCAAAACTCCAGATTTGCTGGGCAGGCAAGCTTCCTGACACAAGAGGATGTAATAGTAAGGGGGGAGGGGGAACATAAAAAACAGGGTCAGAAAGGAGGAGTAAAGAAAGTAAAGGAAACAGGGCAGAAGAAAACTGTACTTGCAGGGTCTAAAGTGGGACACAAGACTCCCAAATCCCTCAACGTGCCTATCAAGACTTCTAGAAACCTTCTAGAGTTGCGAGTGCGAGTATCCAGCCACTATGCTATGTAATTATCAGCTGTCAGTCAGAAGTCTGTGTGATGGATCTAAAAGTCCCTGGCCTGCTGATATGCCATGCAAATAGATACAGATCGAAACTATTTAGAAGTCTGGAAAAGTCAAAACTAGGGTTGATTGCAAAAATCTTTGTTGACTCCCCTTTTACTTATGTGTTACAAATAATGTATGGTTAATGGTGCAGTAAGTTATCCTGTGGACCTGAATTCAAACTCTACTTTTAGCCAAGAGTTCCCCTGCAACTAATTAGAATTATTTAAAGCACAACTTTTACAGGTAATCACTGTGTGCCAGACTAAGAGACTTTCCTAGATCATTAAGCCCAGTCCTTGCTGACACAGACATCATCTTCTTGAAGTCCCTTCTCTATAATGATCAAGCTCCATCTGAAAACCTACTAGATATTTTAGATGGTTTGCTTGAGTTTCAGAAGAAATGAACCCTCTGGGCTCTGTCATAAGACTCAACAAGAGCTCTGGTTTATATGAAGATATTGCAGAACTGTCAAATCCTCTGGATAATCTAACTAAAGCCTCAGACTGGGTACTCAAAATTAGTAGCTACTTTGAGATTTACCTTTATTTGCAGTGGCTGTAAATACAGAAGATAGTACTCTTGCATTGCAGAAAGTTGTTCTGAAAATATATCCATTAATACTTACGAATCGGTAAGTATTACGAACCAGTAAGTATTAATGAAAAAAAGGATAGAAAATGCAATTTTACAGTGTTTGAAGAGCATACATTAACTGTCCATACAACTAGATGCCTTAATTGGTGGGCTATACCACAGGGAAACAGCTAAAATATACAATAAGGAAAAACATCATATGGCTTTATACAACGATACTCTGAAATGCTCTGTATCAATATTTATTTGAATGCAAACTTCCCTATTGGTTAAAGCTTGGTAAAATAGACTATTTATCTAACAATTTTTATTCCCTTTAATTTTAACAAAATATCGTTACTGCACAACCATCATAGGCTTGTGAGTTGTAATGCTTATGGCTCCGCTAAGGTAAAGATTTCTACAGCAAGCACTGAGGCTTGGCTGAGTACATTTATTGACCTTAAGAATCAATCCACTTTAAATGTGCTCGTGCCTTCATTTCAAAAAATACATGTAGATAAGATGCATTTTGTTCTAGCACAGTTCAAATGAAAAGCACAAACACAAGTTACTGTACTGTGAACTAGAGGAAGAACTTACATCTCACTGAATAGGTGCCTGAAGCAGATACAGGTACCTCACAGCATACTTGAGAGACTTGCTGTGTATCCTCATCTACCTATTCTCTGATGAGAGAAGGGAAAGACATTGCTCTCTTTCTCAATCCTTTGTAAAACCCTATTGAATTGATTTAAATCAACTTCAGTGATTTTGAGTACATTATGCAACTGCAATTTTAGAATTTTTTTTTTTAATGCCAAACTAGTTTATAGAGGCTCAGCTGTTTACTTTTTATATGTTTAAATGAAGGGTAACTACAATATAATTAATGTGGAAGGACAAGTAAAATTCTTGGAGTGAACTTTGCAATTCCATACAAAAATTCCTCAGTTACCATTGTTTTCTGCAATGTGAGTCAGATTACATTTACCCAGCCGCTAAAATCTCTCTATCTTACTAAGCAGCTGAATCAATCTAGTTCACAGAAAAGGAATTTTAAACAACCCAAATGACTTGGTAAATGCAAAAACTTCAATGAGACTGAAATCAGTCTCTTTCCATTTTCAAGGCACAGTTGAAACTCAATGTTCTTACATGAGGTGATTTCTACTTAACACCAGCAATTTCCTTGCAATCTAAATGTGCCAGTCTTCATAAATCTGCGTCTTGTCATGGCAAAGTAGCCATGCCCAAGTTTGAATTGGATGCTCAGTAGTGAGGAGTATGTCGCTTTAGACGAGCCTTTTTAATCATTAACATGGCTTTCATAGCTTTGGGTAGTTTAATGGGCCATGAAGTTACAGAGTTACTTCAAATCCAACTGGTATCTGACCATACCCTGTGGCAGAAAAATCCAGGAGCTAAGCAGGATCTGTCTGAATACATAGTATAAAAGGAAAAGCCAGTTTATAAAATATATCCACAGGTGTACAAATATAAGGACTGCAAACAGTTTTACCTATTTCAATACAATGTCCATAACACATACAAACAAGTCACATAGCACATTTTCAGTATCACTGTCATTTCCATGTTCATGCCATCTTTATGCCAGGCTAAGTCTCTACAAACAGGCCTTCCTTTCTCACCACGTTTTCACTCCTTACATCATCCTGCCTGCCTAACCCTCCTCCCGCAGGACCGTCTTTCCTCTCAGCAGCAGTCAAAAGCAGAGTATAGAGCAACCAGTTACGCATACACACTCCTCCCCTAAAGAGCAATCTAGCCAAGAATGTACTTGATGAAGAGCACAGGATATCAGCTTTCAACCAAAACAAACCTAAGCCAGAGTGAATCAACCAAGGCCACGAGCCTTGCATTGCCCAGCGTCCTGTTGCACAGGAAGGGAAAGAAGGTAAAAATTTCTTACTCTGCTGACCAAGAACTTCAGAAGGGCAGCGCTCCAGAGGCAGCCATTCATTGCTATAGCACTGTTGTTGCTTTATTTTAAAAAGAGAAAACAAACCAAACGCACCCCCCCACACACACACACCCTTCCTTCTCTATTTATATCTACTTTCATGATTTCACATGCATGCCCCTTTTCATTAACAGACTGAAAAGTAGTACTTATCCCACTTGCAGCACCATACTTGCTACAAAAAAAACATGAGTTTTCTCTGGTAATAGCCCAGGTTCCTTCACACATTCAAACTACAAAGTCAAACTATGAAGTAGGGAAACTTCCCACAGCCACCGCACTCCTGGGCAAAGTGTCATTTTTCACTATCAGCAGAACAGCATAAAAAAGCAGGCTTTAAATAGCATCCCGAAGCAACCACCACTTCCTTTCTCATCTCAAAACACAAAACAAGATCCTCAGTAAGTTTCAAGTCAGTAAAGAGAATTAAAACAAGAAACGTACAGCATGAGAGCCAAGGAAAACTGAAAATGAGCAAGTAATTATACAAAATTTCACAGTCAAGACTCAAGTAGCAACACCAGGTGGCTTCAACTGGAGGTTTGCAGAGTATTTTGGATGAGTAAAGCTGACTCAGCAGCACTGAGAATAAACACAGTAACTAAGTTGAAAATCTGCTGTAATGCACTCAGAAAACTGCATGTAGAAATAAACTGTATAAAGTAGAGGACCAAAACCCAAACAGACACCATCATCCAAATAACTGTATTTTAATACATTAACAAATAGAATCTTTCATTTTTTCTTAAACAAGACATGTAGTATCAAATATTTATGTGCATAGGGAAACAGAGAACAAACATTACACTATTTTATCTGTTTTCATTACACATTTTGACACATTTTACTAGGAGTATTCTACAAGAGTAAGACCAAAGTATATTTAACCAATATTGTTCTAAACAGTGAATCAAACAAAATAAAGTAGTACTTTCAACTCAACATTACCTTGGAAAACCGAGCATTTATCCATTTTGTAAAGGTCTTTTTCTGTACATCATTGTGTTCGTCTGGAAAGAGAAAATAAGAAAAAGAGTGAAAATGCATTCTTCTTAATCACAGATTGCTCAAAACAGGTCACACTAAACACTACCCTGACTCAGCGGGAGAATTTTTTGCCTAATCTGTCAATAAAGCTGTTCAAACCTCTACAAGAGTTTGATACTTGCAGAGACACAAATGCTTCAACTTTGCTAGTAACCACAGCAGCTCCTTTGCCTTAGGATCAGCCTCCTGGGAAGGATATCGATGCATTAAATTCACAGGCTTTGTATCTGGTGAAAAGCAATCTATGAAACCATGGGCTGTTAATCAACACATTTTGCCAACACCTTCTTGCCTGGATACATTACTCCAAAAAGCTGCTGAGGTCCTTATTCAAGCTTCTGATGCAGATAATAGCCTTCTTCCATACATGGCACAGCAACTGCAGTAGCAAAGCTGCTGGAATGACCCTTGAAGCACTCTCATCCTTACCCACTCTCAGCCTGGTTTCACACCTGGGTTAGGAACCGTGTTGGTGATCAGTCACAGCCAAGTTCAGCTAAAGTGTGGGAAGGGCTCAGATGCCCTTCCCTTCAGATGCCCCTACTGGTGTAGCACCAGAGCACCACCACCTAGGGTCCAGGAAACAGCCAGAAGGACCCAGCAGGACAAGGAGGAAGGACAGGCGAGCACCCACAGGTCAAAGCAGAAGGAAGAACAGTGGCCTCCAGCTGTGCAGAGAGAAGATAGCTTCCCAGGTTGTTCAAGGAAGCCCTTTGGAAGTCACCTGCAATTTTACAGAGTCTGTCCCACAAAACCAGGCTAAGCCACCTCCAGCACAGCTCTGCCCATATCACAGGACATCTCTTGCATAAATTGCACTGAACAGTGCTAAGGACAAGACTGTGCCTCATCACCTGCACTTAAATGACAGTGAATTACCTGCTGACAACAGACCAGACAAAGGAAGTTGGCCCACCATCGACTTTCAGGCCTGCTTGCTACAGCCAAGAAAAGATACAGATGCAGCCTGTGAAAAGCTTTAATCTCCAAATCCATGCAGCGGACCGCAGCCAAGGCACGCACTGCCTTCCACTGGGCAAATTCAGTTTGACAGCTGCAGCCCAGACCATAATCTCCAAGAGGCCTTCAAGATTCCACAAGCTTCTTGACAGACCAGCCCGGAGATGTGCTTTAGGCACCCACAGCATGCTGCTGCCCTGGATGCTCTCCTGAAGAACCTCTCAGTGGCAGCTGGCACTGATTTTTCCAAGCCCCTTACCACAACAAAGCATACCATCATGGTGTTCAGACCATCTGTCCCTGCACTGAGATGAAGCCATAAAGAAAACTAGATTGAAACTCAGATGTTCCACTTCATGAAATCATGAAAAGGAAAGAAAATTATACAGTCTGAAGAGAAATCAGATTATGATTAGGAGACACCACTTAAGATCATATGCCTCAGACAGCAGCAATTAAGACAGTTGTACAGGGAAGTTTTACCTTCAAACTCCAGATATTTATAAAAAAAAGTCACAGAATACTACCAGAAGATTCCCTAGGTAGGTGATCTCAAAATTTCCTCTTTCTTGCCCAACATGCATCTGAAATTGATGCCATCCATTTCAAAGATATCTAGCCACGGATCTGTTACACACGGGCTACCGGAGCAGTGGAACAAATGACCAGGCATTTTTTACCTAACAGACATGAACAAGGAATAGCAGTGGCTAAGGCTCAGTCCAGACAAGAGAAGTAGTCACATTGGTAAGAAATGAGATGCCACAACAGTTAAAAAAACTTCGTAAGCTTTATGAAAACATTCACATCAATTTAAAATAAAGCCTCAGTTCTGGGCTCCTTTTAGGCTATAGCTGAAAAACCTGCTTACAGCATGCCAAAGAATACACATCTGCTGCAACGTGGCAGTCAACAGCCACTATTCACCCTTCTGTGCTTCTCCTCTTTGCTATCTAAAGTTGATCCAATGTAGCTGTCGTGGTTTAACCCCAGCCAGCAACTAAGCACCACACAGCCGCTCGCTCACTCCCCCCCGGTGGGATGGGGGAGAGAATCGGAAGAGTAAAAGTGAGAAAACTCATGGGTTGAGATAAAGACAGTTTAATAGGTAAAGCAAAAGCCACACGCACAAGCAAAGCAAAGCAAGGAATTCATTCGCTACTTCCCAGCGGCAGGCAGGTGTTCAGCCATCTCCAGGAAGGCAGGGCTCCATCACGCGTAACGGTTACTTGGGAAGACAAACGCCATCACACCCAATGTCCCCCCCTTCCTTCTTCTTCCCCCAGTTTATATACTGAGCATGATGTCATATGGTATGGAATAGCCCTTTGGCCAGTCTGGGTCAGCTGTCCTAGCTATGCTCCCTCCCAGCTTCTTATGCACCTGGCAGAGCACAAGAAGCTAAAAAGTCCTTGACTGGTGTAAACTCTACTCAGCAAGAACCAAAACATCAGTATCTTATCAACATTATTCTCATCCTAAATCCAAAACAGAGCACTCTACCAGCTACTAAGAAGAAAATTAACTCTATCCCAGCTGAAACCAGGACAGTATCCACCCCTTATTCCATACCATTTACGTCATGCTCAGGTCCCACATTATCCAATACATCCTCATTAACCACCACCCCACTTATTCTATGGACCACTCCTGTAAAATGTCTGTAAAATGTCCATAAACATCCACAAATGTCCACATAATGTCCATTGAGTTCATTTAGTCCGTGACTTGGGCTTCATCTGTCATAACAGTCTTTCAGGGCAGGAGAGATGGTGTGTGGTGTTAGATTGTTGCATGCTGAAGCCAGTTCTGGTTCCATCACCGCTGTACTTTGCTTGGTTTCCTCAAAGTTCATTCTTAATTAATTTGAGTGATTCTTACTGTATACTGTTGATATAGCATATAGCAACCATAGTAGTGATGACATCCAGTATTATATAGCAACTAACATTATACAATTCAGTTCATTGGCTATTTTCACCCAAAATCAAATGCCCTTGAGGTACACATCGGACTTCCCCATCGTCCTGCATCACCCACCAAGTACATCCAGGTCCTTGAGCAAAAGCAATTCCACGAATGGGCTTACCTCTGCCTGAAGCAGGAGTAACCCAGACCGTCTTCCCTGTCATATTTTTTAGGTGGATTACAGGGACTTTATCCCCCTCTACAGTACGTAAAAGTCTTGACTGGGCAGGGCCAGCTCGATTGGCAGATCCCCTAGTGTTGACTAACCAAGTGGCCTCTGCTAAATGTGTATCCCAGTGTTTGAATGTCCCACCACCCATTGCTTTTAGTGTAGTCTTTAACAGTCCATTGTATCGTTCGATTTTCCCGGAGGCTGGTGCGTGATAGGGGATGTGATATACCCACTCAATGCCATGCTCTTTGGCCCAGGTGTCTATGAGGCTGTTTCGGAAATGAGTTCCGTTATCTGACTCAATTCTTTCTGGGGTGCCATGTCGCCATAGGACTTGCTTTTCAAGGCCCAGGATAGTGTTCCGGGCGGTGGCATGGGGCACGGGATATGTTTCCAGCCATCCAGTGGTTGCTTCCACCATTGTAAGCACATGGCGCTTGCCTTGGCGGGTTTGTGGGAGTGTGATATAATCAATCTGCCAGGCCTCCCCATATTTATATTTCAGCCATCGTCCTCCATACCAGAGAGGCTTGAACCGCTTGGCTTGCTTGATTGCAGCGCATGTTTCGCATTCATGGATAACCTGTGCAATAGTGTCCATGGTCAGGTCCACCCCTCGATCACGAGCCCATCTATATGTTGCATCTCTTCCTTGGTGGCCTGAGGTGTCATGGGCCCACCGAGCTAGAAATAATTCACCCTTATGTTGCCAGTCCAGGTCCACTTGAGCCACTTCAATCTTAGCAGCCTGATCCACCTGCTGATCGTTTTGATGTTCTTCAGTGGCCCGACTCTTGGGTACGTGAGCATCTACATGACGTACTTTTACAACCAGGTTCTCTATCCGGGCAGCAATATCTTGCCACAATGCAGCAGCCCAGATGGGTTTGCCTCTGCGCTGCCAGTTGCTCTGCTTCCATTGCTGTAACCATCCCCACAGGGCATTTGCCACCATCCATGAGTCAGTATAGAGATAGAGCATTGGCCACTTTTCTCGTTCGGCAATATCTAAAGCCAGCTGGATGGCTTTCACCTCTGCAAACTGACTTGATTCACCTTCTCCTTCAGCAGTTTCTGCAACTTGTCGTACAGGACTCCATACAGCAGCTTTCCACCTCCGATGTTTCCCCACAAGACGACAGGACCCATCAGTGAACAGGGCATATTGCTTCTCATTTTCTGATAGTTTATTATATGGCGGGGCCTCCTCAGCACGCGTCACCTCCTCCTCTGGTGATATTCGGAAATCTTTGCTTTCTGGCCAGTCCATGATCACTTCCAAGATTCCCGGGCGACTGGGGTTTCCTATTCGAGCCCGTTGTGTAATCAGTGCGACCCACTTACTCCATGTAGCATCAGTTGCATGATGTGTACAGGGGACTCTCCCTTTGAACATCCAGCCCAACACTGGCAGTCGGGGTGCCAAGAGGAGCTGTGCTTCAGTACCAACCACTTCTGAAGCGGCTCGAACCCCTTCATAGGCTGCTAATATCTCTTTTTCAGTTGGAGTATAGCCATCCTCGGATCCTCTGTATCCCCGACTCCAAAACCCTAGGGGTCGACCTCGAATCTCCCCTGGTGCTTTCTGCCAGAGGCTCCAGGTAGGACCATTCTCCCCGGCTGCAGTGTAGAGCACATTTTTAATATCTTGTCCTGCCCGGACTGGCCCAAGGGCTACTGCATGGACTATCTCCTGTTTAATTTGTTCAAAGGCTTGTCGTTGCTCAGGGCCCCATTTGAAATCGTTCTTCTTCCGGGTCACTTGATAGAGAGGACTTACGATGAGACTGTAATTTGGAATATGCATTCTCCAAAAACCCACAACGCCCAAGAAAGCCTGTGTTTCCTTTTTGCTGGTTGGTGGGGACATGGCTGTGATTTTGTTGATCACATCCATTGGGATCTGACGACGCCCATCTTGCCATTTTATTCCTAAAAACTGGATCTCCTGTGCAGGTCCCTTGACCTTACTTTGTTTTATGGCAAAGCCAGCCTCCAGAAGGATTTGGACTATTTGCTTCCCTTTCTCAAAAACCTCTTCTGCTGTATTACCCCACACGATGATGTCATCAATGTATTGCAGATGTTCCGGAGCCCCACCCTGTTCCAGTGCAGTCTGGATCAGTCCATGGCAAATGGTGGGGCTGTGTTTCCACCCCTGGGGCAGTCGATTCCAGGTGTACTGGACCCCCCTCCAAGTGAAAGCAAACTGTGGCCTGCACTCGGCCGCCAAAGGGATTGAGAAAAACGCATTAGCGATGTCAATTGTGGCATACCACTTGGCTGCCTTTGATTCCAGTTCATATTGAAGTTCTAGCATGTCCGGCACGGCAGCACTCAGTGGCGGCGTGACTTCATTCAGGCCCCGATAGTCTACTGTTAGTCTCCACTCTCCATTAGACTTTCGCACTGGCCATATGGGACTGTTAAAGGGTGAGCGAGTCTTGCTGATCACTCCTTGGCTCTCCAGTTGGCAAATCAGCTTATGGATGGGAATCAGGGAGTCTCTACTGGTGCGATATTGCCGCCGGTGCACTGTTGTGGTAGCGATTGGCACTTGTTGTTCTTTGACTCTCAGCAACCCCACAACAGAAGGGTCTTTCGAGAGACCAGGCAGGGTAGACAGCTGTTTAATTTCCTCTGTCTCCAAGGCAGCTATACCAAAAGCCCACCGGTACCCTTTTGGGTCTTTGAAATACCCTCTCCTGAGGTAGTCTATGCCAAGGATGCACGGTGCCTCTGGGCCAGTCACAATGGGGTGCTTCTGCCACTCCTTCCCGGTTAAGCTCACTTCAGCCTCCAATACAGTCAGCTGTTGGGATCCCCCTGTCACTCCAGAAATACAGATGGTTTCTGCCCCTTCATAGCTTGATGGCATTAGGGTACATTGTGCACCGGTGTCTACTAAAGCCTTATACTCCTGTGGGTCTGATGTGCCAGGCCATCGAATCCACACAGTCCAGTACACCCGGTTATCCCTTTCCTCCACCTGGCTGGAGGCAGGGCCCCTCTAGTCCTGGTCATAGCGTTCGTTACTCACTTCTTGTAAATGCGAATCAAAAACCCCTGTATTAAGATCGGAAGCAAAATCAGCCCTTCTACCCTGTCTGGGGAACTGCTCACTGGAAACTGGAGCAGCAATTTTCCTGGAAGAACCACCTTTTGTAATTGTTTTTCCTTGCAACTCACGTACTCGTGCCTCTAAGGTCGAGGTAGATTTTCCATCCCACTTCCTCATGTCCTCTCCATGGTCACGCAGAATAAACCACAGGGTGGCCCGTGGTGTGTATTCACTGTATCTTCTCTCTTGAAGAGAGGGATGCTTACTCCTGATGGCTGAGATACTGGTCCGTACAGGTGAGGAGTAGGACATGTCCTCTTTGAATCGCTGGAGCTCCCGGGATAATTTCTCAGCTATCACATCAGGCAGTTTCTCCACAGCCGAGATGCAGGACCGTAGGGAGGAAGAGAGACTTTCTTCGTATTGTCGGAGTTGGCCAGCCACTTCTTCCACTGTTGGTGCCTCTTCATCTTTCCAGGTCATTACTGCCAGAGAGTTTGCATACGATGATGGTGCGCCCCGTACAAGCTTCCGCCACATGGATCGTGTGCACTGGGCTTCATCTGGATCTTTGGATAACTGCTCATTGTTTAAGTCATTATGCATCACCTCTAGCACGGCTAATTCTCTCAGGTATTGGATACCTCTCTCTATGGTGGTCCACTTGCCTGGCTGACATAGAAAATCTTCCTTGAAGGGATACCTTTCCTTCACAGCTGCCAGAAGTCGCCTCCAGAGGCTGAGGACTTTTGCCCCTTTTCCAATCGCTTTGTCAATGCCCCCTTCCCTAGAAATGGATCCCAGCTGCTTGGCTTCCCTACCCTCTAATTCCAGGCTACTGGCCCCATTATCCCAGCATCGGAGCAGCCAAGTGATGATGTGCTCGCCTGGATGACGACTAAAATCCTTTCGCATATCTCGCAGCTCACTCAGGGACAGAGATCGGGTTGTTACCATCTCATTTGTGGGTTCTGCCTCTTCCTCCTCCTGTTCTTGTGATGGCCCTGGTTCATCATCAGCCCTTACTAAACGAGTTGATTTTCTCGTGTATTTTTTCTTCTGTATAGGGGCGACTGATACTGGTACAGATTGGTTCTCTGGTGTAGCCACAGCGTCTGTTACCGGGACCGGTATAACCGCAGCGCCCGTCACAGGGGCTAGCGTATCGGCAGTGCTTGTCGCTGGGGCTGGCATAACCGCAGCGCCCGTCACAGGGGCTGGCGTATCGGCAGTGCTTGTCGCTGGGGCTGGCATAACCACAGCGCCCGTCGTTTTGTTGTCAGATCCAGAGACCTTCTCTTCCCCTTGAGGGTTCTGAATAGTGTTGAATAGGGCTCGGTAGGCATGGGCTAGGCCCCAGCACATTGTAGTAATTTGTGTCTCCCTAGAACTGTCAAGATGACAACATACTTTCTCTAAATGTTCTACTAATTTTTCAGGATTCTGCACTTGTTCAGGGGTGAAATTCCAAAACATTGGAGGGGCCCACCGTCCTAGGCATTTGCCCATGCTCTCCCACACCCCCTGCCACTCATAACTTTCCAGCCTTGGGGCAGATCTCTGTATGATATTCTTAAAATGCTCATTAACCTTAGACAAAGCCGAAACAATATTCCCAAGAACTATCAACAGATATATCTTAACTACCCAAGGATGTTCAAGATAGAAAAAAGTTGTTGTAATGAAGGAGGAAACATCATCGAAGAAGGCAGCGAAGGTGCCATTCTGTATTTCCTCCGTAAAAAACTTCTCAGAGGAAGAGGTATAATTGCTAATTGTCTCCATGAGGTGGTACCCGCAGTACAGTAATGGCTTCAGTACAGAACCCAAATACCAGATAGCGCTCAAGGTCAGTGTTTTAATAACAAATCTCCCAGGCAAAACACCACTAATCACGGCAGAGCACAGCAAACTGCAACACCCAGCACCAAACTTTAACACGTACTGCAGAAACAAGAGCATGGTGCAGATGAATCAATATTATGATCAACTGTTAACAGATACAAATTCCTTAATACACTCTGATTGATCTGTTATTATCTCAAACCTTTCATGCCCCACGTTGGGCGCCAAAAAGGACTGTCGTGGTTTAACCCCAGCCAGCAACTAAGCACCACACAGCCGCTCGCTCACTCCCCCCCGGTGGGATGGGGGAGAGAATCGGAAGAGTAAAAGTGAGAAAACTCATGGGTTGAGATAAAGACAGTTTAATAGGTAAAGCAAAAGCCACACGCACAAGCAAAGCAAAGCAAGGAATTCATTCGCTACTTCCCAGCGGCAGGCAGGTGTTCAGCCATCTCCAGGAAGGCAGGGCTCCATCACGCGTAACGGTTACTTGGGAAGACAAACGCCATCACACCCAATGTCCCCCCCTTCCTTCTTCTTCCCCCAGTTTATATACTGAGCATGATGTCATATGGTATGGAATAGCCCTTTGGCCAGTCTGGGTCAGCTGTCCTAGCTATGCTCCCTCCCAGCTTCTTATGCACCTGGCAGAGCACAAGAAGCTAAAAAGTCCTTGACTGGTGTAAACTCTACTCAGCAAGAACCAAAACATCAGTATCTTATCAACATTATTCTCATCCTAAATCCAAAACAGAGCACTCTACCAGCTACTAAGAAGAAAATTAACTCTATCCCAGCTGAAACCAGGACAGTAGCCTACTCCTCAGTCGCATCTCAAGCTCAACCTGAAATCAAATAGCCCAATGCAGAAAAAGATTTTTCTCAAAGAGCTTCAAGATACCTACAGTGCATGTACAGCAGGCCATGCTTAAAACATCTCACTGAAATACAAGATATTGTTCTGGGGGAATACAATTACCTAAAAGATGTCATTAACCCTGCTCTCTTCCCTCAGTGAAATAGAGCACCTTGCCACCAAAGACAGATAGAATCTACCAGCAGGATACTTGGTGCCAAGTACTCATCTCACAGCAGATCAACAGGGTCAAGACTTAAACTCCAAATATACTGAACATATTTACTCCATTTTTTCCCCTCCAAGTGTTTGGGTTTTGTTGTTGTTGTTGTTATTTTTATTTTTTTTTTTTAGGAGACAGGAACAGACTAGATTATTAAGTGCCACTGTTGGGCTAAAAGGCTAGCTTTGTACAAAACTCAATCCCAGACTCTGTCCACCTCTTGATAATGTTTTCCATTTACTTTAATTGCAAATACTATTTGTATTGAATGTATTGAGATTTAAATATCTTTCTCTTTAAATGTCATTCAGTAACCTTTGTCCCTTTCCTGCCAACACCCCTTCCTAAGGCTCGATCTGCCTTTTTCCTTCCCTAAGCTTCCTTTGTGAGAATCAAGAAGAGTAACCCCAAAGTTTGAGGTCCCACGTTCTTTTAAGTGTGCTTACTCCTTAAGATGATAAAGGCAAAGCATGAAGAGAGGCCAAAAATAGTTACGTTGACTGTGTGAAAGGATAACAACAGTTATGAAAAGGGTCATGGATTTACAAACCCTGTGCGTTCGGAGCTCTGCACACCCCAGTCTTGGGGGGGCTCAGCCCCTTCACAAGCACACACACAGCAGGAGGTGACAGCTCTGCTCAGCATTACACCAGCTTCAGCCTGCCAGGACTCCGTCAGTGGGCCTTGCACGTACAGCTACTTCCCCCAGACCTCAGGTCCAGGTTGCCTAAGTGCTCACACCATGTGTGCCTGCAGTAGCATACATGACACTTACTAAAAATTCAGACCCTTTTCCCTCTTTCCAAAAAGAGGGCTCTCGGGGCGGGTGGGGGGGGAGGCAACACACAACAACACCAAACCAACTAACAAACCCCCAAACACATGACTTCAATCACGAACTACTTCGTCTTTAATGGAGACAGAAAGAATACGAATGTATATACCCCTACTATCTCTTCAGTATCAAAGCATCCTTTCTACTTCAGTTAAGCAAGGAATCAGAACCGCCACGACTCCCATCTTCCCAAAACATTCTGCTCAGTTATAAAACCCATAGATGACACTGGCCCCGTCAGGCTATGCTTTCATGTTTGCTTTATAAAAGCCTCTGAAACTAGGATTTTTGTAATTGGCCATTATAGCTAGGGTTGTATCAAGCTTTCTGCTATAAATCCCTGGAAATAAATTTGTAACCGAAATGTTGGTGCTGTGTTAACAACAGTGACAAGTTATTTTATCCCTCAAATTAATTTTCTTTAGATTCTTATGAGTCTGTAAAGCTAACCCCCGGAGGCTGACATTATGATTCGGATAACAAATTAGCCACATTCAGTCAAAAAACAATATCACCATTCAGCAAAGCACGCTGTACTCTAGCCAGTCAACTTCTCACACAAGACATTAAAAATGTCAGCAAGTCACAGCCCAGTGAGAAACAAATTCACCGAGTCGCTAAAATATTTGTGTTTCCTTTCACACTGCTGCAGCTTGATGAAAAAAGCCAAGGACTGACTGGGGGCCAAATTCTGCTTCATCACCTACCAACTGTTTCCTCTGGCCACTATGGCTCTGCCTGCCCTCCAGTCACTTAATGGACTTGTAACGGCCGATGTTGGAACAGCTCGTTCCCTTAAGAGGAAATAAAAAGAAACCTAAACACACACACACAGAGAATTAAACTCTTGTGATGACAACAGAGAGAAGAAAAGCTTCCTATCCCGGATGCTTGTTTGCTGAAGCCTGTTTCTGTTATACAACATGATGTATGTCCGTGCAACTGGAGTATGCTCAGAACAACCGGCTCTCGTGATCAGACGCCCAGCCTGCGTCCTGGCGTTCCGTCGCCCCCAGGAGCCGCTTTTGTAGCCATACGTACCTCCTCCGCCCTCAGCCTTGTCCCTCAATTGTACTGGGGCACTTTGAAGCCACAGTTCAAGTCCAATCTATTACCTTGTGAATATCATGTTCAGGAGCAAAAAGGAATCTAAGTGATCTAAAAATAGAGGTAATAACAAAAGCCTCACCAGACTGTGGTTTGCCCTTTACTCAACCTCTGCTTCACACTGAGAGCCAGCTTTCTTAATTCCCCAAAAACGCATTACATGCTTACGTGACAGAATTGTGTTATTTAGTTTTTGAAAGACCGAAGTTATCACACCCAAAACAGCTGGCAGAGCAGCACAACAATGAGAGTGCCCTGGAGAAGCACACAAACCAGATTGGCAAATAAAGTACAGAAATTGTCCAACCATTCCAGCACAAGTTACCAAGGGTCACATCACATTTCAAGACTTAAATTTGCCTTCCCCGCCTCATTATTTAAGTTGTCTGTTAAGTTTTCAGCAAAGGAATTTAGAAATAAAAGAAGGAATTAGCCTGTGGGTTTCAATTAAGACACTTGGAATGTAACAAAGTCAGAAACATCCCTTTGCCTAAGCCTTGAGGCAAGCAAGAGTATCTATCCTAGATACGGCCCCACCCCGGACTAGCACGCATCTGAAACCCTGACAACATTAACAAAAAGAGGGGAAAGTGTTGTATTCTTGGGTGCAAGATTTTCTGGATAGAAAAAAGCATTTTGAAAGTAACTATCTTTTTGTCAAACTCACTCAGACTAATTCACATATAAAACAACACAAAATAAGCATCTGAGGATGGAAACCAGTGGGGTTTTTATCCTTGCTAGCAAGGGGCAAAAAGCCAAGCAAGACACAAAGCACCAGAGTTCGTGGCCACTGAGCTCACAGAAGAACCTCCAATGCTTATCTGGACTACTGGGCCCTGACTTCATTAACACAGAATAATATTTATCAGCAGCCCTGAGGTTTTGGGTTGGGCTTTTTTGGGGGGAAGGATGTTGGGTTTTTTTTAAAGAAACAGAAAGCAAAAGTTAAGATTGTTCTGCAGATCCCCTCTTCTCTTGCAACACCATGGTAGAACAAAGGGCTTCAGCAACAAGTAATTTGCTTGTAAACTTTCACCTTCACACTGCAATTTTAATTTCTGCAGTCAGTGGAGAGCACAAAGTTTTCCTTCATTCCTCCTCCTTCCCTCTCTATCGAACTTCAGCAGTTGGGCAAAAACACAGTTATATTGTCTCTAACAAAAAAGTACCGATGCCTGCCTACAGCAACTGCCGCACACAATGCAGTTGCCCAAATTGGAAATTCTCTGTATAAACCAAACTATTAAATACAAGAATTACAAAAACAAAACAAAAAACCACAAAAAAAACCACCACACACCAAAAACCAAAAACCCTGCACCTCACTCCCTGGTGTTTCCCAACAGCAGACCCCATCAAAAACAAGACACCACAGATGAGTAATGAGGACCACCCCCCAGTTCTCACTGAAGTGCGCTGGGAGTCGAAGGTAAATTGTATGTACTTCACAATAAAAAAATCCCCCAGCAACTGATAACTTAGAAGAAGGCATCCTTACAGCTGAAGCAATATTAAAATAGCTGTTTCCATACCTCCCAGCAAAAGCCATCTAACACGCCACACTGCCGGTCTCAGTGCATTGGAACGATGTGTAAAAGGAAGCTTAAGAGAACAGCGAGCTCTTGGGAGACAGAAATAATGCTGCGGCACCACGCACCGGGCCTGAAGACCCATGCTGGTCAGCCGGTGATCCTGTTGTTTTCATGGGACAGCAACGCAAAACCGAGAATTGGAGGCAAAGTCTCCTGACACCTACACGGGGCTGCTCTGGAGGGCTGCCAGGGCCCGGTGACCCCGCATTTCACTCCACGAGGCTGCAATGACTCCAAATTTGGTCAAACCAAGAAGCATCAGCTCCCAGTGCAAGACAGCCCTGGGAAGCCTTCATGTGCGATACAAATACGTTTGGGCACGTATTTCACAAACTGACAGTGATAATACACCAAGGTTTGAGACTGGAAAACTTTCTGCCAAAATCTTTGGTTAGAGCAAAGGGTTTCAGCTATCAGCAAGTGCACTGTGGGGAAAAAAAAATTAAATAAAAGGTATCACAAATACCTCTAGGATGACAGAGATTGGATTGGGTTATATGCACCCCGTAGATATCGAAGGACAAACTTCACCCACAGGGAGAAGAAGATGCCCTCACCACCCACCCACCCCCCCACCCCCCCCCGAGGTCCCAGCCAACACAACTGGCACATGGAAAGAAAAGAGAAAGGTGGACAACTCCTGCCCAAAATCTGGCGATTAAGATGTTTCTAAGTACACAAACAAGAGAGCACTTAAAGAGATAGAGTAAAAGAGACACAAATAAAAGGTAGGAATCACAAACTAGATTTACTATAGCTTGTTTTGTTATGAACACAGATTAGGTCTTTGCATTTCTGAGCCATTAAAAAGAAAATGGAATTGCTTTCCACAAGTTGGTGTTAGCCATCTGCTTTTTTTTCTCTGCCTAAATTAGAACTATTATTAGGCTCACTTGCATTTGTGGAGGTGATTCATGGGACATAAGGTCAGAGGGATCACCGTGATCATCTAGCATCATCTCCTGCATAACACAGGAGCCATCCCCACAAAAAGCCCATCTGCATACCAGAGGGAAGCAGACACACAACAGATGTTACAGACCCTGCGCAGGCCCAAGTAAGCAGTATTGCCTGGGCAGAGAAGGAAGCCAAGCCGTAAACTGTATATACGCAAGTATCTCTCTCGGCTAGTTATGGCAGAGTTTCAAATCAGGCAGACATCACAAACAACCTTGTTTGAACATCTTCAGGAAAAAATGTTCAGGGTACAAAAGATGTAACGCCATTTTCCACATATGTCATGCTCTGTGGCAAACTTCCTTAAAAAAAAAAAAATCTTACACATAGGAGCAAACTTTTTCAGAAGTTTTCATAACTGACTGGAAAAGCAGACCCAATGTGGCAGAAGGAAATGCAGTAATATCCCAGAAACAACTTTTCACAGGTACTGTTAGAGATGCAACACATTCCATGCATTGCTCTGGCCAGAGCTCCAAGTTTGTGTCAGACTGAGAAGGCTGACTTGCTATATGCAATAAGGACAACTGGCCACATTTCAGATAATTAAAAAAAAAAAAAACCAAAAAAAAAACCACACCAGACTGGAGAGATTATCTTGTTCTCTGTGACAGGTAGGTAAAGACAGTAGGACTCTGCAAAGTTCTTATTCACAACACTGAACTTCTGCCCCCTCATATTCCAGCGTCTCTTTTATCTCAACTCTGTTCAGCCAGAGGTTTTCCTATCTTCCTTTTCCAAAAACCCAAAGGCTGCAATCCCAAATCCTCTTCATCCCCTATTCTCTGTCTTTTCACTCCCAAATATTAAAACCTTTCCTGATCCATCCCTTCAGAGCTGCCCATCTTTTTCCCAGGCTCCTCCATCCATCTCTCCCCACCTTGTGCCAAAACTTCCACCATGGTCCATCATCATTCCTCCTCTAAACCTCTCTAGGTCAACAGTTTTTCCCTACACAAATAGAAGCCAATTCCTGAGACGTAAACTAGTAATACCTGGCTCCTACACATTACTACATGCTCCAATTTCCTAAGAAGTAGATTAATAATGCTTGGCTTCTTATGTATTAGTATATGCCCCACCACTGCCAGCTCCTCCCTACAACTTCTCTGGCCTCTCCCTGCAAGCTCCCACCCCATCCCAGCACACAAGGTACAGGCCGTAGGTAGTTGGGTATGCACCAGGTTGCACCACACATGCAGACACTGACTGGCCATCCACCAGGCAGCAGGAAAAACATCTGTACATTTTCAAAAAATTTCTTCTTTAGTGGAGGCACTGCATTCAGGGCCTCTTCTTCCTCCAGCCACTGATTTTCACACAACCTGTAGCTATTTAGCTAGCTTTACGACATGAAAACTGGATTAAATTTTCCACTGGTTAATCCAAATTGGACCAGTTTTGCAGGGGGGCAGGAAATGGAAAGACAAGCATAATCGGAATATCCTACTTTCCTCATGAAAATAGATTAATCAGATTTCAAAGTGTATGCTGTTAACATACTTGAATTACATGAACACTATTTAAATATTTCTGCAACCAAGTTAACTAAGTACCTCCCGATACAGACCATATAGGTACCATTTCAGTGACAGCAGCATGCAGACTAGAGTTATTTAAAAACAAATGGAATTTATAACCCCATGGAATTTAAGTCTTTCCTAGCAGTCCAGTATGTAAGACATTCATAACAGTAACTTTAGCAGTTGAGTTATGCAAAGTCAGGGTATTCATTTTCTGGGTTTGATTGCCTCAAATTTCTGATGGTATTTAGAAATCTAGTCTTAAAACAAAACAAAAAAAAAAATCACACATACAATTTTATTTCACCCATGGAAGGTAATAAAAAAAAAATTTAAACTTTCCTGTGCTAATTAACTCAGAAGTTAAGAAAAGAGAACGGTAGTGTCTTTAAAAAGCCACAGCACTCTCTTTGTCACTTGGAACAAGATTTCTAGACCCCCCAAAACCCCAAACACAGTGAACATGTATAGTTTATATACCTGTTGCAATTTCGTAACTGTTATAAACACTGCAATATCAATAAAAGTCTTCTAGCACTTTCATGCAAGTGCCTCAAGCCATATTACAAGTATTAAGCAAGCTTTACCACCCGTACGAATCCCTCACTGTTCGCATTGTACCCAAGAAGTTTAGTAAACTTTTGCATTAAAGTGCTTGGACAGAAAGTACAGCATGGCACCTCTGGAGATCTAGTCTAGTCCAACGTCCCTGGTCAGAAGAGGTTGCCCAGGGCCACGTCCGGTCAGGCTTTGAACATCTGCAAGGACAGAGATGCCACAACCTCTCTGGGCAGCCTGTGCCAGTGTTTTAAGTACAAGTGGAATCTCCCGTGTTTCAGTTTGCGCCTGTTGCCTCTTGTCCTGTCCCTGGGCACTGCTCAGAAGAGCCTGACTCCATCTTCTTTGCACCCTTCCTTCAGGTATTTATAAACTTTGGTAGCATCCCCCCGATCCTCCTCTTCTCCAGGCTGACCAGTCCCAGCTCTCTCAGTCTTTCCTCATAGGAGAGATGCCCCAGTCCCTTCATCGTCTTAGTGGCCCTCCAGTGGCCTCACTCCAGTATGTTCACGTCTCTCCTGTACTGGGGAGCCCAGAACTGGACCAAGTACTCCGGGTATGGCCTCACCAGCACTGAGTAGAGGGGAGCGTGTCCAAGAACATAGCATGCTCATGGTAAAGAAAAGTAATGAAAGAGAAAGGAGGCACGCTCCTGTTTCACAAACTTGCCACCATCTAAAGCTCATCAAGTCACTTGCTAGAAAGCTGCTCACTAACACAGTTTCACTTAACAGACTACAAACTAGAAAGCTTCTATGCTTTTCTGTGGCCAACTTATAACCATAGATTAACACATTTCAATTCTTCACAACCAAGACTCACACCAAGTCATGCTACTCTTACAAATCCCTGGGCAGGCAATGCTTGGAAGACAGAAGCAGGGGGGAAGCAAACCCCAAACACAAAGTATTCCTCAACTCAAACTGTTGCATACCAACCTCAGCAACAAAGTTGAGCCCAGTCTTTACAGAAATCAAATAGGAAAATAAAGTTTAAAAAAAAGCATAAACTGTTTATTTTGTTTCCAGACAGGCTAAGTCTGAGCCTCATTAGTTATTCCATTGTTTTGTCAAGGATCAGAGTCATGCTGATACCTGTAAATTATTTACCTCAGCCTATTAACCTTTGTAATTACTAAGATGAAACCTGAAATGTAGAAGGTTTAAAGGAAGCCCCTAAAATTCACTTGATATAGTGGTGCTCTAAACATAAAGGAGAAGGAATCAAAAAGAATTAATAGGATGACCAAAGACCTTAAATCCACAATATTTGTTAGTGCAAACCACACCAAATATTCTCATTTCTATCCCTAAAATACTGCAGCAAGTTCACTACAGAAACGACCACCATAAGTTAACCTGCTCTTAGCTTCACATGACCTATCCAAAGTATGTTAAGTGTTTTGTACTGTCACCCCTCCCTAGTGAGGAAGATTAAGTGAAAGGCAAGCCCATTTCTTGAGATAAATTGAATATTTCATTTCCCAGCCACATTCCTTTGCTGGCCAAGGAAACGCAGTATTGCACCACTGGGGAAGGAGAAACCTTTGTGCAGAAAAACGTGATGCTAAGCAAAGCTTTAAGCACTCCGTCTATGAAGAGATTACTGTTCTTTCTCTAGAGGCAAGAAGAAACACAGTCATAAAGGTGTCTTATCCAATATCTTGTATTTAGTGAGACACCTTAATGAGGAAAGAATAAAAGAGAAATTGGAGTAAAGTATTACAAATGGTCCCTCCTTATGGCTTCTGACAAACATGAGAATTTTCTTTTGTCATTTGATCAGAACAGCAGTAGGTCAAGGCACTGCTAGTCCTATATCCTAATTAAATTCACTTTTCCTTCCCTGGCTTAGTCATTAATTAGGCCCCAAAGTTGAACCTCCTCCCTGAGTAACTGCTCTGGAAGTACATAAATTCTGTTTGACAATTGCAGGATAAATATCTAGAGTACATTAAAATAGGTATTTATGCAATCAAGCAAACCACTGATCACCATCAGTGTGAGCCCACAGAAGATTTCCCACTTCAGTACAGAAAGCTCCTTCAGGACACACTACTCTGAACAGTGTGAGCAAAACTGGAGAAGATACAGAGCAGTTAAAAGGAGAACAACCAAAGTTCAAAGCCCATCAAGACTTCGGCAGAACCTGAGCCAAGGAATTTCAGCAGCCAATTGCTTAGGCAAAGGATTACATATACACATCCCAACCCCTGTGCTTTTATTATTTAATGACCAATTTTTAGGAGAAATGTGATGAAACCTGTGCAAAAGTAGGGTTTGAGTACTGCCCCTCTAACACATCAAATGGTTTTGTGAGGGCATGTGAAATTTGGAACAGACACATCACCTTCACCTTCCTAGAAACTGGCTGTACAAAAAGAAAGATCACCTAATGAGAGCAGATAATTACAAGTCAGATTATTACTGCTGCCTCTGGCAACAAGTCCAGTAGATCAGTCATACACACAGGTGTAATCCTGTCCTGGGTGCATTTTCGGAAAGGGTTCTTGCATGCCTTCATGGTGCTAAGGAGTCAGGCATGATGCAGGCTCAGGATTCATGGCCCTTGCCCAGCGGGCAGCTGCCCAGCTGAGGCAGCTCAAGAGCTTCAAGTCCCTGACTTTCTGTTTCGCCAAAGGTCAATGTCCCTGCAGTAGAGCAGGTGGTGCCTATGCCTCAGTGAGGCTGGAGTTTGCAGCCTGAATACTGCTAGCCTGAGTACCAAAAATTAAAGATGATAACCACCAGTGAAAGCAAGACAAATGAGGGCACTAGTATAAGTGGGCTAAAAAAGCAGAGACAAGCTTACGGAATTAAGAGTCCACAAAAAGATGGATATAATTTATGGCTGAAGAAATCCCTGAACTGCAAACCACTGGAGAGTAAGGTATATTAGAGGAAGCACCACTGAAGATGTGCTTATGGAAGTATAAGCACATGGTATCTAGCTGTGGACACTACCACAGGTACCACGCCAGGCTAAACCCAGCACAGCCCTCCTTATCAGAACCCGCTCCCCTGAGCTGAATCTGAATCTGAATTCTCTCAGTGCCAGGAGGCACACAAGGCGCGAACATCGTTCTTCCACTTCGATCGGTCCGCGGCTGCGTGCTCTGGAGTCCAAGGGCCACAGAGCAGTCTTCTGTTGGTTTTTTCCTCAGGACATGACCGATCCAGTTCCATCTCCTCCTCCTCACTTCATTACTGATTTTCTCCATCTCCATCTCAAGTTGATGCTCGTCGTTTCTGCAACTTTTTATTTTTTTATTTTTTTTTCCGGGAGGAGGCAGTTGGCCTCCTGTCCAACCCCCATGACTTGGAGGGCCAGTGGTTTTTCTGTCAGGGTGGCCTTCCCTTAGGCTGCGTTGGTTCGTGGCACCTCCTTCAATTGTATCCGGTGCACCCTCCAGAGAGGGATCCCCTATCCGCCACCCAGGGGACGCGCCTTCTAGCCGTGCAGCCCCAGCCGAAAGGCTCCCCTGAGCAACCACTGCTAAATCCAGCAGGAACTGAGAATCCAAGCACCCAGGCTGAAGAGATGTAAGTAAGCATAAACCAGTTCATCAGACCAATTTCAATGTTAGAACAGCCAACACAGAAGATTATTAAAAGACTAGTTCTGTAACAGTGTTCAAGACCTTCTAAAACCTGCAATGCAACTTTGACTTAACTAGATAGCAATGTTTTAAACTCAAAGCACTTAGGAATTTCCTCCCCCTACAGAAGGCCTTTGTATCTTTGAATAACTTCTAAAATGAAAACTAGCTTGCAATACAGGAAGAAACACTGTGAGGTTTAGTATGAAAACAGTTTTTACCACCAAAGGGCAAAAACCAGCATCTAAACATAGACATACACTATTGAGTTGTGCTCACACAACTACATTGGCTTGGTATATGAAAAATGCGCGTGGACATCACTAATAACAAAACCTCCTCTGGCATAGCCAAAGCTGTGTCAAAGAAGAGCTTTTGCTGGATTAATTCACTAATTTTGAGGAAAAGAGTATAACTACATGGCAGATCAACTCTTGCTGCCAGTAAGAAAGGGAGGCTATAAGGCAGAGCAAAAGCAAAATACAAAGTACAACTTCTGTAGCAGACAAAAGCATTTGATGCAATGCAGAACAATAATTTCCTCAATTCAAATGTTTATCTTGAAACTCAGAGCATTTGGTCTGAGATATTTTAATCAATAAAAATACTTATATCTTTCCAGCATTATACTGGATTAAAAGTAAGATCTACACTTAATCCCCATCCCAGAAAAACAGGACAAGATCACCTTCCTGGGTAACACAATGCAAGGGGAAATTTCTTCCAAGGCTTTCACACCCCCACCCTCACCCCAGAAGGAAAAGTTATTTGCAAGTAGCATCAAATAATGTCTCTTACTATGAATGATTAGTATTGAACAGGTATTTCCCAAATCTCCCAAAAGAAATAAATGATATAAGCACAGCTAGAACAAGAGCTGTGCTCAAAGGCAGGGTTCAGGGTGACATCCCAGTCTGAGGTTGGCTGTTAGCACCTTACCTGCACATCCCCAGCTCTCCCATGAGCCAGCCACACATTAGTTTCTTCAGACCTGCCCATGTAAGTACTCCCAAGTACCAGCCAGCTCTGGTGAAGCAAAGCCCAATTGCTCCAATACATTTGAGCAGGTTGTGAAGGGTGAGGATTAATGTAATTGCTCAGATGTGAAGGGTCAAATGAGGTAGAGAAAGGACACAGGGATAAGGCAGGGATGCAATTCCAGAAGCACACAAAAAAGACTGGCTCTTTATCAAAGAAAAGCAAAACTCTTTCATGTGGTTCCCCAATGGGGTTAAGACAAACTTACTTTCTATTTAACATGTATTTGCATTTCTCTAAGTGAGAAAGCTACTACAACAAATTAACATCATACACATTTACAAGAATTTCAGATTTCAAAGTCTCAATAAAATGATGTACTTAACTTATGGCAAACTACAAAGCTCAGTAGTAAAAACAACCAAAAAAACAACAACGGATTTCACACTCTTCAGGTTATGCAACTAGAAGTAACACCTTAACGGAAGTAATAAAAGGAAGATTATTATTTCTGAAACATTAAAACAACGTTACCATCACAGAAAGAACAAGTGGTATGAACAGGGTGAAACACTACAGAACAGAAATCACAGGTAATCTCCTGAAGACACTGTAGTCCTCACATGACTTGCCTTTGAACCTTTAGTTTTGTATACTACAAACTAGGTGTGGGGAAAAAAGTGCAGAATGCATCTAGAAAGTACTTTTGACTCAATTTTAGATCCTTTTCTACAAAGGTAAAAGCAAAAAAAGGTTTACTTTCAGCATTCTGCATTCTTAACTACCACAGGTAACTTCAGTACTTCTGCCAGTCTTACCTGCATCGCACAAGGCAAAACTAAAAGCAGTCAGACTGATAAAGCATGCTAGAAGCTGTGACATTTCACTTTTTATTTTGCAGATGCACTCCGAGTTACCACCTGATCAATTCCAAGATGGCAATGTGTGAATGTGTGGTGCTTTTGATTAAAAAAAAAAAAAAAAGAGACACTTGTAGCAGTCATTGGTCATTCTCCACACATTCTTACTGCGCCAAGAGGTCAGAAAACCTTGAGTAAGTATATATTAGCCCTGAATTAGCCTTTCACCAAGGTTTCTTCCCCCACCTAAATTCAGAAGGGCAGCACAGTGAATCTGGAATACTCTGCGACTTCTTTAGTTCATTGGCAGGCATTCTTTTCTTAATCCTACTCAAGTTCACAGCAATGTGAATTTGCAGGGATACACAGATGTACACATTGGGCAAAAATTGGGTGATTAAACTGGCTAGGGTTAGTTAGTACTGTTGCCTTCAAAGACAAGCAGAGAGGAGGATATGACACATGAGATGTTCAAAAAGTCGGCTAGCATCTGGCTGCTTTGTAATTGCCAAATACTTGTGACGCTTAACAACGTTATCATGCCTGCAATTTAGTCAGATTCCATTTCCCACCTACATAGGTCTTTTAAGTTTCTCTGCTTTAACATATCATCTTAAACCACTGTAATATGAATACAGATGAAAACCTTAAGCAGCTATTAAACAGCTATTCCAAGATTTTTCTACAGCTGTTTGTTCCTTTGGACAACAGTCCCAAAAACTAAATCACAAAACCACTTGGTTTTTTGAAGAAACACCACAAACATTTTCATCCACAATGATATAAGAAGTTTAACTCACATAATATGGATTAGATCTTCATCTCTGAAAATCTCTAATTTAATTTGATGTCACCTACCACTTCTGATTTTCCACACGACTGCTATACTAAGGCTACTCTTTAAAAGTTAGAATATTTTGTTAACCAGGACACACAAACAAAGCAGCAGTACGAAAAAGGAAATGAAGCTTCAAAGGAGCAAGGAAATGGGAAACAGTAGTAACGATATATGGAAGGGCGTATGAACTCATGGACACAGCTGTCTGAAGCATCACGGAGCAAGCTGCAATACACTGTTCATATTTCAGATTGTCCACTGCTGACACGTAAGACCAACCTGTGGCAGAAGTAGGATAATTTACAAAACCCAAGTATTCATGAAGCCTACCACATCAAAGTGGCAAGGAAAGAAATCCTGTAACCACACGTGTGTCTGCAAGCTGGTGTAGCAGGACTGAATGCATTTTAAAAATCATAGTCACCTACCCACCTGCTACTTGCTCAAACAGCACAAGAAACATTATCACTGTCCAATACTCTTGGAAATGAAAATTCACATTTGAAGGGTAAACTCAAGCGGCCAGATGCTACGCAATCTTCCATTTTTTATACAGTTATTCTACTAAATATTGCTTATCATCCCCCTCAAAGTTACACAGTCCAGCTAACAAAGGCTCTGGAAGGGCTAAAAAGGCAGTACGGACTGGAATATTGCTTCCTGGCTTTATCCTCCAGCATCTTTTCAGTCCCACTAGGGACTGCCAAAAGTCTTCTTGTGAAGCCAGTCATGCAGACTTCTATTTATTCAGAAACTGAATCCCCAAATTTTTTAGAT
Organism: Platalea leucorodia; assembly: GCF_965183815.1. Lineage (NCBI taxonomy): Eukaryota > Metazoa > Chordata > Aves > Pelecaniformes > Threskiornithidae > Platalea > Platalea leucorodia. The sequence continues at coordinate 53,900,376 of NC_138825.1, read as the reverse complement.
GACAAGTGAAAACTGAGTGAAAGGAAAGAGTGTAACGGAGGGATCACCAGTATACCAAAGAGCAGACATCTAAGGAGGCTAAAAAAAAGGAATATATGTGAAGATTTTTGTTCTCAAAAAGAATTAGTGTGACTAAGAGCTGACTTAGCTACCTATTATACTGCTTTGAATTTTGGCGCATTTAATTACAACCTTCCACATGCAAGAGGCTGGTCTCCAGTCCTGCAGAGATAAGTATACAATGGAAAAAAAATAACAACTTGCCAAAGACTAAACAAATAAAAGCTCAGAAGCTTTAGTCTTGTCTATAATCCGAGTCACATTGTTCCACTCTTTCTATTCATGTCACAACGCTTCACTATTATTCCTCAAGTCTTTCCATGGCTATAGAAAGGAACAGCAAGGAAGGGTGACTACCAGCCTTCTCACCTTTCAAATGCAGAATATCATTTGGGCTCAGTAAGGGAGCATTAGATGACCCAGAACTCCAGCTGCCAAGCTGTACTACCTGCAGCTCCTGAACACGAACATTATGAAAAAAACATGGAGATCCTCCAGAAAAGAATGAATTTCTACCTTTTTCTCTCTACTTTTAGCAGGGTGAAAAAAGCCATACAAGAAAGCAGTATGTAAGGATGCTCACCCGTGGGAGAGCAAAAAGAATTACAAAAGATCAAGAACGAGCAAGGATGAAACATGGGTGTTTGTATTTATCATGTCCAACTCTGTGACACAAGTTCATCACCTGGATCATGTCAATCTCCAAACCACAAGACAGCAGAAACTAGTTTGGGGAGGGAGAAGGATGGAGACAGAAAACAGATACAAATTGCGATACAAAAATTTTAGAGTTAAGAGATAATTACAGAAATGTCATATATAGTAACATCAGGAAGGAGTGGATGAAACAAGATCCTGAGAAATTGAAGAGATTTATCAAAGGACTTCAAAGAGGTACTTATGCATAACAGAAAAGGATGAAAGATGAAGGTCACACACACAAAAAACCCACCACACTATTAGCAATATCATACTTGAGTAAAGTTAAAAACACATACCACATCACTTGCCTATACCAAGAAGCTTCCCTCCCAAAAAATATTTATTTGACAATGTAAATTAGCATTTCAGATCTTTATGCTTTAACTCTTCCTCCACTGCATATTTGGTTTGTTTCTTGCAAAGGTGAAGGCTCAATAATTCACTTATGCTGGTACGAGAACATGACAGGAGAATGGATATACAAAGACAGAGAAACAAGAAAAAAGCTTCAATGATTTATTAGACATGAAAGCACTCTTCCACTGTAAAGCAGTCAATAATAAAACAAGTCAATCAGAGATGATCTAGTTGCCTCAAAAGTCTTCAAGAGCTACTGCTAAGCCAGTAAAACATTTCCCACAACACCTGTTGGTTTGGAGGCTGTCTGGGCCGTTTTACAGGGACTTCTACCAACTCTAGCATCAACTTTGCTCTGCTCCCACAGACTACACTATGAAAAATAAAATGGGTACAGATTTATTCTTAGTGCCACATCCCATTTTTAAATGAACTGGGATCAGTGGCTGCAGTAGGACTGCATGCTAAGCTACCGAACTGATGAAGAAAACTTATTTTTCTAAATTCCTCCGACACTGATAATTTGTGTACACACTTGGATACATGTGGTTCTGTTGCTTGGGTTTGGTGGTGTGGTTTGGGGTTGTTCCCCCCCCCCCAATATGGCTGAGTGGAATTTTTTTAGGCTAGCCAAATTGTCTCCTACATTACAGATAAAAAGCGCCTTAACACTGTCAAAACAATAGCTAATTATTTACCTGTGATGACTCTGCTGTGTATAACGTTCAAGGATATTCACTAGGACAATATTATTAGGACATGTAAGTTTTGCCACTGTGACCTGACTCACCCCCTATCACTCCGGAAAGTGCCAGTTTCGAGGCATGCAGTTTTGTGTGTGCTGCAGAGAGGATGGGAGACAGGGCAGTGAGCAGGAATAAGGAATGCCACGCCAAGACATCAGCAAAAGGGGCTAGAAAACATCCACTACTTCTGCTTATGCTGGCTGTTGATGCCATTAAAAACAGAGTAGTGTTTGCACACAGAACAGCAGAACATTGCACTCACTTAGCAGCTGAGCAGGACTGTTTCCAAGATGCTGCAAATATTTAATGCAAGTCTGCTTGCCTTAACATGGGTTTAAATTTGTGTTGGTTTTAGAGTCACACCCCGTAAAGGAAGGTACGAGGAAGCCAAACCTTGCTCCCACAAGCATTAGCATATTTGATAAATCATATTTTGAATTATTTTCAGCTATAAAGTTTGTTTCAGACCAAGAGTCCATTTTTACCATCTGGAAATTTTTGGACCATAGGTTTTTCAGCTCATGCTCTTGCTGAGGGTTGGCTGCACACGTCTGCCCAGAAACGCCAGCTTTTCTCACAAATAAAAAAACAATTCTATTTTAAGACATAATTTAAATAAGCAGGCCTTTTCATTCCCACTAGGGGAAGAAGGCAAGGATTCAGGAGTGAAGGAGTAAAGTTGAGCCTGGGAAGAAGGAGAGAGGTAGGGAGAAGGTGTTTTAGTTTTTGTCTTTGTTTCTCACCATCCTATTTGATTTATAATTGTCAATAAATTAAAACCATTTTCCCCTCAGTCAAGTCTGCTTTGCCCATGATTGTAACCAGTGAGCAACATCCCTGTCCTTGTCTCGGCCTACGAGCTTTTCCATCTTATTTTCTCCTCCTGTCCTGTTGAGAAAAGGAAGTGAGGGAGCAGCTGGGTGGGCATCTGGCAGCCAGCCAAGGTCAACCCACCACAGGGGCTGAACAGCAAAACTGTTCTGCAGAGTCATTAAAGACAATGTTAACAGCAGTAAGGCATACTTACTGCAATTTATACTGAAAAATGTTTCCACATAGCTCAGGGAAGAATGTCAGATAAGATAGCAAACTAGTTTACCTGGCCATAAAATAATTGCAGCTCAACTCCTGAGGGCACCACTCTTGAAGCTATTTTTATTGCTATTAAAAAAAAAAAAAAAAAAAAAAAAAAACACAAAAAAAACCCCACCACAACCACCAAACACACAAAAACCTCCAAACCAGAGAAACAAGATGGATGCTCTACATACAAGGAAAGTGTATTATAGCACTGCACGTTATCACTCGTATAAATCATTTGATTCTAACAATGAATTGAACAGCACTGCTTTCTGATATTCATCCATTGCCAAAATGAAGTATCTCACAAGGGTAACATATCTTGCATTGTCAGCATATCTTGGTTTCTCTTTCAATTGCAAAAGCAATAAAATGACTTGGTTAAAACGAGCACTTTTTTTCCCCCTTAGTCACTGATGGATAAGCTACTCAAAAACACCTCCAATAGGAGGCTGGTGCTGTGCATTGAAACAGGAACAGACTGATTATTTTCAAGAATATACCACTTGACTATATTAAAAGACAGAAACGAAACTACATCAGAATTAACTAAAAAATATAGGAGGTATACTGCAATTGGTTTAATCCTGTCTAGGTATTAGCACTTGCAACTCTTGCTGTTAACATTAACTTTCATATAATCAGTTCTGTCCACAGGTCAAAACCAAAAAGGATAAAATACTTGCTTCTATTTAATTGCCCAGCACATTTACTGCTCGCTTACTACAGCAAAGTACGCTATCAGTAAGTCATCATTTGATACTGAAGTTCTTGAACAACACTTTCTCTCATTTTTATTAAGCTGAGAAATGAGCTTAATCATTGTGGGAGACCCTACACACATTCAAGATTACTAAACAAAAGGTTGAGGCATGTCCCCACAAGAAAGTCACCTGTGCAACCTATGCTTGGAACTTTTTTTTTTTTAAAAGCTACTGGAGTTACTTCTTGTAGATTAGATAAGGAATGCTCACATGAGATTCCAAGGCAACAGATACAGGAAAGATGGTGAGACATCAGGTGACAGCATTTTCTGCCTTTCTTTTACAGAGTGCTAAGAATCCCAGTGTATAACCTTCAGTCCCAATTTGTCATCAGCAAGCTGAAGCTTAAAACTTATTCACTGAAACGAAAACTACAACAAGAATTAGTAACAAATTCTTCAGTCAAAAAATATAATGCACGACCTACATTATAGAAACTCAGAGAAAATAAAGTGGATATTATTTAGTTATACAGATTAGCTTTCAAATATTCAATTCCAAGTTTAAATTTATTTCAGCAACTAAAAAGATCATAACCTTATTTGTTTGCTTTCTGGGTTTGGAGTGGAGAAATAGCAAGTAAGTTTTTAAAAAGGGGTATGCCTGACAGGAATTTAACAAGTATCTGTATATGGACTGTATGTATGAGAGAGAAAGTAGCTTTATTTAGAGGGGATCTATTGTTCTACTTTCAGAAAGTATCAACTTTACTATCTCTCTGCTACCTTAAAAACAGCAGTGGAAATAAATATTTTCCTTATATATGAAAAGACTTAGGTCACACAGGCCAAGTAAATATTGATTTTACTATAGCTGAGCTGTGAGCAGGTGTTAATTTCCATGGTCTGCACAGAGTGGTTTATGAATTGCTTTAAAAATATTTAATGTTACAAGGTATTAAACTAGCTAAGAACCTTTTAAAATAATCTAAAGCTTAAAATGATTGAGCTGTACAATTCTAGTAGGGGAAAAGTATAGCTAAGAGAAAAGTAAGTGATAGGAAGGACTCCACTTCCGCAGCTCAGGAAACCCAGCACGGTTCTCTCTTTGACCGGAGGCAGGCAGTCCTGAAGCCCGGCTGGGGGGGGGACGGACGCGCAGCTCAGGGTCAAACCTGCAAAAGCGCTGGGCTGGAACCAGTCACCAGCACAAGAGGGGACGGGCAGGAACAGGACCAGCCTGGTCATCACACGCTGTTTCATTACGAAGTTAGCCTCATAGCTAAAAAACTTGATGCACTCCCCCGTTAGTCAGTTTACCAGAACAATGGGAAAAACGTGATCTTTGACATGGTCACGGTTTCAGTATCTGCCCAGAACTCCTTGTATTCCAGACACACAACTGAACACTACTCTAAGTTAGTGTATCCCAGGCCATAATTCAAGTTAATCAGATACAGAACAGTTAAGCAAGCCTGAACAATATTTTATCTCAATAAAAAGGAGCTATTTCATAACTGCAGCATGAAATCCACACTGTAGCAAAATTTAGCAAGACAGATACAACCATCCCGCTTCCATCTGCACAAGCGATACTAAATGCTCTTTCAACTGTCAAATATTACAGAAAGCTGTCAGTGCACACTGCTGCCTGCCGGGTTTGATCTGGGCAGACACAAGGGGAAAGCTGTTGACTGTCACCCCGCACAGCGCAGAAGTCAGCCACCACATTTCCAAATTTCTGTGGAGAACCCTTGAACCGTTTGTTCACTGCTTTTCTGAACGCTTAGAAATTCATCTCAGCACGTAACCAGTGTTGGAGTACAAGGCATCTCCTTCCCCTGCAGCACAAGCATGCTTTTTACCTGCTGGAAGGATCAGCCAGGGAATTACCGCAATTCGCTTTCTCAGCCGCTGGCTTCACAAAGATTAGAGCGCGCTCCACCCAGACGCCACACGAATTAGGTCACATAGCAGGCCGTACCCCTGCCAATTCCTGCCCTATTCATCAGGGACAGGGCAGGAAGCATATGGAGCCCTCCAGTTAAGGGTCAGAACATTTCAGTGAAAACATGAAAGTGAACCAGCGGCAGATTATTCACCGGCCAGAGGGAACATGGTTTCCCCATACGGCAGAAGTGAGTCACAGGCACCGCTCCGTCCGACACAATGCAGAGGGACACGGCCTGCATCCAGCAGCAAAAATCTCCCCTGAAAATTACCACAGGGACCGTACTACAAGACAGCAGAAAAATATTTTTCACTTTCTCAGTATGCGTGTGCATTTAATAATTTAATATACATAGGAAGAGTTTAAAAAAAAGTTCTTGAGAAGCTGAAAAACAGTTCACATAAAGACTCAAGAGGCGACCATGTAATACAATGTAATCACCGTTCTTATGCATTTCATCTACAACTATGCTGTATTTCAGAACACATCCTTCATCACCTGCTGCCAAAAGGGAAATATACCATCTTCATGTGTTTAAAAGCCAGAGTTGTTTCAAATCAAACAGATTTGAAGTGCAGCACAGCTCTACTAAGCAAACTAACCAACCCAGGGCTTCACAACTACTTACAGTAACATGAACAATACAGTAAATATTGGTTTTTACTATTGTAATAGCTTGTGGTCTCATGATTAAGTAATTTCAAGCTGCTATCAGTGCATATATCTTGTGGGAACAAAGATAAATTCCTTTCCTCCTGAAAGGAAGCTTTTCATTTGGAGGTGAGCGCTCCTGAGATTTCCGAAGGGAGGCTATCTGAGCAAGAAGGAAGGGAGACCCAAATGGGAGCAGGAGCTAAACATAGGGTTTCAAAAGGTACGCTGTACTATCGGTTTGTAAAATGCCTCAGTCATGTCGCTGCCATTATTTCCTACTGCTATAAAAAACCCACCACTCCTTTTAATCACTGGGGTGGGGGCTGCACAGCAATTAGCTCACACAATAAAATGTAAATTGATCTCTTTTGCTTCTGTTGACAACTGTATGAAAAGATAATAAAATAATATGTAGTGGCATATTGCTAAGATGCTAACATAATTATTCAATTACTGCAGAGTGCTTTATTGGCTTCAAGAATTGACAGTGCCACAGGGCAACCCCTTTCAGAAGGTTTCACAGAACTGGCATCTTTTTCTGCCTCCTTAATATAGGGTAAGTAGCCTCCCCTCAAATGACAGTGACATCCATCTGGGTAATGAGGCAACTGAAATAGAAAAAAAAAATAAGTCGAAAAATAATCACATCAAATGCTGCTGCACTGGTAGAATATGTGTATATATAAACACAAAATAGCCCAATAGTTTTCCTGGAACAATTTCAGAAGGTTTCCTGGAAGAATATAAATTATCTCCCACGACATGGAACAGCAATGAACAAGAGAGCGCATTTCTTTGAACAGGTGAAGAAAGTAGGAGATCTCTTCTTTTTTTCCCCCCTCCCAGATAAAGATCCAGCTTTGGCTCCAGTTAGGCACCACGCAGCCTACCAGTGCCACCACACCCCCGGCACCTATCACTGACTTGAGAGCCTAAAAGGTTATTAAGAGAGATCAGACATTTATAAAGAAGGACATCCCACTAAATGAGCTAAATTATTATTTAGTATGTTTTAGGCCATAAACCAATCTCTGACTAAACGTGCTCATGTTGTTTAGGCTTCAGAGGTCAGAAGAGTCTTATCCATTTTGGCTTCACCTAAACTAAGTCATTTACATTCACATACTTTATCAAATACAAGCTTCAACCTCCCTTCCTCCAGCCCCCACCAATTCTCACAAGAAGCAGCCAGCCAACAAAACCAAAGCTGTACCTCTGCCGACACCACAGCATTTACAGGAAAACAAATCATCCCTAAACCTTCTAGGCAGAGCTGCACATGAGGTGCTTCTTAAACTTCTCAAAAGGCTCCCCGTTATTTGCATTTTGAATTCATGTGAAAAACGAAGGACATGAAGAAACGATTACACACACACCCCTCCCAACTTTTCCACCCCTTTTTTCCTCCTTGAATATTTCCAGTACTGCATCATTGAAAATTCTGTCCTCTCAGAGAAAGGCTCTTCCCTCCTCTCAGATTTAATTTATTTTACCTTCAGTTTTTCTTTCTCTTGTTTTCCTTTCCATGCCTCTCACCTTCTGCCTTTTTTCAGATTTTTTGCTCAGAGTGAGCGAGCAGGTAACAGTGTGTGAGACTGTCACTCTCCTGGAAAGCAAATCTACAGTCCTACACTTTATGAAGAGCTAGGAACATTATAATGCAAGTAATTTCATGGAAAAATCTTGGTGCTTGATTAAGAAAAATTATAATTGTAATATACCAGCCATGATATACATGCTTTTAAAAACAAAAGCTCTCAGTTCATAGGGAGTTAAACAGGCCTTAAGAAACAGTCACTAAGCACACTCTGCTCAATCATATAAAGCACCTGAGCAACCAAGTAACTGCTACTCAACTCAGAGATTTACACCTCAGCCTAGCCCCAGTTAGGGCAGGCACAGTCAGAGAAATCATCCACAGACACACAGATATCACCAAATATTATCTGTGTACACACACTGGCACTTACATGTTAAAAACACCCGAAGGACAGAGACAGAAAACCTCAAAGAGATTGACCTCCCCCCTGTTATCCCATAGATTAACATTTTAGAGGTTTTCCCAACTGCAGCGTTCATCAGTTAATTGCATGGCTGGTTATAACACTTGCCACAAGTTTATGCTCTTTAATATACAACGATAAAAGAAGAAAGGAAAAAAATCCAAGAAATAGTCCTAAAAAACCCACACCGACACACACAGAGCCAGAACAAACATTTTCCCTGAAAAATGGCCCAGGTTAAAAACCAAGCAAACTGATATTCTCCTACTTCTAACTTTCCAAGAGTGATCAATTGCAGCTGTACCTCGTTAGAAGGTTGAATATATGCAGATTTTGAAGAACACCAGATCTCTCCGACCTGTAATTTAGTGAGCTTTCCAGAGTCAGTCAAAAGCAACTCCACTCACATTACTGAGTTTTCTTGACATTTTTGTCAGTTTTAACAGAGTTCGGACTGCGCCATAAAGGAATAGTTTCTGCTCTCAACTATGCTGGCATATATCCAAGTCCACCTCATTGTTCTAGAAGCAAGCACACATGAGACCAGAGTCCCAGCCCATCATTTTATTCTAAAATTAGCCATTACACTGCTACATCTTAAGAGGATTTTTCGTTTCTCTTTCTAGAAACCCATATTCAGACTCCAGCTTTGTACCAAAAAAACCCACATCAAAAGTCAAGTCAAATGGACCAAATTCTGTACTGATCAGCAGGTTCTGCATCCATGAAGTTTTGACACCAATTCACAAAATAATCACCCCCCATCTGTCAATTACTGTATCTAAATAGCATGTTTACAGGTACTAGGAAACCTCAAATTGCCTTTACCATGCCAATCTAGCTTATTTGGCCCTGGTCACAAGACAGCAGAACAGTCAATCCATGAAATTTCAATTAGGACAGGTGGGGAAGCATAGCAGAAAGAAAAGGAAACATCCCCAATTTCTTCTCCTCCAAAGCACCCCTCCCCAAAAAATATTCTTTCCAACTTACAGGAGAACCCTGGAGATACCACCAAAATGGAAAAAAAAAAAAAAATTGTGAAAGGTGAAGGTGCTGTTATAAGTATATACATTGAAAAGTCCCAGAAGACACAGTAAGCAGAACTACAGAGAATAAAAACACAATTAAACACTGAAATCACCATAACTTCATGCCTAGTTTAAGACAATTAGGGTACTAAGACTTGCAATCAGACAGAAAAGCAATAAAACTTACGCCATGAAAAAGTTAACATGTTATAGGTGGAAGGGAAGCCCAAGACACAAGCGTTACCAAGAGGATCTTGCGGCTGGAGGTGTGACGCAGCCAGGGCTCGCAGAGCGCTTGCAATGGAGCAGCGCCACAGAAAACAGCCTTTCCCTGGGCTGTTTCCTGCCATGCCTTCCACAACCTGCTCCTGTTAGAGTCGGTAAACTAGAGCTAAGTTAAGAAAAGCAGCTTGCATCAGGTGTAGAAGATAAAAACAGACCCCACATGGCTGGATCCTTTTATCCACCACAGCCTTGAAAACATAGGTAAGCATGCACTCACCCAGCAGAGGGTAACAGGTCTGCCCATCAGTATCCCAAGGCGCAGCGACTTTGTACTTTTTCCACACAACTTTTTTGGCTGTTTGAACGCTCATGATCAAGCTCAGTCTTTGAAAAACAGGAAAGTGAAGATGCAGAGGAAGTGCACGCTAGTACCCGCGCAAGAACTGCATGCCGGGATTCGAGGGGGAGGGAAGCACTGGTTTTCCTCGGAGGGTTCGACACATTCAGCCACACAGTGACTGACAAAACCATTCAGGAAACAAACCTTTTAAAAGGCTGCATGTAAACAAGTAACAGACTTTAAGGTAATTGAGATTATTTTTTTCTTCTTTAAAAACAGATGAACATGCTGCTTTGCTACTTCTTATGAAAACAGAAGGACACTCCAGCTTTCAAAGCACTGGCAAGTTAAATTCTACGTACAGAAAGCAGGAAAGAAGGTGGCAATTTTCCTTTTCTGTTCAAATCAACCTCTCTGGTCAAATACCATACTCATTTTAAAAATCCCAAATATTTTTAGCATTTACTTTGCAAAAAGATTGCAGTCTTACCATAACACTTTTTCTACACGTTCTATAGAACATGAAACCAGAACAACTCTGCACGGTGAGCATCCACATCTTTCAATGGCCTTTCAAAAGAGCACAAGAAAATTTTAACACAAGATTTCGGCATAAACAGTTCTACAAATAAACCTCCATGTCAAAAATCATAAAAACTGCGATTAGGCATGCCATTTCCACTGTGCAGTAATTCCAAACGAGACAGACCACAGCCCAGTAAAGCAGAAGGTTAATAGCGCAAGGCTATAATAGCATCAGAGTTATTTTACAAGTGGGCCTTTAAACTGTGTTTACCACCGATACAGAAGGCGAATCCAATCCCTCGACCTGTTGCCAACTCTATAATCAAATTGAGAGGACTCCGAATTCTGTACTAATGAAAGACGTGCGATTCCAGATTACACACTTCAGGATATTGAACTGTACAGAATTCCAATAGTCACAAAAAAGTAATGCAAAAGGAGATATACACAGAAGTACAGGCGCTATGACCAGAAAGGAGCCGTATGCAGGAGAATTGGTTTCAAAAGCAGAGAGACAGATGCTATTTGATTTGTCTGTCTTGTTATATCATGCTATCAGACAACTGTTCTAAATACAGCTCTCCTCGCTCCATTAATATTCAGTTGGGACAGTTTACTGTGTTACATACCAGACAGACACTACTGGGCGGGGGGGGAGGTGTGCGGACAGAAATCAAGATAAGATTTTTCTTTAAATTTTACTGGGGGCAGGAGTTAGTCTTATTTTGGTTTGTGGGTTAGAGGTTTTTTTTCCAATTTTAAGAATTGCTCAAAGTTGAAGCCTGAAAGACACACAAAAGCCTGAAAGACGCACACAAAAGTTTCATTTCCCTGAATAAAGACAACCATACATTCAGGGGGCTAAACCAGACATCTGTATCCAAACATTTATGTGGATCACAGAAACAAGAGAAATGTGAAAAGGTAATAAAGTTTTAAAGCTAGGATTCCTATTTTAGAAGCAAACAAGGATGATGTATTTTGCCATAGCAAATACAAATATAAACCTTACCGTGCCAAGCACTTCACAAGCACACAACAAAAAGACACTGCCAACTCCGCCAAGCATACGATGACAATTAGCGGGCGGCCATGCACATACGCCAGAAGTCTTACCAACAGCACCTGAACTCCCTTTTTTCAGGTCTTGGCGAGACTGGTCTGCACTCCTCAAGAGTGCTCTCCTGTTGATCCAATACCTCATCTCACCTTGGTCCCTGCCACTCCAAGAGAAGGCCCATACACAAATGAATTAAGACTCTCTCCATCGGACACTTGCCAAGACTGAAGGATACATACAAGTTTCAGGAGTTAGCTAGTTTGTAACAACACTTCTGGGTTTCCCACTCCTCAATAAAGGAAGGGTGTGTGGTCAGTGAGAGCAGTTAGAGAAACACCAATCTCTCTGAGCCTCCACCAGTCTCTTGAACTTCAACATGAAGATATTAGAGGGGCTGAGGGAAACCACTCATTCACCAGAGAGCTTCCAGAGAACCGCAGCTCTCAAGCTCTGCCTCCCATCAGCAACTCCATCATGTACATCAGAGAAACCACTTTTCTCTAACAGCAAGTTTTACTTTGGAAATCCAACATTTCAGAATATATACTGAGAATATTTATTAACTTAATAAAGGGGAGGTTTTGCTTGGTTTTAATTTAAACATCTCTTACCTAAATGGAGATAGAATTATTAAAATCAATAAGTTTCATTTCAGAACCTATCTGCAAAGAAGTTAACTTTAGGATGGCAGGAATATTTTTTTTTTTAAGCTTAGTTTTTAAAAGTGAAGCTATGGCCTCTGCCAAAATCTAGAGTACTGAGCGTGAAATCCATGCATTAACCACAAAAGCTGATAAGCAAGAGAGAAATGGAAGCTTTTGGGGAAGTAATTTTCCAAGAAAGCAAAAAGAGGATTTTTTGCTTTTTCAAACAAACTCAAGAGTCCAACACACTAGCACAGTCTACCCATACACCCCTTCATTCATTAGGAGAAGATGATGGTCTTATTCCTACTACTACTAAATTCAATAGGCCATTTATTTAGCAGCTCTCTGACTGGAGTATGTGCTCTCTTTTATTCACTCTGGTGTTGACAGCAGTAATCAAATTTTGTACATACCACTGGCTCTATTATAGTTCAACAGCAGCTGGCTGGCTGCCTAGTCTTCTTATCATCATGTAAGATAAAAAGACCAGCCAAACAGACCAGCTGAAACTACAGTGGGAAGACAGAAGTAGAATGAAGCCTAAGTATTAGTCTAGAAAGTACAAATCACGTGGTTTTATGCTTGCCCATGTATTGCAACGCATGGAGAAGAACAAGGCTAGGCTCAACACATGACAAGCTTTAACAGTTTTCAGAAAGATGGGAGCTTAGATGGCAACTCAGTCCTTGTAGAAGAAAAGGTCTGAATGCCACACTTCATACAATAAACACTACCCATTAATAACTGAGTCCACGCAGCAGGGAACGGGAAAGTGAGAAAGCACAGAGGTAGGGGAAAAAAATTTAAAAAAACCACACAGAGAACTGTATCCGTTCATTTGAAGGTGAGCTCATAAATACCTAAGATCACTTCTCTATCGCAGCCCCAGCACGTATGAAGTCAGCAGTGGGTTCAAAGTAAAATTAAAGTTCACAGAGGCAAACAATAATGGGAGCGGAGGGCAACATCCTTTAATTATAAAAATCCCCTGTATGTAAGGCAGTCTAGAATGAGATTGGTTTCCATTTCTTCTTTGCCTTCTGGGAGCCTTCCAAGAGCCTTGAATGCCTTGACTCTGAGAAGAGGAAACTGGCTTCTTTTTCATCAGCCTCCCTCCTTCTAGCTTTGTTCCAAGTAGGCCCTGGTTAACCCTGCTCTGAACTTCCACTCTTCCAGACAAGTCTGCAGAGAAAGGCTTGTTTCATGGAGGAAGAAAAAACCAACCTAGAGGATTTCTTACAGGAGCAGAACAAGGAGATAGAGTTCCTCCTTCACCTTCCTTCTCCATCACTCATGAGCCAAGAGCCTTCTGCTTCCTAGAGGAGGAGCGCACTCTTCTGCAGGGTTCCTGCGTTACCCCTCTAGCCCTACCCTTTATAACACTGCTCTAATGAGCTTCTAGTTAAGTGCTTCTCATGCTGTGGGACATTAACACCCCGTAATTTTTTTCAGGATGTTTTATTTCACCACAACAACATGACAGGACCTTTTTTCACTGGCCTGACAAACATGGTTTGAATTAGCAGACCACACAATGCTTGCTTGAGCAAGCAAACAAGAGAGCTTAGAGGGCAATGCTACGCAGAAGGATGCTGAAAAGGCAACGACAGGAACTTAAACAGAAAGTAACATTTCAAGTGCCTGTTGCATTTTGACGGAAACTGGTCATTAATTTAACCCCTACTTCCAGGAAACCCAAAGCAACTTCAGATCGATAACAAAGAGTTTTTAGCATTTCTATTGAAACCTCCTTTCATACAGCAGGTTCATGTCAGCATGAAGCTTTCTCCTGAAAAGGGAATTAGCAGTACAGTAACTGCCCTCACTACTGTGGAAGAGGAACATAGTTTTGAGCATGGCAGCTGTTGGAGCACTGCAGTACGGATAACGCACAGATACTCTCTCAGTGCTCACACCAGCAGCTCCAATACCAAGCCCTTCCAGCATGCAGCGCTTCAGCCATGCTGCATTTGACACACACAGTTCTTGTAAAACAGCATGTCTGTGGCTGCTGCAAATAACCAACTGACTCATCCTGCAAAAGAAATAACAGCACCAACTGTAGATAACAAATTGTGACACCTTTCAAGAATCTCCACAATTTTAGTTACACTTTTTCAAGTTTCTCTTTTATCTTCAGGGGCGGGGGGATCCCTTTTTCTCTTGTATAGATACTGAAGGGAATATTTTGAATGTAAATACCGAGAAAACCTGTGGAGCACGTTATTCTTCCAAAAGTGTTGTTTACATTATAGTCGTACCTGTGAAACCGAACCACGACACAGAACCAGCACCCCCCTTTCACAAAACATCCTGGGCCACCTATTTCCAGCAGCCCAGAGGAGTGACAGCAGGTCCACAGGAGATGTAGGAGCCTTCTGCATTTTGCTTCTCATTTAAGATGCTGAGAACACCTTCTGAAAGAGGGTTCCTCCCCATTCATGGGCACCTTCATAAAACAAATCCCGATCAATCTATGACAGATGCATGGCTCAACGCTTGTGTGCTTGTATGCTGGGGTACAACGTCTGTATCAGTAGGAGCCCTGCACTGAGCCCCGAGTGGCAGCGTGCAAGCCCAAGCACAGGAGAGGGACCATCACCTCTGCCACCCCAGCCCCTCCAAGCAGCTATGCTGGTGGTTTACAGTTCTCAATACCACTTGCCCTGGCAGCAGGCATTGCCCTGCTTCAGTGGGACAGACTGGGGAGCCTGGGCTCAGCCCAGTGGCCAAGTGGCTGTGGCTGCTGGTGGGCAACTCCACCCAGGACAGAGCACTGCCCTCAGCACACCCTGCAGCATTGGGAACTGCTGCAGGAAAAGGCACTGCCTCCAAAACACATCTCGTTCGCCTGCCCTCCACGTGCCAGGATGCAATCCAAAGCTTGGGAAGCAATAGCTTCGGTAAGCATATGAATAAAACAGTTTACTTGTACCTTTTCCTGTCACTCATTTTGTCAATTATCAGTTTGCACCTCCAAGAACAGAAACATCTCAAAGCTTCTTTCTAAATCACACAGGGATTCCTTAGAAAGTGTCTTCTGATACATTCTTTTCAAACTAGAAGAGGTAGGCAGGAGGAATGGAAAACCTAGAGAATTTCATTCTTAATTGCAGTTATGTAGGTTGATTTAATTTTGAGCACACTTCCATAGGTATCCATTCTGGCTTATGTTAGTTAAATGTACTTCTGCTAACAATCTCTGGCCAGGGTACACACTAATAAAGAATAAGAACGATCCCCTCAACAGCAGAAGAGGAACCCAGAGCACTCCAAAGCCTGTATGTCAATATATCAAATACTTGGAGCCCCAAAGGGGACAGCTCCTGCGTGGAAGGAGTCTCTTCCTCCCTGTCCACCAGCTACAGCAGCAAAGTACTTAACCACCATCTGACTTTAAGTACCACAAAATGGGACAGAGGAGGAGCTAAAAGCTCTAGATGCAACTCTCCTACCCACTCCCTATACGTATATACACACACGCACTCTGAACAGCAACAGACCTTACTAAGCCAACAGGAGCAGCCAACCCTCCCAGCTCTCCCCACACAGACCAAGCAGGGCTGTGCGGAGGCACTGGGGTTTGCCTCAGGCTGGGCAGAGGGGAAGGAAAGCGCAGGAGGAAGCCTGGAGAGCAGCTCTGGAGCAAGCACATGGCCCTCTGCCTGCCAAAGCCTTCAGGCCTTCATTGAGGACGCCTCTACCAGCTAGTGCTGCAACCACAGCCTTCATCCTGAAAGCTAAAACCCTCATCTACTGCTGGGGGAGAAGGAGGGGAGATAATCACAGTTAAATTTATCACAGGCGCATTTCAACAGTGGCGCAGTCAGAGCGACGAGTGAGGCATTAGTGGTTAGCAGAGTGCCACCAACAACTGCAGCTTCAAACATCTAGAAGGTTGCTTTTCTTTTTTAATGCCCTGCGATAATGCATGGGTGATCAGATACCAGCCTCTAAGACATTAACTCTTCAGCTGTACCATTTAGAGCACACTATTTATTTGTGTACTGCCACTGCGGTGTCACAAGTATATATATTTATTACTAGTCTTTTTAAAATTAGCATTAAATTTCTCCCACCCAGACAGTCTACTTCCCTTCCCGTTTGCAACAATGTATTTTATTCATCCTTTTCCAAAACAAAAAGCCACAGAGGGCAAAGGGAGGGACAGCATTGTGGAGAGCTGCTCTGCCTTCTGCAGGAACTGTTTACAAAGTCCTTCGGACTTCCCACAGTCACCATGCTGGGGACACAGAGTTTTGCTCACCAGGAAAAGCCTGCATTGGGAGCCCCACATCTCCCCATTCCTTCCCTGAACAGCAAGAGTACTGCAGAGAGCTCCCTAAGATAAACAGGCTGTCTTTTCCTAGTCCAGAAAGGTAAAAGTCAGTAAGAAACTATCAGAGGCACCCTAAAACTAAGCCAAAAAAAAAAAAAAAGAGAGAGAAAAATCTGTTCCCTATGAGTATATAACTGACTGTAGGCAGCTCAGGGACAGCGTTCCTGCAGGCAGCTCCCTGTCCATTAGCACATTCTGACAAATACATATGAGAAGTTCAACTCGTTTGTGCTGACTGGAGTTAGTCTTTTAAGAATAAATACAGCAATTACAGAGAGAGGACAGAGTTACACATCCAAAACAAATGCATCTCCAGTTAAACTCTCCACTCCCCAGAGGATAAACCTGTCTCCTGCCAAGGACCCAAGGCAAGCATTTCTTTCTGAAATAGCATTGCTGTTAGAGTCAAAAAAAAAGCCCAAAAAACCAAAACATGCCTACTCAGCTCAGCACAGGAAGGCTGCGCTGGGTGTGCAGGACCCGGCACAGCGATGCAGTGCAGAGCCCAGGGGCACGCACCCAGCCCAGGTCCCGGAGCAGCACCGCGGCCCCTGGGGACCACGCGCTGCCCAGCCTGACGAGGGCGGGCATGGCACCGCACCGCTCCTCCTTCTGCACGATGCCAGAGACACACCTCAAAATTTTTCAAACTACAGAAAGCCCATCTTGAAATTACCTACTCTGCTATCACAGTATGAGGCTTCCATGAAAGACCCCTTTACCAAAAGAAAAAAAACACCCAAAAAACCCACACAAAACACACATTCCAGCTCAATCCTCTTCAAAGCCTCCAGCCAACTGCAGACTTACTATACCTCTTGTTAATTTGTCCCAATAGCTAAATTGCCCTTGCTGCTAAAAGCTTACACACCAATTCACAACCTTTAGCCATTGATCTCCTTTTAACAGCTACAGATTGCAAATCTTTGTGTGTTTGTTTAAGGTTGCCAAGACTGCAACAAGGCCAGAGAGAGTATATTTCAATAGATAATCCAACATCAGATGTTTTGGTAGGTATAACACTCTACAAAGACTGTATTTGAAAAAAAAAAAAAATCGTTGCACCACAGCTGTCAGATACTAGAAGTGCCTCATTAAAACTATTGTTAAAATTAATGGCCTCCTTTCTCGCCTTCCTCACCAATTAGCACAGCAAGAAAAAGAGTGAGGTACAACCATGTGCTTTGTTAAATATTGAACCTACTGGAACCTGCAAAATAACTGATTATTAAACTAGTCTGAGGCTGAGGTCAGTTCACAGAGGACCATCACGCAGCAGCTACGGCAACACAGAGCCACCACACTGCCCTGCCAACTAGCAGTGGGAATCAGATAACAACAAAGAGCAAAGCAACGAACAGCATCAGCCTGCTTTCTTAGGGCCACAGAAGCAGAATTAAAGCTCTCAGAGGGAGGGCTCTTCAGTTTAGCATTCCTGTGTATCAAGGGACTAGGAAAAGAGAAGAGTGTGTAAAAGAGACAAAGCACATGGCACAACTGAACTGTTACCTAGAGGGAGAAAAGACCCACACAACTAAACACAAAAAAAAAAAAAAGCCCCAAGACTCTCTAAAAGTAACCATACACACACTCCTCATAAGCAGAGATCCAACAGCAGTGAAGAGATAGGCGCGCATCCTTTCCCGAAGAAAGCACACCCTCTCAAGCCACCTGCCCAGGTTCCCAAGCAGAGGCTGGGGACCAGCCCAGCCCACACATCAGCTGAAGAGGTCAAGCAACAGCTGGGTTAGCAGGCACCTCACTCAGCTCCACACTAGCTAAGGAAAGCTCGCACAAACCACCAGCGTGTACCGTCAGTGGAGATGTGGCAGAAAGAGGACTAGGCAGTGGCAAGCAGCTGAGGGGCAGTAACTGATTCAATTTTGCAAGCCAGCAAAAGGCTGCGTGTTTACACCCTCACTTGTTTTCAAGAAATTTTCAGCGAGCTTTCTGTGCATATCCTTTGCATGCTTCTGCCAGGTCAAATGGAAAACACTGGGCTCAGTTATTCAAGCTCAAGTGTGCGGAGGAGTAATTACCAAAGCCCCACTGGACAGAAGGATTGCATTCTTTTATTCTTCAAATGCCACCACCCACTAAGATACCATAATAAAACTCCCAGAAACCTTCTAAGCAAAGCCAGCATACACTGTGCGAAGTTAGCCTGCAATCACACAGTACCTGTCTCAAAAACTCCATCTGTGCCTCTCGAAGTACTATGGTACAACGGTGAACTCTGCTACTGCTGCCACCACCAGTATGGCTTTTGTCACCAACAGAACTGAGCGTTAGTTGAATTTAAAGCTTAAACCATGTGAAGGTTGAGATAGAGGCCACAGGTACAGTAAGTTCCAAGAAGTCTTCCTGTGCAAGACTGGCAAATCACACACATTCCCAAGCCAGAAAAATGAAGCCCCGAAACACAATTCCTGCTTCACAATTACTTTAATGCAACACATGCAGCACAGCATTCCCATGTAAGTATTTAACGTCAACGATATACATATTTACTAGCTGATTTGAAAGCAATTTGAGGGTTAAAACCAGATGCACACAACCTTACTGAAGCATCACACCTTAAATTGAAGTGCGAGCAGGCACACAGTCTCATCCGCAGTGTGAAAAGCAGCTTTTCTGCTATTCATTCCCACACACACACACACACATTTTGTACTATTGGTTATGAAGCCATCTGACATTTACTGCAACAGCCTTACAACAGGCTCAAAATTTCACTTTACTTTTACAAAAACATTTTAAAGCTGAAGCCTTTAAATTCAAAGGGAAAAAAGCAAATTCTTAAGTGTCTTATCCCTCCCTTGTTTGATTAAACAATTACTGCTTTCATGTATTTTAAAAATATGTATATAGTGAGTACACTCACGATTATGAGTACATGAGTATGTAATGTAAGTAACTTTGAAGAAAAGTATTTACACCAAAGTGGATAGATTGAGATTCTGAAACACCACGCACCATCCTGTGTGTTCAGGACCCTCACTCCATTCAGCAGATGGGCTTTTATAACCCCACAAATCTCCCTAGCACACAAAGTGCTCCGAATGGCATACCATGTTTGCCAGTTTGTTCCTTACTTTGTCTTGTCCTTCCTACTACTCTACTGGCTTTTGTTCCTGCTACCAAGCACTGAGTAGGTTTTTCTCATAGGCTTATTTTCTTACTAGCTTAACTTCTTGTTCTTGAGCAGCAACAGGGTGCTACTGAAGAGCATGCCTCGTTTCTCTCTGCAGGCCTGTCAACACATACAGTCAAAAGCCACTTTAACTTCACAGAGCTAATACTGAGGCAAGTTGTATTAAGCTTGTTTAGAGGTGTACTTTTAAAAAAAAAAAAAGTCTTTATAGGTTGGTAAAACTCCAATACAAATAAAGGAGGAGGAGAAGAAGAACAACTAAACACAGAACAAGTTGTATGGCAGTTGTAATTCACTTAAACACTAGTGTGCAGCCCTCCGGGCTCTTTGTTACTCTGCCTTCAGCTTGCCCTAGATTTGAGCAGTTCTCTATAATACCTGTATTTAACCAGACATCAGACGGGGTTCATTACCAATAATTTAATATCTAACTGTAGTATTCCTACAGACAGTTGTACTGTCATATGTACTCTCATATAAACTTTTCTATTATTTATGCACAGTTCCCTCGTTCTAACTGTACTAGTTTAAGGCAGTTGTATGAATGAAGCATTATAAAACTTCATTGCTGGTTTGCCTTTTTTTTTTTTTTAACTTTGTACCATGATCATAGAATTAATCCTTTTTGTTTGTTTGTTTTCTTTAATCTGCTTGCAGGTGCTTTTGTTTGTTTGATTTTAAAATCACTTTGAGCTCTGACACATTCCAGTCCCTATAACAAAGTTTATCTCAAAAAAAAAAAAATCACTTTCTAATCACAAAAGTACTTCAGGTCAGCCACAGAAAAAAGTCAAACCCCCATTACATGCTGTCTTCATAAACATATTAAGGAAAAAAAGGGGATCCCCACAATAAAGACCTTTACAGCTTAGATTGTCAGATAAGCAAGGCAGTTTAGGAGAAGGGTGGCAAGGTTCAGAAACAGAACTTCATATAGATGCAATTAAATTGTTTGCAATGTTACTTAATAACATAAAAAACAACTATCTACCTTTGGTAAAACTTGTGCTACTGAGTGTATGCAATGCCCTGGGTCATTGGAAAGTAGCTCTAGTGTAGATGCAGCCAAGTGACCACAAAGAGTCAAGAAGCTACATTACCCAGCAGTTTTTAGAAATCTACTTTGACCCTAAATCCTTTACATCCAACTAATTGCTCCCAGCCCCGCTGTTTTCCACCACCTATCTTCCTCCTTGCTTGACTCCATATACTCAATTACTCCTCCTGCAAACAACAAAATCCTCATTACTGTTAGGGGAAAAAAAAATAATCAGCTCTCAAAGCAAGTCACAAGACAGTTCAGTCAGTCTTCTCACTCCCACATGATCATCAGGTGCTGTCACACCAATGACCTTGTACCTCTCGTTCCACCATAATTAACTTCATCTTCCTTGCCTTGTTCTACCCCTGAGCTACACAGCTCCCTCCATCGGGAGGGTCAAAATCAATGAGGCAGGCCAGTCCATTGCATCCCACTGAAGTGAGCATAAATCCCTACCAACACTGAAAATAAATCTTGCATGCACGAGACAAAACAGGGGGCATGCAGTATCAGGCAGCTGGGACAGAGGAGCAGCAGAGAACAGGACATGCCTGGGGTCAGCACCAGCTGTGACCACTGAACTCCTCCCACCAGCACACGAAAGCAGGTACGGGCAAACGTGAAGGGGGAGAACATCGCCACAATAAATCTAACTTGTACATGTCTCTATGATGGCATTTCAGCAGCCAGCTAGACATGACTCATAGCCACCCCCAATGCAAGATTTCTGGCTAAGCCCAGCTCAGCCACAGAGAGCTTTGCCAGCTCCATTTGACAAACAAGCCTAGAGAAGCATCCAGGGCCTGTCCCAGCCCTCACTGCCTCCCCTGAGAACTGGGTGATATTGCTGCAACACATTTCAAACTCTGTATTTCGGTATTTGGTAGAGAAGGACAGTACAAGCATATGTGTCCAGCTGTAGACAGCAAGAACTTTGCGACTACTATGGGACAGCCGGAGCGCCCCTCAGTGACTATCATGACCATTCATTCCAATCCCCACGCCCTCAACAGCCAGTTCCGGCCAAAACCACCAAGGGCATCTAATGATGTAGTTGGTTTGCCATTTGTTTCACTGCTTCAGAAAACCAGTCTCAACAACAGCCTACTTCCAAACTAAAACCACTGCTGCAACCAGGAAGTCTGCTGGGAAGCCGCGCCGGGGCAGCAGTGACGACAGGAGGGAATTCCTCACGTCTCGCTTCTGAGCCACGGCACCTGGCTGCAACCGATCCTACGGCCCACCCGTCCCTCAAAGCCCAAGGACGGATCACAGACAAAGTGAGCAGATGACAGAGCTTATTTGTGTGTTTTCCCCTCCCCTAAATCCCATCTTCTGTTACAGAAGAGAAGAGCCAAGAGATTTGTTATGATTTGGGAGGACACAAGGTGTAGTCAGGTTCTGCTGCTGCTGGGGAGCAGGAAGGTTCAAGCAGCAGCAGCAATCCCAAAACCACTCAGGGCTTGGGAGATAGAAATGGAGAAGTGAGCGCTTCCAGTCCAGCTCGCTGCTTACAGGAATTATACGGGGCTCCTGCGGGAATCAGAAGTTTCACAGCTTCACCTAGGCTTTTTTCTGAAGGTAAAAAGGTCAAACTTTATAATTAAGCTTCATGGCTAATACCCCTATAAAAATAAGGAAGTTTCCTTTTATTTGCTTCAACTTGCTCTACCCTAGCAGTTCCCATTCCAGCATGCTGGCAGTAGTCTATAATCACAGCCAGCTGCAACAGGCTTTCTTCACTATCCGTAAAAAATTTAACGGATATTAATTCCACACTAAAGACTGGTGTATCATCCTAGAAAAAGAAGGAAAAAAAACCAACACACTCATCAGGATAATGTTACGATGTTACAAAGGCTGGGTAAACATTGCAAGTACAAAATAGCAATCTCATCCACAACAACTTCACAGAAATGCAGCAGAAGTGTTTCAGCAATGCCGGCCTAAACAGAAGTTCTCGAAAGTTATTTTGGAATAAACCAAGTGTCTTTTAACATAACCCAGGTTAGAAAACATGCACTGCCACATCCCCTTCATCAAAAGATCTTCTACATGACAGCATGTAATATCCAAGTACCTTCTAACTAAGCGCTGCAGAGAGTTTAGCCCTCTACAGTCGCTCTCTCCTCCCTTTCTGGCTCTGGAACAGTGCAAACAGCGGCAAATGATAGACAAGGAAGGAGGGGGAGGGATGGATCACCACACATACACATCCCTTGTGTCTATATACAAAATCCAATACTGAAGTGGAAGCTAGGCAGACTAGAACAACTGTGGGTCTCATATTTGCATTAACAAGTTATTGCCAGACCTTTGACTAGGATTTATAAAGGATGCATGCAGGAAATGGAAGAAAAAAAATCATAAAGCAATTACCTCTTGTCTAAAAAGCTGGGCACATAGTGGTGAACTTACAATGGAGTACAAGCAGAAACCACAAGCAAACCATATACACGATGCTTAAAGGCTGAGTTAAATTTTGAGTTCAACAAAGCCAAGCTCACAGGAGCAAGCCCAGCACAGCCACCAGCACAGAACTGCACAAGCCTGCCCAGCTGGGTGGGGACCTCTTGCTAACAGGGAAACTAAGATTTTCCAACATATTCATGAAATCACCACTATCCCTGCTCATTCAGTCAAGCAATTCAAACACAACTTTCACACTTGCATGCACAAATAAGAAGGTAGACAGACCAGGAAGGAGACAGAAACATACGGAAGGACAGGAAAATATAGCTAGGAATTTCCAAATTCAGACCACCAAAAGAGACATAGTATATCTTGGAACAAGTAGAAAAACAATTACCAGCTTTTCTCCAGCAGAGTCGGAAGGAAGCAGTGAATTTACCTGCATCTCCAGAGTCCAGATGCCAATGTCCAGACATTGCATATATAACAGAGAAACTAATGGATATCAGAAAAGTAAGACACCCAGGAGAAACCTTGGGAATTAACCTTACCAAGCATGCAGAGTGGTTGAACTCAACATCCATAAATAGTTATGAGAAGTATTTGAGATTGCTTTTCATTTGAGATATCAGAGCTGGCCAGAAAGGGGGGCGAGTTGGGGGTGGAGGGGAAGCAGGAAAGAAGTGGCAATAAATATTATCCCACCGAGGCTGGATTTCTGAACTCCCTCAGTTGTTTGCCTGAGATGCACTCTTTCTTGTCTATACCTACTACATGCAGTCTCTGACCACATGAAGCTAGCATTCAGCAGCAAGAACATCTTCTGTCTACCACTTCTGTTCTGAATCTCTCTCTCCCCCTAATAAGCCTTTTTCTAGATGACACAGAAGATTTACCTTTAGCTTAGTTATGGCATTGCTTTTTAAAAATAAGTGAATAAGAGAGAATACATATTCTCCATACGGCATTCTTTCATTCCGGAGGAAAATATTCCAGTCACAACCTAGAAAACTACCATTCAAGTCCAAAGGTAAGCTCTGGAGGAGAAAAAAAGGAAAAAAAAAATCAGAAGACATTAGGGCAGTGTACACCAATTTTTATACCAAACTTCAGATGTTTTTAAAAAAAAGCAAAAAAGAAAATTACAAATCACCACATTTCTATTCATTGTTATCATTCAAGGTTTCCAACAGTCACATCTCCTATACCCCCAATGCTCAGGAGCCCCCCACACACAGTCTAGATGTGACAAGGAGGTAAATCCATCCTCTAAAAGCGGTCCGGCCGTGTCAATGATGCGCTCCCAAGCACGCACACATGCCCTTGCTGCTGGCTGCCTACAAGTCACCCTTGCTAGCTGGGGACCACGTGGGCTGGAGGTGGAAAAGCTGTCTCTGCCACCAGCTGGTATGGGGTGGGGGCTGGGGGTAAGGAGAGGCTGAAAGAACTCCCACCCCAGCACATGACGGAAGAAGCACAGACACGTGCTTTAGTACAAACTGAGGATTTACCATCCTCCCAAGCAA
Organism: Platalea leucorodia; assembly: GCF_965183815.1. NCBI lineage: Eukaryota > Metazoa > Chordata > Aves > Pelecaniformes > Threskiornithidae > Platalea > Platalea leucorodia. The sequence continues at coordinate 53,875,819 of NC_138825.1, read as the reverse complement.
CCAACTGGAAACACCTCATTAAAGACAGACTTCTAACAATCTCGGATCCGCACACCGCTGTATAATTATTCTCAACTTGAAAGGGCTGCATAATTTCTCATGAATTTCACAATTTCCAAATGGAAGTCCCAGAAGGGAATACACATACAGGTCTATGTATATATAGGTGTGCACAGGCATATACATCAACATATACTTCTGTCTCTCTTATCTTTAAGCACACACAGCAAAGATGACAAAAACCCAACCCCATTGCATCTTGTTCCATCACTTAAAAACACTGCCTTATTTTGTGGGGGTGCTTTTGCACAGCAGGAAGAAACATCCAAGCTAGAGGTGCGTAATTACATTTTTATTTACTTTACCATTCGTTTTATGAGCGGGAGGGGTAGGAACAGGAGCATTTTTTAAAATATGTCATTCCCCAAGGGCTGAAACTCATGAAACGTGTGTTTTCAGAAACAGCCTTTTCTTCCACAGAACTGTCTCCTCTCCATTCCCCAACCCTTACAGTAACTTCAGTGGGTACAACCCATCACCTTGCTTATCCCAGACAAATGCATGTAGTATTCAGTATTTTATTTGAGCCATTTCTGTCACTTAACTGCAATCTTGAGCCTTTCTCTCAAACAAAGTTAGTCATGGGTGACACCTACATACCCAGTTACTAGTTATAACAAAAAAAAAACAGTTATAGGAACATACTAATCTTTGAAAGCTCTGTCTTCTTTCAGTTTTGAAGGCATTAGTCCACATCCATAGTGAGAAAACAGAGACAGGAGCAGGAAGTCTGGATAAGATTTTTTTGTTTGTTTTCTTTTATGATTTGTTTGTTTTCTTGAAGAAGACTAGGCTATAGTGCTAAAGATCAAGGCTGATCTTCCTGGATGCTCTTGATATTTCTCCTGACAAAGGCACAGATCTGAGTTATAGATAATCTAAACATTACCTGCATCTGTCAAGCCCAATGTCTGTGACAATCAATACTGCAGAAGAGAGGTAAGACGACACCAATTTTACAGTTTTCCCTTCTGATTAAGAGAGAAGGAAAAAAACCACTGTTCTGCAGTATGATCAGGCCTCACCTGCAGAGAAAACAATTCCTTAAAAATCAATAGCTACCATTGTGATACGGTGACCCAAAATTATAATTATGGCATAAGGAGGTCTTTAACACTTCAAATTTCAGCTGGATGTGCATCCTAAGGAACACCCGTCCTTAACAGGATACAAGACCTGTTTGATAAGGTGGCTCTGATGTTAGGAGCTGCATAGGTTGAAAAACACAGTCAAGAAAAATGTTAAGCCTTTGAAATATACAGGGTCATTCACCGAAGGAACCCAAGAAACAGCACTCAGGCTGGTAACAGGGGAGATGAACAATTGCAAGCAGTGGGCTCTACTGACAGATTGCACCCAACTGACTTTAGGAGGTTTTTAAAGTGATTCAGTGGTCCAAGAAATTCCACCAACTGGCAACCAAGTTCAAGAAAACTAAACACATGGAAAGTTACAGCTGCTTCTTCACTTTTACCGTCTCTCAGCAGAAATAACTGTAAGAAATAAGGGGGGGGGGGGGGGGGGTGGTGACAAAGTAGTAGAGGGATGGAATAACACCACACTTAAGGGGGGGGGGGAACTTAGCCATACTAAACTTCAGTACCTAGATTAGATTTAACTACAAAACAAAACAAGGTGATTCTTAAATAATGAAGTGGATCCAAATTAGCAGGTATTTTAAACACACTACACATACACAGCTTCTATCAGCCAGTTCCATTGCCCAATACCTGCTAGACATACAAAGTGTTTAGTAAGCAGTTATGTTATGTGTAGAAACTGCCTTTTTTTTCCAGCCATTGTGCTTTTATATTAAGCTGGAAGAGGCTTCTAAGGCATTTCAAGCATTTCCACCTACTCCCCATTTTTATGCATCAACACTGATCCTCGTGGGCTAGAAAGCTTGCCAAGAAGTCATCTCTTGGGGTTAAATTTTAACAGACCATGTTATATCTGCATAGGTCTGGTTAATGAAGAAATGAATGGTGGAAGGTATAATATCCTGCCCTTCTGTCATGAATTTTAATTGCTTACAGACGGTTGAGCTTAGCCCTGCCTTCCCACCTGAAAAGATCTGCACAGATAATTTCTCCCTCAACCTTACATAGCACATTGCTGTGCCCATGAGTCACCTGCCATGCGTCCCGCAGTGGGTGAAGTGAAGCAGGGGGTCAGGTGTGACCCACGCACAGAGGAGCCGAGGTGGGTGCTAAGCTGGAATTACTCTGCCCTTACACAATTGAAGAATTCTACCTGGCAACGCCATGGCCGCCATAAATCAAGTCATTTCTAACAGCCAGCCCTGTTGTTCTGACTTTTACGATCCCCATCGCTCTTCTAGATTTGGAAAACTTTGTTCTTCAAAGTGAATTATTCCTCATCCCCAACGCGGGCTCCCACTCCATGCAGGCAGGTTGCCACAGGAGAACAAGGACATTCTAAGAGGAAAGTCAGCTGGGAAAAATTAAGGAAAGGAAGCCAGTGCTCTTCAAATCTCTCCATGAAATGAAGAATTTCACTTCAACTGGGAAGTGAGAACCTTTCCTTCTACAGCACATTAATGCCACAAACAACTCAGAACAGACCAACAGATTTATCAAAGCTGGGGTCAACTTGCAATTTATGAAAAACATTTAATAGAGGTCTACAAAATACAACTACTTGAATTTCAGTGAAACAGATATCCATTGGAGGAGGTACAAAGCTTTTCCCCTGTACAAGCAGTTTTTAAAATAAAGGTCTGATTGAATAAACAACAATCCATAACACAAGATGCCTTTGCAGAATCACACATTGCCAGATTCAACTCTCAACATCCTTATTCAGCACACTTTAGATGTGCTTTTTAGCATGTGCTTTTGCAAAGAAACCACTAACTTTGCATGGAGCAGCTTGCAAGATCCCGAGAGATTTTCTGCCAAACCTCCTCTACACTATGGTGTTAATTCACCATATAAATATTCAAAGATATTCTTGAGTAACTGCCGTAAGGGAACAGTCTCTTCTGTAGCTACAAGGCCACATCCATGCTTAGCTCACTGCACTAATGCTCTGCCCTAGGATGGAAATGCGAGGTCAGGTTCTACAATTTTCTTCTGAGAATTCAACAAAGTTCCACTAATACAGGGAAGAAAAAAAAAAAAAAAAAACACCAAGAAAAAGCAAGTGATATTGGTCATCCCAGGACATTTTTATCCCTTGTTATTTAGCTGCCTAGAATAAAGCAGAAACCCCAAAATTTTCCTTGTAGATGAAGCATAAAGCTCCCTTTGGCTACTGCTTCCACATTTTTTTACCCAACAATCCAAACACAGACCTGAAAAATTCAGGTCAGGATAAGTTTCTATATGAATAGTTGCAAGGGGACAGGTGGAAAGGCGACCACCCTACACTTCAAGAATCCCTCAAGTACTGACAAAAACACCAAAAGACCACCACAAGAGCTTATGATGTGACATCCTAGCTAAGCACGGAAGCTAAACAAGGCTAAAGATAGCCATCCACATCTTCCACAGCTGATGACCAGGTCAAGCACTATACACACATCAGCTCAAAGCTAAAATAAGTTTGGGAACAGGCAGACTTGTTTTACACTAAATACAGAGAGTCTGGGAGACAGGAGTAGGCACAAAGGAAAAAATGTACAATCAGATGCCATTTTGTTCACATTTTTCATCTGTTGTCAAGTGGCAAATCTCATTTTAGAATTAAAAAACAAGGAACTCAAGGCCAAGATAGTATTATGCACCATTATTTCACCTAGCTTTACATTAGATAAATATATTTTCCTTGAGGATGTCATTTTAAAAGTATTCTCTCTTGCATATATATTCTTACTTGAACAGGAATTTAAAATAAATCATCTTTTTCAAAATTAAATATGTGGTTATTCATATTTAATTTAGTTATTTTGAAATAGGACTTTAAGAAATTACTTAAAGCTGAGAGGACTTGTTTAACTAGTTCTGCTTATTATGAAAAAAGACAAATTATAATCACTGGATGAGGTCTTGGTAAGTTTTTAGCAAAGAAAAATCCACTCACCTTGTATTAATACACCACCCTTCATTATTGAGATATAATTAAACCTGCTTGCTCTCACTTTGCCAAAAGTGCAGAGCACTATTTTTGCACTGGAATGGGAAAGCAGCAGGTTACCTATTTATGTTACCGATACTTAAATAAAGAGCAGATGATTATTTGTAACAAGCTGGATGACTCTGGAAGACATGATCTGGCCAACCCACCCACTCCTCAGCTGTACTCTCATCATTCCAAGTGCTGCAGAAGGGGGTAGAAAAAAATGTCTAAAGACTGTTAAGGAAGGAATTCTATATATAATAAAAACTTCATCCTGTCCCCCTTGATTAAGATTGCCAAAGGATACCTTAGTTAAAAAATAGTAATTTAACCAGAAATTCTCTTTTGTTCCTGTTTTGTGCATTAATTGAATACTTACGTCTAAAAATAACAGTCTGCAAAATAGATTTTATAACTCTTAACTATATCCACCTTACACAGAAGGGGCACACTCTGTATCATACACTAATTCTCACTGAAATTAGATTTTACCATTTTCCAGACTTTCAAAGAAGGCTTTCGTGATACCTTGAGATTCCAAACTGCAGCAGAGTTCAATTTATTAATCCAAAAAGGACAGGAGTAAAAAGAAAGGGAAAAAATAGTATATTCTCTATTAAGTATGCCACAATACAGATACAAAGCAGATAAAAAGATGAGTCCCACACAATTCATACACATTATTTTTCCCCTACTTGCACCACACTGCATCCCAGATAATAGATCCAGATCAAAATCCATCCCAACAGCCACAGATTCTCACCAAGATCAAACAATTATTTTAATTGCTTTTAAAAGACTTCCAGTAACATTAGTTATCATAATTACAACTCATCTACTCTGTCAGCTGATAACCTTTTGGCTCTGCTAAATTCAGGAGAGCCAAGAATGTATTACTTCCTTTTCTTCATTGTACTGTAGATGAGAGTTGAGACCCAAATTTCTACAGCCTCTTTACATTTTTCTGGCAGCACAAGAGGTTCTTAATAGGATAGCGAGTTAAGGTCCTTTTCGAGTGCTGGAATAGTATGAAAGGAGCCTTATTGCAAATGAGAATACCAGGCAGACATAATATCTTATGAGGAACAAAAACCCTTTTTCTGCCTCCTGTCCTCAAATCACTAGAAGGAGAAAAACAATTGTGTGCATTTTGGTATAAAGGGAAAAAAAGTGTCAGTTTAGAGCACATAAGGACCCAAATCAATAAGAAAACAGACTTTTCAAACTCTAAGAAACAAGTATAAAGAGTTACAATTCATTTCACAATTTCTCTCTTCCTTCCCATACCCACACAAATTATGCAGAATACTTTCATAATCAGGGTACACTAGTCCTAGGCCACATAAATTTTTGTTTCAGATGACCACTACGGTACGTGAGCATCTTTCAGTGGTGCAGTACATCCGAAGAACTTATGTTCTTTAACCCCTTCCTTCTTTCCCCAAGCAGCAAAATGGGGTTCAACTGAACATGACATTTTCATGTATTTTTATTATATGGGGAGAGAAGTACAAGTTAAAGCCAGAGACTGCAGGACCAGAATAAGAAGCTATAACAAAAAGTGGCAAGAACTAGCATGGAAAATAAATAAATCAGCAAAACGCTTCTAAGCAGTCTTCACTTCTTGTAGTCAATTTATCTGAACATTATATAGACATTCACCGCCTGGCTAATGGTTTCTGCTCCATCCCAGCTCGCCCTGCCCAATGGCAGCAGGGCAGTGCTATGGAGGAAAGGATGCATCAGGACTTCAAAGGCAACAATCAGCAGCAAATTCCAAGCTTTAATTTTTTTCTGCCCAAATCACACTAGAACCAAAACCTCCATGCAAGTACATTACCCATCATGAGCTCCTTCTTCCTAGCCAGCTCCAGTGGCAAGATTTGCAGTGGATCTTATTTTCTCCAAAGGCTGTTCAACAGATTTGGACTAGTTCAGAGAGGACTTCACTGACAATCACAGGCTTCATCCTGAGCCTAAATTTAATCACCTAAACTAAGGCCACTAAATCCTTTACGGATGAATACAACAGCCCAAGACCTCCCCAACATCAGATTGGAAAGAGACAGAGAGTAAAAGCAAATTTGACATGCCTACAACAGGTCAGGGTTTCTGGGACCCTTCACTGCTTTCATGCCAGTTTCCTCAGTGCTAAAGGCACCCTGCCCAGTTAATAGACAAAGAAACCACTACATCATATGTGGTATTTTGCCCAGAACACCACAAATACATTGGCATTGAATTATGTTCACTACTCAGAGCCACAAACTATGAGATCCACCAGGTATTACATGCTCCTCTTCCTTTTCTACCCCAGTTCCTGTTGAAGAAAATTTATTCTGCCTCAGAAGTGGGCATTACATGCCAGAGTAATCCCTGACCTAACCCAGTAACCCCTAATTTAGATGTAGCATCAAGTGAATCAGTAAGAGACAGTTTCAAGAGCAACATTAAAGTAGCTCAAGAAGCAGGAGCTACTGCAATGTGAAAGTGCCCTGGAGCAGAAGTACCACACTCACATTCCTCTGTGGGGCAGGTACCTTCCTCAGCTGCACTTACTGACACAACGCACATCACGTGTGATTCCTGTGGGAACTTAGGAGCCTCAAATGACAGCAACCTCACCCAGGAAGTCACCAAGAACCAGACCTCAACTGCACCAACCACAGCATGCTGCATCGTTCACTTCATGTGATTGACTACACCATATAAATGAATGCAAAGCAGAGACCATAAAGCCAGGAGGCATTTGTCCAGAATAACCCTGCATAATGCCCCTACGAGCACACTTGCCACCTCAATGCCAGATGCCAGCTCGGGTACAGTGGTGCTCTAACGTGCTCTGTACCATGCATACCCTGCATGAGAGCTCAGCACCCACTGATAGCACCAGACAAACCCAGGAAACAGCTCTCCAAACATATCCCCCATGTTTCCTCCAGGCAAACATGAACTCAATTTCTTGTCAAAAGTATCCATCATTATCTATGTGGTGACATAATTCCCCTATATATACAGCCCTAAGATCCCCTTCTTTCTAGGCATCTCAATTATTTGGACTGTGACACTGACATAAATTTCAGGATCATCATCTCACCTGGGGTAAACAATCACAGCAATGAAATCCCTCTTTTTCCTGCAGTGGGTTTTTGTTCCCAAGTTTATCAGAACTGTCCCTGTACACAGGCCAGCGCCCCTGGCAGCACAAGGGCTGTTTATCATGATAATGCTACGTTCTTGCAACCATCAACAGGGGTAGTAGCCGGACGGCTGCTAATACCAGCAACGCAAGGGTTTGTTTTGCTTGTTTTATTTTTGGGAGGGAAAGGGAGAGCAACGCTCCTTTTCTCTAGCTCTTGACTGATGACCTTACAATGTCTTTCTCCTGGGAAAAATATCAAGGCTCACTGCAAGTCTGCTCTTCAGTTTAGACCAGCATCTTTCAGCACCAAGTTCTGGTACTGATGTCTCAGCGTCAGCTTCAGCAGAGGGACAAGCTTCTTAACTCCTTTTTTTCACATTAAGCCTTAGACACGGTCATCAAGCAGTACATCTCTAGTGCAGAAATGCTTACAAATGCTTTCTCCCTCAGAATGCATTGGGATTTGCCCGACTTATTAAGAAATGGCCTTAATGGTCTCTGGCCTCTCACACTCTTCCTGGCATGTTTTGTCACCACGCGATATGTCAGGAACGGGCCACATCTCGCCCTACGCTGCGGCCTGGTGCTTAGGGTAATGGTCAGTGGTTTGAACCCTTTGAAAATTTGAAGTGGCATGTCAAGAACGACAAGTCAGCATGAGGTCTCTAATTAAGAGGCAATTACAGGGAAGATGGGCATCACCCCAAGTCCTTCTCCCCGCCTCCTCCCACGACTGTGTTTTGGAAAAAGTGACCCCTGCACGCTTTTCACTGTGCTCGACGGCCAAGGCCCTGGGCACGGCACGGGACCTGGATGCTGCTGCACAGGCTTCAGCTGAGGAGAGGCCTAACAGCTCCCTCCAGCCACGCAGCGTTTCTGTACCCTTGCAAACCGCTCACCAACCTTAGCGGCGAACTGTAGCTGTTCAATTAGGTTTTGAGAAAGAGACCTTAAAATGTCTAGGCCCTCTGTAGATTGCTAAGGTCTCTTCGCCTACTCAGCTGCTCTGGTAGCAACAGGACCTGAAGTTTCTCATCAAGCACCCAAAACATTTTCTGATCTAGGCCCTAGTAGTAATGGCCCTCAGCTCATTTTCCACTGAGTTTCACTGTACAAATATTCATACAAGCACCTCTGCAAACAACTCTGTCTTCACCGGAGTTATCTTCTGTGAAGATGATCTAGAGCAGCAGCTAAATCCTCAAGGAATGCTTTTTTCCCCTCCCTGCAAATGCCTACCAGGCCAGGGAGGTGAAGCCAGAGAGACAGAGTTCAGCATAAAAAAAATGATTATGACATTTTCCACATGTTTCACTAGATTTTTAGATTATCTCATTGAACTGCCTTCTGTGCACAGCGCAGACAAGGTGCTGCCTAAAAAAACCAGGAGCCCAGGGGTCCCCAGGTGCCAGCACACAGCCCCGCCAGGCACCGGGACACGTCCCAGGGCAGCGGCAGCCAGCACTGCCGCTTCAGTCCTTCCACCCTTCCCTCGTCCCGGGGTGAGAGCAGGAAGGAAAAAAGCATCTCCAGCTCTTTTGCTCTTCCCCCATACGCTGTGCAGCAAACACTGAGGCAGTCACTGCAGTCTTCCTCCAACTGGAAGAAAAACCATGAAGCTGAACAAGGTAGAGGAGGAACAGACCGCACACACACACACAGGAAAAAAAAAAAAAAAAGAAGAAAAAGGCAACTGCTGGGAAGAACGGAAGCATGATTTTCAAAAACCAATGTTTGGGGCTTTTTAGTTTATTTTGGGTAATTATTTTTAACTGCATATCGTTGAAAAACTATCATCCTCATACTTGGAATTGAACAGGACATCTATTTTTATATTATTTATTCAGTCACAAACAAGACAAATGATAATAAATCAATGCCACAAACAATTATGAAGTCACCCTGGCTGTAAGTTAGCTAGGTTGGTCATTCTATATTGTCGTAACATTTTACGTGAATCTCTGGTTTGTTTTTGCCACAACACCTTTCCTGTGTAAAACAGACTACATCTCATCAGACTCAAGATCCCACTTTTAACTCTAGTTACTCCAAAGCATTTTTGCATCTTCTTTCAACCCCAAATTCTTCCAGCCCAACCAGGTATATACCCCAAGGCAAATTTACACACTCAGGCAGAGAGCAGGCTATTGCATTTTAGGTTTATAACATGGAGGCTTAAATTGAGAAGTATAAATATCCCAGTCTCACAACCGACAGTAGACCAGCATTAGTGCTAACAGGAGATGGATGAACAAACAGCTTACTTCTGCCCAGTGCACACTCTTCCAGTTTGGTGCTTCTGTTCTGGGGGCTGTTTGGTTGATACTGCATGACACATGAAAACAGCACTTGTTACAACCAAGACCCTGTCCCACCTGATGCCTCAGACAGGCCAGACCACAGGACCTCACCTTCCCCCCTACACCCCTGGTATTAACTTCACTATTTCTCTGAGAGGGAATACCGACTCCCAGACTAGCAATTGGGGGTGATCACCCACCAAAAGCAACCCGTTTTGTGAGACCAGCTACTGTTCTTCCCTCCCATTGCACCTCCTCACTTAAGGGAAGCAAAAACATTTACATGAACACAGACTTCCTTTCTTTACAGATATGGTACCCTACGACACACAGAGAGCTCTGTCACACCACAACCGTGTTGTCTGCCTTGCTCAAAATTAAGTGACCTTTTACACCAGAGAGAATTTGAGGATTTTCAATTAGGAAGACTTTTTTTGGTTGGTTGGTGGTTTTTTTGTTTTTAAAAATCAAAAAAGGTGGGTTCTGTCTCTGCATTTTCTTCATGCAGATGAACACACCCGATACTGTTAGTCACCATGTAAGCAAAGTAACTACTGTCCTTAAACAATGATGAAATATTTAACACTGCCAGCTGAGAAGAGGAGGTTATTACCATACAGTGACAGAAAACCTGCTCCAGCAGATTACAGGTAGAGGAGAAGGCCTCAAAGAAGTCAAGAAATTCCTAGCTCAGAAAGATCTGGAAAGAAAAATAGCCTTCATGACCTAGTATGGAAGTTATTTCCCCTCTTAAAACAGAGATGAACAACAAAATACAATTTACATGGAATTCATTAACTTTAAGTTTCCTAAGTTTTAGGAACCACTTACTTCATTATAAGCTAACTGAAAACCTTTCTAAATGGCTGCTTTAGATGAAAAAAATCTGAAATTTGGTTCTTCTCAGGTCCTCACTTCTCATGCCTCACTTCTCTAGAAGAGGGCCTACATAGACCCTGAGAAGTCAGTCCTGAGACCTAATAGCAGGACCCTATGCTCCCTCCTGCCATGCACACATGGATATGGAAGAAAGATGTAGACAGTACCTAATCCTTTTGGCATAAAAAAGGGTATTTTGCCAAACTCTGAAGAGGTGTCATTCAAAGAGAGGTTCTGCTGTAGGACTGAGAAGTAACAGACACCACTGCAGCTGATGCAGCAGTTACTCCTCCCCTGCATCTCAACGGCTCTGTTAAGTCTCGACTGATGTAGTTCTCTTTGAATCAGAAAGGACCAAGAACAGCATCCACATGGAAACATGCCGCCAACTGATGCCATCATTTTCCCAATACCCATAAATAGAAGAAAAAGTTTTTCCCAGTAGAGGTATGATGCACCTAGGCATTTGAAGCTTCTCACTAGAGCTGGAGTACGGTTGTTAAAACTGCATCTCTACTCAATGATTTTTACGCATTGCTCTTCACCGGAGAAAGAGGAACAGGGAAAGAGGGATCTGGCAAGGCAGCAGCACAGAACGCCAGGTGAGGAGCCTGGCATCTACAGGCTCTGTAAAGCACCTCACTAAAATTACAGATAGCAAAGGGGGCTTTTAGTCTCCTTTCCTTTAATACTGTTTTTCCTGTAATCAAGAAGGAACTTTCTGTTAACATCCAGAGGGCAAATAATGAACTTGAATTAGGTTTCAACAGCCTTAAAAAAAAAAAAAAAAGGAGCACAAGCAAAGCAGTATGACATTTGTGACAATGGGCACAACCTCATTTGAACTCTTCCTTCCTCTTTCCTCTGTTCAATTTCGGTTGCACAGTTATACAGTTTAGTACAAAATTCACTTCCACATTAATACAACAGTCAACACTTGACCTTCCCTATTAAGATAGCAGCATAATCTTCCAGAAGTTATGGCACATTTCACGGATTTAATAAATTCTCAAATGCTCAGTGAAACTAGAACAGTGGTTTGGGGCAGGGTGGTGGCGGTTTTGGAGGCTGGGGGGGGTGTTGATTTTTTTTAACTGTCTTTTTCTCCTGAATTACGTCAATATTCAAACAATAATGCTGAAGTTGGGGTGGAGGGGAAGAAGAGGAAAGAAACAAAAATGAAAGCAGAGAAATGCCCTGAAGCACAGCCACTCCTGAGGCACCCAGGCAACAGGCAGAGGCAGGAGTACAGAGCGTCCCGAGGACGCAACAGGGCTCATGGTCCACAGCCCGCAAAGAACCTGTGCCAGCCTGGAGCGTTTGCTCCCGTCCTCCGTGCACCAGGGAGAAACAGCATCCTCACCTGCAAGTACCTGGGCACTGCACAAGTCTGACACTCCGCCAGACAATTACTCCACTCAGACCATAAAGCATGTAAATGTATTTTTTGAGTAGAAAGACCAGAGCGAATACTTCACATCTGTACTGTGACCTTTAATAACTCCCAGATTAAACTTAATAAACTCTATTCCAAATGAACAGTGTGTTAAATGAGCTAAAAATTGATTTAAATTATTTTTTTAAAAAAGCTAGTAAATGAAACCAGCAAGCTCTTAAATTGGGCCCTACGGCCAGGTCCAAGAGAAAAATTCCTGAGCACAGAGGAAAAGCATTCAGAGCAGAAAGATTACGCACCACCATACCAGAGAGTGCAAAACTATATTCAGAAGGAAACTACCAGACTTTCAACTTCCACAAACTCTTTTCTCAAGAAAGAGGCATGACGTTAACACAATGTGCTCCCGTGAATTTCCACGAGAAGCCTCATCCAAGAACAAGATGTACATGTAGAAACCAGAAAAAGAGAGCAATGAACTCTCTCTGGAAATTATTTACGCTGACCATAGCTGTTGTTCATTATTAAGTCAGAATAGAAGTAAAAGCCTAGAAAGAGGGAATAAAAGGTCTTGGTCTATTGGCATTTAAATACTACTTTATTTATTCTCTTCTTTTAATACAATCATATTTTATAATATAACTATTAAAATAACATAGGAACCAGAAGACTTCACCCTATTCCCAGCATGCTCCCATAAAATGTTCCATTTGTTATTCATGCACAGACTACTCTTCTTTGCTCATCCAGGATAGCATGGTAAATTAATAACAATAAAAAAAAGCTAGCAAAATATTTCAGAATTTATCCATCGCACCACTTTTCTCTGATCAATAATTTGTAACCTAACATTTTAGGACCATACTCCACCTTTGGTCCTCTGCCATGATCTAAATTAGGAGAGGAACAAAAACCACATTTGACGCTAGGCAATAAAAGCCAAGTACAAAGGAACTAAAGTTATTTGTGAAATGAATTACACAGACCCAAAGCATGTTGTTTCATGGGTTAAATGCACATTTCTCCACAGTTAAATGCCTAAGCCAGCGACTGTCCATATATGTTTGTCTAAGTCCTCTAGAAAATCTCTCAGAGTTTTTGGCTAATGTGTCCTTTGTTTTCCACAAGGTGAGAGGAAAAGGTGTTTAAGTCCAGTAAGGACCTTCATTACCGGTAATTTATGGCTGAAAAGTATTGCTGCACGTTTGCTATATTGATCAGCAAAATAACCTTAAGAATACATATCTAATCTCTGTCATGTAGCCACATCCTTTCCTACCAGCATGTATCCAGTGTTTTTGAGATAGAACTTGGTCTTTTACCAAAACACACAGCCACCCTATCTCCCACCAGCTGAAGACTCAGCAGCTCTTCATCACTTCTTCCACACCCAGCCGGAGACCCCCACACCTGAAAAAGATCTAGGTTGATAGAGAGTGCTTCTCCAGCATAGGAGCTGCCTCGTTACAAGAGAAACTACTGGTGAGGCCAGACATGCTCAAGTTATTCCTCTCCAGCATCTCAACATGTTTAATGCATCTGTCACATGCACTCAACAGATTAGTATCTAAAAAGAGTGAACACATTTCTGAGCATAAGAAGCCTTCACAAGAAGGTCATTGCCACGGCTGTAGATGGGTCCCCACTGATAACCAGCCTCCCCTGCATCACTGGCACTCACATCCAGAGCTGGTCAGACAGTCAGAGAGAAGACACAGCCCATCACGCACCCAGACAGACTCAACCCTTCCCTCAGCAGAAGGAACTGCAACTGCCCGCACCCTCCCCGTTACGGCTGACCATTTTCCAGCAGCCTCCTCACAGACAACGAGTGCCCAGCCCGGCCCCAGCCACCGTCCACGTCTCCTGGCTGCTTGGACATGCTCCTGGAGTCACAGCCAGCGACTGTACCAGCCCCAGCCTGCTGGTCCCACAGATAAGTGATTACAAAAGATAATTGCAAGTGTTCTTATTTTTGTTCGGTTCTTTTTTTTTTGGCTCCACTCAGGGCTGAGCCCAACCCGGTTCTAATAACCAAAGCAAGCTTTTCTTTTTACTCTCTCCAAAGGCAGTATCAGGTGGTTTGAATGTCCTCTCAAAGAAGCAGCCCAAAGACGTCATATCCTAATAAATAAATAAATGGCAGTTTCTGACTCCTCCTTCTCAATGGCAGATGTTTTGCTGACTTTGCGAGCTGTGTATATTTACAAGTCAATAGTTTCTTGCCTCATTCCCAAAACTACAGCTTGCAACAGAGCCATATCATTGTCTTCTGTCAAACCCACATGTGCCAGAGGGCTCTTCCATTTCCTTAGCCTGTTATTTTTGTCGCTACCTTTAAAACCCCCAGCTTTCTTCTGAAGATACGCTGTCACTTTCTGAAATTACAGCTCAGCTTGCTTCCCTATTTCATTCCAGATACACACTGGGGGAGGGGAGGAAGATATAAAACAGACTTCTGACAAAGTATGGAGCACTAAAAGTTATTCTTTCATCAACACAATAAAAAGTCAGACAATGCAACTCCTCCCTCCCACCTCATGATGTTTAAACCCTGTTATTCGTTCTTCAGACTGTTATTAAGGCATCCAAATAAATGCAGTTCTCCCCAGCTTCTTGCTAGGTGCATCTCAGCTCCCAGGGTGGGTGGGAACAGCTGCGCTCTTCTAATTGTGCATTTTTCTTCGAAGGAGGGATACCGTACAACACAGGAAAAGCAGATCGTGCGGGCTCCAAGCACACCAATCCATGCTGCTACCTGGCAGCAGGGCAGCTATACTGTCCTGGAACAACGCGAGCTCAGCTGGAGCCCACATGCTCTTCCCCTCACCCTTCCACACCTACGCTGGATTACCTAGTCCAGTCCGTCTCCCCATTTACTCGCATTTGAAGGATGTTAATAACAATACTGCCCTACTCTTCCCTGCTCACAAGAGTCAACCCCAACACACACACCATGGATTCTGCTAGGAGGAATAGTTAAGGTGAGGAGGAAAATTAGGAGCAGTTTACTGAGAGGTGTTGAGACAGCACAGCTAATTCTTTGCTAAGCTCCCCAGTGCTGTGAACTTTGAGAATTTCTTTGCACATGAAAACATTTTCATGATACTGTATGAGAGTCTTCCATCTTCCCCCAGAGCTGAGGGGAAAAAGGGGGACAGAGGCTCAAAGAGCACTGGGGGCAGTGAAGCCGCAAACTTCACATTGCTCCTGGTCTGCCCCTCACCTCGGCACCCCTCCTCCAGGGGATCCTCATCGGTGGGGGGTCCCACACCACCAGCCGCTGCCTCTCCCCACCCAGACTTTTAGACCTCTTTAGAAAGACTTAACACATGAGACGCGGTGCCTCACACAGCAGCTCTTGCCCAGGGTTATGTCTTCATTTCCTGGCAGAGCACGCACAAATCAATGGGCTGCTTTTATGGTTTGGGTTTTTTTTTTCTCCCCAAGGAGCCTCAATTTCTATTCCAAGGCAAAGTCGTGCTTCAAACACACAGAGCAGCATATGTTATTTCTTTACCTACCAATCAAGAGACTAGAAGAAACCAGACTGGTACTTATATATCTGCCATTTCATAAATGCTAGGCAATACCCTAGAACTGTCTTCACTGCAGCATCCAGTCCGTCCCCAGCAGACGGCCCAAGAAAAGGAGGCAATACAAATGACAGAAAGGAGTCAGGCTACAGCAACCTAAAGGTTTAGTTTTGAAAAACAGTCATTTTAGTGGCTAGAAATAAGGAGCAGCAAATTTGTCGCTTGTCTTTAACACCTTGTCGGCACACACTCTGCACAAACATCCCTGAAGAGTTCACAGAGTGCAAAACCAGCTATGCCAACCCCGCGCCCACTTGACAGAATCCTAAGGCTCCACCTGCAACTCTAACAACTCCTGGCCGTTTCACACCAATGGAGCCAAAAACGACAAACGAGAAGCAGCACGTTTGGCCCACAGCAATCTGGCGGCGAGAGGCAAGACCGAAGGAACTGGTTCCAAAGGCAGCATGTGGCACTGCGGGGCAGGGAGGTCCCGGAGCAAGGGGGCTGCCGGCCAAGTAGGCATTGCTTCATGAGGACAGACAGACAGACAACAGCAGCAGTTCTCAGAACAAGCCTTGCCCAAGAACTCCAAAAATAAGTTACAATTTCTCAAAGCAGTCTTTCAGTCAAATATATTTAATGTAATTAAAAATGAAAGGTAGATGAGGAGAATTAAGATCCCCTCAATTTAGACAGGAACTCGTATCTTAAAATGCACCAGAGGCGTAGAGTAATCTTCCAGAAATGTTTTTCCTGTCACGTCTTACTGTTTAATTATATATTACCATTCCAAGCTACCATGACAGATTTTAAGTGAGTTTGTCTTTTTTCCGTAATTAATCATAGCAAAGACTCATCTGTTCTTCAAGCCCGGTGATGACAGCACCGTTTTCACCACTGTAAGGCAATCATCCCACAGCATTCCTTCCTGAAAGCTATTGCAAAGAGAAAAGCTCACCTATCTGCACAAGATGCCTTTCAAAGATAAAAATCAGCTCAAAGATATAAATACATTACTTCATACTACAGGGAAGTAGAAAAGGGAAAACTGCTTTTCCATTGCAAGCAATCATACAGACAAACAGGCTAATAATGCTAAATAAATGCTAATTATAAATATATAAATCCAACATAACCATCCAGGAGCAAGTATCCTACCCCTTAAATATCAGACACTCAGAGCCATCAGCATCCACCATTGGTTCAGGAGGAAAGGAGGCAAAAAGACACTTGGATCTTCTGCAAACATAAGGCAGCCTCTCTTATAATTACCATAGCCAACAGTTATTTTAAAGGCAGCTTTGGTCACCATCATATTCCATTCTAAATGCAGAAGACGTGTCTTCAAAAATAACTTGTAGCTACATGTAGCTCAGTGCTAACAAACTATCTAATCAAAGAAGAGCCACATCCAAAGCAGAATAAATGCTAATTGGACAACAGAAAGAAGTCTTTCTTTTTTTTTAGTATCACAAGTCATAAAAGTGAGATTACTGGGGGGGTGAGGGGGGACAGAAAAAAAAAGACGACAACTTTCTTGCTTTGGAAAATCAAGCATTTATCGCTTACAACTACTGCATATAGCACATTCATAGAAAGTTTTCTTGCTGACCGCTGAAGGAAAAAGTATTTCCAACATAATTAATAACATACAGGGATCTCTGTTCAAATTGTTTTATCCTTCGTCCTCTCAGTTTGAACTCCCCAAAGGATGAATTAGATACTTGCAAAATTACTTTTTCCCCCATCTGTGAAATCCTGCGACACATACTTTTTTTTTTTTTTGCACAAGCAACAAATAGAAATCCAATCCGCTGTTAATTGATTTTGATTGCTCTATAGAAAAATTATGATTTTCTGCAGCCCTCCTCTATCCTTCACATAGTACGCTGGTAGCTTCCCAATTACAAGTCATTAAGCAAAAAAATTACATAGCTTGTTCTGTTCATAAAAAACAGGCATAGATGGGCACCACAGAGCCCTGAGCAGCCGTAAAACTGTGTGTGTCTTATTAGAGCCTTGTAAGAGTAACTTTAGATCAAAGCTCAAGTTTTCAATAACCAATCACTGTATTAACAGTGCCACCTTTATGGCTTTCTAGCTCCTTCCCAGTTTTCCAAAGCAAGTTAACTAAAGCAGCAATGACTACAAAAAAGACAATGTATTCAGTTTCACAGGCTGCTAAAGACTAAAGTTTATGTTTGTTTCCAAATATTTAGCAACATTTTTACTAGTACCACTCTTTGTTAAGGCCTGACCTCCGAAAGATCCTTGCATTCCACATGATAATTTTCTTCCAAGTTATAACAAAATATAAGATTTAGCCATGTATCTTAAGCATCATTTTTAGAAGATGAATGTTTTTAAATAACCACGGTATCCTGACAGCTTGCTGATCTGTTCCAAAAAGATGAAGAAAAACATGTTGAAAAAGACAGACAATCACCCAGGAGAGCAGAGAGAGAGAAAAAGTGATCTTTACACACGGCATTATACATCTCTGTCTCTCTCCTTTTATTTACAAGAACAGGGTCAACTGTTTTCAATGTTCTTCTTTAAAAATGCATAGGAATAATATGCACTTAAAAATATTATGACATATTAAATCACCTAAATATTTTCATCCACTAGAAGTGGGGTTTGGATTTTATTTATTAAGAGAGAAAGTATTAAATGCATATTTGCATGCTCTCTCTAATCAAAGTGTTAGAGATTTCCCATATCAGAGGTGATGAACACACATCTTTCTTACAGAGTAGCAAGAAACAGAATAACGGCCCATTTTCTATGATAGAAGAAAGGAGAGTGGAGATCCTAAACCTTGTCTGGTTCTGCTCTCTGTAGCCTCAAAACCCAAACAGACCTGTAGCTACCCCAAATATTAGTCAGTGAAAAAGGTAACAGTTCTACTGTACTCCAGTGACTTATACTGTGAAGAACATCCCGTGCTGAAGAACTCTTCCCAGCAAAAAACAACTCAGTTTTCCTTTCTAAGTATCAAAATTAGCATTCTCTTTTCCAGGCATAGCTTATAATATTTTTCTCCCAGTCCTGACAACTAGCCTTTAATTTGCTGCCATCTGTACTTCAGGAAACTTCAGCCCTTTCATTAGGAAATCCCTCCCACAGGTTTACTTGTAGGGAATGGTTCAGCTCTGAGCTATGTAGTACAGTAATTAACATGAAGAAATCGCACATCCAGATCCAAACCAGTGTATTATTTAGAAGAGATGAATTATTTAACATCAATCTTCACTCGCAATTTTTAATTTAATGCACAAGTCTTCTAGCCTTGTGAGTATTAGAATATACATCATTTTCTCATTAACAGAGAAGAAAGTTAAAGCTGTTGTAACAGGAGATTTACAATCGTCTGCCCTAACGAAAACAACAGAACTTACTGTACAATTTGTTCATCCAAGGAAAACCTCAAATACAGCCATGTTTCCTCAGACATCCTGTACAACTGTACTACTCGCGTACATATATGCATACAAACTGTCTGCGAGCCATCCCCAAACTCAAAGCCCTTAGAGGTGCTGACTACACACTTATAATCAAATAAAGCTACGTCCAGAGGTTTCAAAATAACAGCAGAAAATGTAAACCAGCACTACAGAATTCGAGATGGAAAACCACAAGCATTTCTGTTTCATAAACTGCCCTTCCAGAAGTTACAAGGAAGACTGCCTCCACCAAAGGTGTCGTTCCTCGGAAAGAGGAGGTCTCAGAAACAAACTATTTAAACACCAATAGGATCCAGATTCAAACCCGCATCCTACGTGATCCGACATATCAAATCACCACCAACCGACGAGCTACAGTTTTTAATGTATGGTGCATTTAAAAAACACACTGTTCAGTTTCAGATATCGAAGGAAAATCTTTTGACAACAGGAGCATTTTGCATTTAGGAGAGAAAAAGAGAGCCTTTGAGGCTAAAGAAGCGAGCATCCGGCCTCTGGATGCAGCACAAATTTCTACCAAGGTTTAAAGAACTCACTTCTGCCCCTCCAAAGCCTCCGCTCTCCCCCTGCCCAAATGAGGGCACCGCCTTACCCCCCCCAGCATCCGTCAGAGCCTGAGAAGACTCAAACGTACAACAACCAAAAAAACCCCACGTTTTTCCAATAACCTTCAGATCCGCTACATGAATGTTTTGCTGGAGGAAATGCCTGAGCGAGCGAGTAGCCTTAGACAACTGTTTTACATTAAGGAGGAAGCACATTAGTTTACTGCACGAGTCCTACCGCGATGCACTTTTAGGAGGTGCAGTATTGCGGCCACAGTTGCCATTTTCAGTGTCTGAGAATAAACACAAAAGCTGCCAACACTAGGTTGCATAAGAGCACTTTAAGCACATGGTTATTTACAAAAGCAGAGGTAATTATAATGCAGGAGGTGGATCCCAAACAAACAGACTTGACTAAAACTAACAACAAAAAAAAAATCTACAATTATTATTACTTAATTGCAGGACAGCTGCGCCAACAGCCTCAGTCCCTCGCTGTACGACCAATATACGGCCAAAAAACCGGCTGGAAAAACGTGCTGTTTGAAAATGCAAGCTGACGTCAGAAGAACACCATTTCTCTCGACGGCTTACCTGATCTGGACTTAATGATGTCGCTGAACTCGCTGTGTCCCCCGCCGGGTCCCTCCTCCTGGTCGGAGACGTGGGCCATGCTCGCGGGCTGGGGTACGCCACGGGCGCAGCCTAAATCCCTGGGGAGGGGGCTCCCATGGAGGGCCCCGGCTCAGCACCAGCACCTGCAGCGGGGACGGGGAGCAGAGCGGCACGGTAACTGCGCGGGCTGCGCCGGGGGCGACCCGCGTGGGAAGCGGCGGCCGGGAGCGGCGCTCGCTGGCCGTGCCCAGGCGCGGCGGGGCCGCCACCAGCCGCTCGCCGTGCCCCTGCCGGGGGACGCCTCAGGGGATTCAAAAAGTGGGGCGGCACGGAGGGGTGCTGCTGGCCGGTTTAACCCCCAGCCACGAGAGAGAAGCTTCAGCCCCCCTCGGGCAACGGGGCGCCCCGTGCCCACCCGTGCGCCCCGGAGGGGCGGGACGCGGCCCCCGCAGCGACGCCGCCGCCGCCACCTGCGGTACCCGGCCGGCACCAACGGGACGTCCCCGCTCGAGGGGTGCGAAGCGGGGCAGCCCCGCTCCTGCCGCGCCGGGGCATCTGCCAGCGGGGGGCTAAGGGCAGGCGGGCTCCTCCGGCCGGCCCGGGGGCGCGGGAGCGGCCACGTGTGGGCGAAGCCACGAAGCCCCTCGCCCCGGCGGGGGGCCGAGCCCGCGGGAGGGGCCCCGCACACGGCCCCGGGCAGCCGCCCGGCCCTGCCCTGCCCGCCCCGCCAGAGCCGCCGCCCCGCTCCCCGGGCGGGGATCCGACCCGGCGGGCGGCCGGCACCTCCTCCCTCGGGCACCCCCGCGGCGCGGCCGCCCCTCGCCCCGGCTCCCCGCGGCCGCCCGTCCCGCCCGCTCCCCCGCCGCGCCCGCAGGTGCGCCCGGCCGCGGGTGTTCCGCCCCCGGCCCCCCGCCTTTACCGGCTCGGAGCCGGGGAACGAACTTTCCCCCCCGCGCCCCTCCCGGAGCCGCGGCGCCCGCCGCCTCCCCGCCGGGCGGCCCCGCTCCCAGCGGTGCCGGGGCACCCGCCGCCAGCAGCCCGCCGCCACTCACCCCTCGGACACGGCGGCGGGAGGCGGCCCCGCTTCCCCACGGCCCGGCCCGGCTCCTCCCCGCGCCCCGGACCCCGGCGGCGGCGGCAGCTCCCGCTGCGCTGGCGGACCCACAACTTTCTGTGCGAGCCGCTGCCGCCCCTCCTCCTCCTCCTCCTCCTCCTCCGCCCCTCCCGGCCCGTCCCGGCCCTGCGGCGGCTCCTCCTCCTCCCCCGGCCCCGGCGCCCCCTTTGTCAGCCGGGCCAGCGCCGCGGCTGCGGGAGGGCCGCCCCGGCCGCGCGGCCCCTTCTCCGAGGGGGCGGGGCTGCGCCCGCCGCGGGCCCCGGCCGGGACGGGGCGGGGCGGGGCGGGGCAGAGGGGGCGGGGCGAGGCCGGCCCCGCCCCGGCCCCGCGCCCCGCGCGGGCCCCGCCCGGGAGAGCGGCGGGGCCGTGGGGGCGCCCCGGGGCGGGCAGCGCCCCCCCCGCTCCTCCCCGCGGGCCTCCCCGGCCGCGCCGCTGCGCTCCCGCCGCCCCGTCCGTTTCCCTTCCCCCCAGGCACGAGCGCCGTCGCGCCGCGCCTCGGAGGCGAAGCGCGGGGCGGGGCGGGCACCGCGAGGCTGCGCTGCTCGGTCGCCCGGCCGCTCCCCGTTAGCACCGGAGTCGGGCGGCAGGGGAGCGTGGCGGCGTTTGGCGGGCACTTCGGACGTTTACAGCCGTAGCAGCGGGAAACGGCTCTCCCGAAACTGGCCCGGCGCGGGGTGGCCTGCGGCCGTCAGGCCCGGGAGGCTGCCGCTGGGCGAGGGAGGCGCGGTGCGGACCGGGAACAACGTGCTGCGCTGGGTGTCCGCAGTCACTTCTTACGTACGGTCAGACATATATGTGTTAGTAAAATACTTAGCTCACGCTAATTAATTTATTGCCGCATGTGCAATCTGGGCATGAACGTACTCATGTTTGCTCAGGCAAGTACTCTTTACTCCCCTATACGGTACGGTTGCTGAACACGTGGCCCTTATTTGTCTTGGTAAGCACTAGCCTGAAGTTCAGCGATATCGGAGGGACACCGCAGCTGCGTAATCCCTTGGTGTTACCTGCCGGGCCTCAGCCGCCCGGCCCGAAATGTTTTCAAGGTCAGACGCATTCCCAACATCGAGTACCTCGCCGCCTTAATAACAAAACCAGATACTGGCCAGCAGTCTGCAGAAACGAAGGTGCAGAATTTATTAGCTAGAAGAAAGGAGGGAGCCCAGGCTTGGCAACACATTTCATTTTGTATCTCCAGGTGAACAGAAATTGGTAGCAATGAAATGAGAAATATTTGTCTTCGAAAGTCTTTTTTCTTACCAGTATACAGCTCATGAGTTTACTAGGCACTACAGAGAACAATAATAAACAGTGATTCTGTGTGTTTTAGCCTAAGCTAACTTTGATATTTACCCATACTTTATATTTCCCCCAAGGAAAAAAGAGAGACCTCAAAGAAACAAAACAATCTACCTGTAAATTATTATTATCATAATTCTAACTGCATTTAACATTTTTTCCTTAACCTTTGATCTGTGCAGTACGTGTGTAACAGGGACTGGGACTCACCGTTCCGCGCCCCAGGAGGCAGGGCCTCGCAGATAGTGCGATGTATTTTTGCACTTCGAAGAAGCCCCAGAGATGAAGATGTCTAGTTCTGATCATTCAATAGATTTCCCGGGTGATTCAGTGCAAATTAGTTAATTCATCCGTGATCTGCTTAATCCAAACCACTGCATGAAGTCATTAATGGTTCTTACTTCTAAAGAGATGATAATACAGTGTCCAAAGCGTTGTGATGACTGAAGTTGCGCATCTGTTGGGAACTGCAGGTCATGGATGACAAACGCTATAAAACCGCCGATATCGATACCTGTCACGGTCTAACTGTAAGGCAGTGCTGAGCAGTAGGCTGGTTTTGTTGGAAAGGTATGGTCTGTGCTTATGCCTGTTTGTTTACCTTATACTGGTAAACCTGTACTGGGAGCGTCACGTTTGTGGTTAGAGGAGCACCACTTGTTCCCTGCCGTCTGCCTTGCTGCTTGTGACTGAAGAGACGGCTTCTCCGCCCCATGCCGTGCATTCCCTCTGCATGCTGGATTTTCAATAACCAGTGATGAAAAACCACCCAAATACTGGAAGCCCAGAATCCAGATGTAACCCAGCTGCTTTTCATACAGGTCTTCCGCGAGCAGGACGAGCGGCGTACCGACCCGTGTAACCCAATGCCCGCTGGAGAGTCGGCACAGGTGAAAACCGTCATTTCTCACCGCTGGGTGCCCCGCAGCGGTGCGGGGCCCGAGGATCCCAAAGTGCCGTATTGCCTGGCCTAATGCAAGGACGTGCTAAGTGGAAGCAAGGCCTTTATTTCGTAGGCTGCGCTGAGGGGATTAGTCATTTCACAGAGGTTACCCAAGACCGCTATCAGGTAGCAATAACTTTGATCGCTAAAAGCTGCAGTCAAGCTGATAAGCGGGAGCAGAGAGCTGGTATATCCCATTTCAAATCTCCGTGTGTAAGCCCAAGGTCCTGATTTTTATAATCTTGCTCTGAAAGCACCTACGAGTTATTTCTCAAAAAGAAACACGCTTCAGTTTAACCTGATAGCATTTCCTTTTCTCTCTTTTTTTCCCTCTTTTTCTGTTTTAGACAGAAGTAGCATCATTATCTTCTTTGAACTGCGGAGCGCCAGCAGAAGGGTAATAGAGTAACGAGACTGCACACTACCTCAGGGAAGCAGGAGAATTTTTTTCCTGGCGTGTTTCACACACGCCTCTCTCAGAGCCGTCCTCCTCCCTCAGCTGCTGATCAAAGCGTGACTTTTCTGAGCTAGTTATTTAGACTGTAGGCTTCTCAATGCAAGGGCTATAATTTTTATATCTGGGTCTTTAGGCACAAGTTCATCCGGAAAAAAAACACAAAACCAACACCCTAATCTTTAATATTCTGTACACGTGTATGCTTTAGGTCTCTCTAATTTTGTATTCCAGCAATTGGCAGAATTAGAAAATAATGACTAGCACAACTTTAAAGTCAAACAACAAAGTCTCTACCTGGTTGTATTTCTAAAACCTACATTCATCTACAAATATCTTGGTTGCTGCAGGCCATTAATATCATGTGGATTGTGTGGCACAGTTTACCGTTCTGTATAATGCAGAATAAATTAGGAAAAGAAAGGAAAAGTCCATGAACCCCTTAGATAATGTTAAGAAAGGAAAGACAAGGGGAACACAGAAAAAGAAATGGGATGACAAGATGTGGAGCCCTTGAGCTTTGGCCAAAGTAAATAAACGCTTTATTCCTTGGTGCATGTAAACAATGGCCTTGTGAGGCTCTGAGCTCGTCTTACCTTGCCTCCTTGTCTTTTCTTTCTTCTTAGTATTTCTATTTTTAGAATACACTCATAATTGATAGGATTAAGATATAATTAGGAATTTCATGTATCTCATTACCTTGAGATTGACTGCTATAATAATGCGTGTGCCCATTCATCAATGTTTTGTCATGATTTCAGAAAACCATTCCGTACTCAGAAAGACGTGAGATACCAAATGGATTGCTTTGTAAGTAGAGTATCTTCATTGTCCCTTTCTGCATCCCCCATCGTGTTGTCACTCTCAGTTAAGAGACTGGGCAGGCTGTTACTCAGCAGACTTCTTTTTTCCTGCAGAACTTGCATCTGAATTCAAATAACAGCTCCTTGGTGCTTCTCTGCTGACATACTGCACTAACCAGTTAGTACAAGTCCCTTACTATTTTCATTATCTCTTATCCAAGGAGAAAAAGATATAAAAAGACATATTAAATAAACATTCTCTCTCTGTGTGTTCCTCTTGTGAGGAAAATGACCAAGTTTTTCTAAAAGCTTGGGTCGGTTTTATCTACGACTCCTTTGGCAGCACCTTTGAAAGACTTCAGTACCCCGGGCGGACATAGTTAGCTTGTTCCTTTTGCTTTCTTTTGCTGTAATCTAAGTGCTTTAGAGTTATCTTTGTTGTTCAACTAATTATCTGATACTAAAATAATCAAAATCAGCCCTAGCACAATTTTTAAAGGTGGGAGAGCATTTTCTACCCTCAACTCCTTAGTTTGGGATCTGATTTTAACATTAGATTGTATTTTTATTCCAAGCTCAGCCGCCTTTGTGTGTAAGCTCCTTCCGAACTCCTCCAAGAATTAGAGCCCATTTCTGGCAGGCACTGTAAGGTACCTGAGTAAATTCAAGACAGTTTTGCCACACAGAGTTAACCGTACGTCAGGGCGCACCGGGTGCAGAACGCGAGTGGGATGGACTGGGGCGGAGGGCAGCAGGCAGTCGTGATAAATCCAGGATTTCGCCTGGGTGCAAGATGCTCTCCGAGCAAAACGCCCGTCGCCTGCACCGCCACAGCTCCGCCTGACTGCCTCTGCCTCGCTGTTCGGTGTCCTCTTCCTGCTTAACCTAAACAGAAAGCAGTGTATTCCCCTTAGCATCCTTCCATTTCTACAAGTTGGGATCTGTTATCTTCGGTAGATTTGCTCCACTCTATTTTTGTCTCATTAGATTCGATATATCTATCGATTAGATCAGATTCGAGGGAATGGTGTGTGCATAAAATACACTGGAACCTTGTATCTTAAGTTTCAGCAATTTTTTATAGCTTCATTATAAAACCCCAGAAAATTGCACTGTATTAATAGAAATGCTGACATCCCTTTAGCTGCAGTGACATTAATTGAAGCTACCATAATTTATCATCATTCTGAAGAATATAACCTCTAAAAGTGCATTAAATAAGAGTGCATTAATGAACAATTACAGTAATCAATTTACCCTCCCAACATAACTCTCTTAACTGCAGCAGAGGATTGGAAAAAAGAAAACCATCAACAACAAAAATGCCTGTGCAAGACAGGAGCCTTTGGCCAGCACCATGAGGCAATCCTCTGCAAGGGCAGGTGTGAGTTATTAGTCAAAGTCACTCTTAACACAAGCTGTTTTCTGTTTATTTCTTTAGCTTTTCTGTTTATTTCTTTAGCCTTTCTGTTTATTTCCTTAGCCTATTTCTTTCACTCTTGGCTATTTTTTCAGTGCCATTCCATTCTCATTTGAATAGCCTATGCTATGTATCAGCACAGGTTTGTGTAGTGGCTAGACATGTAAATACCTAATGCTTGTACAATTATAGAATAAGTACACTTTTCCAGCAAGTTTATCAGTTAGGGGTTAGAATAGCAAACAAGGTCCCTGTGTTAGCATAACATAGAAACTTGGGTAACTTGCTTAATTTTAGAAACTTGGTTCACTCTTTGCAGTAGGGAAAAAAATAACATCTTCCATCATAGGGGCATTATTTATTGAGTGAAATAATATGATAGTTGGACAATGTGGATACACTTTAAAACTGAAAGCACTCACCACTCTGCAAAAATAGTTATTGGTGGAAAGTATGGACAGGGTGTTTCTTTGTAAGTCTTTATTTTAGGGGTAGGCAGTGGGAGAAGACACAGCTTATTCTTGCCAAACTTAAGAAGTAATTCCTTACTACAATGTGAATCCTCACGATATGGAATGAATACAAACCAACTTAAACACAAAAGAGGAATGAAACAAATCCATTTTTTCACAAACGATCATTATTCTTTACATTTGTTTGCCTCACTTTAGGTTGAATGATTAGGTACACGTCACCATTTCTTTGCCATTTTCTCTTAAATGATCAGCACGGATGCTTTGTACGTGACCGCTTAAGAAGTTCCCTAATCAGAAGTTAAGATTTTACATACGAGATTGCACAAGTGTTAATAAAATCTCTTCCTGTTGGAAAACGCCATTCATTAACATCTTCACTGGGATAACGGCACCCCCGGGGACACCAAAAGCACCAACAAAAACCTGTTCCCACCTGCTGAACACTTTCCATCCGATTAAACTCCCCCGTAGGCTAGACTTGGCAGCCTGTGGCTTTTGCCCCCCCTGAATCACACAAGGACACGGGTGGTTACCAAGACTGGGCAAGAGCCAGGCTTGAAACGCTCCGGCATTGATCCCTCCAGCTGCAGGACAGCCGCAGTCCAGAAGCCGCGTTGCAGCGCTCTCACTGCCCTGAGCAAACCCTCGCACGTTTGCCTTCCCGAGCGCGGCTGAGCAGCCTGCGGCCAGGAGAACGCTTCACCAGGTTTTGCCATTCCCGCCGCTGCGAGCGTCCCCTCGGACCCTCTGGGAAGCCCCACTCTTAACTCCGGGTGGGCTTACAAGGCTACCATTAGCCTCTTATTTCCAAAACATGTAAAGTTTTGTTAATGTGCTGAAAGCCTAAATAACTTTTAATTACTACCACTAAGTGGGTTTTTCTTCCCTTGAAGTGACAAGGATTTTGGCTTTTAACTAAAACAAACTCACGGATATAACATTAGATCTGAACATTACAAATGTGTATATAATTTTTTAATTCTGAGCAAATGAATAGCCCTTTTTAGTCAACAGAATATATCATGTAACTAAAGTTTTATACCCACCAGAGACTTTAGTTACGAGTTTGTTTTTCAGTGTCTCGGTTTTCTGTGGCTACACCTGTAAAATGGAAGGAGATGCTCTGCAAGCTGCGGCACCTGACAAAGCCCATTGGTAGATCTCTGTGCTGCCTAGCTAACCTCGCTCTGCGCCGCTCCCCATTTTCACACTCATTTTACAAATGTTCGGCCTGAATGAGGTCAGTTATCGCAAGGCACAGTCAAAGCTATTTCAGTTGAATGGCCTTGACTGAAGCCTCTCATCCCCCTCCCGAGTTGCTCCTGGAGCGGGCACCAGTGGGGGTGGCCCCAGCCAGGCCCGGGGCAGAGGTCAGCCCCCTCGCCCGGCCGCCCCGCTCCCGTGCTGCCGGCTGGCTGGCGATGTGCCGGCTGTGCTTCTTGCAAAATTCCCCCTGCGTGAGCAAGAAACCTTGGCCGCCCCGTTAGGGCAGCCTTCTGTCTGCTTCGTGCAGCTGGGGCCAAGACTGAGGTCTGAACCTCATGAGGGCGATGGGTTTGCCAGAGGGATAGGTACCCTGATCGGTTTTTTTAGTCACTGGGAGGGTTTGAAAGGAGCGCACCGTTAAGATTTCCAGAAGCGATGGGGAGCAACGACGCCCAGCATGCCGGGCAGCGCTGACGGGGGTGAGCTTCACACCTCAGGCAGGCTGGACTGCGAACGGGGCCCTTGCTCTTCCCACGCCTGGCACGCCGGGGCCACGGCTGCCCTCTGACCGCCACGGGAATTACGTGCCCAGCTCAAGGAAAAGCATTTGGCTCAAAGTACACAGTTCTTAAGGGAACAAGAAATTTTCTAAGAGACATTTGCTGGTTCCTTAAATTATTTTGCAGCTAGTTAAATAACTGCTGTGCTAGAAGCTCTGCAGGCAGTAATTATTGCTCCATTTTCTTCTATTAGGCAGTCCTGAACTGAGCCACGAAAATTGCTTTGAAATCACAGCAGACAAAGAGGAAACTTTTGGACATCATTTATTTTGGGATGTTCCAAACCAAAGCTATCTTCCAAACCAAAAAAGAAGTCCAGCCCTGCCAAGTCCTTAATCACTGAAATGAAGAAAGAGACCACAAAACTGAATGAAAAGATGATTGAAACAATTTTCCTACTCTGAAAAAGCCTTTTTTGGAGTTACTGTCAGAAGAAAATGAGGGAGCAACAAAAACCCTTAATACATCACTGATGTATCTAACTGGAGGTGACTCGCAGAGGCCAAGCGTTTGAAAAGGAGTCCAATGCTGCAGTTTGTCCTTGCTGGGAAAGAACTCGTCCATGGACTTTGCATTTCAGGAAATAAAGCCTTACTAGCATTTCCAGAGAAATTTCCAACCATGCGAGAGCAAGAATCTTCTTAAGAGTATCCACTGTACTACGCCATTATAATATAATTGTACTATAATATCCGAGCACTTATGCTTCGAGCACTTATGCTTCAAGCACTTACGGACTGATCTTAAAAACATTTACCAGGTACAGGACGACGGTATTATTTATAGCACAGAAGTACCAAAGGGCTCGCTCAGTCAGGATCAGGTGCCATTGAGCTCGGCAGTATGTAAACACAAAGTCCGTCAACCATGCAGCTTGTGTCTGGCCCAGGCCAGACGGTATGTTTTAAAACTCTGTGAATGTGATCTGACAAATGCTGCAACAATTGTTAAAAGGACCAACGTATTTTTAAAAGACAAATGTATCCAAACCCTGGCAAACTCAGAGTTTAAAACTAGTCTGAAATATGATGTCATGAACATGAAAAAAAGACAACAGTAAACCAAATTGGGGAAGCTAGCTGGGAATGAAACTTAATTTTAGCAAATATTCGTTATGAAATATAAAATCATCTGTCCTTGCCCTGAAGTAGCAATCACCAGCTGGCAACATTTTGTCAGCATCAGACCAGAAACGGTCCTGACAAGGGATGTGAGGAAGGGGAGTGCAGTAGAAAACTGGTTTCAGCGAGTGTACGACGTGCTAGGGATGCAAATGCTCACGGGAAAGCTTTGTTGAAGTTACTTCCCAGCAAAGACCCCTGCCGGCTCACCCTCCACCCCCCTCCCTTCATCACTGTGTTTGTTCAAAATGTTTGTGTGTACCAAACTCCCTGAGACATGTTCCTTGGACCCTCTGGGTGGGATTCGATGACCACATAGACATCCCATTTGAGCCAGGGACCCCGCAATCCCAGGCACCCCTATGTCCTATACCTCTGTGTGTTTCTGCCCTCCTGACGCAGCCGACCCTGCCTCTCAACCCACTCTTGGCCAAGCTGGTGGCACTGGCCAGGAGAGGTGATTTTACTCCTGTTTAATCCATCACATTTGATAACTTTTTCTTAAGCTACCTTTAAAGTCTTTCTTTTGTACTTTGAAATGTGTCCTCCCTGTCCTATGTGTGGTACTGAAGCCCACACGGTACTACTCAGTAGTATTTCTTCCCTTGGGATCTGGGAGAGTTTACTTTTCCACAGAAAGAGCTTTGCTATTTTGAGTGTGGAATGAGGTGCATGACTGCTCCTGGAGCTCTCACTCCAAAAAAGAGAGTAAAACAAAACCTCGGATGTCTCCCAGTGCAGTGCTGATCCCAAAGGGGTCTTTTTTTTTGCCAAAAAGGATCAGTGAAGCCTCAATTATGCGTTCTTAATACAACACAGAGAGAACTATTAAAAGAGTAGGCCCTGAGATGTATGTTATGAGATGTCCGCAGCCCACCATGCTGACAAATGTGGAGGCAGATGTGCTGCAGGCGAGACTGCCTGCAGCTGTGTTTGGGGCACGGTCTGCAGGGAGCAGGAACAGCTTTGAGGTGACCAGCTGATGCAGCCAGGAAAGGGGGCACGCTCTGGCCACATCGGCCTCTCTTCATGTCCTGACATTTCGCTGTTTCCTTGTGCCCCACTACCCACCTTCATTTGTTATTTCTTGTCAGGTAAAAGCTTTGGGCCGTTTCAGTCCTGTGTTTCAGCAGTGCCCAGCACCTCGGCTGCCAAAGAATGTGACTCCTCCGTCCTACGCTTACACCGAGAGTCATGAGTAATAATAATACTGAGGATGCGTGTGTCTCTCTCACAACGGCAGGTCAGCTAGGCTTTTTGTCCTATTTCTTCTTTATACATCCTTGGACATAAATTGTAACTATGGCAGGTCAAAAATACAAAACAAACATTTAAAGATCACGATTCTTAACTTAGATGCCATTAAAATATTCTGCCCACCTCGAACAATAGGTGATTCATTTGTGAAAATCGATGATTTATTTATAAAGATGCAAAGTGCAAAGCTGCACCCGGATCTCAGCGTGAGAGGGGGAAACAACGGCGCGTTATGAAACCCTCCACTGACGCCTGCAGAAGATAAAGTCTGCGGCGGAGGGAGAAACGCAACAGGCAGAACACCCCGAGCCTTAGAACAAAGCGGGTAAGGGTTTCTTCGGACTCCTCCATTTCTGCCAGAAATAAACCACTTGAATAGCTCTTTTTAAAATAGCTGTTGGACTCATTTGTAACACTATCAAATGCCGCAAATCTTCCAAAGGGCCTTCCTCCATTTCCCCACTCCATGTCTTTTTCCCACGAAAGCCTAAGCCTGGATTTGTTTTTAGGAATAGCAACAAATAAACAGAGGCATGGTAACACTAGCAACGGGAAAGAAACGTTACCAAATTCAAATATGAAAAATGAAGGAAAACAAAACCTTTTCAACAATGCCTGAGGAAGCCTACAAGTCCTAGGGCCGATCCAGAAACCCTGTTAATCCAAGGATTGCTTTTCACCTTTAGGATATACTTTCTAATTCAGCCAAAGCTGACACTAATAATTAATGTAATACTAATTTTTGGGTACTCTCCCCTATATACATTCAAGATGACACCATTCCAGCATGAAATTTATAACTAAACAACACGACTTTATTTGTAGAGTATTTCTGTGGGTGGTGAAGTGATTCAGATGCTCTCTGCATTCTCCTTACGGGGCCTCCTCTCCAAACACTAACCAGGCTCAGCTTGGTTTCTGTGCTGAGCTCTGATTTTTTCCTGAGCTTCACTTGGTGCAGCGAGAAGGGAACAATCAGGGAAGCGGTGACGATCCCTGATTCACCACCCCCTGGCCTGACAGCAGCAGAAGCATCTCTGCATCCCTCACAGACAACATGCACAGTGGGGTGGCACCAGCCCACGCCCTGGCCTTACTAGTTTTGACGCCAGCCCATCACTAGAGTCTTTACCAGAGTTAAGCCTCTGCTTTTTCTTCCTTAGCAGGAATTTTCCATCAACTGTTTCAGCTGCAAACCATCCACCTTCCTGCACCAGGATAGGCAGAAAGTGGTTAGGGGGAGTAAGCCCCAAATGCTGCGTAAGGCTTTACATTTGCCAGATGCCCCAGTAACTTTGCCCGTCTCCCTCAGCTGCGGGGCACAGGGTCTGAGAGCCCCCAGCAGAGCCCGCCACTCGCTCTCCCATCAGAGAGACAAACCAGCCGGAGGAGTTGTTCCTGTTGCCATCCATAGTTCTGCTGCCTAAGAAGTTTCCAGCCCTCGCAGACTGGCACAAAGAGGCTTTTCACAGAGGTCCGGATGGCCTCCAGAGCCTGTCCCTTCTTTATTTACAGGAAGGCTCTTAGGTTTAGTCTGGGGAGGTCTGCATATTGCCAGGGGGCTCTACGGGAAGAATTTTATCAAAGAACATATGTTGCAATGCATCCTCAAAAGGGTCTGCTTTCTGATTAATTTAATCTTCCCTGGAAATTAACTTCACAGACCCAGCTCCTTTGGCTGCGCATGATTTATCTTCAGATGATATTTGCCTTTTACGGCCTTTGTGATCCACTTTGTTCCTGAACAGCTCAATTATTTTGGATTTATAAAGCCAAAGACAAGACAACTTGCAGGACCAAGCAGGTACCTAAGCAGGCAGCTCTGCGACAGGGCTGAGCCAGAGGGTAGCTGCCAGCTGAGCAGACGCTTTCCTTTCTCACTTGCGTGTTCCTGCTGCGTCTGTTTCTCCAACACTGCTGTTCAGCTGACTCCAAAGCAAACTGCTTCAGCACTAAGAGGAGCAGTGGGACAGTGATGCCAAGGGCAAAGACAGTAAAAGCGTTGCCCCTTTTGGCCACCAGTATACCTACTCAAGCACAAAACTGCACCACAGAAGAAGTATGATGAGAATGACAGCCCAAGGCAGATGGCTGAATGGATCCAGGCAACAAAACCAGTGGTGGTGACCTCAAACTGCTCTCGTCTTTGCATATTGTTTTCAGACACAGGAAAAGGATTTTGTAACATACACACATTGGTATCCAGTCCTATTTAGCCACTCAAGAAGAGGCAACATATGGGGCTGATGAGACACCTATAGGCACCCGAGGCATCTGAGGTGGCACCACAGGCTACATTTAGGCAGCAGAATCCCACCCGAAGCTTCAGATACCAACGTAGAGCTGTCAAACACTTGGACTGCCCAGGACAGAGCAAAGTTCCCTTGCAAACAGGGGAAAGGCCACTGCCTCCATCCATCTGGTTGCTGCTGTATGCGAGAGAAACAGCAATATTATCAGCTGATAACAAGCTCATATTTTTCTTACCTACCATGCACTGGTTTCTCTCTTAATTCTACAGAGAAGGCAGACACCCATTATTTCTCTGAACTGGAACAGGCCTTCTCCCTTTCTCTGCTTATGTATGTGTAGGCAATGGGGCCAGCTACCCACAGCAGTATTATCTGACCCCGCTTTTACAGATTTTCCATAGGAATATAAATGCAGTCAGACTCCCCAAGAGGTGGAGATATCACGTGAATAAGACAGCATTGAATCCATGTCACAGACCTCCATTAACCACATCTGACACACATAAGGACAGCACCTTATTTAACCAAAACCAATAATGTAAGATTGGGGCACAGAGCATATAAAGGTATTTGTAATAGTAATGTCAGTGGGATGGCCTAATGATAGAAAAGGAGCAAGATTTGAAGAGATGTGAAATAGATTTTATTGGACCAAGTGATGCACTTAGGAAAGGTAGACAAGTTTGCGGGCACAAAAAAATCAGGAAGCAGTTGCTTTCATGACAGAACGGCATCTGGTACAAAACGCTAGCAGCAGCAGTATGGAAATGAGGGGGAAAAGCATCACGGAAGAAATTATCCAAAGATTCTCATCAAATAAAAAAATCCTGCATTATCATGATGGGATAACTTGGGATACTTCCAGAATTTCGCAATCCATGCACATGCGTGATGAAATTTTTTAAAAACAGTCCTGCTATCATGCTAGGATGAATTGCTAGGATGGTTTCTAGTTTAAAATTACAGTGCAGCTAGAAAGAACTGCAGCACCAAGATTTCATTTTAGTGAAATCGCCATTAATGTTTCACCTAATGTAAGCCAATTTTCTCCTTCACTTAGGAAAATGTATCGTTTCGCACTCTGTATTTTATTTGATTGCACTAACCGAGTTCTCTACCACCCATTCAGAGCAAATCAGCAATGTGCTGCTTTTGTAGAAGAGACTGAACTGTCTTTATAATTATATGATTGTATTTTTGTTAAGAGTAGAATAAAGTTAAATACTAACTTGGTTGGAAGAAATACCTTTAAATCAGAGGGACAGTAACATACAGTTCCATTGCTTATCTCGTTCGTGGATTAGAAGTCAGTCTCACGCTGAGGTTAGTCTGGGTGGGACAGCATTACCAGTGTTTGAGCCATGAGGACAGCATTCTTCATATAGCTGTTTGCAGCTAACACAGTGGGTGGGATTCCCAGAGGAAACTATTGAGTAGCGTTACCGTATGTTAAAATACTTCAGTTTAAAGCCCCAAAAGCTATAATCATTGCTAGGACTCTGCCTGAAGCACCAAAGTGCTCAGGAAGCAATTGTTTCAGTGACAAAATCCTCACAGCAGCAGGCATCAAATGTTCATATAATCAGTACAAAAAAAAAGTGCAAAAGGCTTTATAACAAGTAGAAAACAAAAACAAAGGTATGCTGACAAACGCAAACTACCATGCACGGTAATTATACAAATTACATTCCAAATATCTTTCCACAGAGATATCAGGGGTTTACCGTATTCCTCCCTACTTATCTTTAGAGATTGGACATGCATGGAATGCCAAATGTTTTTATCTAGAAGTGCCAAATCCCTTAAAATACCCGACCTTTGATCTCTTTGACCTGAAGTGACAATAACAGAACTTAAGAGACAACAGCTAAATTAGCCATTAGTCATTAGCCATGACACACTTGCAGTAACAAATGTATAAACGTATTGCAGTTCTGAATGATTTAAAAAATGATGCAAGTGTGAGGCTTGGTTTGAGAGTGGAATCATACAGAATCAAGTTTTTTTCAAAGATGGCAAATTAAATTCCTATTTAAAAATTGCAAAAGTTGTGTTTTGTAGTACCTCTATCAGCTACTAATTATGAAGTTAAACAAAGTGCTGTGCACCTGTATTTAAAATGTCATCTACGGATATTATTTAGTCTAATCCTTTAGATTTTCTTGAGAAAATCTCCCTGCAAGTACAGCAGTTGGCTAAGTTGGAGAGTATATGCAAAACCAGCACTTGATCTTGACAGCTTTGGCACGTGCGCTTCGGCACCGTCCGTGACAATCAGGGAGGTGAGAGCTGGATACGCGTAGGCGTCGCACGCCGCACCACCACCCTTTCTGCAGGCGCTGGCTTCCGTGATTCCCAGTACCGCCTGCCTCAGACTGCAAGGACGGCAAACCTCCTCCATCGCGCTCCACTTGCCAAGACGTATCGGGATCACGGCAAGGGCTGCGAGGAAGAAACTGGAGGCACGGGGCATCGGAAGGGGTGGGATCAAATGAACCACAAAGCCCTCGATCCGAAGGCAGAGAGGAGGCGTCTGGTACTCGGCAGTCTTTAAGCTGCTGGTCAGAAGCTACCAACACTCAGTGAGTGAGATGATTTTCAGCAGGATAAAAGAGAAGGAGGGCTACATGCCAGAAACAGACATTCCTCTGGGAAAACAGCAGATTTGAAAACCTGGGAAAGCTATATTTAAGTGAAAACTGATAGGGCTCAGAGCCTGGGTGAACAAGAGACAACATCCACGAGTCACAAGAGAAAATAGACAACCTCCCATAAATAGTTCCACTTTTAGTTGAGTCTGACTGGTTTGCTATAGCCCTCAGGCTGCTCTCCGGCTCTGCGTAAGGCGGGACATGCCTGAAGCTCTGCGTGATTCCCAGACTTTGTGCCAATAGTCCTCATACACAGGCAGCCTTCAGACCCCACGACGTGTGGACACGCAACCCTAAATCTTAGGCGATGTTGCCAGTATCACCTTCCCACACTCTGCTCCTTTCTCCCGTGAAGCGACTAAAAATGATAAACTGTTCAGTAAGGCTGGAAGCTTGACAGTGCTTTCTGCTCGTGACCAGACCCCGCCTGCCCTCCCCCCAGCTTTCTGGGGCCGTCCAGACCGACCACGAAACTGCTGGACTGTCAGAAGCTCCTCTAAACTCCCGTGCTGTCTGCTTCCTGCACCCGAGGACGTCCACCAGCCAGCAGCCGCGTCGCCTCCAGAAAAAAAAAAGGAAGGGCAGATCAACATGACAAAATGAATGCCAGCCATTTCAGTGAAAGCACTGTTTAAATGGGTGAATTCTCCCACTGACTTTGGTGAGACCAGGATCATACAAAAAATGAGGAACTGATACAAAGCACCCCAGGGTTTTAATCATACCTCTCCCACTAGCCTGCCTGGAAAGCTCTCCCCAGACGTGGTAGCTAAACCACGGCGTTTGTTTCCTGATGCAAATCCCTGACAGAAATACACTTCTGCCACCTAACAGAGAAACAGTGGCATGATTCAGTAATCAAACCACACAGAGGTGTAACTCCTAAAGCATGCAGCCACACCACCCAGCCTGCCCACCCCTGCTCGGCTCCGCTCTTTGCTCAGCTCTGCACCCCTTCTTATATAGGAATTGGTTGTACGTGTGGAGAAGGTAGCACTGCTGACTGTAAGCCGCTTCATTCCTCTCAAAAGTTGTCTCCGCATCTATAGGCTAAATCTGGGGTTTAGCACAAAGTATCAGAAAGGATACGTCAATCCTTTGAAAGGCAAAGCAAGCCAGTGGGAAGAGAAGGATCCCGTCTCAGAAGTGGTGCGGGACACTGATGCGTTCACCCACTCAGAGCCTGACCTTCCCCACCCTTGGCCAGCCTGCGCCGATCTCCATCTACCCCAGCGGCGGGCCCTGCCCTTGCCCAGGGCTGACCGCCTCTTGCCCCCCCACCGGCTGCTTCCCCGGCAGCCTGGGCTCTGCTGCAGCAGCAAATCTCCATTCGGCTTTCAACGAGCAGCTGGTGTTTCAGGGCTCCCACCCCCTGGGTAGCATGACACCGCCTGGCCACAACCAACCCGTTTTCCCTCTACTGCTGCTCTTTCTTTTTTCCCCCCACTGCGCTCAAGGAACTAAACCCCCTGCTGCAATTCCTAGGTGAATACAGCAGGGTACAAGAAGAGGAGATGGAAAGCGCTGTGATGCCGCTTTGAAGGACCCAGTCCAGGATCGGTGGCTTGCAGAGGCACCCCCCAGCCCCCATAGCCCAGTGGGGCCACTGCAGGCCCTACGGCCCCAGGAAGGGGTCCCGGCTGCTCCGCACCAGGCTCTGGCAGCAGTGCTGTTTCACTGGCCCTGCACAGCCGTCACCCCAAAAAAATCCTTCCCCCAGAGCAAGGCAGTGCCGTCAACGCCAGCCCTGACTGGGAGGCTGCGTACGCACCAGTCTCTTTTCCGGGCTCATTTTGATTTGCCATAGCCACTTACAAAATGGACACTGCCACTTCGCAAAACACATGAGAAGGAACCAATGTGGAATACCATTTCACTCCTAAAGGAGTTTATCATAAATAAAATAAGTCGTCAAATCTACAGTCCATCTGAATAACTGAGAAATACAAGTTTCTGTTACGGCTAGATTTAAGGTCAGTCATCTCACTAAATAGCATCTGTTTAAGCAGTATGGTTATGCTTGATGAGAAGCACCCCTTTTAGAAAGTTTTTCTGCTACTGATAAAACTAATCTTTGGATGGCTCTCTTTCAAATCCATTTAATAATATTTGTCCTGGAAATAAACAAGGTATTCCTCAAATATTTGTACTAGAATTTGTTACCCCTGAATCTTTTTTCAAATAAAGGCTCAAATAGAGAATGCAGCAGCCACCTGAAACATTACACATTTTTTATAAAACGTAGAAAACAGGATCACGTGTTTTTCCAAAAGAAATCATCCAGTTCAACCTTGTTTGTGCAAACTGGGCTTTTATTTTCCAAACAGTCAAGAGTTAATAGTTGTGTTTAATTTATCCCTTACATAAAGTTATAGCCAGGCTAGTTTTTGCAGCTCTAATATTCCCCAAAGAATACACCATGATTTAAATGATTTGGTGGCACGGGAGAAGGGCTTTCCAAAGAGTTTACAACCTATGTCCCTTCTGCAGAGGCTAACTGCTTATGCGTAATTTCATTTTATTCACATAGATTTATGTCCCTTCCCATCACATAATATTAAGATGCCTCTTACAACACTCCTGTGAGATAGGAGAAGTATTGTAGTCCTGCCCTTGCACTAGAAACCCCTCAGCATCCTGTACTCTTTAGCGGCCTTAATGGAATCTTTGCCTGAACTGCTTGTATTTTCAATTTTATTTTGTGCTGGTTTGAAGATCAATAGAGGGAGGTGACCCTGAGGCCTGGTAATTTTAAGTGTATAACTACTGTGCCGACGCTACAACTTCAATTATACAACCAGGCTTCTGTGCCTGTCCAAAACTTCAGTGATAAACAATCTGCTTACACAGTGACAGCAAGAGGATCAGGATCCATGAATTTATGTCCATAAGCATCGGCTGCAGCAGCAGAGCTAATTGGGTATATCCTCAGAAGTGCATCCCATATGGATACTTTGCTAAGGGAAGTCAGCTACCTTGTTAAGAATAAACTAAGTTATATTGTTTTACATGGGTTTTCACATAGATGGAATACAAGTCTTCAAATTGCTTTCTCCGGCTCCTTTTTTTTAGCTGAACATATATAATGAGCTAAAAAATAAGATGAAAAAATAAGTCATTTTTTTATAACTCAGTTTTTACAATTGCCAAAGTAATGACCTATGGACCACAGCACGTCACTGTAAATGTTAATACAGAGGTGGTCAGGGATGGTGACTCAGAAAGATAGTACCTGACATACTGGTTAAATAGCAGTTGGCAACTTCTTGGTCAGTTCCAACGTCTCCCTCCGGAGATACCATCTCCGAGGTTTTGCCTGCAAGGGAAGTGGAACTGCTTTAATTATGCCAGAATATATTTACTACCTGGGAAGCAGTCATGCCAAGACTGTTAATGACAAACAATACATAAAAGGAAACAATGTACTATGCAAAGTATACACATCCCAGTTTGACAGTTAAGATTACCTTGGTATAATAAGTTTTATTAAAAAAAAAAATAAATCAACCTTTTGAGATAGTTAACATTACAATCTAGCCTCATTCCTGGCTATGGAAACAAGTCTATTAAAGACTTCCAGGTGAATATGAGGCATTGTCTCTAACTCTGGCTCTAAAGGACCCAAGGAGGCTCCTTTTGGGGGCTTGTGGGTACCACCACGCACCTTCAGATCTCCTGACGCATTCTCTGCAGAGCCCAACCTAAAAGAGAAGCACTCTGAAACTCTACTTAAACCCCTCTTTGAGACAACTTACCAAGAAAAGCAACAAAAACAGGCACAGGAAAAGAATCTCCAACCACAACAACTTTTGGTTTTAGAGCATTTTAATAACAGTTCTGAGATGCCCAATGCCACCCCATTCTATCTCGTATTTCATAACACTGTCAAGTTCATTAATATTTCAGCTGGATACAGTCACCCTACCTTCTTTGTCATACAGGTCCTTTTTCTTGTGATGATGGCGGAGCTCTCTCCCTAACAATTTCATACAGAGCAGAAACCTTATCTCATCCGTGACGTCTCTCGGTGCTATTGGGAGGCATTAACTGCTTTCTTCTCTTAACAAAAGTTGACTCATGCATTCATACCATACAATTCTTCCCCTACACAATAATTCTTTTTTGTAGAAAAATATTTTGTTCAGAGGGGCTGGGCAGGCAGAGACATCACAAAAACTGGATCCAGTTGCTTTCAGTATTTCTTCTTTACTGATGTGTCAAATAACTTTTGGGGCAGGTCACCTAAATGAATGCAGTACAACAGGTTGAGCATGTCTCAGTCTGTTTTCAGTCACAGAACACTATAGGAGTTGTTAACTGGCATAAATATAACCTGCACTGTCATAGTGCTATCAAAATAAAGATTGTGAAAACCATGGCTATTAAGCTAGCTACATAAAAATTAAAGCTACATTTAGCCAAGAAATCAGCTATTCTCACAGAGAAGCAAAGCATAGCATCCTGCAAAACAATAACAAATAATCCAAAATATTATGACAAAAGACAGAAGTCACAGTAACTAAATAAAGCAATTATTTCTGTGCTGAATATAGTAACAAAAGGATTTGGAAAGCATTACATAAATGGGATTTCTGAACTATGTTGACTCTTTCCAATTCTTCATTCAGAGGCAGCCTATGGATCTAGGACAAGGAATAATTAGCCACAGCCAGTAAGCAAGGATTGTTCAGGAAGGAGACTACTAACACCTATGTAAACACAGGAATAAGAATTTTTACTTGCAGCTATTGCGTTGCCAGACAATAGCACTGGATGAAGGTGAGCGCCATCAGTTGCATTACTTTCCCTCAACTCAACAGACAGATGTAATTTGTTAACGCTATAGCTCCCAGACCATTTTAAAGGAAAACTCAGATCAAATCACAGTAGTCCAACCTGAAGATCTGAACTTTAATCGTGATACCGGAACGGTCTTCCCATGAGTAATGCTCTAACAGGACTCTGGCTAAGGCTAGACACAGGTGCTCATTTCTTACAGGAAATGAACTGTACGTATTTATAAACAAAATATTGCACTCCCTTGGTCTTTATTTAGACAAAAAAAATTCAAAGAATCACTTTCAGTATCTAAAATGAAGCACCTGCTTAGATCTTTGCAGGGGTTTTGTTCTTCTCTCAATAGAGCTCTTGGTAAAATGCGCATGGCAGCAAACCCATGTATCCAGTGGGTGTCCTGGTACATGTTGTGGCATTTGTAGTCCATTCATTTTATCTTGGGATGTTCAGGAACAAAAATCTAAGCACAGAGAAAACATACAATTATTTAAGATTTACAAACAGACAGATCTGTAAGTTTGAGATATAAGCTTAAACATAAGAAAATGCCTTAAACACAAGAAAACACTTATTTTGTAAGACATTAGAAAAAATTTTTTTTACTGTGAGGGTGGTCAAACACTGGCAAGGGGTGCCCAGAGAGGTTGTGGAGTCTTCATCCTTGGAGATATTCAAAACCCAACTGCTCAAGCTGACCCTCCTCTGAGCTGGGAGGTGGCCTAGGCGATCTCCAGAGGGGCCTTCCAGACTCTGCCATTCTGTGATGAATAAAACCAGTTAGTGGATCTGCATTGTCTATGTTAGGGAGCCCAAAACATGTAAGAAATTGCCTCCAATTCCTCAAAAAAATTCTTATAATGAGATAATATCAGAGATTAATTTTAGATCCAAGTAACATGAAATTAATTGGTTGGTTTGTTACATATTACTTGACAATCAAAGGCTGAGGAACGCAAGAGGGGAGCAGTAGGAATGTGCAGTACAGCCAGGGCAGGGGAAAGACAGTGTCTCTGCCTCTTCCAGCAGCAGCTAACTGCTAGACCAGCTGGATCTGTTTCTTGGTACGCACATAAAAAGCAAAAGGTGGGAGTGTGACACAAAACAACAACAGAGATGTAAGACAGGACAAGTGAAACTAAAATACATATGCACGTCAATCATTAAACATGGATTAGCTGCAAACAGAACTCATTAATGCAGTCTGTACTTCCCACCAGTGATTCCACTCTCATATGAAAAAGTTTGCAACACATGATGAAATAGCAAGAGACAGGTGTCACAAATCCACCAAGTCACACGGTCAGGGGGTGATCTCTTGCCAAGAACTGCATGAACCACTTCAGCAAACACTTAAAAATGAGGCAGATGAGGTCTGAAGGAAAGATCCTGTAGCACTTCCAGCCCAGAAAGAAGGTCACAGTTGGGCAGATGGTGAAGGAGAAGCAGCAATCAAGGAAAACGAAGGAATCCGGAAAGCGCATTCTTCTCCTAAAATCATTAGGGAAAGGAAGGCGTTTTTGCAATTGCACATTTAAGTCCATCTCCAGAAGAGCGTGCACATTTGCTACGGTCTTCAGACAAAAGCTCCTCCCTAGCAGGAAGAAAGAATCAATTCATTCAGATAAGTTTAACGCAACCAAAAAAATCCCAGAAAAATGCAGGTTAGTGTACTTTAAGCCCTTGTCCTAAGATCCCAGAGATCTCAGCTGCAACGTTCTGCATTACGCTGCCTTCATTTTAGGGCATTCAGGGCTCCTCATTTAGGAGGTGCTCTGGTGAACCTTGCCGCTGTAGTGTAAATTATGACTTGTCTGCTCTGTCCTTCTTCCAGAGGCTACTGCCACCACAGCAAAGTCAGCACAAGGGAAAATGTTCCCAAACTGGAGGTGATCTAGTGCACAGACCAGTCTTTTAACACTTTCAGAAATATCCTTTGATAATAATGCTGTGCTGATGTAAAGTGTTACCACCTGCATATATTCCTCCTGATGAGGAGAACTGGCAAAAGGGAACGCGTCCCCACAGCCCTTCACTCCAGTGCAAAGCTACTGCCCTTTGCTCTGCCAGCAAAGATGGTTTTGAGCTCAAATGCCAGACACTAACAGGAGCCGCTGAAGGGTGGGCACCGGGTCTCTTCTCATGGCTCTGTTAGGCCATCCTAACTCTGGGAGAGCAACACTCAGGGTAACGCTGGGGGTGATGATGCTTTCAGTGACCATGACAAAACTTGCAGGGCTCATCTGTCAATCATAAGAGTAAACCCACCTCCATCAGCAGTTTAAGTAAATTGCAGGGCTTTGCACTGCAGTAAGTGATATGCAGACCCTCGTTCTCTTCTATCAACGCCGCGGTCAGGGTGGCTGAGCTCCTCATACTACCACAGTGCAATTCCCCAGAACTTGCTGCTTGGATTGAACTAACCTAGCAGAAAATCTCTTTCCTCATCAAAACCAAGAAAAATAGTTAAGCAATAATATGTTGCAAGGATCTGTTTGGGAGCGTGTGTTGTAATGCCCTGGAGAAGGAGGCAAAATTATCTAACATTGCTAATGACGCTTGGCTGCTGTGGCTATTGAGTCCAACAGAAACGATTGTAAGAAACTGCAGGAAAGATCAGACGCAGTCAGCAGATGAACAGCCCAGAAGCTGTTGAAAATGAACCTGTGTAAAGACACATGTATAAACATTGGCACAAATGCCTGTACTACATAGCGGTAATCTTTGAACAAGCGTCCTGAGAATGACAAGAATCCAGAAAATAGAGTCTATCCCTCTTTTTTTACCACGCAGGCCCCAAAATGAGAACAATTTAAGAACTACCAAGTACTTGACGTGCAGTTACTCCCGCTAACATAAGAGACTGGCCTTAACTTTGCAGACTTTAAATTAGTCTGCAGTAAGAATGAGAGGTATTATTGATCATGCTGCAGACAGCATTATACAACAGACCAAGAACTTCACAGCCTTTTACACCTTTTTCCTCGATGTGAGATACTGGTAACTGGGAATGATGGAAAAATGGTTTAACTGAAGTAACAAATGATATGCTTCCATCACACACTAAAATGTGACTGGAAAAAAAAAAAGCTGCTGAAAGTTTTTAGAAGGGATTAAACTATACTGAAGTATCACCTAAAGAATATTTCACCAACAGGTTGCCTTCTTACTGATTCAATCCCCTTCTGTTTATGAAGTGAGACACAATTTTGAGTTAAACTATGGCTTGCTGTTTTCCTATAAGACTCCCACCTTGTTCAGCACAGATCACATGGTGCTTGCTGGCTAACCAGTTGTTCAATACTTTGCAAGGTCTTCATAGCTCAAAGTGTGGCTCCGTACTTTATTTATTTCATGTTATTTTCCCAATTCATTGATATTCGACTCATGGGCTTGT
Source organism: Platalea leucorodia (assembly GCF_965183815.1). NCBI lineage: Eukaryota > Metazoa > Chordata > Aves > Pelecaniformes > Threskiornithidae > Platalea > Platalea leucorodia. The sequence goes on along the minus strand of NC_138825.1, from coordinate 53,832,049 downwards.
CTAACATGACCAGATTACATAAGCATTTATCTGAATTCTTTACAAACAAGAATGAATTGGCTTCGTAGCAGCCTATTTTGCAGATGGTGTATTTCTATTACCTCTATTGTACACAATGGGAAGTTGAGGTATGGAAAGATTAATGTCTCCAGTAACTCTGACTGCTCAGAGACACAGAATATGAATTTTTCAGAGACTGCTTAAAATACAGGTGATACATTGGTTTCACCTGTGTTTGCGAAAGCTCTGCATCTCTACAAATCAGACTGACATTCTCAAGATGGATACCACAAAATAAGGAACATGAAAACGAGTGATTGCTTATGAGAAAATCTATCTTAACTGACTGGCTCCTGATCAGACAGGAAATAAGCAATGGCAAAAGAAACACCCCTGGTTCATCAGGGTAGCATTCAACTGTCTGCATACGAAGCTCTTTTTTTATTCCAGTTTCTAGCATTAGTCACTATACTTTCTCCAATTTCTTCAGCAAATGAGCAAGGATCCAACAGATAACGACCTTTTTAGAAAAACAACTCATCCACAGAATGGAGTCCAATGGAAAGCAATGTTGTTTGAACTAAAGGCCAGAGTATAACGAGTGCATGTGCGAATGTCAAATTGCAAAGGCAGCCACCAATAACTCATGAGGGTTTAACAAGGAAGCTATTAAAAACAAAGAAAAATATCTGCTCGATAAAATAAAAATCTTAAATCAAGATCACGGTTAGCTCCAGAGCTGAAACACATTATGCTACCCTGCCACTTTACCTAAACTAGAAACCCATAAGCCCAGCAGGTTATCCTTTTTTTTTTATGGAGAAGTGTAGGAAGGGGTTGGGACCTACTTGTTGCCAGCAGATTGTACGGATATTTCTTGGGAGCAGAAAAGGTTCAGAAATCTTCTGTTCCATTCCAGATCTGCATGCGCTCTAACAAGCTGTTATAAAAAGCGGGGAACACAGTTTCACCAAAGGACTGAGGGAAGTTCTCTGCAAAAGCTATCTCTTAAGGAAAGGGCTGTGCCTGTAACAGAAGCATTTCTAACCAAGAACTCCAGTTTTCCATACTGCTTTATCATAAAAACTGCTTTCTTTTTTTTTGTCAGCGATTACTGTTCATGTAAAAACCGTGATTATTTTTACTTTTTTCTTTCTCACAATGCTGAACAGCTGCCACTAATTCATCCTGTAACTGACATAGCTGGGACCAACTTTTCATCAAGATCGGCCCTGCATCCACAAAATCTACATGAGCATTTATAGTATGTACAAACATGCTCATAAATAAGCACATAAGCAGAATTACACAATTTGTATGCAAAGATATGGGTTTCCAAGGGCAGCATTTTTCCATTACAACGTTAAAGGTAAAATGTACATTCAAACATACACCCATTTTTACTAATTTGTACCTTAATGAAGAATAGGAACAAACGTTTACTTAATAAAACATTTGAACCTGGCAGTACTGCTTTTTAATGAACAGTTCGAGAAAGCTCAGTGTGTTTTGCATTTACAATTTAATTGTGGGAACAGTCAAAAAGAGACAACATACGTACTTGCATTTCCTAGAAATTCACCCCCAGACCACACTTCTCCCCATAACTCCCTCTTGACTATCATATTTCTGTTTATACCATTTCCACATTTGTGATGCCAGATCATCTTATGTAGCATGTAATAAAACATCCTGTCTGGAATATTTCACCTTCTATTTCATATTGCATTGAAGGCCCATGAGTCCTTACCTCTCTCTTGAGAGTTCATCCTTTATTTAGCCTGTATCATCACACGATATATTTGGACTGAAAGTTTAGAATCATTTTTCAGCTCAAATTATTGGGAACAGGGTGGCTAAGAACAACTATATTTACCTGTATTAGAATTCAACCAGGATGGTCTGGCAAACGCTAATATTTTACAAGGTGTCAGCCCGCACTTGATTTGTACCTCCCACACTTTCAATGTACTAGAACACAATGCTATTACCCTGCCAAAAAAAAACAAACCAAAAACCAAACAAACCCCCCAAAATAAACAATGAAACCATGCTATAGCAAACTAAACGTTGCAACGCATACAAGAACTGCTGCATCTGTCCTGCTAAATAAAACAAAGCCAGGAGGTGAGTCCGAAAACCCCGCTCGCCCATTCCGCTGAACTTTTCGCTGAGCCCCGGGCACGGCTGAGGGGACAGCCAGCGCTACGGCTGTACGGTAGGGACCGTCCCCCCCGAAGCGGGGTTTGCCCTCCCTCCAGCCCGCGGGCTGGGCCACGGGCAGCTCGGCGGCCTCGACGCCCGCGGCCCGGCGCGGCCGGCGCTTCCCTCGCTTTCGCGCTGCAAAAGCGCCGCGACAGGCTGTCGTGCAGGTTGTCGTACACCCTTCCAAGCACTCAAAGTGCTCGGAATTGGGTGTGGGGGTGTGGGGGTGTGTGTGTAAATCTACACAAAATTACGCTTCAGAGCAACAAAGTCACCACCCGGGGGGGACCAAGCTGGAGGGCTGAGCTCCGCCGGGCCTGCCGCAGGCCCCAGCGCGACCGTCCCGCTGCCTGCCGCCGGAGGGGACGGCTGCGCCTCCCGCGGGCGGCCCGCCGGGCGGTGCCGCTGGGCCGGGCGCGGTGCCCCCGCCGGGCGCTGCTGCGGACAGACGGCCCCGGCCGCAGGAAGGGAAAGCGGGGCGGCACCGCCTCCCGCTGCCGGCAGCGGCGGCTCCCGCCGCCGTCGGGCGCGGGCCTCCCCCCCCCCGCCCTTCCTCCCTCCGGCCCGGGCGCCCTCACGCTGCGGCCGGGCCCGGCCCCGCGCCCCGCCGCCGCCCGCCACCCCCGCCCTCGGCCCGCGGCGGGCGGCACGCGCTGCCCCGGCTGTGACGCCCGCGGGGGCCACCGGGGCCCGGGCCCCAGCCGCCCGCGCAGGGGAAAAATACGTAAAAAAGCTCTCCAAACTTAAGTTGTGCAGCCGACTCCCGGCTAGAGCGGCGCTGCCCGTAGCGGCGGCCCGGCCGAGCTGCCCGCCGGGCCCGGCACGCCCACTTCGGCGGCAGCCGGCTCCCACTGCCGCCAGCCGCCGGGAGCCCCGCAGCCGGGTGCCGGCCGCCGCCGCCCCCAGCGCCGCTCGGCGGCTCCCGGCCCCCTGCGGCCGCGCCTCCACCGGGCGCCGGGCCCCCCCGGCAGGGCGACGCGGCCCCGGAAAAAAAACGCACTTACCAGGAGTGGGGTTCGAACCCACGCGGACATACATCCATTGGATCTTAAGTCCAACGCCTTAACCACTCGGCCATCCTGGTGCACATGCAGCCACGGCTCCCAGCCGCCCCTACGTACCGGGCCGCGCTCCCGCCCGGCCCCCCGCCCGCCCGCGACCCTCGGGCCGGCGCGGGCGCCCCCTCCCCCGCCGCGCCGCTCCCTCCCGCCGTCGCTTCCAGCGCGGGAGGGCGCAGAGCGCACGGGCGGCCTCTCTCGGCGGCGGCGGCGGCAGGCGGGCAGGGCCCGGCCCGGCGGGGAGCCTTGCCCGGGCTGGGGCCCGCGCCCTTCGCCCTCCCCGGGCCGGGGGGCGGCCCTCCCCCGCCGCCCGGTCTCTGGCGGGCGCCGGGGCCGGAGCGGAAGGGGGGAGGGCGGGGGAGGCGCGCGGGCCCGCCCCTGAGGGGAGCGCGTGGGCGGCGGCGGGGCGGGCCGGGCCGGGCCGGGCCGGGCCGGGCCGCTCGGGGCGGGGGCCGGCGAGGTGCGAGGGCCCGGCCGTGCCCTGCCGCCCGCCCGGGTGTGTCCGTGCCCCGCAGGGTTTCGGGGCGCGCTGCAGAGCCGGGGGGAGCTGCAGCGCCGGCGCCGGTCGTCGGGGGAACGGCTGGGGAGAAGTTGCACCAGGGAGGCTCAGGCCACGGGAAAGGAAAACGACTCAACTTTTTTTTCCTCCACCGCACCCGCCGGCCATGGTGCCTGGCGCAAAACCAGCTGACAGGTGCTCTTGGGAAAACCGCTGTCCTGTACTGACATTTTACTTATTCCTGTCCAGTTGTTGCGTGGAATGTATCTTGCCTGGCCGGTAGAAGGAAAAACCCTTCCTTTGGACCAAAGTCCAAAGCTATCAATTATGCTTAATTAGGAGAAAAATATTGCCGAGGAAAGATTTCTTGCCAATCACCGCTGCATGCCAGGTCTGTGGAAACGCCTGCTGCAATATCCCTGGTTCGTGCCTGCACTGGGGCTTCCCCCTTCTTCCCCGCACCAGGAGGGGAAAGGAGAGGTGCCCCACGGCTGGCCTTCCCCCCGCCGCCTCCAACTCGCCGCCTTCGCTTCTCCATTCTCCAGAGGAGACAACGGACGCCCTCCATCCCACCAGACTTTGCCGCCTTTGAGCCCTCCCCAGGGGAATGAGAGACAAATACTCGGTGTGGCACAGGCTGGGGACGCTGGGCTGGGACAGCGTCCGGCCGACTGGAGGCGGCACGCGGAGGCCATCCGTCTCTCCCATGAGCAGAACAGAGGCACGTGCCCTGCCTGGCTGTTGGACGCCCTGCTGGTCGGTGGCCCTCTGTAAGGGGTCTGGGCCTCGAATTTGCAGGTGCAGGTGGTGCCTAACCTCTGCAGCTGTTAGGGCTGAGAGACCCCCGGTACACTAGGTATGCTTGTGAAGGAAAATACTTCTCACAATGTAATAAAAATTAATTGTTAACGTTTTACATACATGAAGAACAGATGTGAAACTCGCACCTTCATTTTCCTTACTTTTATTCACACGCTGGAGCCCATGAATGAAAGAACAGCTCTTTGACTGGAACTTACCATGCTGTATCATTCGCTAGAAACGGGCATCACACCATAGCTAGCATTGCTCCCCCTTCAGTAGGGTTGTGCCTTTCAGCAAAGCATTGAGTAGAGAAATGTCATCAGTTAGGTTTCTGTTCACTTAGAATCATAGAATCACAGAATCATTAAGGTTGGAAAAGACCCTTAAGATCATCAAGTCCAACCGTTAACCTATCACTGCCAAGTCCACCACTAAACCACGTCCTCAAGCACCACGTCTACCCGTCTTTTAAATACCTCCAGGGATGGAGACTCAACCACTTCCCTGGGCAGCCTGTTCCAATAGTAAAATGTTACTTTTTCCTGTTAAGACTTTGCGCCCTAACAAGGTATGCACTGTAAGGTAAGGTGTGACGGTGGAGCTGTCTTCCAATGGCTGTTACTGGCTTCGGCTCAACTATTACGAAGACGCTATATAATATGCCAGAAACATGGAAGAAGATAGATCTGCTATTGCCTTCTTACATATTAGAGAAACAAATACCATGGCTCCATGTGAAAATCATATTGTGTTGGAAATAGATTAACTGTAATCACCATGTACAGTATCTATTAAATGATACTGTTTCCTGTCTTCATCATATCTGTGACACTTTCCTAGAGACAGAAACACAGCCATGTGTAGCTCTTCCCTTTTTTCAAATCAATTCCAAGTATATCCTATGGTTCAAAAATCTAGAGAACCTGTTTTGTTTTCAAGAAATTACAAACTACAACTTGGGCTGTGCATTCAAAACATCCTTACTACAGGTTACATTAGAAAAGCTGCAGTTTAGCTTAGCTACTCAGTTCAGCCCCCAGAAAAAAAGGTATCTGGGTCTTAAACTAAGAGCTATACTTTTACTTCGAGAAGTTTTTCCCAAGACACACGCCAGAGAGATGCCTGCTCAAGTGTGCAGGTGTGTCCATAGCCTGGGTCCCTCGCTTTAAGGCAGCAATTGTTCCACTGCCATTTCTCGAAAATAAAACCCATGTTTCAAAAAAAAAAAAAAAAAATCCCCTAAAATGAAATGGAGACTCATACGCATATCCAGGAAGTTCACCATTCTATACCAAACATTGTATTTTGTAGTAGGGGATTTTTTTGCTCTTTCATATTTATGCAATGCTCTCTTACATTTTTAGGAGCAAGGTGTGCCTGGCTGCCAGTTCTCCTTTCTCCTTCTCAGAAAGGGCTGAGATTCAGGGGTGGGTGTGGGTGTGAAGCTTCTGCTGCTTTCAGTACGAAACAAAAACAAGTAACAGTAACCCTAAAAGCTAAAGCAGCCCCTCTCACATTTTAACTACTCCCCCTCATACCCAGCTATAGGGTTTGCCACATGAGGGAAGAGGGAAAAAAAAACCCGACCCATAGAATATGCTACGCACATCTCCCCAGGAGTCGTGCTGACTTTCAGAATGAAAAGGCAGCTTTCCTTAGCGAGCATGAAGATGTCCATTCTGCGGCTTCTGTTATTACTCTGCTAACATATTATCGAGCTACTTTTATCATCTTCTTCCACTCATCCTGTGTGGCATGAGTCTTTGCAACTATAGCATGATCAGGTTTTTTTCAAAAGTCTGTTTAACTGTGACGAGGCAAGTTCATGGGCTGGCAAAATTTGGGTTCTTACGCAACGGAAGGATAGAAAAAACCCCATAGTATTAAGCAATGAAGACATGTTTGCAAGGAAGAGAATTTCTTCAGTTACTGGAAGTAATTTTTCAAGTGCCTCTAACTCACAATGCGACTTAAAAATCGTTCTAAAGGGTCTCAAGCTGGTATTTCAATAATTCTCAGTTTCTTCCTTGCACCAACAGCCTTAAGTCAGGAGAGAAGGTCTACAATTACCTTTTCTTCATGCTTTCCCTCTCTTTCCCTGTGCCTCAAATCGGACTAAAGATATGAATATAAGCTTTGCATATCTACTAATGAAATCATCAAGATGTCTCAGAACTGCCAGAATAAATTTTATTTCTTCTTGCAGTAGAGAATCATCTTAGAATGTATGAAACTCATTTTTCATGGTTTTTATAGGAAAAATTATGGTAAGTCTATCTCAATATGCAACACATTTGATTTACTGTGGCAACAAATATTAGGAGGACTTTTTTTTTAGGCATTGTTTAATCTCCTTTCACCAACTCAGGATTTAGTCCAGCAGCTTTTAAACTAAACTTGACAATGCAGGAAACTGCTCAGAGCTGCTGATTCAATGTACATCACTCTCCACTTTCAGTTTTTCTTATTAAATCTTTTATTCCATTTGTAGACATACGTATGTGCAAAAAGAAACGAACAAAAAAACCATGTACACATTTTTATCAAAAGCATTGGTGAGTGCTAAGAATATGCAGACGAAATGAAATAACGCATTTTATTCTTCATTGATTTATGCCCACATGCTGACCCTCGGAGGTTTAGGGTATTTCTCTAGAAATGTACAGTTCCATTGACTTGAATGGCAGTACCCACGGAGCAAACAAACGACTTTGTCTTCTTGAGTAGCACCAAAGCAGTAGTCGTGGTGCCAGCTCAACACCCTCCTTTTTCCCACTTCAAGTATCAACATTGGGTTGTTGGAGAGGTCCTCAGGCAAGCATAATACTGACATAATCAGGACGTCACTGAGTATCAAAATATCTTCTAGTTTAGAAGATCGGTGTTCCTCACTCTTCCACGTTATCACAGACAGGTGCTTCAGTGAAAGAGACTTTCAGTTTCTGAGAAGAGTTATCCATTTAGCTTCTATTTGTGTAAAAAAGCCTGTCTGGCTAAGAAGCATTTCCTGCTAGGATACGAAAGCTTGGAAGTTGAATTTATTTTGCTGTTTTGTTATATCAATATAAATAGTAAGAAATGTTTGGGTGTTTTTTCACATATAAAATTAGTGTGCAAAAGATCAGAAGGGAAAAGTTTCATTGCGATTAGTGCAGGAAGATGGCTATGTGCATCTCCCGAGGAAAAATCCCAAATACAAAATATTTGAAATGTTTAAATATATTTATTAAAATAGGTACAAATAGGATCAGCATTTAAAAAAAAAACCCACTAACTTCTGAAAAAATGTCCTGCATTAATTCAAAGGATAGCACTAGATCACAGTCTATCAGGAAGCCACCTAGAAATATTATAGTTGGAAAACCTCCAGAAGCAGGAGCTATACTCACTCACCAGACCTTAGGAATACAAGTTTCACTGACAATGCTCAGTGGTTTCCAGGGCTGCAAATTTTCTATTCCCTCCTCGTATTCCAAACCTGCTGTGGGCAGACTCCCCTTACACAAAAGGAGAGATTACTTTTAAGCTTGAAAAGAGCACTGAAATGACATTAAAATGTTGTTTTCTTTCTTCTTCAGGTGTACTGAAGAAATATGTCTATTTTCTTTCCCAGGTGGAGATTTCCTAATAATGGGAGCAAAGCCGTGGGTTTTGTATGCTGGTAAAATTACATGTTAATAAATTTAATCCTTTATGTTATTTAAAATAGATATTAAAAAAATCCATATTCAATCATTGCTTATAAAAAAATAAAAGTCTATTGACAGGATAATCCTTCCACTAAAACTGCTTGTGTGTATGTGCCAGCACAGGAGACCCTAAAATGCTTTCTCGACCCCCCAGCTGTTGTCTTCTTATGGGTGCTTCTGCAGAAGGCCACTGCATGCATCTCTTCTGGCTGAAGTGTTAATTGGTAGAAAAATGTATTAGAAGCATAAAAGCATGGCAGTTTTGAAATTGGAGAGTACGGACAGTGGCTCGAGTTAGAAGTCAGTGAGATGCCTCAGTGTTGCAGTGCTTCTAGCCACCTTGATAAAGTTGAGGGTGCTCAAAATGGAGGAGAGCATCACACAAATGGAGCAAAACGTGCATGTTATCATTTAAGGTGCGGTTACATCTGTTAAGATTCATGGCAGGTGGAAATCAAGTTGAAAGAGAAACTCGTTCTGTGTCCTGCTCCTGCTAACAGGCTCAATATTTTGTCAAATGAACAGAGCAAAAATCTGTTCAAGTATTTGCATCAAGCAGGCTCCAAACTAGTTAAAATTGAAACCTCCTGATTCTGGGGTGTATTGTGTCACCCCAGGCGGTAAGGCTGCACCGCCTCCAGACTCACTTGGACAAATAAGAATAAAGTTACTTCATGGAATTTCTCATCTTCCCTAGGCTGAGTTATCAGCCCATCATTCATTCCTCTTTCTTGCCTATCTGAAAAAAGTATCACTGCAGATATGTTCTTGCACCTCTAGTTACAGCAACAAAGTACATTTCAATTAAAAATAGATTAAAAACAATTCTATCAACATTCCTAGGAGCTCTCAAACAGAACAGCCTTCAGCACATTTAGGAAAAAGGCAATGAACAAAAGCAACTGCAAAATAGCCCCCCCCACCATTTCTAGGGGTTGTCGTTACGGAAAAGTCACTGGAAAGAATGCCTGATTTTGAAGACATTCGAGTCAGTCTGTGACAGCTTCAGTGGGACAGTCACCTTCTGCAACAGGATAAGCAGCAGCAGAGGATTGTTCTGAGGGGGTGTTTTCTCCTGTATTCCAAAGCTTTTTTCACTTGCTCTTTAGCTTCTCCTACATAGTCCTCAACATTTTGCATATTTATCTCAATGACGTCGAAGGTGTCCGCCTGTTCCTCCACTAGCAGGGCCACCTGCAGAAAGAGCTCATGAACTTCCTTAATGCGGCCTTCTAGCTTCACCAGCTCCTTATGACGTGTCTCTATCTCGTTCAGGGCTGAGCGAGCCCCCTTAACATCCGACAAGAGATTCTCAGAGAAGACATCCCACTTGCCTTGCTCAATCATCTCCTCGATCTGGTTGCCAGAAACATCTTTGCCCATGATCTCTAGCTGCCGCTGAATTCGAATCTTGCAGTTCTCCCGTTGGTTCATCTCTGTTGCATTGTATTCAAACATCGCTTCCTGAAACGCATGCATGAGGTCAACGTAGTGGTTCTTCGCTACCCTGGCAATGATAGACATAGCCCCGTACTTCGTTATTGCATCTTCGCTGAAATCTCTCATTATCTGGAGTTTCCTGTGGATGCTTTCTCCGCGGGCCTTGATGTCTCTGGCAATACAATTAGTATCTCGTTTGATGCTACTAAGACGGCGCATGGAAGTAAGGAAGCGGTTGTTTTGCTTTCTGAGCCGCCTGACATCCTCTTTTAGGTGGTCGTTTTCTGTCCGGATATTCTCTATGTCTTTATGAAGAATTTCCAAGGCATAATCAGTCTCATAAAGGAGAACATCGTGCGGTGAATTTTCATCATCCTCGCTATCAGAAAACTGTTGGTTGTGTAACCTGGCAAATTCACGCAGCTCGTTTAGCCGGTCTTTCATCCTGCCTGTAAAACAGAGAAACAGGAGGAAAGAAGTTTAAAGTAAATAAAATACTGGTTTGCAAGGGTTGGAAGTTCATAACTAATAACTACATCATAGTTATAACTACATCGTAGATAACATAACTACATCAAAGATAACCCCAAATACCAGATTTTAAATTTGTTCACAGTATTTTATACAGTGATAGATCTCAGATCCAAAACTCTGGTGCTAGAACACCCTTCTAGAAACTACAAAGCTTAGAAACTAAAAAAGTGCAAGAGAGAAGACAACAAATCCTGAAGACAAATCCAAAAGAATAATAAGACAATCTCCAACCCCCCCAAAATGCTGGTCTTTTGCTTGGAGAAAAAAACAAACTCTTGAGCAAATGACAGGAAGCTTTCAGCTGTCAGCACGTGCAGATGTGTTAATAACTGAACGCTTCCCACTGCTGCTCACTACAGAAATCTCCTCTAGGTCTTGGCCCTTCATTACATCGACTGCCCCAAATGTCACAGGTCCTGTGTCATTCTAAGCTTGCTTTTCCTGGGAGAAGAGTAGGAAGCCTCTCAGAAACAGAAATGGCATTTACCAATACAGTTGGGAAAGAAAAGTTTCGAGAAATGGTGCGGAAACTACCAAGACAGAATAAAAAAAACCAAAAAGGAAAGGCAAGTTTAGGGTCTCCAGATGCTATCGTTGACCACAGTGTACCAGGCATCAAACAAAACAACACAGCGATAGCAGCATTTTGTTAAGTAAAACCATCCATCCAACCCTTCTTTTTTGTATGATGGAAACATCCTACTGGAGGAATAAAGTAACACCATTGTTACAGATCAGGATCTGTTTTCTATGTGTTTGCCTCAGACGTGCTTAACTACAAATTTCATTAAAAAGCCACAGAATGAGTAATCTGTACAGACCAGTTATGGGGTAACAAAACATAAGTCTCCTTTAAGTAGGTTGTTTACTTGAAAGTCTAGACCTAAAGGCTTTGCAGAAAGTGAAATGTGAAAGCTTCAGCAAGAACCCTGCACCAAGTGTTACAGCAAGCAGGAAGCTGAAAATTTCCCATCACAAAAGCTGTACATCCCATGACCTCATTTAAATTCATAAGAAAGACAACCAAGTTAAGAAGCACCACCAAGCAGGACATCTCCAGATCTCTGTGTCTGGAGGATTCATTTTTGTTTTTCCAGAAATTAGAGTATCTTCACAGCATTTACAAACATGCTATCCACTGTGAATGACACATCCCTTCATAGGACTATCAGTTATTCTCAGGTTAAGAAAAGTCACGTGTGTACATACCCACTATAACAGGCCTAGATCTAATGTGAATTAAAACTGTGAGTCTATAATCCGTTTCATGGGATTGTTAGATGTGTTAAAGATGTTAGGGAGGAGATGGGAAAGATTCCATCCCAGACGCAGCCTCTCGGGCTCGTATAGTTCATTGGGGTTATATACTCATCTTGAGAAGTGTCCTGATCAGGATCACATTTACACTGAAGAAAAGAAGTGAATTTCAACTTAAACCAATTCTTTTACAAGCAATGTAAACCAAGAAAGTCCATTAATATCCTGAGAGAAGAGCTTTCATTCAGGAATCCATGCATGTAAAATAATTTTTTGAATTTAAAACATAAGCCACATAGATTCAATTCAATCACATAGATAAAGCTTTAGGAAATGAAAGGTTTTCCACCTCCTCCCTCAGCAGTAATAAAATCAAGACTTTCACCTCATGCCACAACACCAAGATGAAAAACCCCCATCTAAAAGGAAAAAAAAATGTGTGGGGCAGCTTAAAAGTCAGGTTTACTTGGCTTTAAAACCGTATGGCCAAGTTTTCCTAGAGGCACTGAGACAGTGAGAACACCTACCCTTCCTGTCTGGAAATAGTGGACCATTTTCTAGACAGCATGGTGGAAAGGGAACACACAAAGGCATCTAGCAATCTCAGGATTATTTAGATGTCTTCTAATCGCTAACTGTTTCTGAGATGCTTTTCACCTGCAGTGTAGACGTGGCTCTGAAAACCAGTCACATTGCTCATCTGACTGCATTCCTGACTCCTACTGCCTTCCCTAGAGTTGATGATCCTCCCACTTCTAGTCTGATCCTTGAACTGCTGTGTGTTGTGAAAAACTTCAGCAGTTTATTCTTTTTGCGTTTAGCATCTACATTTGGAAACAGCAAACGATGTTTTTTATGACTTTAAAATGACAATCCACAGCAGCGAGGTGCCATTCATGTAAACTAAATCATGTGTGCAGGACTGTGTTGCCTTTGTGTTTACTGTTCCTCAAACTTCAGAAAAACTAAATTTCATCAGCCTTCCACAGAGAGCAGACTGACAACTGGCTCAATAATAATTACATTTTGTTTTTTGTGCTTGACAAAGAAAACACAAACAGAAAACCATACTGAGTAAGAGCTCCTGCATAATAAACTTATGATTTTGTACGAATAGGTCTACCCTTCCTTCCTTCTACCCTCAAAAGTGTAATTTGCAATTTGTCTTTCTCACCCACAACTACTTTAAGGTGTTAGATAAAATAAAAATAGGAAGAAATGGAGAAGCAAATACACAGTAATTCACAACATGAAAATACTAATGCTGCAATAAGTTCATGTATATACCAAATCTGCAGCATCTCTGTAAAAATATCGCTAATTTTTTTTAATACGACATGAAAGGTTAAAAAGTCAAACATTAAAAGAAGAGTAAGGAGATGCCAAGTGTGGCCTCAGATGGCACCATGATGTTGCCAACCCACAGGACGATCATGCAATTGAACACTGGCCTATGTCCTGTCACTTCTACCAGGTCTCTGCCTACGGTCTGTATGTGCTGAATAAAAGTTTTACAATGTGAAATTTAACATTCACCAATCAGTTCATGGACAGATATCTCATTTACTGTGTTACTACTGTTCATTTCCTCAGGGATTTTTCCTGTGAAATCCCTGGGAAGCTCCATAAACTCATAACAGTCTTTTGGGGAAGGGCAGACCTAACGGCCCCATCCACAGACACAGGTTTCGAGCCCAGAGTGATTAAGGACAACGCTATCACTCTCGATGAGTTATGATGCCCACCTGAGACACCTGAAGCACAGTTCTTTGTACCTGGTACGTTCAGAAGTCAGCTCCTTCTGACTTCGGCCGCTGCTGCAAGCCTCGGGGCACTTTGCTGAGTAAGATCACGAAGTAACAAGCTGGACATCAGTGAATGAACACGTGGATCGAGGCCACTTGTGAGAAGCTCGTCTCCAATGATATGTACAGCATCACCCACAATCTCCGTGATCCAGTAGATCCAGTAGAATCCAATTCTAAATGTGAACAGAGGGATCAAATTACCGCTACACTGACAATCTTCAACCTGGGGTTTCCCAGTTTCTGAGTGCTTAGCTCTAAAAGCCTACATTATTTGAAACTACGTACCAAAACTTACATTCAAGGTAGTCAACATTAGGATCTTTTAACTCTGTATTGAGGACCTGTACCCGTCAGGGTAATGGCTCCACAGGGTAAAGTGACCACACTTTTGTCCTGACAAATGGATGCCATCTCTTCAGGCCTGACTTCAGAGTCCTGCAAAATCAGGGACTTTTGGACATCTTCTTTCATTTGCCCTGAGTTCTGTCTTTTTTCTCTCTGTTTCTAAAGTGCATCACTTAGCCTGCTTCCCACTTTATCTTCACATTTTCAAGATGCTCTTCTTTATCTACATACAGTGCCTGGACAGGATGGAGGACAGAAAGAGAATGACTTTCTGCCTGTATTTCAGCATCATATAAGGCCACAAACACCACAAATTGCAGAGGACACCTATCCAGCTTTCTGCCAGAGCATGCTCAATTACTCTGTAGGTTAACATTTGCAATATTTGGCCGAAGTGATCTGTAAGGTTCAAGAAAATGTTTAGACTTCAGCTTTCTTGAGCACCTTTTGGTCAAGGAACATAGTAAATTTATTTGGGGCATTTGCAAACTGCTGCTTTGAGAAACTCGCCATTTGGCAAAATTTTAGGAGTTTTACATAAGGAAAACAGCAGGCTCAAATGCAACACAACCACAGAGGTCTTTCCCCATTTCAAATTCCCATTTCAAACAAAGGGGAAACAGATCTTCCCAAGGGAGGACAATAACTTCCCAGCGTTCCTTTGATAGTTCTGTCCCTGACGCTAAAGAGCTGAAACAAATGAACAAGCAAGAATGGGAGAGCAGGGGGGAACAGCCATTTGAAAAATTTCAGCTTAACAGATCAGCATTTAGAGAAGGTGACCTCCTTTATCATATGCGGTTGTTACTTGGGAAAGTTTGCATCTACTTACATGTTGATAGCATTGTTTGTAATTAAAACAGCAATATATTAGTACATTACTAGTTGTTAGGGATAGCCTCAGCACATGTTCTTTAAAATGAGCGGCAATCTCTCCCTTAATCTAGGGCCTGGTGCAGCAGTAAAAGTTGGGCTCCCTGGCTCCAAAGCAGCTCTGCAGAAAAGGACCTTGGTGTGCTGGTGGACGTCAAGTTGAACATGCATCAGCAATGCGCCCTTGTGGCAAAGGAGGCCAACAGCATCCTGGGCTGGAGTAGCAAAATTGGTCGAGAGAAGTGACCCCTCCATCTGACACTTGAGAGTCCACATCTGGAGTGCTGTGTTTGTGCTGGGGCTCCCCAGCGCAAGAGACATGGACACCCTGAGGTGAGTCCAGGGGAGGCCACCAAGATGGTCAGAGGTGCTGGAGCACCTGACGTATGAGGAGAGGCTGAGAGAGCTGGCAATGTTCAGCCTGCAAAACAGGAAGCTCAAGGGAGATCTTGTTGCTGTCATCAACTGCGTAATGCAAGGGTAGATCCTTCATGGAGATGTAGAGCGACAGCACAAGAGGCAACAGACCCAAGTGGAAACAAGGGAAAAGCCAGCCAGACAGTAAAGGGGGGGAAAAAAACCCACAAACTTTCAGGAACACTGGAAAAGGTGCCCATAGAATTTTTGGAATCTGCATCCTTGAGGATATTCAAAACTCAACCGGACATGGACCTCAGCAACCTGAACTACCCGTGTGTGTTCTGAGGGGAGCTGGATTAGATGACCTCCAAAGGTCCAATCATCTAAATTGTTCTAGTACTCAGCCTTAGGTCAAAAGTTTGCTGATTTGAACATGAGTGCTAAATATATTCAGCTACTTGCCCAGGTTTATTTAGGATACATCTAACACATCAGAATACCAAGACACCAACTACTCTGTACTCACAGCCCCAAGCGTATAAATACCTTAATTCTAAGAGTGTGTGTTTTAATAATTAGCTGTCAGTTTGACTTTCGTTTAAAATACTGCGTATATTCAAACTGGAACATGTACTTCGATGTTTGTATTTTTGGGCTAGGTAAATCTGTCCTTGTAAAAATCAAGTTTCTTCTGCAGTCCGTCAGGGTGTGTACACCCAAACACACAGACACACGCGCACACACAGGAAATACCGGCCAGATAATGCCTGCAGAGGTTACAACTTTGAAGCCAGATAGCCACCAAGTACAGTCAGCTGAGGACATGTTCAGTACTCATCTCTTCATGTTAGCATGCTACTTCTTGGTATTAATCACCACAATGACTAGCTACCCCATGATGCCTGAAAAAGATGCAAGCTGTCCTGTTGCAATAAGACTGCAGCCCCACACAACTCTGCATGACAGGGGATTTCAGACAGGAAAGGAAACCCACTCTGAAAATCAAAAACTGTGCATACACATAAACCCCTTTTCTGTTAGCCCCATATACATACAAATAGGAGTCCTGCATATCATATTTCCATTGCTGTGTTAATGTTCTGCAGCCTGTTATCCACGTAGAAATAACTTCAGGATGAAAAGTTATTTCTATAGAAACAAACAAATTGCACGCCTGTACTTATTTCAGCTTTAACATTTGCATATCCATATCACTGAGTTTGGGGACAAACGGTGAAATAAAGCAGCAGTTCAGCACAGCATCCATATTTCATCACCAGCAGCTGTGAAGGATGCCAGTATACATTTTTTCTTTTTACAGCATTCATAAAAGGCAGCTACTAATTAATACCAGCTTGTGGATTAGCAAAAGTCTAGTCAGTAATCTTTTTAGCCTTGAGTAGGACCGTACAAGATGAAGCTTTTACTTCAGTTGAAGTGGCCCATTTGAGGAACAACAGATATTTCAAAACAAGCCAGTCAAAAATCGGTTCTATCAGCAGTTCTTCTCTCGCTCAGCAGGCAAAAGTCCTGTTGCGCGCCACTACGAACCCACGTGGCTCATCCTGTCTCTGAATGGCATATGCTCTTGGTTGCATGACACACAACAGATGTGACCCAAGAAACAAGTGGTGAACAATTTGGAAATAACCTGCTCCTAGGCAGAATTACTTCATAACCAAGTGGGCACCAACACATTCCAGTAACTTCCCATACTGCTTGTAGAGGATGCAGTATTGATGGAAATCCACTCAGATGGACTGGCTGAGTCGAACACACTCCATTACAAGGCAAATAGTGTGCTGCTCTTGCACAAAAGTGCAAGCCATGTATAGGTAAAAGAAGTGTCAAATGCAGCTGAAGCTTTTCATTTAAGAGTTGGAGTCTCAGATTTAATCATGATTTTCTAGTATCTTTCTGTTTTGGAAACAACTGTCTTAGACCAGATTTAATAATTTTCCCTGGTATCTGTTGTCCAATAATAGATTGGACAATATTAATTAACTTGGAAAACAGACTATTGTTTACAATAGGTTTCCTCTTTCCAAAAGAGTTTCTAATTGACTCATCGCAGAGTGCTAGTCATCTTTTCAGCCCAAATTCCCTGTCTCCCCAATCATGTCCATCACTGGTGGAACAGCAGGCTTGAATTTCTCAAATCACTCCTCTTTCTTCTTGTTTTTCATCTATAAGAGCTCAAAGAAACACCAAACACCATAATCTAATGATTAGGACAGTTTGCCTTCTGGAGGTGTTTTAAGATCACACCTTTGTATTAACTCCAATATTAACAACTATGACAGAGACTGGCATTTCAAAATCTTTTTGTGGCCTCACTGGAAGGAAGTTATCTTCTCTGGAGTTTCTTGGATTGGGCAATGTTTAAAAATAGACAAAATGTATTCAGGATTGAAAATACATCAGTTAACACAGAACACCAGTTATAAAGCTACAGTAATCCAGCAAGAAGCTGGATCTGAAATGCGTCTGAAGACTATTAGACACTTCCCACTTCATACCATAGTCAAAGCCTGTGTATAGCGGAACACCTCCTTTATACTTTCAGTCACCCTAGTGAGAAGTGTATACGGTTAGCAAATGTCTCAGGGCAGGTTTGTTTTTTTTTTCCAAAAGCTTGCATGAAGTGTCAGCTTCTCCGTTTGTACAAAAACAAGTTATTTACTGCAAGTCAACATATGCAGAGAAGTAGGGATGGCTCCATTCTTTGCAGGCTATTTCTGCAGTTGTCCAAATCTCCAAGTCTCCAGTGGTTCCTTTCCTACCATAAAGGCTAGGAAAGGCCTAAGGGAAAAAATTAACATTCAAATAGTTTGTTGCCTCTAACTCAAAGTAATGAGGCAATAATTGCTTGAATACAGATAGCTTTGGAGGTTCTTTGACTTATCCCAGTTTCTTTACCAGTATTCAATCTCTTCACTATAAAGTAACATAATTTTTGTACCACAGCATATTGGAAATTCAGGGATCTAGGGTGCATCTCATACTTCCCAGAGGTATTCAGGTTAACTATCTTGGTGTTTTCCATAGACTGGTTATCAGGTTTTCCAGACACCAGCATCAAAACTAGGAGAAGCTGCTGGCATATATTAAATGCACACATAATATGCATTTCATTTTTCATGTATGTATGAAGAGATTGGCAAAAAAATCTGAAGTTTTAACTTGTTACTACACAGTAGCACATGCTAAGTAAACGTTATTCTCGCACAGGACTGTATTTTACCCAAGGAGAGGGGGTACAGTCCCACCATCGCTCCCCATTCAGTGCTTTTCAGAACATGCAGTGCACTGTAAGCTAACTACTGCAGGCCTCCAGGTAAAATCGGGGTGGATGGAGGCAAGGGGAGCGTGAACTGTGCCTCCACGGGCCTGGCAAATAGTTAAGACAGAACCATACCACTAGCATAAACAGTGAGACAGCCATCCATGCATTTCTTGGCAATTACTACAGCTCGGCATCGTTATGAGTCACTGCGCAAGGACATCAGACAATGGGCTCACAGGCAGCGCTGTCGCTACAGTGCCATGAGTATATACATTATCTCATTAATCACCTCGGCTTCCCTGAAACACATTGGCTCAGCGAAATAGCTATGTATATACCACATTTATATAACTACTATTGCTACCACACAGTGGTATTTGTAAGTGATTAAGACATTATGTTGGCATCCAGGTAGAAATATGAGGCTGCATGTGCTCATCAGTCAGAAGCAACATGTTCTACAGACATTTTTAAACTAGCACAACAGCATTACTTTTTAAAATACATAAGTATTTAATTATATGCAATGCTGTGTTACAATCTGAGATCAAGTACTCTTACTTTAAAAAATCCCTTTAAGGTTAAATATGGGGTGGTTTATTGGTATTTGTTCATGTGGGCCAGTACACGAGGCTCTGTTCTGGATACTACAGCAAAATCTACACAACTGTAATTGGACCAAAACAGTTTCAGTCAAGAAATAACCCCCACAGCCACACATGCATACCCACAGCCTCAGCCCCAGGACATGTCAGGTGCTGGCAGGCTTTATGGCAATTACTCTACACTACTTAGCAGCTCATGGGTGTTTACAGGCCCATTCAAAGTACCAGTGAAGTTGAGACAAGATACAGATGTAATTAGGGACACACTGGTCCGTGGTACTTAGAGAATCTGTTCCTGACTGGGCATATCCAAAGCTCAAGCAAGCTTTATTCTTGCTTTCAAAAATACATGTTTTGTCACTAACACAAGGAGGGCACAGAGGAAAGGCATAGCAGGAAAAGCTGGAGCATTCAGTACTTTCTTGGCTTTTGTGAATGTGAGTTTGTCAAGAATAATCTTAGCAATTAACGGGTTAACTTTCATAGTAGATAAAGCAAAAGCTGCACGCATGATAAGCCTTCTGAAGTCAAGATATGTGACATCATTCCCCCTGTGATAAACTACAGAAATATGCTCTAGATGAGAAGTGCCAAACACTGTGTGACAGGCTAGATGAGATATCAAGATGCTCGACACAATCAGCAAAAGCTATCAAAACAGACGTAGAAACTGAACTGCATTGCTCCCCTCATGCGGAGCCCCCCCGCTCCCCAAGAGGGGGTTCCCAGGAGCCAGCCCTCGCCAGGAGCAGCACCGCTGCTCCCTGGGAATGATGTTCCTCACCAGAGATGGCTCACGTGGGGTCCACGTCTTGGGGGGCAGCCCAAAATGCAAGTCTAACCAGAAATGGCGTCTCTGCAAAACTGCATAAAGAAGTGGTAACCCCGCATTTGGTGCTGAGATGAGTTTATTGGATCAAATTAACATTGCCTCAGTAATTCCTGCACCATGCTTTGTCATCCCTGCACTACAGGGATGACCAGAATCGAAGAAAATTGATGGGCCAGATAAAAGATAATGGAAAGTGTATCTGATCCAGCACCTTCGTACTTGACAGAGCGGTTGTCTTCTCACTCTCAGAACTGGTTTTGAATATGCCAACATTATGATGGGTTTCTGTCACACTCGGAGGTTATCCATATTTTCCATTAGCAACTTGGAGAGCGGAACCAAACATGAGCCTGTGACGTCTCCAGGTGACACTGAACTGGAAGGGAGTGGAAGCAAGCGTTTGGTGGCAGAGGGAAGGAGAAATGATGAGAATTTAAGATGATCTTGGCAAGTAAGAGAAGTACTAACAAAAATAAGAAGAAATTCGATAGAGACAAGCCTGGTATGGTACATTTAGAAGAAATTATTCGCACAGATAGCAAGTGGAGAACACCTAGTTTGGTAGCAGAAAAGCATTGGTGGGGTTATAGCAGATTGCAAGCTAAAAACCAAGTTCACAATATAATGCCATTGTAAAAAAAAAAACGTGTCTTATATGACAGATGGCATGGGAAGGACTGGTTTTACTCTGCTTGGCGTAGGTAAGGCCTCAGTTGGAACAGTACCCGCACCAGTTATCGCACTGGGAAAGTCAGAGCATAGCAGGCATTGTCTCCAAACGGTTCAGAAAATACAACCCTGGAGGAAGAGGAGTGGCAGGAATTACGTTCATTTCATGCAGAAGACCGGGGAGAGAGACACAGCACTCCAACGTATAAAAGGAGTTTGTAAAAAGAGAAATGATCGGTTTGTTCCCTGTGTTGACATTGGAAATACACAAAGTAATCCATTTGTTTCGCACGTGAGATCTATGTTGAACTAGCTGTGACTGGCTGAAAATCAGACAATTTCTCTGCAGGAGCACTGTGGGACCCTCTTCCGTAGAGGACAGAGAGAGACTACAGAAACCTCCCTCAGGTCTGGTTTAGAGGCACGGCTACAATGCACTGAATGGATTAGGTAGCGTCTTACAGTCTCTCCATGGCCCTGCATTTCCATGATTTGTTCAGAGCCCTCGCTCCCAGTCTCACTGTGTGTCCAGCGCGGTGCATGTGCGAGCGCAGGCGAGCACAGGCCCACGACCCGCGCTAGCAAGCAATTCAGGTGACTCTCTTCACCCAGCAAATTCTCTTCCCTCTCTGTTATTTCTGCACCAGCAGCAACTACCATTTCTCCTTTTGGAGCAGATCTTGGTTACTGTTATAATATAATGGAAGGTGTCAGACATGGAGCCTAACCCCACAGCACCCAAAATCTCCGAGACTGTGATATAATATGCAGATGCGTTCCATAGCATCATGTTTACCTGCAGTGCCCAGAAGATACTGTTCTCACATCATCCCTGTTTAATGTCTCAAGAGATCTTAGGTACCCTGCTTAGTTTCTTCATGAAGATCTCTTATGACAACAGAG
Source organism: Platalea leucorodia (assembly GCF_965183815.1). Taxonomy (NCBI): domain Eukaryota; kingdom Metazoa; phylum Chordata; class Aves; order Pelecaniformes; family Threskiornithidae; genus Platalea; species Platalea leucorodia. The sequence goes on along the minus strand of NC_138825.1, from coordinate 53,810,882 downwards.
GTTAACTTGCAGTTTTAGTTTCAGCCAAAACACCAGATATATTTGCCATAGGACTTCTTAACATGCAATTTCAGTTTCAGAGCAGTGGTCACACAAGGCAGTCAGTGAAAAAAACAAGGTGAGAAAAAGCTCGTCAGAGGTGTTGGGCATCTAAACCATTCTTTCTTAAGGACAACCTTTAGTCTGTTCGTCTGTTAGACCTTTGGTCTGTTTTGAACAGAAAAAAGTTACGCTCATCTAGTAGTCTCACCACTTGCATATAAAACTATTTAAATAGCAAGTAACAGCATTGGTAAGAAAGCAGCATCCTTCAAATTGCATTCTCATCTTAAAAAGTCATATATTGCCATTTTGATCCCTGACAGCTTAAAAAACGGTTCCTAAAATACCATCTAAAGAGCAGGAACAAGAAGCGTGAATGTCTGTTTTAGGCCAGTGTTATTCTTCTAGTCATTTCCTTTCCTGGTATCAAAGAATGACATGCAGTTATCTCAGACATACACGAGTACTAATTCTTCTTGGCAGAAAAGGAAATTAGTATCAATTAAGAGGAAGCAATCAAAGAACGCTAACTTTTGCACCCACTCGCAGATCTGGCCATGATGATGCCCAAGAAAGGAGTAAAAGCTATTATATTTTGCATATGAACCCAGTTTTCGACCAGATCTGCTCTGGAGCTATTCATAACCACCTATGAGCATATTCATGACCACATATGAGCACTGTGAATGAAATGCTAATACTCGTTCAGCCAGACAAACAAGGCAGCTAAAAATGCAGACACCCATTGGGACTGGACAAGGAGACTCGTATTTTAAAGCGCCTCTGGTTTTCCCTCATCCTGCGCAAAACCCAGCCACCCCTTTTGCCCCTTTTGAGGGCCCAGAGCTCCCCGAAGGCAGCCAAGGCACCTCCAGACCCAAAAGCCCGGTCCCCATCCCCTGCCGTCCCGTCTGCCTCCGGGCTTCAGACTTCCCCTCTCGACTCAAGTGGGGCAGTTTCGTTTATTCTTACGCAAAACCGAGTTGCAAAGCGCTCCGAAACCCCCGCGGCTCCTCCTGCCTCGCCGCCTGGGCTGGGCCGGCCGCCGGGCGCGCACCGGGGCTCCCCCGACGGCAGGGGAGGGGACGGGCCGGCCGCCACCGTGGGAGCCCGGCACCCGGCCCGGCGCTGCCGTCTGTCCCGAAGCAGCTCCGGGCCGGGCCAGCGCCCCGGGACTCCCCAGCCGATGCTGAGCGGGGCTCGGGGATACGGCAGGGCTTCCGTCCCGAGAGCCGACGGCGACACGCCCGGGGCGAAGGAGCCCAGCCCAGCCGGTTCCCCCGAGCAAAATGCCGTCTCGTCCTCCCCCATCCCGACAGGTACTCACCCCCGGCCAGGGCAGGGCCGGGCCGGGCCGGGCCGGGCCGGGCAGGGCAGGACGGCCGGGCGCCCTCCGCTCCGCTCCGCTCCGCTCCCCGCGGTGCCGCTGCCGCCGCAGCGCCCGCGCCGTCGAGGCAAGCGCTGGTCCCCGACGAGCGCCCCGCCCCCGACGCTCGGCTCACCCTCCTATTGGCTGCGAGACGGGGGTGATTTGCATAGTGGCGCCCCGCCCCTGGCGGGCTGTCAATCAGGGCCGTCGAGGGGCGGATGGAGGGGCGGCCGCACAGGCCCTGCGCCGTGCCCCCCCCCGCCGCCGCCGTCCCCTCGGGGCGGCGCTCGGCTCGCACCATTTCCTAGCAGGGGGAAAGCCCGCCCCGTGGGTGCTGGGAAGCGTGGGTGGGCTGGGGTTGCCCGTTTCTTTGCCGCCGTCCCCACGGACGCCCCTGCCCTTTCGTGCCCTCGCCCCCGCGCCGGGAGGGGGTGAGGGAGCGGGGGGGGGGCGGTGAGGCCCGGGACGGACGGCGCGCTACCACCGAGGGGGCGCACGGGCGGCTGAGGGGAGAGCTCCTTGCGCGGTGCTTCAGGGTAAGGGTGAAATTGAGCCCATTTTTGGGTGGTGACGTCGGCTCTGATAACACTTCTGGAAAAAAAAAAAAATCACCTTCCCCATCATTCTGACTTAAAAAAACTCAGCAAAACTTTCATCACACAATTTTTAATACACACTAAGAATACACATTAATAAGCCACACAAGTAGTTACAGAGGTTGTTCAAGGCCTTTCTGAGATAGGATGCTTGCTTTTCTTGAACATCTTTGACATTTATTTGGGTGTACTTTTTTTCTCCCTTTCACCACAAAAACTGTAGACAATTCGAATCTGGAAATTCTAAAAGACAGAAGTTGCTTTTTTGTTGGTGCCATATAGCGGCTGAAAGAGCAACTGTGCTTTCCCGAGCCATCGTCAGTTATAATAAGGCTCCAAAATTTCCCTTGCATTGCATCAATCCCACCCTGGGCCTGCCGAGAGAAAATTCTGTCGTGCTGGAGACAGCTGCAGAGACCTAGGAAGCTTCCCCCCTCGTTACCGTCCATGCTGTTGTTGTGTGAGGAAAAAAAACCTTAAGCAATAGATAAATACTTGATGTTTTATGGTTAACAGTCAGTTAAAAATATATCGGACAGAGTGGCTCTTTCTCCTTGAAAAATCCGAGACCGTACGGCAGGGTTCTTCCATGTGGAGTCTTTGTTGGGATTTTTCTCTTAGACCTTGATGCTGGCGCTGAACTTAGGTAGGTGGGTCCCATCGGTCCTCTAAAACTACCTGAAGGCACTGAATTATGAGTGGGTTTTCTCTTCTTTTCCAAGCTGCTGCTTTGCGAGACCAGCTGCGGCATCCCCAGCGCACGGGCAGGTGGCTTCCTCTTTGCCACCGGACCGCAGCAAGCAAGTGTGCCTTTAGCCTTGTTAAGGCAAGCGGAGCTGAAAATAAAGCTGCGTGTTATTGTAACTTCATGGGTAATCAAAGATACGCTCTGCTTTGTATGGCATGGAACAACAATTACAAATTAACCTGCTGTTGTTGCAGCCCAGGCAAAGCTATGGGTGCATTGATTGATGTGTCTGATGACCCGGTCAAGAGCAAAATGCTCATCTAGGAACATCTGGTATCCTCCCTATAATTTGTGAGGAGGGTCTGGAACACCAGACAGATGAGCGGCAGGTCTTCTCCGCTTTGGGAGAGACTCTAGTTACAATTTCAGTAGCTGAGTAGCAGGCAAGGTACCACTATTGTTAAATTATTAACCTGCTAAGAAAGGAAATGGAGAGTGAGAGGACTTTATTATTTCTATAAATTTTGTCACCTACATTAGACGAGGTTAAAGAAGGTTGGAAACTTTCAGAGACAGCTAGCTAATTAAGCTACGTGAATAGGTAGCTAAAAAAAATTCAGTGCTGACAAACAAGGACCCTGAAGTGCTTCAGCATATTATGTTGCTAGATCCTACAAAGGGTGCCCATTTGCACGGTGTTACGAGAAACAAAACCAGATAAGTCGTATGAAAAGATTGTCATGTCATCACACATACGAAAGACACTTGTTTTGGATTATTATGCTCATTTCAGTCACCTTTGAAATAACAGGAACGGTGTAGATTGATAATGAAAATGATTAGACAGAGAAAAGTGATTTGCCCATAAAAGAGATGTAGCATTTTCGGTCTTGGCATTTTATCCTCCCGTGAGTCCTGAGCAGGCCTACATACAAAGCTACAAAAGTAACAAAGTAATTTTTTTTCACTTGGTACTCTCTCTCATTTATATGAGAGACCTTGAATGAAAACTTGTCATTTACCAGTGAAAGGAAATGCTCCATTTACATAGATGAAGGCAGAATTCATTAGTGTAGGGATCAGTGATGCCGATAATTTTTTTAAAGGAGTTGTAATGGACAATACCTCTGGAGGCAGGAAGCCTCCCTTTTAGTTCTTCTTTCTCTGAAGAGCTGTTTTTTTCCCTTAAAGACTCCTAATCCTGACCTAGATCCTGAGTGATGGCTTTGGATGAGCCACATTTTACTTCCAGTTTCCTCATCTCTAGAAAGAGAAAAGGTGTAATTACTTTCAGTGCTCATAAATGTGTAGTGAAAAGTAATACATAAACAATTTGGAGTCTCACGTACGTTAAAATACCTTGAGGATGTCTGGTAGTCCAAAGACAATCCACAGATCAGAGGGACTGTCCGCACCAGGGAGAGCCCTCATCTCTGCTCTGGTGCCTGATGCCTCTCACCAAGTTGCCTGCCAGGATAATCATGGAATAGCCTGATCGAGTTTCTTACAAAGCCCAAGAAATTAGAAATTACGTGGATGCAGATTTCTCTTTGTTGCCACTTACCGACATCTCAGGGCAGTTCTGGGGATCTCAATTTTGGGGAAAAGCAGTTCTACCGGGCCACTTTTACACTTCCAATTCCCCATGCCAATATCTACTTTATAGAAACACCCCTATGTTTGTCTTGAGTTTACCCATGTGTACAGAACAGTTTGCACCCATAACACCTGTACTAATTTCAAGTATGGAGTTATAGTGGTGTCAATCTATAATAACAGACACTTGTGAAACTTTTAGCTAAAAATAGAGCAAATTGCTACCAGTCCCATTCTGTAGCACAGAGCCAGCTCTCAGATGCATATAAAATCCACGTAAGCTTTTCTGGATGTGCAGTACAGGCGAGCCTCTTTTAAGGCAGAATCAGGTCTGATGTAATCTAGCACACACTGATTCAATGAAATTACTGTTTCATGGTCCTGGACAAATAACTTTATATTAATATCAACTTTTTTCTTTTTAACCTCATGGATCATTAAGTGCTCCTGAAATTAAATGTTTTTTAATCGCCAAGGTGAGTGGAGGGAAACAATGAGAGACTGATGCTAGGAAATTCTTTCACTGTATTTATTTACCAGGGAAACTGAGTCTTCAGCTGCGGTACTTCCACCTTGAGTAAGGTCCATCAAACACTCCTGCTCTGAGTCTTTCACGTTTCCTCGCAGCCTCTAACAAAAGCTACGGACGTTACAGAACAGCTTCTTCACTAAACGTTGCTGATGTAAAGAGATCCTCTTCGGTTGCATGAGGAAGAGACTGCTGAAAAGAATCTGGAAGCCAACTGTCTCCACAGCTAGCTAAATCCACCTTAATTCTTTGTTGAAGCCCATGGAGTTATTTGGATTTGCAAGGGATAAATAACATAGTGCTCTATGTATTGAGTCCTGCAGATGTTTTTCTTTTTGCTTTCCTTTTCTCTTTTTCATTAGGAAGGAAGAAGGATGTTAGAAAAGGATGGAGTGCTGAAAACTGTACAGATGTAATTGCTGTGGAGTCAGAGGCCTTCTCTCTTGCTTATTTAGGAAAGGATTTAACATTCTTCTCCAATTATGCCTGAAAGGCATGTGAAGCCAGCTCTGGGTGTAATGCCCCTGAATTCCACACCTGTGCCAGGCTTTGAAGGTTCATTACCCATACATGAGTTCTTAAAGAGCTGCAAATTTTGTGACAGTTCTATTAAATGCCAGATGGGATGGACGAGTGTTGTGGTTTAACCCCAGCCAGCAACTAAGCACCACCCAGCCACTCGCTCACTCTCCCCCCTCCGTGGGCTGGGGGAGAGAATTGGAAGGGTGAAAGTGAGAAAACTCATGGGTTAAGATAAAGACTGTTTAATAGGTAAAGCAAAAGCCACGCATGCAAGCAAAGCCAAACAAGGAATTCATTCCCTACTTCCCATCGGCAGGCAGGTGCTCAGCCATCTCCAGGAAAGCAGGGGTTCATCACATGTAACGGTTACGTGGGAAGACAAACACCGTCACTCCGAACGTCCCCCCCTTCCTTCTCCTTCCCCCAGCTTTATATGCTGAGCGTGACGTCCTATGGTGTGGAATAGCCCTTTGGCCAGTCGGGGTCAGCTGTCCCAGCTGTGTCCCCTCCCAGCTTCTTGTGCACCCCCAGCCTCCTCGCTGGTGGGGTGGGGTGAGAGGCAGAAAAGGCCTTGACTCTGTGTCAGCACTGCTCAGCAATAACAAAACCAGCCCTGTGTTATCCACACAGTTTTCAGCACAGATCTAAACCATAGCTCCATACTAGCTACTATGAAGAAAACTAACTATTCCAGCCAAAACCAGCACAATGGGAAATAGTCCTGGAACTTCTGTTGACTCAGGAGATGACGGCAGATGCCAGCATGTTTTATTAAGCTAGTAACCAACAAACGAACAAATTCAAATTATTTTCACAAAATGGATGTAAACAAGCATAGTCAACTGGAGCCGATGGAACAATACTGATTTCTGGGAGCTGAAGGCTTGGTTCATTATCAAGTAAGCCACTGGATTTCTCTGCTGCTGTCACAGCTTCTGAATGCAAGAGTACAGCCCATATGTATAACATGACAAGGATCCTGTCACATCAGCTGGCCTAATGAAAGGTATCACCTAATCCTATTTCTGCACTTCAGTAAAAATGTGTATTCTAACTCCTGTTATCAGACAGGAGTGAGGTATCTCTTCTGTACATTTGCATGCCCACAGATTAAGAGCAGTTAGCTTCTGCACTACAGGGAGCGCTTTGTAACCTGGCAGAGCAGAGACAAGGACGTGTTTGTGACAGTCAAGAGGGATCAAAAAGCCAGGCCAGGAAGACACATAGCAGGCGCTCAGATTTGAGTATAGTCCCAGTAACAGCAGATTCTAGGGGCAAGTTCATACTGCCATAAACTACATGCCCTGTTTTTTCCTCATCACTACTCTGAGCAGAAAACGGCTAGGCTGTATATCAGGTGTGAAGGGACAAGCACCCAAGGGGTGAGAACATCGAGGGGTTAAAAACCTTGGAAGGCTTAGAAGGGCGTGGTAAAGAATAAATAGACCTTCACAAAGAGAGCCACTGGAAAATTAGAACATTTCCATAGCTGTTCAGAGCATCCTTTTCAAATCATTAGTCATTCAGAGAAAAGGTGTTGTTTTCTAAAACCCACCAAGTTTCGAGGAAATAGAACAATTCTATCCTAGAATCGTGTGAGCATAAATTTTACACAGCCATGTTGATGGATCACCTTATTCGTGCTGCCAGTGCTTTTCAACAAGCAATATAACAATATTCACCCAGAAAGGAGTGGGGAGCCTGCACAAACTGCACAGCGTGTTCCTTTACCGTGCGGGCTGCCTGCCTCCAAAGGCATGCTGCACAAGTGGAAACCTCTCAGGTGGCTTTGTGGATAGATCTAAGTGCTTTGTAGTAGACCTACCCAAGGGTAGCATGCTAGTGATGTGATACAGATCTAAAAAGAAAAAGAATAGCTTTTCAGTTAGCTGAAGGTAAGAGAAGAATCATTTGGGACCATTTAGCTGGGAATAAACAGCCAGCGAGCGATACATTTCACAGCCCAGTCATGACCAATTGCTGCCTAGAGTCCTCCATGAATGGCAAGGCAGATGGCACATAGAGAAGTTACATGTGACACAGTAACAGCATGACAGATTTCCATGGAATGAAACAAAGTCATTGCTAACTTTTGCATTTTACAGGGCAGTGTTTTAGCTAGAAAAAGCTAAAAATTAATGGTACATGTCAAGGTAGAGGAGTGTTTGTCAAACAACTTGCAAAACTTATCTGAGAAAAGTGAAGGCTTATATTTTATCTTTCAAACCTGTCTGTCGACTGTGGCCAGTACCCCAGGATTCTGGGAGGTACCTGCTATCTGCCACACTTCAAGCCTCATAGTTAAGAAATGCAAAGGTAGAAAGTACTGGGGGCACTGAATAGCTTTACTGCCCACAGGTCTCTCCTCATTTACTCCAGTCACGGAGCATCTCTATACGTGAAGCATCTATACACAAAAGTGAGTAAGGCAGAATGGCAGCTTAATACCTGCACTGTTTTTATAAAGCTACCAGCTTTGGATGGATGCAGCTGCCTTGGCGGTTGGTTACAGAAAGATCAAACCTGACCAAATCTGCTGGAGTCCTGGGTGAGTCCCAGCTGCAGCCAGCCCTGCCCGGCTGGCTCTGCGCTCGGAGGCAGGGACGGGTGAGAGAGACTGCAGCAGCCAAGGTGTGCAGTCATATTTTCATGTGAAGCAACTATTAACTTCCAATTAATTGCCTGTGCATCAGTCAGGGTGGAGCTGGGCATTGGCACTGTTACAAAGATCCCTTAACTTCTGGATCTTTGAAAGCATCAGATGCTGGCCTTTTCATTTGCTCAGTTCATAGCCAAGTGAGCAAACCGATGGGGAAGTCCCAACAGATGAACCAAAATCAGAGCACACAGCCTGTATTCCAATTTATCAACCTAGAGAATTATTTGGTCTGAGAAATGTGGGTTTATATATATATATATATATATATATATATACACACACACACATACACACACGCACACATACACACTTTACAAGTAGGATCTCTGTGTAGGTTGTGTGTTACTATGGCAGATAAGGAGGACTGCACCGTGCACACATACTCAGTTCTTATTTCTTCCTTGTGCTTTCAGCTTCAGCAATGCAACCTGTCCTGGCTGTGCCTCTTTTTTAAGCTGGATAAATATCTGCCAGGAATAATTCAGGTATGGCTGATTTTAAATTGAGGTAGGGAATGGATTAGATGACTTCTTGAACCTTATTTTAGCCTCGTTTTCTAAATCTTATTAAAATGTGTTAAGGTGTACTTAAATATTTATTAAAATACAAAATATTACAATACACTAAAACATAAGACTACAGTTTCAGATGGGGTAAGTCAGTTCTCCAAAATACAAGGCAAAGGGTAAAAGCGTGTATTTCTTATTAAGCTAATAAACAGTTACACTGACACGGTGAGATTTTGAGAGATTACAGAAAATCTATTATTAATATCATATTAAACATATTGTAAGGTAAATCAGGTAGCTATACTTTTAATCCTGAGAAGTGAATTCACACATCTTTTTACTGAAAGAAAATTGTTTCTGGAAAGATATGTCATGTAATATACATTTGTACCATGCCTAACAAAATAAGCCTTGCTTCTTGGCCAACGTCAGCAGACAGTCCCCTGAGAGAAATACTACACAGATGGGGAATAAGCACGAAAAACCATATGTTACACACCCTTATGCTACATGGCCTTGAACCATTAGTTTTACTGCAAACGTGGTAGCCGATAATGGTAGTGTTACACAGGTATCGGTAGGAAGGATGTTAAATACAGTTTTCATCTTAGAGGATAAATTTTTACAACACGATAAATAAAATAAAATCCAACTAACATATAATTATGCAAGAGAGGATCCTACATAAATAATAATTTAAAATACTGTTCACATGTAATATTAACTCTACAGCATATACAATTGCTATAAATACCAATGTGGTGTGGATTTAAAATCAAGTATAGCTTAACAGAATAATTCAGCAACATATAAACAAATCAATCTCCTGAAATATCCAACAGCAAATTTGCTTAAAGTTCAGCAATAATCAGTACTCAGAATACATCTAGAGAAGCGATTCTATACTTCATTTCCATTCCAAATAACACACCGAATACCTGCATATCAAATTTCATGTGCTCACTACCTGAAGATGACAGGAGATAGACACGTCAATTTGTGATGAAAAATATTCCTATTATATGACACGACAAGAAAATTTTCCAAGTGATGTTTGAAATCTTGCCATAGCTGCAGCTTTAGTGACAGTTGAATTAATTATGTTTAAGATAATCCTTCTTTACAGAGACGACTTCTCCCCCTTCATTCCTCAAGGGGTCAGGTCACCTCCTCAACTGATGCTGTGCAGTCCCCTCTGTGCATACCGTGTACAGTATGCACACACTATGCTGTGCATACCGCTGAGAATGTATGGACATGAGGTTTGGATACTTTAGTAACGGTCTCTCTGCTGCCTTACACTTTGCTTGCTCTTGGGAAAGAGCCAGCAGATAAATAACCCTCCCTGTTGCTATAGAGCTGCATGACCCAGAAAGTACATTACAGGTATAGGAAGACTTCTTGCTCCCTTTCCTTTTGTAAGAAACTCAACAGTTTTGGATTCCCAGTATGAGGAGGATGTAGACGAACTTGAGCGAGCCCCGCAGAGAGTCACCAAGATGGTCAGAGGGTTGGAGTGCATGACCTGTCAAGACAGGCTGAAGGAACTAGGCTTGTTTATCCCAGAGAAGAGAAGATTTAGGGGACCTAACAGCAGCCTTAAAGTACTGAAGAGGAGATTACTGATACAACCCAAGTGTTTGGCAGGAGAATGAGAAACAATGCTCATAAATTGAGATAGGGCAGGTTCCAATAGGATATAAAGGAAAATTCCCCACTACGAGGGCAATGAAGCATTGGAACAGGAAATTGCCTGGAGAAGTTGTGGAATCCCTGTTCTTGGAGATTTTCAAGATCTGGTGTCGTGGTTTAACCCCAGCCAGCAACTAAGCACCTCCCAGCCGCTCGCTTACTACCCTGGTGGGCTGGGGGAGAGAATCAGAAGGGTGAAAGTGAGAAAACTCATGGGTTGGGATAAAGACAGTTTAATAGGTAAAGCAAAAGCCACGCACGCAAGCAAAGCAAAACAAGGAATTCACTCCCTACTTCCCATCGGCAGGCAGGTGTTCAGCCATCCTCAGGAAAGCAGGGCTCCATCACCCATAACGGTTCCTTGGGAAGACAAACGCCATCACCCCAAACGTTCTCCCCTTCCTTCTCCTTCCCACAGCTTTATACACTGGGCATGACGTCCTATGGTATGGGATAGCCCTTTGGTCAGTTGGGGTCAGCTGTCCCAGCTGTGTCCCCTCCCAACTTCTTGTGCACCCCCAGCCGACTCGCTGGTGGGGTGGGGTGAGAGGCAGAAAAGGCCTTGACTCTGTGTCAGCACTGCTCAGCAATAACAAAAACATCCCTGTGTTATCCACACTGTTTTCAGCACAAATCCAAACCATAGCCCCATACTAGCTACTGTGAAGAAAATTAACTATCCCAGCCAAAACCAGCACACCTGGCTGGACAAAGCCCAGGGATACCTGGTCAGAAATCAGGTTAGCTCTGCTTTGAGCAGGAGATTGGATAAAATAGCTCCCTGAAGTATCTCCTAATCTGTGATTCTAATGTGGTCCAAAATCAACAGCTGTAGAGGCCAGATCTTGGCACTGAAAGATGCCTCTAAATAGGAAGCCCTTACATCCCACATCCTGCAGTGCGAGAGCAGCCAGACTCACCATCTAGTGCCTGTTACTGCATGAACAGTGTCTGAGATGATAGGCTCGTTAGCTGCTACAGCAAAGCCAGCTCTTCATTAGTCAACATTCTCACTTCAACATACCTACATTTCATTTTAATCTTGGTTACCAATCTGCTGTGTTTATTTTCCAGAGATTTGTTGTTTCTAATGATACTGTCCTGGTTTCAACTGGGACAGAGTTAATTTTCTTCTTAGTAGTTGGTATAGTGCTGTGTTTTCGATTTAGGATGAGAATAATGTTGATAACACACTGATGTTTTAGTTGTTGCTAAGCAGTGCTTACACCAGTCAAGGACTTTTCAGCTTCCCCTGCTCTGCCCGGTGCACAAGAAGCTGGGAGGGGGCACAGCCAGGGCAGCTGGCCCAGGCTGGCCACAGGGCTATGCCATACCGTGTGGCATCATGCCCAGTACACACACTGGGGGGAGGTGGCCGGGGGGCAGACATCACTGCTCGGGGACGTGCTGGGCATCGGTCGGTGAGTGGTGAGCAATTGTATAGTGTATCACTTGCTTTGTATATTATTATTGTATCATATTATTATTATTACTACTATTACTGCTATTCTATTTTATTTTACTTCAATTATTAAACTGTTCTTATCTCAACCCACGAGTTTTCTCACTTTCACCCTTCCGATTCTCTCCCCCATCCCACCGTGGGGGGAGTGAGCGAGCGGCTGGGTGGTGCTTAGTTGCTGGCTGGGGTTAAAGCATGACAGATACATAGCTGCAGTTCAACCGTTTGTAGCTTGCTTTGAAAACAGCTCTGTCTTCGTTCAGGTGTCTGGGCAGAGCAATCTACCTACACTCTGTCTGTCATTGCAAGACATAAAGCACGCTCGCCTGGCACCAGCTGGCGGGGCTGACCGCGTACATTGCCAAACTGATACTGGCTTATTAGGTGCTGAGGTGTGTCCAGGCTGCTTGTGACTTGGTCAAAGAATTTTGGCAGGCAGTTTAACAGTTTAACAAGTGTTTGCAGTGTATTACAAGTCATAAGACAGATGGATTAGACGCAAACAAGCACTCTCCAAATTCTCTTACACACCCAGTAATATGCCCATCAGCCTTCAAACCTGTGCTACACGGAAATTTTCAGAGTCTTATTCCCTGAAGACACAAGGAGATAGACGTGCCAGTTGTTGAAGGACAACATATCACTTGCAAGATGATTTTCCAAGTAATGTTAGAAACCCTGCCATACATGTGGCTTTGGTGACAAATTGGTGGACTAACCTAGGTTTTCAATTTATGTGACAACAATAATAATATTGCATTACGTTTATAAACTATGCTCCACTTCAGGCTCTCTAAACCAATTTGCAAGCAATTACTTGAAAAATACTGCTATGTGTATTGCTACCCATGTATTATAGATGGGAAAGAAATCACAGAAAGTGTCAAAATGCCTACAGGTGTACAGGAAGCCTTGATCTAACTAGAAGTTGCATCCAAATCCCCTGAGTGCTAGTCCTCTCCTTTCATGAAAAGATTACATGTCTTTTCACGTCTCTGTCTTTTTCTTACAGATATGGTGTTTCTCTTAAGGCTTATGCTTTTATACAGCCATCTTTCTACTTCTCTCCCTTAAATAATTTCTTAGGTGTGAATGCTATCAGTTGGCATAGAAAATATTGCGTGCCACTTAATAAGAAGTCTATGCCAGTTAAAATTAATTGCCAAATTCTGCTTTCAGTGAAGTCAATGGAAGTTTGACCATGGCATCAAGTGAGACAGGCCCAATATTAAAAAACACAGGAAGCATGAGATGGAGGATAGGCAGTGGGCTGCTTTGATACTGGTATAGAGGAGAATCAAAACATAACGATCATGTGTCCAGGTGAGTGAATAGACCATGTGTGTCCTCTAGCCAATGTCCTTAAGACAAGAACCAGAAAGCAAAATGAAATTAATTATACAAATGCTCTGGCAGCTGGCTTCGGCAGTTACAGCATGTATTTTTGATGCATGCTTCCCAGATCCTAGATACAAGCCCAAACTAGCCCCCAGAATTCAGATACTTGCACAACTGGAAATCACAACTAGACTTGTGATTGTCCTAGCTTCCTAATGAGCTGATTCAAAAATCCCAACTCTGATGCCCCAAACCTTGGGGAAGTAGGGTTCACACCCAAACACAGGCATAGCAATCCAAACCCAGTACTACCACACATCTATGCGACGTTTTGCACTAGTGTACCTTCATTAGAGTACCTTTCTCAGAAAAAAACTACTACCAAAGGTCTGTCTAAGCCCAAAGTTTGTTTCTTTCACAAGCCATTAACAACATTCAGGAGAAAACTGTAAAAAAGAGGTTGAAGGTGATCTTTGTCTGCCCCCTAATAACCAATCGCTGTAGGATTTCTGAAATGGAGATTGCATTCAAGCATTCAAGCAGTTGAAAAGATATCGTCAGAGCCAATGTACAAGTTGTTGTTTGTATGGAGCATATTGGTAGAAGTACTTTATAAGTGTATTTAGGTGTACCACTCCACCCACCACACTGGCTCATCCTCGGCAAACAGAGTTTCATTTTGGTTTGGGTAAGAAAGTGAAAATTTTCAGATTTGCTATAAAAGTGGTAGAACTTGTTGGAGTTAAACATATGACTATCTCTGCATACAAATCAAAATGCAGCTCTCAGAGGAGCTCCACGGCGTACAGTGTGAGAAGGGCGAGAAATGTGTCAGTGTGAGTGTGGGCTCAGCTCAGACTCTGCTCAAGGACGTAGGAGGAAACAGAAACTTAACCGACAATAAAATTTTCCAAAGGACTAATTTACCCAAAGCAAACCGTTACGGTCATAAACAAGTCTCATCTAGAGATGATGTGCTGAGCTGAGTCAGTGAAAAATCTTCAGGGAGAGCTGGAGGCACAACTGGGCGATGGGCAGAGTGCAGCGCCAGCAAGCAGCCTGCTCTGCCACCACCTCAGCGTGGGGCTTCTGGCAAGGGATTTCATTGCTACGTGTGTCAACGTCCTCGTCTATTCCATTAGGCTAGTATTTTCCTTTCTTAGTAGGGCCGTCAAGAGTTAGTGCTTGTAGAATACTATACAGTTCTCAGAAAAAAGACTATTGCACTTCCTAGTATGTTTTATAAAGGAAACAATGACATCCATAAAGTAGATGACTGCCCTCAACACTATTTTTTCTCCAGATCTATGGCTAGCTTTTTCTTAAAGTACAGTTACATACTTCTGTTTCTTTGGCTGATAGAGCATCAGACAAACTATTCTCTCTCAATGGAAAGTTTTTTCTAATTCCTCTTGAGCATCAGATCTTCTGTGCTAAAAGGCCATTTTTTTCTCCCACAAACAGCAGTCAAAACAATATACCTACATCTGCAGGAAGATTTTGGCTTATGATTTCTATGCCACTGTTGCGGAATTCTACACATACACAAAAGATCCACCTTCTTTCCTAACCCTAACTTACTATGGAAAATAGTTTATTGCTAAGTCCTTTAAATAGGGTAATAACAATCCCTTAAAAAAGGTGAAAAGCACTGATGCTGGATTTTTGACTCAAGCCCCAGGTGGGGATCTGTTTGGATAGTAATGGTGACTGTTTTTAGAAGTGAAGGAAAACACGGGTTTTTTTCCCCCCTGTGCGAAGGAAGAAACACTTGGCCAGATCCCAGGGGTCATGGGAGAGAGAACTGAACAGCAGAGCGTTCAGAAGGAGACATTCCATGGGTACCACTGAAATGATTCAAACTGTAATTAGCTATCCCTGCTATCCCAAAATATAGGTGCATGTGCGTTTGGGAATGAGATGAGTATCAAATTGCAAATTGAGTCACTCGACAAGCTTGCTTTACCCTTCCCATTATGCAAGCAAGGCTGTGACTCAGCATCTCCACAAGTCTGTCCTCCACTGACAAGACAAATCAGTTCTGCAGCTGAGTCAGTCCGAGCAGCCCTTTTCACAGGGATAAATTCAGCAGGCAGCCACGGTATGGGAAAGATTGTGGAGCCTTTATTCTGTGTGCAGTTACCTATGTGAGATAGAGTAAATACATTTTAAAGGAGAATAATCTTCAGCTCATCTTCACACAAGGAACTAATTAAATGGGTGAGAGAAAAGCTGTCATGGGATTACACTGATCGGTGTGCATAGGCTTTTAACTAAAAGAGATTAGATTTTCTTTCTGATAGCATTTTCTGTTGCTACTGTTGTGTGTTCATCCCTTGCTTATAAAAATCACCTGGCAACTTGCCGTAATGGCAATTGTAGTTGAGAATGAATGTCTTTAATTGTCTTTGACTTTGCTTTCAAGGATTGCAAATAATTTCCTACATTTTAGAGCGTGACAAGGGTGGAGGTGTCATGCCAGTTACAGGCAGTCGCAGACTCGTGCACACGTTGGCGTGGGGATCTCTGCCCCAGCCTGTTCCTGGAATGCTGACGTTTTTCGCTGGCACATCTGGAACCAACAATAATCTTTCCTTACCCTTTTGATCCTTTTGAGGTGCCAAGTATGAATGACTGTTGCCCATGGTCCTAGCACTTGCAATACCTAGCCCTTAACACCTACTGACAGAACCTCTAGGCTGCGTTTGGAGCTGAAAGTAAAGAACCCACTGGGTAGACTGCGCTTCCTTCTCTCTCCCTGTAAGAAATATATCCCATTAGTCCTGTTCAAAACCAGGTATCTTTACGCACACGCCCAGAGGTGAACCTCAACGATAGCCATGTTAGTTGGTATTATAATGTAGGAGAACACCCTAGCCAAGAGGAGCTCGTCATTAAGTTACATGAGGCTGAAAAAGACAGGGAAAAGGGAACAGAGAGTTATGGTTTGCAAATGTTTTAATTTCATACTGAAGGCTTCCCAAAATGTCAAAAACGTGTTTCAACACACAGCTGTGTGTGAATACCGAATTGTCTGTTCTTCACAACAGCTGCTTGGAGAGATGCACCAGCCGTCTTCTACACGATGTACGCACATCCTGTTGGGGCTCGAGATCGCAGCCCCAGCGCCAACAGTTTTCACAATGACTGGTGCTTCTCTTAAGGCCTCTGTCCCTGCAACCACTTGAGGATGTGAACATTTCAGCTTTAATTTTCTAAAACTAAGTACCTTCCAACGTCATACAAATAAATACTTTCAAACATTTATGGAGAAAAGCAAATACGAACTAAATGAAATACAGAATCTCAAAATGCAAAAAGAAAAAAAAAAAAGAAAGCAAACAATATATGTTACTTAAAAACAACAGCAAAAAAAAAAATCACCATTTTAAAAGCTTATTTAAAAATTTCCAGGTTCAGGTGATTTCTGAGTGCCTGGGTTTGACAACACTTTGTCCAGCAGTTTTTTGGATTTTGTCCAGTCCAAGGTTTCTCAGTCTGCATGGTGCTGAGGAGGTGGGAAGAAATACTACAATCTAAAACAGAAAACATCTTTCTGCCGTACTTCTTGCATATGTTTGCTTTCCAAAATCAACAATTCTCTTTCAAGCTCTCAAATCACATGCCAAAATGCATAGATGGGATGGCTATCACCATACATTACTAACATCACCCAATCCTGACTATAAATACCTTGCTTCCAGTGGCTTGTTCCTTGCCAAGTCTCAACACTCTGCGTTTACTTTTTATTTGGAGGATCTGGTGAATTAAACAATTTTCAGCTTGTGACAAACAAGACATTCCCAAGAATGAAACCAGCAAGCAAGAAGACATTTATCTTGAGTTAACAAGAGCTGGGCTTTGAACATATACATTTCTCTATGGTGCTTGGTGTTGTGAAAAATTACGTTCTATCCGCCTTAAATGTAATAACAATACTTTGACAAAGATGAAAGTGAGATACATTGGATAGCCTTATTAGTGAAAGCTGTACTTGTAAATGCAAGAGGCTCATGGACATTTCTCATTTCAAATGAGGAAGTTCCCAGCCCAAGTTGAGAAACAGGCCGTTAACTGGCAGTTGCTGGTTTGCCTTTTCCTAGAGATGCACGGAAGGAACAGTTATATTCTTCCTTCTGCAAGGATGCTAATTTCCTAAATATCCATTGCTGCACCCTCTCTCCTTTACTGTCTGCCCCATGAGCAATCCGCGACCTGAAATTTCATAACCTGAATTAGTATAACACACACCAAATAGACGAGTTGATGGCTCCCTGGTATCAGTGGCTCCATACTTCTCCTGCTATTATTTTTTACTTTTATGAACTGACTTACTGTGTGTTAGCAGATGAGTTTTGCCCTTGTGCAGAATACAGACGATAGATTTTTGTCAAGATAAGGATGATGACACCAATGTCCTCCGTGCTTACTGCAGAGCGGGAGGTGAAATGATTAATACTTGTGCACATGTGTGCAGGGGGGAAGCTGGAGAGGGAAAAGGCTGGTTACAGATAGGCTTCCTTGTACAGAACATTTTTAAGTACCGTTCTGAAGAAATCAGTATTTTTAAAACACTATACTTACGTGGCAGATAAAAAAAGAAACAGCTGCATTAAGCAGCTTCAAGAGTCAGACTTAAAAAAAGGAAAGTCACCTCCTTCGTCCTTACTCTTCCCTGAACATAGAAGGAAGACAGCAATATGATATACAGAGCTACTCAATGGTCAAATCCATTTCTTCTAATTTAAGCTCATGTACACTTCTGATATCTTCTCTTGGGCCTATTTAAAGATGTACCTTTCATCATTGCTACTTTTGTACACCTTATTGAACACAATTAATAGCTCTATTAGCTGCAACAGTTTATCTGGGGTGAATGAAGGGAAGACACCCAAAGAAAAGCGTGGGCAGAATACAGCTGCATCTTGGATAGTCCTGTAATCTTCCCTAGTTTTGTTGCGTTTACTATTATTACTTCATTTTATTTCAAAATGCATGACAAGAACAAACCTTTCCCATTACAAAAATGTATATGGACAAGCAATTTCAATTCACCTGGCAGACTATTGTCAGCCCCATTTTTAACCTGAAGCAGTACCTAATCACATTAGTGGAGGGGCTTTTATTTTCAAAGCGATGGCTTTGGAATAGAGAACTTCCTTCTATACAGCAAGTGAGAGCTGCCTCTCCCAGACCTCCGCTGTGCTCTTGGTAGAGGTGCTCCGTCTTACTCCTCTGCACCACATTTCTCAGATCACCACATTATTTCTGAGTCCCGTCTGTAAGCACTGTGCTGGTGACCCCTACTGTGGCTCTGCTTTTAGAGTGCTCCTACACCACGCTAGGAAATCCTCACTGGCATCTAAATTAAGCTAATTAGATTGTGGTGCACACCTAAGGCACATAGCTGTTATTCAAACATATGCAGAAGAAGGAGTAGTGCGTGAGGGTAATATTCACAGGCAAGCGATGGAGTGTGAAGCTACTAGACCAAAACTTTGCGCTCCATAAGCTGCTCCTAGGCAAGGGACCATTAGTGCAGGTCACAGATCTACTCAGTTTGATAGAGAAAGGTCTAACACAGGGTCAATTAACCTGATCAGGACCTTTACGTTTTCACTCTGCCATCATGCACAATACTGTAATATAGAGTACATTATTTTAGAAATGCTTTAGGAAGTTTTAATAAAGCTTAGTGCATAACTCTGGTGGCATATGATGCAACAAAACCAAACCAAAAATATCCTAAAAACATTGAAACTGACATTAAAAAGAGTTGATTTTCAATCCAGCGTTTTATTTTCCACAAGCTGCAATACAACAGCCTCCTGTCCCAAGTTTCAATACAACGTAGCATACCAAAGCCTAAGCGTGGCACTGCCCAATACTAAATGATGCCTGTCCTGAACCTCAGGCCAAGATAATTTTTCAGCAGTGAATTTCTCCAGTTGCAGTTTGATTTAAAACAGTGTGATTCCCTTTTCCAGATAGGAACATTGATACAGAGCAGCTTGAAGTGTATGATTTCAATGGTGCGATATACAGTATTGTTTCTTTTCCTGTTTTTTATTCCACGTTCTTCTTATCTGCCAGCTTTGGCAAAGAATCAGCCGCACAACCCTAACAGAAGCTTTCAGATGTTTGAGTATTTACACGCTATAAAATCAAAGCAATAGCAAAACACAGTTTCTAGTAGTGGAAGAAAGTTTAAAACTTAACCATGCTTGCAGGGACTGTATTTCCTCCGTCTCGGGAGCAGCCCTGAAGGCTGCAGGCAGTTGCAGTGTGAAGGCATATTTTTACACTGGAGCAGAATCACCATTCCGACTGCAAGGAAAAGAAAGTACAGGAGCTTACACAAAACAAGGTGGAGAAAGAGACTTGCTTACGAAAAAAGTTTTTCACAGGATCTCTGAGAAAAGCAGTAAGAAAGATCTTCCACCAAAAAAATAAGGGCTAAAATAAGGCCTTCTGGAGGCTGTTAATGTTGGTAGGCTGTAGCAGCATTTGAGAAACTGCATACATTACAAAAAAGCTTTCACAGTGCACGTGATGACATGGGAAATCTGAGGGGAAAAAAAGACCATGCAATTAAAGAAAGGTAATTTTTGCAGCCTAAAATTGCTGAGTGGTAATGTGACCTCTGCAAGTAATGATTTAAGAACCCTGTTACAGCAGAAGCAACATAGTTTTTAAAGAAATGCATACTTTTAACAAAAAAGTTTTTTTCCCAAATAAAGACATTAATTTCTTATCATTATTTAATTTCTACCACCATTCTTTCCAGGCTAATGCAACCTCAAACATCTTTTTCTTCTCTGAAATTGTATTTGTAGGATAAATCAATATAGCGAAGAATAGAGGAATTTCTAAAAAAAAAATATGGCACACCTCTCCATTTTATCATCTTTTTGGTGCGTGTTGGATTTATCTATTAAAATCGTTGCATCCCCGTCTTTGTGGGGTATTTATGCCTTCCCTCTTCTACCCGAAGAGTCAGTAGGAAATTTAAAGCTGGGTTATATCTTGCAGTGGACAGCCACTGTCACTCTGTCTTTATTGGTCCAGCGGCCTCCTCTACCCTCTCTCTCTAAATTTTTGGAGGAGCAACCGCCTCCTCCCGTTCTATGAAGAAGAATTTATGCAGGTCCAACCCTGACATCCAGTGGCCACTGCCGTTCATGGCAGGCTCCCTGTGTCTCGGCCATTTGAAACTTGGCTTGAAGTGATTGGGCTTTACTCTCCAAATGGATTAGTTCAGCACTTAAATCAACGCATTTATGTAATTTCCATAAGTAAGCATCCATTGTTTCTGACACTAATTATTTCTCAACATGACTTCGGAGACCAAGACAAATATTAAATATTCTGATAACTATATTGAATGGTGTTCAGTACAAAAACCTTGAAATATCCTAAAATGCTAAATTATTCATGATTCCTAATCACACAAGCATATTACTACTGAGTGATAATTCTCTCTATATATATCTACATCTGTGCACACATTCATACTTAACACACATTCTCTCCCTCCCCCCAGTCACTTAGTATTCCTGAACTTGAAACGAAAGTGCCCAAGTGCAGGCATCCCTTTTGCACAGACCTAACAAGAAAAACAAGGCCCAACAATAGATTTTATTTTTGTGTGGAAGAAGAAATGAAGATAAAGTGAATATAATTCTTCAAAGCTAGCAGCTGAAACTTTGTATTTTTCAAACTTGAAGTTAGGTAGTTACTTGTAAATATTTGTTACTCGCCTGTTGGCTGGTAATTTTACTACCTGTTTTTTTCTGCCTAGTATTGGTAAGCTTGTCTGGTACTCTCAGAGGAGTTTTTGATCAAAGCCAATATAGAGTGAAGTTTTGGTACATATTTTCTCAGAGCTCTGGATGCCTGAATGCAGTGTTTTAATCTGGCACGCTATCAAGCTTGCTGAAAATTTCAGGTTTACACTTCCCTTTCAGGGCGTTTTTTTGAACTAGAACGCTAACACCTGTTTGGTTTAATGCAGCTATTACTCCTAGAAACTCCTGCAACAGCTGCAAGAGATGAAGCTTCTGCGCATCTTTTCTGTTCCAAAGATTGATGGATTATTGTAATCAATACATGTCCTGGCTTAGAGTTTCCAAGATGATAACTTCAAAACAGCTCTGAGATCAGCCCTATGTGTCACTGAGTTGGCACTGAACATCTATCAAAAGTAAGTGTCCTTCATACCGTCCTGCTCTTTATAAAGGTACCATTTAAAAAAAGAAATTAAAGCTTTCCCATGTTCAGAATATGTCTTTCTTTGTCTTTCTAGGTACCAGCATATATAGAAAATCCTGAGGAGCTGTGTTTGTTTGTTTGTTTGTTTGTTTGTTTTTTCTCTCTTGGTCTCTCTGGAAGCAATCACAGAATGCAATTGCTGTATCCAGCTGGGTAAAACTGCTTCCTACTAAGTAAGCCTTGATAGCAATGACTCAACAGATCCTCATAAAAATAATAATAAAAAAAATGATAGTCCTCATTTAGTTCTTTGCACTAAAGGGTAAGGACGCTTCAGGACGTTGTTTTGACGTTGCTTTCTGTGGCCTTGGTTTTATGAGACACTTGCTTTTAAACAAGGGGCTTAGAATCATCCGAGTTTTCACGGAACATTTCTGTGGAGTTCTTTTGACTACAGGGCGTTTACAAGGACAGGAAGAAATAGCTCAGTGTCCTATTGCAAAATTGCTGGCAATGTGTCTTTCCTATTTTAAAACAAGTAATTAAAAACATTGCTATCATATGAAAGCATGAATCATTTCATGCATTTTAAACTTAACATTATGTAAGGTCTTGAAGAGAGCTGGAGAAGAAAGACTACTTGTTTAGTGGATGATAAAATTTATTTCAAGCTCTACTTTGACCAAAGAAGATAAGCAATGCAATTTATAATTTCTGTGGGTTTTATGTCTGCTTGTGAGTTTAACATTCACGTAAAATACTACCTGCACTGTCAAAAAATCTTTTTCAACAGTAATACTTAATTTTGGCTTAAATCCCTTGACCCTGCTCAGCTGCAAAGCCTGCCTGGGGAAAAGCAACTAAGAGCTCTGCACCTTACAGAGGTCAGCTGGATATAACATAAGTAACCTTACCAAACTACTTATTTTGGGAGGACCTGCAAATACCGTGCACTTCTTTAGCCTTTCTCTATACGGACTTCTTGTATGAGAGCTACCACAGAAAGTGCCGCGTTGCCCTCTAACCAAGCAAAGGGCTAACGAAAAGGAGCGTGGGTTGCCCTTGGCACCTCCTGGCTGTTTTTCTGGTAGCTTTTTCTCTCTTCAGCGCCAGGCTTCCTGCGTCGCTTCTTTAGGGAGCAAAACGGAGGTGCAGTTTATACGGAGGCAGGGGCAGGAGCTGGGATAAGCCGTGCCCTGAAGCCTGAGCCTCAGGGCTTTGCTTAAGTCTCCTGGCAAACGGAGACTTTCTGATGTTGTTCCCCATGACCCATTATCCAGGTATTTTGTGGCCAGATTCGATTGTTCTCGTGTGAATTAAGCAGTAGCTACAATATGAAAGCCCTATCTTTGCTTTACAAATTGGCTTGAGGCTTTAACTTGAGGCTCGAGGCTCAGCCTAGCGTCAGGCTTAACTTGGGGCTCAGCCTTGTGCTGGTCTGGAGAATAGGAGATGCTGAGGCAGTCGCTGATCCTGCTTTAAAATAGCGACGTGTTACAGATGCTGGCCTGGAGTCGTAACTGTCATTTGGCTGACTATTGGATTAGTCAATTGAAGCCATTAAACCAGCAGTAGATGATTTTATTACAGATCATACTAATGTTTAATCGCGCCGGGGCCCGCCCCGCGGGCGGGCGGGCAGGCCGGCCGCCCGCCTCCGCCCCAGGCCCCCCGCCCGAAGCCGCCAGGCTGCAGGGCCCGCGGGCGGGGCGGGGCGAAGACTACAACTCCCGTCATGCCCTGCGCCGCTCCCGCCTCTATCCGTTCCGGCGGGGCGGAAAAGGTCCCTGGCGCGAGGGCACGTGGCTTCCGCTCGCCATTTCGCGCAGCGCCTCGCCGCCGGGCTCGGGCCGCCGCCGCCATGACGGACCGGTACACCATCCACAGCCAGCTGGAGCACCTGCAGTCTAAGTACATCGGGACGGGCCACGCCGACACCACCAAGTGGGAGTGGCTGGTGAACCAGCACCGGGACTCGTACTGCTCCTACATGGGCCACTTCGACCTGCTCAACTACTTCGCCATCGCCGAGAACGAGAGCAAGGCGCGCGTCCGCTTCAACCTCATGGAGAAGATGCTGCAGCCCTGCGGGCCGCCCGCCGACAAGCCCGACGAGTCCTAGCCCGCCCCGCCCGGCTCCCGGCCCCGGCCTCGGCCCCGGGGCGGCGTTCCCTAGGGGCGGGGTGGCCGGAGCGAGCGACGGCAGCGCAGAGGCCGCCCCTCCGTGCAGGCCGCGGCGGCGGCGGCTCGGCTGGGCTCCGCTGAGGCCGCTGGCTGCCCCCCGAGCCCGAGCCCGGCGTCGCTGGGCCGCCGTTGCGCCCGCGGGACGGCCCGAGGAGCTGCCCCCGTGGCGCCGGCGGCCCTCCCGCCCTCCGCCCTCCCGCCGCTTTCTTCCTGCCTTGTTCCGTCGGAGGACTCCGGCGGGGAGAAGTCTTCTCCAGTGCCTGCTTCTGGGCAGCTTCGACTCTTCTAACTGTACAACCGTTCGGATTCTTTGAAATGGAAAATAATAAAACGTACTGGGCATTTCTAACGTTTTGTTTGGTAATCTGCTAGTGAGAGCGCTTTGTTCTAACAGGAGCACGGATTCCTCGGTATTGAGTGTTTCAGTACAACTGCCTGAGGAGCGAGTCTCAGATACTGCACAGATAGCGTTTTCCCAGTGCTTGCTTACCAAAAGTATGTTTTGAGGAGGGAGAGAGAGGAAGCTTGTTGACACTCAAAGGGTTTGCTTTGTTAGAATTTATCGCGTGGGGTGATTTCTGATGTGGCATAAGTCAATTGTTCTGGTGCTTTAAAACTCCAAAATGGCTTTTCTTTAAATACCCTTTTTTTACCTTATCTTCCTCTCACCTGTACTTTGAGTTTTCCAAATCTTGATTCTCTCTGTTCCACCTTAACTAGTTTGGTTTTTTAACTAATGTTTTTTAGCTATTTAGTTATTAAATTTTTTTCTACACTGAAGAAGTGTGTTACTATGCAGTTAGACACCGTTAATGTGGAATAGGTGGTGCTGAGGCTAGGGAAAAGCTAAACCATTTTGCCAGATGCCTTCTCCAAATTTCTCTTTCCTTCCCAAGAGGAACATAACGGTTACTCACTGCCACTTTGAAGTAAAATGCCTCTTTGATCAGGCTGCAAACTCAGCTGATGTTGATTTTGATTTGTCACCTAAAATAGACTTTCTGTTTGCTTGTCATAGTAAAAATAAATTTTGAGTTCTAATGAATGGGATGGCATCAGAGTAAAGCTTAGAGAGGTTGCTTGGAGAAATTCCATGTTCTCATTTCTAACGTGAAGCATTGTAATGTGGGTGGGGTTTTTTTGTGTTTCTTTTTACATTGGAGAGGAGAGTTCGGTGTTTTCTGATCCTATTAAGACTGTGTGCAAGCTTACCAATGATTTTTTTCTTAAATGAGTGATCTCAAAACATTTGAGTGATAATCTTCTCATGTTCTGTATTGAGTCTTATAAAACTAAGGTATTCATAATACTGTAATAAAGTAAGAAGCGTGCAGGCTCCTGAAGCCACATCCAGATCAGTACATCCATCTTCTGAAGAATTCAAAGGCAGCATTTTTCTAGTTTTGTTGCCCATACTGAGATGAGGGCAAGGATGAAGTGCTCCTAAATAAATTTTACCCAAGTTTTGTGGGGAACTACTGCAATTTCCAATAAATGAGGGGAATTTGTAGAAAACTCCTGGTTTGCACTTGCCATGCAAGCTGGCACAGGTAATCTGAAGAGCATCAGTTCCTCACGTGCTGAGGAACGTGGCTGAAAGATTTCCCTTAACTGAGCTCAGGTACTTACTAGTAGGCAAGCAATGCAGTCTTGCAAAAATCAAGCAAAATTTGTATCTAAATCAAGCAAGTTTCCTGTTAGTAGTATTCTTAATAAAAGGCTGTTCTGTGACCAAATCCTCGAATCTTGCCTTTTCCCTGTGCAAACAGGCAACGTGCTTGGTGAAGAAGGGTGGCGTGGGAGAGTCCCAGTGGGAAAGCTGCTCTTCCTGCTGCTCTTGCCTTACGTGTACCATAGCTACTCTGTCCAGAGAGGAAAAAAAGAACTGAAGCATCAATTACTTCATTGTGTTGCCCCAGGAGTGGTTCCGGAAGTTGTCTTCTCTGCTGGCAGCCAACAGGCAGCTGATGTGTGGAACAGACAGCCCTACCGTGGTTCATTCACTCACGGCGAGGCAGCTTGAGCCTCAGTGCTGGGGCTCGGGGAACTGGAAGAGGTGGAGTGAGAATACAGGTGCTTTTGTAACGGGCTGGAAATTGAAATGGCAATGTTTTGTGAAGACAAGTCTTGTTTCTCTTACGTAGAAGAAAAAACAAACCGTGGAACTTAATCCACTCCTGCATAAATTCGAACTTAAAAAAAAAAAAAATAAGGAAGTTTTCTTTTGAGTATAACCTGCTAGCGATTAGCTCTCCCCATGGATATTCTCTGTACTCATAGTGTGTTTTAAAATGTGAGGAACACGTATGTGGCTCATAAGTAAAGATTAATGCCTCCTTGCAGGCCAGCTCTTCATGATAAAGGCCAGACAGCCTTCAGGGACAAGTCAGACTTACGTGGTGAGTTAACTTGCTGGTCCTGCTGGGTACGCTCGCTCGAATCCTCTGGTTCAGTGTGGCTGGAAAAGGTTTTTAGAGTGTCTGTACTAAGTAGTGGTTGTGAAACATTACAAACCCTTTCTTAAGAAATACAGAAAACCGAAGGGAAGTTAGAATTCCTCAGAACTCAAGACAAACTTGAAAAGTATTGGAAGACACTAAAGAGTGTATTTCTGGACTATGGTATTTTTCCTAAATCCCAAAGCATTTTTAAAACCAATGAAGGCAGTGAGCATTTTTCCATTTTAGTATTGGAAAGGGTAAAGCGTCCTAATAATGGACTTGGTTACGTGTCCCACTGGGAGGCATCTGTTTTTTACCTCTATCTTGATTGAAAGATGAAGGGTACTGTTTATTTATAAATTGGCTTGATATTTGCGTTATGTTCTTTCTACATCCAAGCGGTATGGCTTTAGCTGGGCCTCCCCCTGTGATTTCTCGCTCATTTTCCTGAGTTTCTGTAGCTTAATTTCGGGTAGCGTGAAGTGTGAGAAATATAAACTATTTCCAACACGATGGGCATTGTATATGGGAAGAAGGAATTCCACCTGCTTGTGTTCTGCTAGTTAACATATCTTTGTAAATTCTCTGTAGAGTAGAACATATATGCACTTCTAATTAAAAAAATCTGATAGATATTATATATAGTATTTAATGACTGTTTAGCTAAAAATAGAATACTGAAACAATGTTATCTAAGATTTATGAATACAGTGAGAAATATGAGGGTGGCAGGTGGAAGGAGAAAGGTTTGCTTCTGGGGCCTTAATTATAGATGATTCAAGAGAAGAAGAACCAAGCTTGACTCTTGCAGAAAAAGCACGCAAAGCTTCATGCTAAGATGGTTTATTTTACTTATAAATGGGATATACTTAATCCAGAAAATATAACCATAGAAGTGCACTACCACCTTCATTTTTAGTTATGTTTGTTACCATTCTCTTGGTAATGTGGCTGTCTTTTACACCAAGTAGCATAAGTGTGAGGATTAGTAATCATTTATAAATTAAGAAATCTTGGCAGTTTACTCAATTTCTATATTCCAGTTGCTTTTCATTATAAGTTATTTTCATTATGTTATTATATATTATATTAATTTTTTCTTTTTTTGCTACACCAGAGGGCAGCAAATGACGCTGCTATTCAACTGAAGGTACAGATAACTTAATAGAATTGCATGCTATCTTGCAAAGTTCCTTTGAAAAAATAGATGGATACTTTAAAAAATTGCTAAAACTTTCCAATAGGCAGAAATAATTAGCTTTTTCCAATGGGATAGTTCTAAGGTTATATTACACCTTCTATTTACCATGGGTGAATAGAGCAGTATGGGAGCTGTAGCAGAATACCATAGCTCTCTAGTTCTGAATGCCGTCATTTTTTAATTTTCTGATTTATCAGAATGATAGCAGTACATTAGTTAACGTTTGCACAGCGAAACAATTGCACTAGTGAGTTATTTTCTGCAAACTGTAAAACTTGGGCCACTTCTTTCACTTTAGTCATAGTCAGCATAAAACTCAGTTGTTTTTTAGGATGATTTGCATATATTAAACATTCATGGCTGATGACGATTGTAGTCTGTCTTAGCATCAGGATTTTACTTGAGTACGTCAGATAATTCCTTTTTAAAGCTGAGCTATTTCAAGCATCACTGGTTTCCGAATCCTTGTCAGGCAGAGCTCTGTTAGTTCTGTGCTGTTGCACCACTAATTCCATAGATTTTCTAAAGCAAAATGGAGAAAAAAAAAAGAAGTCAGAAGAGCTATTCAGTTTCATAGTACACAAAGGGGGCTTAAATGTACATTTACAACTTTTTCAGTTGTTTCTTGCTCGTTAAAATTTAACCATGCAATATTTCATTTTAGTGCTATTATTATAATACATTCATAAATCTATGCTCTTGTGACTTAGTAAAAATGCATGCTTTCCACTGCTCTGAGGCTAGCTTTATTGCCCAAAAGAACTTAAACACATTTAAAACAGATCAAACTGTGGCACGTTTCGGTAAGTTAGACAGCTTTATTTGAAAATGCCATTCATGTTCACTTATTCCTTGTCTATTTGCCATTCTCCTTCTATATTGCTCTTTTTGTTAATTTCCATCAGATGTGATTTGACAGAAACCCTATGAATATAATACAGTACAGTGCATTCTTTGGTGCCCTTTGAAACTGAGCTGTCATTCTATGCTATCATGAAATGCGTCAGGATGCTGACATAGCTGAACGGTTCTGACTGCTCTAAAAATACAACTATAATAACATTTTTCTTGGGTTCAGAACTGTAACCTTTTGCTTTCTTATTTTCATGCCAGCTTGATAATTACGTTTTATTGCAGTAGCACACAAAATATACTGGACTTTTTTTTTTCCCCCCTCTCATTAACACATACGAGAACAGTCTCTGCCACAAATAGTTCATAACTGGCATTTATTTTGAAACCCACCTCAAACAGCTGCAATAGTCCACCTCAGATATGTCTACTCAGACTCCCTGGTTTTTGTGAAAAAGAAATTTAGTCCAAAGAATTGGTACTCTGATCATGGATGAATGGCAGTTCAAGCTTTATGTAAGTTGTAAAAAAAAAAAAAAAAAAATCCATTTGGAGGTGATTCATGTGAAATTAGAATTTTTAAACAGGTAAATCACAAGAGCATTTACTCGGGTTCAAGCGAGGCATAGTTGCGCCATGTTCTCTTCTGCGGCACAGCTGGCTTAGAAGCTCTTCGCAGTCTGATGCCTCTTGGGTAATGCTGATATCGGTGCTTGTGGGGCTGCAGTGTAAATCCCACTGCTGAAGTGGTGTTAAGGTTAAACTTAGCAAGTTTGGATTTGTAAACATCCTACAAAGTCATGAGGCTACGTTTAATGTCTCGCTTCCCTCGTGAGGTTTGTAGCTTGACCACACGTGGCACTGGCGTAACTGAATAGTGAAGTGCTGTGGACAGACTGAGAATAACCAGCTGGATGCAAAAATGGCTTCACGTTGCTTTTGCTAAGGAAGAAAACCTAACGCCGTATATTCTGAGCCAGACGTTATTACAATCTGTGCAGAAACTATGGGGTAATGACCTGGAGGCTGCTACGTAATTGGATACAGGCAGAGCTAAGCACGCGCGCATAAAGCCCGAAGAATCAGACCGCGGTCATTAAACACTGATCACAATGCAGAACAGGGCAGATGTCAGATGGCATAAGCAACCAAGTCTTGCATTTCCTCATGTTTAAGTAGAATGTATTGTTCTTTTAATAGAACATTAAAAAAGATCTGCTTTCTAGTTTTTTAAAAGGGAAATTAATCCTAATATTTACCAGCCTAGCAATTTTCCCATCATGTATCAGCTCGATCCTCAAATTTTTAGTATGCATCACATACTAAAAAGGTTAGTATTTTGCTTACTGTCTGAGCTACAGAATTAATGGAGAAGCCAAAGGATATTTAGAGGAGGTGGAATGTTTTTGTTAAATGTAGTTTTTCAAGAACAAGCAGTAAACTTCCAATGTCATGTTCAGGACCTAGTTACAGTTAGTTAAATTTGAAGCACATTTTTTCAGACACCACCTTTTCCAGTGATAGCATGGACCCAGTGTTTAAATATTCATGTTATTATTCTGACAAAATTTCCTGGAGGAACAAGAAACATTAGGAAAATGGTGACTTTAACAGTTACTGTCTTACTAACTAGAACGAAAAGTCATGGAAGAGAATGAAGTGACTCTTTCACCCTATGCCAGTCCGTGTTTGCTAATGTGAAGGGGGGAAAATCTGATCTATCAAAGTGCCGTAGTCGGTACCTTTCAAGCTGAGCAAAACAAAGAGTACTTTGTTTTGATCTGAAAAGGATCAAAGCAGTTGCTAAGGTTATGGGGATGCTCTCGATGTCTCTCTCATGTCTTTCTAGCGCAGGGCATGTGACAGCATTACTTTTTAGCTGTGGAAAAGCAGGGTTTCATGGATTGTGTTGAAGGACATAGCTGTCCTTCAGCTTTCCCTCAGCTGTATCACTGCCAAGGCAACATTGCACGTAAAACATTCTGGCCTTCAGCTGTTACTTCTCTGATCTCAATTTTGAAGAAGAACCGTAGCATGGAACTCATCAAACAATGAAAAAAAGATCGAGGATGCAAGCATACGTAGCACCTGGTCCTCCTTGCCTCTTACTTTTGCAAACAAGTCTTCACGTTAGTGTCTGAAAGCTGGCTTGTAGTCAATCTATGGAGTAGCAAACCCCCCGACAACTAGAGGCAAACATATTTCTTTAGTATTCCTTTCCTCTTTCTGGTATGTCTGTAAAGCAACAGTCCGGTGAAAACCAAACTAAGCTCTTTTCTGCTATCTTAGCGTGATAGCCTGGTCTCCTGGCACACTCCTGTGATTGCAGGTAGGGCTGATGGTTAGCCCTGGGCTGAGCTGGGGCTAGTGCAGGATTTTCTGAACTTTGCAGCATTCATATTTTATGCCCTATTTGGTATAAATAATTATGAAAAAACAAATGTATGATGCTGATGAATGCATAGTAAATGCTTGTGTTTTCTGTTTACTGCTGACAGGGTGCTACCAGTATAAATCACTTCCCACTCGGACATCTGAGTGACATGCATGCAGATTCAGTACTTCATATATTAAAAAGGCTGAGGGTGCCTTTGGCATTATTAGACCACTGTTGGTTTAAGAGATGACCATAATGAGAACGGCTAAGCTCACTGCTTCACCTACAACTGCTTGACAGTGCCTTTGGGGCACCTTTCAAAGCGTGGGGCTGGACTCTGCAAGGTATCACTGGGTCAGACTTGGTTGAGCAGGGCCTCCATGGGCTGGCCTGAGCGTGACAGACCCATCCACAGGCTGGGAAAGTGGCTTGCACCCATGCCAGAGCTTTGGGACTTTGCTAAGGAGCTGCAACAGGCCTTTGTACAAGTGCTGTTTAAAGAGCTATACGCTGCTTTTCATTACTTGTTAAAATGTTTTCCTTCTAAGACATCGGTTCTGGAGCAGCTATTTGCAGACAAATCTGTGAGCAATTTAACTTGTTGCGCCGCAGAGCTAACTGCTGCTGTCCTGGGATGACCCTGGGAAGCTGCAGCGAGCGCGCGCCTTGGCAGACAGCTCCCCCAGCACTCTGCTTTGTGATTTTATTCCCAGTATTTTGACTGCTTGTTTATGATGAGGCTTTAAGGGAAAGAGATGATCCATATGCTCATCAAGCAAGCCCCAGAAAGCAGCTAGGCCTGTGGGATCTCAGCAGAGCATGGGATGACTATCTTGGTGGAAAGTCAAGACTTGGGGCAGTGCAGGGCCACAGGCTGGCCCTGCGAGGCTTTGCTCACTTGCAGGCTAGGACTTACCGACCTGAGCAGGGCACTTGGGTAGTCGGTCTATTAGTCATCCAGACCTGGATCTTATCCAGCTTTTGCCATTTTAGCTGGAGCTTCCCATTGAGTCACAGAGAGAGCTTCAACTACTCAGCATCTCTCTGGATCAGGCATTTAGTTGATGTCTCATCTCTGCTGATGAAGTCTTGTACCTTGCTCTTGAATCAGGTGAAAGAACAAGAATATGTATCTTCATTTTGGAAAAAGCAGATCCTATTGTAGCTGCCTTTACCACAGCCTAAATACGGTGAATTCAGATATCCAGCGTCACAGTAGCTTGGTGTTAACTAAGTGGTCATCTCATCAAGGTGCCTTATGGACCACAGGGGTTGTTTTGGTCAGTAAGCAGAGATGAAGCACTCCAAGATTTGGCAGTTTGGCACACTGAAGAACTCATGCTGAAGAGAAAATGTTCCCCTCCCTGTGAAACTATTCCAGATCAGCGTCAATCCCTTCTCTGCTTTCACTCTTACAGTCTGCCATCTGTGCACCAGCCTTGTCTAGGTGCTTTGCAAGCAAGGTAGAAGCCCCCAAAGGGCTTGCAATCTATTCAGAAGAAATGTATATGTGAAACCCCGTGGAAAAGAGGGTCCCCTAGGAAAGCTGATGGAATAAGGGCCAGGGACATCTCTTTCCAGCTGAATGGACTTTGTACCAAAATCTTGGGGCTGAGGGCTCCAGAACACGGGCCTCGTCCTGCCAAGGGTATCACTCTGAGCTGCTGTTTTCTTCCCAGATATGGGGCATGGTGCAGATGAGGCAATGAAAAGCCAAACTTAAAACTCTGAAAATGAATTGAAGCATCATTCCCCAACACATGCACCTCACCAGTGAGACTGCCAACACCAGCAGGGAGAAAGTGGGCTGGAGGCAGCGATGTATGAGGGCTGTGTTAAAGCACTATCTTTTGGGCGTGATATATGTTTACCAGGAAATGAGGAGGTGACGGGCAGTAGGGTTAAGGGATTACAGTGCTTAATAATTCTTAGAGGAAGATATTTCATCTCTCATGCTGCCCATATGGCAATTAGCTATAAGCCTTTTGCTGAAAGCTTATCTCCCCCTCCTCCACTTCTCCAAGGATGCTACCAGAAAAGCTAACATCATGAACCAGGAACAGAGCATTTTTCTTGGCAAAGCTGAGCGGAGAACTTCAGGACTTGTCTACACAAAGAAAATAAGGGAGGATGTGAATGGAAAGTAAAATGCCTTTTCCTGGCTCTCACTCTGTGGGGATGCTCTTTTCCTGCAATAAACTTATCTTAAACTGAAGATAAGGACTCAGGAAGAAGTTACTTGCAGTAAAGTAACTGTGAGGACACATCAGCTGCTCTTTAGCTAGTGTCCAATGCACATCCTTACTTCAGTGTTGAATAAAATGTCTTCTGCCTCTTTCATTGGAGGCACTTTCCTTGTATTGCTGGGGCACTGCAGGAAAAAAAAAAAAAGGGAGAAAAACCCCTCAGGCAGCTGCCACAAATCAGTTAACTACAGTGTGCTGCAAGTTCAAACCCTGATTTCCCTTGCCATAACTCGCGTGTCCTTGGTGTGAACCATTTAGGAAACCAACCGCGGTATTCAAGATAAGCCTCTCCTGCTGATGGGTAAGAGTGCCTCAGCAGACCCATGAGCAAAGGGTTGCAGAGCATTTACAAGGGCCCTGTGACTGGGTCCTGAAGATGTAGGGGATGGCAGCTAAGACAGCGGGGCAGTCCTTCCTTGCAGTCATCTCCCATTTCTCCCCAGTGGGCAGGTGAGCAGATGGCTCAAGGGACCCAGGGTTACATACCCATGAAAGAATACTTCCCTTCATGTATGTCACAGCTTCATCTGTTTGGTTTTGGGGATGTTTGGTGGGTCATATAAAGAGTTTTTCTTAGGAAAGCAGTAGCTGCTGGTCACAACCAGAATGTGCTGGTTTTGCTGTTTGCCAAGCGAGGTGGATCTGTGGGCTTCCTTCACCTCTGCAGGATGGGGCAGGGGCACCGTGGGGCGTTTCCGAGGGCACACCGCACCCCTGCTGCTCCCGCATGCCCCACCAGCACTCGGCTTACCCCACCAAGCCGCAGGCACCCACCTGGGGCACCTGAAAGCCAGCAGTTGACCCAGTAAATCTTTTATGTTGTTGGGAAGGGATTCACACCTCAGAGGGCAGCTACAGCCTTTGGTGGCTTGTTCCCTTTCCCTGCTGGTCGAGCACTCTGACTTGCCTCCCACTGAGCTACCATGGGGTGCGTAGGGTGAATCAAAGGAGTAACCGGGTTTTCTCCAGTTTGCTGCTTGGTTTGGAGACTATCCTCATGTAATCCTGCAGCTCTGCTTGTAGGTTTTCTTCTGTTACCTGCCAGGGTTTAATGAGAGATAGTTGTGTCCCGTCCGTGTTAGCACACAGGGGGATTAAAGAAAAGAGGCTGTTGCTGCTGCAGTAAAGGAGACAGCATTGCAGCTGAATTCCCAGGGAGCAGAGCAAAAGTGCCACTATTTTCCCCCAAACTGGGGAACTAATGAATTCCAGGCCTCTCTGTGACC
Source organism: Platalea leucorodia (assembly GCF_965183815.1). Classification (NCBI taxonomy): domain Eukaryota; kingdom Metazoa; phylum Chordata; class Aves; order Pelecaniformes; family Threskiornithidae; genus Platalea; species Platalea leucorodia. Next base: position 53,777,142 of record NC_138825.1, on the reverse strand, counting down.
TCCTTCATGTATCACTTTTAATCGCTGTATCCCTGATGTCAACGGGTCTTGGAGCGAGCGGTCAACGCCGAGCTTGACTGACTGTTGTCCTTGGTGTAGCCTCAGTGCAGACCACCACACCCCCCTCCTTACTCAGTCTTCTGTCTGTCCTTTCCATCCCATTTTTCCCCTGTAAGCAGCCAGTTATGCTGTGTCACAGCACCCACAGCAATAGTACTATTTTGCTACTGCTTGACATCCCAGCCATGCAACACTTCTTCCTGGTGCTGATACCTCAGTTTCCTTCTCTTAATGATGTTTGAGGAGAAAAAACAATCTTACTTTGGCAAAGCCCGTTAGCCTATGAATAATCACTCTACTTTGGGCTGTAAGTGAGCAACTGGCTTGTGTCAACTGCCGAGAGGAATAATTTGGGAAAGACTGCAGCTCCAAATTAATTCTATGTATACACATTTTGAGATACAAAGCTGGACTGGCGACCTTCCAGAACTGAACTCTCCCCCACAGTCGCTGTGGCTAGAGTAAACAGCAAAATGCCATCCATGGAGTTTAGACTGGGAGCAGTAACTCCGAGCAGCTTTTCTGTGGTGCCAGGGTCTGTCCCGTTCCAGGCGGTGTTAAACCCACATGCCCTCGTTGCAAGGCTGGGCACTGGCATGATGCGCTGGAGCCTGTAGTCACCTGCTGATGCACCGCATCCCACCGGGACCTGCATCTCTCGCCGCACCGGGCAGCTGGCGGCTGCCTGACTGGCGGGGAGCGTGGCTGCAAGGGGAGGAAGGCCAGGCGCTTTGCCAGCTGTGGGTGCCCACACCGGGATGCAAAGGGCTGGATTCTTTTGGGGGACTTAGCTGGATGAGTGGTGTACAGCTCTAATTGCTTTTTCTGCTTGTGGTACCTCTGGAAATCATCCCAAATCCTGCAGTCAGGCCCTTGGGAGCGCAGTCTCCATACCAGGCTCGGAACCTATAGCATCATGCAGCATCTGCTTGCATGTAGGCCACTCCCACAGGGCTAAGTGTCCTCTCCTGGACCACAGGAGCATCTTTCAGCTCCCCGCAGTGCCCTGACTGGTTTCCCTGCACCTTCCAGCTTCTGCAACAAGGGAAGTGTGGTTTTGCAGAGAGTCAGCTTCTTCCCCATGCACTGCTGGTAGGTGGGGTACAGCATGGGAAAGATGGCCCGTTTCTGGGAATCAAACAATCAGAAGGTATCAATGTAGACATCACTGAAGCTGATTAGCTGGAAGGAAATTTTTACCTCAGCATGGATTTCCTGGGGCAGGGAGAGGGAGCACTAAAGAAGGAGAGGAGTGGTGAGGACAAAGCCCTTTTTAGCCCTGGGCACCAGGCAGTGCAGACGGCAGTCCGTATGGTGTAACAGAGGACAGGCTGCATGGTCCAGCCCCAAAGTCCCATGGGGTGGCTCGATCCAGCCCTTCTCCTACCTTCCAAAAAACACATCCAAATTGCTCCTGAAAGCTGTCTAGGTTTTATTCTTTTCTCTCTCATGGCATAGGAACAGAGAGCCTCGGGGCTTTTAGAAGCAGCAGCAGTAAAAAAATCTGATGATGAGCTGACACTCCATGTGTGTATGTGCGTGTGTATTATACACAGACTGGGCCAGCAGTTGGATAATGTATTTTTAAGTGCTACTCCTTCCAAGTATCACTTTGCCACACTCCAGATATCTATCTTCACTTGCAAACCAAAGGAAGACTGATTCATCTTGAAAATCTGTTTTCTAGACACTTTAAAATTGCAGCTTATGAAAACACACTCTTCCGAAGGATGCTGCTTTGTTTATCATTTCACATTGCGTAGATGTGTTGTGGATGTGCAGAGCCTACAAACAACCCCCTCTCCTTCTTATAAGAACACTGCAACTGCTTGTCAGATGTGCCAGAAACAAGTCTGTGCCAGAAAAAAAACTTGAAAAGGGCAGGAGTCGGCACCACGGACAATGCAAGAGCTCGAGCACTCTGAAGCAACAGCAAATCTTGTCCTTCTGTTTTTACCCTGCTTTTCAAACTAGTTGATTTAACATAACAAGGTGGTTGTACCTACTGGGAAGGTTACTCACCATTGTGATTTCTCCTTCGTTGACGTGTGTACCTGGAGGAGGACCCTGTAACACTCATGTCTGCTTATTTTCAGCTTCAGATCCCTCAAAATTTTTCTCTTTTATAATAATTCGAGAGACTTAACCGTGGTTAGACCCTGAGTGAGATGGCCACCTCTTGGGCTGTCTCCCTGTTTCTTCATGCTCTTCACATCTCTCTAGAGTTATTCCATGCCCATCCCATGTTGATGGCTATGGGTCTGATTTGCGTTATTTGGGTAGTTGGTTAGATGGGATTTGAGCTATTGGTTCAACAGTGTTTCGTGTGTGTCTTTCCTCGTTCAAACATACCGCCTAGTTGCTTTGTACCACTCGGTTGCTTAGGAACTCTTTTACCATAGGGGCACATTTTAATGCACAGAGCTGGGCTGCCACCATTTGCAATGACGTTGCCAAATGACTTGCACACTCTTGGTAGCTGGAAGCCCTGGTCCCCACTGCAGGAGCAGGGTGACAGCCCTCACATGGTGGGGCTGGACACACACATGGAGGGGGCTCCCACAGCTTCTGGTCTGCCAGCGCCCACCCTGCCAGCAGTGGGGTCCAAGCCAGACCTCAGGCATCTCCTGAGCTGCTCATCCCTGTGCATCTGCTGGCTTCTGCTGTGCCCTGGATGGATGGCACAAAACCCCTACCCTGCTCCTACCCTGCTCCCATTTTTGGCCTCTCCAGGGGCTAAGAGGCAGCCAGGAGTCCTCTCCTCTGGCCATCCGCTGCCAAGCTGCCCATGCACGTACTGTGGCTCAATTCAGACACTGCGCTATTAATGGAAAGCTGACAACGTGGCTGAGCATAGAAGGTGTCAGTGCTACGGCCCTGGCAAAATGTAACGTGTTGTAACGAGTCTTTGTGGGCTCTGCCAAGGTAATACCTGAGTGCATTAGGATACCCTTCCTCTCTTGTGGAAACCTGTTTGTTACTTAATATGTTCCACTCAAGGACAGCAATAAAAGAGGTTTCTCCTGCTTTTCTTCCTTCTTCTCTCTCCTCCTTCTCTTTCCCTTCCTCTTCATCCTCCCTCCTTCTCCTCTCCTTCCCCTTTTTTCTCCTTCTCCTTCTCCTTCTCATCCTCATCCTCTTCCTTCTTTTCTTGTCCTTCTCCTCCCTCTTCTTTCTTCTGTTCCTTCTTCTCCTCCTCCTCATCCTTTTTCTGCTCTTCATCCTCCTTTTTTAATCTTATTGACCCTGGCAAATGTCAAAGCAATCTCCGTGATCTTCATGTCAAGGAAGCCTCCTTTTGCCCCCTCCATACCTGGCCATTTGCCACCACTGCCACCACGTCTCTGCTGCAGGGAGCTGACACATCCCCCAGACAGCTGGCAGGCCTGCATCCAGTCATCTCTCCTCTGCACCAGGACCTGCACCAGCAGCTGCCTGAAAAGAGGGCTGCCCCCCTCACGATTCCCAGTCTTTCCCTCCATTCCCACCTTTCTGCCCCATACATGTATGCAACCCCTTTCCGAGACCTGCAGAGTAGTTAGCTCACTGGTGTTTCCAGCTCCCTGCCCTGAAAGCAGCCCCGTACAGGCCTCCCAGCCAGCAGTACAGTTTTGGGCGAGCGAGGCGGCAAGGGGAGGCTGTGCTGAGCAGCAGCATGTCCTCTGCCACGTGCCCTTACCTTTTTACCTGAGCAGGGTGCAGGAGGGTTCGCCCCGGCAACCCTCGACCTTCTCCTGGCACCTCCTGGCTGCTGGCACACACTGGGAAGGGGAAGCTGTGGCTGGAGGAGGAGGCAGCCAGGGACCCCAGGCTGCAGGACGGGTGTAGACTGGTCCCGGTGCTCACAGCAGCCTGGGCTGGGCCAGGTGGCAGGAGGAGGTGTGGGGAGAAGCGCAAGAAGGGAGAGGCCCAGGCTGATGGTCAAGGTCGCGGTGTTCAGCTGCCTGTTTGAGCACTTCATCCTGCTGCCCATATCTCCACGCCATCCATGCCTGGTGCTCTGGTTTGGCCTCCACGCGTCAATTATCTACGCCTTTGCTGAACAGCAGCTAAGGGAGGAAGTCGGTGATGCAAAAGACTTTGCCGACAAGCCGGGGACCCCCACGTCGGCAATGTCTGCTGGTCTCTGCACCTGCTCCAGTGTGCAGAAAAGAGAAGAAGTGGTTGGCCACGAGCAACACAAAACTTCAAGGCTCTGGGGTGTTGCCTGGGGAGCATCCCCTGTCCTCAGAGAAACTTTAACATTTCAACGTGTATTTTTGTTCACTTCAACGAAATGAAAAAACAAAATACTGGCAGGTTTTGTGCAACAAGGTATTCCAAACTGTTTTGGTTAGGGATAGTTGAAACATAAAGTTTATTTTATAATATGACAGTTTACAACAAGTGAAGAAAATGGAATCCAACATAATAAAACCACTTGAAATAAACCACTACGATGCCTTTTAAAACTATTTTTTTTACACTTTGTTGAAGATCAGTGCATTCTCCTGAAATATTTCAAGTGTAGTTAAGGCATTTTTCTACTTGAATACTATTGCTTTGAAAACTTTTCACCGTTTTACTTGACCTAGAGCGTTGTCTCTTCCTGCAACTTAGCCATTCACCAGAAGGTGGAGCCTAATGTATTATAAGTGAACTCGAATTGAAAGAATTTTTACAAAGTCCTTTGGATTTGAGGGCTTGAAATGTGTTTTCTCTCCTCCCTGTTTTGCACAGGAAATTCTTCTGGATCAGCATGACAGCTCCCCAGGCCATAAAACGTCAAAATCGGGAGTCTTAATGGTCCCAGCCTCTCTCGTCCCAGCACAACCTAATTAAGCCAAAATATCATCACCTAAGACACATCAAAGTCCAGAATCCTTGTCCCAAGAGCAAGAATCATTGTGTCCCTGGAGATGCTACTGACTTTCTTCAGGATTACTGGGAAGCTAATGAATGGGAGAGAGAGGAGCGTTCGCCTCGTGTTTCTGCCCCAGTCCCAGCAGGCACCGAGCGCAGTCCCTGCCTACCGGCGGGCCAGAAGCTGGTCAGCTTGATTCCTGCGTGGTGGGTCGCAGTGCTGTACTCCATGTGCCTCTCGGCAATCTTGGGCTCACGCCAGCTCTCAAGAAGGCTCTCTCTGGCACCCAAACCACTGCTGCCTTGCAGTGGATAGTGTTCCTGTGCTGAGGTGTTAACTCGTCAACGGCAATCGTTACGCTGCAGTAGCAGGAAGCCTTTTGGATAGCACAGACCCAAACCCCCCAGTGCCTCAGGGACAAGTGTCTCGGGTATTGAACCTGAATCAATTCTCTGTGAGGCCATGACAGAGCAACGGGGGTGGACGAGGGTGCCTGCAGTGACCCGCGTTACTAGGATGCTGCACAACAGTGGGCTGCACGAACAGGAGCATTCTCATGGCTTTCTGCTTAGATACACAATGTTGCTTAAGTCCACTCTGGGTCATGCTAGGTCATGTTTAGGTAGATAACTAGAAGCTGGCTAGCTTTGGCTACCTGCTTTAGGGATGTGCTCAGGACTAAGACTTCATGCTGAAGAGTACTTGACTAAAAACATAGCATCTCCCTCGGCTTTCCTCAGCTGTATTTGGGGGGAAGGATAGCTGCCTTCTCTGCGTGATGCAGGGAGTGTTTGACTCAGAAAAGCCCTTGTTCATGGTCCTTTTTTACAGGCTGGAAAGATGCAGCTTGGGTTCAGACATCTTTGGTGCAAGTTCATTTAGATCCTTTTTCTGGAGGAGGTGGGTGGGATGAGGTGTTGACACCTTCCCAACATGTGAACTTTCTACTGAAACTGGGTGACCAGAGCAGCTGCTCTCTGTAGTGGCAACTCACATCGCAGCCACAGAAATGCCTTTGCTGGGTCACACTAAAGTTTCACCTAGGTCAGTGTCCTGTCTTTGGCAATAGCCGAAGGCTGATGCCTAGGGAACAGGATAAGAATAGAGCAAATGTACAGTGATTGTTCCCTACAGTACTCCTCTGACCAGCAGTGATTTCCAGCTGAGGGATTCATTGAACAAGAGATGATGCCTTTATGTTTGATTGCCCTTTTAGAGACTTCGATCAGTTCTAGTGGGCAGTTTTCCTAGCCCCTGTTTGTCCTAAGGCTAAATTCCCACCACCTCAATGTAGAGACACTTTGAGAAATGTTTAGCTGTAATGGACCCATTGGAAATAACTTCAGTGTTGAATGCAACAGATTCCTTTGCTTACCCATCTAGGTGCTGGCAACATTGATTAGCGAAGATCCAGTTCTTTCAGTTTTACACCATTCTGATGAATGGTACAAAACCATTTGTTCAAGATAGCAAAACCCAAGAGGGGTGGTCAAAAATTTGACCTATTGAATCAGAATGAGTGTTTCAGCATCCTCTCATGAAAAAGAAATGAGAAATAATTTTCTGCATATTTTATTTCAAAACAATAGTCTTATCTCTATATCAATTAGTGCGTGGTTTATTAACAGTGAAGATAAGTCCCACTGCGTATTCAAAACATTCCTCTCTTTTGCATCCTGAAAAGCAATCAATACACTCATAGCAATATTGGCACTTAGCAGAAGTTAACCACAACTAAGGGTGAGGTTAACACGGCAAACCCACTTGCTCAGGAAGTTCTTGAGACAAATCTGAAACACAGTGTTCCTGTCTGGCAGCAAAGAACAAATTAAGCATTTTTCTTAGCTCTTAAAATGCATTTAAATGCCAGCATTCTCATGGGGAAAATTGGTTTCTGAAAAGAATTTGCATCAAAATTATCTTTGTACCCACTTCCCTAGAAAAGAGTTGATTGTCCTTTATTTTCATAACCTCTGTGCCAAGTATCCCAAGTATGAGGAAATATTGAGTTCTGCATCCGACTTGCAGCAGTGGTTTCCCTTCAGGCAGCCTCTTCTCCTTCCAGAAGATTGATGCCTCTTCCCCTTGCAGTACGGTTTGGATGGGGCACTGCCACCCAGCGCAGCCCTGACTCTGAGGCTCAGCAGCTATAGACCTTTTTAATTCTGGTGCTGCCAGAGCCCCATGGAGGTTGAGGTCTTGTTCTTCTGCGTGGTATACAGCAGGAGAAAAGAGATGAACCCTGCCAAGAAGTGCCTACAGGCAGAAAAAGGAAACACATACAACAGCCAGACACCAGAGACCGCTGAGAAATGACCACGATGCGGTGAGGGTTTTTCAAAGGCGGGTGCCTGCGGAGGTAATCTAGATTACCTGGAAGTATAAATGTGAAGGGAATTAGTTAAAACTCATCTCCATGGTTAAATAGTTAAAGAGTTAAAGTTAAATAGTTAAATAGTTAAAGTTAAAACTATCTGCATGGGTGTTCTCATTCAAAGTGAAGATGACTTGGTTAATGTTATCAAGCCAGTTTCCTTTCACAATTTTCATGAATTCCAGTGAATTTTTCTGAGTGTCCCAGTGTGGACAGGCCATGGTACAACTCCCTTTTCCAGGCTGGGCCTAGAGGAAGGAAGGACAGAAGGAAGATGAGTCATTCTGCTTAGACAGTAGGTCAGAAATGAGAGCACTGAATGCCTTGTTAAAGAGATGAGGCTTGAGCGGAGACCAGCCCTTCACAGCAATTTGTCACATGCAGAAAGTCTATATGGGAGAAAGCAAGGCAATGTCAAAGGCTGAAGGATGATAGAGGCTGAGAATGGTCACCTAGGGAAGGTCTGAAAGGTGAAAAGAGAAGTCTTTGATGAGGTGGAGCCAGTGCGTGCTAGGAAGCAAGAGGGCAAAAATAGAGAGTTAAGGAAATGATTTAGAGTAACGCTCTGAAGGGAGTGGGTGCAAGAGCAGACAAAACTGGAAAGGAGGAGGGCTGTGAAAGGATGCGAGAAGAAATGACAGATTTTAGAGATGCTGCAGAAGATGAAGAAAACTGAGACATAGAAACAGTCATATCCAGAGGAGGGAGCAAATGAAAGACGATATCCAGGAAAAGGACTGAGGGGACTTAGAGGAAGCTGGTATTGACCTGTCAGACACGGAGAGCAGTGCTAAAGCAGGTATCAACATTGCAGTCAAGCAGACCAACAAAGGAGCAGTTCATGGCAAAGGTGAGATCCATTTCAGCAAGTATGAAACATAGACCACAGTTGCAGGGCAAATCAAGGGAAAAGAGGAAAGATGGCAGGTAATCACATGGGTGCCAGTGTGGAGGTGAGAGTTGGTGAGGATGTGGTTGGGAGGTAGTGATGTAAGGGAAAGTTGAAGTCCAAGGAAGGTCATCCAAGAGTTACCATGGGACAGCAATGTCAGGATGGGGCAGGAAGAAGAGTTGGGTGAAGTGATGATGATGGGAAGAGGGTGAGTAAGAGCAGGGATGTGCTGGAATTAGTAATAATAAGAAGAAAAGCCCCGCGGCTTCCCTCCACTTCCTCTGCCTGGACCAGAGGACTGGACCTAGTTGCTAAGAAAAGTATGGGAGGGAAAAGAAAGGAGTAAGAGGACCATAAGGATGAAGAAATGGTGAGATGCTATCTGAGGATGAAGGATGAAAGGTAAAAAGGGAGGAAATATGACTAGGCAAAGGAAAACTGAGGGAGGACAAATCAACAGTGCTGGAGAGGACAGGGAGGTGGGTGTAGTTGGAGAAGACCTTTTGAAAATGCTACTTGGAGTCCAGGCTGCTTGCAATTCCTAACAGAAAGGGAGGGAAATGCAAGTCCCTGAGACTCAGAGGTGCCTCCTGCAGCTGCAGCGTGCTCAAACCATCACCAGCTCTTCCTCTGCCAGGCTGAGCTCCATCACCCTTTGTGGCATCCTAACAGTCCATAATCCACAGTCCCAGGCCAGGTGTCTCAAATAAAAGCACCCTGTCCCTGGAGCAGAGAAAGAACTTCATCAGTGCAAAGCTGAAGGATAAAACACCGTGAATAACACAAACACTGCAGAAGAGCTTTGCCAGGGTGGCCCTATGCTGTGTTTCCAAACTGGTGCTTCAAGTATGCAGAGCCATCATGCTTTGGAAGAATCTTTCTCCTGAGGCAGCAGCAGCAGAGCTGTGCCCCTCACAGCGCGTGGTCTTATGTATGTTCAGCAAAGCATCCTCCTTGTTCCCAGGTCGCAGGCAGAGCTCAAGCATGTCGGTAGCATCTTCCAGCCCCATCCGGCTGTGCCTGGTGGGACACACTGCCCTCTGAGCTGCCCCCCTCAGCCAGGCAATGCTGTGCCACTTTGGGGCTATCCGTCTGAGCCTACAGGTCCAACGGAGATGGTAACTGCATGTTCAGGGAAACCTTCTTCAGGCGATGAGCCCTAAGTGCCTGCTGCCGAGCACTGTAGCAGAAATACCCGGCTCTTGTAGGGTGGCAGCCAGGGCTTGGGGCGGGGATCTGGCCTTCCTCATGGCCCTGGTGACAGGAAGGCCATTCATGAAGAAATCAGGCACAACCCTTCAATGTTTTGGGGGTCGGCTTGTGCAACAGCAGTATTGTTTCCAGTCGCCAGGCTGACAGGAAGATTTAGGCAATCGGGCTGCTTGGTGGGAGGGCTCTTTCTGAAGAGGAAGGGGAAGCGCAAACATCTCAGTGCTGCAGGAGCCTTGCTTGAAGCGTGTGAGGAACCAGGGGGGCTCCAGCTAAATCCCGTATGCAAAATGAGTGGGAGGGAGGAGGCCTTGGCCAGGATCCTGCTTTAAAGCTAGCGTTAAATAGCCTGTGCTGTGCATGGGTCAGAATGTTTAATAGGTCTGAGTGATACTTTGTGTTGTGCTCATGGTGTAGCATTTTGTAAAGCTCTTTGGGAAACCTTGACTTGAAAATATATATAACATAAATTTTTCAAGGGGGAGGAGGAATCATATTTTTGGGAAGATCTCTTGACCTCAAAAAAGTTCATTTGTTCTTTTTGTCTATCTAATTAATGAAAAGTCATGTCCGGTCAACACTTTTTGAATTATCTGTTTAAGATCTGCAACCACAAATAACTCCAAATATTTTAAATCTTTGTGAATCACCCTAAAGGTTGAAAATCTTTTATCTTTCTTCCAAATGTCAGTAGATACACCCACAGTTAATTCCAGGTATTAAATACCACAGGTTCAAAGTCTCCTAACTCTGCAGGTCACCATCTGCACTTTACCACGTTTTTGGGGTACTGTTACTGAGGGATAATGTGACCTCAGCGATGTGACTGGCAGCAAATTCATGGGGTCATGCCGTGTAGCAACTGGGAGAATTAGTCTTGACTAGTGAGATGCCTCTCTGCCTTGTAGCTGACAAAATCAAACACTAGTTTGAAATTCATTGCACTGGGTGCCTGCCAGAAAATGCAATGCAATGCAGTTTATTTGAATTCCAAGTGTTCTGAGTGGGGCTGAAGCTGGAGTAAACAATATCCCTAAAAAAACACTGTGAGAGCAAAGCAGTTGCAGTCATTAAGGAAAAAGTAACCCCAAGCCATTGATCAATCTTAGTTTTTTTCTTGCCAAATAGAGACATAACAATAGCCTGGTCTTTGAGCAGAAGGACCTCAGAGAAGGAATATGCTCTACTGCTGTAAAAAATACAGTTGCCTTCTCACTCCCGAGTTTCCAGGAATGTGAGTTTCTTGGAGGTGCCTACCGGGAGCGGGCTGTCGCTTACTCCCTGGTGGGGAAGAGGGGGAGCATGAGGGAAAACGAGCATGGACAAATCTCTAAATCAGCGGAGTTTATATGGGTCCAGCAGACTTATTAGAGTTGGGAGTTGAATCCTTGGAGACTCCCATCTTCATGAAGCATGCCTGATCCTCTCACAATCCCTGGAAATGCTGAGCCTGGCGAGAGCCCTTCCTTCCAGGACCAGAGGTCCCTGCCCCCAGCCCTGTTCCCGTCCCTGTCCCCCGGCTGCCAGAGCAGGAGCTTTCCTGCAATCATCCCTCTGAGCTGCTGGCCGTGGTGTCACCAGGCAAAGAGGAGCAGTAAGGGCAGCCCCTCCTGTGTCCTCAACGCTCCTGATTTCTGGCAGAGTGCTGTAGCTCCTGCTGTAAGAGTTAAGGGGAGGAGGGTGAAAACGGGGGTCTAGAAGTCCTAAACTCTCCATCACATAGCCAGGGTGTGCTGCAGGGCGCATCCATGCGGCTCAGATGCCCTCTACCCCTTGGAGCTATGATGGAAATCAGCTTATTTTGGCAAAGTGGCATAAGTCAGAGGTTCATTCAGATCCCCAACCTCTGTCTCTGCCTGAGGCTTTTTTTTTCTAGTGCAGTGTCTCAACATTACCACCAGCTGCAACGTGGAGATACAAGAGCCTTGCAGGAACTGCAGCTTTGAAACTCCCCATGCCTTTCCAGTTCAGTGATCTTCTGTTGTGGGGGGCTCAGTGCAGAAGAATGAGGTATTTTTTCCTGTTCTAGCAGCAGCCATGATTGTGTTTAATTTGGAAGAACCCATGGTAAGAGTGGCCAAGCTGACACACCTTTTGTGAGACTGCTGCTTGCCAAGATGAAGCTTTCAGGACTCAATACTTCTTTGTACTGACCGTGAGCTTTAGCAGTTGAAATGGTCTTGAACCTGGTCAGCCAAGGTTGCTTCTCTCATGGTGCCCATCATCGAAGTTCATGTCAGTTAGTCTCCTGATAGTCCTCAGGGCATGAACACTGATGTCCAGGCATCACACTGGCAGAAGTCCTGTACCTCTTGGGACTGTGAGCTTCAGGCAGTCAACAGCACCCAGGTTTGACAAGCTTGACCTTGCTTTTCATTGAGTTGCCAGTCCCAGAACTGGGCTCAGGTTTTGTGGCACCACACCAGAGCACAAGGAACTTGTTCTTGTGGCTTTAAATGTAAATTTTGCAAAGACTTTCATAAGCAGAACTTGTATTCTGCTATTTTATTGCTAACTAGTTGCAGTGCTGAAAAGAGTCTGGTGAAGCAGCAAAGGCTACAGCTCTACATGGCTGAATTACATCAACTCAATCTCGCCAAGGGATGAGGAATGGGGAATCATGCCATCGTATTCTTGCACTCACTGTTCTGACAAAATCACATTGTAGAGTAACACAGTGCTATCTCCATGTCCATCAACACTCAAAGGAAATCATGCATTTGCTCTAGAAGCTGAAGCTGTTTAATGGAGAGGAGCAGTGATCTCTTACCGCCACCCACTCTCATCATGTCAGATAATTAGTCTCTATATAGGCAGAGTACTGGAAAGAGAAGATGGAGAATCAGGATTTGGAGGTGGATGCTACCATTGTAGCAATAACCGAGACACTCCTCCTGAGGCAGACTGATAAAAAAGTGAGAAAAATGACCAAATGAAAGAATCTTAGAATAAATAGACTAATATAACTAACTCCTGGAGGCGGCAGGCTGGGGTGCTGTTGCTTCCCAAGGCTGCAACCCCACAAACCCCTAACTCCCAGCGTGCTCTCGCTGTAAAACCCTTGGCCTGAATCGAGCCACGGTGCTTTGCAACTGCTCTGCTCATGCTGCTCTGCTTCGTGTGGTCGGCTCAGCCTTCACCAAAGCCCTCCTGGCTGGGCGGCCTGACCAGCTGGCTCAACAGCCATTTTCACGGGGTTGCTGTCTGGAGGAAGGCGTGCTTGCACGGCACGTGCAGGCAGAACAGTGTCTGCTCAGGGGAGGAGGTGACAGCTCATGTCGCGGCACTTGGTGCCACAGGGCTGGAAACCAAACTGCCTTGCCTTGGCTTTGTGGGAAGGAGGAGCTGCTAAAATGGAGCACGAGAGAAGTAGTGCTGGGCATTTTGCCCCTAAAAGTCAAAACATCGGCATTTCTGTGAGGAGGATGGCATGGAAAAGATACGGTTTCAGACATAAATGACTCAAGAAAAATGGAGCGCCAGCTCTACAGCTGCCTGAAAAACCTGAGTTGCTCCTTGTTTGTGTGCAGGCATTCGTTAATGACATAATCTCCTCTTCTTGCATTTTTGTTTAAATGAGTCTAACAGATGGGCACACAAGAATTCACACTGCATCAACATTCATCTGGTAATTTCATTTAACTCTAACTTAAACAACTTTTCAATTTCTTCTGACAGTTTTTTTTTTTAACCTGTACCTAGAAGCTGAATTGGGTAAATACCCCAAATACCTTCATGAACATGAGCCTGAATCATTTTATTATTAAAACAATGGAAATCATAGAAGCATAGAACCACAAAATCTTTCTTTTGGTTTCACTGGGGAGTTATTAAAGCATATAAACAGAAGTAATTAACAAATACAGTAAAGAAACTGTTTGCAGGCAAGTGATCACCAGAAGAAGAGGCAAAATGCAGCAAATAAATTATTGACTACTAGTGATTTGCCCATAACGACTATATATTCTGCCTTGTCTTCTTTTTAAAAAATGAGCATTTATTTTATGCGATGCAGCTCCTTGTGCTTCTACCAACCTGTGCATATGCTCACGCTGAAACAGGACAACCTTCAAGGAAGAGGGGTGGTGAGCAGGTGCTCACAGGAGTTTTGCATGGCTGGAAGGCATCTCCTGGCTCTCTTCCAGCCCCTTTTCTCTCTGTTAGTGGCCTTCAACAGAATTGTACGCTTCAACTCAAAAGCATTACATGATTAACATGCTTAAAACTGTTTCTATTCATCTTGAAGGAAAATAGATGCTTAGGCTTATGCATTTAAATAATCCTTGCACTTTGTGCAGGTTTAATGTTAAACAGATGCAAAATGTTTACAGGACAAGGGTCTCAAATCATTTAAACAAAGTTGTGCTGAGCAATGATCATCATTAAAATAAGTGGTCAGAAACTCCCTTAGCAGTGTTTAATGCAGCGTTCCTACTTTCTTGTGCATAAATAAAGCAAATGTTACTGGAATCTAGGGAAAGGCTGCTATCTTTTCACTTGGATCCAAAGCTGTGATTGCAGCTTGTGTGGCAACTAGCTCTCTTAGACACTCGTCACAGCAGATGTGGTTTTAGCAGCTGGGTGCTGAACCATGACTGTATCACAGCCCATGCTGCCACATCCATACCTGCACTGATGCTGGGGCCGAATCCCGCTTGCTTATGTCCAAGTGAGCTGCAGCCAGTGCTCTGGAGTGCAACCCGTGAGGTTGCCTATAAATATCTGGGCAATTTGGCTTACTAAAATTCTTTTTTTACATGCCTCTGTCTGTCTCTTCTCTTTATAAACCTGCCTCTACAAACTGGTGGGATTACCACTTTTACCCCAGGGGCTGCAGCTATCTTTCCTTTGCATTAATGACATACATTCTGGAAGTCAAGAGCAAAGAAGTTTTTTGCCAAATGCAAAAAGCTGTTTCGTTAGCTGGTATAATTAGCAGAGCTCAAAAGAGGATGACAGAAAATGAGGCAAGGAGCTCTGCTAGATTGTGCCAGGTGAGGACCTGCTCCAATGAGTTTTTTAGAAATCCAGAAAGGAAGCTGCTGGTGTGCTGCACCTTCTCTGCTTGGGGATTCTCCAGTGTACAGTGATTATTTGTCTGGCCTCATGTGGCTTGAAAGAGAAGCATTTGCATAAACAAGAGAGAAAGTATCAGCAATCCCAAATGTCCCTTGTCTTGGTTTGGGCTATAATTTGATCTCAGATGTTACACTAATGTCAGCTGGGCTAATTAAAGAAAATGCCTTTCCTTCAAAAAAACAAATTCCACATTACCATAGGAACAAGTCCATACTCACTGAAGCACAGCATCTTGGTTGATTCCTGAGTTGTTCACATTCTCGATGGAATTCTGCCTTTTAAATGAAAAACCTCCAAGGCTGCACAGCACGTGCAGGTGAGCAGGGTGGGTAGTTTCATCCAGGCGGATGGCTGCACGCCTGCGTATTCAATCCTCTGTCTCCCCTGGATGCACTTGTACCAGGTGAGCTGTGAAGAAACACCTGAGGGAAACATAAAACCTTTCAGATTTGTGAACTCTGCAAAGATTCACCCTTTCCGATACATCTATATACCATTTTCCCTCCAGCTGGAAATCACAGTGTTTTGTTCTTTTCAAACCTATTATTTAAAAAGCAGCGAGTGGGCTTGAGCCTGCTGAGCGATGTCAGCTCCCATGGAGGGTCCCCTGCGTTGCCTCCGCCACCCATGACCAGCCTGGGGGAGATGGGGGACATGTGGGTGCTGGAGGGGCACGCTGAAGTTGTGCCTTCTGCCTTGCCAGGGACCACTTGCTCCTGAAAGCAAGCTCAGATGTCCCTGTCAGGGAGTGCTGGCACAGCTACATTGTCCAGTATCTATATCCACTGCAATTCCCAAATGGCCACCATGTTCAACAATATCTTCCTCACACAGAAATGCTCTTGCTACAGATTTTGGGCAGGATTTGGATGTCTGTGACACTGAGATCTCAGACTCTAACAGATCTTCACCCAGTTCTATTTGCTAAAACTTCTGACCCAAATATTCAGATGTCTCAGTTTGGATGGAGTTTTTTTCCCCCAGCTGTCATGCCTTGCTAGCAGAGTTTACCTTCTCTTGGGAATAGCTGCTTCCCCAGGTGAGAACTGCACATGTAGTTAACTAGTCAGTGCTCAAGTCAGTCCTTGATTCATAATCCAGAAAAAGCCTTTAAAAGCTGCACTCGGGGTGCAGATGGCATTTAACATACAAGGTTAGCTAAGCTCAGCACCCCGCTGCACGACTGCTGCTGTTGCACCGCAGGCCCCGTCCCTGAGGAGGCCCCTCAGGAAGGGGAGAACTGAAGCCGAAGGGGGATAACGAAGCAGTGATGCTCAGGCAACAAGGGCAGCATTCAGAGCAATGAGGGGAACAGTGAAAAGTGAGAAGAGAAGAAAGTTACCAATGTTGCTCGTTTCAATGTGGAGCCAACAGGCTGCAACAGGCAGCGATGTATTGAATCTCTAGCATTACAGATGTGCCGTAGCTTGAGCTGTCTGAAACCCTGTCATCTAGAGACTCCTTCTTTTTAATATGCTGCTTTGTTTTTAAAAGCCTCTCCCAGGCTTTAGCAATCAGGTTCTGGGAGGAAATATTCCAAGAGTGGTGAAAGACAGTCTTCTGGAGACCCCCACATCTAAGGGCTGGGACCGGCTCCCTTTGCTTGTCACGGTGTGCCTATGCTGTCGCATTATTTGGCTCCCTGCTTCATTTTGGGGCTACAGTCCCCACCTGGCACATGGCTGCTTAAATCTCAGCTCGCTCCCAGGCTACCGACGGCGATGCAGTGGTCGCCTTGCTCCGAAACAAAACCCAGGTGCAGTTCTGCAGGGGGCTGCCCCATACCCAGTATGGGTGAGCGGGCACCAGGTTTGGCTCCCTGTGCCCTGCAGAGCCCTCCAACACCACCCCCACGGTAACATCACCAGGGTATGCCGCCCACAGCGTTTTGCTCTGAAAGCACCATTCAGCTCACCAGTTAACACTGTCAGCTCCTCATTTTGGACACCACAAGCCGAGGAAAGCGCACACGTGTAACATGCGGGGCCCAACGGAGACTGCGTGCCCGCTGTTAGCAGTGGAGACAGCGGCCGTGTGCTCTGTGGGCAGGGGGTCTGAGCAGCGAGGGCACGAGGGCCGGAGCAGCGAGTGGGGTGGGAGTCCCTGGAGCAGGTACGTCCAGCAGCAGAGGTGTAGCCTGAGATATCGGAGCCGGCTCTGTGCCGGTCCCCCACGCGCTCGGCCACGGGGCTGTGCAGCAGCGTGCCAGGATGGGTGTCTGGGCGGAAGGAGGTGCAGAGCTGGCACCTGGCAGATTCCTGTGCAAAGCTGGGCCATGTTATTTGCCTTTCTTTGAATTGTGCTTCTGCTTGTTTGGTCTGTTTGAGGGTTTTTTTGCCAGGAAATGTGGTGTTTATTTTTCCCAGTGCCTGCAGAAACTCCTGTATCTTACCTCTCCCTCTGTAGCAGGCAACAACTGCAATGCCCCCCCCCCTTTTAATTTTTTTTTTTTTTTTTTGCTTGGTTTCCACAGCAGAGGACCCATTATTGACTGTTGTGAAAATATGGGTCTCATTCAGCAATGCAGCAAAGTGTAGATGGAGGCGGGGGGGAACCAGAGAAGTCTGACTGAGAAGTGCAAGACTGGACTGAAGCAAAAACCCTGGCCAGATGTGGGGTGGAAGTTCAGAAAGAGCAGAAGATGGTATGAAAAAGAAAAGACAACCCTGCGTAGAAGTCCTGTACAGTCGTTCATATTTGGGCTGCAAGGTGGTGGTGGTGGCCCCACAGCAGGAGAACCGATATTCACGGCTCCGTGACTGCTGTGCGGCTGCCGGGCAGCTGCTGCGGGTGCAGCACCCGCGGGCCAGGGGAAAGCGGAGCAGACCCAGGGAAGGCCGGGCTGCGCGGGCGGGCCCGCCGTGCCGCTCTGCTCCCCGGGGAGAGGCTCGGGCAGGACGCGGTGCCCACGCCGTCCCCCACACCCGGGCCTGAGCCCGGCCTCGTGTGCTCCCGATGGCTCGGGCGGGAGCTCAGGCGCGGGTGGGAGGCACGGGCACCCAGCCCCGCACAGGAGACAGGTTGCGGGCAGGCGGTGCTGCCTGTGCCCGCCGGGGGCTGAGCACCCACCCCGGCCGGGAGGGCGCAGGGCCACGGGGGACGAGGCAGAAGGGAGCACGGTGCGTGTGTAGCAGGCGTGGGCCAGCTGAGCCTCCCCGGGGTGCCGGGGGACAGGCTCCGAGCTGCCCGGGGAGAAGTTTTCCGAAGGCGCCAGGTGAGCGCAGGCGAGGGCAGGGGACGCTGCCGGCACCCCCAGCCGGGGCGGGGCGGGGCGGGCAGCGGGCAGGGCCGGGGCGGGCAGCGGGTGCCGGGCGGGCCGGGGCCGGGGCGGCGGGGCGCCGGCGGGGGGCGGAGGGCCGGCGTCCGTCTCGGCGGGGCCGCCCCGCTGCAGTCTCCCGGCAGCCCGGGAGGAGGAGACGGCGGGGCGCGCAGGAGGCAGCGGGGCAGCCCCGCCGAGACGGACGCCGGGCGGGCGGCAGCTCCGCGCCCCGCCGCTCCCGCCGCCCGCGCCCCGCGACCCCCGGCCCCATGGCGGGGCCCTGGGCCGCCCTGCTGCTCCTCGCCGCCCTGCTGCCCGCCGCCGCGCCAGGTAGGCAGCCGCCCCGGGCGCCCGCCCGGAGGCGCCTCCGCTCCGCGCGGCCGTGGGGGAGCCTCTGCCGGCCCACGCGTGCGGCTGCCGGCCCCCGCGGCCGGCGTGCCCCGCTCGCCCCCGCGGGCTGCGCGGCGGGGAGGTGCGGGGCCGTTTCGGGGCGCAGCGCTGAGGGGCGACGGGGTGCCTCGGGGCGTCGCGGGGGGTCACCCCGCCTGGCCGAGCCGGGCCGCCCGCCGCGCCCCGGCCGAGGCACCTGCCGCTGCCCCGGGCCTCTGCCCGTCCCTCCGCCGGCGCCGGGGCGGGCGGAGCGGCCGCGGCAGCGCTTCCCTCCCGCCGGCTGGGGTGGGAGACCCGAGCGGGCAGGGAGGGTCTGCAGAGCCGGGGCGAGCCCGGCGCCGAGGGCCGGGGGGACCCCCGCGGCTGCCGGAGACCGGGGCCCTCCGCAGTCAGCCCGCTGCGGCTCGGCGGCGCTTGGGACCGCCGCGGGGCTGCAGCCCGCAAGGGCGCTCCCGGCCGCACGGGCGCTGAGGGCACCGGAGGGCTCCTTCCCTCCTGCCTCCAGCCCCTCTCTGCCTTCCTCCCGCTGGCAGCGGGTGCCGGTCCCGCCGCCCCGCCTGGGGTCGGCTGAAGGGCCCCGCTCGCTCGGTGGACGGGGCTGACACCGGGCAGCCCCCGCCGAGCATCCCTCTGGAAAGTCGGGCGAGGTCGCCCTTTGCTTCATTCCCGCCGCCGGAGCCCTGTGGATCGGAGCCTGGATCAGCCCGGGCGAGGCTGGGGCTGCTGTCAGGATTCCCCGGGCTCTCAGCCTCCGGTTTAAGCTGCTCTGGAGGTGGGGTCCTGGCGTGGGGTGGCGGATCTTCCCCCTCCTTTCCCGCGTGGGAGCGGTGTGGGTTAACTGCAGCCCCCGCGGCGCCGCAGGCAGCGCCGAGTCCCGCGTCTGCCTCAGCCTGTGCCCGCCAGGTCTTTGCACCAGCGCCCGGCTAGAGGCAGGGTATACAGGGACACGGGGAGGCATTTCAGCACCGGGTTTTAACTGCTGGCTTGCAGTGGCCAGGGCGGTATGGGGACACCTGCGCCCTGGCTCTGGACGCGGTGGCTGCCCCATCTCCAGCCCCATGCTGTAGCTGCAGAGGAGCCAGTCAAGGACGGGAGCATCTTGCTCTCCCAGCACCTCAGGGCTGGGCAGGACCTCATGTCACCCGTGGCTCCTGGTGCGTTTCAATGTGCAGCTAAACAAACTGGAAAATCTGCTTAACCTAGAGCAAGGAAAACATCTTCAAGCCTGGTTTGAAGACCCTGCGCAGCCCTCTCCTCGTGGGCTGCTGGCGGCGTGTGGCTCGCAGGGTGCGCAGTCGCAGGGTAGCGGCAGAGCGCATTTGCAGGAGGCTGAGCACAGAGCAGCTTTGCTGACAGGTGCCCATGTATCCACTGATGTCTCTCTTTCCGTGCTGTGCCCGTCCAGGTTAAGCCTGGGTTCACTCTCCTGGAAGTGGATTTGTAGTAGCGCTGCTCTGTGGCAGTGGGAAATGGAGGGGGAACCGGATCTGCTGTCCCTGGGGCTGCCTGCTGGCAAGTGAGAGGAGAAGGAGGGAAGGGAGCAGGGGAGTTTGTGTGCTGATAGCATGGGCAACATCCATGGGAAACGTCGTAGTCTCTGAGGAAAAGTTAGCTGATGGGCACAGGCAGGCTTTTGCTTCTCTGACTGTGTAATGTCTGAAGTGATTCTAGGGGAGTCTGAAACTTTATGGATGTTACATCCAAAATTTTCAGTGCAGTCTTTCTTCGTTTGCAAGTCCCACACCAATGTGCTGTAAAACCAAGCCAATTTCTGAACAAACCCAAATGTCTTGGCATAGTACTGCACAGAGTGCTGCGTGCTTCCCAGCTACGGACCTCTGCGGCGCACCAAAACCTGCTTGAGTGGGAACGCTGTGCTGTTAACCCCCAGAGGGGCTGTACGGGACGCGGGTGTGGGCTGCACATGTGCTACTTGTCCCTCGTGGTGTGCTGGCCACGCTGGGCAGGCACTGCTTTCCTTCTCCAGTCTAGAGAGTGGTTTATAAGCCACTAAACCCAGACTGTGCCCTGAAGAAGTGCAGTCTCAGGCAGGAGGGCTAGTGGGTGCTGGAGTCCTTTCTCAGGGATTAAAAGCTATCGCTGAGTGTCTTTGCTGCCCTTAGCCTTGCTTTCTCATCTTCTTGCCATGTCTGAAATGGTCCCTTCCCGTTCTCCTGTCCTCGCCTTTCCAGCACGCGCTGTCTAGGTGACCTGTCCCAGACTCACTCTGCGCTTTGGAGCCTTTGCCCAAGTGCTGTGTCTGGGAGATGGGGAGGCTGCCTTGGCTCAGCGGAGGGGCTCCAACAAACGAAGTGAAAGAGCCCTTCGTTTTTTTGTCTGTGGAAAGAAAGAAAAGGTTTTTCCCCAGTGAGGGTCTGGCAGTGGGCTGGTGCTGTCCTTGACTTTGCTTCTGTTTATCAAAATGGAAAGTCAGCATGGGGCATGTGCCTGGGAATGCTATGTGCAATGCTATGTCTCGGGCCAAGGAAGCGTAAGAGAAGGGTGTTGTGCTGGAGCCAGTTTAGGGGCAGATCCCATTTGTGTTTTGCCAAGGCAGATTTTTGCTGCTTGCTGCCAGATCCCGCGTGTGGAAGGATGTA
This sequence comes from Platalea leucorodia, assembly GCF_965183815.1. Classification (NCBI taxonomy): domain Eukaryota; kingdom Metazoa; phylum Chordata; class Aves; order Pelecaniformes; family Threskiornithidae; genus Platalea; species Platalea leucorodia. The sequence goes on along the minus strand of NC_138825.1, from coordinate 53,756,436 downwards.
GAGCACATACTGACAGCGGAAAGCAGTCCTCCTGTAGAAACGCTCCTCCGTTGCTTTTATACAAACAATATTCAAGCACCACCTGTGGCCAGTGGGAGAAATTTGGGAGGAAAGTTAAGAAGAGGCTGAGCCCAGAACAAGAGCTTTGCTGACAGCAGCACTAACTCTCGTTTTCCCTCCTTGTCTGGACTGTGTGACATTAACAGAGAAAGCAGAAGGGAATTTTCCACTTCATTTAGCTCTAAGGAATGTATCTTCTCAGTTATTTAGGACAACGCTGTAATGATCTTAACTGTATAGCTCCGCACCAGCCTCTGGGTGTGTCAGAGGTACGAAAGCCCTTGTGCTGTCCAAGTCTGTAATTCCAGCTCTTCAGACAGCACATGGACCAAGGTTGGCTGGACATGTGGTTAAGAAGATGCTTTCAGAAGCTGAGCTATACAGAAAGAAAACAGAGGGGGGCTGAGTAGATCGTGGAGCAAAATAAAGACACGGTATGCTTTCTCTCTGCCTGCAGAGGGAATGGGATCTTGTCTGTATGATCCAGTGCATTGAGTGAGCATTCATATGCCCCAAAAATACAGCTCCTTCCTCAGACACATTCAGTGCTCAAGTGATGCTGACATTTCTCAGGCAGAACACTGAAATGGTAAATGTGGCTTCTGAATCTCAAGATAACTGAGGCTGGACTTTATGTCTGCTGCAAGTCTGTAGCCATCTGCAGGTGGTCCATTATCTTCAGATCAATAAAGCAAAGCAGTGTTTTCACCAGGCTCAATTTCTGGTGCTCTTTGAGGACCCATGGCTTCTCCAGCTGGCAGCTGTGTCACTGTGTCACCCACCTCTCTCCATCACTGGGGAAGTGCTCAGGTGTGTGGCTAAGGTGGCATCGGGATGTGCTGGCATGAGGCTTTGGGTCTCTTAAATTTACACTGCTGCAGTTTAGGTATAACCAGGACTGGAACCTTTTCCTGACCAAAGACCTCCAGAGTGAGCCTGTGTTTGGTAGCCTGACTGTGATCCCAAGTACTCAAAAACCTGCAGCAAAACCAGCACCTTTTTTTTTTTTTTTTTTTTTTAGTTTTGAAATGTCAGGATCTGCTTATCTTGTTTAACTTGAGTTACCTGTCTTCATGAATTAGTATTCCTTAACTCCTCCCTTGCCTGCCCAAGCAAACCGTTCATAGGGAGGTCCATGCGTGTATCACGGGAACATTTACCGCTTGTTCTGTGTGTGATTTCTGCTCAGGGAGAGGAGGGAGCGTGGATGTTTAGCTATGCCTCCCGTAGACTGCTAAGGCACTAAGCAGGTGAAGTGGTTGCTTTTCCAGAGGGAATGGTGGAGACGTTGATGAGCCTTCCTCTCGGGAAGCACCGTGCTGCTGTTTGCTCCCCGAAGCTGCAGGCGTACCGCGCTCTTGTGCAGCCTTGAGCGGGCAGTCCCAGCGCTGCAGACACTGCGCTGCTCCCTCAGGCAGGTACCAGCGCTCCCTGTTGTGCTTTTATCCCCCACTTGTCTTTTATCGCCACTTGTCTTTTATCGCCACTTGTCTTTTCTGTTTTACAGCCCCGTAAAGCAGCGACGATTTCACTGGTGTGTTGTGCTACAGGATTGCTTTTATTCCTTTGAGTGCAGTTGAAATTATATTTGCTTGGAACTATGAGTGTTTTTTTTGTTATTCCCCAAGATGAGAGATCGCTTCACCCCTGCAGCCTGTGCCCCTGCCCAGCACTGGAGGGAGGGATGAACTGCCAAGTTACGAGGCAGTGAAACCCAGAGGGGAGCAGCAGATCTTGAAGCTGGGGAGATCCTTTCCCTCTGGCTCGTGAGAAGCCCAAGTGTTTTGCTTCCATGTGGGCTGAGAACTTGCGTTTTGTCTGTGTTTGCACTGACACCATAGCCTCTGAGGGGTGGTATGGCTTACATTTTCAGGGCAATAGAGGAGTGATGGGTATTTGGAAGAAGTGGGAGGTCATCTGGAAGATCCTTCGCTGTGTGTGATCCAGTATAAAGCCTTTGAAATCACATTTACATTTTCTTATATGTGTTTGCTATACTGCTGCTTATTCTGCTGTGCTGTTGGCTGCAAGACCTACAATCTGTGTTGAATGTTCACAAACTGCAGTGCCAAAGTAAGCACTGCCAAGATCAAGACAGTGGCTTAAAAAGCACAAGATTTAACAAATAAGAGCTGCTGAGATCTTTTGCTTTGCTGTCTGTTCCCTGAGCCTCTAGGACACACGTTTCTCAGTTCTCCTCCACACCCTGGATGTTTAGGGATTTAGAGGGATGGTATGGTTCAGCCTGCATCTCCACTGCCTGCCTCTTACCAAAGGGGCATTTAAACCAGCAAGGGCATTTTGCAGTGACCCTGCACCTGGCAGATGGACTCCTGATGCTCTGACCCCAGCTCTTGCATTTATTCTTACTTGCGGGCACCAGCAGTGTTTGCCTGCAGCACCTCCTTAGTTGGATTCATTTCCTTTGGGGACATACAAGCACCTGGAAAGTGTCAGGTTTCCCTGGTTCCTCTAAACCTTAGACAAGCTTGTAATGAAAAAGAGTTTTTTTTACGGTGGACCACACGGTTGAGTGCTTAACTGCTATACTGGTAGCAGAGTTAACAAGAGCAACATCAAATGGTGTTTACACGGTGGCTCCTTCATTGCGTGGTCTTGGCTTGCCTGGGGAGATGGGAGGTTGTGCTGACAGCTCATGTGCCTCTGGTCCCCAGCCAGACCTGTGCAGGCTGCTGAGCTTCCTCCGCCTCCTTTGTCCTGGAGGGGATCCTGGTACCTGCCTCTCTCCAGACCTCTTGTCCCGTGTCCTGCCCTCCTAAGGCACACGGCTTCTGGGTTTCTGGCACGCGTAGCTCTGCAGACACCGATTTTTCCTCCCCGGTTCCCCAGGACTGCTCTCTGGGGTGTAATGTAAGGTCTTCTCTCCTCCTCTGCCCTTCAGAGTTTCTGCAAATGCATGTTCAGGCTTCAGTGTGTTTTAATCATAGAATCATTAAGGTTGGAGAAGACCCTTAAGATCATCGTACCATTCACAGCATTTTTGGAATGGTTAAAATCTGTGTAGGTTGTACCATATGTTTCCCGAGCAGCAGTCATCATCCCGAGCAGCCCGCCGTTAGCCCTTCATGAATTACATCTGCGCTGCGGGACGTGGGAGCTCTTCTCATGTGCATACCCCGGCTGTGTCGCACCCCCCTGCTGCGGCAAGAGCCGACCGCGCTTCAGTGCCTCTGAAATCAGTCTGCGTGTGTGGCCCCGTTTTGGTGTAGGTGCTTGCATTTGGCAGAGTTGGTCTATATTTAAAGCAGATAGCCCCGAGGAGTGGAGAAACGAGGAAAGGTGGAAGAAAGACCAAAGTCTTGTAGAAATTGTGTGCTCTAAACAGAGAGCTTTTCCTAAACAAAGGGAACGTTGTTAGTTACATGAGCTGGAATACTGAAATCCTGTTGTAAGGAAAGCAGTCCAAGCTTCTTCTTGCCCTGGAAGAAGACCTAAAAGGTACATCCAAATTTAACTATGTAGGTATTAGAAAGCGGTCTGGAGAAGTGTGCGTTTTAAATCACCCCTCTTCACTGAGTAACTTGATCATCAAATCAGCTCTTCATTAAACAGAGCAAATTACCCTTTGAGGACTGTGGAGTGTGTTCATATTTCATTGTTCCAGCGCAGCTATTTCACTATTACTCATCAAGTCCTCTTGGGCATCTCGCAACGCTCCCGGTTCCAGCAAATCTTTCCGACTGTTGTATTTTTCTGGCGCTAAAACTAATTATTTTTTCCACTGGAGGATTTGGTCGTTCTTAATATATACATCTGCTGTAAAATAAGAGGCAACTCTTCAAATGGTTATTTGTCGTCATGTTTACTGTATAGTTGGCTGCCATATTTTGGCTGAAACTGTTTTTTGGGAAAAAGTGCAGAACTGCTGGAGCTGGAATGTTAGTTTGTCTCTGAAAAGAAGGCAAAAATAAGAGCAATTGAATAGTCAACATAATTTGTTGTGGTACTCTGTAAAGAAGTGCTTTATCCCTCCTCTCAGAGTGGCATCCTTGGAAGGGCGTATGTGGCAGGAAGGGGTTTAGTTGGTAACAGGCAACAACTACCGAGTTTACCTTAAAACTCCCACAACAGAAAGCAGCAGATGTGACTGGCAAACCATGCTGCCGTGGCTGGTGGCTCACGGCATCCAGCACCCGGCCCGAGCCCTGCCACCCGCCTGGCCAGCCCTCGCAGAGCCCCCGGGTGCTCCCGCTGCCGAGCGAGGGAAGCGTGGGAGCAGCACACCGTGCCCACCTCTGCCGCCCCACCGGCAGCATCAGAAGCAGCGAGCCCTGGAGGTTTGCTCTCTGGTCCCTGCTTTCCTGCTGCAGAAGTAGCCGGGCCTCATCTTTTCGGCCTTGGGAAGCCAGCATTTAGTTTTGCCTGTGCTGCTGAGGTCCTTGGGCCAGAGCATCCCAGCATGCAGGCTGCGGCCAGATAGATGGGGGGCTGGATTTAGATGCTGTTATTCCTGCTGGGTAGTGTCTTGCTTCACGTGGCAGCCCTGCTGAAATAGCTAACGGTGTCAGCATCTGGCCCTGCATGAGCAGTTGAGCTGCACTTTCGCGTAGTCTGAATGCCTTTCCCTTTCATCACCTTTTGAAGCCATGCCGAGTTTGGTGACATAATTGTGTGGTCTAAAGACCACATTGGATGCTTTGCAGATGGCCCCGCAGCTCACGCACGGAGAGACTGTAGCAGCATGAAGCCGTCGGCAGTCCGGAGACTTGGCAGAAGGCTTGCCGCACTTTGCAGGAGTGGGTGCTCTGGGTTATGTGTACGCAGCCTTACCGTCTGCGTCAGCTGAGCTTCGCGTCCGCTTCTCTCCTCCCTGTGCTATCGGTTTGACGTTTCTGGTCTCCCAAAGTAAATATATTATAAACAATTTAAGAGCGAATGGCAGTGATGGAAAGGGTCCGTCTGAGCCATGGACTGAGACTTCAGCCTGATTTCAGGTTGCATGTATTTTTAATATACGTATTTGGTAAGCGTCTGCAGTCTTATTACTGGGGAGGTGGGCTGGGGATCACAAGACCTGGTTTCATTCATAGGTCTGAGACAGACTTTCAAAGTGACATCTCACCTTTCCTGGGCTCCATCGGCCCTGGTTTCAAAATGAGTTGAATGCTTTTTCCGCACTGTGGTGCTGGAGAACTGCCCAACCTAAGCCGCTGTACTCTTCTGCTTGAAACTTTCCAAACAAGAAGTAATGACTGAAATCTTTTCCGAGATGCTCAGTAGTATCTCTGCAGGGTTTTATCAAACCTCAGTAAGAGACTGTTGGTTTTGTACTGTCGTTGCACGTAGCATCCCTGCAAAGCGGTGAGCTGACTCTCCCCTGAGGTGGAGAGGGGTGCACGGGCTCAAGTTCCCCTCCATGACTCAGGACACGGGTTCTGATGTTGTCCCTGCTGTAGACTGCCTCTTGTCTATTGTGTATTGGGCTGTGATTTGCGATACACTTACACACATGCTTATCTGCTGTGTGTGGTGGTACTCCCTGAAATAGCTGGACACAGCTGAAGGAAGTACATGCATATTATTTTGCTGGATTGAACCTGCAAACTGATGAGGCTTGGTGTCTTCCTCTCCAGTCTGGGGATGTTAATCCAGCTGCACCACAGAGAGGTGCTTGAGGATAAATTCAGCTTGGTGATCAGGTCACATTTCTCTGGTGAAAGAGACTATAAGCACAGGCTTGGAGAGCCTGAAAATGTAGGGTATCCCAGCTTTCCATACATTCCAGCCAGTCAACTTCAGAGTCTACTTGGGACTGTTTAGAAAGTGATTTTTAATTCCTGCTTTTTATTGACTTCTGTGTTCCTTAACTTGTTTGTTTTGAGAGTGAAATGATTTACTATCGATCTAGATACTTGCTGTGTTGTAGGATCTTAGGGCAGCTTTGGTGATGCTGGAGCCCTGCTCCCGAGTCTCAGGTCCAAAGCTGTATGTACGCAGAGGAGAGGGGAAGAGCTGCACTCGGAGAGCGTGGCTGTAAAGACCTGAATACCTTTTCCTACCATGATGACCCACCAAGAAGATCCCGAAGGGCTTCCATCCCTTGAAGTGTCTGGTGCTTGCAGACACAGAAGAAATTGCTCTCTTCCCAAAGAAACAAAGCCAACAGAAAACAAAATTAAACAGAAAAAATAAGCTCTTCTGTGATGGCACAGCAACAGTATTGAAAACCTAGAAAGTCTAAACCTTAAACAGCAATATTAGCAAGCCAAATTTTCTTGTTAGTTAGATGTGTGTAGTACTGTACTCTTTTTGTTTGCAATGTGATGATTGCTGTGCCAGGGCGCTGAGTTCCTGTTCTTCGCTCTTACTGGCTACCGTAAGTCAAGCTGGTCCTCCGGGAGCGTGAGTGCCTGCTGAAATCGGTGTCAGGGGACCGACTGCTCAGCGGGCACCATGTGCGTCTTCGTGAAAGCCCTTCCCAGTCAGGGTCAGAGCTGCTGGGTTTCAGTTGCTGAGTGCAAGGTAATACCTGTTCATTGCCACGAGATGTCTCAGACCGTACGTGCTCCTCAGCTGCCTTCCCAGCAGTTCAGTCCCCGGTGGGGGGACGTGCCATGCCCTTGGAAGTGCTGATTGCTGAGGGCCAGACACCTCCGCAAACACACTCCCTTTCCTCACTTCCCTCACTTTCCAGCAAAAACAGCTGCTTAAATTACCCTCAGGGAGGAATGATGAGTGCTGTGAGACATTGTGGGGTTCTGGTCGTGTTTGGTACCACGCTGTGTAGGTTGGGCTGGAAACCTGAAGCTGATGATGTGACATGGGAATGGGAATGAGTGCGAAACCTTGGAGGGGTGGAAATAGATTTCAGACCACCACTTCAGTAAAGTTAAAAGGGAAATGGCTTTGTATTGGCTTAGATCTTTCCTTGTGGTGGTGGCAAGCAAGCTGTCCCACGTTGTGCTGGCACAGGGCAGTCGTAGCGATGCAGGAAGGCTGGTGTGGGCATGGCTGTGCCTGCACAGTGATGCAGTGGGAGCATGTCTGGGAGAGGATGGTTTCCACACTCCCCATTAGGAATGGAGGGAAGGAACCGTCCATGTATGTGTTGGCGGAGAGGAGGGAGAAAGAAATACAAGAGAAAACAAGTTGGTGGTTTTTTTCTAGCACCAGCAGGGAGAGAGGAAGGATGTCAGCCCAGTGGAGAGAGCTGAAGTGAGAGCTCAGGTAATTGATGGACCTCAGGGTCTGGTGGGGGCAAGCATCAGAGTAGCTGATGGGTTAGTATGGATGTTTCTGAAAGAAGGTGGTGTGCCTGAAGAGAGAGGGGATTATTTTTAGCATTTTTCCACCATTCTACCTGTTGCTTTCATTGGGGAGAAGCAAGTTTTTTCTTAAGACCGGAGCCTTGCAGAACAGGCTGCTAATAATTGCAGTAAGGGTGGCAGAAACAGACCCTATGAATACAAACGTAAGAGCCTCCATAAAATTAGCCATAGGGTTTGCAAGATTTTTGGCAATAAGAAAGGAGCCATTTGGCCTTTTCAGCAAGAGGGGCGTCTTGCGAATATATATTTTAAGCTGCTTGTGCTGTATAAATATATATTTTTAAAAAAACCCAAACTTTTGTTATGGTTACAAGTGGTCCCTGTAAAAACCGAGAAGGCAAATAGTGAAACTTTGAAATGTCTGTAGGATCTTTTGAGTAATTTGGGGCCCCTTTGTATGGAAGGAAATCAGTGTGTTTCAGGAAGCTTTGCTGCTTTAACAAAATGTTTGTGCTACTGAACGGTAGCAGATGGCTAACCCAGAAGACAGTAGCGAGTTGCTTAAGCTACTTGTAAAGCAGTGCAAATTTCTTTGCCTTGCTAGTAATGGCCAGCCTTGATTTGAAGGGTCCAAGCTAGGGCTTTGTCTCTGCTGTCACTGCAGGGCTGCTTCCCCAGCGTTGGCCATGCAGAACGTCCAGATCCAGGCTGCCCATAACTCTGTTGAGTAACATCTCCTTGCATGCCATGCAGGTCTAGTCAAAGCCCTGTGACAGTAGAAGATATTAGTCATAGATGTAAGGGCTGGTTTTCAGCAGGAGCTCATTATAGGGGCTGGCCAGTGTTGATGACGGGATGTTCAGAGCTCACAAGCAAAGCGGGCAATGCCGTATGGGTGTTTTGGTATTTGAAAGCTTCATTCCTCTGAACTGCACCAATGCCAGCTCAGCATCAGAGGGTTACCTAGCAGCAGTCGGAGAGCATACTGTATCAGTACACCCTTTCACTCCATCCCTCCTTCCAAATCTCCCACTTTGTGTGCTCAAACAACGATACATGAATAACACAAAATAGAAGTCCATGCACATTAGTAATGTATGGCTCTGGCAGGCTGCTAGCTATGGCATGTTAAAGGCTCTGAAAGTCTACAGTGGTCCTTCCCGAGTCTTGCTCTCCTGATTTTTGCAGAGGCTTTGTTGACTTGAAGGGTTGATTTTCTTCTCCGAATGTCCCTCTTGCTGTATATCCCACTGGTCAGGGATACTCTATGCTGCGTGGGGAGAAGCCGCAAGTTTTGCACCTCAACATTGGAGGCCAAACCATCAGTTGCTTTGTAGATATTTGTGTTTTCAGTTCTAGATATCCCTGGGCTACACCAAGGAAGATGGCATGGATTCTCTTTTACAAACCTGAAGAGCTGTGAGTGTATCTTTTCGATATGTTCAGCTGCTTTTCAAGCGTATTAATTGGGTAAAATCTTTGCTGACCATCCCAGCTAGTAGTTGACAGACCATGATGTGTTAAACTGATGTGGTGATTGCAGGTGGCTGCTGCCATTTGCCTCAGTCGTGTCTGCTCAGCTATGGTAGGACTAGTTATAGGGTAGTGTGTAATACAAACCAGGGCTTTGCATGAAGACATTGCTTTGAATATGACTGCAGAAGTTTGCTTTTTGAAAATGAAATGAAATAAGAAGGTCATTTATTGGTAATGAAGATCTGTGCGTATCCATTTCTTCTCTGAGCCCAACCTAGTGCAGAGCTCCTGAGAACAGCGAGAATACTATTCTGGCCATTTCCCTGGCATGCGCTTTATCTACCATCTATGAGTTTTGCACTTTGGGAGACTTGGAGTGCGTGCCGCCAGCTTCCCTTTTCAGGGTACAAAGCTATGTATGTACCTTTTGAAAGATCTTTTACAATAAATAATGTGGAATAAAGTTATTTAGAAGAATCAGGGCTGGTGTTATTTCAAGACATGAATTGTGAGAAGTTTTATATTACAGGTAGATAAATAATGTTTTAGTGGTTTTTTATTTGCATTTTTCATGAAGAGGAAGAAGCAAAGACTGTGTTATTTTAGGATGTACTTTTTCCAATCCCTGTGAAGAAACTTAATCTCTGAGAACTGCTAATGAAAGAGCAGAGACTAACGTTGAGCCAGTGTTTTGTTCTTAGCTAACCTGTACCTTGGGAAACTCTCAGACTTTTCTGATTTATGAAAGGTTTGCAATGTGAAATAAAAATGGAGAGTTTTAACTTCTTTTTTCCTTCTATGCATGATGAAGCTTGAATTCCTACTCTCTGACTTTGCGAGTCTGAGGCATTTTTGGCAGTTTCTAGTGGAAAGTTGAACGTGCACTTCAACTAGAGATGGAATGGAAAGACTTTACATAAACATGTGAATCTCCAGTAGATTAAAAAATCTGTGCTACTTTACAGGGTAAGGGAGCAGGTTTAGATATATTGAGGTGGTTTTGGAGAGAGGTGTAAACCAAACCCCTGCACATGCAAGTAATCAGAGCCCTTAAGGAGGATGATTTGTTGAAGTCTGTGGTATGCATAAAGGAATGAACCAAAAGCAGAGCCACACCATCCGGATTGCCAGCACTTTGGATCCAAAGCTAATCTTTGCTTCAGAAATGTCTCACTGACCCTATTTTTCTTTTTTTTTTTTTTTTTTGTGTGTGTGTGAAAATCACAGTTTTCTGGGATTTTCGAAATCCCAGGTATCTAAAGAACAGTTGAAGCCATGACTTTTTGGCTAGTTGTGGCTTGGATAAGACTTGTCACTGTTTCCACAAATGACTGATGTAGTCCATTTGGTGGCTGTTAAAGTGCCCAAGGGTTTTTCAGAGGGTCTGTAGAGTGGGGATGTAAAGGTGAAGGTGGCTGAGAGTTGTCAGTTCTCCCCCACAGCCTGACACCCCAAACCAATACAGAGAAGGTTAGTATTTGTCTCCTGCTTTGAGGATCTACCATAAAACGTCCCAGTAGCCAAGAGCTGAGCAAGGTTTGGAAGGAAATTAAGTGTTTGAATAGGAGTATTTCATTAAAAATACAATTCACGTATAAAGTGAATAATATGAGCTAAGCATATAAAGCTTTGTGCTTTATGGATGTGGGTAGCCACTGCTTGATGAGGTTGGAGTGAAAGCTGGTGCAGAAAGAGAACTGTGCTGCCTGCTGTGACTTTCCATAAGCCTAGTCCATATCTCCCATCAGGATAATTACACACGGTGTTTTCTTCAGCCTTTGAATGAGCAGGGCCTCATTCTTCACTTGACTGCCTCTGTAACGTGCCACTGATTTTAACGAGATTGCACTAACGTGAAAGCAGAGCAATGGAGTGAAGATTTAGGTTCATAAGAAGTAATCCAGGTGCACAGCGTAAAGATGCTGCCACGGTTTAGTTAGCCTCCTAATGAGCAGTGCAATTTTAGTAGGTGTGTTTTCCTCCCTGTAGATCTATGGCCATACCTGCAGGAAGCAGGACAGAGGTTGGCTCGCAGGAGCGCATGTTCTGGCTCTGACTTGTGTCCCCTGCCAACCCACTTCAAAGCTAGCTCAGGCCGCTGGGACGCGGGGAGGGACGCAGTGGTGGAGGGGATGCATGACAGCCTAGAAACAATACCCTCTTTTTTTACTACCTTTCCTGCAGGCACCCTTTGAGGCCCACCTAGAGGGGAATAGGCTGGCTCACCTGCAAGCCATCCATACGGGGGTGAGAATAAATGTGGGTAGGCTGCAATGCAGTGACTCCCAGACCCAGGTTCCATGTCCAGACTGGGCAGAGCGGCATCGTGCAAGCTCCATGCTGGTGTCACTGCTAGCGAGAAGGGCATCCATGGGCTTGTGATCCTGGACAGCTGGGTCACCCTTCCCGTCTAGCCATACCTGTGCATGCGTCAGCTGTGGGTGGAAAAGTACCAGTTCAATCTTCAACTTAAAGAAAGCTCTGCATATGTTCCCTTGTGTGGAAATCTCTAAAGAAAGCTTTCCCTCAGTGGCAGCTTCACAGAATATGAGAAAGCCACTGAGATTAAGTCAGTCTGAGCAAATTTTTTGTCTTCTTCAATGTTTTCATGAAACCATCAGAAATTTCAGTTAAACGGAGCAGTGCTAGCAGATGATGTAATTTCTTCCTACTGCCATGGTGGATTTTACCGTGTGCATTGTACCAGGGGTCAATTTTTTCCTGTAGAAACACATGTAGAGGTTATGGCTCAGAAGTATCAGCTCTCAGCATGGGAGTCAGTATATTTTACAAGAGAGATAATATCCATACTGGTGCAAGCTTTGTGTTATCTTCGTGCCGCCTTCTGCTGTTGTCATGGACAAAATTGCCAAGTTGTTCGAGGAGAGTGAGAGTGTTGCTGCTCGTCACAGGTTGTGCAGCCAAAATCCTGCCTGGGCTCCAGGGGGCACCTCCAGTAGCCCCATGCCCCTGACAGCCTTTGAACTGTTTTGGGGACAAGCAGCAGACTGGGGCGGCAGAGAGGAAAGGGGAGCCCTGCTTTCCAGGAGCTTGCAGTGGCAGGGCCCGTTGAAGCCCATGGGTTTGCCCTGGCCACCAGTGACAGATGGATCCTGCCCATGCAGGCCGATATGCTCATGCATGTGGGCCCTTGGGTCTGCCCTGAGGAGCTGTGGAGTCGCTCAGGGGGATCCTACTGCCTCGGGAATGTCTCAGGGGATCGTTTCTTATCCTACCTTCTTCTCCTGCACTCAGAGAGAGCAATGCGAAGTGGGCTTAAAGCCACTTTCTCCCCACTAAGGAAAGTGTTACCTCTTGCGATACCGATGGGCTGGTTTAACATCGATTCAACTGTGCATCCAGGGCCAGTGCAGTTAAAGGCCCCAGGCGTTGTAGAGGCGGCTGTGCAAAGTGCGTAAGGATGGTGCACACATGCAGGTGGAAGTCAGGGATGTCCCAGGAGAGACATGCCTTCCACATATTCAGCACTGTGTGGCGGATTTCTCCTCTGTGGTGTCCAGTTCTTCAATGGACAGGGAATTTTCAATGCCTGATTTGACAGCAAAATATGCATAAAAAAGCAGTATGAGTCAGGTGACCCTGAATTTAAAGAGGAGACTAACCAAAATTGTAGGTCTGCTAGCTTTGTGGCAGTATCATGTTTGCTCTTTACTTTTCTTACATGGTTTTGAGGTACTGTATGCTTCATTTTAGACTGTCAGAAACACAGAAGTTGCCTCACTTTTGAGTAAATAAAGAATGAAAAGAACAAATTGGAGGTGAACATAATGTGGAGACTACAGTCATGAGCACAGCGTGGAAAGACACAAGCTTTGAAGGGGTGCGTTTTGTTCCAGACAATGTCTTGCCACGGCATGAGTTGCTCGGCGTGGGTTCACGTTCTGATTTTCTCAGGCAGGTTTCCTTCCCGTCACTGAACTTCTGACTAGGGCTAGAGAACAACCTTTACAAGGATAGTCTAGAGGAAAACAAGCTCAGTTAACTTTATCCTGTGCTTTTGTCATGTTTGTGATTGCAGTCAGATTAAATTCAGACTTCACCACTTAAAGCGCCCTTAGGCTCTGATTTATCTCAGAAACAGGGCTTAAGATGTGAGTTGATATTTGTGCTATTTCTGCAATTGAATATCCACTGAAGCCAAGGAATGTGAGTTTCTTGCCCACTAGGAAGGGTCTGAGTGTGTTGGGAGCCACCAGCTGAGACAGTCAGGAGTCCTGTGGGACGGTGCAGTGCCAGCACTGGGAAACCACTTGGGGGAGAAGCACTAATATTCCCTCCTTCCTTAGTATGAGGGATGTGCATGGAGGAATCAGTTGGGATCAGTGGCTTTATCAGGCCCATTCACGGCTCATGTTATTCCTCTTTGTTGTATGGATGGTGTAAAAGAAGTAGGTTAGCTTTGCTATAAACTTATTTTTCTCTTAAATCAGTGAGTCCCCCTTCTTGCAAACCGAATTTCCAGTGACAGGCATGATAAAGGAGAGGTTCCCACTGAAGCCAGGGAGCTTTGTGTCAAACCTGGAGTACCACAGAGGTCCAGTCCCTCCTTACCCCCTTCCATTTTTAAGCCTGGAAAAGGTTAGACTTAAAGTCAGTAAACAAAGATAAAAAGGATACCCACATATACATTTGAAACTCACTCAAATATTATAGATTTGACATTTATTTTTTATCAAAAGCTTAAAGGCTGTAAGCCTAATTCTTAGGTGGATGGTGCCACCTAATCCAGCTGGGCTCTCATCCTGTGGCTGGTCGCCAGACTCCTGAGGAATAGCCAGAGTCAGAGTTGTGGCTCTGTCCTGCATGGGAAGACAAATCCTGACGTTGTCAGTCGTTTTGGCAGTATCTCTGGCCAATATGGTTGAGCCATGTCAAAGAGAACAATCCACCAGAAATAAAATTGGTTTTGCCAGATGAAGAACTTCAAATACTTCAAATGTAATCAAGCTAATAATATCAGGACCTTGAAAGATGCATTCAAGAGAATCCCAAAGGAAAATTAGAAAGAGCAGTTCTAGCAAGAGAAACAGAGTAATACCAACGTGAGTTAGTATTAAACAGCCAGGTGGAGGAGACGTATCTAAACAAAGGGATAGTTTGAGTGGCAAGTTTAAAAGCCACTTTCCAACGCTGCTTTTGAAGTAGCAGGTTTTAAAAACACTTCCAAAATGGGTCTGCCAAATGTTCAGCTTTTTCCATTTTTTGTTTATTAGGGAGTGGAGAATAATTAAAGTTTTTATGACATACAAAGTACATTCTTCACTAAATGTCACTCCGTTTTCTCTTAGCAATTGAAGATTTTGTTGGAGAAGGGTTACAGCTCTACATACCGTACGTGATTTTACAGTCTATGCTACATCTATCCATCTCCATCTCACTGCCTTATGCTTGGAAGTTTTCAGGAGGCCTGGTGCTGGAATGGCTTTCATGTTTTATTCTCCCAGAAGTGGCTGCTCAGTTGAACAGTGGGCTGTAGTTCTCCAGGAACTGAAACAGTGGCCTGATGTAAACCATGTGTTTTGGAGCCCGGGCCGTGCGCTTTGTGTGAGTGGCAGCGGGGAGCCCTGGGGCCAGAGCCGTGCAGCCAGGAGAGGTTGCAACCCTCCTGCTCAATTCTCCGGGACTGTCAGGGTGGGTTTTTTGTCATCTCAGTGGACCTGAAGGAGCAATGACTTGCTGCCTCTCCCTCCAGAGCAGGAGTAAGTTTCAAAATAAGCTGGAGACAGAGGGTGCTACTAAGGTTTCAGCTGGGAGTGCACCAAAGAGCATTTTGGACAAAGTCTTGAATCAAAGAACTCAAATGCATGTGGTGAGGGATATTTTTAAGTGCTCGTGAGACAAACGTCAGTCTCCAAGTGACGATCATAAGTGAAAAATACATGCTATAGTGACACAATTATGTGAAATAATGCAAAGGGGCTTTTCTTAAGGCATAGCTCCCCACAGCATCTTTTGAGAAGAGTGTGGAAAGGGAAAGATGGAAAATACAACCTTTCCTTTTTTTAAGATTATAACAGTGGTGAATCTGGGAGCTGCATGGCTCAGAACAGATGGCTTTTGCTGTTACTGCTCTGAGCCCAGTTGGAAGAACTGTTTCCATGAATTTTTTGTTGCTTGGTTTATGCATGCAGCAAAGCACAGCTTACTAAGTCTCCATTCTCCCCTGCCGACTGTCATGTTTTTACCCCCTTGTCATGCTGGCCGTTCGTGAGACGTTATCAATGCTTTTTGTAGTTGTCATTCTGCAGGTGGGCTTTGATCCATCCCTGTGTTTCTGTGCTTGGTACATCGTTGGTTTTGTCTGTGACTCTTGGCTGACAAGCCCCTCCCAAGGGATATGCTCCGGATGGCCACACTGATACAAATGAAGCTTTTCCATCTCCTGCGATGACAGGTGTCGTGGTTTAACCCCAGCCAGCAACTAAGCACCACGCAGCCGCTCCCTCACTCCCCTCCTGGTGGGCTGGGGGAGAGAATCAGAAGAGTAAAAGTGAGAAAACTCGTGGGTTGAGATAAAGACAGTTTAATAGGTAAAGCAAAAGCCGTGTGTGCAAGCAAAGCAAAGCAAGGAATTCATTCCCTACTTCCCATCGGCAGGCAGGTGTTCAGCCATCTCCAGGAAAGCAGGGCTCCATCAGGCGTAACGGTTACTTGGGAAGACAAACGCCATCACGCCGAGCGTCCCCCCCTTCCTTCTTCTTCCCTCAGCGTATACACTGAGCATGACGTCATATGGTATGGAATAGCCCTTCGGCCAGTCTGGGTCAGCTGTCCTGGCCATGCTCCCTCCCAGCTTCTTATGCACCTGGCACCTTCCCCGCGCCTTTGCCAGCTGGTTTCACCTGCTCTGCCCCTGGAAGGAGCCCCCAAAGGCGATGTCACTCCAGTACCACCTTTCCTGCGACTCAGTGAAGAGGCAGGTGTTGGACAACACTAGGATGGACGCTTGCAGACCAGGGCCATGGCTGCGGTGTGCTCTCACGGCCCTTTGGGGTTGCTGTGGGGGTTTTACCACCATGGTGGTTTGGTCGCTGGAGAAGCCTGGACAGAGGCGTCCAAAGGCAGCAGGTGTGAGAGGGGAGGGTAGCCCAGGCTCAGTGGGCTCACTTCAAAGGGTGCTGATGCAGAAGGAAATGTGTGCGTGGACATTGGTGGGAGAACATGAAGCTTTCAATAACTCACTATTGGTTGTTCTTAAGTCATAATACATCTGTTAATCGTGTAGAAATATGTTGTTGAGTTTGGAAAATGCCCTAGTCCTACTGTGCTTAGCATTCAGAGGGCTTTTCAAAGGGAGCACTGGAAACTTCTGTTGATGCTGTCAATTTAAAGAATGTCCTCCGGATGCCAGGTAACTCCTCTACAGATGTATAATGAATTGCTTTGCTTAAATCAGACATTACCGTTGGATACTGGTCCTCTGCCCAAAACTCCTGGCCGGAGTCTGGTGAATTATGGCACACTTTCCATTGTGCTTTGCAGGAACTAAAGCACCCCAGTCCCCGCTTTCTGCGCCAAGCAGAAGTGTGTGGAAATGTGCTGAGCGATTTTTTTTTTTTTTTCCTGTGAGAAACAAAGGATTTAGGTGTTGCTTGCCTCCACTGCTTTAACCGATTGGCTTATTTCCAGGAGGAGATCTGATGCTGAGTGTATAAATTAGTGGCATTAAAAAAGTTGATCAGCCCACATAGGGACAAGGTTGATAGTGCATTTTAAAATGCTAGGGGACCTACCAACCCAGTAAGCCTCAGGCTGGATTTGTTCTCCCGTTTCAATCCTATTTTCTTTCTGATCGTATACTCACTCTTTTACACGTGTTAACTGCTGCAGTGCTACAAAGAGCCCCACTAGACCTAGTGCTATGCTCTGTGCCATGGCTGGTCTGAAGTAAATCATGGAGCCCAGAGTCTTCTGGAGTGAGAGCAGTCAGCACATCTCGGTTCGGTGGGCCACATCAGCACTGTTTGAGCTGGCTCACCAACTGCAGGAAATGTCTTTGCAGAGTGAACTCTTCTCGGGATGGCCCCAATCCAGCCCTCATTGAAGCTGGTGGAATTCCTCCCGTTTTCTCAACAGAGCTTGGATCAAACCATCAACTTAAAAAAAAAAAAATCCAGTAATACTTTGCCAAAGTGACACGGTGCATTAATTTTTGGGTGGAAAACAAGTATCTTCCTCTGGTATTTTATCTGTCCTCTTTCTTCTTTACTCTTCTGCTGATGTGGCTTTGGGGTAGCTGTATGGAGATAGGTAACAGTGAGAGTATGGGAAGGTGAGGAGCAAAGCAGCTGCCCGTGTGAGTTGCTGGATGAGAAAGGTGGGATATTCTCTTTCCCTTGTGCTTCTCAGTTATGGTAAAATGCCATTTTTCTTTTCCTGTTCATGACTAACAACTAAATTGAAAGCCTTGAGTTGCACAAAGGACTACAGAGCTTTAGATGCCTGACTCTGCCAGTAAAGCTCTGCTTTCTCCTTTTTTAAATACACTCTGTTTCATAATCTATTTCAAATCAGGTGAAAAAACGAAACGGTTATCAGAATTGTCCCAACCCTTAAAGCCAATGCACAAAGTGATTTACCTGCTGGAAGATGGTAGAGCACCATGTGGAAAACAACATCCATTGCAGGCATGAAGAAGGGATGGGTGATCATGTTGCAAAGTATTTCTGAAAACAATAAATTCTTTTTCCTGGTGAAGGGCTGGCCGTGATACAGCCCTTGGTGCATGAACACTGCCACCTGAGCAGGGGGCTTTCCCCCCTGGCTTCCCTGGTGCCTTCTGCGGGGCTGGTGTCCCTCAGTCTTTCTGCACCCCTGGGCAGATGCCTGTCCTGGTTTCACAAGTTGCCAAACAAGGGCAATTGTAGAGGTGCCCTAGGATATGTTTGCCACGTGTGCTATGAACTTGAGCGTCACCACTCAAGCAGTTGCATTTAGGAGAGCCCAACACAGTAGGTTTTAGGAGTGTAGGTGTTTTACAAAAGGTCTTACTTCACAAATGGAATTAACTTTAGAGTTGCCAGCTGAAGAATCAAAATGTAATGCCTCTTTTTTTCTGTTCACTTATTCACTATCATTTTTTGCTACAAGTACAGCCGATATCTTCATGGTGGTAGGGCTTGGACACTTATGAGGGTGCATGGTATACAGGGGTGTTATATCCCAAAGAAATAGCTCAGAGATCTAGGAACCACAGCTGGCTCAGGTACTTCTCTGGCCCTGGTGGTGGGTTTTGAGAGGGATGCTGCAGAGTGTTCGTAAACTGAGTTGCTCAGCTCTGGGACTGGGTTGCTCTTGCAGATTGGCATTGGTGCAAGGTTATTACCTCAGAGGACAATTGTTGTGCTTAGGGAGCAGTTAAGGACTTCTTAAGACAGGGATCTACTCTTTGAGGAGGCTGAATGAACTGAGCAGTTTGGCACATTTTATTTAATCTTCCATACTGTTTTGTCTGGTAAAGCAGCAGTAGTCTCAAATCCAGGGTACAGAGTCAATCAGTCTCATTTGATGCTTAGAACTTAATTTTTAAAATAAAAATAATAATAATAAAACCCAAAACATGCCCCCTCCCCCAACAAAACTAAATAAGCAAAAAATCCCACCAGTTTGCTGTTGCAGTGTAGACTATGATGATTTTTGGTCAAGTTGTTCATGACAGGATTGCATTTGCCAGCTGGTATTTTTGGCCTTTTCTAATGAAGGCAGTTGACTGCTTTCTGAGTTTGTTATCTCTAAGCAGCTACAACTTCTGTCTTCAAGCTGTTGCTTCGCCCATGGCTGGGTCACTGTGCCTAGCCTCCCAAACTTCTGCCTGAAGTGAAAAGAGAGGTTGGTAGATGTTTATAGACTATATGAATGTTGTCTACTGACTGTGCCAAGTGTGTGTCCTCTCTGCTGTGTCCACAGCAGAACACATTTTATAGGTCCCGTTTTCCAGTCCTGGAGTAATGGCACATAGAAGGAAAACAGAAAAGTTTTTGCTGACTAGGGAAGGCAAAAGCAAACATTTTATACCCAGACTTGTGGAGGTAAATTGAAGTGCCTGATTTTTTGTGACCTCATATTTCAACTACTTTTCTACACCTACATCTTAATAGGTTTGAGTTGCTTGGGATATTTTTCCCCACAGTTATAGATTGATTACTAGGGGTCAGTACTTCCCTTTTCTTCTGGAGCTATTTTGTGTTTTCCTTTGCTAGATAATTGATGAGGCCTCTGAAGAATCTGTGTGATTTGGCAAGTGCAAACTGCCTCCTTGTGTGGTTGTTTAGAGGATGTTTTACCCTCAGCTTAGACTTCATCCTCTGGGCTTACATCATTTGTAAAATGTTCTCCCACAGTCCTGACACGCACAGAAACTTTGGCAATACTAGTGGACGTTTCAACTGTGAAAAGTCAATACTGAGGCTTTAATCGGCCCTGCATTTTTGGGGCCAAGATACTATACACAAATTCCTGCAGCTGTAGGTAATGTTGGATTTCTACACTGAAGAGAGCACAAGGGAGTGACTCTTTCTCATTTTCCAGAACATAGAAAAGGATTTGATTTTATTTTAATTGCAGGTAGCTCTTTAGATGAGGTCGGAAGATGTTCACCAGTTGATTTAGTTTGGCCAGAGCGGAGGTCCAGAAAACTGTTAAATTAGTTTTGGAATCAAAACTGAAAAAAACCTTCGTGATGTTTACAGGGGCAAATAGTGGGGAGATGAGGAAGAATCAACCTTCAGTTCAATCAGGCACTTGGTAGCTGTTCCCAAAGTTTATTTGAAAAAAAAGGGTTTGGAAGTGAATGCATCTGAAGATGTAGCTTTTTCATTGCTACTGATTTGGGACCTCATCCACATTTTGCTGAAATCCAGTTGAGTTCCTGGTGTACCAGAGTAGGTGTTAAACGGGGAACAGACAGATGCAGTCCTGTACGCTTTCGTAAAGGTCATGTCTACTGTCTCTGATTGATAGGAGAAACTGCAGGCACTGTAGTAGATGTCAGCTGTGCAGCTTTCATGCTGATCCAAAATCTTGTCTTGGGACCTGTTAGGGCCATCATCTGCTGAGGATTCAAGCAAACTGCCCAAGTTTAGACCATTGCAAAAGGCAGGGAGAGATGCCTCGCAGGATCACACTCCAGCCCAGGGAAGTGGCGGAAATGTTCCCCGCTGCTTGGGGGCCCTAAAAGTGACTGGTGTCCTGGGCCATTTCTGGATGCCCATTTGTCTGGGTTGGACTCAGCTGGCCTGGGTGGAGCTGTGGTATTGATGCTGGGAGTGAGCAGCAGTGTGGTGTATCCATCCTGTGATGTTGGGGTGTGTTATGCCAGGTAGCGAGCAAGACATTGGCGTTTCTGTGTGTGCTTGGTCCTCCTGTTGGTAAATCTCCCACTTCATGCATCACTGGGAGTGCAAACTCCCAGAGATAATCTGATGTCTCTTTTCTCCCTCTGGGAGGATGAGGTTTTATTTACAGATCTCCGCATCACTGTTGCTGAGATTAGTGTACTTGTATACCCAGTGGAAATTTGTGCTTAAGCAAGGCAATTTTTGTTGTCACATCATTAATCTGTTTGGAGGAGGCTGGAGGATTTGTGCTAGGTCCTATTGAAGGCAGATGAAGCCCAGCATCCAGTGGCTACAGCTCTGTCTAGTCCTTCCCTCATTTCCACCCATGCTACCTCACTGGTAGCCTTTTCCTAGTTTCAGCACTGCATTTCTTCCCTGTCTGCATCAGATTCCCATGGGTGTTCCTATTTCCGTGTCACCTTTAATATTATTAGAGTAGTTCTTTCACTGACTTTAATCACCCCTTTTCTTGGACCTATTCTTGTCTCCCTTGGTCTAGGATTGAAACAATGCCTTGATTTTTGAAAAGGTTTTGCTTTCTTTAGCCCAGCATGACAAAAAAGTCCACTGTGTAGTCTCCTGAGCAGGTTCAGATCTTGCCATCTCCAGGTTCACATCCGGCACCTAGATGTGCAGTGAATGGGATCCTAGTGATGCAGGAGAGTGATGGGATCTGTCCTCATAGTTCTTGACCTGTGGTGACAGCATCATCTAATTCTTTTTTCATTAGCTGTGAGCTGTTCAAGACTATTGTGACTGGGGAGTTCAGTGTCCCCACAAGAAGGGGCTGCTTTGGGAACTGAATGACTTAAACGATGCATGGGATTTATTTCTTCCTTCTCCTACCCCTTCCCTGATGAGTGTAGTTTGTTTAGGACAATGTTCCCCCCCCCCCCCCCCCCTTTTTTTTTTTAAAAAAAGATGAATGACCCTGGCTAGCAGGACCAAACTCTGGTCCTTAGGACACAGTGAGCTTTTCTTGTTGCTCAACCTCCACAGTCCCAGGGTTATCCTCCCTGTGGAAATCCAGGCTGTTTCCTGGAGCCAAGACGAGAGGAGGTGGCCGGGGCAGGAGAGAGCTCAGGTGCAGGGGCTGTGACAGCAGGAGGCTGTGACTTGCTGTCCCATGGGAGACTTAAGGAGTGAGAAATGTCCTGACTGGGGAGTGCTGTCCCTATGGCACGGCTGAGCCCGGTGGGACGGCAGCCCTGTGGGTGCTCGTACGAGGTGGCCTGAGCCCAGCTTCCCCTTCTTCCTCTGTGTGGCTGAGGTCGGGGCCTTCAGCCTTGTCCCAGAGCAGACTGATGGCTCCCGGGCCGTGGGCTACAGCGGGGTGGGCAAGCTCCTGCTGCTGCTCTTTGTTTTTAATGACAAATCCCTTCTTGTCAAGCCTGGCACAGACTTCACACAAAAATACTGGTTTTGATGGATCAGCAGTTACCAGCAAAGCCATTTAAACCATTCTATGATAGCTCCATCCTGGATGCCTTCAGATTCCTGCCGATCAAACTGTGACAAGGAAAGGCAAATAGAAACTGGAGCTAACTGTAGAGAAATGGGGACAATGGGCAGTAAAGTGTGGTGCTACCATGAGGGAAGTAATCGAAGCCTTAGAAAGCCCTGGTTTTAAAATCTCAGCTGATCCCCTGCATTCAGCATTAGGGTCGATAAACTTCTCTTTGCCCAAAGCCACATTTGTTTTAGATTGGGTACTTTCCATATGTCTCTCTCGCTGGGCTAGTTCCTTTTGTATCCTTTGTCCCTTACAAGTCTCTGTTTTAATTCCAGTTGGAAGCTGAGGCTTTGACTGGGGGAACAGAGCTGATGGGCTGCAGTGTCCTTCCCGGCCACCCTGGGCCAGTGGGCTCTCGGTGCTCCGTACCATATGGGGCCACCGAGAGGAAACCCAAGCAGTGTGCTTTCACCGCAGCCTGGCAAGCCGCAGGTGCCCGGGAGAGCATGGCCGGTCAAGGGGAGGTGTTACTCCCCTCCGGCCAGGGCTGGGCTGCTCAGGAGAGATCATAGAATCATAGAATCGTCAAGGTTGGAAAAGACCCTTAAGATCATCGAGTCCAACCGTTAACCTAACACTGCCAGGTCCATCTATACCATGTCCTCGAGCACCACATCTATCCGTTCTTTAAATACCTCCAGGGATGGAGACTCAACCACTTCCCTGGGCAGCTTGTTCCAATGCTTGACCACCTTTTCGGTGAAGAAGTTTTTCCTAATGTCTAACCTAAACCTCCCCTGGCGCAGCTTGAGGCCGTTTCCTCTCATCCTATGATGATGTTGAGATCTGGGGAGGTGGTGGCTACCTATGGCACGTGGGCTACAAGGAGAGGCTGCAGGAGCAGGGCTGGCCCAGTCTGACAAACAGGAGGACAGGGTGACATCCCACAGCAGCCAACAGCTGCTTGATTGGGGGCTGCAAGGAAACCACTTCTTGGTGGTAGCAGGCCACGTGTGACGCTGTAACGCTGGGCAGCAGCCACAAGTTGCTGTTTGGGAGGTTTAGGTTGGACATTAGGAAAATTTATCAGAAACAGTGTGGCCAGCAGGACCAGGGAAGTGATCATCCCCCTGTACTCAGCACTGGTGAGGCCACACCTCGAATGCTGTGTTCAGTTTTGGGCCCCTCACTACAAGAAGGACATTGAGGTGCTGGAGCGTGTCCAGAGGAGGGCAACGAAGCTGGTGAAGGGTCTAGAGCACAAGTCTTGTGAGGAGCGGCTGAGGGAGCTGGGGTTGTTTAGCCTGGAGAAGAGGAGGCTGAGGGGAGACCTTATTGCTCTCTACAGCTACCTGAAAGGAGGCTGTAGCGAGGTGGGGATTGGTCTCTTCTCCCAAGTAACAAGTGATAGGACAAGAGGAAACGGCCTCAAGTTGTGCCAGGGGAGGTTTAGGTTGGATATTAGGAAAAATTTCTTCACTGAAACGGTTGTCTGGAAGTACTGGCACAGGCTGCCCAGGGAAGTGGTTGAGTCCCCATCCCTGGAGGTATTTAAAAGATGTAGATGTGGTGCTTAGGGACATGGTTTAGTGGTGGACTTGGCAGTGCTAGGTTAACGGTTGGACCCGATGATCTTAAGGGTCTTTTCCAGCCTAAACGATTCTATGATTTTATGATAAAAGCTTTCACCCTAGGCAGCTGTTGCAGCGCTGGAGCAGGTCCACAGGGAGGCTGTGCCGTCTCCATCCTGGAAGGTTTTGAAGACTGAGCTAGGGAAAACCAGGGCTGGCTTCACACAGTGTTGGCGATAGTTTGTCTTTGAGCAGGAGGTTGAGAAGAGACTTCCAGGGGTCCCTTCCAACTTGAATTTTGCCCTCTATCCAGTTCTTCATGGTGGTGCTATGCATGAAGGCTGTGAGCCTACATGATCAGTGACTAAGGGGCTTTTGAAATCTGCGTTGAGCAACTGCTCAGGAGAGCAAGAAAAAGAAACCATGTGGGAGCAGGTGTTTTTAACAGAGTGCATGACTGAGAACATTCTTTGAAAAGTGGTCAGGGAGTCTCGTGAAAGCAGCTGTATTTATTGTATAGCAAAAAGCATTTATTGTTTGTTAAACACTTAGGACCGGATCCACTGCTGTGATCCAGCTAGTATACACTGCTCTGGCAACTGAAAGCGTCTGTAAAATGAGCTTAATTGGCTGATTAATCTGGGTTTATAGCTGCTTCATTTTGCTGGGGTGGTGAGGAGCAGCCAGAAGAGAGATGCAGCTGAAGTTCATGTGTTTAAACTGATGATCCCTCTCTCTGTAGGCAAAATAAAAAGGCAAGGTTTACCGTGCTGAGCTGCTGCCCAGTGTTTCAGTAGAAAAGCAGAGTTCCCTGGGAGCGTGTGGTTCTCTGCGTATGTTATATACCTCATCAGCACTGAAACCTTGCATTTCTCACAGGGATTTCAAGAGAAGCTCTGCAAACAGCTTTGAGAGTTGCTGTGATCCCTTCCAAAGGGTAATTTAATAGCAAAATGCTTGTTGGGAGTGTGTAAGAGGCAACCTTATCAGCAGATCAAGACCAGTGAGCAGTTTGGTTATAGAAGGTGTCACTGAGCAGAAATATTGGAAAAGGACTTGCTTTTGGTGTATATAGAGACATGCAGACACCAATACATACTTGAAGTAACATGTTTAAGTGCTGTCATGAATAAGTATGAGCTCCTGAACTGGTGCTAGAAAGTGGATCTCACTACTGCTCTGACAGGGGGTACTTTGGTGCATTGTCTTTTGCTGTCTGTCGGGGTCTCTGGCAGCTGTTGCTCTCCCAGTCTCTTGTTCTCTTGAGGTTGCTGTGGTTGCAATGACTGGCTTAGCCAGCGAGTGAGAGGCTTTGAATACAGAGTGTAACCTCTGTGCTGGCGGGTTCATGCAACCTTGTGCTTGGTGCTTGATATTGCTAGAAGAAACTGAGAC
Organism: Platalea leucorodia; assembly: GCF_965183815.1. Classification (NCBI taxonomy): domain Eukaryota; kingdom Metazoa; phylum Chordata; class Aves; order Pelecaniformes; family Threskiornithidae; genus Platalea; species Platalea leucorodia. Next base: position 53,731,895 of record NC_138825.1, on the reverse strand, counting down.
AGACCTACTTTGACTGCAAAATGTAAAAGAGGCAAAAAATCGCTACAAGTGTGGGAGATCTCAGTCCTGGCCGGTGCTGCCAGCACCTTTCTCCCTGCTGCCTGCTCTGCTTGCAGCCTGTGCAGTAGCATGGTGCAGGCCATATGCAATGGAGAATGCCACAAAAACTGGAGATGCCGTTCAGAGCAACCAGACTGGTTGCTTGAGTCATCCTTGCATTAGTGTCACTTCTTAAAAGAATGCTGCCAACTGGCCAGCAAATGTAAAAATAAACGACTTGCGTAAGGTACCTGTTACAGTGCTGGATGCTCGAGGGATCATATAAGGGGAGTCTGTGAAGTCAAGAGTTGAAGCATGTGTAGAACAGACCCGTTAAATATGAGGCTGTCGGAGAGCAGAACCATTAGTGATGGGTTTAGAAGAGAACCTCCTTTTAATGTGGATTGCTTTCTAAAAGAAAGTTTAAAAATAGTGAAACAGTTCTGTGCTTCATTTTATACTGACCTTTAGCACTTGCCAAAAAAATAATGTACTGGTGTGCCTGAACTAGGGAAAGGAGATTTAAAAAAAAAAAAAAAAAAGATTAAACAGAAAAGCTACAAGACATCCCCAGTTTCTGGCAGGGATCCTTATATTACGATATGTTTTCACTTTCGGTGTCTTGCATCAGTCTGTCTGAAGAGCCTCGGAAAAGGTGCTGTTGAGTATTGTACATCCCGCTTGGAAAAACTGGTGTTACTGCAGTTGAGTTTTATAGCAAAATTAAAAAACTATAAAATTATGCCCTTTATTCTGATGTTATTTAATAGATGTGCTTGCAACAGACAAATGTGGGCTGCTGTACATGTCACGTGCTTCATAATAACAGTGATGGGTTTTGTGTGTGTGTGTTTGCTTATTTTTTGAAGGGAAGGACATGCCAAACAGACCTCTGAGGGTGCGCGCCCAGTCTCCAGATGGCAAGTTATCTTTTCGGTGGAAGCCACCTTATGGAGCAGGCTTCAGGGGTCCACGCAGCAGATCCCCAAGTTACCTCCATGGGTATGGAGAGAGCAGCCGAAGGATGAGCTACGCTCCGCTGCAGCAAGAGCGACAAAACCAGGAAGCGAGAAAACTAGGTGAGTCGGATTTCCCTGCTAGCATCTAGCTGAGCTAGCACACTTCTGTGATCCCCCGTGGCTGCTAGGTGATCACAGATCCCGTGGTGGTGTAGCCATCAAAATGACTTCTTCCTATAAATGAAAATGCTCCCTATAATTGCATTCTGTAACATGTTCTTAACAGAAAAATATGATGACCAGGGTAGGAAGTGTAGCAGAACTTGACGCTGTGTTAAAGAGACACCATGTGTGAGTTACTGATATTAATAGCAGAGGGAAGGGCTGGGGAGAAGAGCCTTGCATGCAGTGGGACTGCTCTGAAATCCATTGTTTCTTGCCCTCTTCTTACACTTTGTGTCCCTACGTTATTTCAGGACAGTGGAGAAAAAATTAATGCTTTAATTAAATGTATCCACGCTTACCATTTAAACTGTTTCATGGGCTCCATACTGGAGTGTTACACTCGTGTGTCTATATTCTCTCTGGTTCCTTCATGAGGTCCTGGTCACTAAGGGCTCCTGAGAGAGTCAGGTTGGCCTCTTTTGTGCTCCTTGCTGTGCTGTGATGGTTTGCACTCATGCCCTAGATCACCTGCCCTCGATTTAAAGGATTTCCCATCTAACGGTATCAATGGGATTTGCAACAGCTTTATTTCCCCCGAGGCTGAGCGTTTCCCTTTGCGCTATTTGTGTCACTTGCCTGTGTCACGGCTAACCTGTCGCTGTCCTGCTGCCTCCGCTCCTCGCCTGAGCGGGTGCTAGGTCTGCACTCACGAGTCTTGCTTTGCTCCTGTGCTGTTCAGGTGTGTTTGCTCAAGGTCAGGCTTCTTTCTCTCAAAATCTCTCCTGTAGGCTGGAAGCCCGTCCCACAGGTAGTCTGGTCTTGGGTTACAAAATGGGTGATGATTGCAAAATCACACGTGGCTGCCAGAATCCCTGGCTTTGCAGTGTAAATGTCTATTTCCCCTTCTGCTTTGTGGGTTTTGTATTAAACGCGCATCTTTATCTCCGTTTCTCCAAAGAGAGGGAACTCCTCAATCACCTTTATCAGTTATTCCCCCTTTTCCTAATAAGAATCTCATACTTATTTCTCACGCCTTCTCTCGTATTCACTTTTTCATCTTTCTGTGCACCACTTGTGGAGGGGACACTCTGACGTCTGTGCTGAGGTGACAGGCTCGAGACACGTATGTGTGGGAGACGCTCTCCTGTTTGTTTGATGCCCAGCACGTACCACTGCTCTGCAGGTTGAGAGCCTGTCCACGCGGTACAGAAGTCAATGGAAATCTTGTCACGGACGTAGTGGGAGTTCAGTAATGAACTTAATCTTGATGAGAAATACTGTGTAACATGGTTTGGAGCATCTACTTCTTGTTTTCTTTACTTTTATACTATGTTTTTTTAAAGTGGGAGAATAAATGTTGTTTAAATAATCAAATTATCAGGAGAAGAACTCAGTCCTAGAATATAGGACTCTTGTAATGGTCTTTTCACGTTAATAATTTGCTTTCCTGCTTCTAAAATACCAAGTTTACTGTTCTTACTGCATGCACATTGCACACTCTGACATAAATGCTGTGACTGTAAATAAATTAACTTTCAAGTAAGCCTCTCCTTTTGTATCAGAAAAGAATAAAACAGAGTTCTGCCTGAAAAGACTAGATTTTTTTTTCAATGAAAAAGGTTACAGGAAAGCCTCTGTTTTCTTCCTGCATGTACAGCCTCTGAGTCAGTTCATGTGGTTTCGCTGCCATCAAGGAGCTCCCAAGGACGGAGCCAACCTGTCTATAGGTCATCTTTAACTAAAAGAAAAGTCACAGGTATGTTTCCTTCACATCTGCTGTCAATTCATGGAAACATTTGAAGGCAATGAGGTAGCTTTGTGATTTTTTAGACTGCAAGTCTTTTGGTGCTGGAGCTGCTAGGTTTTTCTCTGTGTGTGCTGTGTGAGCTCAATGGATATCTCTTATTGCTTCTCTAATTCAAGCAGGATCAATAAAATGATAGTTGGTTGGGTTTCTGTTGTTGTGGTTTTTGTTTTGTTTTTTTAAATCTCCTCCTCTCTAGCTGTTGGAAAATGTTATGCACTTCAATAACCGCATGAGAAGACTTGATTAAATCAAAGCCAGGAACTCCACAACGGTATGCCTTCTTGTCAGATCTCCGCCCCCTTTTCTGAAGGGTTGATTTCCAGAAGCCTAAACCTAGTCAGCAAAAGTTTTCACTTTCTTTTGGAAAGAAAACATTACATACTGCTGCCAAGGTTAAAAAGGATGAGCGAGATTCTGAGTCATCTCCATGCCAGTGTCACTTTCTCACCCCCTTGCATTGCGATGAGAGTGCCGTGGGGGTGGCAGAGTGTTTTGGATATTTTGATGGTGATGGAGAACACCTTTGTCAGAAAATTTTAAAATCTCAAAATTTTTCGTAAGGCAAAATTTCTGCTGTCCAGGCATCTCTGGCAGTGAGTTTGCCAGAGACGGTGAATGTCAGTAGGTTAATAAGACATTTGCTCTAAGTAACAGTTTGGGGACTGATAGAATATTGAAGGACTGTAGAATATATTAGTACTCTGGTCTTAAAAGCAGACAACTAACAGAAGAAATGATGTTTCCATGAGGTACCATCAGTGATCAATATACTTGTCTTTCCACTACCACTGTGTTAGTTATTCATCTGTGCTGTGTGCGTATTACGACGTCAGTTGAAGACAGTTACTATTTTTTATGGGAACTACGATGTTGTTATTGATATGCTATTTTGTTTTGCCATTTCAGAGGAGGAAGAGGTGGAGGTGGCACAAGACATAACTGTTCGAGTTATGTCCTCTCAGTCTGTGCTCGTTGCTTGGACAGACCCGCTGTATGAAAAACAGAAGGTTGCAGCAAATAGGTAGTTAGTCCTGTGTTTTCTTTTCTGAATGCATACTGAAGGTGAACTGCTGCCAATGCACTACTGATTGCTTTTGCATTTATTTAATTACAGTTGGTTCTGAGAATAATTTAGCTTAGGGCATAGGAACATGCATATCCCTACGTGTGACAATGGCTGGTAGGGGATGCTTCAGAGAAGCTGTTAGAAACCTGACATGGGTGGATGTGGGGTGATGTACTCTCCTTGCCTCCCTGTGCCGTGGTCTCTAGTATTTAGATGTCTGTGTAACTGCTGGACTACAGGGATTTAGATCCTTTCTGAAATGTTGTCAGCACCAACTGGTGATATTTTGATATTCAAATGCTGGTATATCACCATGGTCAGCAAATCCCCATGCGTGCATGGGGAAAGAAGAGGTGGGGGACCGGGCACAGTCCACAGAGGGGAGGTGTTGAGTTGGATTATCAGAACAGACTACAGCTTCGAGACGACCATACAGCAGGTGAAGGAGGCATCACTGCAATGGGAAAGATGCCCGTCAGTGCCCCCTGCATCCACTGACCATCCAGAAACCCCATGCAGCAGAGGCTGAGCAAGTCGGGGGCTCCTGTGAGCAGGAGAGCTTGGCTCGCAGCAGCATGCTTCAGCAGTTGGAGACCAAAATAAACAGAAAAGGGCTGGAAACTGCCAATGGTCTGAAAGTGCTGGATTGCATTGCTCAGCCTGGGAACACTGAAGGGCTGTGCAACCCAGCGCTGAAACACCCCAAGGGGCACAGCAGCAGAAGTGGTAATTTTAGACGCTCTCAGTTTCCTTGTGGAAGTGGATATCTGGGCAGACACGTGGGAACTGAGCCACCGGCACTGCTCTGGGAGCGAGGGGCTCCCGGCCGTCCAGCCATGCTCATGGCCATGGGGCAGTGAGATGGTGGCGTGGAGCCCCCCAGGATGCCTGGCTTGGTTTGGAAAGCCCTGCGGCTTCCCCCTGGCTCCCCAGTAAGCCCCAGCAGGCTAGTTGAGGGGAAAGCAGCCCCGTCCCTCTCTGGTTCTGCTAATGCTAAGTTTTGACATGTGAATTTTTATTTTCCTGTGTTTCTAATCCCAGGCAGTACAGTGTTCGCTATCGGGAAAAGGGGGAATCAGCAAGGTGGGATTACAAGCAGGTGTCCAACCGGCGGGCGCTGGTGGAGAATCTGGTGCCGGACACCATGTACGAGTTTGCTGTCCAAATCTTGGAGGGAGAAAAGGAAGGCAAATGGAGCGTGTCTGTTTACCAGCGGACCCCAGAGGCAGGTATGTACTCAAAAGGTCCTTGGGGTAACACAAGTCTTAGGGTTTGAGCTGTGAAATAGGGCTGACTTGAGAGAAAGCCAGAATAAGCTGTTGCCTGGGGCAGCAGAGGGTTGGGAACAGGGGAAAAGCCTCAGTCCTGCTGCCTGCATCCCTGCAGCAGTGCCCTGGAGAGCACACCGGGGCTGCTCTTGTGGCACGACGAGAACAGGGGGAGATGGTTTGGCTATTTCTCGGGGATGGGTCAGCACCTTGGACCCCTGCAGCTGGGTGTGCCCCTTCCTTTGGGAGGAGCAGCCTGGCTGCTGTCCCTCTCTGTGGGCGGCAAATTTAAATCCTGCCTCCACCACGGAGAAGCTGTGGGGCCCCTTTGGTACAGGGAAGTGGTCCATAACAACCGAATTACCACGTCGTTCCAGCTAAGCCACAGTAGCAGTCTTGTGCAGACAGCCTGTTCCTAGAAGTACGGAACAGAATTTCACAACAGGAGTCTGATACAGAGATGTAATACAGGCATGCATGGACCTGAGCCATGTGTGCTCTTCACATTTACCTTTGAAATGGCCGTATAGGAATTTCTGCTATGAGAATGAGCAAAAGGTGCATGCTGTGTAGGTCAACTTTTCTTACTTGCCTCTTCTGTGTATGGCTGTTTCGCAGCTCCTGCCAGTGCACCTGAGAATTTGGATGTTTGGCCACTAAAGGGGAAACCAACCTCTGTAGCTGCATCCTGGGATGCTCTCCCAGAGAGTGAAGGAAAAGTCAAAGGTAGGTCATCACTGTTGGTTTTTAACCCCCTCAAGCAGCTGGTCTTCTCGAAGCCAGGCTGCGGCTCCACAGCAAGCTGGAACTGCTGACTGTGCCAGGATTTTTTCACTTGTTAATGGCTTGTACCCAAGCAAGATTTTCTTGTTTCCAGACCACTGTCTCCGCACCACCACTGGGAAGCCATCGTCACCGTGTGCCTGGGATGTCACAGAGCTTCCCAGGGTGTCACGCGTGCACGCTTACATCTTCTTCCGTTAATAAGCAGGTCGAAACGGAGCTCGAGAAGGAAGTTTCCCAAAGGATTTGTAACAGTTAGGTGAAGAAGGAAAAGTTGGGTAGTTGCCAAGAAAGTGAGTGGGTTTATGTTGTGTTTTATTTCTAGTTTAACGTGGAAGGAAAGCCTCAACTTAAGAAGCAAGCGCAAATAGTGATTTCAACAGATATCACGCATAAGCCTTGTGTACTATAACGTTATTGTACATGGTCATAAAGCTAATTTGTCAGTGGCTATTTACTTGCATAGGATTTAAAAAATACAAAAGATTTCTGGGATTTGTTTTTCCCTTTTTCCCCTCTGAAAACAAACAGGCTGATTTTTTGGCTGTTTCCATTCTCCAGTGGTGGCCGGGATTGTGTTCTCGAGTTACACAAGTTTCTGGAAGTGCCTTATCAGCACTGTAGCATCTCAGGATTTAAAAAACCTTTGGCCTGGAGGGAAGTGGACCATGTCTGCATACAAGACCTATTTTATGTGTTCTTCAGGGCAGTGGTGGAATTCCTTCCTCTTTGAAGTCAATGGGAGTCTTGCCAATCGCTTCAATGGAGTTGCAATTGTGTCCAAGAATTATTATTTCTTAAAGTAGGGTCATGCAGGGACATTATCTGAAATTTCAAATATGCTCCTAATTTTGAGCAGTCTGTAGCCCTTTGTCCTTTTTTGTCTGCTGATCTTTAGATGATTCATCCAAGGCAATCATTTTAAAGATACCTGATATTCAAGGGCTGAATGCTTATACGTGTCTAATATATCATTGTTTTTCTTGAGTATGAAATATTCAGGAGACGTCTTATTTTTAAACTAAAAAAATGACAGAAATTATACTGGCTAAATGAAATCACTGAACTAGCACTTCATAGTCATTTTGATAGCACGTGGTAGCTGACAATTTTTGTCTTTTGGTCCTTCTGTTTTTCAACCCTGTCCCCTTATATATTTATACCACATATTAAAGTAACAGGAGAAAAAGTAACAGGAGAAAATGCCCTCCAGTAGCAGTTTGAGAGTTACCAGAAGTGACACCAGTGCCTCTGCAATTAAAGCAACTCCTGTGTATCTTAAAACAACAACAACAAAAAAAATCCAAAGCTTACCATGCCTTCTAATACATTGATTTTTTCAACTGAGCATTAAATGCATTTGTATATAAAATATTGATGATTCTTTTTTTTCCTTGATTTTGATGACCTGTGCATGGCTTATTTCTTAACACAATGAATATGGGCTTGTTTTCAGAAAAAATTAAGTTTCCTGTTTTTAGAGGTGTTATTATGTTGTAGAGTTTTCCCATCATGGCACTGTGGCTCCTCAAGTATTACTGTGTTTCTTTGTGTAGAGAGAGAAAACTGGCAGCCCTTGGAATTTATTTTCAAAACCCTGTTTTGATCCGATACCCATGCCTCTTACAGAGGATTGAAAAGAAAAGGAAGCCTGCACGTGGCTGAGATCTTACCTGCACTCCTTGGGAGTGTAATGGGAAGACTCCTCTTCATGCCTCCAGTTATTCCTATAGGGGTGAAATGTCTCTCAATACAGAAAGCTAATACAGAGCACAGGTACCACAGTAACCCGAAATCGAAAGGTGAGAGCAGGGTGAATTTTGAAGTGGCAACAAGACCTTGCTTTGTTTGCTCTCTCTGCAGTGGTGTTTTGCCCTGGCTATAGTTAAGCACAGTCTGTCAGATTTTGATTTTGTTGGACAGGCATGCTATTGCTACCATTTGGCAATATGCAGTGCTGTTATTTCCTGGTAGAAGTATCTTTTCTGAATAAGAACCTCAATCATCCAGGCATGAATTTTACCTACTGGCCTGTAGATTACAGCTAAAACCCCTCTAAGCAATGACTCAGCTGGAAACACTTATATTTGACTGCAGTAATATTGTTTCCAAGATTAAAGTAAGTGCTTTGGCGTTTTCGTGGGGATGCCCCTCAGGCTCCAGCACTGCTGAGGAATGAGTGTATGGTCTTTGGAGCTGGTAGAGTTTCATCACAGTGGACTGGCAGAGCTGCTTTTGCATGACTAGGGTCTTAAAGTACAGTGCAATTATAGCTGTGTCAAGGCTCTGTTGGAAATGTAAGATAAGAAAGTAATTAATAGTAATGAATAATGTCACCTGATTTTAATACTGATGTCTTGAACAATAATTATGTGAATGCACCATTTTTTTCTTCTTCCTAATAATTTCTGTGGGAAAGAAAATTTTTTAACATTCTTATTTGCTGTGGACGTAGCCACAGTCAGCAGCACAATCGTGTGTTGTCAACCATTGTGAGCAAGTTACATTTTAGAATAATATTCTCTGGATCATGTGTTGTTGATTGTGAATATCTTGGTAGCTAATCAGTAAGTTTAAAATTTCTCTTTGTCTTGGGAAGTCTAAAATCTGCTCGTGATTTCGTCAGCCATAACAGCACAGGTGTTCTGATTGTAGCTATCCACACTACCTAACATTTGTACAGTCTTTCAGACTAGATTTCCACAAGTAGTAGGACAGTGTGTATTTTCCTGGCAACGTTCATACATGTTTTCTGCCTCCAGTGCATTTTCTCTTTGTAGGTTTCCTCTGTTATTTCTGATTTACGGCAGTTAATTTTTTCAGAAGACTCATTTTTTTCCCTTTATTAGTTGGCATCCAGAAACAAAAAAAGTCTCCTGGTGCAGCACACCAAACCGCGCAGTAGTCGGTGCTGTAACTTTCTCATGTCCCCCACACCTTCTCTGGAAGTGCGCACGGCTGTCGTCCAGCTCCTCTTGGTGACACTTCACTCTGATGGGCGTGGTTGCTTGTGTGTTTTTACAAAGGTATAGCTAACATATTCTGTCTCAGTCATTAGGTTATTGATGTGATTTGGTTTTGTCTGTTAAGATGAACAAATGTTCAACTTACCTACTTTTATATATGTATATATCTCTCTCTCATGTCTTTGTACTCCAGCTGTTGACTTGGCGTGCATTGCTAGTGTATTAATTTTAGTAATGCACGTTCTAATTCATCCTACCCATACAGTCTGTCCGCTGGAAACAGGACTGTTTTCAGTTTCCTCCTTCCAACCGTCTGCCAAATCATTTCAGAATACATTCTTTCATACGCCCCGGCTCTCAAGCCATTTGGAGCAAAGTCCATCACCTACTCTGGAGCTACAACGTCAGCCATAATAGATGGTCTGCAGGCTGGGGAGCGCTATATTTTCAAAATTCGTGCAGCAAACAGGAGGGGACCAGGTCCTCAGTCCAAAGCCTTCAGTGTCGCCATCCCAGCAGGTGAGCACCAAGCCATGCACTGATTGTGTAGTCCGCCTGTTCTTGCTTTGGTCCCAGTTATGTTAATTCTTACTGACTTAGCTTCCTCTGCACTCCGTCTAACCCATGGGATTTTACTTCCTTAATACTGTTTCTGTTAGCTCTTTTTATCACTATATTGTCCAAAGAGATGCTTGTAAATAAGCGTTTGTCACTCTGCAGCATGTGAAAGGACATTTCATGGACATTTTAACATCTTATTTTTAACATCTTAAAATGTCACACCATGCTCTATTTCCTGCATGAAAACACTATATGCTTTGTTATCCAAAGGCCAGAGAATACAACTCTTTGGGTCTTTGGTTGTGCTATTCCTGACAACTCCCGCTCTTGAAAGTCACTTAGAGTGGCTTGCTCAGATACTACTCCTTGTGTTTGGTTCTTGCCAAAAAGATGCTGTTGTGGGGACAGAAGATTTGCTGAGTTAACTAAAAATGTGGTCCACAGCCTCAGATGGGATAATGCAGCAGCATGCCATGAACATGACTAAGATCTGCTGAAGATTTGGTTCTGCTGATAGGATGTTGCAGTCCCTGCTTTTAGATATTTGATTTTAATTGCTCTAAGTTTTACCCAACCTACAATAATTCCACATAGGTACCTTCCTACAACCCAAAACTTACTCAGCTGGACTCCACAGGCTGGTTAATGCAGACATAATTATTGTCTCATATTCTCATAAGTTGTTTTGTTCTTGCTATCTTGCTAGTTTCTTCTCGTGGTCAGTTTTTTGTACTTCTTCTGTTGTTGTGAATAAACACTTTTTTTTTTCCCCCAGCTGCTCATGAGGATTCAGTTGCTCAGCAACAAACAAATATTCAAGATAATTCAGAGGCTAAAAAAAATGGGAATGCTGGCTCATCTCCTTCTCAAACTTCTGTTTCTTCAAAAGTCCAGCCATCGCTTTCCTCTAAGCAGTCGTCTGTTCGTTCACCTAATGTTAGTGATAAAAAGAGTCTTCTTTCTGAATATAAGAATAAAATCTTGACTCGAGGGGTCCTAAGTAAATCTCAGTTACCTTCTAGAAAGACAGGAGAGCTGGAACCTGATCTCCAATCCACTGAGGTGACAGATGACCATGATTCCTCCCAAGAAGCTCCAATGACACCACCAAAAGCCCAGGATCAGAGAAGGAATGTCAGACCCTTGTCCCCTAGTCGGCCAGTCCACCCTGTCCTTGCCTCAGGAAGGACCTCTGTTCGAACCCACACATCAGAGGTGTCACGGCAGACGAGCACAGAGAAACATGAGCCACCAGCACTGTTACCATCATCAGCACAACAGTCTTCTGCCTCATCTGTTCCTAAATACACAGATAATGAAACAAAGCAACTGAGGCAAAGCAACACTAATGTGCCTTCTAAAACCTCTTCCCATCCTCTGCCTGCCAAAAATAATGATCTTGTGGGTAATGTGGAAGGAAAGCCAGACCCCATGCTGGTGAAAGTGTCTTCTAAAACTTCAGAGCCTAGTCACCTGGCTTTGCCATCAAATCGGCCGTCTGCTGTCTCTCATGAGGTTGTCCCAAGCCATCCCAGTAGGTCTGGCTTTCTAGGTCATTCACATCAACCCTCTTCCAAATCAGCAGATTCCCATGCTCATGATAGCCATAATGAGTTTGACAGTGAAGAAGCAGAGGACAGAGCAGGACAGCCCAGTTCTAGATCACAGCAAACGAGGCTTCCCTCAGGCTCCAGTTCTCGCACGTGGAAGGATTCGAAATTAGCTGCGGTGGCAGCCTCATCGAGGTCTGCCGTTTCTGGTCACACTTCACCTTACTCTCGCTCCTCCACCAGTGCCAAATCTGACAGAAAGGATGTTGATAAGAATTATAGGGAGGACTCACAAGATGCAAACCCCTTATTTCCTTCTCTGCCCTCTTCCAGGCAGTCTTCTTCAGCAGTCTATTCCAAGAGAAGAAATCCTCAGGTCGATTCTGATTCTCACCTCAGAGAGAGACAGGGTGAAAAGTCACCCCGCTCTGACTCAGAAGAACAACAAAGTCGAGCGGCTGCTCCAGAAAAGCATTCTCTTTTGCAGTCTTCTCTTTCCAAACATAAGCCTGAAGAGCAGGACAATCGAGAGGTAAAAGAAATGCTTGCTCGATCAAAACCAAGTGTATCTTTGCCTAAAAAGACGTTCCCCTCTCATCTTCCATTGGAGAAGGCCTCCCACTCAGAGCCTCCACAGAGGGCACAAACCAGTCCTTCCTTACTGCATTCAAGGGGTCGGCGCCTCCCGTCTCATGTCTCATCCCAGAGTAATGAAGAATTGCAGGAAGATGATGATGAGGATGTAACAGAAGGCAATGACAGAGCAAGCAGCCACTCTGTGTTTCCTCAAGAGGTGCCTTCTTCTAGGGGATTACCTGCATCTTTCTCTCAGGGAAGCTCAAGTTCATCTCTATCAAAGCAACAGCAGCCAGGTTCTCAGGTACCTTCCTACAAACCAAAACTTACTCAGCCAGGCTCCAGTTCTGCCAGTGATACAGCAAAAGACAACCAGTACAATCCAAGGTTGTCATCCACTTCTTCGAGACAAGCTCGTCCTTCATTACCTACTCGCTCTGGGGTCGCTACAAGAACAGTGTCCCAAACAGAAAAAAAATATGGCCTGTTGCCCTCAAAAATGTCCAAAGCTGAGCTTCCTCAAAAAGTTCCTTCCTCTTCTTCATCTAAATCTCGTCAGTCAGTTTCTAATGAAGAGGACGATTATTACAGTGAATATGATCAGAGAGAAGTGGAAGAGAAACCCACATCTTTGGCAGCAAAATGGTCCCCTTCTGTTTCTAGAGGTAACAAAAACACATATGATGACACTACTAACAATAAAAGGAAATCTATGGACACTCTTCTACCTCACAAAGTAAGCTCTGAAGAGGAAGAGAAGGAAGAAACTCCAACGTTAAAAATATCTTCTCCCGAATCACCAGGAAGCTCTGCCATAGCATCACGGATTACTCAGTCCTCTAAGAAGCATACCCCATCTAAACCGAGCTTTGTCTGGCCACGTTCTTCTGCATCTACCACCACACACACTGTTTCTCCAACAGTTTCTTCTTCCACTTTGTCCCCTCGCCAGCGACTATTGAACTCCAGGCTACGGAGCCCTTCCCAACGGCAATTTGTTAGACCTCCTTATAGACAAGGTATCTTGTCTTTGTTGTAGTAATCTCACTGGATTATGTTTTTCCTAAGATCAGCAGTTAGATGAAAAGTCCTCCATCAGAATGCAGGTTCAGTTATTTAGTATAATGTATTACTTTTTCTTTTGGTGGTTCTCAGGGAACCCAGTTCTTGAGGACTTTGCCTTATCAGTGTAATGTGGTGCCCCAGACCTTTGGTCCTGTGGTCTGATCTGCACAGGATCCCATGATCCATAGAGGAGATGACAGAGTTAGGTACTAAATTGGAAAAAAGCCTATGTTCCTTATTGAGCAATGACTTCACTGAATCAATGACTTCATAGCTCACTGAAAGCACATTTGTACTCAGAGTATGACAACCTCTCAGGTGTATTGCTCTTCATCATATGGATTACTAAAAGGCTTTTGTAGGTTATATAGTGCTACCTTGCCCATGCCGAGGCAGTAAGGTGTTTCCTCATTCTACAGTTTTTTTAATTAATTTTTAAGCCACTTTCCTGTTTTTTCTAAGTGACAGCTCAAGGTTGCACATTACTGTTGAGGACTGTGCACATCACAGTCAGGACTTCTAATACCTTTATGGCTGTGATTTACCCCAAATGTTAGAGGCTTGCTTTCTGGCAGAATATCTGCTGACCCTGGGTAGTGGAACAGAGAGTCCACTACATGTCAAGGTGTGTCACCTGTTGATTCCCTATGTCACCTGTGGAGAATCCCAGACAGTCTCAGTGACTTTGCTAGGTAGAAATATTTTTTTCTCCCTCCAGTGCGTGGACATCCAAAATAGTATTGAGTGACCTGAGCGTTTTAGGAAATACCTTCTATGCTATATGTAGATAACAATGTTTTGTTCAATGTGGCCTCACCGTTATACAGTGAGGACCATGCAGCTGGGCTATTGTATTTGCTATGCTTTGGTCAGATTCAATGTTGTGTAGAGGTCCACCAGCTTGCAGAGCTTTAAGATGGGAGTGGACCTTAAATAATACCATGGAGGATGAGATGCATGGCATGAAAGCATAACAGATTTCTCTATGGGAGTTGTATACCAGCTGACTCCTAGGCATGCAATTGGAAAGTTAATAGCCAAGGAGTGTTCAGTTAATATATGTATATATTTTCAGTTAATATATGTATGTATTTTCATATATATTTTTCTGGAAGCAAGTCTCTGAGCTAGGATGTGAAAATTGCTGCCCTTTCTGAGCTGGGGGGCCCTGCAGCTCAGTGCCACTGCTTCTCACTTCTGAGCTGAGTGTGCCTCTGTGTAGCAGTGTTTTTTCAGCTAGAGAAGGAGAGTCCTTCCGTTTATGGGTTAAAAAAAAAATGGAGGTAATTAATTCCCATCCCCTCTCCTTTCAGTTTGTCACTACAGCTTTGTATAAGGATAGGATTGAACAAGTGGTTGCGTTTAATAATGACTTATTCCCTCACCCCACTCCTCAAATGTTTACAAAGATCACAAACATTTTAATGGCTGTAGTGCTGTCTAGAAACGTTGCCCTGCTTTTTTTAAAAAACAAGAGGGAATAAAGAGACGAAATAAACATGGTAGAAACAAACCATGAGTGTTTAACCTCTTCAAAAGAAACCATTTCAGATGCTTCTGTCAGCTCTGGGGATCTGACAGTGTCACAACAGTTGCTCCAAGCAGAAATGAAATATCTGTTTTGCTGAGCGTGGTGAGGGCTCTTTCTGTTCTCATTTATGTCCAGATCAGTCAGAAAATGCATTTCTTTGCATTTTATAATGTGGTTTGTAGGCTGCACAGCTTTCTTCAGAATAGTGTGTTGTTTTCTCTGTTTCAGGTTACAATGGTAGACCTAATCTTACAACGAAAAATGGAAATGGAAATGGGAAAATAATACCTGGTAATAATGGAAAACCAAGTGGACAGAGAGTAATCAATGGCCCTCAAGGAACAAAGTGGGTAGGGTGACCTTCTCTCCAAATTCAAATGCTTTGGCCTTTTATTGTACTTAGATTTTCATTAAGAAAAGGAAGGAGAACAGTGCCCTCAGTCAATGAAGCTGTAAAGTGAGGTTACATTTAGTGGTCTAGTTTCCACTGTTCCATTGAAATCTAAGGACAAATTAAATGTAGTGAAATATTTTTTCCTCAACATCAGTGGGACGCTCCCCAGTGACTCAGGGCTTGTCTGCTGTGCAGTGTGAGTGGGGACTCCCTGGGATAGCTGCTGTGAAAGACGTGTTCAGCAATGCTTCTCCCAGACTCACGCTCCAGGGAGAAGCTCATGAGCAAGAATATTGAAATGTAAAGTAACTCCATAAGTGTCACAATGTTTTAAATGCACATATGTAGGTATCTAAGCATTTTGCTGTTTGTACAGACATGTTTCCAGTGGTCTTTTCAGAAGAGCTCGGATACCATTGATAGGAAAGCCCCACTAGGTGCCTACATGCCGAGACCTTGTCTTAAAATCCTTTCCAGTGAATTTATAACCAACCAACGCAGGGAAGGAACTGGTGTTTCCTGTGTATTTGCCCAAATGCTAAGCAGGAGGAGACTGTGACCAGCCTCCCTGGCGTCAGTAGAGCTACTCACACATGGCATGACACATACAGACATTTATTTTATGGCCACTTCAATCTTACCATTTGCATTAGAGGAACACAAAAATGTGCACCAGGTAAGTCACATTCAAGGGCGGCATTTTGAAAAGCATGCCCAAAGCCCTTTAAATAGACTCCAGAAAGTGGGTTGAAAGGCCCTTGGGAGGCCATGGGGCATCTCTCTCTACCCCATGAGAGGAGGCTTTGCTGCAAGCAGGATGAACACCTTGTAAAGCAAGAGGATCTGTGTCAACGTCTGGGGCCTGGAGGGCTTCAGAGACTGATCTCATGATCTACTGTCCCTCCTGCTACAGTCTTTTCCCCAATACCAAATGTAAGTCTGTCTTGCCAACCTGGAACTGCTGCTCATGTCCTCTTCCCAGTTTCTTCCCAGCACTTAACACCTTTTGCATTTTTGTGTTCTGTGGCTCAGTGTGTGTTACCTCAGGTTAAAACAGCACACAATTCAGGTATTTTGGGTTGAAATAGCAATGATGAGGACTGGATTTTAACTGCAGTTACCTCTTGAATTCAATCCAGGCTCTCAGACAGATTTGTTTTATGAGAGAGAGGCTTTTCTTCAGTCTCCTACCACAATTAAAGTCTTAGCTACTTTGTTTTCACTGCTGTTTCAATCTAAATTAACTAGTTTAATTTTTCCTTTTTTTTTTTTTTTTTTTTTTTTTGAGTAGTAGACATACTTTTAAATCTCATCTTCAAAAGGACTCAGGGTCATACTGAAATCAGTATTACAGGAATCCACCTTAGGAGTTGCTCAGCCCAAGAAAATCAAGGGAGTTGCTCCTCTGCACGTGAGAGCTGCAGTAGGCGATATGAATGTGGTTGTGTGCAACTCTGCAGGCCAGCTCCTGGGGATTTGCTTTCTTCAGCAGTGATTTTTCAGTGATTACTATCCAATTAGTGACTCATTTTTAAAAATCTGTGGGTGTTGTAGCTACTCCTGAACATCACTCTTAGCATCTGCATTTCCCCAGGATTTCTGTTGCTATGACATTTCATTTCACCTCCTCTTGTGTTAGCTAAACTTGAGTCCATCTATTGCTTTTAGATTGTAGATCTTGACCGAGGGCTAGTGTTAAATGTTGAAGGAAAATACCTCCAAGATTCCCAAGGCAACCCTCTCCGAGTGAAATTAGGAGGGGATGGACGTACGATTGTTGGTAAGTGACAGCTTCCTTCTTACAGAAAAAAATCTACAGTTGCTGTGCACATGGTACAAGTCTTCGAGCTGTTGAATACCTCAGGCATCCCCAGGTCCCACGCAAGCCATTTGGAGTTGCTTGTGTCTCAGGTCTTCATCAGGCAGTCAGCCCATTGCAGGACCTGGGGAGGCTTTGGGGCATCTCGTGGGGCTCTGGAGTACGAGGCAGCAAGAATCACCCATCTCACTTGTATCAGCATTAGAAAGGACTGCAGAACTGAGCCAGACTAAGGATTGATGCTTGTTTATATCTTTGTATACATAGAAATAATTATTCCCCAGCACTAGCACTGTACCAGCCATACGTATGTGATTACTTTATTTTTTCTTCTGAAACTGACCACAAATAGTGTGGTGATCACCCCTGTGTGTCATCTGTGAAAACACTGCTGTCTGCATATCAGTCCACCTGAACAGATCTCTTGAATGCCAATTCAGTGCCTGCTGTTAAACTGGTTACCATGAATATTTGCAGTGTCCAGAATTTGGCACAAAAGTGTATCTGCAATGACAGCATCTCACCAGCTCAGCCCAGTTTTTGCTTGCACATGTTTGACATTAGGAAGCAGAATATAGATTCATCGTACCTTTCATCAACAGTGACGAGACTGACTTAGATTGAATGCAGGCACTGTCTGCACGTTGTGATTCTGAAGTGAAACCTCCCTGCAGTCTTCCCAAGAAGCGTTTATCAAAAAGCTGATAAAAGTGAATACCGCTGTGGTTTATCTGAGGTTCTTCTGAACCGTTTTCCAGCTTCCTTAGCCATGGCTCTTTCCTAGATAACAACCTTCTTCTCTGTCAGCTTAGTTACAGGAGGCTGTAATCACACTCACAGTGCTCTTGTGGTATCTACTGTTGATAAATACCATGGTATAAGCCTGAAATGGATTAATGGTGAGATTTGTTCATTTTGTTCTTCCCTCCTAGATGAAAAGGGTGCCCCAATGGTGAGTCCTGATGGATTACCTTTGTTTGGACATGGCAGATTTAGTAAACCTGTAGCGAGTGCACAAGATAAACCAATAATAAGCCTTGGAGGGAAACCTCTGATTGGTCTTGAAATGATTAAGAAAACAACCACTCCCTCAACTACTACTACTACAACACTACCCCCAACAACTACCACAACAACTGCCACAACCACTACAACAACTGTTCCTACAACTACTACCACCACTCCTGAACCAACCACCACAGAACCACCCACTGAGAAACCACCCCCAACCTGTCCTCCAGGCACCTATGGACAGTATGATGACGAGGGCAACTTGCTGTTGGGATTCGATGGCCTGCCAGAGTGCAATGCAGAAGGTAACTTCCTTTTGTGCTGTTTGAACGTCTTTGGTTGTGCTGTTTGTACAGCTCAGTTACACAAATGTAAAGTGGAAAGGAATCTGCCTCTGAAGATTTTGGTCCATGTGATCAGGTAGGAGCTGAGATTAGAGCAGCTGAAGAAGGGTTTGGGCGTTAAATGGTTTTTCATTCGAAAATGTTGACTTTCCCCAAAGTTGAAGTTTTTCATGGAAATACGTTGATTTCAGCAAA
Source organism: Platalea leucorodia (assembly GCF_965183815.1). Classification (NCBI taxonomy): domain Eukaryota; kingdom Metazoa; phylum Chordata; class Aves; order Pelecaniformes; family Threskiornithidae; genus Platalea; species Platalea leucorodia. Next base: position 53,713,796 of record NC_138825.1, on the reverse strand, counting down.
GTTCTTACCTTGTGTTGGATCCAGTCTTGTCACACGTATTCATGCACGTGAGCACAAGTATAGGCAGTAGTTTTGTGGTCAAAGCACTCACATATAAGGAAGTCCTCACTCCAGTTCAGGCTAGGGAAGGATCTGAAGGCACTATAGATTTTGTCTATTTTGTGTTCATTTCTCCCAATAAATTCTGAAAAGTCTCTCTTTTGAGCCATGGTGGAACCAGCTTTTGCAAAATAAGATTCTTGTTCTCTTGCCAGCCCTCAGAGATAGATATTGTCTAGCAGGAATGTGGCACAGCACAGATGAAGCTGGGGAAACACAACCCTGGCTCTGCACAGATAAGGTAGAGAGTTGTACACTAATTTCTTTCTCATCTGAAAATACAAAACAGTGTCGCTGCATGTCATTGTTTCCCTGTTGCAGTTATACAAGCTTAGGATGTGGTGCCAAACTGAAATCCAAAGTAAACAGATATAAATGCACGAGAGTCTTTGGGTGTTGAGCCTGTTCCTACCACGTTTTACCCTTTTATCGCCTGAATGTTGCATTGCAAACCAGTTAGCTGCTTATTTGGCAAAACCAGGTCAGGGAGCACCATGGTAGTCTTTATCCTTTCCATTTATAGCTAATCCCCAACTCAGTCTACAAATGGGCAGTAGCACCATGGCCATAACCTAAACAACAGGTTGGCAGTCAGACGTCTGCCAACTGCAGCAGCCAGTTTTAATGGGTAATGAAACCCCCTTACTTTTCCCCTATACACCTGTATCTCTGAAGCCAAAGTAGATTTACAAGAGGTCATGTAACCATGACCTAGGGAGCTGAAGTATCGCTTTGAAGAGTGCAAAGATATGGAAAGATGTGGCTTCAGCAACTCACAGTGAGTCTAAGGATGACATCTTTGGAAAGGATTTCTGAAGCAGAAGACTGAAAATTCCCTTACCAGCTACCCTGGGTAAGTAATGAGTCAGAGATGTTGTGAAGGTGGAATTACAATGGTTTGTAGGGTTAATATTTATCTAACAATTAGCCCCATGTTTGACAGTGTGTACTTATAGAAGTGTGCTTGCATATGTGCCTATGCATGGATGTGTACACACACAAACATATGTATATAAAAACTACCATCATCGTTAAATGTTTCTTTGAAGATTTTTGATTTTCCCTTGGTGCTTTCATTGTTCTTAATTATATTTGCAAAAGTGTTACAGATACCGTTTTATATGGTCACCCTGGTATTTTCAAAGTTGCCTAAAGGGGACCGTGATTTTTGGTAGAGTCCCTCCCGCTCCCACCAGCTCCTTTTGCTTACCTTAAATGTTGCTTATATCCTGTAATGTTTCCTCTCTTTGGCCTGTGCTATTTGATACCTGAAGGACCCCTTCTGAGAATGCGTATTATAACAACAGTAAGAGTTCATGAAATATGCCTGCAGTTAATGTGAGAGTAGGCTCTAGAAGCTTAACAACAAAAAGCTTTGCAGTATTATTTTTAGCAGAGTTGTGGGATGGGGAATTTTAATGTGATTTTATGAACATTTAAAAACATTCTGCTTGGGTTTTTTGCCTTCTACAAGATGGGCTTGCTGAATCCTTGAACTTTGTTAGAGGCATGAATGAAACCTAGTTTTTTACACAGGCTGGGTGTTCAGTGAGAATGACCCTTAAGTCACTCCTAAACTGCCTGGCATTTCGACAGTATGTCTGCAAACACATCACAGTAGGAGGCTGAAAGGACAAGATGGTGCTGGATTTCTGCTTCTTACAGCTTGAGCAGTATTAGTCCCTACCTGGCAATTATGAAAGTTTCTCTGAAGAGTAATTATTAGGATTTTCTTGATCTTCTCCTTTTTTTTTTTTTTTTTTCATCTTGGTGACCTGCGTCCACATTTGACAAACGCAACAAAACAACCTACCTGTTCCACAGAGGAACTTGCTTGAAAAGAAAGCACCTCTGTGGTATTTATTTAATGATGGCAGTTTTTGTTTAACAAGTGCAGTGTCTATATAAAGAGGGATAAACAACTACTACTTGAACTATCAAAACATTTAATGCAGTTTTCCCTTGACCATTTCCAAATCATATTTTTATGTTGTCTTTCCCTTTAGTCTGAGTCTGGAAAATACTCCAGATCATGTAATGAAATACTTTTTCTGCCAAAGCTTGATATTTGTTGCTAAGTGCTTTACTCACAAACAGCCGGGGACTGCAAGTGCCAAATCCCACTGCCAAACGTTCTACTTAAGCTTTGGCAAATTTGCTTACTCTCTGGCAGGATTTTTGCTCGACCCAGCAGAATTTATTGTCAACATTTCACTAGATTCAGCAGTCTTTAACTTTCAAGAAGGAGTTTGGCCAAACAAGCATGATTTGTCAGTGAAATCAGCTAAACTTTTTCATGAACTCACAGGAGAAAAAAAGTTGGAGTCTTAACCACATGTTATGTGTGATAAAATCAAGTGATGGTTGCGCAGTCCGCTGTCCTTACAGATGCCAAAAGACTATGGCAAGCAGTCGTAGCAAGACTTAGCCTCATTTGGTACAGGCAGGGTTCACTGAAGAGCTGCAGTGAAGGGTGGTGATGGAGCAAGCTGGAGAACTGCAGCTGGTGTATGTACAGAAAATTATAAAGTGAGAGGTCTTTGGGAAATAATCCTATCATCGCCATGCCACAGCTGATGCTAAAGAAGCACAGACAGTGAAGTAGAAGAGACTGAACAAGTACAAAAATAGAAAATAAAATTTGGTTTTGCTGGATTGTACGTAGGCCAAAGGCTGACTAGCTAATAGATGTAAATGAGTTGAAGTCTGCCTGTGAAGGACTTCAAATTTCTGCATATCTGAGCCTCTTGTTTACTTGGATGTAATCAAAGGTAAGTGCATACATTGTAGACGTTGGTTGATGCTGGCCAGCTGTGGTGAGAAGATCTGCAGAATTCAGCAAAGGATCTACTTTGTCACTGACTAGCCTCAGAGAAGTCAAGTGGCCTCCAAGTGGATGATCTCCTGAAGAGCGGCTGCAGAACTCTACCATGAGAAATTGTCAGATTTTGCTATATGAAAGTGACAAGAATTAACCCATTTCCTGTGTTTTCAAAGCTTATTCTGGCATTAAAATCACTACTGTGTATTTAAAAGAAACTTACTGTAGTAGAAAAAAATCAGTCTTTTGTACAATAATGGTTGGTCCTAAGTAAAAAAAACCTGCAAAATGAAAATGTATAATTCAGATTATATTTGTGAACTATTTGACATTGGCAGTTGCGATTTTACATTGTTCGTAGTACTGGCTTAGTAAAAACAACACTGTTGCTTTCATATCAAGTGTTACAGGAGCATGACCAGTTTCTATGTAGTATCCTGAGGTCAAAGCTGTCTTTCTCTTGTCTTTGTTCACACACTGGCCTCTCCCCAGCCCCTGCATTTCATTGAAGACTTCTGATTGTACCGGCAGTGGGTTCCAGCACAATGCTTTTGCTTTGTTCACATTACTTTTCGTAGCTAATCTGAGCTTTGTCTACTCTTTGGCTTCCCTGAATAACGTGGAGAAATGCATTTCTCAGAGCTTGCAGGGAAGCCTCCAGGATTCACAAGATGAGGTACTTGATGGTTGATTTATCTGGTGCTGGATACGTGACCTGCAGAGATACTGAGATCATATGTAGGGACAGGCATCTGGGAAGTCTGCGGGTGCATTTGCATTGGTTTTTGGGGTGGACTGGGAGAGTGTTTTTGATGTGCACCTCACAATCATCTTGTTATGCTTTCATTTGCATCATGGAGCAATCTTGGCTTGCACAAAGTGAATTCCTGTTGGATGAAACTAAAGCAGCAGTGCTTCAGGACGACACGTGTGTGCCCCACCCTGTAATGGACATTCAGTCCACAGGATCAGACTAGAGCTAGTGCAAAGTAAAACCCCAGAAAATCCAGCACCAATTACTTCATTCTACAAATCCATTCCTTTTGGGATGCATTACTTGCTAGCATAGACACAGTCTGTAAATGTCATGGCTCTCTGGGTTGTTTGATTTTTATTCCCCTGCAAAAATATTTGAATAGAAGTTTCCAGTTTATTTGAATTGCTCGGTTGTTTTTTTGTGTATAAATTTCTCACATTTGCTGCTCCTGAGACTATAAAATGTTGTCCAATCCTAACCCGAGCGTTACATGGTTGCTGGCAGCCTGCCTTTGCTCCAGAGCTGCTGGGGCCTGGGGCAGAGCTCCTGGAAGGTGCATTGCTCTGGATTTTGAGTAGCAGCCCTGAACCTATTTTCCCCCAGCAAAACTCCTGGCTACTGCAGTTAGCTACTCATCTGTTATTCTAAATATGCTGAGCAGACTGTCACTGTGTTATCTGGAAACTAGGCAGTTATCTTATTTCTTTACAAATCAACTGGCTAAAGATTTTTATTTTAAACTTTATTCCAGAAGTATTTTACTAGGTGGGTAGGGATGAGACCATTGAGTTCTTAGAGCTTTTTTTTCTTTCTCCTTCAGTAGATACGTTCTCAGGACTGGACTCGGATGTGACAGCAACTCCAGAGGCATATGTGATATATGATGATGGTACTGTTTAACTGTAAAAGTCTATTGCAAGGGGCATGTTTGGGGTTGTTTTTTTCCCTGTCTTCTTTCTCTGGAATTGGGTTCGAGGGGCAGGTTGGTGACTGGGAGCTTAAGCAAGCAATGGTGAGCTGGAAAAGCTTTCCAGAGTCCTGTATCACATATGAAGAGCAAGGGTGCAAAGGCAACTGTTTCTGGACACGAAAGTGCCTTTCTGTCGGTCCTGCAGTCTAATAGGAACCTATTATGGAAATAAATTGTGTTCCAAGCTGGGTCATACAGTCACCGCTTCAATCCTAGATTTACTTTCTCTGGTGCAACTTCGAACTCCAGCCCAGTCAGAGTCAATGAACTCTTCTAAAATAGAAAATCCAAATAACATCTGAGTCCTGGAAACTTGAAATACCTTAGTGAGTTTTTAGCACTCTACAGCACTGTGAATATATTTTTTGTCTTTTTTTTTTGATGTGTAGTCTGCATTTAGACTATAAAACATGCTCATACTGAATGAGGTCACCTACATGTAAAATAAGTAATCTGCTGAATTCACGTGGAATTTAAATAAAAGAGATTTGAAATCAGATAAAAGGAAAAGAGGGAAAGATTTTTGCAGAGTTATATTCATGCCATCTTGATATTATAATCCAGGACACACAAAACTTAGCTGAAGAGGAAGCCTCAAGTCCCAGCATTTAGTTATAAGTTTGCATAGGGAATGCAAATTCTCAGTTACTGGAAGTAGCATTCGTTTTCTGCCATCACTGACTTCTGATGTTCTGCTCCTTTTAATCCTCAGATTCCTGCTCCTACCCCCGCATATTAAAGCGGATAAGTACAGACGTCTGTTAAACTCAAAGCTTTTTAGTAGAATTTATGGCTCTAGAATAATAAAAGGTTTTTTTCTTTGTGGTTGCAGTGCTGGGATCTTAAGTCAAACCACCACCAACAGCAGAAAAGCATTTAAAAAGAAAGTGCAGCAGCTGAGAGGAAGATACCATAGACTTTTGTGCTTTTTATTCTGATCACGTCATACTGAGGCCAACACTTAGCATGTGGGGAGGCGAAGATGAACTAAAAACTGCACAAGTCCTACATCCCATGTTCCTTACATTCCCATGAAAGTGGAGTATCCTCAGTTCACAGGTCTTTTGCCAGGCCTCCCCTTAGGTGCAGGTCACCTGCAGAAAACAAATTCTTTAGCAGTTAAAGCAGAAAACGCTCAAAGCCATGAGCTGAGTCCCACAGCCTGTAGGAGGACATGGCAGGGATGCCAAATGCTTCTTTCCCTTAATTTTGTGTGTCAATCTGGTAGTGCAGTAGCTTTTCAAAGAGCACTGAATTTAACAGGACTGAATATCAAGGAGGACTGAATATCAGGAGATTCATGTGGGCCAGTTTGCCTTCCCTCATAGCCCTAATGGGACCACGAATGGCAAGTACAAGACTCCACGCCTCTTAAATTGCAGCAAGGTTTAAGAGCAGCATGAACCAGCTCTAGCATTTTAGAATACTAACACAGAGTTTTCTTAAAAAGCTATTTTTTCACTCCCTTATCTCCTTCCTTTGGCATCTGAGGGCTGTGGCCAGGGATTCAATTACTGTGCTGTCTTCTCTTAGGGGTTGTAATGGGAGATGACAGACGAAGCGCATTCAGGATATTGCTGTATGAATACATTTGTTTATTGTTATCCTTTTTACCTGTGTGAGCAAGGTCTAAATTAGCACCAGCACTAGTATTCTAAGGCAAAGACTTTGTGATCGCTGTCCATCAGTTTGGTAGAAACCCTTGCAAGGCTGAGGTGTGACCGACCCTGACTTAGAGGCCCGTAAGGAGTGTGCAGCAGCTAGGGCAGGGTGCATGGCACTCTTTTGGGACTGTGGCTGGTGACAGAAATGTTTCCCTTCTGATAGTTAAGCCAAAATATCATGAAGCAAGCTAACATTTTCATCTTATGTTTCCTCTGAAGACTACGAGTTTTTTGAGAGCACTTTGCCACCCACCACCACCACTGTCGCCACCACCACCACTGCTTCTACGACGACAGAATCGGAAGTTGTCTATCCAGAGACTAGTGTTGTTGGCACCGGCCCTGTGTCAGAATATGATATTGCTGGGAAGAAACGGTTCACTGGTAAGGATGTCCTTTGGTTTATGTAGCTTACTACTTGTGCTGCAAAGAATTCTTGTTCTAGCAAGGTCAGCCCTTAAGCTGAGACCTTTGCACAAATACACCCCACAGACTAGCGTGTGGTCCTTGTAAGGACTGCCACCTGGGAAACCCAAACAGCAGTACTTTGTTCGTAGCTTCAATGCTTGCATGTCTACGTGTGGGCCCACACTGATTTTGTTGAAGCAGTGCAAACCTCTTTGTACTCTTCCAGTGTAAAAGTGCTCTGCTTTGTATTCTGCATTGTGTTTGGTTTAGCTGAAGTTGGTAAGAGAGCAAGAGTATCTACTCTGGTGCTTGGTTCAGCTCAACTGCATCATTTTAAGTTCACACCAGTAGTTCAATCAGTGCAAGTCTCCATGTAGATGTGAGTCTTCCTTTGGGGGACCTAAGTCTTTTCCACTGACCCACGCAACCGTGGGGTATGATTTTACCCTCCTTGCACAAGCACGTATGTCAAAGGTGTGCTTCAAAGTCAAGGAATAAATAGTATTTTGGATGTGAACTTTCGAAAAAGTAAACCCAAAAGAGATAAATTTGACTTTGCTATTTGTATCTTTGCTCTGTAGAAGGAACTTGGTGAAGGAACCCCCAACACATTGATAAGAGCCATGAGGCTGGCTCCTGTGTACCTGAGCCATTCAAGTGTGTAGGTAGGGGTTGCAGCTCTGACTTCAGAGCTGCTCTGCCTCTTTGTCAGAAAAGCAGCTGGGGGCCAGACCAGAGAGATTTGGAGGTGGTAGGGCACTACAGTCCAACCTCCACCCCAGACTGGTGACCCCCCCGCAGCCTTTTACAAACCTCTGGCATTTGAAATGAGGTCAGGTCAGCTGCTGGCTCACCTGGCATTTCAGATGGGAGTTCAAGGGTTGGAGAGTCAGCTTTGACTCATGTCTTGCCTTGCCTTCCAATATCCACAAGCTTCACGTGGCTTAGAGTGGAGCTCTGCTGCTGGAGTAAAAGATTTGTTTTTATATATGCCAAGACTTTTTCCAGTGCATCTTCAGTTTCCCTGTCCAAACAATTTCATGATGTTTCTATTCGGCTCTCTCACTGACAGTGCTTCTTGATTCATTTAGCTGGAGAGGCTAAAATTAACTTCATTGCAAGATCTGGAAAAAATCCCTTTAGGGCATGAAATCCAATAAGATAAACCAAGAAATGTTGGTTTATGAACATTTCAAGGCACTAGGGAAATAATATTACCATTTCAATGAATTGTATTATTGCAATTGAATAAACATTTCCAAAGCAAGTTTTATAGTCCTTACTTTGAATGTTACAGTGACTTTTAAGGCAATAAAAAGATGGTTTAATCTTTTCCTGAAGTGAAGTGCAATTCCAGTCAGCGTAAAGCTTTTAAAAATAGAAGTTACAGGTTGGGAGCACGTGCCTGGAAGGTAGGGACTCATGACTCCTGATCCCTTAGTACCCAGGGGACCACAGCAATAATCCCTTCAGTTAACCTGGTTGGACTTCACCTTGGAATTACTCTTCTTGTTCCCTCTGCTGTTTCACTCCAGCTTCAGGATGTTTTGTGTAAGAACCAACCACTTAGACCCGTAAAGTCTTAGATGATCTAAGGCCCTGGCAGGGATCTGTGGAAAGGCAGAGAGTTTGGGTGACATTTTCACCCCACCTTCCAGAGCAGCTGGAGGTAGCGTGCAGAGGGTCCTGCAGTCAGACCGCTCTCTTCTGCTTCTCCGAGCAAAGACGATCCTTCTGTCTTTGCATCATTGGGTACAGTTGTGAGTGTGGGGTAGACCTGAATATTGGCATCCCATTCCTCCTACTCAATCAAATTGATTGCGAACCATGCTTCGTTGGCAGCAGTGAACCATCTCTGGGCTGGAAGGGGAGGAATTTTAAGGTGCATCACAAAACTTGACTCTTCTTTTCAGGAAGTTGCCAGCCTGCGTGCTACTCTGTGGTACCTACAAACTGCTAACTAAACGCCACCCTTCCCTGTCTCCTCCAGCTCCTTATGTGACCTACCTCAATAAGGATCCAGCAGCCCCCTGCTCCTTGACAGAGGCCCTGGAGCACTTCCAAGTGGAGAGCCTCGATGAAATCATCCCTAATGACCTCAGAGAGAAAGATCTGCGTCCCCTGAAAGCCCCTCACAACATCACTGTCGTGGCAGTTGAAGGTTGTCACTCCTTTGTCATCGTGGACTGGGCCAAACCTGCTCGAGGAGACATGGTAACAGGTACTCTCCTGAGGGTTGCTCTCCTGATGGGGTAGTAGGGAAGGGAGAGGTTTTCTTAAATGACCATTTTTACCTTAAACTGAGCCAACGGCTCATGAAGTTCTCACTCTGCAATTTTCTGAGGGAGGTGAGCTGTTTTCTGATAAGTGAGAAAGGTCCCTCTGTCGTCCCTCAGTGCCAGACCGACCAGCCCATGTTGGTCCAGATATCTCAAGATTTTGGTACCGATTTTGTGCCGGTGGTTCTGAAGGCACCGCTTCTTGCCTGGATGGTAGCTGTGACTGAGCACTTCTGCCCCCAGGTAGTGCCCTCAGCTCCACCGCAGGCACCTCCCAAGCCTTGGGAGCATCTTTCAGGCTTTGCTTCAGCCCACTCTGAGCAAAGGCGACCGCGTGGCCGGAGCCGGCCTGGGTCCTGCCTGGCTGTGAGCGTGGCTACAGGAGCAGTCTGCCTGTAGAGGGGCTTCTGGCTTGGCGGTCTTCTAGTCTGCTTTTTTGGTAGGAAAAGAATGTATCAGAGTCTGTTATCTCCAGTGGAGTCTGTGGCCCAGGCTATGCTTACCTTTTGCTCAGATATCAGTCTGACAAGTGAGGTTCAAGGATGGGGAATATGTTAAACAAATGTATTAAATTAGATCTCCTTTAATGTCTTTAAACCTTTTAAGAGCCAGAGAGAAGCCCAACTGACTTCAAGAATAAATCCCAAAAGTTGCTGGAAAAACACTAGAGTAAATAACCAAAGTATTTTAGAAATTAATCAACTCTTGTTTCTCAGTGGACCCAAAAGATCTGAAGTAAGCATTGGAAAAGGCCACTGCTTTGGTGCTAACGTCCAGTTTTTGAGGAGCCTCGCCCAGCTCTGCAGCTGACAGCCGTGCCAGAGGGGTGGGAGCTGGCAGAGCCGAGGCAGCGATGATGGTTGGGAAGGGAGAAGGTGGCACTTGAACAGGCTCTGTGGGGTCTGTCCCTTCATTCTTCAAGGCTGTTCATCCAGTACCTTACCGAGTGCAGTTTGCATAACATTTTTTTTTCCCCCCAAAACCCCCTGGTATTTCTAACTCTATTAGTTTCTGCACAGTCACTTAAAATGGTGAATGGGTTACCTCTGTCATCTTTTTTTATCACTGTGTTTTAAATCAAAATTCGCACCTGGGTACCATCCCCTGATGTAATGCTCCATCATTATTAGCTAATGACAGGAAATTCTTGTAGCCTGGGATTTTCCAGGAGAGTTAGGCATCGAATCACTTTCATATTCAAAGATGCTTCCACTCCTTTTAACCCATAAAATCTACCACAACTAACATCAAGACTGGTAACTTTTTCTACCTATTGAATACAGTAGGCTGTATTCAGTCTTAAGGTCAAATAATATTTTCCTCTCCTCAAGAGGTTCTGTTGCCTCAGCTGTTCTGCAGTGAAAAGTAGAAGCCTGTCCCTCATATTAGCTGTCTGTGTGTTAGTCCTGTGTCCCACGTGAAATACTTTAGCTAGGAAAAGCCCTCCATAACCTATAAAGACATTTTTCCCTCAGTAGCAGCAGGACCTAAACTTCATTTTTTCCTTCACTGAGCTCTGCGTTGAGAAGATACCCAGGCCTTTGGAGTAATGAACATGGTGTTGAAAACACTTCCTTTTGCTCTCCACCTTTATCTGTTTGAAATAGAGACACTAATTATTATAAATTTACAATAAAACAACTTGCTGCATTTGTCTCTCCGGAATCTCAAATTCCTGTTGGAAAGATTATGTAAGTTGTCTTTTTATTTATTTATTTAAAATTTATTTAGAACCCTCACAATTATTTGTCTTTCCTGTTTACAGGCTATCTGGTTTACAGTGCATCCTATGATGACTTTTTAAAGAATAAGTGGTCAACCAGGACTGCAGGGACTACTCATTTGCCAATTGAGAACCTGAAGCCCAACACACGGTAAGGATTTGATCCACTCTTTTTCAGTTCTGTTGGGGAAGTAAAACAAATTTTGAGAATTATCGATTGTTTTTCTTGGCCTTAGTATAAATGTTTACATCTGATCTAGATTTTACTCATTCTGTTTGACAGCAAATCATTTTATAAATCACACAGCTACTTACGTGATATCCTTACCGTATTAACCCTGGAGTATATGACTGTGTGTACATGCATATATGTTTGTGTATATAAAAACACTTGCCAGTAACAGAGAAAATCTTATTTTAAAAATGTGTTTTCTAGTCTTATGCATAACTGAATCAAATTGGAGGGGCGAAGAGTATACTGAAGTATACTCTTGGTATGATGTGATGTGGCCATTCCCACGTACTGGTGTGGCCAAGATTTGACACCTAAGGGCTGGTGGAGAAAGGTGCCACTCTCTGGTCTGTTTTCACTGTCTGTTCACGAGTTGTGCTGGAAGAGAAGGCTTGGTGGTGTATAATGAAGCCGTGGCAGTTGCTCAGAAGTCAGTTTGGCAGGAGCTTGCAAAAATTCTCACTGAAATGGCAGAACAAGAATGCATGCTTTGCGTGATATTGGAATAATTCCTAGCAATTGGGTGGGAAGTAAATGGTCACAAAGGGACTACATTAAAATTACTTCTTTTGACAGATGCTCAGTGTCTCTCATGCTTTTCTCTCAAATTCTGAGGCTGGAATACTTTTGGTGCTGCCTTGGGCTAGGCGATTGCTCTTCACATGCTGATGACTACAGTCTCTTAGACACAGGTGGCAGAGTGTTGCTCACGTATGTGGTAACATGGGATTGTGGGCTGGGACTAGCATGCCCCACTTGATGAGGAGCTACAGATCAGAGCATCCACTCCTAGGACAGGCACACAGGGTTTGTGCAAGGGCAACACAGAAGAGAGAAATGGTGTCACCTGAAGTATCTTTTCTGTCCAAGATGATTTATAGACAAAGGGAAGGTTCTGTGGGTTAAAAGCAGTTGATTGAGCACCTCAACCTACAAAACAGAGAATTGTTTGAGCATAGCCTTGAGCTAAAATCTTAATAGATTAAACAATAAAATCAGGTAAAATAAATAAATTATGACAAGTCAGTGCAGTGTAGCTTTTCAGCCTTAAATATGACCAGGCATATTTTTTCTGACCACATTACAGTGCTTCTCCGCACAGCCCTGACTTTAGCATAGACTCACATATGCCTTGCCCCTGCTGCTGCTCCTGCTGGCCCTGAAACATCCAAGCACCAAGAAATCACACTATGTGTTAAGAGGGGGGTGCTGCTCCCCTGTCTCCTCCCTGGAGATTTCCCTCCGACCGAAGAGTTCTGAGGACGTGGCCTCTCTTTGGGAGAGGCAGCACCAGAGCAACTTCAGCAGCAGTTCCTTAGGCAGGTGCACCAGGGACACATCCACCAGAGGACACCTGCAGCTTCAAAGACAAGGGAAATTAACAAGCAAAAGGTGTATGGAGAGGCAGGAGAAGCACACACAGGACACCCAAAGAGTTAAAACAGAAATAAGACGTTACAGCAAAAACTTTGTGCCATCTTATCCTCTCTTGTTCTGTCTACAGTGCTGTCAGTCACACACTTCATGAGGCTTTTTCTTACGTATCCAAGAGATAAAAAAAGGCAACCTGAAGATTAATAATCTAGACCACAGTGCAAGTCCTTTAGAGTGGTTCATGGTGTGTTAAAGCAATATTACTCACACAGTAGAGAGCTGCAATTGTATGCTCTTCATCTGGTAGTGCTCTTGTTATAAAACATCATTGTTACAAATATATGGAGGGAGGTATGGGGCACAGGTTATCTGTAGTTTTCACCCGTTATAACAAGATGGAAGAGGTCTGAGATCTCCTAAACTCTGTTCCTGGACAGTGAGGAAAGCAGTTACAGACCCTCCTGCCTTTGTATGTCCATGTCCTAGTGACTTGAGGACACCCTTTCCCTAAATCTCTCTCCTCCTGCCACTAGTCCCAGTTCCTACCTCCACATCCCAGACTCCTGTACATCCCCCGCCCTTTTCCCCTTCACCAGTTTTTGCTCTTCCACTCTCACCCTGTCCCTCACGCAGGCCAGGGAGGCACTGCCCGTATGCCCCAGCTTCCCCCAGCCGGGCTCCTCCATCTCTTGCTTCTCTGCCATTTCCGCCTTCCAGCTGCAGCTCCTCGCTTCTTCACTGTCTTTCAGTCAACTCTCCCTCTCCTGCTGCCCCAAGGACAGTATGGAAGGCCAGCGATAGCTCTCTGCTTCTTGTGCCCAACATTTCAAAGGCTCCAGGTCACCAGAAAGAGCGGTTGCAGTGAAAGCCCCCAGGAGCCCTGCAGCTGCTGTCCCAGCCATGCTTGGTGCCGGGGAATTGGTGGGAATTGAGCTGTCAACCTGTGATACATCTGCTGAGATGTACATTAACTCCAGGCTTCAGAAGGTCACAATTTGGCTGTACTTGAATGGAGTTTTATAGGAACAGCAAGGTTATAGGTTCATGCATCTCCATGAACCTAGTAACTCTCATGTCAAATATTAAGGTTCTGTTTCAAAGTAGGGAGGTTCAAGCAAGTGCTGTTTGTTTTAAGCCTATTATTTCCCCATCCTACTGAAGAATGGTATAATCCATTGGCCTCTGTTGTATGCTCTGTGGAGGCAATAAAGGCTTCATGTGGGGTCTGTGGTGGAGAAGAAGGGTTCTTTACAACAGAGAAATTGTGTGTATCAGCCAATCTCATTTACATTCTCCAAATCCACAGACTGAATTGATTGCATAGTTTTTGTCTCAAAAATAACTTCCTAACCACTGGGAAAAGACCCCATGCCTAACTAAGAAAATGTGCTGTGAAATCTGAAGTTAGTCTAAAAATTTTGTGTTTGCATTGTTAGTGCATTTTGTGAGAAATCTCTGATTAAGTTGGATTTACTGTATGCAGATGCTATGGACTGCTGGGCGTCCCATGAGGGGCTATTGGTGGTGCAATCTTGCGGCATGTGCAGCATATCAGAAACGGGTTGGCATCTTGGCAGAAGTCAGCCCCAGGGAAGATTTGAAGCTGTCAACATATCCTGGAAAACGTCTGCCTGGTGTTTAGATTTTACAAACAAAACGGAAGTCTATGTTTAACTCGTGTCATAAATTTTCTTCCGACGCCTGGTCTAACCTCCATTTGAGAAGTGGAAGTTTTTCCATTAATGAAACTCTGGTCAGCTTCAGTGGGCACAGGAGCTGCTTCCTTGTGACATGCTAATATAAACACTAAAACTACTTTAAACCTTATTAAGTCTTAAAAACAGCAGTCTTGACAATGTCCCTTCCCTAACCTTAATTCTCAGCCATCACAGAAGACTGATGCAAAGGACTGGACAGCACCCACTCAACCACTAAATCCAGTTTCCTGCAGTCAGAAACATTATAATCCTCATCATAAACATTTCAGTCTCCTTCTTGAGCATGGTTAGGCTTTTTTCTGACTTTTTGCTGGAAAGCTGTGTCCGTGCCTGATGGGAGCAGCTAGATAGTCTAATGATTTAAAACACCGTCCTTTACCACCGTATCTCCATGTCTCATCAAATCTTCTTCCCTCTCCACTTGGTTTTCATAGAATGCTTTGGGATGGAAGGGACCTTTAAAGGTCAGCTAGTCCATCCCCCCTGCAATGACCAGGGACATCTTCAACTAGATCAGGTTGCCCAGAGCCCCATCCAGCCTGTCCTTGAATGTTTCCAAGGATGGGGCATCTACCACCTCTCTGGGCAACCCGTTCCAGTGTTTCACCACACTCATTGTAAAAAATTTCTTCCTTATATCTCTGGATCTACCCTCTTTTAGTTTAAAACCATTACCCCTTGTTCTATCACTATTGGCCCTGCTAGAACGTCTGTCCCTTCTGTTTTAGTTCCCTCCAGGGACATTTTGATCCCACAGTGCCTGCTACCAATTCCAGTGTCGTACAGAGCATTTCATAGCAGGCTCTCAAACATTTACTCAGGGGTCACAACTGCAAACAGAGCCTCATCTTCTGGCTCTGGGGGCCAGATGCACCAAAAATTTCTGTTTCCTTTATCTCCGTCAAAGCAAAACTGCAGTGTGTCCAACAAGCAACATCAGCCACAGCTGGCTGCTGTGTATCACCAGAGCAACACAAAAGAGGTAAGATGTCAATGAAACCCTTGTCCTGGGCAAGTGGTAGACCTGTGTGGCACATGCCCACCTCACCTCAGCTGTGTAGGAAGCTCCTCTTCCAGCTCTGCTCTAGTGTCTTATTATAATATTTGTTGTAAATATTCATGATGGATGTAGTGCTAGGCCATTTTTGATGGAGGGAGACACTTCGTGCTAGCTTGTGAACCTGCAGGCAGCTGATTTACGTGTTTTTCTTCTGGAGGCATGGTGCAGTTGTAGGAGGAGGGTTTCATTAAGATTAATCATTAAGGTTAGAAAAGACCTTTAAGATCATCGAGTCCAACTGTTAACCTATCACTGCCAAGTCCTTCCCGACCCCCTCCCAGCCTCTTTTCCCCCTCATCTACCGATCCTGCTGAGCAGTGGGTCTGTGGGGTGCTGTCACGTCGACTCATCCCCTCCCCTTCCCCGGGCAGCACCTGCTTCTCCCTCCCGGACACCAGGCCAGGCATGCCAGTTCCCCTCCCATGGGCAGCAGCCACGTGCTCTGCGTGTATCCTCTGTGCATCCACCCTGGCTCTCGCCCAGTGCCGATGGAGGTCCGCAGCAGCCATCCCACCGTCCCGTGGCTGGCACGCGGTCACGGTGCTATGGCTCCCGCCCTGCCACCTGCAGCACGTGCGAATGGTGCCGCTGTGTGTCCCCCGGCTGGCTGGCATCCCGCCATCTCAGCCTGCCACCTGACGGGGCACGGGGCTGGGGGTCCAGGCAGGCATGCCTTCGGAGAGGCTGGAAAAAGGATTTTACAGCTAACTAATTTGTTTTAAAAACAGCTGCTTCCCTAATTAGCATGCTGAGTGATTATTTCACTTTGTGGCTGCAAGTGCTGGCTATTTAATTCCAACAGAAGGGAGACACCTTGAATTAAGCCATAAAATCATTTTGTTCCGAGTGACAGGTATGGTGATACGATTAGTCATATAGTCTAAATGAATAAAAATATTACATCCTCATTGCGCCTTTACAGTTTACTATGTCCTTTCTTGACACGTCAATAGAAGTGGTATATGAAATCTCAAAGGAGGTTTATTCTTAGGAGGAAAAGCTTTTTTCTTGTCTGTATTGAAAATGAACAATGAACAGTATTGCATCTGTTACAGTTGTGATTCTTCTGTGCCTATTGGTAACAATTCATTGCAATTCTGCCTAAGCAAAGTGTAATCAAAGCACAATCAACTTATATATTACAAATTTTGTTCATGTATTTATGTGATGAAGAACAGTTGAGTTACACTGATTTGAGCTTTCCTGGCAAATTCATCCACTGAAGGATTCTGACTAATGAAAATGTCAGATGCCTGGACCTAGAAAGGCTTTGGCAATTTCTTTTTTATTTGTCATGTCTGAGAAAGAAATATATACTTACTGCATTATTTTATTGACATTCTTAATACAGCAATCATAGCATCGTCTATGTTTAAATCACAGGTCAGCAAGTCATGAGACCTGGCTCTCTTTCTGGCACGGCTAGAGGCTTCTTGTGTATATAAAAGCTTAGGAATTAATTTTCCAATGTAGCGAAGAAAAAAACACTCATAACTTGATTGCTGTTTTTTCTGGACAGTCAGGCAAGCAACTTGAACAATCATGTGTCCCAGACACATGTACACTCTATGTACGTAACAGGACACCTGAATGCACAGTTGCCCTGACTGTGTAGCTAATCTGTTCCTGCATTACGCATTAGATACAAAACTGCATGTTTTTCCCCACTTAAATAGGTGCACGAGGCTCTTGGGCTGCTCTCTCCTATTTCAGATGTGGATCATCGCACTTATGTATCTCATGGGAATGTTTTGAAGCTAGCATTAATACACACGTATTAAGTGCATCAAAAGGGTTGCTCAGAAGGTGCCACTGTGTTGCAAAGGTGGTATCTCCTTATACCTCTTGCAGCAGTGGGAAGTCAGGCATCCGTACAGGTGTTTTCACTATGCTTTGAAGCATTACGGAAAAGATGTGGGCTGGAAAACATTTTTCTCCCACTCTTCTGAAGTAGTTACACCAAGCACTGGGCTAAGTCAGTACAGCTTGGTGCTGTGTTGCGGCCGTTTTGGGAGCCAGTGTGAGGAATTGCTGCTCTGTGTCCCATCCCTGTGCTTAGCCTTGTGCCGCCGGCCCCTGCCCTGATCCGGGTGGAGAAGGTGCCAGTGGGTGAAGGAGTTGTGGATGGATGCAAGTGTCCCATGAGAGTATTGGCAACTCGGGGGATTAAAGCAGTGCTCAGGCTGTCGTGCTCTGCTCGGGTGGCCAGAAGTTGAGGAGCACATGGGAGGCACTTTGCCTCCCCTTTCCTCTTTCTCCATCCATGCTAAACACTCAGAAGCTGCGGTCAAGAAATCAAGGTCAATAGTTAAAACCACAGACAAATATTTCTGCCAGCAAGAGGATTGTGCTAGGCATGAGTGAAAAGCACAGCCTTGCTACATTTTGCTATTTAACGTGGTTTCTTTTTGCCACAGTGTGTGTGTCTTTTAAAAGAAAGCCGCGAGTCATTTGTGAGCATCATATAGTCATTAATTACAGGCAGAACTGGCTGCAAAAAGCAGGAGTGGAGCCGGTTTCTGGTGTCAGCTGTGGGACGCAGCAGGGACAGGGGCCACGTCCCCCGTGCAGGGGTGGGAACGTGTCCTGCAGAGAGTCTGACCATGCACGTGCTCCAGGTCTGGCACAGATGGGAGGTAAAGCTTGTGCCACGGATGAAGCCCAGAATATTTCAGTTCCTGTAGCTTCCACGTTGATCTCACCTAGAGGACCTGCCTGTAATTTTTACAGAGTGAACAAGAAGACGCCCTGGCATGTGCCCTGGAGATAACCAGCTTGCTTCACAGCAAAACCCAGTGTTCACATGACTGCCACCCTTCTGCTGAAGAAGTGGATGTTATTTGCACATCTTTTCAGCCTTTTCCTAGAGAGCAGTTTGATTTTGAGGCAAAGCAGTTCACTTTGCATGAAAAACGGCATTCCTTTTAATGAAAAAAGATATTCACCTTTGTCAAAGGGCAACCAGGTCCCCTCTGGTTTATCATTGTGAATAGTTTCGTATGTGCTTAGCTGGTGCTTAGGCCAGAGAGAGTCCTTTCACAAGCAACCTCCAGGCCCTGCTCTGTGGCTAAGTCCTTGAGGAACAGATACATCTGATGGTACAGGGAAGTGCATACTGTAAAAACTGAGTGGCAGACTGAAAACAGCAAAGTTCCCACAACAGGATTGTGTTGAATTTTCCTGCTGCCTGGTAGGCTGTAAAGCATGAGCATCTTACGTGGCATTAAGCCACGTTATACACCTACATTGCAAGGGCTACTGTAATCTCTTGTGGACAGAAGGGAAGACAGGGGAGTGAAGTTTTTAATGTGGATGGTGTCCACGCTTGGTGCGTAAACTGCAGCAGGTGGCAATAGCTTCCCGGGATGTCAGACCGCCTTTGCTATGAACCACGCTGTCTCAGCCCAGCGTGGGCCATGCAAGCGGAGCAGCACTGGCAGGTTTCTGTGCAGGATGGGGGAGAGCTTTGCCGCCAAGAGTAGCCTGATGTTTTTAATGGGGCAGGCTCACTTTCACCAGCTGAGGAGCGTCAGGCCTGCCACTCGGATGGGACATTGCCATAGGAGGTAAACCAGCGCTCAGTGGCGACTGTCCCCACCAGTGAGTACTTGCCCTGTTATGTGGGTCATGTATGGAGCTTTTGGAGATGTCTGGTTTTGGATGAGAGGGTACATCAAGATCCAAATGCTATGTGGGTATTACAGAGGTCCAGTAATTTTTTTTTTTTTTTTAATTAATTTCTTTACAAGAATGAAATTGAGCAAGCAGGCAAGAAAGGAAAACCTAGACTCAGGCACTTTAAAAATGCTGTGCTGGAAATTTTTACAGTAATCTTCCATTCTAATTGGTTTCTGCTGGACTGGATATAAAGATAAAAGGGAAAGAAGAAAACAATAATCTGGGGAAAAATGTCAGGGTAGGCATCAACTAAAAATCATTGTATTCGGGAATGAACTAAAAATGTGCTTACATATATTCTTCTCTAAGGGTGAGAATAATTTTGCTTCTATGGAGCAAAGAATGGAGTTCTAGTGGCGAATCATGTGCTTCGAGTTAAGCATGTGATTTAAATACTTTGGGGGAATCAATAAGGCAACATGTGAAGCTTTCTCATGTTACTCAAGTATTGTGATCTTAATGCTGCTAGAGTTTTTACAGAAAGGTCAAAAGCTTAGCTTCTGATCTCATATAAATCTGATCCAGTTTTATTTTGCAGTTTACACCACTGCTTTCATAGGAGTTAATCTGTTTTAAAACTGTTGCTGAGATCAGAATTTAATTTCCTTGCAACTTTTAGTCTATTGATATTGGTTGTTTCATATAAAGTGGATATAGATGTGTGTGGTTTTTGGAAGGGGGATGATATAAATAAATGATCCAAAAATGTGCACGGGAGCAATTGCAAAAAGGAGAAATTTGTCTGTAACAGCCAGCTCATACCCTGGCTCAGTATCCACCTCCATTTAATGCAAAAGTCACCTGAACTCAGTGGAATTCTGCTGGTTTGATTCTCACCCTGTTTTAGTATTATTTAGAATTTAGCCATTGCAGTGGAATCAATGTTTTAATCTTATTTTCCCTCTCTTTTTGTTTCAGATATTATTTTAAAGTCCAAGCAAAGAATCCCTTTGGTTATGGACCTGTTAGCTCTTCAGTCTCATTTATCACAGAATCTGGTATGCTTTGCTTTTTATTTTCATCTCAAAACTGAATTCCTAATAACGGATGTGGCAGGGCGATGACTGAAACCAGCACAGTAATAATGGTGATTATCCTGAACTTGCTGCTTTGAGATTTTTTTTTTTAGGTTAATTATTTGTTTTCAGTAAAGCTAGGAAAATAATATGCACTCCTAATGCCACTATGAAAATATAAGTGACATTAAAGTGAGCTTCAGGGGAACAGAAAGTTGAATTTAAAATACAAAAGACTACTAATGTTCAACAATACAGAAGCAATGGGAAGTTTAATGTCTTTGATAGATTGACCAAACATTTACTGAATTAGTTTCCTAATGGTGAACAGCTGAACAGATGGAAGCGGTTGTCTCTGGAAGAAATATAGGAAACAATTGTTCCATCAGACGGGCAAAGTTCTCCGTTCTTTTTTTGACAAGGCGTGCTGCTCTTTCACAGGGCTAATAGTGCATTCAAGAGCAACACCCCCTTCTAAAAATAGTACGTTAAATGAGCTATTTTTACCCATTTCTTCTTCTTCTTCTTCCATTGAGCCAGAGGCCAATGACTCCACTGAGTAACGAAGGACAAATTTTTCAGTCTTTACTTGAGCGAAAGGTCTATTGTCTCTTGCAAATTTTGCCTTTTTGACGACATGGGGTTTATGCAGTCTCTGCCTTTGCTCATTTGACTTCACCCAGTAGTGCTCGCTTCAGAAGCTTCATTAAGAACCATGGAAGTAAGTCTTCACAGAAGGGAGGCAAAAATGCAAGATAAGTAAATGTTCCTGCATAACATATTCAGGTATTTTTTAAAGGAGCAAGAAGCTCAAGTGTAAATCCAAGGATAATGTTTAACAAATATGGCATGCTGTATCTTGCAGGGAATTTTGCTGATTAGCTGGCTGCCAGTATATGGGCCTGAATGCCTAGTTTCCCTATCCAAAATCAGCTACCTTGTGAGCTTTATTTAACAGGTTAAATCCACCAAATTTAAAGTTTTATTTGCAGCACTGATCTTTCGTTTGTCATGTGGCCAAAGGTGGCTTTCCAGCTGGCACAAGTACAAAAGCAGTTGCTAAATCTAAAGCCAGATGGTATAGTTACAGTGATGGAGTAGGTCAGAAGAGACAGAAATTGTTTGTTCAGAGTGCTCTTCTAGTGCAATTGAAAGATTTGATCTGATGAGCATATTCAATAAAGAATGCCGTCATAGGATCAAGCAGCTTATTGAAAATGTTCGATCTTACCCCTGGTAACCCACTGAAGAGAACAGAAAACCTTTGTTCCCTTTCATCAAACTGTAAAAACTCCCTGGAATTTTGCACCCTGCACTGCCCAGGGGGCTCCTGCAAAAATTCTATCACTATGACAAAAAGAGTTAAAGTGATAAATTTCACATATTTATGAATACCACTAAACAACTGTACTAAACATGATGGATGTCAGAGACTGAGATTTGCATACAAGAGGTAGGTTACACTTCGCTTTGGAAGGCAGGCCTGCAGGTGTAGCTTACACTATATATTCAGAAGCCTACGGTGAAACCGTCCTCCTGCTCTGAGGACCTTCTGAGAAGAGGAAATCTATTTCAAAGCTGGCTTTGAACGTTGGTACTAATTTCAGTAGAGTTTTTACAGTATCAGAATAAATATACAATCCTGTGGCAAGTTTCATCAACTGAGAAAAACAGTGGAATAACAAACACTCATTAGCTCTGCAAATTGAGGAGACATGTAAATCCCACCTTTGTAATGTAGCTAAAAGCAGTTACTCTGCAACTGACATTCTCTTGAGTGGCACTGTATGTTTCATATTATAAAACAAGATTTGGAGTAAAATACTAATTTTTTTATTTGTTTCATTCTTTTAGATAATCCCCTCCTCATTGTCAGACCACCTGGTAAGTCTTATTCTGCTGTTTCTTTCATGAAGTGCATAAAACCTGTGCAAAACAGTTACAATATAGGTGTTAGAAGCGTATTAACACACAGTTTGAGTTACAGTTTTAAGCAGGAACAGTTAGTAATTCATTGTGCTAATTCACAAAACCTTTTCTGTCTTAGGACCCCTTATTCTGATCTTTGAAAAGAAATCTTGTAAAGATCATGCCCTTATAAATACTAAAAAATTCAAGGATTTGTTACTGACCTGAATAATATGCCACGAAGCTGTTGAGCTTGCTTTGCATTTCCAAATTTGCAGTAAGCCAGTTCAGCCCCTAATCAGAAGAAGCGGTTTCCTGGTGCTGGGACCAACCTTGCTGACACGTACATTGGTAGGGTAACCCAGGCAGCACGTGCTCTTGGAAGAGATGCAGGAAAAAAGACCTCATCATCGTTATTACGCTCTGTCAGCTTTCCCAAGCAGTTCAAACGATTGGTTCTCAGGGTTTTTGATGACATTGTTCATGAAAACAATGTCCAGTGTCACGTCCAATGCCAAGTCTCCTGTCTAGGTCTTGGTACCTTGTTAGTCTGTTTTTTCCATGTCCTCTCAGATGTCTCTGATGATGCACAGGTATTGGAGAGCACAAGCACACTATGTCTCTGGCGGTCAGTGCGGGAGGCCTCTGAGAGTGGTGGCCTTCCCGTGTCCCCGGTCACCTTCAGGTTTTTTGCTGTCAGTTATTTTGTGGGTCTGTTCATGGAAAGGAGGTTTTGGAAGGTGATGGCTTTTTCACTTGTAGTTTCTGCTTCGACTGGACAAAGAGAAAATATTTTTGTGTAGCTGCAGTGGTAGAGATAAGATAGACCAAAAAGAGGTGGCAGAGCTCTGGGAACCTGTGGAATTAAGAGCTTCTGACCCTCCAGCGCAGCTCTTACAGGACGTGCTAAGTTCATCCTTCAGGATTTTTGGAGGTGGGCAAAAGTGATGGACAAAAGCAGACTATTCACAGCAATAAAACTGCATTCAAGAAACAGACAGTTTATTGCTTTATTCTAGAGAAAGCTATGGCCAAAATCCTGCAATCCTTTCACCATGTGACTAATTGCATGAAGTCAGTCCAGTTATGTTTGAGTCCAAACCGGTGGAGTTCTGAGGATTGCTGATCAGTGGCTGTTTCTCACATGTAAGTGTTTGCAGGACTTGGTCCATGTGCCTAGTGAGAGGGAGGAAGAATGACTAACAAAAAAAAATTTCAGTCTCATTTGTAAACCACCTCAAAATAGCACAGTAAACACAGGTCTTTGTGCTGTAGCTAGAGAGAAAAATACCAATTATCACATTGGAAGCTTTTTGTGTAATTATTATATACGTTACTACAACAGCAATTTCAAAAGAAATTAATGTTGTTTTGGTTAGTATAAAGCAAACAGTTAGGCAAGCCAGTAGGACTATTTAGTCTTTTGCAATACAGTTAAGCAGTCTTCTCTGCAGCAGTGCTCTGGACAGAGTTCCCCAGAAAGGTCTCGCTTGTCTGTTATTGGAACCTCATCTGTTTTGATGAAATGTGGGAAAACAAAACAGAAAAGTACGTTTCTGATTTGATCTTTTTAACCAAATAGCAAGAATAGGCTTTAATTCACATCACAGACTGTTACTGCAGAATTTTTAACATCTGTTTTTTAGCAAAAGGATTAAGTTTTGTACTTAGTGTTAAAATGCAAGTGACTGTATTTAGACAGTGTCACTGTCAGACCTAAGATCAGAAAAGAAACGGAGTATCACTAGGTAGAGAGAATGTCTTGCTAAAAACAGTGAGACTATTTGTTTACTTAAAACTGTGGTTCAGTACGTGAAAGCAAATTTTTTTATCTTTTTAACAGTTATTATTGTCCACTGCCTAGAAGGGATTTAATCAAGTCCCTTGCTTTTTAATTTTTTTTGTAATATTTGTTCTTGAAGTAGTATTTCTGGATGTAGAAAAGTCATGCATTAATCTGCTGCAGCATCTCTTGTAAGACATATTGTCAGATGTTAACCTCAGCAAAACTCCGACTGAAATGCTGAAGTCTGTCCTTAATGTTGATTTTTTTTTTTTCTGCAAGGTGGTGAGCCTATCTGGATCCCGTTCACTTTTAAATACGACCCCACCTATTCAGACTGCAGCGGCAAGCAGTACGTGAAACGAACTTGGTACCGCAAGTTTGTAGGAGTGGTTCTTTGCAACTCCTTAAGATACAAGATTTACCTCAGCGATGACCTGAAAGGTAGGCACCAAGATTAATTTCCTGATATATGATGATTTGTCATCTCCATCTTCTCACTTCCTTCACCTCGTCTGTGAAAGAATTGTGTGATGGCTGTCTGGGCATCCTTCTCTTGAGAAGGTCTGATGTGATAGCCAAACTGCCCTGCTTTAGCGTTACGCTCACGCCCTGGCATTAGCTTTCAAGCAGAGCTCTTTAGGCATTGGACAGGAGGAAGTTTCCCTTGAAAAGCCTGTGTGGTTTTGTATCCTGAGAAAGCAATGTGCTTTGTACTGTGAAAACAAAGTTCTGCTCCCCACACATCTCCCTGGGATGTCCCACGCTTGCTCCGTAGGCGGGTGAGCCCCAGCTGCATGCAGTCAGACAGACCAATAAACCCTAGAGTGCCCCAGGGCAGATCGAAATGGGGAATGGTGGAGGAAAGACTGGTATTACAGTGACTGGGTGAGCAGTACTCCTAAGGGTTAAGGTTACTCTTACACGGCTGTATTTGCTGAGAAATAACGAAGAAAACTTTCCATATTGTTGATCTGGGGTATTGAGATTATGTCAGTGGCTTTTCAGATCATGCCGATGCGTTATTTTTATTGCAATGCATTCGTATAGTTTAAAGGCAGTGTTTGAATATGCGATAAGAAACAATCACGGCAGCAGGACCCACCTCATCTGCTAGAGAGAGAGCTCCACAGTTTTTAGTTTGCATTTGAGACTGCAGTCAAACTGATGGTATTGACAAATGGAGTGTTTTTTACTTTCTCATGAGGTATTGAAATGACTGGTTTGGTTGAAATTCCCTCCACCTGTTACCTGTGGTGCAGTGTCCATGAACTTGCAGAATGGAGAATATTCCTTACTGAGCTATAACCCATTTCTCTTTTCCGTAATTTCTCCTTCCGTACTGCGAAGGTAGCGTTTTCCCTCTTCTCAGCCACTGTTTGTTCATTGGTATTACTGTGTTTGTCACTGTAGTACTTCTCCTGCTTTCTTCCACATCTATTTTTCTGGTGGTAAAGAGAATCCCAAACAAAAATAACTCTGAGTCAAATAACCTGTCTGTATCACCCTTCAGACACCTTCTACAGCATCGGGGATAGCTGGGGAAGGGGCGAGGACCACTGCCAGTTTGTGGATTCACACCTGGACGGAAGAACGGGACCTCAGTCATACGTTGAAGCCCTGCCCACCATCCGAGGTACAGCAGTGTGGGAGGGGGGCGCTGGCCAGGTGCCTGTCGTCCCGTCTGTAGCTTTAAGGGGTAGGGAGCGGGGCACAGAGTGGGGCCCTTTGTCCCTGGCTGCTGGCAGCTCTCTGAGGAGTCCTGCTGATGCAGCCGGTGATGAGACTGATGGTCTTGTACTCAGGCCTAGCTGAACAGGTTATGAAAGTCCCAGAAGGACATGTAGGTGTTGAGAGAGAGAGGGACAGAAAGAAAGAGAGGGGCATACGATGCGAATAATTTACAGGAACAAAACGCAAAAACAGAAAGAAAAAGATTATGTAAGTCTATGAAACCATTCTCCCAATTATAAGACATGCCTCATTGAACAGAGGTGCAAACTTTTCCACATGCCACAAAGGACCAGCTGCATCTTTGCAAATATGGCTTTGGCAAATGATTTTTGACCAGTTCTTTCAATGCAAACCACATAGGAGTATGTCTAGTGACTTAAGGTCAGACTGCAGGACTTTTATTCTGGCCTGGTAGGTATCTCCCTCTGAGTGAAAATTCTCACCTTGAAGGAGTTCCTCTGAGTAAACTGCTCAGCTCACATAGCCAAGAGGGTGATGGCTTGCTCCGTGAAACGAACCCAGTCATGAAAGTCAGCCAATCTTTTCAATAAGTCAATTGATTTAAATTATTCAGTTGGCTTTAATGGTTTCCATATTAAGTTGTTTGTTGATATTCTTTTCATGGTGGCGTTACCAGGAAGAAACTGAAATAGTCACCGATATTTATATATCACTGGGAAGTACTGCATTTCTCAGTTCCAAAGAGGGATGATTAATCCAGATGTGTATTACTAGGTTTAGGAGACAGAGATAGGGAGCATACAGAAATTATATTATTGGCAGAAGACCTGAGTGTTTCAGATGTTCCAGTGCACAAGCTATGCGGAGAAGAATGCTGCACCTCTCCTAATGCTTTAAGCAGTCACATTCTTTCTGCAGATGAAGAAAAAGGGGGAGAAAGGGCTTAACTCCATATTTACTGCATGAAATGATACCTTTTTGTTTTGGGAAAAGCTGATGTTTGTTGATAGTCTCTTGAGCCCTATGAGATAATACAATTTTATGGTATTTTTTGCCCCAGAGTCCTTTGTATATTTAAACTGACTTGCAAACTTCATAAACACAGCTGACATATAGCCACCTTTTGGAGTGAAATGCAGAAGTGCTTTGGCAGACCACAGCATTACACAATAGTTCAAGAGATTTTGAACAGTAAACCCAATCAAAACTACAAGAAATATAAAGGACCACAGCTAAATCATTCAAGAAAGACCTCAGCCAAACACCAGGGCTAGCAAATACCCTTTTGACAAAACTCCCTACCAGACAGCTTCTAAGTTTCCATTTGGGCTGTAGGATTGACTCTTGCTGCGTCTGTTACTTTTATTAAATTACTGTGTCTTTGTTTTGAAATGCAAACGGGCATTTTTCTCCCGACAGGGTATTACCGCCAGTACCGCCAGGAGCCTGTATCATTTGGACGCATTGGACACACAACACCCTACTACTATGTGGGCTGGTATGAGTGTGGCGTGCCCATCCCAGGGAAATGGTAGCAGTCTGCTTTCCTGTCTTAGGCAGACCATGCTTTTCAAATGATTTCTACCAGAGGACTGTGAGCAATTGATTTGGAAAAGAAAAAAAAATAGAAGTGAGGCAAACCAGTGAAGACCAGCTGCTCAAGAAACCCCTGTGAAGCCAAATATGGTCCCCACTTTACCAGCCTAAATCTGTGGTGCTGCTTGATTTCTGCTTGGAAGCAGGGACAGGATATAAGTTTGATGTCTTACCTTCCTCCTCTGGGTCTTTAAGGCACGGAGAGGCGGTTGCAATGTGCGCGACCTGTGAAAACTAGAACTGTATTAGCCATGAAAATTTGGAAGTTTCTTATATCTTGCAGGAACGACCTAAGCATGCTGTGCTTGCTTAATGGGATGCTAAACTGTCCTTTGCTGCCCGCCAGGGCTCCCCTATGCAATCATGCCACGTAACCAGCCACCCACCAAAGGCAATACATTCGCCTGAAGACTTACCCTGTGTGTTTGCCCGCTGCTGGACTAATCACCAGGTCACAGTGTAAATTCACTTTGAGAGATATATATATATCTATATCTATATAAATACAGTACTGTACATCTGCAGAAGTACTGCTTAGAGATGCTGAGTTTTTCTTGTTCACTAGATAAATATGTTTGGAACTTTTATGTAAAAGGTGCTGTTAATTCTTTGAGATATTGCTATGCACAATATATTAACCAAGGAAAGAGCTGTATCCTTCTTGTGAGTACTGTTGATCTAACATTTGAATTATTGATCAAAGACCTGTGTCCCACTTCCTTGGCAGCCTTTGGACTGGATGTTCAATGGAATCTACCCCTCTATCCATGTTAGAGTGGCACTGTATAGTCCAGGAAAATCACATATTCAGCAGTTTATCAGCATGAGTTAAACTTTCTGTCCTTTACTATCTAAAAGTTTTAGTGCGACTTTTCTTCAATCCATTCTCATCTTACTTGGTATGTTATTTATTCCTTGTCAGTGTCTTTCACTTCACTGTGCAGAGGCATGGGATGAGTAACTTGCAAATTAGAAATGGCTTTTAACTTATACGCCCTCCAAAAAGAAGCCCAAGCCACCACTACAAGAGTCACCTAGCAGGAAACATCATTCCCCCCCCCCCCCCGCCAATTGCAGGGAGGATGGACCAGATGACCTTTAAAGGTCCCTTCATCCCATAGCATTCTATGATTCTGTGAAACTCCTTTGACTTTGATCCATCCTGGGGACAAACTGGGATACAGTTCATTTAAAATACTACCGAAATCTCTTCCGTTCAGATCAGAAAGCAAAAGCTGACATGGATGAAAGGTACAATGATGATTTTTTTTTAGCAGGCATTTGGAAGCTTGCAATAAGGTAGGATTTTATTAGTCCTTCTGGGCAATCTAACATTAATGGTTTACTCAGTAGCTTTCATGGTCTTATCATTTCATGGTAGCATCTCAACAGCCTTTGCTCACGTTAATAAGACTCCACTGTTCTGACAGCCTGGGAGAGTAGCAGCATACCTGGGGGACGGATCCGGCCTCTGGTCCGTCTCACTCTCATTCTAGCTTACATGTAGTGTAGGTCTAACACCTTTTCAGTGCTTCCTGTAGTTATTGTAAATTGTATGGGGATGAAAAAAAGGAACTAAAGTGATTAAAAGAGCATATTATTTTTCATGGTGATTTGGGTTTTAACATTTTAATTGTTCTCACATATTTTTGCTTCAGTACAGTGCCAAATATATGGTCTTGAAGTATAACTTTTTTCCCTAATAAACCTATGATACATGGTTCCATTTCTATTTCATCCTTTCTGGTCATCTGTGTCAAGTAATCTGACAAAGTGACAAATTATTAGCTTTCAAAAAGTCTTGCCTGGGAGAAGAGTAGGTGTCAACTTTTTCTAAGTTGGTGTCAACTTTTTCTAACAAACATGTGAGTGTGGTGTTCCCTTATGAAGGTGGTTAGCAGCTAGTGTGGAGTTACCAAGGGCAAATCATGCCTGACCAGCCTGATCATATTTGTTGAGATGACTGGCTCTGTGCACAAGGGGAGAAAAGTGGATGTCATTGGCATAGTCTCCCATGGTGTGCTTGTAGGCAGTGTAGTGGGATATGGCTTAGATAGTTGGACTTTAAGGTGAATTAGCTGAGACATGAGGCTCAAAGTGTTGTGATCAAAAATAGTGCAATGTCCAAATGACAGCTGGTTGCAAGTGCCACCCCCAGGGGCCAATACTGGGGCCAATACTGTCTAATGACCTGGGCAACGGGATGTAGTGCATGGATGGAGTGCAGAGATGGAGTGCACCATCAGCAAGCTTGCAGCTGATACTAAACTGGGGCTGGGGAGTGGTTGATGTGCTGGAGGGCAGAGCTGCCGATCAAAGGGACTTGGATGGGCTGGAGAAATGAGCTGCCAGGACCCTCACGCAGTTCAGCAAAGGGAAGTGAGAAGTCCTGCACGTGGGATGGAATAGCCCCTTGCAGCAATACAGGCTGGGGTGACTGTCTAGAAAAGAGCTTTGCAGAAGAAGACTTGGGGGTCCATTCTGAACAGATTCTGCGTTTTTACCTGCAGAGACCACAGGTGGGTTTTGATTCGTTCATCTGCAAAGGTATGGTTCCTTCATTCCCTGCTGGAAATACCCTCGGGGTGGGACAGTCCCATTCAGGGATGTCATCATGGGTGAGGAGCTGAGGCCGTCGTTTTTTCTGCAGCTTCCTCTGGGGAGGAACTGTGGGGTGCTGGGGGCAGGGGTGGAGGGCACGGCACAGTCTTCCCCTCCAGTGTAAATCTTTGAGGAGAAACCAGCAGAGGCAGAGGCAGCAGTAGGACACAACGGGGAAACACATGAAATGCAGTGGTATACAGTCTGTTCCCTTCACTTTGAGGTCTGGATAAGTCCTCTGTGCTGCGTGAGGTGATCCGATCAACACATTTGCATCCTTTGCCCCACGCACAGGGTAGCACATTATTGTGATAGTAGGTAGTTTCTCGAAGAGGTGATATTATTTTTGCATGCTGCTCTTTGTTTATATCTAAGAGGTGGTGGGATTAAAGAGGTAACTAAAGCCATGTGGGTCGGGAAAGCCACTTCCCATCCAGATCCTCTCTCCAAGGCCCTGGCAGTGCCCTGACCACCAGGCCACCCTTCCTTTTCCTTCCCCCCTTCCTGCTGTCCCCACAACACACTGGACCTGCTGTGCCACCATCGGAGAAGCAGCGTGCCTGCTCAGAGGTAAACGCTGTCCCCATCGAAACAGCTGTACAGCTTTGTGACTGCACTGTGTGCCAGGCGACATCGTATGGCTCCAGATGGTGCTAATGGGAGAGGGACAGGTCTTTCCCTCCGTCAGCTCTTCTCCCATGCCCCTCTTGCTGGCAAAGCCATATCTGCATCTGGTCTCCAAGCTCTCGGCGCCAGCTCAGAAAATGCCATGTCCCTTCAGAGGCTCTGAGGGGTGTTGCACCAACCCTGTCTTCTTGTCTGAATGATCCTTGAGGGAACAGGATGGAGAAGAGGGAGGATCCCCACAGAAAGAAAATTCAGGCTTGTGCCTGCATTGCCTCTGGTCCAAGTCTCTCCGGGGTAGAGAGATGCCAGGGCCCTGCCCAGTGGGTAATTGTATAAAGCTGGAAAAGAAAGGGAGAAAATCACAACAGGGGAAGGGGCGGGGAGGAAAAGACATGTGAAGAAGTC
Source organism: Platalea leucorodia (assembly GCF_965183815.1). NCBI lineage: Eukaryota > Metazoa > Chordata > Aves > Pelecaniformes > Threskiornithidae > Platalea > Platalea leucorodia. The sequence continues at coordinate 53,683,382 of NC_138825.1, read as the reverse complement.
GCTCGAAGCATTGTCTGGCCCTGGTCAGTTCCAGATGCTAATCTCTGATCACTGTACCATATTTTTGTGAGAATTGGGATTTCTGCCTCAAAGGCAGCAGGAACAACTGCCAGCATCCAGCATGTGAGAAATGCCAAGGGCTCTCGGGGGCAGCCAAAGCCCAGCATGTGGACCTGGGATGTGAACAGAAGAGCTCTTTGGTGATGAAGGAAGCACTGGGCGTCACTTGGAAAGATAACTGAAGGCCTTTGCGGGAGGTAACCCAACCCACTGAACAATGTGAAACACTCCTTGTGGTTCCCCCCTACAAGAGACTATGCGGTTTTCTGTCCCCAAAACCCATGTCCTTTTTTCTCAACAAGCAGATGGATGTTATTCATGTGAAAAGCTGTCTTCCTCTGGCAGAAAAGAATGAGGTAAATGCAGAAGGGAATGAGGTCAACGCTGCAGCAGCCTGGCTCTACTTCCTGAGGCAAGGCTGGCATCCGTGGATGTCTAAAAAATCCCACCCCTGGAGAGCTGCCAGTCTGCCTGAGGGCCCTTAGCTGGTAACATCTGAAAACAAAGCCATGCCTTGTACTGCTGCTGCCTTTCTCATCGTGCTTCTGTGTCCCATAAAGCAGGAAGCGCTCCCGCAGGACTTGTGCCACATCATTGCTGTGCCAGCTGCACCACAACAGTCGGTGAAAAGTACGGCCCTGGTGAGAATGAGCACTCAGAGCAGAGTAACACCATAATCATAGCTGAGTGCGAGAATCATGGTGTCAACATCAGGATGTCAAGTGTTAAAGGCTATGACAACAGCCTGGGGGCCAGGTCCTCAGGTGCTAACAGTTGCCATAACTCCTCAGTGCCAGTTGTGTCACCCAGCTCCAAACACAGCCTGACCAGCAGAAGAAGAGCTGGGGGAACCTCCACATGGCACACACCAAAGAAGCATGTATTTGCAGCAATGAAGTCAGCCACAGACTGAGCTGTGTTAGCAAGGACACAGTCAGTGGGCTCAGTGATGTACTTCTCTCTTCAGCACAGGTGAGCCTGCACGTGGAGTACCATTGGCCCTCCAGTACAAGGCAAACTGGAGCGGATCAAGGAGAGGGTGACCACAATGGTTCGGGCTGGTGCACAGGACATACAAAGAGAGGCTAAGCACTGGGTTTGTTCACCCTTGGGGAGGGAAGGCTTGGCTGGTGGTGGATTGAATTGATCTTCAACAGCCTAATGGGACTGTAAAGAAGATGGAACCACAATTTTCTGAGTGACACACAGTGAAAGGATGAAGGGGAATGAACACAAACTGCAACATGGGAAATTCCAATGAAGTATTAGGAAAATATTTTTATCATGGGGGTGATCAAGCACAGGGACAGCAGCCCAGAGAGGTGGGGGAAACTCCATCCGTGAAGGTGCCCATAACCAACCTGGAGAGGGCCATGAGCAACTTGATCTAGCTTTGATGTTGGCCTTGCTTCGAGCAGTGTGTTGGACCTGACTTCCAAAGGTTCCTTCCAACCTGAAGAAATGTACAAGTCTACGAATAATATCAACCACTACATCATGCAGCCAGACAAAACCATAACCAAAATTTCACAGAAGCAAAGCGCAAAATCCAGAAAATTTTCACAGTGGATTTATTACTGGACAGAAATGATCATAGACTCACAGAATGGCTGAGGTGGGAAGGGACCTCTGAGGTTCATCTAGTCCAATCCTCTCTGCTGAAAGCAGGGTCAGCTACAGCAGATTACTCAGGACCATGTCCTCTCACGTTTTAAATATCTCCGAGGATGGAAACTCCACAGTCTCTCTCAGCAACCTGTGCCAATGTTTAACCACCATCACACAATAAGAAATACTTTTGTTTAAATGGGATTTCCTGTATTTCAGTTTGTGCCAGTTGACTTCTGGCCTATCACTGGACACCATTGAGAAGAGCCTGGCTCCATCTTTACTCCCCGCATCAGGGATAAGATCCCACTGAGCCTTCTCTTCTCCAGGCTGAAAAGTCCCAGCTCTCTTAGCCTTTCCTTATATCAGAGATGCTCCAGTTCCTTCACCATCTTCGTGGCCCTTTGTTGGACTCTCTCCATTATCTCTCTTGTCCTGGAGAGCCCAGAACTGAACACAGAGTACTCCAGCTGTGGCCTTTCCCAGCACTGAATAAAGAAGAAGGATCACCTTTTTTTGGAAATAAGTACCTTCGTTAAAAAAAAATGCCTTTTTTTTTCCTAAATGGACATTGCAAGCTGGGTCCCAGAGGAAAGCATGAGGGAGTGAGGGAGGCTATGAGGGCAAGAGAGGGAAGGAGCATAGTTTCCTAGGCTCCCGTGAAGAATTTCTGACCTTGGTTTCTTGCTCTGAGTAGTTCCTGCACATGCTTTCCAAATGTGACTTGTGCAAGCTCACAGCTGCATCTGGGAATCAGGTCAAACATGAGCATTGGAGATACCCTCATGCTTATGCGAAAAGCCTCTAGATGGCAGGAGATGCTATTTGGCCAGGACTTGCAGCAGGCCGCTACAGCAGGGGATGAGTGGCAGGAGTGCAGATGGCACGTACATTCGGCATTGCACACACATAGCAAGAAAATTGTCTTAATGAGAGCACAGTTTTGGTTCAGGAGCAGCAAAGTCCATTCCCAGGTCTTAGAGAGAATCTCTAAGAGCGAGCCCATTCCTCACAAGGCAAAACTTGCAGTCTGTTATGTCTAAAGCTTTGGAAGGTTCTAAGTAGAAACAGACAAAGTGCAAACACACAATGTGCTCCTGCTGTGCTTTCTCAGGAGATACTTTTACTAAAATTGCAGGCACTGTGATCTTCCCTGCAGTACTGTGGGCAGCAAGAACCAGTTTATCTTGCAGTAGGAGTAAAAGCGTTACAGGCTATTTCCAGGAGGCTTTCAAACTCTTGAATGCAATTGCAATAGTGTTTCTGCCCACCTAATTGTTTTTGACACTTCATCCTTCTGGGGGGTCTTTATTCTGCGAGCTGCAGGTCCTCTTCATCCACTAAAAATATGGGCTGTGTTTATTTAAACTGCTAATAATATCCCCATTAACTTTCACTGATTCTCCATCATTAACATCCATTTTTTCCCTTCATTGACCTTCTCCCTTCTGTAATTGGAGAATCTTTCTTGGAGTTGAGTGAAGTTGACTGTGTCCTGAAAGTATGGTCTAAGTTATGTTCAAAAATGCTTCACAATGGAGCACTCAGAGGTTGGTGTTCCCTCCTGGCACCTGTGAGCATGATCCGTCTTGTCCCACTCGATGTCTTCTAGCAGATGTTTCATCTGCCTTGCCCACACATTTCTCTCCTGCATAAACAGAGCAGATGTTAATGCCACAACTCTGTAAGTCCCCCCAAAACACCCAGCAGCAGCATTTCTCCCTTCCCTGTGATCAGTAGCATCATGAGGGAATGAAATGGAGGCAATAAAAGACAGGAGTAGACCTCAGATCGAATCTTCTCCACTCCTCCAGCTCACCCAGCATCTCTGCCTTCATGCTGTCCCCTGTCCTGCCTGGCCCAGGCTGCAAAACTTCTGTATGAGCCTTTCTTATGCTGCCCATGGGTGCCCCTACTGAGCAGGAGTGCTGGCATCATGTCTCTTGCTTGCGGCAAGCTCATGGGCCAGACTCAGGCACTACTGAGTCACCTCCTTCCCCCAGGCTACACGTGCCATCACGCTGAGTGGTGAGGATCATTTTGGCCAGCCTTGGAAGGTGGGTATTCATAGATCGGCTGCAGAGAGGAGGGAAGGGGCTGCTCCAGATGGCTCCTCAGAGGGTGCTGGCTGCCCTCCTTTTTGGTTGGGACAGGCTTGAGAAAGGCAGAGGCCATCTGCAGAGCTGCACCCCTCATCCCACCAGACCTCCTTGGGCAGATGCTGGGAGTCCCATCCCCCAGGAAAGGGCAGGGTGAGAGCCGAAATCTGTGTGACATGGTCACCTGTACAGGCAGAGCTGCCTAAAGGCACCAGCATACAGATGAGAGAGATCCACAGGCTGCAAGGGGCAGATACACTATGTTTTTGTGTTCTCTACCCAAACAGCAGAGTATGTAAATAGAAGTCAGCTGAGGTCGTGTTTAGTTTATGCTGCTAATCAGCAGTGAACAAACAAGAGAAAAGGGTTCCAAGCTGTGAATATGTTACCATTTCCTCTCCCTGAATGTGAGAAAAAAAAAGACCTACAAAAGGAATGGTATTGTCAACACTGGCTTTAGGCAGCATAGCCTAAACACAACAGAGAGGTTACTAACCAGAATGGTGACTCGTCCATTAATTTCAAGTAGCACTATGGGTTATTATTATCTCTGCAGTTCATTTTTTGGTACTTTCCTGCTCTGAATGTTTACCTTTCAAAACTGCACACTGGTAAGCTTGTCTGCTGTACTGCATCAGCCTGGGCTCCTGCACAGAGCGTCCGTGGTCGTGCTGCAGCCCACCACGCCTCCTGCCAGGTACTCTACTTGTCTTCTGTCTGCACAGACTCAAAACTGATCTTTCCAACAAACACGGCATGACTTTCAAAGTGATGGGGAACTTGCTTTTTGCACAGAAATGGTCTAGGTTAGGTCAGAGCTTCTTATAACTGACCAGTCATTTCCCAGTTGCCTTTACTGCTGTTGCAGCTATCATTTTACATTTTAAGTTATATTACTTTTCTGGATTTTCAGCTTTCCTGCTAGAAATATGCTTTAAGATCTTTTGTTCCAAACAAAAATCTGCTTTGGTTTCTCCCTTTTGAAATCTTCTTCCGAAAATTATTCTGGAATCACATGTGCTGGGAAATCTGCTTGGACTGGTTTTCTTTAAAAGTCCAAGGATTCATAAACAAGAAAAAACATGCTGTCCAGAGTAACTGAGATGCCATTTTTTCATACAGTTATTGAATTCTTGTGTATATCTGGAGGATATTATAATAATGTATACATCAATTGATACATTATATCACATCACATTTGATTAATTTGTACTGAAAACAGGATTGCTTCAAAAAGCCATCATATAAGATATAGAGACAAAAGGCTTTATAAGGATGATTTGAATTGCATCTGAGGAGAAAAATGTATGGCACTGAAGTATAGAGTAGATATACAACACATGGTACTATATAGCAAATTCTTAGTGAGTCTTAGTGATCCACTAATGTTTCTAACAAGTGGATTATGTATGTATTAGAAGAGTTATGATGCTTACGCATTTTGCCCAAGACTTTGTATCCCAGGACAGAGTGAGGGCACAGGGTTGCTGTCATGCTGAAGACCCACCACAATGCACTTCTGCAGACTTTGCAAGGTTACTGGACCTGCTTTAGAATCCCAGCAGTGGGAGGAAAAACATCCTCCTCAGACAAGGGAAAGATTTGCTAAGTGCCAGCAGTGGGAGAGTGACTTACTCCATGGGAAACCCATGTGCGAGTTGCAAGAACTTGGAAAATTCTGAAAACATTTGGAAATCTTTCACTGGTCCACCTGCCACGGCACTCTCAAGAGGTTGCACAATGATGTCCCTTGCTACTGCCAGTGACCCTGAACAGCTTGGGGTCAGTTCAGCTGAGCGATCAAGATGTGATGCACTTCTTGTGATCCTTCAAACTTCTGAGATTCCCAGGCCTTGGCTTCCTTTGCAAAAAGGGAGGGCTGAACCACGGTCTGCCAGTGCAAGCATGTTTGGTTCAGGGATCTTTGCTCTATCATCAGCAAAAGCAAGCTACTGAAAACAAGAGTCTAGTTTCTCTGTGCTGAGGGGCGTTCCTGTCATCCTGGTGCCTAATTGCAGTTTTCCATTCTTGTCATCCAAATTTTCATTTATGCAAACGTTCTGTGCACCTGAGGGGTCACAGCTCCAAAGAAGAGCTTCAGGGTTGTGAAAAACATTTTCTTTAAATACTCGTGTCATGTATCAGTTGGGAGGTAAAAATGTTGTAATGGGGATTAATCACAGCGTATAGAATACTGGGATTTTTATAGCTGTTGTGTTGCCTAATTTGCCTCTCTCCATTCAAGGCTTTAGTTGTTGGCACCGTTATTGTGTGCTTCTGCACAGTATGCATTAATTTTTCTATAGCTATCAGCTGCTGTCAGCAACCTCAAACACAACACATTTGTTTTCCAAACAGAAAAAAAGGCAAGAATCAGTATGATACCCAGTTATCCTCTGTTTTTTTGCTGACTTTGCCATGTGTCCCTCATTTGTCCCTTTATGATGATAATATATGTTTTTGGCATGCAACTAAACCTGAGGTCTTCTTACGTTCAACACCTGGCATTTCATTCAACAGCAGTACACCAAATTAAGGCTGTATTGGTCCTCTTGGATCTCACCCTGCCAAGGAATAGCAGGAAAGGAGACTGCAAGACTCTCAATGGAGCCATCTCTGAGGGTTTTCCTGTATAAGAGAACCCGCTGGTAAATATTATCCTTGTCTTAATGTTGCTTTATGCAATTACAGGAGTATAAAAGGGACCTTCTGGAATCCCCACTGACTCCTGATGCTTCACAGGGCTGGACTCGGACATCCTGGGGGTCTCTCAGCATGGGTGAAAATCTGGTCATGGGTTTCTCTGAGTTTCACTGCTCCTGGGAGGCTTGCGCATTGTTTGGGAAGCCCAGTTATGGGGAAAGCTCCTCAGTATGGGGCCTTGTTTTCAATCTTGTGTCTTTTCCACCACCTTTTCTTTCTGTTGTTGTCACTGAGCCTGAAAAACTTTGTAAAAAGCCACTTTGGTATAGGATCCACACTTTTCACACACAGGGGTCTGTAGTCCTTTTTCAGGGCCTCAACTAACAGCCAGAATCATAGGTTCCTCCGTCCTTTGGATACCCAGGGTGTGTGTTAGCCAGCTGCTAACAGCTGCAAGGAAACAGGCTGGAGTTGGAGGCTCCAGACCAGCTGATTAATCCCCACCTCCTTCCCTAGATTGCAGTAGAAAACCTTTTCACTTCTTGAAAGTGCAAAATCTGCCTTCTGAAAGCTGAGGTTTCCTATAAAAAATGCCATTAATTAGCAGTAGTTGATTGCCTCAGTACTGGGTTGGGGTCAAGTTATGGTTTCACATCAGTTGTAAGCCTCAGGAGAAGAACATTTAGTGGTCTTGAATTTGAATTGGTATATAAAATTGGACAGCTAACTGTTTACAGATGCAATAAACTAAATGCTTGTATTTGGGATCATGTTGCAGTTTCTGCCTCTGTGTGCTGCCAGGAGGGCAGAGCAGCCGTGACAATATGCCCACGCGGTGTGTCAGCAGAGATGTCTCTGTTGTGCCTCGCCTATAAGGCTCATTACTTTTAGGGTCAGAAGTCACTATAGAAAACTTAGTATTTTAGAAAGAGTGAACAGTGCCATTTCCCCCATTCTAGGAATCTGTTCCAGTTGCATAGCAAATGCGGCTTTCTTTACATGCGTATTATTGCTGTTTCCTGATTTTATGAGAAATGTTTATTTGGCTACTGTTAGGTTGCTTTGTGTTTTATGATGTTGAACTGGGAAGTGGTTCTCCTCCAAGATCTGAGTAGATCTAATGGGAAATAATACATGCCAGAACACGCAGACGTGGTTCGACAGAGACAGTCAAACCCCAGCTGAATTAAAATTCTTCCACTTAGGTAGGAAATGAGGGTCTTAATGTCTGGAATAACCACAGAGAAGCCAACAGACCAGTGCCAGGTTTACATTTGACTCCCTTGCTGTACGGATGCTCCAGTTGTTGGCTGTGTCAACATGGACTGCTTAACCCACTCTTGAACTCCAGAAAGCATCTCAAGGAATGGTGCATCCACATCTGAACATGTCTTGCTTGCTTAGACTTTTCTTCCAGAGCTTTCAGCTTTTTATATAGAGATTAAATAGGCCACATTCAGACACATGTCTTTGCTTATCCAGTTTGTCCCTGTGAAACTAGCAGGAGCTGGGCAGCTGTAGAGGGGCTGGAAGCCAGCTTTAGAAGAGACTTCGCTGTTTCTGAAAACAGTCAGTCAATTAGTCACAAGCTTTTTGCAATGTCGCATGCTGAATACTTCTTATGAACTAGCTACAGGGGGAACTCTATATAATAAATGTTGGCACAGTTACCAACATTCGATATTTTTGCTCTTGCAAATGGTCTTTAAAACAAACTGCACTGTACTTCCAGAGTTTCTGAGCAAACAGGCTCAGACAGTGAGTAAGTATAATCTAGAGTTGCAGGAGAAGGAAATGGAGAGAAGAAGTGATTTCTCATCCTCCAGAAAATAAAAGGGGCAAAAAACAAATTAAGGCAGCTAGTATGGATGTTCAAAGAGACCTTTTGCAGATCTACCATCAACAGAGAAGGAGGGATGTGAGCTAGGACAGTGCTGGGGTTGTGTCGCAGGGAGATGTGGGAGTTACCAGAGACCATGGGGCTTTGTTTTACTCTCTGTAACCTTTCAGTGCTCCTGACGCAAGGTAAAAGAGCTGCTAAATGCCAAGACCTTCACTGGAACTTTGTTTTCAGCAGCCAGAGTGTTTGTTTCTTTCTAAGTTGGTAGCATAGGTGGTAGTAAGAGAGATGAAGGCATATAGGTATGGGTAAGGCACATTCCCATATAAGAAATGGTTGAAAGTGAGTACATTTGAGTGTCCTTTGATGGCCAAGAAAACTGAGACAGGCCCATAGCGGACTGCAGCTGTGCCAGAAGAGACCTGGAGATGAGAAGGACCCAGCAGAGCCCAAGGACAGGATGGTTAAAAATCCCTTCCCCTTGTCTTGAGGTAGGTATGAAAGAAGAGTAGCAGAAAACTTGGCATTCAGTGTGTGGGAAGCCAACTTCTATGTAAGTGGGAGGAAGAAGAGTTAATTGCTGAGTGGGAGGGAGGCAGAACTTCACACTGGGAGGTTTTACTTATTTTATGAGGCTTGCTCTGGGCTGTAGAGCTTTTATGGGTCTCTGAGGAAACATCTGAGCTGGCTAAAAGTTCTGCTGAGCTGGAAAGAAGACAAAAGTACAGTGAGCTGGAGATAAGAAAAAATACTTAGCGCAATTTATATTTACCCTTTTTGTAATCCACACATTATTGATACGCCAGTATTTGGTCTTCCCCCTCCCCCCAATAAACCTTTCAAAGCGCTGAAGTGGCAGAACAATTTTTTTTCTAAAGAACACTGCAAAAGTCCCTGGAAATCTTAAACTGAAAAAAAAATGTTACATTCCTAAGCCTTGCCATTTCCAGGATGTTGGGGACAGGGACAGAAATCCCTCAAGAAATGAAAAGTCATCAGCTTGGTTTGGGGTTTCAGCGGTTTCACTGTTTGGCCTGTGCTGAGAAGGCATTCCAAAATTCACAGCTCCTATTAACGCCACTGCCAGAGCACTACTCCCTCACCCATGTTTTAAAGAGTCTTCTCAAACATATGAAGAAAAAGAAAGGGCCAAGAGTGGAAAACCTGAAGACCTAACAGAGCCAGAACATTTCCAAGGCAGGTAGCTACACGTTGCATCCAGACCGTGGCTGGCCAGGATGAATTTGTGTCTGCTCTGTACTGTCAGTACAACACAGACTGGTACAGGGCAGCTGTAACACTGTGCTTTTCAAGCCCAATCACTTCCCTTCGCAACTGAGACATCCTATTCCAGGTCCAGATCTCCCTTGCCTCCTGGATGCCACAGGTAAGTTTTCTGAAATAAGCAGTTTCTACAACTGTAGCTCATTTTCCACTTTATAAATACAATGCAGAAACTAGAACGCCATTGAAACCTAGACCCACATTGAATACCCTATTTGGCACTTTGAGGTACTATTACAAGCTCTTTAGAGCTTCATGGAGCACAGCGACCACCAGCTGAGCCCCAGCTTCCCCTTCTCTGTTAACTCTCACTATGAATCCACTGGTTACCACAGACATGATCTGAGTTCAGCATCTTCTGACAGGGAAATGCTGAGCTATCTGAAAACTTTTGAAATGTGATGTTTCCTTCAGAGCAGGGGCGAGGAACATTTTCCTTGCTGAGAGCCAAACAGGCCCAAGCACTTTGGCAGGCCAGGTCCCTTAACGATATCCAGTAATGTAACAGCATGAGCATGGAGGGAAGTCAGATGGCTGGGGACCATAAGACAGGTTGTCGCTGTTCCCTGGCCAACCTGGTCACCCACGCCCTCCTCCACAAATTAGACCAGAAGGCTCTGCTGTCATCATTCCCCTAGTAATCAGTATTACTCCTGCTTCCCAGAATCATATGGACCAGGCTAATTTTAAAACCTTAGTCTATAAAGTATTTTCTGATATGGAATTATATTCAATTCATAGGAAAAAAAAAAACCAACACATTTTGTGCACAGAAGGCAATATTTTGTTTACTCTGTAACTATTTGCTGGACCAAAGCTTGTGTTACTCTGCGCTCAGGTCTGTGTCAGAAGACTTTGTTCCCACGGGGGGAGAAGGCATGTATCATGCAAGCGCCAGGTAAGAAATATCTGCAAAAGGAACAACAAAACCACTGATGTATGTGATGTATGTATGTGCCATATGTCAAGTATGGGCTTGTGATCAGATGCAAATGGCTCATGGTACCTTCCTTTTGCCTTCCACTGAAGCTTAGGTGAAGTTGCGCAGACATGTAATTGGTGTAGACACAGAGCTGGACAGTGTTTGCTTATTTACCCCACTCATTAGAGACACAGTGGAAGCAGCTGGCTTTTCATAATCTTTAATTAATTATCCAGCCTAATTCAGAATGACACACCCCTGCCCCAAAAATAGTAGTAACAAAAGTAGTGCTAATAAAGGTTTCACTGCTGTTCCTGAGAAAGGCATTGCCTCAGTGTACAGGCACTGCACAGACGTGGAGTGAAGGACTCCACCTGGGTCCAAGCCTTTAGCAACATGTCTGCCTGTCAGCCCATCAGTCTCTTGGCCCATTGAAGGAATGCACTCTGTCCTCAACCTGCTTTGGACTGCACAGCATCTCTGGGCAACCTGTTCACCTCCCAGACTGTCCTCAGATTGAAAAAGCTTCTACTTATATCCAAACTGAACCTCTTTTATTTCAACTTACACCCATTGTCTCTCATCCTCCCACTGTGCACCACTGTGAAGAACCTAGCTCCATCCTCAATGGAGGATGCCCTCCCTGTAGGTACCAGGGGCTGCTGTCAGGTCTCACCAAAACCATCTCTTCTCCAGGCTGAGCAGGCCCAGCTCCCTCAGCCTCTCCTCACAAGGCAAGTGCTTCAGCCCTGACCATACCGGTGGCCCTCTGCTGAAATTTCTCCAGTTTATTGATGTCTTCCTAGTATTACGGCACCCAAAAACGGACACAGTATTCTGGATATGGTCTATAAAGTGCTGAGTAGAAGGAGCAATCACTTCCCGCGATCTGCTGGCTGTGTTCCTGCTCATGCAGCCCATGGACCTGCTGGCCTTCTCTGCTGCCTTTGGACAGAAAGGGCAGAGAGAACAGCCCAGACATTGCTCACACTTAAATTAGTCACTAATTTTATCCCAGTGGACATGAGAGCAGAATTTGGACCAGACTAAATAGCTTTCAGCCTCAGTACTTGAGCTTTGTCTCCCATCATGAGCTGAGGACGACAGCAACAGAGGGATTCAGAAACCAGTTTAAAAAATAACTAAAATACATTGAACCACAAAAACTAATTAATTTTTAAACTGCTAACTACTAAAACTTCAAGGGATGAAAGTAGAGGAAATGGCTATTTATCTGATCCACACAGCTAAATCCAATTCCCAGCCATACACTAAGACCTTGCTGGGCAGGCACCTCCTCCCACCCAGCACCAGAACAAAGTCCATGGTGCTCTCAGCCTGAATCTTTAACTGCTCCTCCATTTTCCTACACCCATATGACTAATGCACACAACACCAGCCATGAGTTTGCTGGGGCTTAAGGAACCTGTAACGCCCCTCTAGGTTTCCTCGAAAGCACTGCCCTGTGGGCCCCCCATGCTCCCTTGCAAGTGGGTCACGTCCCCAGATGCATGACTGTATGGAGTCCCTGGTCATACTGGAGCTGTATCCACTATTGCAAAATGTGAAACTGATACAGAAATTCAGAGATGTGGTGAAATGCTGGCTTTATGAAGTCAGTGAGAGCCAAAGGAAAATGTTTGTATTCCTTCATCAATGTTTTGTACTCCTTCATGACACTTACTGTCATGGTGCTGTCTGTGAAACATCTGTACCAGCTCAAGGTCAGCTGCCCACAGCATCCTGGAGGCCTGAGAGGACAGATGCCACCAGCCAGCAGGACATTGACAGCAGCTTTAGTGTGATCAGGGGCCTGGAGCGGTGACATGTTGCATTTCATAAAACAAGAAGATTCAAGTTACAAATCCGCTGGAATGGACCTGGAAAGGCTAGCTGTTTCTGGTAATGTATCATATTCTTTCTATTTGCAACAAGCTTTTATTGCCATTTCAGCAAAGTTTGGTTAATTTCATTTCCAGTGTTTTTTCTTCTCCATGATGCTCTCTGCTCTTCGGGAGTCTGACTAATAGTAGAAGTGCTACAATTCTTTCCACTGTCTTACTCCTTGTATTTGCAGCCAAGTGTTGCCGATCCAGAAGGTTTACATAAGTATAATAAGCATCCAAATCTCTGCCCTGGACCCCTAACCAGCAGGGATTTTGCTGATCATTGCTAAAAAGATCCTTTTTGGGGACCCAGTTCTGCAAACACTTATGTGCATGAGCAACTTCCATAGATTTATTGACTCATGGGCATTTGCAGGATCAGATCATGAAATATTTGTTTTGCATTCAAGAAATTTCCCACTTAAGCCCAGGAGTTATGTTTTCATGGATCCAGGATAAGGTTTTGTGTCATTCAAGATTAATATTTTGAACTCTTGTCAGGGATGAGAATCCATTCCTGGACAAGGAGGCAACAAGCACATGGGAGATACTGACTTAATTTAGGGGAGAGGTTGGAAAGAGAGACATTTTTAGCTAGCCCTTAGCCTTAGTGTGCTGTTTAATTGCAACTCACACAAAATCACCAAGTGTGACACTGTACTTCTCACCCCAAAGACAAAATTAAGTGTTTTTTTAAACAGCAGATTTCTTCATTTCCATTCTTCAGTTGGAGCATTTTGCGCTCACAAGGTTTCCTCTGAGATCACAAAAGCTGGGCCCAAGAAATAGAATAGCTCTGGTAGACTTCTGCTGCCTTGATTCCAGCAGTTACACGGCAAGCTGAGCACCAAGCACTGCAAGGATTGCCCTCAAAGAGGACAGATTTGCCCTTAAGAGCTGACAGTGCTGCATCTGGGCAGCACTGTGCTCTTCCAGAGCAGCTCGGTGTTGCACTGTGCTAACTGCATCTGTCACCCTCGTAGGGCTAGAGGTGGGTCAGTGATCACGGAAAGGAGGGGGTTTCAGTGCTTTCTCTCTTTGCTGCCGGCTCCTCCAAGCAGGAATAATGATATAAATGACAATTAAAATGAGCCTGAACTAGTGACTCCCTTCAAACGCAGTCCAGAGGTTAAGTGATTTATGTTTTTACAAGGCTGGATGAACTGCAAACAGCCCGGCAGGTGTTACTCACATCCCAACAGGTAGCTGTCAGCACCTGAGCACAAGCTAAGCTCGTGCATTTTAGCCCAGCTTGTTAGCACCTGTTAGGGGGAGGTGACTGGAAAGGAGCTTTCTCCCTCTCCCTCTCCCTTTCTTAATAAGGCCAGCCCAGTGTTTATTAACCACTTCCTACACACTCATTTCTGTACCCCCAGGTGCTCTGGATGGGTTGTATCAGCATGGTTTGCTGTGGCTTGTGGGAAAAATAGTTGGAGCTGCCTACAGTTGATGTCTTGACAGCAGCCACATCTGACCTTGTAGGCTCGTTTCCCATCTGGTGACGCACCAGCACTTCTCGAACGGCATCGCTGTAGCTAGGAGCACCGTGGTTCAGTCTGCTCTGACGGGGGCAAAGACGGGAGCTATTCTGCTGTCCCTGCCTTACAGCTACGTGGGGCTGTGCTGACACCAGCACTTAGCTGGAGCAGGAGCATGCTTTTGAAGTATCATGCCTTCCCCATGCACAACCTGCAAGGATTTGTAGTGCAGCCTGGCCTCAGGGAGCTCAAACTGGGCTCCTGCCAGGTGAAACCAGGGTGAGAGTGGTTCCTGGGAGTGCTTCTAGCATGTGCCACCTCCTTGTGGGCACCAGGTCCAGGCTGGAGCTGGGCAGCAGAAAACCCCAAGGTGATGAGTAGTGTGAGGCGGGTCCTCAGCACTGACCCACTCCGCACATCTGCTCCAACTGTGCTGCACTGCTTGTTGGTGCAGACAAAGCCACCTCAGTTATGAAGCTCAGAGTTTTGAAAATAGCTAAACATTCCTCAGAGTGATTACATACAGCAACAAGAAAGCTGGGAAATAATAACTAAAAAATATTCCTGCACACAGAGAGTGAAGCTAGAAAATCTGGTTTGGATAAAAGCAGCACAGCCCTGAACTTTCACCCAGTTTCAAGCTGCAGTTTCATGCAGTTCAAAGAAAAGTCTTCACCTTGCCTTACTCTGACCTCCTCCCAAACCACTTCTGCTCCTGACAGCCTCGTCCGGCTCTTCATTGCTCTGCTGCTTTCAAATCCCCTTGTAGCATCCCCATGTAAGTGCATGGCATTTGAGGGTATTTCTGCCTCACTTTGAGATCTCAGAGCTACTTGTCTAATTTTCCCTGTGGTGGCTTGATCTACCTCAGCTGGGGATCCTGTGCTGGGGAAGAAATAAAGCCCATGGAAATACTTTGACCACAAAAATTAGGGCCAAAATCTTGCCCTTACTGAAGTTCGTAGAAGACTTTCCATCATTTTTAGCTGGACAAGATTTCATCCTGGAGCACTGCTTGCCTTTAGCATCACTGTGAGGGATCAGTGTGCAGCCACAAAGTTCTCAATAGGCTTCAAACCTGAAATAGGCAAGAAATGCATGCTAGCCGGTGTTGAAGAAATCTGTCAACCTGATATTTATTTCAGAACAAATAAAATAATTTCCCTCCTTCTTCTCACCCCAAATTGTTAAAACATTTCATTGGAAAGAAGTCAATACTTCCAAAGGATTTTTTCACACAAATGTGAAGAGCCCCTCAATGCTCACCTGGTGTAGTGGTGGTTGTGGCATGCCCCTAGATGGGGGGTCTCCAGCATCTGCAGCCCAGCTGCCGACACCTGCCCAGCTGGGCGGATTTCCCGTGCAGTCAAAGAAGAGAAATAGGCACGTGTATGGAAAGACTCGGCCCATCCTGAAGCGGGGAAGGGATCTAGCTCTAGGCAAACACCTGAGTGTTGGTGCTTACATGCTCTCTAGTGGTGGGACTCAGTTGCCTAAACACAGGCATCTCCCTGAGATGCAATAACGTATCTTGTGTGGTCCCTAGACATGATCCTGGAAGGCTGTGCATCACCCATAGGTCTTGTGTGGCACCTGCCAGCCCTGCAGGGTGCCTACCCTTAGACACCTATGTTTAGGCAAGGGAATGAAGGTGAACTGCATGGCTCTGTAGGCTCTGCTGGCTCCATGGGGTAGTTCTTCACTCAAGGCTTTAAATGTTACCACAGGCACGTATATAGGGACACAAACATTTAGGTGCCCATATCTGGAGATAAATCCCACTGTAGATGCCTAAGTTGGTCAGATGGCTCTTATCCTAAGATTTCCTGATGCTTTCTATTGCCCCGTGCAGGGAGGTTATGTTGCACAATATTACTTTTAGGCAGCAGTGTAACACATGGCTCAAGGTAGGTGAGATGAGTGCCTTCTGGGGAGACCGGAGGTCAAACTCTTTCTATATCTGGTCCTGATCCAGGCCTGGAGCAATGCAGACTACATGGAGAAGGTAGCTCTTCTGGGACACCTTTCCCTCAGCCCCTTTCCACAGCTGGGGAAAGGCCCAGGATGCAGCCTCAGGAATTGGGAGCTAACCTGGGCATGGCCTCTCTTAGCGGCTGCTGCGAGATCACTGCACAGCCTGCAGCTGGCTTCCCTTCAGTCCATTTTTAATCTTAGCCATCACCTCTGAATCAGGTAAGGTCGTAGCCTCCGTGCTTGGGGATCAGAGCTTGGCAATTCAAAGTGAATGGCTTGGGGTGCCAGAGGCTGGCCATGCAGAAAGACACTCATGTTTATTATTTTAGAAGAGTTCATGCATTCTGAGCAAAGCCAATAGCTTGTAGGGCCCTTTGAACTGTCAGGGTGGCGGACACAGGATGCCTGCCTCTGGGGAGGGACGCTGGCCATTTGGCCCAGCTCTGAAACCCTACTATGTGGCACGGATTCAGAAAGTCTCATAATATTAGCAGAGAACAAGTGGTCTGAGAAGCTGAAGTTCTGCCTGGCAGCACCACTAGTGCGCAGGGAGCATCACTGGGAATTTGGAAACCTGCACTATAGTGGGAGCAAAGCTTTTTCATTGCATTTAGGATATCAGATGCACAGTGAGAATAAATGCAGGGTAAGTGAGCCTGTACTCACCGATAGCCCTGTGAGTGAAACCTAGAGATGTCCCAGCCATCTCATGCTGTTGCCTTCACAGGGTCAGAGAGAGGGCACTGCCAATTCCTTAGAAATCCCCACTTGTCAGAAGATAACTTTTGAAATAGAGACATTTTTAAGATAATGCCAAGGACAACAAACACGTGAAGGCTGAAGGACAAATTGCAGGATGACTGCAGACACTGGATTTGTCTTTTATTTCAGAATCCAAATGCCGTAAGGTTTGTTACCAGTTTCAGACTTCAATTATTTGATTTTTTTCTTGACTGGGAGAGGAATGATGAAAAACAAGAAATTAGTAATAATGTTCTACATCTGTTTGGCAAACAATTTCTCCTTCTTGCTTTAAGCGTGTTGAGCAGCTCTACCTCTCTGCTGATCTGAGAATATTTAGTGAGCAGCAAGGGTGAAATACGTTGACTTCTAAATAACTACGTTAAAATTACAATGAGAAAAACAGAAAGAGAGAAAACTTCAAAGTTACAATTCTTGTATGGCTTGGCACGTTCCTCTTTATTTATTATCTGTACTGGTATAGTGCCTGCATCAGGGAGCAGTAGCCCGCTGTGCTTTGGAAAGTGGGTAATAAATGTATCCCTGCCCTGTGGACCTGACAAGCAAAGTCAGAGAAACTACAGGGAGTGTAAAATTCGCAGAATTCAAGTGACACATAGCTGGGAGAAAGATAAGCTTTAGGTCAAGCCTGAGGAGGAAAGAGAGGGGGATCTTTGTTTTTGAATGACAAAGCTGTAGGAAATGGGATACAGTGGAAGCTGTTTTCAACACTGATTTCCTTTATCACATTAAACAATAACTTTTGTTCCCGACATCTTTTTCTACTCTGGTGGTGGTTTCCTTTTGGAAGAAAATTGCTCAGCTGGTTTACGGTCCAAGGGCCCATTTCTCACATGAATGATGCATGCACAGAAGGGCCAAGTGGGAGAGGCTCCTCCAGCCCCACAAGGACTGTCAGGATCTGACATTCTTTTCTAACCAGAAAAGAAGAAATGTTGAAGCCCTGGAAAAAATAAAGTTATGCACAGCAAATCCAAAGGAAATGAATATTTCAGACTGGGTGAGCAGATTCTCTATTTTCCAAATGTTTATTTTGATTTTGACCTTTTAAAAATGTTTCCAATTGTTTTTGCTTCTCAAATAACTTACCAAACCTTTCAAAAGGAAATGCCATTTCAAATGTTAGAAAGTGAATCCTTGGGATGCTGGAGCGTCCAAATATTCCAACTATCCCCAAACTTTTCTCTTCGCACCGGGACACTGCACAGGTGTGAGAGCTCTGTGCAGCGGCAGCTCCTTGGCGAGGCGTGAGGATGGCTAGAGGCAGGGAGTGGCAGGGGTTTGCCCATGGCATGGCTCCAGTGACCAGGCTGGTGCTGGCTGTTTCTGCAGAGGCCAGCCCCGAAAGGACGCACACCCGCTACCCAAGTGGTCTCCCAGGCCATGCAGAAGGTATGTGCAAGTGGGGCTTTGACCTAAAGCGGCTGTGTGTCAGCAGAGACAGCTGGAGGTACTTATGGTCCTCAACAGTCCTCTTTCATTCCAGTTTGCTTCTGACCACATCAGCCCTTCTTAAAAGATGAGTGTTGCCTCCTGTCCCTTTCAGCCATGACCTGGACATTGACTCCATGTATAGACAGGGGCTTCTCTGCTCTCTGCTCACGTGTCCTGCCACTGCATAATTTGAGAGAAAATTGGCAAGGGATGGTCCAGCAGCCTGCAGGACCATGTGGAGCTGCCATGGAAAGGTTCTCGGTTCCTAGGGAAAAGTAGCCACCTGATGGATTTTAATGATATGAAAGACTTTCTGAACTGATCCTAAGACAGGATTCCTTAGCTTTAGGATTGCATCTCAGACTGATATTTAAAACAGTTTCATCGGTTTTATCCACCTGCCTATCAGAAACAATGATTCTCCAGCTCTCCTCCTCTGGAGCACGATTCATGACAGCTTGAAAGCCCTCAGCTGAGTTGCATCACATTCCCAGCACCTTCCAGGTACCCCAGATCTGAGTTCCCAGAACCTCTCTCCTCTAAATCCTTCCAAGCCGGGCTCCCATACTCAGTGGTTTTGGCTGCCACAGGGAATTTATGGCTTGAACTTTGATGGAGCCTGAGTTCTGCTATCAATCAAAGGAATATTTTCCTGCCACAAAAAAAAAAAAAAAAAAAAAAAAAAAAAAAAAAAAAAAAATTAAGGTATGGCATGTTAAGTCTGTAAAGTTCTGTGACTTGGAAAGCAAGCCTAAGCATTCCAGTCTTTATCACAATACCCCACCCTTCTGAACTGGAAAGGAAAATAATGACAGAATGAATCTCATCAAGAGCTACTGGCTCAGAGGTGTTTATTCCCATTTCATCAAACAAGTGAAATCTTGGACTGCAGACATTTCCATGCCAGAAGAACTAAGCCTATCTCTGCAAGTTAATGGGAGAAACTCAAGTCAGCCAAAGGAGGATGAGTCCTTATAGTAATCAGCAGTTTTGTAGCTCATTATCTCTTTCTTTCAACCCGTAAGACTCTTTTCCCCATAAATATTTCAACATCCAGGAGAATGTGGTGGGAAGCCAGAAGCACAGCATGCATTCAAACCTCTCTCATAAATTTGTCTCACACTGAAGTTGTCCTGAAGCCTGACCCAGCTGTGAGTATCATCTTACTCAAGCTGGAAGAAGGGAGGAGAGCTAGCCACCTTGCTCCTTCAGATGTCCAGTGTAACTGGTCTGCCTTAATCATATAGTCTGATGCACAGAGATGTAGGGTAAACCTGGCTCCCATCCCTCCCTCTGGGCAGCAGAGGTGAAGCCAGGCATATGCATGTTGCTGATGCTGGTAAATGGAAATAATATCATGCCCTTTCACATTCTCTTGATGTGGCCACAGAGAAGCACCTCTTCCAAACAGACTACTTCAGGCACTTAGAAAGAAGCTCCACAGGGAAAAGGCCAGCACATTTTTGCATGGAAAGAATTGCTGTGCTTTCTCCCTTTCCCTGCAGTGGATGCACTGCTCCTAATGATCACTTATAGTTGTTAAATACATAGACGTAGGATGGATCAAGAGGTATTCTGTATGTCTTATAGCTCCTCAAAATATTCTTTCTCTCTTTTACTTTTTGCTCTGACATTCTTTATTATGCTTATCTTTCTTTGCACAAATATCCGAGTTTCTTCTCTGATCTTGTGATTGGCCCTGAGCTCCTATTTCCTCTGTGTATTCCTCTAAACCTTTCTACTCTTTGTTTATTCAGTTGCTTCTGTCTCTTCTTGCTTGTCATCTTATTTAGTAAGTCTTTCAGCCCCACTCCAGTCTTTCAAAGCAGAAGGACCTACGCATAGAAAAGAACTGATACTTATGAGCTCTTACAGTGCTCAGTGGTAGGAGACTGTCTAGGTCTGGAAAGTGAACATTGCAAACACTGCCCTTGAAGGATGCCTTGCTTGACTTACTGGCAGTTTGGGATCCATTCTTGGGATACCTGACCCTCTATGCACTATACACTGTATGTATGGAAAGTCTGAAATCCAGATCCACCTTGGGGCCTCAGATCAATTGGTTATGGGGACTGATTTTCTTCACCTGTGGTAAACTGGCGTAACTGTGCTGAAGTTGGTGCAGCCATATGAACTTACATGCCTTCTTTTGTCTGTGAGTTGATTGATAACGGAATTATTTTGCACTATTATTTATTTGACATGGCAAAAAGACTAGTTTTCTCCAGGAAACATCGCCCCTGTTGCTCCTGCCATTTATTTGCCACAGAACTGTAGAGACTGGTAGACTACCAGAGATGTGTAACATCATTGAGCAGAAACATCAAGAGAGAGGCAGCAGAGTCACCTGTTAATGGCGATGTGGCTGGAAGGGACACAACATAGAGTCAGCAAAAAAGGCAAAAGGTACACAAGGAAGAGACAAAGAAGATTCAAAAAAATCCCTGACTTCCATGTAGACTCGGCAGGGGCTTTTGGATCAGCTCCCGCATGGGCAGGAGGCAGGTAGGCTGTGCAGGGCACGTGGCACAGCACATGGCAGCTGTGCCTTAACAGTGATTGCAGAGACAGTAAGCCGCTAATAGGCAACATAATGATGTGCATCACAAAATAACAAACAGGTTATCAGATTTCAAGCTGGATGAGAAAGGAGCACAGGCCTTGTGGGGCTGGGGTGGGGGGCGCGACACCTTCGCCTTGCAGCTCAGGCAGGGCAGAGGCAAAGCCGGAGTGTCTGCCCCTGGCCGGGCAGGGCGGCAGGCAGGCTTGTGCCTGCCGAGAGGGGCACAGCACGTGGCAGGGCTCGGGGTGCAGCCCAGCTGGACACCGAGCAGACATGTGGGCTGGTCTGGCCAGGACATTTCACACTGTCGCATCAAACATTTTGACAACAGCCCTGCAGAGGCTCAGCAACGTCAGGTTGTTTTTACAGCAGCAGCCCCTGCGTGCTGAGTAAGTAAGTCGATACTTTACTAACCCTGTGGTATTTGGATTAAAAAGAAAGGAACAGAGTCAAAAAACCAACCCCTGAGCATGCCTGACGCACAGGGCTTTCGGATTTCAGTCAGATGCTGAGCATGAAGTGGCCTGGCCCCAGTGATGGCAGCAGTAACGCACTCCTGCTGGTGCAGTGGCTGCACGTCCCGCCCAGCCTGCCCCACGGACCTCGGCGAGACCCCAGCCACGTCCCGCCCAGCCTGCCCCACGGACCTCGGCGAGACCCCAGCCACGTCCCGCCCAGCCTGCCCCACAGACCTCGGCGAGACCCCAGCCATGTCCTGCCCAGCCTGCCCCACGGACCTCAGCGAGACCCCAGCCACGTCCCGCCCAGCCTGCCCCACGGACCTTGGAGAGACCCCAGCCATGTCCCACTCAGCCTGTCCCACGGACCTTGGTGAGACCCCATCCCAGAGCTGCCTACCTGCAGCACAGGGGAGCCTCGTGTTGCCCAGGCCGGGAGGATGCTTGGGCTGCTCCTGGCTCCGAGCAGCCCCTTCATAAGGCTGGTAAGCCCACAGGGGTGTGGCGGGAGCTTCTCTCAGCCAGGGCACAGGGAACCCACATTTTGGCTCATTTTGGCTGCACGCACCAGGCACAGAGAGACTAAATGTGCCTCGTGGCCCAGAGACCCTGGGGCATCGGTGGCCAGTCGACACATGGCCAGCTCTCCCTGATAGCAGTAGGTGACGTAGCTACTCACAGCCTTCCTGCTCCTGAGCTCCAGGAAACAGGGTATCAGTGAATACAAAACCTTCAGGTGAAGATTTTTGCCTGTTCAGCACATGGCCAGCTTCCCTGAGTCCCTCCAACCAACTGGATGGTGCGCAGCAGGCTTGGGGAAAGACAGGGAAGAGGGAAGTCAAGACGTGAAGGCTTAAACATGGCCGTGGTTAGTCAATCTCAGTGCCTGGTGTCGCTGGATAGCAGGATGTCAGCCTGGGGCACAGGGCCATAACAACACGTCGTGGTTTTAAATCAGCTCGTAGCAAGACTGGTCTGACCTCAGCTTGCAGCCTGCTGTCCAGTATCCTGTTTGCAGACACACAGCACTTTGGATGCCAAGTGCTGGATCCAGCGTGGTTCCCTAGGCCAGACCAGGAGCCAAGGCTGGTTTACATTTGTCTTTGGCTGTTTCCATGCTGTCTGAACTCATACATGCCTGTGTTTATGATATATTATCAGCCTGTTTGTTTGCTCCATGCCTCTCAAGATTCATATTTATAGATCAAATCATCTTATTTTCATATGAGAAATGTGGTTTGGAAAACTGACCAAAGTAACAGAGGGCGGTGAGGCCGCGAAGGGGAAAAGTATCTCCAGAAGCAGCTGAAAAGAAATGAAAGTCAAAGCCACTTCTCTTTGAGAAGGTGATTATAGTTAGTAGAGAGGGGTTCTGCTCAGTTCCGGGCTGTTTATGACTACACCTAATCACAACAACCTTCTTCACTGCTTTTGCACAGCTCTTATGACATCCCTGAGCATTTTCCCCATTCTTCTGGTTTACAGCTACCGGTCAACCGCTTGAGGTCATATTTCTATATATAACACCAGAAAACAATACACCACTCATGGATTTGGTGGTCACATCCCAGTTAACATCACATTTTCTTCTCCTTGCAGTTTTATCCAAACCTCAAGGATGAACAAGTGTTTCCCGAGGTCTAGAAGAGATGATACCTCAACTGTGTTACCTGTTAGCACAAAACTAGGAACAGGAATTGCAGTGGATGTGGCAGTAGGAGGTGGTGTGGTGGCAATTGATGTGGATTTCTGCACATTCAGTGCAGTATATGGAGAACAGGCTCTCAAAGTTATTCTGGAAGGCTGCTTAAGCTGTTATTCATTAAGAGCGGTGCTTCATTTTAGTAGGTCAGTCCATGCTCTCTTTTCCACAATGCAAAGTCCTTTTGTGCCAGGATTTAGGTCTCATGGGACCTTAATGCCTAGAAAGAGGACACTGGGATTGTATATAGCGAGGCCATGAATACTGGGTCAGGACTTAAAGTCACAGCTTAATTTAAAGACAGATTTGAGCCAGGTCTTAGCTGCAACCAGCAGCAGCTGGCAGAGGAATTACACAGGAATATTGCAGGAGGAGAACCCAGGGTTTCTTGGGCAAGGGAGAGGTGGTTCATACCATCCAACTTGGGGCATCTGACCCAGAAATAAGACAGGAGTCTCTTGACAGAGTTTCCAGAGGACAAGCAAGACTACCTTGATGCCTCAATACCACCATCTCTCCTCACACAACATATCCTTAAAGCTATGTCACTGGTATGGGCATTATCCATGCAATAAAGGATCAGAGTAAGTGAAGGAAATCCTGGATCCCAAATAGTATCATTCACCCTTTGGCACCACTTTTTACTTGGGAGAAGGTAGAGCGTGCTGAGCTCACTGTGGCTTGTGACTTGTGACTTAGATAAGGTAAAAACCCTTTATCTAAGAGTTGTTTTCTTTGCTGTCAAGTATGGAGCAGCTTTATGATGACCAGCCCTGTGTGGATTTGGGAGACAGTGTAAAAAATCGGTAGGCTGGACTGGCTAGACCCTGCACAGGGTGTTAGGTGCAAATGTTAGGAGACTAGGGTGCAAGTGCAAATGCCCAGGAGAGCTCAGGGGTCCTGGACAGACAGGTAAGAACCAGAGTTGAGGGGCAAGAGGGCCAGTGTTATACAGTGAGGATGTTTTTGCTGTTCACTCCATTTTATAGCATGCAATCACCAGTTATAATTCAAAGTTAGTGACTGTTCTCCAGACCTTGCAAAACAGATAGATACCTGTTGAGCTTTGCACCCGTTACAGGATCAGTTCTGGCATTCTTGTTCACCATGAGCAACACGCTACTGCCCATGCTGAAGGGATGGTTTGCAGAGAACAGCACTGCCCAGGATGAACAAGGCAGGGAAGGCTCCTTGCGTGTCAACTGCCTGCTGCAGGAGGGCTGCGCAGGGCACAAACTGTACTGCAGCCTTAGGCAGAGCCTCACTCTTCTTTCATTACTTTCCAAACCTCGATTTTTCACAAATCTGTAGAAGCGGTATTAGTCCTCACATGCACCAACGGGGTAATGAGCAAAAAAACCTCAGTTATGACCAGGCGGCCTGCCAGGGAAGAAGAAAATGAACCACTGTGGCTCCAAAAGTTGGGAAGGCTATGTCAAACAGATGGCTGCGGCAAACAGAAATTTCCAAACCTTGGTAAAACACCTTCCTTCTTATAACACAGATGGGATTATGAGGAACTTATTGTGCTTGGTAATCGATCAAGATGTTTAAAATAGTAAGAGAAAACATCAGTTGCAATGTCAGTGAAAAACATTTACAAAACTGCTGATGAATATTATTTTAATCCCATATAATATTGTGGTGAGAAAAAGGAAATTTCTATTGGATGGTCTCCATGGTAAACCTTTCGTTTTGGTTGGTACTAATCCTTCTTGAATAGCTTCTGGTCTGATATTTTACAATAATGTGGAAAGGCACACCAGGCCAATCATGCACTGTGCTTTGTCCAGGTAGGTTTTCACATGAAAGGAGAACAGGAAATTAACGCTGGAAAAATAACAAAAAATTCTTTATATTGATTGGACTTCCCTGATCCTTTTAAACCTTCCACAGTCCTAGAGGAGAAGGTAGTAATGAGTGAGCTATGCCCCACTGGGAAACTGTTACATTTCACAAGCCCTGCCAAACCCTTGAATGGGACAGAAATTTCAAAGGATAGTTTAAGGTTCTGGTTTGATTTCTTTTCCTTGGGGGGATGGTGGAGTGTAATTGAAATTTGAATTTTTGCAAAGCTAATGCAGAACTAAATATAGCCAGGGAGTAAATCTCAAAAAACTTTTAGTCTGGCTTCCATTTTTGTTCTCCTAAGTCAGGAAATTAGATTTCCAGGGGAACAGCTACATGGACCACAGTATGGTACAGAGATACATAAGCTTGCCTTGAACAAGATGACCTGAGTACCAGAAATAGTACAGCCATTGAAGCACAAAGGTCCCCATTGACTGCTTTGCAGATGCTGGGCTCAGCTGAGGTGAAGCTAGCTGAGATGTCTCCCCCTTCCCCATAGGCTGTGGGCAAACATACTCCACTTCGGTCCCGTCAGCCCTTTCCCCAAAAGCAGAGGCCAGTATGCAGACGTCAGTGTTTTCTGTGCAAAGGTCCCTGCAAAAGTCTGCAGTTCCTGGAAAGTGTTGTAATTACAGGATGCAAAGACACAGCAGACAAGTTCATTACTGCTCTTTTGACCAGCTCATCTGCACTAAACTCCAACTACCCTGAACTGCTCATTCCCCTTCAAAGCACTGTATTATTTAGGGGCCTTTCATTGGCCAGGCTGGATCTTTCTGAAGGCTCACTGATGTCAAAGCAGGGTCTTGACATAACTGTAAAATACATGCCGGTGCCAAGGAAGTAGTACAGAAAATAGGACAATAACGACAAGCTGGGATTTTGTTAATATTTAGTGAATCTTGGGGGAAGAGTCATCCCTGATGAAATATGGTGCCTTCTCACTAAGTCCACATCCATCCTCTATGATGTCTGATTTGAAGAGCTGTCAATTGACTACAAAAAACCTGTTGTAAGACAGGCCAATGATATTAGTCAAGTTTAGTTAAACCCACACAGTGTTTTGCATGGCTATTTTCTTACATGGCTGCCAGGAATTTTACCGGACTCAAACTGACACGAGCCAGTTTTAAACCGATGTAAGAGACTGAGCTGGGAATTACAGTCTTGGTCTCGTTTAGTCTAAATGGAGCGCCTTAGTGTGCAGATCAGGCCTATGGAGCAGACTGCAAGGTTTCAGTTCTTTTCTCCAAACGTCTGTAGCTTAATCTCTTTCTAACCTGGTTAGTACTCAAAGTCATTGACAAATCAAGCAGCTACTCCTAGAATATTAGGCACAAGCTGCTGGGTTTGTGCAGTATATTACTTATATCTGTCCTTTACTTTTTAAATGCAGAGCAAGGAAAGGTCTTGCTCAAACTTACACTATGGTCATACCCATTAAAAATATTTTCTGTCATGAGGAACATTTGTCAGCAGTTACTTAAAGCTTTTTCCTGTGAAGCTGACATCACTAAGTCACTTACTTAAGCACTTTTGAATATTGGTCTTCACCTCTCATTTTTTGTGGCATTCACATTAGAAACAGCATTGTTCAGTTCACTAAGTTATGGGTCCCACTTGTTTTAATGATGCAAGAATCTCCATTTGCAAAGCAGTTAGGATTTGGGTCTCAATAGCAAAGATGAGAAAGTCAAGTACACAAAATAAAAGAAACTCAGCTTTCCCAGACTGAAATCCTTCTGACTTTATGCTTTGGATATGAAAAGAAAACTTGGAGGAGATCGGACTGGAAATGACAGTGCTCTTTTGAATTACAAATTAGATTTTGTTACAGGGGCACCGGAAAGACATTGTCAGCAGGGTGTCTATAATTTGTTGACATGTACAACAATTTGGAATTATGCACATTTTTATATAGATACTCACTTTCATCACAGTGTGCTATCAAGGATTTTCATGCTGGGATCTGACCTCTTCTGCATGAGAGCTCTGTGTTCCCTAATACTGAAATGGCTTATAAACACTTTTAGCTGCCCTCGTGGGTGGAGATGATGATTCTGCATGTTGGTGGGTGGAAGATCTATGAAAAGCCATGCAGCCCTGTGAAAGGCTCTTTGACTCCAGGCACCTGTTTCCCTTAGATTTGTTTCTTCACCTATTTGTGCAAAGTTTCACTTTTTCTTTATTCCTCATTTGCAATAGCTTTTCTGTGGGGAAACAACAGTGTATAAAAAAATCTTTTTCTTAATACCTCATTTAATTGTGTTCTGTTCTGTCCCTCTACCACGCAGTCTGTGACCACTTTAAATCCCTAGGACAAGCTGAAGTTTATCAGGTGAAACCTCAGGTGTTTCTCTTATTATTTAAAAGCTTGTAAGGGAAGTTGAGAGAGAAGGATGTGCAAAGCTGCATCTTAGATTTGGCCTTCTTATTAGTATACCTCTGCAAGGAACTTTTCGTTTCTGCTCTCTGTGGTTGTTTCATATTTTCACACACCCCATTCAGCATTAGATCTAGTGTTGGAAAGAGTACACAGTGACCCATTTGATAATTTAATATGGTTTATCTTCTGCATTTGTGTGATATCCATTAAAACGTGCATTTGGCCTAGCCCTGTCCAAGCAGTAGGCACTGCAAGAGTGAAGACTCTGCTCCAGGAAGAGACAGAGATTCAAAAAGCCAGGTACGTGAGGGGACCAACTATCAGCGACATGCTCCTGAGGTGGCAATTCACTCTAAATGAAGGAGGTGAAATAAGACTGCCAGTCCACACATATGGCATGGCTACAAATGATCACAAAACCAGCAGGGAAAAGCCAAGCAAAAAATTGTCCCAAGATCATCTGTCATTGAGATTTTCTTAGAAATAGGTAGAAGAGCAAAAGGGGAGATCTACTGGAGGCAACAAAAACCCTTGCCTCAGCTGTCTGAGTTTGGCTGAATGCAAACCAGCCTTCATCATATTCCCCCAGTGGGGCAGAAGAGTCTAAAAACAAAGAGATGAAATCTGGGTGTTCCTAAACTACTTGAAATGTGAAATTGCTTTAGAGGACATTTCTAAGGAAAGCTGTGGGATAAAAACAATGCCCTTTATAAAATTTTCTTCTTTTTCCCAAACTGGGAATACTCAACTTCATTTGCCTTGGTAAACCTCTGGGGCATCCTGAATCAGTGAAACCCACATCTGCTGTTAGCTTGGACAATTAGGCAACACTGGGTCAGGAAAAGACCACCTGGGCTGCTGGGTCCTGTCCCTGGGGCCAGCTGGTGGCTGAGATGCTTGTGCTGGGAGGGCTGGCAGACCCCACGTGCCGTATGCTGGCAGCCACAGCGTACTGCCCAACACCTTACAGCAAACTCCAAGCCTTCAGCAGGTGAAACCAGAAGCCAAAAAAATGACCACGTGCCTCAGGAAAGCAGAAGGCAAGATCAAAGGTACCATCAGTGTCCTCAGTCCATGCAACAGCAGAGAATTTATGAAGTTAAAATAGAGATGGGCATTTCCCCTTGCTCCAGAGTTACAAGGAAACTGTTTGTAAAACAACTGGAGTTGCCCTTCTGCCATCTCTAAGTTTGAAACCTTGAGGAAACAAATCTGTGTTACTGATGCTCACCGAGCTGCCTGCTGCATCGGTCTGTTCAGAAGGGGTTTTGTTTCCCTTTCTTCACTTCAGAGGTCAGAAATAGTTGGCAGGGCTGTCCTGCAGGGACCAGGAGCAAGACTTTACTCCACATTAAAGTGCCCCGGGGCAGGGTATGACATGCCTATGTGTGTGCACGCGTGCCAGGCTGTGGCTGCCCAGGTATGGTGCAAATTTGCCACGTGCACCTGAACCTGCCCAGAGTCCCCCCAGCTGGATGAACTGGGGGGTGGAGACACACACAGGCATAGCCTGTCCCCACCTGCTCCCCATGGTTTTCTTCTTGCCAGAGGCATGCTGCATCTGTGTCCCTTGCTGCATTCGAGCTCTCCGGGTGCCAGAAGTGAAGCGGGAGCTGCTGCTGCCTCCACACTGCCTGACGTCGCTGGCTGGCAGCCCCTCGGCCCTCTGCTGTGTGGCCAGTGGGTGAAGTCATGCCATTGTCTGCAGCGGAGAGAAATTTGAGGTACCAGCCCAGTTCTAGTCTGTAAACACATTTATCTTAGTGCTGTTGTCACTAGCGCGATTAAAAGGGGAAAAATGGAGAGAGACAAAATGTCTGTGGAAGACTAACTTGATGAAAAGGGAAAAAAAGAAGAACAAAAAAGAGCTTGATTAATGGATTCACATCCAGGCCAAGGGATAGATACACTGAGAAGTGCTTTGATGCATTCCTATTCATTTCCCATTCATTTCCCATTTTGATGCACATTCACTTCATTGAGGTAGGACTTGACCAGTTTATGCCATGTGCACACTGCCGCTGTGCCAGCGGTGTCAAGAAGGTGGTTACACAGACACGAGTTGCCCTGCCATCTCTCCTACCTTGGCTTTCTCAAGCGGGATCTGCGCAGGAATGGGAAGGGGGCCCTGATAAACCTTAGGATTATGTCCCCATTCCCAGCATACTAGTTTCCATTTCCTTGTGTCCCTGAAGTGACTGTGGCCCAGGACGAACAGGCAACACTGCCACAGCAAACAATGAAATGAAAACTGCTTTGCAGTCACTGAAAACTGCTTCGCAGTCACATTTAGGCATCATATTGTGCCTTTCCCGGACTTGTCATTAGTATGAAAAAATGGCATGCCCCACAACACCTCAGCAGCGGTGAAAGTGCAGGGCTCTGTGCATTGCTTGGGAAAACCTTCAACTCTGCTGTCCAGAAGAAATGCTGAGCCTTCGTTTGGAGAAGCTTAGCAATAGGTAATCTCTCATTGCGGGCTCTCCTGCCTACCTGGATATTAACAGCAATGGATAAGACATGCTCTTTCCTGTGTGGGAGTCACTAAAGACTGAAAGCAATACCATTGAAAAGCTCCATGGGCAAAACTTGGCTGGATAGCGACGGAGTGACAATCTTTGTCACAAAACTTTGGCTCAGTTCCCAGACAGCTGTTGAATACTTTTCTTTCTGGCCATAAAATGTAAGGTTCTAGCGTTACCAGCTCGAAATGCCGTCGGGGTTTTATCCAGAGGTTTTGCTTGCAGTTTTGCCTTGTTAAAAGTTTGATTTGTTTTCCACGTCAGGAGACTTTGTTCTAATGCAGGTTTAAAGAGCAGCTAGGCTGTCAGCAGTATTCAAAACTATTTTTCCAACTTGCCATTTACTAGAAGGACTGACTTCTCCACTCCCTTCCCAGCGCCTGGGGAACTCTGCTGTTCGGGTTAGCACAGAGGAAGGCTGTGGTAGCCTTAGAGTGAATGGACAAGCCCTCAACCTACTCTTCTTGCAACATCATGTCAGCAATACATTGAGGGCCCGTTTCACTAATTGACTCCAACCCTGGAAGACATCCAGTCATTTTACAAAAAGAGCATTTCATGGCTTTTGCTTTTAAAGAATCTGCAAATGGCCTGGATGCCCAGAAGAACAGATGCTGAAGCTCATCAGTAGCTTGAAAGCAAGGAGCTACAACTGGCAGGCAGAGCTGTGAGAAGTTAACATAATGGAAAAAACAACACATTTTCCATGTAAAACTTGTCTGTTAAGTAGAACACGGCTGCACGGATTTTTTAAGCATTAAATAGTCTTCAAATCCCATTCCATGTCCCAGAGAAGAGGAAGTATATGCAGGCCAAATTCTGGGAAGATGGAGGAGATGGAACTGGTGACTTGCAGTCTGGTTGCAAGGAGACCTTTGCACCCTGGGCGATCAGAGATACTGTGCTGAGTACACGCTGTTGAATGTCTTATCTGGCAGGTGCAGGCCATGGTACCAACTTCTGGCTGATGTGAGACTGGCTGAACCGGAGTGTGTTCATGCCAACATGCAGAGCCATCTATTTGCACATCTCAGTTATTCTTGGCATAGCGTATGTATGTGATCAATCCTGCCTTCCCCTCCCCACCCCAAGGAACATAAAGCTATTCTTGTAGGCTGAAACGCATCTAAAGGGCATTGCCTTGCATTGCCCAGCCAGCAACACTTTCCAGCTGCTGTGACTGGAGGAAGTCACTTGGAGGACAGTTTCCATTAGGGTGAGAACCAGTTATACAAATGGAGGCTATCTAACATGACCTCGCCATGCATCCCTAGGGAAGTATGGCAGCCCCATCTCCCAAGGAGGCAGGGGCAGCAGCAGTGCCTGCCAACTCAGCTGTTCCCAAACCTGATGGCCTGGCAGTTGTCAAGCTTGAGGTCCCACCCATGTTGGGCACAGATCCTCCTGGCTTTGCCTTTCCAATACGCACCCCCAGCCCATCACCAGAGAAAAACCCTGCCTGTTTGCTGAGGCTGCCTGCAGCATGGCTTGCACAAGCCTGAGCCTCCCACTCTTTTCCTTAGACGAAAGGGCTTGACAGCTCTTCAGTCTGACAGCTCGTTCTCCCATGGCTTTAATGAAGCCTGTAATTGTCTTGGACTACAGTAGTTAATTTTGGACTGTAGAAGCAGCCAGTAATTGGATAGGGAAAGAAAGGGTCTTTATATTGGCTGCCAAATTGACCTCCCTTTCTCAGACACCCTCTCTTCTCCCACAGTGTCTCAATTGTGACTTTCTTCTACTTCTTCTCTCCTCGCTGGCTCCAGGCACCTCCTTGTCCTCCCACGGAGGTCCACATGTCTCTTCCTTCCCCCACCCCCCATAATGCTTTCCCCTACTCCCTTCCCCAGGTGGTGCCAGACACCATCTCCCTCCCTGCCTGGTCCACTCTCCTGCCAGCACAGCCCCAGCCCAGGGCGTGCAGCAGCAGCAGGGCGCTGGTCGTACCATGGCCAATGGCCCTGCCTGCACAGCCAGGTCAGTCAAATGGCACGTCAGTCCAAGTACATTTTCAAATCACCTTTGTTTTTAAATCTGACTGAATTACACGGGTGCAGATCCACAGCAGAGAAGACTCGTGCTGCTAAGCAAGCAACAGCCAGGAGCCTTTCCAAGTGCAGAAAACAGTTTCAGCTCAGTGAAGCCACCTACCAAGGCTCAGCACAGCACTACACAGGTACTTCGACTTAGGGAAGTGATTAAGTACTCTGCTGTCTCAGAGCCTCAAACTGTGCAACTTCATGACAGCAAAGATGTCTCAGCAAAATGGAGCCAACTTTCTTTTACAAAACTTGTGACATCTTGGATACAGTCTCAGAGAGCAGCTTTGAAATATCAGGGCATATATGACTGCGTGTTGATATCAATGTGTTTATATGTCGAGCACCTCATGGGGTTTCCTTGCCTTGAGATGAATTTGATAAATGAGAACTCCTCACAGGAAAGACAAGTTTTGATTCTGTTTGAAGCAGGTTATCAGAGCAGAAAAGGTAATTTCGCATGCAGGGCCAACTGTCAAGCTGTGCTTCACTCTGCTCTGGGGTGGCAAAATGAAGCAGGTCTGTGCCAAGTTTGTGGCTGCCTTGCCTCAAAAGCCAACAGAAAAACAGCCGGGGCAGTACCGAGGCATGGGGTGGTAGGCAGAGCTGAGCAGGGGGGTCTGCTCTGCCGTCAGATGCTGCAAGCACCTGCAGCTTTCATGGTGTGTCGGTGGGCTACTGGTCTTGTTGCTTGTTTTAGCATGGGAAGTGCTGGTTTCTGCTCCTTTCCCATGGGACTAGGGTCGTATTTTGCTGGGCATGACGACATTTTAAGGGATTCTCCAGATTTCTTTGTTGAATCGGGCTCTGGCAATCTCAGTGCTGAGCCCTGTTGTTGGTTGGTTTGCTCAGGCACACTGAACTCATCAATAACAACTGCAAATGCATTGAATAGTTACTGCTCACCAGAGAGCCTGCAGAGACCTCCAACGCGTCTACCAGGCTCGTGCAGGGTGCCTAATTTTGCTTTTTTCTTTTGGGCCTTTTGTATTGTAACAGTGTAATGGAAACATCCCTGTGGGGTCCTAGCCCCCAGCAAGCTCTTTCCATTACAGCTCCTGCACTTTCGTAGCAAGTGGATCCATGGGGGCTTTGAGATGAAAGGCGCTGGCTGAGCTGCCAGGTGCAGAGTTAATGCTGCTCAAGCTCCTGGGACTTCAAAGAATGCAGATGAACTGGGAGTCGGGGAGACAGAGGGCGTGTGGAAAGGGGCTTACGAGCTGTCTCACTTGGCAAGGCATTTAACAGGCAGCATCATGCACAAACCGGGCAGTACAAGGCAGCCAGGATTTCACTGCTGTCCCACACAGAACTTGTGCAAGTGACAGGGTGGCTGTTTCTGAGGTGTCCTGTTGGTGCCCCTGAGGCTCGCAGGGGTCCCTGGGCTGGCACTCCTGGCCATTCACAGAGGTGCCTTGGATCGGAAGTGCCAGCCATCCTGCAGACCAGGAACAGACCACACTTCTGGAAACAAACCCTTTTCACACCTGCCTTGTTCCGCTTCGGTGGGTAACCTTCTGTCCACGCGTTAAAACCATGAGCCCTCTCTTTGCATGCCCAGCAGTGGCACTGTGGGCTGGAGATGCCCCATACCAGGCAGGCCTGGAGCAAACCCCTGGGCCCTGGTTTTGCCTGCCCCTGCAAACAGGTTTTGTTGCAGGTCTCCATCTGAACAGCTACCTTGTTAATATTCCCAGAAAACAGAGATGAGGGATGTACTTTGAGGGGCAGCAAAAGGTTGCCCCCAGTTTCAATTTGCTGGCTGCTGAGGTGCTCCTGGGGCAGGGGTGCGCAGGGGAGCAAAGCCAGCCCCGGTGAGCCGGGCAGTGGGGGCTTCCCGCGCCGAGCTGTGGCTGATGCTGAAACCCGGTTCAGTGAGATGCTCTGCACCTCCACCTGCCATGGCCAGCGAACACCTCAGCTCTGCAGGCTTGCACCGCTCCTTGGGCATTATTGCATGGCTGTTATGGGAGCTGATCTTTCCTTCTGTTTTTAATTTTCTGACAGATATGTTGTTACCTGTCAGCAGGACTTGTTTCAGCAAGTGTTTGAGTGACGGGCTTTGCCTCCTAGTGACAGTCATTTATCATGAAGCAGTGTTGTTTACGCAGCCTGCCGCGGTGCTCACATACACTCTCTCAGTGCTGCATAACCACATGGCCTTTGGTGGCAGTATTGGAGTTGGATCCCCAGTTTCTGAGGTAAATCTCATACATGGGTATGTCTGTTTAACGTGATTTCTTCTCAACATAGCTGGTGCATAGCAAGCACTTTCCTGCCTCCGTCATGTCCTGTAAGCACCTTCATTGTGCTCAGCTCTGGAGAGCATAATCAGATTTGATCTGTGCATTTTTCACGGTCATTTTCCAAATGGCCCAGAGTGGAGTAATACGACTTCTTCCAGTTCTTCTCACAAGTACATTTTGTTGGCCACATTTGATTATGGGCCAATAGTTAATCCCAGCAAGACACCCACGGATCAGAGGCACAGGGATTGGATTCCTCACTAACAACTTATGCTCATTTTTGCAGAGGTGTTTCAGCAGGGAGACAATCGATATCCAGCTCTTAACATTGAGGAATGGCTGGTTTCTGGATGAGCCTCACTTTTTCCTGTATGCTGTATTCTCATGGCTCCCGAGCAGACAGGAAAGTTTGGACTCCAGGGCGGATTTTTTTGCTCTGAGGAGAGAAGTGGATTTCTAGAGACACATGACATTGGATCACAACATGCAAAGGATAAAACATTGATTTCTGTTTTAAAAATGTGCTGGTAGAAATTGCTCTCCTAGCAACAAAGCACCTTTGTTTGCCAAGTGCTGAACCTCAACAACACCATATTTGTGCTAATTCCATCTGTTTCAGTTCAAGACAAGGGTTACTAAATGAATCAACAGCAAGCAATGTGCCAGTTTCAGAGATTTAATAAGAAGTATAATATCATTGCCATGTAACCTGTCATCTCTTTGAAAAACTGAATTATAGTGATTGTCCCAAAGCTTCTGGATCATGTGGAAGAAGCACGCGAAGGAGGGGAAACACTGGTATGAAGTGTTAATAACTTTATGCTGCTCACTGGTACACGGTTGGACTTAATGCAGTTATAAACCTCCATTTTTAGGTATTTCCCCAAAGTCTTGGCTAATGTAAACAGAAGAAGCTGGATGGCTAGATGCACAGAATAAATGTTTTCCTCCTCTTTATATAGTGTTTCTTTAAATAACTTTGGATCTCTACTGGCTACACGTGCTTTCCTCAAAGAGAGGAGACTTAGCTAGAGTTTCTAAAGCCTGCAGAAGTGCATGCCACTGCAATGAGCTTCAGCTGTGGGCGAGGGTACATTGCCTACCCCAGTGGGAACTGCCCTGCAGCTGAGGGGGATTGGGTCTCACCAGAGGCAATTCACATTTCTTCTGGGAACTCCTTCCATCTTCTCCCAGTTTCAATTGCTAAATTTCAGCTAACAAGAAGCAGCTTCCTTTTCTTGCTCTGTGGTGGCTGGTGTCCCTTCTTACACTGTAACGTATAGCGCTCTGAAAAGAAATGGGGATGGCATAGGAAGTCACTTAGTGTAAATTTTAATACTGGCCTGATGATACACTCTAAAGCCTTGGGTACGTCTTTCAATGCCTCTCTTCAAGTTTCGTGTCTGCTGGATGGTTTCTGACACACAAAGGCCTAACAAGGAACATGCTGGAAAAAGTTTTGAAAAGTGCCAAGCCTCAACATGGATCCATTGAGGATAGCAAGGGTCTCCTCCTAGGGCTGCTCTGTCCAGCTGCAGATTTTTCTCCTTGGGGTAAACTCATGAGACCAGAGACACGCTTGTTGAGGAAGGTCTTGGGAATTTAGTTTGGGGTACGACACAAAGCACCGACGGCTGTACCTCTCCCCCCGGCGAGGGGGGACCTCACTGGCTTCGGCAGACTCCCTCCTGATCTCTTCTTCGTGTGAACCAGCTGCGTGAGACGGACAGGAGCGCGCCGCACGCCCGGGCAGCCCCCGGCCAGCAACACGCCACCAGGTAAGAGAGGCAGAAAGTCTCTGAGCACTTGCCGAGCTGGGGAAGGGAGCACATGCCTGTGGCATCTCCGGAGGAGCAGATTTCACTGATGTTGTCAATTATGAACTTAGGTTTGTTATTGTTGTTTGTTTCCTTTTAAAAGATAGACTACAGGGTGATATTAAGAAGCAGCAGGAAATTATTATAAGCTTAAGGAGCCTCCTTTTGCAAGCGTCAGCCTGGCACGAGCAGGTTCAAATACTCCTCCTTCCCTCTTCCCTGCCGTTCCCCATCAGGACGCAGTGACTGTTTTTACGTACAGTTGAGCTCGTGTCCATTCGGTGTGACTGGCCACGTATAAGCAGTAGAAGAAGGAGCTAGGATCAATTCTAAACCCTATTCTCTTTTCCTCCCTAAAAATATTACTGTTAAAATTTGTTTAGGAACTATTTGTAACAGTACACAGAGAAAGTCTTAGGTCAGGGAATGATTTTAAAATGCTCACACATTAAATGAAGATCTTTAAAAATCCAAATGTTAAGAAGTGTCTTTTTCCATAGGAAGGCATGGTCTTGGGCTTATTTATTTATTTATATTTAGAATTGACATTTAGAAATATACACAGCTGAAAATGTCAAGAGTTATGGGACTGCGTGATCTAATGTTGGTCATGACAGAAGAATTGGTAAACGCATCTCACCCAGCAGAAATAGGCTGTGGCTGGCATAATAAAACAACCACTTTTAGTCTCATTCCAGATGAAGCTCAATTTAGTCACACTGTTAGCTGAACCTTCCGTCATATGGGCACTAATGACTCCAAAAGAATATTTGCAGGGAAATAAAACAAGCAGCTGGGTACAAGGAAATTAATTCATATATTCTCCA
Organism: Platalea leucorodia; assembly: GCF_965183815.1. Classification (NCBI taxonomy): domain Eukaryota; kingdom Metazoa; phylum Chordata; class Aves; order Pelecaniformes; family Threskiornithidae; genus Platalea; species Platalea leucorodia. The sequence continues at coordinate 53,646,981 of NC_138825.1, read as the reverse complement.
GACAGTTAAACACGTGCACTCGCCATTCTCTCTGTATGTGAAGCTGTTACAGAGATGTATGCTCCTTTTGTGGCCAAAGGTCAAATTATTTCGTGTAAGGATAGGTGGACAGCCAAGTCCTAGCACAGGAATGACCTATGCAATGAAGCACTGAACTTCTGAGCTTGCTCAGTGAGACCTGACTGCACAGTATTCACCTGGTTTTATAGCAGTATGATTACACTGACTTCCACAAGGAGTAAACCCACATTTTGGTCCTGCTCTGACATCCAAAAGCTCTTCTGTAGTTACCTGGAATGCAACAGACTCTGACCACTTTCACTCTCACATTTCAAGTAGCTTAGAGAAAGTTTTGTCTGCAGAGCAGGTCCAAATTACCTTAATTCTTTCTGCCACAGTTTATTACACAAACAATGTATTAAGTAGAGCATATGATAGGAATAGAGATAAAATGAGTTAAAGGAACCTAACCTAAATTTATTCCCTGTCTGAACTGCTCGATTTAAGTTCATCTCAAAGGGAGGAAGTAGAGATGGGCCACAGCTGACTTTTGGTGACGGCAGCTTGTCATGACATACACGCAGGAGAGCGTTGCTCAGCCATGAGTGTGTAACAGACACAGCACCACGCAGGTGGGATGCAGAGTGCTTCCAATAAAACATTCCAGCTCTACAAGCTGGAAAACAACTCTTCTGGATATCAGAAGGGCCTCAAGGCTAGATCCAAAAGGGATTTAAGCAGACTCACACATGGGCTAAAAAATAATGCAGGATCACATGTGCCTATTAAGGAGTATTTAATTTTTGTAAGTAATGGCACCTCTTCTGAGTACCAGCCTGCACTACTGACCTGACAACTGTCTTATTCCTCCAGCACTTCTTAGATTTCAAGCCCCTGAAATAAATTTTCGGGTCTTTCCCGAACCAATTTCCTACCTTTTCTCAGAGTTTTCCTAGGTATTTTATAAAGCTGTTGCTAAGGAATAATTCTTGCCTGTATTTTTCCTGCTTTGTATCATCACATACTGATTAATGCCAACCACCATAAACTCCCCTTCCTAAGTCACTCTATAGTCTACATGCAAAACTCCATACCAGCTGAGTTAATAGAGTGTATGGTTTTTCTCTTGTGAGGCAGCTCCCAGTAGGTTACAGGCAAGTAATTGTACTTCAGAGTATGAAGGCTTCATAAGCATCCTTTTAATTGCACACTGGTACTCAGCAGAGATCGTTCAAGACTGTTGATTTTTGGTTGTGTGGCATTGCAGGGATAAATTTTTCATTCAGTCCCATCTGTTTTCAAAGTTGTTTTTTCTGGAGAAGTGATAGGGCTTTAATGAAGCCTGTGAAAGGTCAAAAAACCACCTCTCTAATTGAATGCACTCTTGGGAATTCATTTTTTGTCTCCCTGTCTGGCTGCCTGTGTTGAACCACAGAATTACAGCAACCCGCTAAAATAAGCCGGCTTGCGTGTCAGGTCCAGCCACAGTCATCCCTCAACCTTTCCATTTGCTGATACCAGAAGAATAATGGGGGGAAAGCATGCAGCTGGGGTGGAGTGTAAAGATGTGCTGAAGGTGGCTTAGCTGGATATGAGAAATGCCTTCTTTTTGGTAATAAGCCCCTGCAGTCCATATGCAAAAGACCACGGAGTGAAAGGAAAGAGCTAATGACAGTTGTTTCAGGAGAAAGCAGTGCAATTCACTCCCCTGCCTAGGTCACACAGGGTACATCTTTCCTTCCAAGTGTCCCTCTTGGTCTCAGTTTGCAAAAATCTCAAGAGTCTGAGGGAAACAAGCATGTGGGGCTCCAAAATATAAAGGAGCGGATGACAATCCATGCACAGCAACCACTGTCTCCGTTGCTGGTGGCTTTTGGCTAGACAGGAGCAGAGGCACCACTGTGGTCTCAAAGGGAAGGGACGCATGCAGCACTGTGACCGACTGAGACTGGCCTTACCCTGCCTCCGTCAGGGGCTGCCAGCTTGCAGGATCAGTTCAGAGCAGGCTGCCAAGTTTGCTGAGAGGCTGCATAAACAGTAATTAGCATCTCCTGGGGTAGCTTAGCTTACAGTGAACTGAAGATGTCCAAGTCCCATGCAATCTCCTGCAAACCATCCCTTCAACATCTTTGGTGCTCCTCCAGCTGGTGACAGCTACTGAATGGTCCTCCTATAACTCTAACCTCAGTGATGAGCTGAGATGCAGATACGATGATTTTTTTTCACCTGCTGACAAGTCCCTTGAGATACCCAGTCACCCGCAGGCACAGCCATGGAGACGCCAGCCTCTTTAAATTTCATGCTGGCAGACCAGGAAAGAAATGCCATCAAATTAGATCATGTTAGGGTGCTGCCAAGCTTTTTATTAAACTGAAATGCTTAGGTCTGAATGAACAAGCATCTTCAGATACCAAAATGGATTGCATAGGAGTATTTGAGACTTTCCATGTTCTAGAGAAAACTTATTTTTAACAAGTGAGATTGGCCTGATGTTCTTCCTTCAGTCAGTTTGCTCTCATTTTTAAAAAGCCTCTTGAGAATTTTGCTCATGTGGAAAAACAGGGAAGGATTAATACTAAAGGAGTGCCAGATCCGTAAAAGTCCAAGGCATAAATGAAGCTTTTGTTAATTGTAGGAATACAGGGATTTATATTTCTAAAGGCTGTTTTCTTGTGCTATACACTTAACTAGATACTTGAACATGGCCTTCACGGCCTTATCTGTGTTGCTGTAATGACTCAGCTCTATGGGATTTTATACCCCGTCACTCCTAGCAGCATGGGAACGGTTTGCCATTAAGAGTGGTAAAATGACAGTGATCTGTATTCATGGATTCTGAAATAGCCATCACAGGCACTCGGACAGGCAGAGTAGGAGCCAGGTCAGGAAACAAAGGAATTCTTCATTTCTACAGTGAGGTTAAAGCTGCGGTGTCTCTTCTGCACGGCAGGGCTCTTGCCACCCCTCAGGACACAGGTCGCCGAAAATCTGCTGCTCCCAGGATTTCCCATTTGCGGCCACCTCACCCTACCAATGAGGCACAGGCTGACAGCTCGGTGTAGAAATGCCATTCCTCCAGAGCGTGATACGGCATTCAAAGGCTACTCAGCCAGGCACCACATCATATGCAGGGAATCATGGTATTTGCAGCACTTGGTTTTGGTGAATTAGTTCCCAGCTCCCGCAGCTGGTGTGCTCGATGCTGTAACCTGCAGTTGGGCTCTGCTTATGCAAATGTGCCAGGAGGATTTTATCAAAGTGTAATGGAAATAATTCATAATTCACCGACACAGCAAAGTAAGACAAGTGCAACTCTAGGCTTGTTCTAGGGCTAGTTATGGAGGGCAACACCTGATTACAGCAAAATGGCTGAGGACCCACTGTGCATTTTTTCTGTCCTGGGTCTGCCACCTCTGAAGGGATGGGACAGGAGGTATGGGAAGGTGAAAGCTGTGGGGATTGTCACTTGCCATTCTTTCTCCCTCCCTTTTTCTCTCCTGTGACAGGCATGATAAGGCCTTAGGGCTCCAGACCTGCCCCTCCTTCTTGGGGCAGCCACCTTCAATTTTTCTCCACTGTTGGGAAGCCCGGCACAAGCTTTGGCATGACTAGTTCAGCCAGTGAAAATGCTGGTTGAGCTGAATTGCTCCAGCTCTACAGCTGTCCTGTGTGAGATCAGTGGGGCGTGCAAAATATCCACTTTTCTTCATTGCCCTTTGTCCTGGTTTTGGCTGGGATAGAGTTAGGTTTTTTTTCCTAGTAGCTAGTATAGTGCTGTGTTTTGGATTTAGTGTGAGAACATTGTTGATAACACACTGATGTTTTAGTTGTTGCTAAGTAGTGCTTACACTAGTCAAGGACTTTTCAGCTTCTCATGGCCTGCCAGCAAGAAGCTGGGAGGGGGCACAGCCAGGACAGCTGACCCAAACAGGCCAAAGGGCTATCCCATACCATATGACATCATGCTCAGTCTATAAACTGAGGGGAGTTGGCTGGGGAGCTAACCACTGCTCAGGAACTGGCTGGGCCTCGGTCGGTGGGTGGTGAGAAATTGCATTGTGTATCACTTCTTTTGTATATTCTTTTTTTATTATTCTCATTCTTATTTTCTCATTCTTATTTTCTCATTCTTATTTTCTCATTCTTATTTTCTCATTCTTATTTTCTCATCCTTATTCTTATTAATTTCCCCTTCCTTTTCTGTCCTATTAAACTGACTTTATCTCAACCCACAAATTTTACTTTTTTTTTTCCTTTTTTTTTCCTAATTGTCTCCTCCCTCCCTCTGGGGGGGCGAGGGAGTGAGTGAACAGTTGTGTGGTGTTTAGCTGCCTGCTGGGTTAAACCACAACACCCTTGAAATGGCAACCAGAGGTACCTAGAGGAAAGGTACACTTATGGACATGCCTTTGAAGAGTTTCTAGGTGAATACAATCAGTCTTGAGTAGCAGAAGCTTTTCTTTTTGACCAAAGCACAGATGCAACATGACTTGTTTGCCTCTGAGCAGGGAGAGATGGGAAATGTTGTCCTTTTCAATAAAATCCAGCTGTAGGTTTTATAAAATAGTCAATAGCCTCTGGGTCTTCAAGAGACACATGTCCTCGGTGCAGCTGTGAGATCCACAGCTGCTCTCTTAACCATAGGAACGCAGGACTGGTTCAGGGCTGGGAGACCAGGCCTGACAGATGTTCATCACATCTGCTTTCCAGAGCTTCCAGTGGACAAGAGTCCACCGCCCCTCCATCACCGAAGGCAGCAGTCCCAATCTTCCTTCATATTGATCCAAAACCTCCTTTGCCGCAAATTAGGTGGATTTCTTCTTGTCCTCCACTTTAAGCCATGTAGGGAAACTGGTAAGAGACAAATGAAAAGTGTTACAAGGCAGACATGAAAGGCACAGATATAAAGAGGAAAACAGTCAGCCAGACAGGAACATTACAGAGAAAGGTCAAATAGCTATACACAATAAAAAATAAAATGAGTCAATAAAGCAATTTTGGTATCATGTCTCAGTTTTATTAAAATAATTTTAGATTTAGTGCCTGCTGTCACCTGTTTTGCCAATAAATTTTACAGGAGTTCTCTCTATGCCCAGGTCCAAATTGTAAATAGAAAAAGTTATGGAGCAGATCTTTGGATTTCCTTTCTGGACGTAACTGCTGGGCTGGACAGCATGACATACAGACAACTGCCCCGTGCACATGGCTATACAACCGGTTGTGCACAGTGGTTCCACAGAGATTATTTCACTTTGTTTCACAAAAGAAAATCAGGGTGGAGAGTGTAAAAACACCTCAAGTCAAGATAATCTTGCTTGCTTCCCCATTATTCTCCAGGTGAGTTATCCCTTCAGAGGAAGAAACTAGATTGGTCTAAGGCAGTCAGTTCTTGACAAGATCATGCTGATGTTTTTTTATCCCCTCATTCTCGTTCAGTTCTTATTAATTGTTTTGTTAACAGCCACGGTGCCATGGACATCACGCTGATGTCTGAGTCATTAAAAGAGCATATGACTGTCTGCTTCCCGCTGCTCTCTTTTGATGAAGGGGTCTGGGTCCTCTGGGGCTAAGACAACAGATGCTAGTGAAACACCTGCCAAAAGAGCAGGAGGGGACTGAATGATGCATGTGGTAGTATCCAGCAGCAGAAAATTAATAAAACCCAAAGCCTGACTGTTTCATCGCTTCAACAGAAAGCCACAACTTAAATGGAGATCAGAGAGTATCATAATGCATTCTTGTGTGGCATCCCAGGCTTACTGCAAGTGTCCTTCCAAACCAGAGACTTCTCTCCAGAAGGATGCTGGTTTGGGCAGCATCTCTCAGTAAACACAATTTTCGGTGCCACAGATGACATGTGCTCTGAGTCACCCAAGTACAGCGTACTTACCCGGCTCACCACAAAAGCCGCTGCACTGTATGTCCTGATCTGTGGGGAAGGCTCAGCACGCTCATGGCCCCCATGCTGAGAAAGAAGGTGAGGAGCAGCAGGGCTGGGGCTGGGCTGCCGCCCTCCGCCTGCTCAGCCCAGGCAGGCAGGCTGTCCCGCAGGTGACTTTCCCTTCCCATCCCACCGGGCTGCCTGGGGGAGCTGGCAGGGCAGGAGCTACTGAAAACATGCGAACGGGGCTGTGAGAGCATGTGTTGCTGCCCAGGTCCTGCCTGCCCCCTTCTCTCGGACCAAGGAGAGCAGAAACAGTAAATACCAGGTTTGCAGATGCCCCTTGGCAAGACCCCTTGGGGACACCCCAGACTGGAGGGGACTGCTCTCCCACTCAAGTCAGCAAAAGATGTGAGCAATCTGTAATGCTTTTTTTAATGCCATGAGACAAAAAGCTGTCTTCGTCCTCACAATTTCCCTGCTTTTGTGCTCTTAAACTCAGCGGGCTCTCTGCCATGAGTGCTTTGGACTCCCATAGGCTTATAGGTGGAAAATACTCTCTGACACTTGCAGTTTGCTGAGCCTGAACAGCAGCGTGGAGTTAAATGGCTGGCTTTCAGGCTGCCAGCACCTTGGCAAAGCTCTCGGAGGATAAAGAACAGAAACTTTTAATAACTGAAATCCAGACTTCTCAAAATGACTCAGAGGCAACTGTCCTCATGGGTGTGGAGAGAATGGGAATGGGACCTAGAAAAAATAAAAACAAAACAAAACAAAAAAGATGTCTCTAGGGCAAGTGTCAAGTTCTGCTACTGCAGGCTTCTGGAGACATGTCTCTGCAGAATTCTTCAAGATTTTCTCCAGATTTATACATCCTCCAGTGTAAATCAAAGTGACACAGTGTCTTTCTGAGAGGAATGCTAAAATGAGGAAAATTCCCAAAATAAAATCATTAATGTTTCAAACAGCAATTTTACTAATGGTCACTCCTAATTACTTAGTAATGAAGAAGCTGGAGGTCCAATTTATACTCAGAGATTTTTAAAACCATTGCCCTGGAAGTGTTGCGATACCTTTTCCCTCAAATGCTAATGTCGGCATACACATTTTCCTGCATGACTGTAGTACAATATTCCTAGAAGGTCCTGCCTCTGAATAGTTTGGGTAACAATGTTTTAAACATATAAGCAACCTTCTTCCTGAAACAGTTGGCTGAATAAGCGGATTCTGGGCTGAGTTCTTCTCTTATATCATTGACTGTCCTATTAGCTTTTAATGGGTTGGAATGGACACAGTTCTGTCCCCAGTAAACCAAATTAAACTCTTGTTTCCAGAACGTAGACTTGCAAGGACAGAGAAATCCAAACCTGCAGTACTGTCAGTTCTAGGAAGTTCAAGAAAACCGCCCAAAAGTCCTATCTGAATATGTATAGGCCTTATTAGCACCATAAGAACGTCAAAAAGCATGTTAATATTTAAAGAGGACTGGGAATCTGGGAAAGCAGATTTCAACATGAAACTTAAAAAGTCCTTAAAGACAATATTTAACAATGAAGAATGCTCAACAGTTTGTTTTGTAGGTCATGAGGTCCTGAGACTTGTGTAATTACCAAAAAGTTGTTTCATGTTTGTGGGTAAACTAGAGTGATATAAAGTAACACTATAAAAATCTGGGTGAGGTTTTCAAAAATGCTTGGACTGGTTCTGAGTTCCTTCCTGTATTGCATTGCATCTCAAATCAAGACGAGTCACAGCCAGACAAGGCTTTTGAAAACCCCTTCATTTTTTCTCCAGCATTCAGTTTCAGTATTCCCATGTAGGAAAATAATACACTTTCTTACCGTCAGACTATGAAATTACGTATTTCAATCATGATGATTGAAAACAAGTCTAATTAGGCTGACAATAAAGGCTGACTTACACCTCCTACCACAAAAAAAGATGGCATCTGCATGGAAAAGACCTCAAATAGATGATAATTACTCAATGTTTTACTCCAAACCTTTAACACAATTTCTGAAACTTAGCTTGGCCCCACCCATACTGCAAGACCACAGCGTGTTCATACCTGTGCTCCTTCAACTTCTGCTTGTGGCACTTGAAAGGACCAGAAAGACAAATCTCCATTCTTCATAAAGGCTTTTATTCCAAGGTTGTTCAAGGCGCATTGCTGAAAGCCTGTAAATGAGAGGGAGCATGTGAGGTTGACAAAGGAGATGATTGACTAGAAAAAAATTATGTAAAGACTGGGGTGTACTCAAAAGGAACAAAAAAATCTGAAACAGAACATTTTTCCCTCTTCTAAATTAAGTCCACCAAATTTCCACTTAGTTTGTATGCTGCAAATCAAGATAATTCATGAGGTGGTGGGTAATAGTGCCAAGAAGCCCAATTTGCTTTAAATTGCTGAGGCTGAACCTTGGAATTTCTGGGCTCTGATCGCTAGTAAGGGAAAGGCTATGCTGAAGTCTTTCCTTCATTGGTGGCACTAATAGGCTCAGCAGCTTCTGTACAGCCTTCTCTTTCCCTGAAACATGAAGCGTCTTAGGAACTTAATGTCTGTGTCTCTCCCCTGTCAAGTCTGCAGAAAACTGGCTAGAGGATTCAAAAGTTATTAGGGATACATATGCAAAGGTATACACCTATACACTATGATTACAGAAACCTCAGTTCTTTACGAACACAGGTTAAAGCTATGGCAAATTAGGCTGAAACCAGAGTTGAGCGAAGAATTCTTCAAAGATTTTGGTCAATCCTAAGTCTATTATGATTTTATTGTTTGCAAATATTGAAGTCACTGATTGGGGGGGAGCTTTTATTTTTGACAGCATTTGCTGCAAGGCAGTGGTGAATAATCATGTAAATACAGTATTTTCAATAAGCATTGTGCTGAAGCTGCTCCGGTAGGCATTCAGATGTGGCTGAGAAGACATGCAATACCACATGGCTTTGTCTAACTAATCATGTAGCACAAATATTGGATCTCAGATATGTGAACAAGTAGTCATGGTGAACAACTCGTGAGCCAGTCATAGACAGATGTTTACTTGTGGAAAACATTCAGCTAATAATAAGTATTTCTGGAGAAGTCATGGTCTGTTCACAGGCAATTTCTGGCATGAAGGGACTATATTCATCAATTAAAATGTTTAGTCTGAATTAGTTTCCAACTCTAATTGAAACAAATGAAGAATTAGCTAATCTGGGTTGTAGCACTTTTCTTTTAAAAAGCTCCAACACATATGCCTCTTCTTGATGCATTGGTAACTATGCATGAGTTTATTCAACTTTGTCTTTTCTCAAGGGTGTGGTAAGCATGCTGCTTTTCTTGACCTTCTGTGCTGGTTGACAGCTTCTTGGTGAAGTCTCTCTTAAAACTCAAGAAAGAAGGGAATTAGTAAGAGCAGAAAATTGTAGCGTGTCCAAATAATGCTAATGATATCGCATATCTGGTCTGCCAAACCGTTGCAACTCATAGCTTTGTTGCAAAGTGGGTGCTCAGTTTAAGAAGGAGCATCCTCACCTCGTGCCTTTCCATGGAAGATTTGCTCTATCAGGAGCCTGGCTGGGGATCCTCGGCAGGATGCACCGCTCACTCTGCTGGCAGTAGCCGTCACCCAGCCAGGGAGACCCTGCTTTCCCTGGCACATTTCTCCAGTCTCTGTTGCTGCTTCGTGTTGGGTAAGAGAAACCTCATGTCCCACTGCAGCTATGTAACAGAAATAATCTGCTGTAGATGTCAGGATGCTGGTTGGTTGCAAAACCATTGTAAGCCAAAAAAACATTGCTGACAACAAGAGCCTTGAGGTAGGAGGGCAGAAGGATTCTGCAGCTCATGTATGCTGCCAAAATTCATGGTAATCTGTGAAATGAGAAGCCCTTTGAAAGGTTTGGCCCAAAAGAAAAAACGCATTTGGGTAATGGGTTAAACCTCAAATTCAGGTTAGAGGCGAGAACACCAATCACTGCTATTGCAGTCTGGGATATGCCTTGAAAACAGAGTGCGATGTAAACTTTGCTGGTCCTTCCCCAGGGATGAGAACCTCGGATCACATCAGCACACACTGCATGCTTCCCTGGACCTCAGGGGTCACCCAAAATCTCAGCCCACCACAGGGTGCTCTTCACCAGGAAAGTCCAAAAGCACTTCCCAGGTGGGGCTGTCCATAGGCAAATGCCAGACTGGGGCAAAAAGAACGGGTGTCCATTCCTCCCTGTCCTGGTTTTCACGCAAGAGAAATGCAGGTTGGGTGGGACATAAAGTGTGCACACTCAAGACAGTTTAGGCCACAGCTCCTCAGTTCCCTGCCTGTAAAACAGAGCTACCAATGGTTCATATAGGCTGGTTCTGGCAGCCAAATGAGTAGCGTTGACGAACTAACTATTGTGGCTGCTCACCCTTGTGATTTTCCAGGCATTTGAGAACAGCTGGATCTGTCTATAAGGGAAATGCGACACACTGTCTCTTAGTTTTATTGTTGTTTTTGGCAACGTGGAAATATCTTCAGCATGCTCCATTACCCAATACCAGAAGACACACAGCCCTCTCATACAGAATATGGTTTCAGCTTGTGTCTTACAGTGTAATGAGCAAGACAGATTTGAAAAATATTACATTTAATGGTAGTTTAACTGTATATACAGTCTTTGGAAAGCATCAACAGCTAAAAAGAAAACCAATATTGGTACTCAAATGTCTCTAAAACCACAGAGCCTATGACTGGAGCCAAGAAATAAAGCCAGTATTCTCACTCTATAAGGATTAAAACAAGAGTCATTTGGGAACCAGGCGTGTTGACCAGGCCGCACAAACTGTTGGAACGATAAGGTGTGCTGGAATAGTCACAGACAAGCTAATGTCTCATAAAGTGAAAACTAGTTGGTGCTTTTTGGATAAACTTGTTACTGAAATGCTGGAAATGTCTTTGTCTTTTGTTTTAGTAGGAAAGCCAGATGCAGTAAATTAGATAGATAGGTTTGCTGGGTACAGGTCTCAGAATAAAGATTTTCCTTTTCGCCAACTTTATTCAGGTTTTCTACTATGCTAATGATGACAGAGGTCTCAGGTGACTAGAAGAATGTGACTAACCTTCCACGAATGTCTCCCTCAGCTCCACAGTGGAAAATGAATGGAGGAAGCAGGAAGAGTGGTCACTACTTTAGTGCAGTATCCAATGTCATTTCTTCAAGACACTGTTCCATGACAGTGAGGGAATGCTGGCCTTGATCTTCATTAAAAAATGATCCAGAACAATGCAGGCTAGTAAATCACAGTCTTGAAGGCTAAAAAACCTGCAGACAAGAAAAAAAAAAAAACCAAACCACCACATATATTATTTTTGAAAACCCATGATTTCCTAAACTAACCTGACTTACGATTTCTGGACACTGGGGCTTGGCTGCATAGCAGGCTCGGACAAGCCACAGCACTGGGAGAAAAAGGGTCACAGAAAGCGGCTCAGTTCCCTCGCTGGAGTTGCAGCGGTGCTGGCTCAGCTGGTAACGCAAACAGAAAGCAAATAATACACCGAGCCTCTGCTGGTAAATGGTGTTGACTTATGTCAGTGGAAAGAGCGGTCCTGAGCTCAGTGAGCACTCCTGGGTGAAGACAAAAGACAAAAGCTTTCCAGGCAGAACTAATAAATGAAGGAAAGTCCAAGAGGAAATTCTTGTGGGAGTGCTGTCAGCATTACCGTGACAGATGCTGGTTGCTGTCCCCGGCACAGGCCCATACAGCCTGGATGCAAACACCCTTCAGGCAAATACTGTCCAAGCCATGATGTCCTGTGCCCCTAGAGAGCCCCAGCGGCTGTCCATGCAGGGGTTTGGTTCCATTGGTGTCCCAGTCAAACATCTCCATATCTACTGGCTTGTGTAGCCACCAAAACACTGCCATGACCCAGAACTGGCCAGAGGTCCAGACAATTTGGAAGCAGGCTGTCAGGGGCCAGAAGAGCACGAGTGAAACATCAGCTTTTGGAAACCTGATCAACATTTCTCAGCTTGTCGGCAGCTCTCTGAGAGAAACACAAATTTCTGAGGCTCGATATCTTCTAAATGACATACATAAAATAATTGTGAGATTGGAGATCCAGGCCAAAACTGTAGCTGCACAGAGCTCTTTCCCAGGCAGTTGGAAGTGTGTGTGCATGCATGTTAGAGACTTTCATCCCCTTCACAGACCCAACACCTGCTTCCTCCTTGGGCTTGGCAGGAGAAGAGAAGCAGGGCTGAACTCAGCTCAGGTACAGCCTGTCCGTTAAAGGTATCTATCTGCAGACTGTGCATGCCAGGGGAATGCTGCAAACCCTGTGCTCCCAGTGAGCTTTCCCGTCTGGCACCAAACTTCCTCATTAGTTTGAGCGACGGGGGCTGCGCTGCCAAAAGGAGATAGTTTAATTACTGTTTCCCTCCCTCCTCCCTTACGAAGCGGCTGTAAAACTGCTCACTGCTGAACCTGAGCCATCCCGAGGAACTGAGTGAGTGAAATATTTAAGAGGGCTATTTATTTAGGCATCAGACCCACAGGCTTCCTTCCTAGCTGTCTGTACAACTCTGAAGCCACCAAGTATTTCCATAGCAAATAAATAATACAATTTATTAGGACTGTCTTGGGTTCCTATGCACAAACTCTCTCAACCATCTCCACGGACAGATGGTGCAAAGTGGAATCCAATACCAGAGGAGCTGATTCAAATCAAGGGGCATCAACATGGGGCTACCCCAGACTGGAAGGCACTCAAACCAGGGTTTCTGGACTCCCCCATTCTTGAACATAACAGCTTGCACGAAATCTTCAAGGGTGGGACAAGATGGGATTAGTTTATTGGGGAAGAAGGAAGTCAGCTTGCATGTAATTTCTCCTCAGTAAAAAGCCAGTTTAGCTGTTGCAAGATTGTAATTCCCTTGCACTATCTGCCAGCACACAGTGTATGGAACATGGTGGTAGCCATTAGCCTGGTGAACCCCACAGCAAGGAAGTGGGTGTGATCAATAGACAAACAAAGCAGCAGATGGGAATAGACAGCATGAGATGCTCAGACCACCAAGAAAGCTGATTGTCCAGATAAAAAAATTCTGAAGCATGAACACAATGAAAGCAAGGCTTGGGTCTACTTATTGAACTTGCTTTGAGGGGCCCTGGAAAAGAAAATGAAAGGAAAGTAATTTTCTATCTATCTCCTATATGGTGTGAGTGAGGCAGGGAAGTGAATGAAGCATTGGTGCTTGCAGAAATGCTTAAAACACCTTGAAAGAGCAGATAGAAGATTGGAGTATTGTCACTCAAAACAGAATTCAGAGATGCAATATCAGAATATTCTAAAATACTTCTTTTTTCAAACCTGAAATCAAGAAACAGGGGGATCAAGAGTTCAGAAATCATCATTATACTTTGGCTATCATCTCCATGCATATTTTGAGGTATTAAAGTAGGATCATATATGGGAGTGGGATGCCAGCTTCCAAGGTGAAGGAAAATAAATCTAGCCCCATAGACAGGCTTCCAAATGGCAAGAAGAAGAATCCCAGCAACGATGGCCATATTGTGCAGAAGGCCACAGACTCAACCTGGAGCAACCCAGGAAGCAAGACAGAGACACACCAAACTAACAGAGCCTGAGGGAGACAGGCTATGATCCTGGAGGTGGAAGAAGAGCAAACACAGTGCCCTTCCTTTAGAGGAAGAGGTAAGAGAGACAGGGAATTACAGACTAACCAACACAATTTTAGTTAACCACAGAAATATCAAAGAAGTCATCAAACAATTTATTTTTGGGCTTCTAGAAGCTGAAAAAAGAGATGAAGAGCAATTAACACAGATATCTCAATGACAAATCATTTCAAACCACTCCTCATCCCTTCAAGGACAGAGTCTTGAGAATGAGGTGAAGCATTGATGCAATACATTGTGACTTTCTAAGGCTTTCTCCCAGTGTCTTGCAAGATATCCTTATAAGACAGCTTGGGAAACAGGAACCAAGTGGGTACAAAACTGGTTGGAAAGCCATATACAAAGAGTAGCTGTCACTGGTGCAGCATTGCATTGGAAGTCGGGTACTGAATAGACCTCTCCTGGGAACAGCAGTATTTACTGTTTTCCTCAATGACTGGAAAGATGAAAGAAGGAGCATGCTTATTAAATTCAGACCTGCTGCCAAGTTTTCAAAATACTGGAAGACAGAGTGAGAGTTCAAAATGATCTTGACAAGTTGGAGCAGAGGTCTGAACTGATGGAAAAGGGGAACAATTTGGGAAGCAAAATGTAAAATGCCATGCTTGGACAGAAAAAAATCTTCTGGTTCAGTGCAAGATCGGATAAGCTGGCAAGATCATAGGCATGTAGAAGACGACTTCGGGATTACATATGATGTCAGGCTGCCTGAATCAACAGTGTCAGACTGCTGCAGAAAAAAGCAGATACTTTACTGCGATGTGTAGGCAGCATTGTTGCAAGGCATGCAAAATCAGGCAAGATTGAAAGAAAGGTGTGAGCCTTGCCAGAAGACTGAAAGGAGATGCCCTAGCAGTATTCAGATATGTACAACTGCATAGAGGAAGATAGCTCTTTTCTGTGCCCCTTAGAGGGCTAAGGAGTAGGGAGTATTGGATGAAACTGAAGGACAAGAGGTTTGAGGTTAGTTAGATATTAGGAAATGTTTTCTCAAAGCAAGGCCAACAGCTGCCACTGAAACAGATTCCCTAGGAGGGCTATGAAGTCTCCACCCTGACGAGAGTCCAGAAGTAGATGGAGCTGATCCTGCCCTGAGAAAAGGGGATGGATACATGGTTTTACGGAAATGCCTTTTCAGCTTTGTTTTGTGTTCTTCTGGGGCCAATGAAACAATGACCCAAAACAGTGGCGAAATCAACTATCCAAGCTGAATTGCGGTGGATATGGTGTGAGATAGCTGCAGGCTCAGGATTGTGCAACTTGTGAAACTGAAGACAGCAGCAATGGTGTGAAGGCAAAGAGCACACAAGCCTGGGAAGGTGGGATTAGGGGCAGCACTGGTAGGACTCAAAGGCTTGTGGGCGGTGGTGCATCCCACCGCTCTGGCTCGGTGGGCACACCCCTGCCCACCTCCCGGCTCGGTGCGCAGCGAGGGCCTGCGGGTGCCCCAGCCCTGGTGCCCAGCCTGCCCCCGAGATGTCTGGAGGAAACCTGGGCCTGTCGGCAGGGAGGGGGCTGTGGTGTGTGGGATGGTGGAGACTTCGGACTGTGGAGGACAGCAGGGAGCGGGGCATGACCATCCCTTGCAGTGCCGGCAGATCTCTTAACGCTTGCTTTGATGGTTTAGGTTATCTAAGGTTGTCTAAGCTTTTCCACTCTAGAGAGATTTTCTTCAGTGGCCTATAACTTTCTAAAGTTATCATTTGGGAAAAAAACTTTACAGTCCTGAGCTCAGATAAGAGCAAATTCTCAGTGACCCTTTCTGAATATTGAGGGAATGAGGACAAGGAGTATTTTCATTACTATGCAAGTTTAATAGTCTGCTTTGAACATATGTATTGACTGCAAGGCAAGTAATAGTTTTGAAATTTGTCAGGAAGACAGGGAATAATAGATATCATTGAAAGTCTACTGATAAATGATATTTAGTTGTCAGGCTATGATGTAAGTGGTCACTTAGGATTTTAATAGCATTAAGCTTGAAAAAAATTTCCAGCACCTTAACAAAACAGCACTTATGTGCAAGTGTAACATTGCTCAAATCAGCTTTTGAACGCCTTATTACATTCAGTGTCTTGCCCTCGAGAAACGTGTCATGGTTGACAGAGTGCTTTTGTTTGTGATGAGGGGTCAGTGACACGACAGTCAAGTCAGCGGCTGGGACCAACAGAGATTTGAGCTGGCAGTGAAGAGCTACAGGGCTTTTAAAAATAAACTTAGCACGAGACACCCATTAAGTTTACCAGCAGTGCCTTACTAATTTCACTCTTTGTCTGTGCTTAAACTATAGGGATAGACACAAGTTTCCTGTTGCTTCGGGTTTAGCTACAATTAATCAGCACCTTTCTAAATGCCAGGGTTCCTGTAGCTCTTAAAAACATTGGCAAGGATTAGCACGCATCATATAGGGCTTTGTGTCACAGATAGCTGTATGATCGACTTCTTCTCCAACTGACTGCTGCATATAGCAAAAAGTACCTTCTGGTAAAGCAATTGCTGTAGGAAAGAAGTTGAGGTGATTTAGTTCTTTGGTACTTTGTTTTGGAAAAGCAGCACACCAGGACTCCCAAGGGAAGTCAAAGGGAAACTGCTAATTTGTGAAAAAAGGGTCAAGGGCTGAGGGGGGAAGGCAGTAAAGAGTGGTTGTATGATACGGATCACTGCAAATAGGAGAGAATAAGCACGGTTATGCTCCCCTTCCTTCCCTGCTGACCAAACAGCCCAGAGCAGCACTGACATGATCAGTGAAATCAAGTGAAAGACCTGCAGAAGTTCAAGGGGTGCTGGGCCAGACCATGTGCATGTTGTTGTGGGCACCCATGTTACATGGAGCAATTAAAATGAGGAATAAGCACAAATCATTCATGTGTGTGCAATTTCTCTGATTTCCATTAGAAGATCCAGGAAACTTCTTGGTTTGTGTTTTAAAATTTTTTTTCATGGGGGTCAGATGTTCTTATCAATGTCCCTCCACTCATGATGTTTCTCATGAAAACTGAATGAGAAGTTTCCTATCTCAGACAATCAGCAGTGAGCTGGGCAGTCCCCTCCCATACAACAACGTTGGATGGTCAGTTGGGACAAGGGCATCCAGGTGCCCCTGCCAGGGCACCCTGCCATGTCTGTGTGGTGGTGGCATTGCAGAAATGGGGATAGACACCAGGTGATCCATGGTGGTGCAACTCCCTGGGCTCTGCTTGTGGCCACAGCTGCCCCCATGGCACCCTTCCTCCTCCATTGTGCCACCACCTGATATGCAGCTTCCTGCTGTGAGACCTGTGTCCAAAGCATTCCTGAGAGAAAGAAGGAGAAATAGTGCAGAGAGCCACAGAAGTCAGCTGAGGGCTGGACAGTGATCCTTGTGGTGGGAGACCAGCGTATTCAGCCCTTCCGATGGGGCATAACAAGGTCCAATGGCTGGAAGTTGGAAGCAGACACATTCACAATTGAAATAAGTCCCTACTTTTCCAAACAGGGAGAGAACTATAGTGCAGATTCATTACTGCCTGGGCTCGTGAAGGAGAGGTTGGATAGCTTTCTAAAACACATGCTTTGATGCAGGATAAATCTATTGTTGTCTGTGTGTGCAGCTGTGTCAAGCCAGATGGCTACACTGACGATTTCTAGTGTTGGCATTTTATACATTCTCCTTCCTCAAGGCCTTGAAGGCTACAGGATTGCTCTGTTACCTTGCTGGTCGCCTCATTCTTCAGCTCCTTTTTAAGCTGATGATTGGATTTGAAGTGCATGTTTTGGGAGGTCAGTTGATCCCACCTGGGATATTTGGGAAGGAAATTTTTACCCTACCACTTCCTTCTGCAAGAGCTGAGAAGGAGCGTAGCTGGGGGTGGTATTTAGCAGGGTGTGGGGCATGGGGACCCCAGCAGCCAGCAGCATTGTTGGGCTGGCACAGCCCCTGCTTGGGAGGGATGGTCTTCCTTCACCACTACCTGCCGCATTGGCCATGTCTCACCCCGTGGACATTTCCCCAGGACTACTTCAGCTGCGGGGTGGGTACAGAGGGCATGGAGGTGGGGTGGCATGGCTGGCAGCTCCCGATGCATGGGCAGATGGCTGTCCCAGCCTCCCTGCAGCCCACACCATGCCCCTCCTGCCACCGAGGGGCATTTCTGCCCATCATCTCTCCACCTTTCCAGTTTTCCTTGCAATATGGACCCTGCTGAAATCTCTTACCGTGAGATAAACGAGTGAAAAGCAATGGCCCATGAAACACGCAGGGACAGAGTATGTCCCATGTTCGTTCACTGCGCTTTGGAAACTGTGCACCTGAGTTGTGGACAAGTCAAACGTATAATGAGTGCCATCTGCTGGCAAATGCGAATAGGGTATTGGGGATAACGGAATAAATGGTGCCGGGTTATTGCACCCTGCATGTCTCCTCTGCTCTTTGGTGCTGCAAGGCTGTCTTTGCATCCCCTGGCTCCTGTTGCACCATGGCCATGGGTGCCGATGACTAGACAGATGGACAGCACGCTCCTCGTGTCATCTTCTACATTCGTGAGCTGGTGCTCCCTATGGCTGCATGCTGACAGAGGCAGCCAGCCAGCCACGAGAGCAGGGTGTGCGGGACCGGCACTGACACGGGGCAAGAGGGAGCCAAGGTGGCCTGGCCTGTGGGAGGGTGTGCGGGAAGGTGTGGAGAATGGCACTGAGCCACCACGGGAGGAAGCAGCCTTGGGCAAGTCGCTCTGCCCGTGCCTCCCTTCAGAGCAGAGTTCTCATTTCTGGATAGATCTGCCACTATTGCTCATCTGGTGAGAAAGAAAGCTTCCCTTACAGTGTGTAGAGGTTTGTGATATTTCTGAGTCATTCTGGGAGTGTTTAACCCTGTGGCTACAGTGGTAGGTGGAAGGCGCACAACACCCTACAGCACAGGGTCCTTACAGCCTGTAATGTATGCGCAACGGGTCAGATCTTGTAACATGGCTTGAGAGCTTCTTCACAGTGCTCGCTGCTCTGTTTTAAGCCAAAACAGTAGGGAATTTTAGAGTGCATGTGTGGGTGTGTATGTGGTTTCTATTTACTTTATTATGTGAAAAATAAATGACACACAATCTAAGTAAATCCATTTTATTTATCTTTGTTGGTGAGAACCTCAAAAGATAAGAAAATAAACACTGGTCACCAAGTATCAATTTTTTTGTGCAAATACAGAGGTATAATAATACAGCAAACCCCAACCCTTTGTCAGGCAAAAGTATTTCTGTGCAGGCACTTCCAAACCAAATGCCATTTGAACAAGTGTTCTGTAGGAAGTTTTTGCTAATAGATGTGAGGACTGAGCAGCACTTCGGAGAGGTCATTTTTATTCACTGGTGGGATGATGTAAACCCCAGTAGAAAGTAAGATAGCTGTGTATTACCTATGAGATGATAGTTATACTCAGTGAAGGAAGACAAAAGCCTAATTATATATACCTTATCAGCTAAAAAAGCTGAAGTATGGTGTTGACTTGGAGGGGACTAACCTGCAAAACATTTTTGCTGTTACAACACGCACATATTACCCTTTTAATTTGGCAAAATAGTTGTTCCCTTCCTGCCAGTTTTTCAGGGACACTGCTGTACTTGGTCTGCCTGAGGATGCTGGAAACTTCCCAGAGAATATAAACATGTGCAATGCATATGAAAACCCCTGTTCATAGTTTTTGAGTGAGCCTAAGATAGGCATTGCTTCCTTTTCCAGATAAAGTAATCACTAGTGGTGGCAGGCGAATCCACCAGCACCATAAATCTGATCTTGAAATAGATTTTTCTTACTTGAACTATGCAATGAGACGTAATTTTTAAGACCAAAGTTGAAGAAGGTTGTCAACCTCAGGGACAGTTGGTCTTGCAACAGCCTTTGGGTGTGAACATGAAAGCTCTGAAGACTGAAAGCCATGAGCAGTATTTCTGCTGTTTTGGCTTGAAGTCTCACTGAAATTGTGGTTCCAAATTTTCCAAACCAGAACTAGTGGAGCAAGTGCTTCCTGAGTTAAGATCTGCAATGGACCTGTGAAGCCGTAACACAGGCAAAATGGGGAAAAGAGGTTTTTGACCAAGTCCTCCAAATGCCAGTTTGGTCATCTGCCATGTTAACATGTTATGGGCAGTGCCTATAAAAACAGTGTTGCCACGAACATGGTTGGATACATGGCTTTTGTAAGATGTTATAAAGACAATAAAAACTTGGACAGGGAAAAGTCAAGAAAAAATTATTTAAATCGACTTCCTAGACAGGAAGCTAAGGAAGAAACAAAATCCCATTCCAAAGAGTTATTTTCACAGTAAAAGCAACTCAATGCAGGCAAGCTGAAGGGTGTTTATCTGCATTCTCAGAGGTACAAGAGGCTAATCAAGGCTGAAATAGGAAGACTGACTGGCTAATGCTAAACTAGACAGTAGGAAGGAAAAGCGAGACTGGTCTTCAGAGATGCTTTGAGGATTCATTTCAATAAAATAGTGATCAGAAAAACTCCAGGTCTAACTAGGAACATGACTGACCAAGAAGAGAAGTGAATGATGAAGGGCAACATTTTGGAGTACCGCTGAATTGGCTTGTTTAATGGACAAGAAGATCCTACGGCCACTGAAGGTCTCTAGGAAAAGGTTAGGGAAGGCACCTCAGATTAAGTCTACTTCTGTACAGACTTCTAGAATTTGTTTTGTGATTTGCAATGAAGAATTCAGCCAGCTGCTTTCTATACTGAATTTCCAAAAATCTGTGCTTTTGACCAGGCTAGTGGGATGGGTGCATCTGTTGTCTGTGTCTGCATGGCTGTTTGCATGCCCTCATGCTTTGGCGGGTGTGCAGTGTGATCTCAGGTGAATCTGGCAAGAGCAAGAGTGTTGTTGCTCCAGAAGCAACAGATCTAAATAAACCAGTGTGAGAAACAAGGCCCTGGAGGTGCCTGCTTTGGGGAAGGGTTTAGATATTTCAAATTCTGGTCTACATGTGCCATTAATCTGCAAAGATAAGATTAAAGACTGGAATTACCAGGTGTCAGCTGCTGTAGAGAGACGAGACCTCCTCTGGCAGATGTAAGGACCACCTAGCAGTGAGATGATGGCTAGACGGCTTACGGCTCTGAGCTGTCACATGGTGGCTGACACCCAGACAGTCAAGGTGGCTTTAGACCTGGGGAATTGGACTCAGCCCTCTGCCCTCTCACAGCACAAAGTGAGAAGTTGAGGTTTCAAGCCCTTTTCAGTCTGTCCTTACCTTTGTGGCAAATGCAAACACCCTAAAACCTTGATTGTTGTCCTCTCTCAGTGCCTGTTATTTGTACTATAACCATTTAACTATGGTCTTGCTATACCAGCCTAGCGTATTGATTTCCTTACCAGTAGCCTGTGTAGGACTGAAGGTGGATGGTGTTGCAGCATGGTATGCCAGGTATTCAAATACATGGCTTTTCTGCTGCACTTAATCTAAATCATTCTTGTTTTGAGAACTGAGCTTAAAATGGTCGAACCACCAAATTTAGTGATGCTGGGAGGACAGCAGAGAGCTGGAAAGCTGATATGGCCGCTGTAGTCAGCACAGATGTCTACTGAGTGGGAAAAGACAAGTTACGTACCACCAGACCAAGCAGAACATATACCTCTGACCTGAGCTGAGGCCTTTTTTCACTGACTTTGGTGGGATCTGGCCTTTGCTCAAGTATTCCACGCAAGTCCATGGAGAAAAGGAATGTGATGCAGAACATGCATATTATGCCCTAGTACAGACCTTGGCTTTGCTTAGGGGGCCAGGCGAGAGCCGTTAATAAAATGTTCTCTGCCCAAGGGTTATATCTGCAGGTGTACTTTTGCACAAGATCCCAACTGAGAGAGGAAAGGCTGTCAGTGCCCTGCGTCGATCCTTACTCTGTGACCTCTGCGGTTATGGAAACATGATAGATTAAGTGAGCAGCTTGCCAGTTGCTAATGTAATACCCTCTTTCAATGCAATTTATTTATACTTGAAAGAAATAAGAATGTAAACTTCTTCCACAAATACTTACTGTTTATTTTTAAAATATGTGTTTTTAAAAAATTGATTAATCTCCAAGTGTATTTCATGATTACTCCAGTAGCTAACTATTTATGTTCATATGGTACATGCACGTGCAGCAAAGGCAGATGCATTGTGAAGGGGACTCAATTCTTTGAGATTCGTTTGTAAGCAGCTCAAGGAGAGGAACTCACAGATGCTTCTAACTGAGAAAGACACAGAGACCCTAGCTATGTAGAGTCAATTAAATCTCTGCTAAATGGCTTTATAATCTGTTTTTTAGAGATCGCATGTAAACAGAGATGACTTGTTTATAAACAAACCTCTTCATTTCAGAGAAACGTGCATCTGGTTGTAGACAATAGTGAGGTTTCAAGAGGTTTCTGCTGTTGCTCTTGACATCTCATGTACCTGAAGTGACATCCAATTTTCTGTTCCTCCATGCTTAGAATGTTAAATAATAGCATATAAAATCTGAACTGGTTGAGAATAAGAAAGAGCGAAGTATGTCGGACTGAGATTTTGTAACATGTTTCCTCCACTTTAGAGTCTGTGCTGGTTGAAAACCGACAGACTGAATCCAGTGTAACATGGCTCAATGTGTGCAAATTCCAGCTACAGTTTTAGGAAACAGATGTGAAAACCTGGACTCCTAGAGCAGGGTTCATCTCCCCTAGCCTTAAATGTCTACAGTGCATTTGCACAGAACAAATCATCTCTGGTTTAGGAGGAGCTAAATTGTGCCCATTTCTTACTGTGTAAAGGTGGTCTGACCTCCTCGTTCAGCTGTTAGGAGAGGTGGATCCTACCCTTACTTTGTAACGCACTGAAGACCTCATCTTCAAAAGTACTAAGCTCCAGGCTTGCTTAGGACTATTGACTTTGGTCACTAGGAACTGCCTTCATCTTCCCTTCTCCATACTCCCATGGGGCCTCTCTCCAGTGTTTAAATGCACTGCAGGGCTCTGTTGACACCATAGCTATGGATTTCTATTACACACCTACCAATATGGGGGAGCTCCAAGGTCTCTCATGTCAAGGTGTATTTTTCTGAAGACACCAGCATGCTGCTGCCCTCTGTGGGGTTTGCAGCTCCCTCTAAGGACATATGTGATTCTGATAGCCTCACTATTGACACTGAGAGTTGCCTGTAGGTGCCAGAAGTGAATGTGGGACACACATTGTCAAAGTGTACCTGTTTCCCAGATAGATAGCTTTAGTCCAGCTAACTGAAGAGCAGTGACTGAGCTGGGGGCAGAGTCCGAGAGGTCCCTCAGGAAGGCACACAGGATCCAGGCAGGCTTGTAGAGCCTGTGCTAAATGCCACGCTGCCCTTATGGTCGCCATCCCCTGCCCCATCAGAGAGCCTGGAAGCCCCAGTTGTACGTCCTGCCGGCGGAGGTGGGGTGTGGGAAGGCAGTCCAGACCACACATGAAGAACCCTGCTCTGCACTAGCATCGCACTGGAGAAGATCCTTCACAGATGGGAACACCCTGCTGCTCTTGGTCTTGGAAAGGCGTCTTTGACACATCTCTCACTGGAAGAGTGAAAAACTGTTTCCAGACATATGGCCTAAATTTCTTCCCCACTCCTCCATTTGCATGTAGATACACCCACCCTACCCTCTCTGTACCCCTCATCCCGATCTTCTTATTTGTGCGGGACCAAGAATAGAAAAATACGATGGTTTATTTAATTTTGTAATGACAATTTTACAAACATTGTTGGTTGGCTAGCTGAATTTTCTGGGAGGGGGTGGAATGTGGGAAAGAAAAGATTGTTTTTGTTTTGGGATAAATTTTTTGGACTCTGTTACAGTTTCTGTCTTTTCCCTATAACTCTTGGCAAAAAGACTTAAGATGAGGAGAAGAACTCCAGATGAATAAGCCTGTGTGAAATTAAAGGATTGTTGGTTTTTGTTCAACAGAGGCTAATGAATTAGTATGTTGGAATGATCTGTTCACGGTGGACCAACTTCTGTTTTCCAGACACCCAAGTCTGGACACTGGAGAAGACTTTTGTACAGAGGTCCTTGTTTTGAGAACTCCAGTTTTCTTGCATGATATGAAAACCAGGATTCCTGAACATATTGTTATCATTTTCAATGTTGTTGTGCTTTTCCCAGCAGATGTCTGAATGTTTATAATGCACATATATTTATGATGCACATAAACATCCTCAGCTTACAAAAGGGAAGCTATAACAGATAAATGGGGAGTCAGCTTGCACTGCTCCAGCAGTTCTGTGTGCAAACCTGACACATCACCTTCTGCATCAGCAGACAGGCTCTGCTATACTAAATAAACTACCTTTAAATGATCCTCTTGAAAATAACACCATTTCTTCACTTAGCCTGAAGAAACATCATCCAACAAGAAATGTGGATTCTAGACCCGGATATATAAAACAGATTTTAGAACCTTAATGAGGAAGAAAAGGAGACAAAAGATAATAAAAAATGTTGTAGATGAAGAGATAGACTCCAAGAATATTTGATAAATGAGGTAAAAATAAAGCCCACATCTGGCTTTGTACTGAAACTTGAGGAGGTCTGGCAAGTAAAACCCTTAAACTGTCCTGTGTTGACTCTTGGAGATAACAAGAAGATAATGTTCATCCTTTTATCTGAACCCTTTGGATGCTGACAGGTCACATTAGCAGAACTTGCAGTTAAGATGTCCTTTAGATAGCTATAAGAAACAAGAGTGCAGTTTCTAAGTTTTAATAAAAACCTGAACTTCCTTTCCTGATCCAAGGCATGGTGCAGAGGGTGAGGGATAACTGGGGAATTGCCCCTGGTGGGACCCCTTTCCAAGTGCCCATAAGTACCTCTGGTAACAGAGACTCCCTGCTCACATGCCCACACAAAATTTCTTGTTTGCCCAGTTAGGGCCTCGCCATGGCTCCTGGTGGGAATTTACAAATTGGTTGAAACAGTCCTTGCTGAGCTGCTGCTGAGCTCATATTGTGTGTGGGTCCATCTTCCCAAGCACAACTAGGAAGAGCAGCATGAAATCAACTGGCGGTGAGATGCTGGCTGCCTCCTTTCTCTGCTGACTCCAGCTCTTGGACTCACCCACCCAGAGCAATGGAGAGCAGCAGAGATACTGCTCCTACCCACTGAAAGTGTTAACACAAAGTTTAGGTGAAGGAGTTAAAATCCCCTTACACCAGAAATTGCAAAGATTCAAGCAGCAGTGTGGAGTGAGACAGTGTGAAGATGGCAATGCACAGCTGGTAAACGTTCATGGTATATAAGCAGCGGAATATGGAGCTGTTTACTGAACTGGAAAGGAAAGGCAGGGATCACGCAGAATAAAATTCAGGTTTCCTTTAAATTAGTGTTATTGAGTAGAGATGCATCTGTGCACATGATGGCTGGAACTGACCTTTTTAAGTAGCCTGGCAAATTTAACATTATTGGTTGGAGCCCTTTTTAACATATATTTTTTCAGTTTGTTTTCATTTTAACTGTGCAACTTTTATCTTAATTTCCTAATTAATCTTAAAAGTCAAATGAATCAAAGAGAGGCGTGATTTAACAGTGTCATTAGAGCACCATGTTCAACAAAGAGAGGAGTTAGCAGTGGGCACTTGGAATAAGATCTAGTTTCAGTGAAGGTCTGTCCATGTGCACCAGGTTTGTAAGGTCCCATTATAGCCCACGGAGTTGAATGAGTCAGCAGCACCTTGCTAGCACGTCAGCTAACCAGCCACCACCAGCAGGTTTCACTTGCCAAAGCACAAGCATCTAATGCCACCTGAGACACCATACGGCACATGAGAAATCTGCACAGGGCTGATAGATATAGTGCAGAACCTACAGGAGACCCACACCTTGCTGGAGTGGCACGTGGGGGCCAGAAGGGGTATACAAGGGCACATAAAATGGCACAAGTTTAGACAACCCTAGATCTCCCTTGACTAGCTTATATCCATGCCTAGGCAAGAAAATCTCTGTGCACAATGTGTTTCCATGAAATTAGGCAGTCTTCAGATGACGATGAACCCATGTGTTTCCAGCAAGTTGCATTCAGGGTGTGCACAAAGCTATTCACAGACCTCTGAATTAATATTACATACAGGTACCTGAAAGCAGAATTGGGATCAAGCAATTTCTTTCTTGGGCTGGCAGTTACTGATTCTTAACTTCTCAAAGAAAGATTAAATTGAGGATCCTGGTGTGGATGAAGTCCCTGAGCAAGGCATTACTGTGGGATGAAAGTATTCTGTACACTGACTCTGCTTCTGCGTCCACCTGCCATTGGACATAGGCACATAATAGTCCATCTGTGTAGGTGGACTACAGGTCTGATCCAGCATGTCTACTCATATTTTTCCATCACAATTTAGGAAGGGAATTTTCTTATTAACTTCAGACACTTAAAAGTACAGTGGTCTGGAACAGTAAACACCCAAGCCTCCTTTTATACCCAGTGAAGAGAAATAGGTATCCAGGTGTCTTAAGGCAAGGAGAATTGCACTTGAAGGAGGCTTTTTCTCCCCAGGAGACTCGAGGTGAGTGGCCTGGGCTTAGATGACTAATATTAGGTACTTAAGTGAGGTGATAGGATTTCCACCCATCCTATTCCCAGGCATAGAGAGAAGTTTGGGGGACTCTCTGGAGATGTTTTCAAGTACTAACAGCTTCCACTCAGATCACGAGAGCTCTTGGCACCCAATAAAAAGAATAAAGACTATGTTTGATTCAAAGCCTTTCCCTTCCACCCCCATTCACTTGCCTTTTGATTTTGAATTTTCCTGCCAGGATCTGAATAATCTACAACATACTGACTGGCATGGTTCCCTCCAGCTGAAAGACAAATGGGAGGGAGAGGGGAGATTACTTCTTGATCTTGCCAGCAGGCTTGCTTTAAACAAAATCACTGCATCAGTCTGTTGTTGCAGCACCACTCCTGTAAACTGCTGTGTGTACAGACAGGGAGGCACAACTGGTGCACAATGTTAATGCCAGCCAAGCCATAATCAGATATGGCACTAATCAGTGAGTAGCAGTGGTGGTGAGACACTGTTCCCCTCCTATCTGCTTTCTCAGCAGGCAGCAGACTGCAGGCTGTGCTGGAGTGAGAGTCCAACTATGTGGGTTTCCATGTAGTTAACGCCTCTATATACGCTAACCACATAGTCAATGGGATTGTTCACATGCTTAAAATTAAGCACGTGTTTAAGACCTGATAGCCCCTCCTACCCATATGAGGCCCTGGATGCTGCTCAGGACTGCACAACTCTTGAACTATCTGAGTTCACCGCTCTGCAAACTGATGGTGCTCAGCTGTACTGTCCAAGCCACTTCCCTGGAGTAAATACCCCTGCTTTGCAGTGTCCTCGTGTCTCCAGAGCCCTCAGACAGGATATTCAGTGACCCACCCCTTCCAGTGTTCAACCTGGAGCACTCCATGAATTCCTTTTCCTACAAACTGTTGTGATCCCTCTCCAAGAGATCACAGCCTGCTAGGAAATCCTTATCATAAAACTGTGCCCATGATAAGGATGCAAATCCTTCTCATGAAACCGTGCCCATGAGTTAACCCAGCCTTCTGCTGGCATGTCCTCTTGGGTTTTAATGAAAAGCAACACATGCAGGCTCACTGAAACAGAAATCCTCCTTCAGCTTTTTGTCTTTAAGTCATGCAGTGCTGAAGGAGGAATTAACCTCTTAATCCTCTTCTATAGACAGGCATTTTGCATAGCTACACAGCAGGAAAAAGCTATTATCATCAATAATATGCTGCTGTTGCTTTTGGTTAGACTTCTGCTATCCCATAGAAACATGCAGCAATTCAGCATGTCTGCCAAAGGTCCTAACAAGTCTGGAGCAACTGCTGTTAACAGTGTCCTCAACGGATGACAAACCAGAAATGACAAAACAGACATATGTAATCTTAGGTCAACCCCCACCGTTTCCAGGGTGCTCTTCTCTGAAAGGAGATTGTATGGGTCAAACTGGTCTTTGTCCCAGTGGAGCTGGACAGGCAGCCTTCACAGAGGAGCAGTGGAACCTCTCCACTCAGACCCAGCAATGTAATTTGGCATTCAGTGGGGAGAAACGTGCCCATTCAGGTAATGTTAGAGAACTTCAGCTTCTCAAGGTTTAATCCATTGTGAGACAGATGTTCAAATACAGGCACGAACTGGCTTGGTTTTTTTATAGTATGAACTGCACTACCTCCTTTGCTGGTGTAAAATGCTATAGCTCCAATGGAAGCTATAGAGATATTTGGTTTTACATCATTTGAAGGTCCAATGGTCTAAGACAGCCTTTGTGAAAGAGACAACAGCTCATTCAGTACAGATCATGACATTATTCTATTGACTTTTTAAAACAAAGTTCAGTAGCTAAGATACGGTTGGATTCAATATGAAAAGCCAAAAGATGGTTTCTTGCCCCCAAGATAAAGGCATAGATTTTTTTTCTGTGTATAAATAATTAAAAAAAGGGATGTCTTTCTCATTGATCAGCATTTCTTAGAGGTGATATAAGAAAAAATGTTTAGTTTCAGAAAGCAGCTTAAATAGCACACAGAGCAAGATAAAATCTGAGGTGTGGAACCATATGAAATCCGCATAAATAGATTCCTTAGGCAGCTGCCTTCTCAGACTTGTGCACAATTTTTACTGGAGGGATGAAGAGAGAAAAGGAAAAAAAAGAGAGAAAATGAGCTACCCATAAAAAATTTTTAAGTGCCATTTTTTAATATTTCAGGTACTTAAAAATAATAGGGAATCACAAAACTTTCTTTTTAGATATCACTGCCAATATTCAAACATTGTATTTACCTACAAATGTCACCTACTGTCCATATTTTTGTTTCAGAAAAAGATTCAAATATAGCTGCCCTACATACATTTGCCTTCTTTTCTGCATGTGAAAGGGTGTACCAGGTGATTTTTTTTGACTGAGCAGTGTGAGCAAGTGAAGAGCATCCAGGGGGATAATCTGACTAGCATGCTCAATCCATCGGGATCACAGGAGCTTTTTTCCCTCACATAAGGATGTAGGAGAGAGGCAAAGGAAAGACCTGATGAATTGCTCCCTCACATTAGCTGGCCACTTACGTAAACTTCATCAAATATGGCCCCAATACTCTTCTAACCTCACCATACTTCATGATTTTCAACTCAACCCACTCAAAGGCCTATTTAGCATCTAGGATGCTTGATCAAGCATGTGAGCAAAATATCCCTGAGGATCCCATCATACAAAGTGCATTCTAGCAACTTTTAATGAATACTTACTGACTTAGCTCAGCTACTTTAAAGTTATGTTTTACAGTCACTTAAATAATCCTCTTGCTTATTCAGGACCTTTTCAGCAATGAGATCATTGATGAGAACAACACATGAAATCTCTGTCTTATTTGTTTCTGGCTGAACATGTGTTCCTCTCGCAGAAAGAGAACAGAATGACCGTCCACTCCATTCCCCTACCCTTGGGAAGGGACAACTAAGTAATTGCTGACTGGTGCTTGTCTAATCTCTTCCTACAGACCTGCAGTGATGGAAACTGTGTGGGCTCCACAGAAAATCTGTTCAAAATCTTCACTCTCCATAATGCTTTAAATTTCTTCCTGATGTCTTTTCCTAGTTAAGTACTGAACAGCTCAGTCAAGAAATAGACCCAATTTCTTTTGAATCATTTCAAGAATCTCCAAAGTAACCTTCCTGGAGCAAATGAGTCAAATTTCTTCTAACAGTGAGGAATGAGTAGCTACATTTTTACTGAGATGTAAGAGAGCAAGTTGATATTTGATTAAACAGATGAAAGTGCAAAGCTTTGAAACTGTATGCCATGCACAAGCTGAATCTGTAAGGATGTCAGCAGCTCTGTCTGCAATTAGTATAATGTAGTATTGCCTATTTGACCCTTTCTGATTAAAACACTTTCTCCAGCCATGGGTAATGTTTTCGTGATATGCAACAGCAGTGAAAACTCTTCATTCACCAAAAGCCTTATTTATCCAGTTACAGCTGTCCCTGTCCTCCTTTGTTTTAATGTGTTGGGCTCTATTGTATCAGATTCCTGAGACACAAGCTGCCTTTTCTCAAATGTTTTCCAAGAAGAGGATAGAAAGCTCTTGCCTTTAACAAACTGGTAGAACTAATTTCTGCTCTTAAAATGTTGCCATATCATGGGAGACTCAGGTTTGGACATAGTCACTTAAATATAACTTACTCCATGAAGACAATACTGCAACCCCAGGGACAGGTGCAGTCATCCCATCCCTATGGTTGTTGCAGGAATCCTGTGCTTTGTCACACCAACAGGATTGTACATGTGAGGAATACTGTGCGGGACACAACTTAAAATGCAGCTTTGGGATATGTCACAAAATATGTTCTCCACTCTTCTTCCTGCTCTTGCACAGAAAAGAAAACCACCCCATTTTCTCATTATAGTGGGTAAAGCCACAATTCCCATTGGCTCCAGCACCAAGATTTTCTGATGCAGGAACTCCTCCCTGGCAGACTGATTGCTGGTCCCTTCCTTCTCCTTCCTACCATGCACAGCAGCTGGGACTGATATGTCTGAACCCATCTGTATCTGCTCTGCAGGCAGCCTTTCTGTATAGAGCTGAAAGGAAAAAATGAGCTATAGGACTTGGCTTTCTTTAAGCAGCACAACACAGCTAACCCCCGGTCTCACGAGACCAAGAGAGCCGATACTCCCTGTCACAGGATGCTTCAGGAATAGAGACACTGTCTAAATTGAAGAGGTCTGTCTGGTCCAAGATGTTTCCAAGAAGGAAGAATGAAAACTGGCCTGTGTAAATGTTTTCACAAGAGTTAATAAAGCTGTAGATTTCTGGCCTGTTTTTCACTTACTAACTAATACTAAGCCCTCAACAGCATGGGATCAAAGCTAACCCTTAGGGAGATGGGGAGCTTGAATATGCCTGCTGACTTGCCAGCTCCAGCCCTTTTGGGGGAAGACAGCTGCCTCCACAAACCACTTGCTCCTCTACTGCTTCTTCCACATTTTTTACTGCCTGCCTGCCTCCCTCTGGTCTATGCAGTAACAGTTGGGGAGCTCTGCTCCCCAAGTTGCTTAAATTACTCCCTTCCCATGCTCACCTCTATCTGAGCTCACTCCCTTCCAGAGACGACAGAGGCAGGTTCACTCTTGTACCAATTCCCTGCTTCTGCCTCCTCAGGACCTTGCTGCCCTGCTTGTGGCTTCTTGCTTACTGACCAGTCCACGCCTCAAAACCTGCAGCACCCAGGACCTCTTGTGCCTCTCATTTCTCCATCATGTACTGCCATGCTGGATATACCTTTCCTAGTATAACCGAGGAGTGGGATGTGTCTCAGTGACGGACCAAAACTGACTGAAATCTGTTGTTTTCTGAATGGCAAATGTTGGCAAACATGTATTTGTACATAGTAACCTAAATTTCAGTTTTCTATGTCAACAGAAGGCAACAAGACAGATATCTTCTTCACATAATTTTTTTCCCCAAAGTCCCGAATGGTCTGGAGATAAACTACGATGCAAAAATCTATCTTTACAGCTCATATACAGGCTAATACAGGGTTTTGAAACTCAGTGAAGGTAAGATGACTTGCATATGACACTTTCTGCCCATAGGAAGTCATTATCGATTTAAGGCACCATGAGAATGAAGTCAGCACTTTAGCACCTAGCAGGGAAACATTTGTTGGAAACAGTTTTTAAGATTTACTCCTGTCCTTTCCAAACACAGATTGTGGGGATCCTCCCTCTCACATGGTGCACCAGTTCCCATCGGTTTTTTAACTCAACCAGTGGCTGTCTCTCCAGCAATCAGATTGCCTTCCATTAGGAGAGAAGCAAGACAGGTAAAGTCTTTGTGAGAGCCTGGCACAACAGTAGACCAAGGGCTCTATTCTGTATTGAAACCAGAAAACCTGTGCTAAGGGATGGCTGTAGGTTGCTCAGCACTGGCAAATCAAGGCTGGCGTAACCAGGTGTGCTCCAGCAGCTGTAGCTCCAAGCATGCCTACAGATGGGGAATATGGCAGATGTGTGAGCAGAGGTCTACCAGCTCCCCTGATTAGTGCTGGGATCCACTTTAGTCTCTGGCCAGCTCTGTGCCAGAGAGAAAAAGGTGTCACAGCACTATTTCCCATCACGTCTGAATAATTCTGTCCTTTGCTGCACTCATCTTAAGCCTAGCCTGATAAGGGTTGAGCCTTGAGCGTTTCTCACAAGGAAAGCTGGGTTTGCTTTAATTTGTGCATTGAACAGCAGCTCTTGCTGTGACTAAGGCTGCTTGTAGCAGTCGATTATTTCCACACGGCTGCCTACAAGTCAGAGCAGTCTGTGGTGCAGCTAACTTCACACCAGGAGAAGAGTATGTCAGAAATCCCAGCCAGGCCTGGAGCTGGGCTGCACAGGGAAGGTGACCAGGTCCAGAAGAGAGTGGACAGGATCAGGGTGCCCAAGCAAAGCAGTGAGTCCACAAGGCTACTCATGTCGCTTCTCTATCTGCTGAGGCTGAACCCTTTCCTACAGGCAAGACCAGCATATTTTTAGGTATAATAGTACAGTTACAGCAGTACAGCCCCTCCTATGGATGCATTTACTCCTGTGTAATTTATTTACAGAAAGTAAAAGGTATCATTTATACCAATGTATCCCCACCGTTGTCTTTACCTCTTCAGCCACACTGACTGTACAAGCTCAAGTCTCACATTGCAGCTGCGCTCGCTCTCTCTCATTTTACAAATGTCAGCTAGTTGTGAACCACTTGGAGATTTCCTTAGCCTGTCTTGGACAAGTTGCCTAATCTCTCTATTTTTTCTCCCCAAGGCTGTCATCAGGCAGAACCTTTCTTTACTGCTACATAGCCAGATTAGTCCACTTACAGACACCTTCTTTTGGGGAGCAGGGACCCCAGGTCACCCCCCAGCACAAGAAGGTGGAACCAGCCATGCCCCAAAGCTCTGCCTGAAGCTACCCCTTGGGAGGAGGTGCTCTAGCCCCAGTTCTCTGCTAGTCCACAGAAACCTTTAGCCAGTACTGGTGCGGAAACTTTTCTGCTTCTCTCCTCTCCATGAACATGCTACAGTGCCAAAACCCAAGTTAAGAACATGCCTCTGTCAATGTGCTCTGTAAATCTATCTCAAAATAGTCATCTTGGTCAAAAGACATTTCAGTACTTTGGTTCAAATGTAGATGATCTCATAGGGGGAATTGCAACAAAATGAAGCCATTTATTAAAGACAGAAGACCTGGAAATCAGTTAAAAACCTAAAAGTCAGGAAAACATATTTATATACATCCATTCAATATAGATTTTCCTTTAATTGTTCCCAAATCCCTGGCCCGTTGCTAAGACGCCACTCAAAACGCTGATGCTATTCCATCTATATTCAACATAACAGAGGTCAAATAATAGAAAACTGTATTTTTCCAGATAGTACGTGGAAACTTAACCAGATAAGTAAAAGATGGCTGTACATATAGCCTAGTGCCTGATGCTTCACATTCATCTTGGCAAGTGTTACAGGATGCATGTTGCTGTCAATAATACTAACAGATTTATAAACTGTGACTTACTGCACTGGCACTTCTTGGAACACAGGCTGCACAGGTTTCGTATCAGGATTGCTCAATATTCACTTTAAAGGATGACTGCAACTAGTTGTGTAGAAAACTTTGCTTTTAAAGCAGTTGGTTACCCTACTTCTATAAAAGAATTATAAAATCTACCAGAGTAAACCCAATGCAATTCTGTCACTTTTAAAGGCTCAGGGTTTTTTTATCAACTCTCACCAACATCAGTGGGCAAAAATAGGAGATTAAAATTAAAGTAGCCTAAAAATTTTGCAAAGTCCAATACAGGTGCAATATTCACTCTCAAGCATTAAAACTATCCTTTATCACTTCACATTCACTATGGTCTAAATGAAGGACTGAAAAATGTCCCACTGATGAGTTGGCAAGCAAGTAAAAATTCATGTCATACCTCTACACGGAGGCAGGCTCCTTGTGAGCAGTGTGTGCAGTAGAAGAGCCATGCTTGCTTTTCACTTACAGCAGACCTACCAGGTCATGTATACCCTACGAGGAGTTCCCAATGGCACAGGTTCATTTTTAACCTGGCTATACTCCAGCCTGCTTGGGACTTCACCCTGGCAGGGGAGCTGTGATTGGGAAGCTGCTGATATTGCCCATGAGTGCTGCCCATGGAGGAGCAGGGCACTGCCCAGCTGCAGACCATTAGCCAGCACATGGTGCATCTACGAGGTAAATTCAGAAGAGCTGGGGCACTGTCCCCCAAAGGGTGTGATGCTGGCCAGGAAGACTCCTATGGCTGCTGCAGATTTCTGTTCCTGGCTAAGTCTAGGCTCTCTCTGTGAACAGGCAGCGCCCCCTCATAAAAAGTGGGTCTCATGGCAATTTCAGAAGAAGTCTTGTCAGGATTGTCAATTTGGGCATTCACGCACCCAGAACTCAGGTGTATGGCCAGCTGCATAAATGTAAAAGACCACAGCTCAGAATCAAGAAAGGCTAGAAAACCTAATCACAGGCTGAGGAAATGAATTCCTGGGAATCACTTTGAAGAGAATTTTCTCTCCCTGAGGGCCAGGGAGTGCTGCCTGCCGAGGAGGAAGGGTTTCTACCCAAGAACACCTGGGTTCCACTCAAATGATCTCGGTGATAAATATCATGAAAAACGATAAATTATACCTACTTGAGCTGTGCGCCTTAAGCAATTGACATTTGCAAGGAACAATGAAATCCTCAAAAAGAAAGATTGCACACGTGGTGCATGAAAAGAAATACACCATTTCCTAATTTCATTTCAGAGGAAAGCTCCTGCTACCTGTAATTTCAGTGTGTGCTGCAAAGCACAGATAACACGTGGGACCTTTCCTTTCATGGTGAACATATTTTAATAAAGTTCATGAAAAGAGTTACCTGTAACTGTACCTGTGTGCAGTAATGATGCTGTCAAGCATCTTCTGCTGGAGCTCAAAGCAATGTCTGATGAGCTCTTACAATGGGATCGACTTGCCAGGCAATCACAGCACTTCACTGTTGTAAATTGGTTCCTGGCAAACAGAGGAGAAAAACTTATCTCTGTACATGCATCATGCCAAGCCTGGGGTCAGCTCCGCCTTTCCAGTTGATCCAGCTGAAGACTATTTCACACACTCTTAGTGGAGACTCCAGACCCCGAGTGGCTGGGCTCTTTGCTTTGCAGGCAGGGAAAGGAGGGGATGGGGATGAGGGTGGGGAACAGGGGCATGGGGGAGCTTACTTCTCGGTTCACAGCTGTTTTACATTGCTGTCGTTCTGCAGAGCTGCTGCAGGTTGGCACCCTGGCAGTGAGAGCAGGGCAAAGCATGGGGGCTCGCGGCAGCAGCCTTGAGGGGGTCCCCAGTCACTGCCTCACCCTGCTCCAGCACCCAGGCACCACTGGCCAAATGCAGGGGTCAGCCAGCCTTTCTGCCCTGCCCCGTTTCCACCACTGAGAGACCTGACACAGAATCTATGCTGGAGCTAACCCCCGTGTCTCACCAGCCTTTACAGCCAGATCGGTATTGTCCTGCTTATCTGCACTGTTGAAGACATCTGTTTTAGGAAGAGGTGAATTGCACCATTTCTCTCCACTATCCACTAATGGGCTGAGGATAACATGCACGGAGATAAAGTGTAGACACTCACATTTCGTCAGATGAGTCCAAGTCTCAATCCTGAACCTTCCTCGTCTATTAGTATATGCCCTATAGTCAAGCTCCTTCAACATTAAGAATGGTAACCTGAAAACTATATCTGAATTGGTTTTCCTTTTTCAATAGATGCTCCTAATCCTCCACATTCAGGAAGAAAAAGTTCTGATCCTCACTTGAAGGTCGATGTTGCTCTCCCGAGTCTGAAAATGACTTTCTATACTTGCCTGGAGGAATCGCAAGGCCCTTGTTGCAGTCCATGAGGAGTCCTTCCAATAGCTACAAGAGGCTCTGAAGAAATGTTGCAGACATACTCTGCATCCCACTGACCACATAATATTTTCTAGGAAGATGAGGGGTTCCTCTGCCTATGTGCCCTTGAGACAGGCTTCAAGGGCTGAAAGCAGCAGGAAAACTCTGATGCACTATGAAAATGACTGTGGCACACTGGAAACAGAAGGGTCACAGCTGGCATAAAATGAACATAACATTAAAGATTAGGGCTCCTAGGGGATTTGCATGGGCTGTGCTATTCCTTTTCATAGTCCGTTCCACAGTTTTCTCAAAGATCCACCAAAGCACTAGAGAAACCAGGGCACCTGGTCGGCACTGTTACCTGACTCGGCAGGAAATGGTACTGCTATGGGACACGCTTATGAAGGAGCCTAAAGCTGTTTTTGTTCCAGACTGGGAAAAAGCCAAAATGCTTTCACAAAAGCAGAATAAAGTCACAGCTCCTGTCTCCATATCATTTGCCTTTCTCTCAGTGCCTCAGGAGCTATCCCATCAAAAATACTTTTGCAAACACTATATCCTTGGAAAACATTTTCACCATCAAACCAGTACCTGGATACAAAATAAAAACTGACATTAAAATATTCAAACCAGCTCTCCACTGTAGGTTTATATGGCTGCAGGAGAAGGATCTGCTTTATATTTTGCAAGTTTTAAACACTTTTTTCAGATCTGTCACTGAAAAATGCAGAATATTTGAACACTAGAAAAGCACTTGGCACCATGGACATTTGGACACAGTGCAAAAGCACCTGACCCAAGTAAATGGTTTTCAAAAAAACCTTTTTTGGTCAAAAATGCTGTTTTGTTGAAAACCAAATGGCTTTGCAGAAGCATGTTGGCATTGACCAACCTTGTCTTGAGTCCAGGATGTATTTTTTGCTGGAGAAAATCTGCAATCCCAGAATAGCCTGATAATTATCACATACTCTCCTGCCTCAGCCAGAGCAGACAGGAACTTGGAGAAGACAGGATCCCACTTCTTGCAGTCCTGGTAAGGACAGCAATCACTTGGGAAAACATCTTTGGCTCTCTTGTGTTTTTTAATTAAAAGTCTCAGACAGACTTGTGTTCTCAGCTTTATTACTACAATAAGTAATTTAAAACCCTTAGGTTTTCCCAAAACAGAGCTATTTTCACTGTAGTATATGAGCCATTGTCTCTGGGGAAGGTCCTGGTTTCCCACCACAGTCAATGGCTGGGACAGCAAAGACCCAGCAGGTTCACACTTCCTCATAGCAGCTTTCTGAAGCAGAAAGCTGCATCTTGAAACAAGTAAGGCCCTTGCAATTTCCTTAGCAAACATACACACATTCTGTTGCCACTGCTGGAGGCGTGTTTCCAGTCCCAGCATGACTGTGTCATCTTCATTTATCTCATGTGCCTTGATCAAGTTACTCTTCGATAGCCTGTAGGGGAAATGAGGCCTCACCTACTATCTGTCAGACTGTTGACAGCAAAACAAAATCCGTTTCCTTTGGGTTTGTGGTGTTTTTGTTGGGTTCTTCTTAACTTTCACATATCAATCAAAGAGTCAGCCTCAAATGTGACATTCCAGCAATTCAGTGCAATCAATAAATTAAACATCTGTTGGTGGAGATGGCCTCACGCTGAGGTTGAAATTGTACCTATAGGCCTGGGAAGGATCCTCTAGCTTGTTTCTCTCCTGCCAAAACAACAAAAAAGAACCTTTTGGGGGATTTATGGTCAAACTTTTGAAAGCTTGTCTGCCATTTGGTTTTAGATTGGTGAAATTATTTTAAAAAGAAAACCCAGGGTCACCTGTCAGTTAAGTGCTATTAAAAATGCTACACCCTAGACTTCTGAGAGGGTTCTGGCATCGTGGTGCACAGAGGCATCCTGGGCAGATAATGATATCTCATTCTGGTCCGAGTCTGTGACCAGCTGTCAGTGCAAGGTGAGTAAACTTGAACCTCATGCTCACTGTGACATTACTGCAGATCAACAGACCTCTCTGCATGGGCTGAGCAGTGGCACTTGCTCTATGCATGTCTGCAGGAATTGCAAGGTGATGACATTTATCCTAGCCATTTTCCTCCTGGAACTAGATAAAGATCCCTTACTTTCTCTGCCATGCTCTAAGAGCACCTGCATGGACAGTTACCATGACACAGCTGGTAGGCGAGTACCTTAGTCCTCTGCATATATTTTCTTAAGTGGACCGGCTATTCGTAAGAGACTCATCTAATTCATTTTTCCAAGCAACCGTATTCACTGAAGAGTGAAATGAATAACCTGGTTAGTCTGTTGCTGCTGCCATAGTTATCGTCACTGTTTTTATTACCATTATTGCTATTAATTTTTAATTTATTAAAGTACTGCCAAGCAAGAAGGTTTCCTTGGTGCAGTCATTGAGCCCAGAGAGGATACTGTATAAATAGATAATGCAGAAGAGAAGAGATGAGTTAAATGCACAGGCAGATTCAATGGTGTGGTGGCAACCAGCATCACATCAACTGCACAGCGTGATGGCTGTCAGGTTTCTGGAGGGAAGGCATGGTGCTACCTGCAAGCGGCTGAGCTGAAAGGGAGGAGAGGTGATGGGAGAGTAAAGTCACTGAGATTTGCATTGGTAGGCTGTTACTCATACAGTCTCTCTTTCCAAGGTGATGAATGCCAATTTTAATGTGAGAAAATGTAGAAGTCCCTCTTCCAATCCAAACAAAACTCATTGAACTGAAATTTGTCAAATGATAGTGTCAGAGCAGATAAACCTAAACTCCTTCTATGAAAAAAGAGCATCGCTAAAAATAAAAACAGATCATCTCTTATCCTTGTATGTCACCCATTCCTCAGCTATCAGGCACTGCTGAGGCCCTGTGTTAGAGAAATTACTGGGGCATGTGGAAACACCATCTGCTTGCATTTACTATCCAGTTCTTTTGTCTGGGTTCATTATCACTGATCCTTTATAAAGAAGTGGTGTTCCAAAAATACTTCTGTGTAGCAAACCTGACCATTTCCTCATGGCTTGGCTTCGCAGCGCTTGGCTGTGCACATTGTCTCCCTGCCCCTGCTGGGACAAGCTCAGTGACAGTCACTTGAGGGACGGGCCCTCAGTTAGCAGGCAAATTAATTTTTTCAGAGAGAGACAGGAATGTGATCCTTCGGCAGGAGGTTCTTCAGTACTAAAAGAGGACAATCCAATCTTATGTGTCAAGATCCAATGGATCAGATAAGATCCTAGCCAAATGCATGTCAGCACCAGCTCAAGACATTTTAACATGCCTAGTTAACATAGTGGCCTATGACTTCATTACGGCTCTCCAAGAGCAATCACAGCTACAGCTTCGTGGTGGGTCACAATGGTGTTATGCAGATATACCCCCCCCAATAACTGGAAATTAGCTCAGTTTTGCTAGCAGAGTAGCTGTCTCCAAAACGCACCTGGAAAGCAGCCAGTTATAGCTCTGCTCTGCTCTGCCTTCCAATACTCTGTACTTAACTTCTGTAAACCCAGATATGATCATAGGCTATCATTAGCTCAGAGGCTTGCCTAAGGACAGACAACGCAATCATCCAGCACAAGGGCTCTCACATCAGCAGCAGAACATGGGATGGATCCCACCGCAGACATCCAGAGAAGATGATTGCCACTGATTTCAGTTGGCCCCTTAGAAACTCCCCTGAAGTTCATGGGAGTCTTTCCACAGAGATTGCTTGCTGTTTGGTGGAGCCCAAGTGGAGAGGTGATAGTTGTATAGACAATTAACTTTTCCTGTACACTGCAAAGGGCAGAGGGGAGGGGATGTTGTGCTACTGTACTTCTTTAATTCTTTTTACTTATCGGGTCCTGAGCTCAAGGCTAGTTTTTTTCCAGCACTTCAAGTGTCTAAAGCAATGCCCAGAAACACAAAGCTAAAGGATATGAGGGAAAGAGAGATCAACTTTACATTTCTGTAATTCCCCCTGGGTAGAGCACTTATTTATTTAGGAGAAGAGCTGTCTTTGCTTAGTTTCCCATATGACAATTCTCTGCTCATTCTTATCTTGGAGTGACTCATTGGATGGGTCAAAAGGTGAAGAGAAACTTTATGGTGACCTCTTCATAACCCTTTTGTATACTCTGTTTTCTTTGGACTCTCCGTTTGTATTTGTAATCGGTGGGCAATTTCCCCTCATCTCTCCATTTTCCACCCTTCTTTTTTTTAATTGAAAACTTGGTAAAGTTAAGGTTCCTTTTCAACCAAAAGCCTTCCCCCTTCCTGCCTTGCATGTCATGTGCATTCATCCAATTCCCCTCAGGCCATATTGTCAGCTACTGAAAGATGGCAAAACTCCATTGTCTCCATAGGGATGTCCATCTGTGCTCCAGGAGGGCTGTTGCCCTGCCCCAGGGAAGAGCAGTGCCCTGGCATGGCTGGTGATGGGCTGGATGGAGTACCTGGGGGCTCCTACTCTACCTGTGGGAGGGGTGTTTCCTCACTGCCTCCAAACACAAAATTGCTCCTGCTTGAGATAATATATTCTGATACGCTGAAATACTTCTCAGCCTGGCTTTGGGCTGGAGAGGTTTGTAGTTAACAACAGAGCCTTTCAAGCAGCGTTCTTGGGAAAGATGCCAAGAGCATCCCAGCAATGCCTTTGCCTCCATTTCCTCTTCAATAGCAAATAAGGTCTCCTCCCAACCATCCAGCTACCAAATACAGGTCTCAGAAGCAAAGTGCTCACCCACCCCACTCTTCACATCCTTTTGCTACATGGGATTGACCACCAGCTCTTCCGTGTTAAATCATGACTCTGAATCACCTGGCAAGTGGATCACACCCAGCTCCCAGGCTCCTGAGTCCCCAGGCAAGCCAAAACTCTTCAGGACATCCTTCAGTGTGCATCTGATTCTCAATGTGGGTTTAATTCTCAATGTGGGTTTAAAGACCATTAAAGCTAACCGAACTGAGCATGGGGATATCATTAAACTTATGCTTCAGTGCTTCGCTGATGGATTTAAACAGGCATATAAGCATTTTGTTGAACAGAGACTTGTGAATGCCAGCGTAGCAGGACATTTTTATTTATTGTTCAAATACTAAGAATTGATCTTAGTCATACAGAAGTGTACCTACCTGCTGCAATGGACGCATAGCAAATGGAGAGGCAGAAGAGCAGAGAAAGTGTATTTCCTAGCTTTTCTCATCTGTCAGTGACCAAGCACGTGCAGATGCCTGGGGGATGAGTCTGGAAAGTGCAGGCAAAACAAACGCACAGAGCAAAATGGAAACAGTCCTTGCCTTTACAGTTACATAGAGCACTATCACCTCAGTGTTAGCAGCAGCAAACTTTTCCACTCTCCATCTGCTAGCATTCATTTTAATTCCTGCAGTAGTGTACTATGGAAAATATGGGATCAGGGAGTCCTTGATTTTTTCTTAACTCATTTGTTTCTCTTTTCATCCAGAGAGGAAATGTTTCTGTTTCTACAGTACATCCATTTTCAGTGGCTTGTTTTTCATCACCAAAGGAAAAAAAGAAAAGGAAAAAAAAGCAGTAGATTTTTTTCTACAGACCTAATGTCTGAGTCACAGTCAGGAAGAGGGTAATGTACCTTGTTCCAAATGGCATCAGTGTTGCATCTTTCCAGACAGTTTTTTTCTCGCAGCCAGTTATTGGAAAAGTAGGATGTCAGCTAAAAATAAACAACTTGTATGCTCTCCATACGTAACTGCTCATTTCAAGCTACAGACAAACCTCCTACCAAGCTGCCCCTCTCTGAAGCTGCTGTAACATTTTAAAGCAATTCATGGCAACCAAAGCATTTCTTGCAAATTGGTCAGGCCTTCATCATTTTAGGCCTCGATTCCAGAAATATGGTTAATCAGGACTGCAAAAATCTTTATGTCAAGCACATCTTTTAGAGTTTTTCAGGAGTGAAACCTAAGTTAATTTCTAGCCAGGAAATATTTATGAACAGAAACTGGTTTGGGGGACTCTTTCTCAAATGTGGACTTCTTAAGAAGACCCTCCTTTTGTAATACCTTCTCAGGAAGAAGGTCATCAACTACTGCACATTTCTCAGGTGCTGGATGCCACCAGAACAAACATTTTTCTCAGAAGTATGAAAAAGTGCAGTGTCTGTTCAAACTCTGCCGAACAAATGAAGTTAAATATGAGAGGTCATCAAAAGGAAAACAACAGTTTCTTCCCTGCAGTCATTAACTTTGCCTTCGTTGCTGTTACTTTCTCCATCAGGAGTAATGTGAGATGACCATCTAATCTGTTACAGAGGTCTGGTATCTGAGTGCCAAACACTTTGCTGCTCCTTTGAAAGATGATCTGAACAAATGGTTAGAGAGGTCTTGCAAAAAAATACACAAAAATATTCAAGCAGATAAATTAGGGAAGCTCTTGGTATCAACAAATTGAATTAACAAATCCTGGTAGTTTGAGCCATATTGTCTAGAGAGGCTGATTTGACTATGCAGTGCCCTGTTGTAAAAGACTAATAGCAAAAATAATGCTATAGGTTGGGAATCTCCACCAGGCTTCCTGGCTTTCCAACAGGTAGAAGGTCCCACAGAAGTTATTTTCTTTTGTTTTTAAAATAAATAAACTCTTTTCTCTTGGATAAAGGCAGAGAGGCAGGTTAAAAAATAGGTAAGATAGATAGATATAAAGCTCAGCCCTTTTTTCATTCAAGAAGGGTTCAGGAACTGTGTATATTGTAAAAAACTGAAGAAAACAGATTAAAATAAAACCAGCTAGTGCCTTTATTCTTAACTGCCCTGGCTCTTTTGAGCTGCATATGCCTACACTGCAGTCCATAAGGAAAAAGCTAGGTGTAAGTGGCCAGCAGGTACAAAAGTACCTATCTCTAAATGTCTTTTTCTGAGACTTGCGCTCTCCTGACACACCTTGTTTCCATGGTGTGCTGCACACTAGGAGGAACACAGAGGCAGAAATAAGCAGCAATAGAACATTTTTCAATTAGCAAGTGATTACATTTCTGGCAGCGCACAGCAAAAACGAAGTATATTTGAACAAGCTGGCTAGTACGCTGGAGGGACATTGCCCTTTGATGAGATGGGATGCAGAGCCATGCTCCCATCCTGCTGGTGTGTCAGCAGCCACAGGCGCGCAGTCCTGCTTTTCCATCCCTGCAACAGCCCTTATGAGACTGATACACCTTTGATTTACAGCATAGCAGCGGGGAAGAGTGCCATGTCAGCAAATTCAAGGTTTGACCCACCAAGCCTTGCCAGGTGACCAGTGCCACTGGCTAGGTCACCCAGAATCTGCAAAGAGCTCACTGTGCATCCTGCATTTACATGCTTGCTGGTCCAGGTCTCTTTTGGAGAGAGAGAGAGAGACAGAAACAAGAGAGGAAACAAGCAGGGGTGTTTGTGTTACTTGGAGGAATAATGTGCTTGTCCAGGCTGACATGGGGTTCATCTCAGAAGATGGCAGGGAGAAGGTCACTGTAAGGGAAGGCTTGAGGCTGAGGGGCTAGACACTGGTTTTAGCAGCATTGCTCTCCTGGCCAGTACAAAGTCCCTTTTAACCATATAATACCTCTGTTCCTCACCCGTGACTCTGGGCTGCTCACGATCCCACCCTGCTGTCCTTCTTGCTCTCTATTGAAAGGGCAAGTGTTGATGGTGGGAAAGTGTGTCTGCACGCTGGAGGCCCTCCTAGCACTACTCCTGCTGGGGAGGAGCTGGCCCAGGCTCATGTGTGGGCAGGGGTGGCCTGCCCCATCGCTACCATCTCCCTGCCTGCCACAGACCACGGCCACACTGTGCTCGGGGCTGGGCTGCAGACTGGAGCTGGAAACAGGCTTTGCGGACAGCCAGCTGCAGCCTGTGTGCCCGCTGTCACCCTCCAGTGAGGCTTTTAGCCTCTTCTCTCATGCAAATCGTTACTGCACCAGCAGAACCGGAGCAGGGTGCTGGCCATCCATCATCAGCTGAGGCTCC
This sequence comes from Platalea leucorodia, assembly GCF_965183815.1. NCBI lineage: Eukaryota > Metazoa > Chordata > Aves > Pelecaniformes > Threskiornithidae > Platalea > Platalea leucorodia. The sequence continues at coordinate 53,603,524 of NC_138825.1, read as the reverse complement.
AGCTAATGGCATTTACAGTTAAGAATAACAGTGAAGAATAACAGAAATTAAACTTTATCTGTTACACATGTCTTTCACCTAAAATACTTGCACGGCACCGTATATGCGGTCATAAAAATGATCATCTGAATGCCTACACATTTCCCAAACCACCGCATAAATTCCAAAATGCTGTATAAACATACTTCATACAGCACTTGTGGGTGACAGGCAAATTCTTCTCATAACAACGGGCCTGTTGTTTCCTGAGTAACAAATGTATGCCAGAGGGAAGCAGCAAAAGAAGTTAGAAAACCCTAAGCGCAAACTGGGGGGAAAAGCATGAAGAATAAATAAAAGAGGCCAAATTAACAACTTCAGTGACTCCACTGACAGGACTATAATTGCTACAGAAGCGAAATTTAACCCAACAAATAGGACTGACGGTGTGTAGCTAGTGTGGGAATTTATCTGACAGCTGCAGAACGGTTCCTTGAACAGCTAATCATGACCGTACATTTCCGTAAGCCAGACTTTGGTCCCCCAGCTTTGTTCCTGCTCGCACACATCCCAGTGCTGAGCTTTCACTTTGAATTGTAGGTTGGGATGAAACCCCCAACTGATGCTGGATTTAGTCCAAGAGCTCCAAGAACACCAGTGCTGAAAGGGTTGTAACCTCAGCAAGCTACTAAACAAGGGCTGTTTCTGTTTTTCTAAAGCAAAAGGGTTTTTCAGGATTTCGATAATGGTTTCAGTAAGAATACCAGAACTATCTTTCTTGTAAAACGTACCCAAAACAATCTAAAATCTCTTTGCTTTGGCTGCCTTAAGCAAAACTATTTTCAGCTCCTTTAAATAATTTTTTTCCTTAGTTTTTGCAAAAATAGGTGAGTTTTTTTGATCCTCTCTAGAAATGTAGCTTTCTATAGAGTGGGGAGAATGTTCCCAGTTCTGCAAGCCCTTGTTACCTGGTGTGCCTTACTGTCAAGTCCAGTCCCACGAAAGTCCACAAAACTGTTCATAATCGTAAATATTTACAGTACCAACCTCACAGCTTTTCTGGGAGGGTTCTTAAATGTATCTGTGTGAATCACAGCTCGTCTAAGGTAACATGGTCCCTCTAGACACATCAGTGTTATTGTTTTTCAAATCTGGCACAATTGTTCAATGAAGAACAGAAATTTCCTGTGTCAGAAGTGCTCCAAAGTGAATAAAAGAATCAAAAAAACTATACGTCTTTTTTTCATTTTGCTTGGTCAGCAAAGCAGAGCATGCAGCACTACCTTGTATTCACGGAGCTTCTTGTGCATGTGGATTAGGAGCACACTTTAGTGAAACTTCATATTCTGCACAGTCCGGTTTTCCTTTTTGTAGTTACTCACCCTGCTATTTGTGCACGCATGGGAAAAATGTGGGAGCCCCAGGGTGGGCAAAACCACAGCACTAAGTTCCCAGGGATCCCAAGAAGCTGCTGTGGACTGCAGGGTGAACACCTGCGCCCTCTCCCAAAGGCCTCCTGAGGCTGCATTTGTGCTCACTCTTCTTGTTCTTGCCTTTCCTTCTGCCTCCAGGACAGGGTGACCACTTGACATGTGTGTGTGACCAAGGAGCAGAAAGGCACCACTCAAAAACAAGCTGCAGCTGTGAGGAGCCACTCGGTCTGCAGGCTCAGCCCTTCCCTTCCTCATGATGTCCAGCTCCACGGGCCTCGTTCCCAGGGCATTGCGGGGCCAGGGCAGCCCTACTCCCTGCAAAGGATGGGACGAGGCTTCAGCCCCCCTTGGGCCATGAGCTGGAGCTCTGCAAGCCCTGCACAGACCTCCCTGCTTCATGGAGACCTGGGCAGCAGGCGTGCTTGGTGCCACAGCGTGAGTGGGATGGTGCCACCTGCCCCTGGACGCCCCCAGGTCTGGCACCGTGGCGTCCCTTCTGCTGTGCTGCCAGAGGAGCCCAGTGCCACTTCCAAGAGGATGAGGGCAGAGAAGGTAAGGCACAGTGCACTTCCCATGCATCACGGTGCGCTTTCATGTCCAGTGATTTACAAAACCAGCAGAGCAGAAGAGCTTGCAGTACATGAACCACAAATGACTGAGAGACTTAACAGCTTTCAACTTACATTTTTATGGCTGTGATCTCTTCCTCTAAGTTGTGGATACACAACTGTGACACTTGGATCACTACCAAGGTAAAAGCTTGACAGACTGTCGACAAAACAACAACCACAACAAAGGGCGAGTGACTGGTACTTAATGATTTAGTACAATTAAGACACAAGTCTGGCTTATTTTTCAGCCTGGTGGACATACTGAGTCCATTTACTAACAGTTTCACATGCTTGAAAAGTAGGAAACAACTTATTATGGAGATCAGCTTTTGAACCACATACTTCTTTTTCATAACAACGCTAGTGTCGAGCCCCAGGTGATTACTCCAGCTTTAGCTCACATTCCCGCACTGGGTTCAGATAATGTGTAGGAGTCATGACATGAATTCGTAAAATTTACACAGATGCTAGCAATGCAAAACCTCCAGCTGCATCACTTTCCACCCCAGAGAGTCCCTGACGACCAGCAGGGGAGCGATACGCCGCCCCAGCCTGCTCGGGAAGACCAGGCGCGTTTGAGGAGCCGTCTCTCCCACGTGCGCATCTCACTGCCCCACTTTTGGAAGTCTCTTATCAGCCACGTCAAAATACTTGTGCGTTGGTCATTGCAATGGACACTTGGATGTTTTGGCAAGAGGTGTGAGCAGCCAAAACGAGTAAGCAAGTCTCTGCTCTTTTCCCACCTCTTGCATCCATGCTGCAGGTGTCCTGGTGCCTTTGCACAGTGAAAGGGCTCCTGCCAGCAGGGAATTGATTTCTTCCCTGGGAACCCAAGGCTGTGCTCACAAGTCTGCCCACCAACTCCGCAAACCAGCCTTGCTTGGTCTGACCTCTGATCCTTGTGAAGGTCCTGCCAGTCTCACCCACAAAACCCTACTGTGGTTGCCTTCCAGAAGTGCAGCAGCATTTGCATCTCCTGACATACTCATACTTCTCGGTCTTCTGCAGGATCTTGTTCTCCACTTTTCAGTCTGAGCCTGGAAACAAGAAGAGGCAAGAAAAAACAGATGTCAAATACTTTCAAACAGTTCAGATCATCAACAAAGGAAAGCTGAAAGCTGCTCTTCTGCTCTTTCTGCTGCTGCTTGAAGGACTCAGACTAGGCAATCCCAATGCTCCTCTCAGCCTGAGAAAAAGCCCCAGTCCAAAGACTGTGGAGGTAGTGATGATCCCCAGACAGGATGCAGCTTCAGAAAATTAACTCCCAAAGCCATTAGACTGTAACTGACTTTCCACTGTCTGGCACCTCACCATGCATCTAAGTTGAAAGAGGGTACCAAATACTACCCTGTCAGTATGGCATGACTTTATGCCTCCTGGGTACTGTTCAGAATGATGAAACAGGAGAAACAGAGTTGGGGAGTGGTTTGCAGAAAATAAGTGTGTTTGTCTCCCCTCCTTTCTGTCTCTCCCCTCATGTTTCTGTGGGTAGGACTAATAATTTGAAGATCTCTGTTCTCATCCATGTCCTAGATTCTCCTCTGCAGCATCTCTCCCAGAGTGAAGGTTACTCACAAGGATAAAGGAAACAGTCACAGACACATAGGACGTCTGATCTCTGGTCTTGTGCTGAAAAGATGGGTTATTTTCCTTTTTGCATGATTCCTGTTTCACATTACAGGCAGGTATTTGGTGACAACACAGTTGCAGTGAGTTATCCAGTTTTGGGAAACAGATGAACAGAGAAAATGCCGTACTCAGTCACTTACAGGACATGACGTACAGCAGCGAGTGTCAGGTACAGGAACATTTGTTACTCCAAAAGGTCATACTTCAGAATCAAATCACTGTTTTTATCTTGTACCTAATGTGAATGATAATAAAAATAATAATCCCCCTTTTTTACACTGCAAATCAGCTCCACTGAAACCATCTCATGTTCAGGTTCTCTTTGCAGCATTGTTTTAGAGAGGGAAACTGTGAGGGGAACATAAAGCTGACATCCAAACCATCTGCTCATCAGCATTTGATCTCTTTTGCTCTAATCTTCTCACACTTAAGAAAATTATCCAGCTGTCTGTCTGAATACATGGACAAATGGGATCTCAAACATGCAAGGATTTGTGATATTTTTTTTCTTCTGCCAAAAAATTCCTGTGCACATTACCTGGTTAAACCTTATCCTTCTCTGCAACAGAAAAACTACCTATGCTGGGAGAGTCAGATCATGGGATTTGCACTAATAAATGCTGATCCAACTTCATGTCAAGCATTTATCTTCTTCTAATAAAACTTTTTTGGATTTCAACACATAAAACCATAATAAAGCATTTTTAGATGACACTAAGATCTTGGTCCTTCAGCCAAAGTTAACAGAAACAAAGATTGAAGAAATTAAAAAATTCTTTTACTGAGAAAATATATGAAAAACATAATACAAAATGGATATGACTGCTACATCACCAGTAAGATAACAGCCAAACCCGTCCATGGTTTGTCCAGAATCCTGTCCTGCCTGCTTTAAAATGGCAAAAGGCTTGCATTGAAGTGATTTGTTAAGTTCTGAAATTTGTTACAATGAAAAAGCCTTTCTAACAGTAACAAGTAAGCCATTTACTACCATAGGTCCCACAACCTTGTCTGTGCAGCTATTGATAGAGCAAAGGGGGAACTGTTTCTTGCCTTTCAGAGGCAGCATCCCCAGTGGCAACAAAGAGTTAAAAACCAGACACTCATGCCTCTAGTTTAGAGGCCAAAAATTACTTCACATTCTTGGGAGTAAACTAATTGCCAGATGCATATGAGAGTAGATCCATGTGTAAAAACACAGTACAGAAACATTCCTAATTAATGAAGGGTTGTACAGTCAAAGCACCCATACTGCCCGAAGTTCCTGCAGGACCTACCAAAATATCCAGCTCACCCAGCCCGTAAGTTAGCTATTTGCAGTCAGTATAAATGCAAATTTGTTAACAAGAGAGGCTCTTGCTCATTGAGCAAGGCTGTGATGGCTTTGGGTTTGTTTCCGAACAAACGCCAGGGAGCAGGACAAGGAGGGCTGTGCCCCACTGCACTTTTCAAGGCATAGTGGTACCACAGGGTCAGGCATGGGGCAGACCCACACTGGACTCATGGGACAGGGGTTCGGGTCAGATCTGAAGGCTGGGTAGCAGGTCCTTAGCTCTGCTCAGAGGCGGTGAGAGCTGAGCCGCAGCAGGGCGCTGCCCCGTGGATGGGGGGCTGCTAGCTGGCATCTCTGCCTCCCGCTTCACTGACGGGCATGAGAACCAGCGTCCCCATGTCATCTCAGGCTTCACCTCCTCACTTTGGGCCATCCAGGTGGATGTTTGGTGACCTCCTCCTGTGGAAGGGGGAGGTTGGTCTCCATGGGGGAAGGCAGTGAGGAGGTAATGTCACGGGTGAGGGACAAACCTGCCTGAGACACTTCTCGCCCCAGCACTTGTACCGAGTTGTTTGTTGGCCCGGTGCCTTCCTCCTCCATCTGTGCTCCCCTCACCTGCCTGGAGGAGACCCGTGGCTTCACGGAGGGAACGGCAAGAACATCTCCTGTGGCTGCCTTTCCCCTCGGGCCTCATTTTCTGTTTGAATTTGTCTGCCTTAGGTTTCCAGCCGCCTTCGGCTCCTGTTATTCAACAGGATTAAATAACTCTTCATGGTCCTGGATTTTCTCCCTGAGCAGGAATTCACAGGCTATAAGCAAGCTGTTTTCAGATTGTTTTCCTTGTTGTTAAGTTGCGCTAAATTTTTCAAGCCCTGAAGACTCTCACAGTAAGGGATTTGCTCGTGTACTCGGCTGTCTTCTCTGTCCTTTTCCTCCAGGTATCTCAGTTTTGTCAGAATCTGTAAAAAATTTTTGTGCTATCTCCCAAGATGAGCCTGTTTGTCCAGTGTCCTGAGACAAGGTCACCTTCTCCTCATTTATCATCCAAACATGTTTGAGTAAAGGAAGGGCACAGAAAATTGATTTATCTTTATAGCCCTGATTGATTTAGTGCCATCCATGGGGCTAATGGGGCCTGGACAGGTATAAAAGGAGGAGATTTAGTTTAGATTAGCATTAACCCTTCTTGCCACAGTGGAAACTCTGCAAAATTCTCTGGGGCAGCTGGTCCTCTATAGTCCTGCAGTCCTCCTCCAGAAGGGCCATTTCCAGGCCCCGCTTCCACCGCAGATAAGTCAGTCCTGAGTTACCGCTTCCATAGAGTTTAACTATTTTCAGTCCCACCAAAATGTGATGCTTGTCACCCCATTACCAGTGCCATATGCAATGATCAGTGTTATCCAGGCAGGCAGAAATCCACCCCAGGCACGACTTGCAGCAGCACTACCCTTGCTGTCATGCTTTTTGCTGTGTCATTGCTTCCAGGAAACTCCTGAACTAAATCCTGACCTTATCTGCAAGCATACTTTTTTCCCATGCTGGGTGTTTTATTAATGTCATCACAAACTCATCTGCGGGAGCATAGTTGTAGCTGCACCAACATTATTGCTGTGGCTTTCTGATAATCACAGACTTACACAATGGCAGAGGATGGAAGGCCCCTCTGGAGATCACCTAGTCAATCCCCAGCTCAGAGCACAGTCAGCTGGAGCAGGCTGCTCATGGCCATGTCCAGTCTCGAAGATCTCTGAAGACAGACCCCACAGCCTCTCTGGGCAACCTGTGCCTGTGTTTGGCCACCCTCCTAACAACGCATCCCAGCCAGCTTTTAGCCTTCTTTGCCATGAGGGCACTTTTCTTGGTCAACTCGTTGCCCACCAATGCAGTGAGTTGAAAGCCTGCAGGGCTTTCTTTGCAAAGCTGCTTTCCAGCCTGTGCTGGTGTCTGGGTTTGTTCCTCCCCAGGGCAGGACTTCGCATTTCCCATTGTTGAACTTGATGAGGGACCTCTCAGCCCATTCCCCAGCCTACGAAGGTCCCCATGGATGTCAGCACAGCCCTCTGGTACCAAACACAAGCACACTGAAATTTCAACACTTGCATAACTCGCCTTAGTGCTCCCCACAAATTAACTGATGCTACCACTGGGCAAAGGCCAATGGCAGTATGAGAACAAATGCAACACCTGTTCCCAATGTCTGTAAAGTTTGGGCCGGTTCCCACTTAGCCCATAGAATACATTATATGCAATTTTCTTCTTGCATCTTTTTTCCCACTTGTTGTGTCTGGTAGACAGGCTCAATGGAGCACTCTGGAGAAAATCAGTGTAAGAATAATGGAAAATGAGGCACAAACCAAAACTGTGGCCCTCTGATCCAGTTTTGGGGAAGTGTTTTGGGAGAGGCAGGAGAGTGGGATGAGTGGATCTTCTATAGAGGTTGCTGGTTGTGACCCAGTAAATGACAAGTGGTGGCAGAGCAGTGTGTACCTAATCATGCCGCAAACAGTCTGCCTCTGAAGCAATTAAAATGCCACAGTGTTTGTAGCACAGGCCAATCCTGAAATACATGCAAGTCTAATAGGTCCCGGGCAAGTCCAAACATGACTTCTTGGACTCAGTGTCTAAAGTCAACCTTCTGGGACAAGCTGGCTCCTCACACCTCTTCATGATTCTTGGAGTGCATTACTTTTTCCTGTTTCTTTTAAAATAAAGCCAACTAGACAGTTCCCAGAGGTGCAAAGTGGAGTCAAAATGCTGAGCAAATGTAAATGCGTGCCAAGGTGCGTGCTGATCTGGCAGGACCCTGGTCCAGGATTCCCACTTCTCTTCTTCTGCTTCAGCAGAACTCATTTCAATCTAACAGTTAGGATTATTCAGTTATTCTAACTTACACATGCTATAATGGCACCCCAAAGCTGCTGTAAGAATCAGGACTTCTCTGGGAGAAGACCTTGCTCCTGGCACAGAAATTGTAGATAAAAGAGGTCCGTGTTTGTCTCTTCAGTGACAAACTTCCCTAGCAGATTCAGCATGCAACAGCATGAATCATTGCTTAGTGCACTCTGAGCTCATGTCATTGGTAGCCAACCACATGATTTTCTTAATCTAATATAATGAAATCAATGGAATAATAGGAAACCCTTTCATTTTTGACAACACAAACACAGCTGATTTCATTGTGTGCTGGCAAACAGAGCTATTAGCTGTCAAAACAAACCAAAACAACAACAACAAAAAAACCTGCTACAGAATAGAAAAACATATTTCTAATAATCCGTCCTTACATTCAGGTTGGGTGAAGACAAAGCTTTAAAAATCCTTTTTTTACTTGAAGTTTCTGATATTTTCCTCCCTCTTTTTCTCTCTTTCACATACACGCATGTACTCACACATCATGTTCCAGCTCATGACCCCCGCTATTCCAAAGCATGAACACGATACAGAAAAATTGTAAATGTAAATGAGAAACCTATCAGAGATGTGTGATGCCCTTTTTCTCAGCTGAGACACAATGGTGATCAGATATGTAAAAAGGTCTTCTCTTCACCTAAACGACTTGCTTTCTCACCAAAGTGCTTAGGAGAGCAGTTTTGGTGGCTGTTTTTTCTTACATTCTCGCAAGAAAAAATTTCAGTCCTTGAGAAGCCATCCTGAATACTTTACTTTCTGAAACAGAAACAGCAAGTCATGCAAAGAACACGCCTGTGGGAGCCAGCAGACTCTGGGCGTCAAGTGCAGAGAAGTCCCCGCTGAAAAGGAGGAATAATTTTATCACGCAGAGGAAACGTGGTGCTCCTGTCACTCCCCGCTAGCTGCAAGGAAGCAGAATGCCCCTCTGGCATGTTCTGCACCAGGGATGACGCCGCACACTGCACTGCTCTCCAAACCCAGGATGACATATCCTTCCCAAGGCTCTACTGTGGGAAACTGGAAAGAAAATACCAAAGCTCTTTTCTTCCTAGACATGGAGAAAAGGACAGGAAAATCAGAACACTCATTGTCAGCATTCTTCTGTGTGTAGATCCTTCAAAAGCATCACAAAATCTCCTAGCATTGCCAAGGAAACAATCCAAGAAGAAAAGCGGGCTGCTTTTAAAGCCTTCTCACAAGTTATGTCAGCCACCTTTGCATAATGGTAGAGGAGCCAAGCCCTTCAGCTTGGTTGTTTCCCCCAGATTTCTTCATGCCTTATTATTTCAGCCTTCAAAGGGATCTCTGAGTCCAGTTTACATCAGCACAGGCACGCTTTGAGCTAAACCATCCCCAAAGGCCCAGGCGAGAACAAGCAACATTTGTGAATCAGACAGGTTTAACTAGATTTCTGGCACCTCTTCTCCCCACAGCCATGGCAGCAAGGAGATTTCAGTTCAGGGGGCAACCTAGTGCAATGAGGAAGACTTGGGTCAAAGGGAAGGCCAACGCATCTGCTGCAGAAGTGTAATTTGGCAACAGCTTTATTTTACCAGCAAGCAAGGGCATCCTTTCTGAGAGAGAAAGAGCAGGTTCTTTTATGCTATGGCAGAAATGGTCCTATACTTGCTGACTTGTGAGAGGTGATGCTCAGAAGACAGATGAAGTTACCGGACAGTGTTTGGCAGTCGACAGTGCTCAGTCCAGAGCAGTAAGAGAACAGGACACACCGCTCTAGGGATGCACGTGGAAGCTGCGCAATGCACCTTGCAAGGGGGATTACTGAAGAGCATCTGGTTAGGATCACAGAGTCCAAGCTGTTCTGCATGAGTGGCTGTTTGAAATAAATAAGTGTTGTATATCCCCTCACAGTGATTGCCTCACAAGCTGTTGTTGAGAGGTAAATGTAAGCATGCTGTGTCTGAGTTAGTTTTTGGAGGGTTAGCTGAGTGCTCTGGCACCAGCAGCCCAAAATACATTTGGTGTGCGTGCTTAACTTACAGCACGGCCGTTCCAGGGCTGTGTACGTTGCTAAATAACTTTCCCATTGTTTCACTGGTTACACTGCTCTCAGTATTTGGCTTGGCTTTTGTTTTGTGTCCCAGTCCCTTTAAAGCCTGTCTAATGGAAAATGCATAGCCCTTTCCTGAATCTAATTTAAAAGAGACTTTTTTGTCCTTACTTCTGTGAATCTTCCACCTCCCTGGCGATTTTACATGTCCTGTCTTACCTATAGAAAAATACTCACTCTTATGGCTTCAAAAAGAAAAGCTTAAGGAGGGACTGTAAAATTTATCATTTTATATATAGAATAGCCTATATACAGGTCCTGTCTACAGGATCACTTTATAAAGAGGAAAAGGAGGTTAAAGGGTCCTGCTCGTGACAACAGCAGTGTTTTGTGCAGGCTGTGCACTGAGCTGAGCACCTGGCAAGGTGAGCGCCACAGCTGCTATGGCAGGAGGTGCACATCTGGGGGGCTGCAGGGCCTCAGACACGCTCCCGCAGCGTTCCTGGGGGACCCCAGGAATTAACTGCTCTCAGCCCCTCACAGTCTCAAGCTGCCTGCCACTGGTGGGGGGTGTCCTGCTCCATGGCTCTCCTGGACCTCTGCTTGCACTGAGGTCTGCACTCGGCAGCAGCTGCTGGACACTGCTCCTGCCCCGCTCCTGCCCCCCTCCTGCCCCGCTCCTGCCTGCTGCTGCGGGCGGCTGAGCTCTGGGGGAGCTGGCACTTCTGCCTTGGACTGAGCCTGAAATTTTCAGCTGCCCTAGGCCCTGGGCACGGCTTGGAGGCTCTCATGCCCCTAGCTCCAGGGTCACCTACATAGTCAACTGCCCCATCCTACCTGATGATTTTCAGTGGAGCTAGGGAAACCTGGACTATCCAAGTGACTTAGGCAGATTGAAGTCCAGGTCCTGTGGCTTGCAGTCTCCCCATTCACCATCACCAAAACTGACTGGGAACTGGGGACTGGGAGTCTGGTAGCTCCAGCCTTGCCTCTCTAGGGGAGCTGGGAAAGCTAAAATTGGTATGCTTGATAAAAGCTATCAAATGTTTTTGATGTATGGGGTGTAGGAAGCAAATGCTGCATGAACCCTTCTGTGCTGGGGTCTGTGGGGCAGCTATCAGTAACTGTAAGGGATTAGACTCAAGAACTTAAATGATCTTTCCTGCATTCCCACAACCAGCACAAGGCAGGGAGTTGTTTTGGAAACTTTGCAGAAGAGACAAGGAGAAGTTATAGACTGACAAAGAGTTCAAGGACTTTTTATGACCTCCCCTGCAATGTGGACCACTGACTGCTGCAGACATTTAAGCTGCTTTGCAAAAATAAACCACCTGATCTTTCTCCCACTGAGTACTGAGGAAAGACAAAAGTCAAGGCTGACACCTGAAAAGCAAATCTATCTGTATTTTCTTATACTAAACCACAAGAGAAATTGTACAGGAGTCTTCTGGGACACCTGGAAAAAAGGACTTTAATTTTTGTAAAACTTTGGGGTCTTTTTTCTTCTTTCTATTCCTTCCACTCTATATAACAAAGAGCTTTGCTCTGGTTTAGCAAAGAACTTTTCAGGATGGTAAATACTTGTGCTGTCTCTGCATCTCTTCAGCTCCTCAGGAAAAGCCTACCGTGCACTGGCTCACTGTGCTGCCCAGAGCATGGGCACGCCTGCTGCCAAGACAAGGCGCTCTGCACATGAGCCCATGCTGCAGCTGCCCCGCTCTGCACTCTCGCATAGCCTGCACTTCTCCACCAGCTGCACTGCACCTTCTGGTGCAGACCTTCTGCTGGAGGTCTGAAATGAAACCCAGCCTTTTCTCCCGAACAAGAGAAGATTCCCATCCATGTTTCCTGCATGGAGGCAGGCCCCTTTCCCCTCTTGCAGAGCTGTGCCAGGGTTCCTGCTCTGTTACCCACCTCCATCTCCCAGGGACTCAGGACCACACAGCCTGGGAGCTGCTGACCCCACTGCGGTCGTACCTGCTGCCCTGTGATGTCAGGTGGGAAAAGTGGTAAAGGGTTTCTTGGAGCCTTACGGTTGCAAGGTTGAGGTCGGGATGTATTTGGTGTGCTGAGTTTCTCCATTCCTGAAGAGGCTGCTGTTCAACATCTACAGATGCCAGTGCTTTCTTAGAGAGACAGCTCCAGCTGGGAGACTGTTATTGGGCTCAGCCCCGTTGGTACCATAGGAGAGAAAGGGAATCTGCTCGGTGAATGACTGAGGGTTGCTAACTGGTTGCTGAAAAGCCTCCATGTACATTCAAACTTTCAGTAGACCTTGGAGCTGGAGGTGACTTAAAAAAAAAAAAAAAATCTTATACTGCTATTCTGCACCAGTTACAAGGTGCTTGGGACCCTGTTTTGACCCAGAATGACAGAATCTGACACAAAACCAAGGGTCTGATTCAAATGTAGAACACACAAGGTAAAATGATTTCTGTTCCTTATTCTTACTGGCAATCTCTGGAAGTTTAGGCAGGAGCAGCCTGAATTTCTTACAGGATGCAGGCAGGTAACAGTGCTCAGAGTCCCCCATGTTGCACTGAGTGTAGCGTGCCTACTTGGATGCTTCTACGTGTCTCTGCTTCCCCAAGATAAGTTTTAGTCAGTCCAGCATAGTGCACCACTAGCACAGCCTGACAGTGTGAAATCCACCCTGTCCAACATGTCACTGCCGTGCCTGGCACTGGTCAGCGCCAATGGCTGACAGCCACGCGGGCGTCCTACGCACCACAGAGCCTATCAGCCACGTGTGAGCACTGCCTGCAGACCTAACGAGGAGGGCACTTGTGGAAGAACTTGTTTTGGCATGGTTGGCATTTTGTTGGAAAGAAGACTTCCTATAGGTACAAAATTTCACTGACACAAGCCTGTTGGTGGTGTGTGTGAAAGGAGGGGCAAAGAGAGTGAGAGGGTGAGAGCACAAAAGCAAACTGCAGTCCCTGAGCCACAGTGGGGACACTGCTACTTGACAAACCATGGGTTGGAAATATTTATGGTGAAGAGTTTGGATTGCTCTCCAGTGGCCAAATGGGATTTCAGATCCCAGCATAGGTCAAAGGCAATGTCAAGAGCAGCCTGTTGTATATTTTACAGAATGGTGCTATCTGTATCACTGTCATAGCAGCACATCTCTTACAGATATCTAACATTTGAGTTCTTCCTTTTTAATCATAACTCCCACACCATCACTTTCCTGTGATCATGCAGACCTTCACAGCTGTCACCAGCTGAGCATGCAGCTGCTGGGACCTTCACTGGCGGACCAGGGTGGGATAACTGTGTACATAAGGCTGAGGTCAGCAGTCGGTGCTGTATCCAGAGAGACACACCAAAGAGAACTACGTACAGCAGAAAAAACAGTCCCCTTAAAAGCCCAAGGCAGATCACCAGTAACAACATTCATATGAAAAACAGTAGAGAATACATCTCAGTCAAATCTGGAGTCAAGGGCCCTTCCTCTTCTCTCATTCCTTGACCTTGCTGGCACTGGTAGGAGGAAACACGGACGCTAATACAGCAGTCCTGTTCTGGTTATGTGCCACCATTCATCCTTCCTCCCTCTCTAAACACAAACGCGGGGGCCTTGTAGGCCAGATTCACTGGGTACAAAAGAAAGACAAGACAAGTTTGGTTTTTTTTTTTCCCTGGGACAGCACTTGTTCCACATGCATTTTGGCTGAAGCCTCAGCTCTTATCTTTTGGCTACACATCTGACCCCTGAGCATTTTTCTGCCTGTTGAACGTCATTCCTAAAGGGTATTCCAACACCAGGCCCTTGGTGAGAACAGTACAGAACAGGGTGGGAAGACTGTGTGAAGGGAAATCATCTCCTGGTGCATCCTGGATTCATTCAAACTTCCTTGGCAAAACCTTTCCAGAAATTGTCTGCTCTCTTGCCATGCTGCTGCAGGTCTGGTTCGGCTGAGTGACTAATGAACAAAGCAGAAAACTCTGTCAGTTGTAGCTCAGAGACTTGAGTGACAGCCAGAAAGATACCTTCTCCTCAGAGGACAGAAAACTGTTTGGCACTTGGCCAGCCTGTGAATCTTTCCAAACGAAGCCTTTGATATCTAGGAGCTGATTGTAGTCTAAGGCCCTGGTTTGACAGAGATCTAAGTCACATAGAGACCATAAATCACAGAAATACAGGGCTGGAAGGGATGTCAGGAGAACACCTTCCCCACCCCATGCACGGAGGCAAGATAACTATATCTTGGCCTCTCCTGGCAGATGTCTGTCTGATCTGTCCTTAAAAATCTTCAATCACAAGAGTAACAAGTCTTTCTAAGTGTTCTCCTCCAGTCCTGGATATTTCTAACAGTAAAAGGTGTTTCCTAATGCCTAACCTAAATCACCTTTGCCATAAATTAATCCAGTTCCTCCTGTATCCTTATGGGCACAATTTATCACAGTCTTTCACAGTAATGTTTTAAGTACTGGAAGTCTTTCATTATGTCCCATCTCAGGATGCTTTTTTTCCTAGATTAAAAAAAAACTCACATCAGTTCCTTGAACCTTTCCTCATAGGTCATGTTTTCCAAACTTCTCGTCATCCTTGTTGGTCTCCTCTGGCTCTTCTCCAATTAGTCTCCATCTTTCATTAAGTGCATGGCCCCAAAGCAGAAACACTGCTCCAGTAAAGACCTCACCCACACTGAGCGAAGCTGAAAAATTACCTCCTGTGGATTACACAATGCATCTGTTATTAAATGCCAGTACAAGACCGGCTGTGGGTTTTTTCCACTTTCTTTACAACATCCTATTGTTAAGTTATTAATTCAAGAATTGTCAGTCTTTACAGATGCATCATCAGCTTCACCTCCTGTCCTGTAGTGCTGCTTAAATGTGTTGCTAAAGCAAGACCTAAATTGGAAGTAAATCCATGGAAGTGAATGGTATAATTGCAGCAGCAAAAATGGTGTAATAAAATCAGCAAGGAGCAATGTCAGGACCAAGTCAGATACTGAGTACTGGTATACTTAGACTTCAGAGAGCTAATATGCCTATTATGTATTGACTTCGCTTTTGGTAGGAATATATAGAGTTCTTGGCCATATCCGTAACAGATATTATGTGCATTCATGTTTTTATTCATGAGCAGCATCCTCTCCTATCCTTATGAGCATCTGTAAGAGCAGGATCCTAAATATTGCCCCCATCTTGCACAGGCAGAGTTTAGAGCATGTAGTTGTGGATCACTCAAGCGTGTGGATGTGCAGTGTCAGCAACCTAATAAAATGAGCACCAAAGATATGAAAATATAGTCTCCAATTTTGACTTACAATGTTTTCATCTCCTAGTCGTACCTTGCGTAGAAGGTATTCGATATACAGAGTAGAGATGCTGAATGCTGTGAGCAGGGACTGCCTGAGATGACTCCTGCCCAATTAAATTCTGTAAGAAGTTGCTATCCTTTAACCAGTGAATATTTGCTTATTCCTGTTTTATGAAGTAATATTTGGCTGTCTAGTGGTTCAATAAATATTGTTCTGTAACTGCTTCCATCTCAGTCATTTTGCTTCAAAATAAGATTTCTATAAATCTTGGTAATGCAGGGAGTGCACCCAAAAATATTTGGGTACATGTTTTTTTTCCACATAAAATATGTTTTATATGCTACCCAGCAAAAACGCCCACAGAAGACACAGGCAGGTCTTTGTAAGGACTACGGAAACCATATAGGAAAAAAAATAAATCCTTTGTCTTTGTTATTACATTCATATCACTTGTCCCCAAACAGCAAAAGTAAAGCATAGATCTAGGAAAGCCCGGGAAGATGAGAGGAGTGAATACATCTAGACTCTTCAGCTAGACCAAGGAGGGAGAAGTTTTGTAAATGTGGCCAAGAGGAGGTCACTGGTGACCCTGAATATTTAGACATATGACTCATATATAAAAGGATACTTTAACCATCAAGAAACAAAAGATTAATCATCTCGTGGCCTCTCTCTTTACTCTCTCTCCCCTGGCAAAAAAAAAAAAAAAAAAAAAAAAAAAGCCTTGCAGTGATTTTTTTCCCCTCACATTTAATTCTTCTATTAATCTACAGTAAAACACCAGACTTGGACTGTAAGGAATGGATAGCTTCTAGTTTACAGTAGCAGATAGTAAAAGGGGTCTTTGGGCATTGAAAGAGGAGTACAGGATTCCCTTTGCTGCTTCACCATTTTAGCAAGTGCTATTAGCCTCTGAGAAACTGAGATTTCATAAACTCAGCACTGGGGGAGAACAGGGACAGAGCAGATCTCAAGCAAAGAAGGTCCCACAGGAGCAATCATGCCAAGGAAAAAAAGCTTGGGACTAAGCTATTTTTAAACTGTTCTCTTCCAAGGCCCCAAGAAAGAGGATATTCAGGCTCCACACAATGAGCGTGTAGTTGGCTCAGAGGCATCAAGCCACAGGACTGCTGGATTTGACAGATGCAAAGAATCAGAAGACTGGACAAGGCTCTCCAGTTCAACAGCGTTACTTAAATATCTCCATGGACTCACAGAGGTTGCAGGTTTCACCTGGACTATCCACTGCTCTGCATCCTCTGTATGGATAACGTGACAGCACTGCCTTGGTATCAAGAAATGTCAAATACAGTTTGTGTCTTCGGCTGAAGGTCTCGCCTCTTTTTCCAGCCTTTCACTGCTGTGAGGCTGGACAGGATTTCACACAACTGAGGCATACAGATTCGTCACTTCTCATCTTCCTCCCATCACAGGACAGTTTGCTCTGCTATGCACAAAAAGTCCCAGCTTCTGTTATCCAGGTAGTGTTATATCAGATGAATCTTTGCTTGCTGAGATGACTCGTGAATAAAAGTAGGCAGCTGGTCTGAATCCCCACTTCCAAGTAAAGCAAATTGGAAGACACATCTTAGCTCCTACACACTGACAGTTAAAGACAGAAAGGGATTTTTTTTTTCTTTTTTAACAAATTTTGGTTTTGCCTTCTTTGCAGCATTCTTTCTTTACTCAGAGTCGACCTTGGCAAAGCACCTCACCGAACTCAACTCATTAAATTCACCCTGGAGATCAAACACTGGTGTCCTTGTTCCCGTGCAGAGTGTGGATTTGATCTGAAAGTCTGTATGATCGCTAAGGGAATACCACACATCCGTTGCAGGGTGGATTTGTTTCTAGTAGCTGGGATAACCTTCCTCACCTGCCACTTGCAAGCTGGAAAATTCAGGACCATAAATCACAGTGGAGTCACAAGTATTTGGGAGTTTCTCTGAAAGCAAAACGGTGGTGGAATGGTTTAGTACTACTGACACAGTACCTCTCCCCCAGTCACTACTGATCAAAGCCAAGGACTGCCAGAAAAATTTAAAGAAAATCATTGTATCATGATACTGTCCATCAGCTCTGCCTATTACTGTAACAGAAATTTGCAACTACCTACCAGTACCATTGATCTGTTCAGGAGGAAGGACTGAAAGATCTCTTGAAAATAGACTAACCCAACCATGGCACACCATTAAAAGAAAAAGCTAGCACATTAGTCATATCAATTGTTTCTGCTGGAAAAAGCACAGATGCAGTATCTCTGGCAAAATTTAGTGTCAGGGACACCAAATTATCACAAATGATGCACATAAGGTCTGATTTAAGATATGGCAAAGTCAAAGGCTTTCAGGACTCCAGCAGGCTTTGGATAAAGTCCTCACGCTGCTTCACACACAGCAGGGGAATAGCTGGAGTCCCCGTTGTGCACTCTCCTTTACTGTGCCTGTCTCATTCAGTCATTTACAGCTGCCTTCCCTCTAGCCATGGAAAACTTTGACCCCATCAGTCTAAAGACATCATGATGTTTCACCACATCTTGGACATAATACGCTCCCTCATTTATTATTGTGACTTAGATTAAAGGCTTCTAATTCCCCTGGAGCTAGTGGGAGTTTGGCCTTGGTTTCTGTTAAAAAGGGATGAAGCATCAGTGTTCCCTCACTTCTTTTTTTTTTTTTTTTTTTCTGAAGACACACATCCATCCTCTTGTGAGTATTTTATTTACTTTTAGTTTGTTTGGGGAGTTTGTTTGTTTGTTTCCAGGGGAATACTAAGTAAGAGAGTAATAGTAAGTTACCAGCCCGTTCTCACAAGTGCATCACATCCATAGTCATACCAAGCAATCTGCCTGTACCACCACAGGACAGTGATCCTAAGTGTATGCAGTAATGAAATTTGTTGCTGTTGATACTTTCATGGTATCTGTGATAATAGGGTTAATGTACACAGGGTTAATACCACCTTTCACAACTCAGTTTTCCTGTACTTTGCAACTTCTGTTCTCATGGTGTCCCCACTTCTACCCCATCTCCCTTTTCCCCAAGGCAGGACCGTGCTCAGTGTGTGGCAGCTCAGCAATGCTGCTGCACACGCAGTCCCAGGAAGGGGAAGAGGATTTTACTAGATTAAGGAGCTGAAGCCTAGGACATTAAGGAAGAAGAAGCCTCTCTGCCCCCAGTGTCCTCCACAAGCTGTCCTACATCCATCATGAGATCTGATCTAGGAATCAGGGGTCAATGGAGAGACACTGACCTGCCCTGCCTCTATCAGTCTCTTGGGTTCCATTGATCCCTTATCCAAAATGTTCAAGAGTGTTATGGTACCTGGTGATATTGTGATACCTTCGTCAAGCACCAGTATTGTGAAAGATTCAAGGCACATCCACAGGAACATAGATGTGAACACCAGGAGTCTGGGGAGAGTTAAGAACAATTTGTTCTCATGACCACATGTGGGCTCAAGTGACTCTCCTCTCGCAGCTGAGCTGCTTTCTTTGCAGAAGAGACTTAACACAAATCCCTCCGACACATGCGGTGGTCCAGCAGTGGGACTCCTCTGAGCTTCTTCCATCTTTCATCTGGAAGGATGGAGATCAGTCATCACTAATAACAGACTAATTGGACTCAAGTGTCACTTCATTTTGTTGAGCATCTTTAAAAACGCAGTAATGCTGTGACCAGCCAGTTCAGCCACTGAATTTCCAGCAGGTAGCAAAGTTTTGGGGTCATTTACAAGTTTGACCTAGTCACCCCAGCGTGAAAGATTTTATTTATTCTGCACAATCTAGCTTTCTATTTCGTATGACTTATGAAGGGCATATTCCTCTGAGTGCATGTTTTTTAAAGGGTGTGTTCACCATAGATGTTGTTTATTAACATTTCTGCATTCCTGTCAGCTTTTTATCTCCTCCTTGCAATTAAATTGACAATCAAGAAAGACAAAGAGTACTTTAATTTATGGGCCTACTGCAAACAGTAAGGCAAAGATTCCCAAAACAAGAAGATTCAAGTCTGACCCATTTACCTGTCAAATTACTGTTTTCAAACTAGACATTTTCCCACTAGACTTTGTTGCAACCGAAAGATGCCAGAGCAGCTGTTTTCTGTTTTATATAGTTATTCCATTCCAATGCTTTTTTACAATGATCACAGAAAAATAATTTTCACAAAGTCCATTTACATCAGGAAACATTGTGTTTTTACCTGCAGGTGAAATAAAATTAATGCTTTCCTTCCACACTTCCAGATAGTTCAGTCCAGCTACCATGCCTGTGTAGCTGGTCTGTCACTGGTTCCTTTTATTTCTGCTCAATGGCCCCCATGAATTAATCAGGAAGGCGGCTTCTTTCTGACCTTTTCATGAAGAGAGTGTTTGCAGTGTGAAACCCAATGCACCCATCTCCTCAGTGAAAGCAGCATCAGCTCACTCCAGGCCACCTCAGACATCAGGCACTTCCCTCCTTCGGTTCTTCAAGAGGCTGAATCCAATCCCACCGTTCTCCAAGAGTCTCCCAGTCCTCTCTTGAACTCAGTCCTTAACTGAGAAACATGACCCCAGAAACCAGAACAGAACAGGTAGGATAACAATGTCAGAAGAAAGTATAACTCCACTAAAACAGAGGTTAAGATGATGTTTGAAGTTTTTTTCTTTCTTTTAAAGTTTTAATATTCAAGAAAACAGTATAATGACATCTTGTGTGCCTGGCTAATGCTGTGTACAGCCTGGTTTATGTTACTACTCAAAGCACAAATCATGTAATGTCTGCATCACACATTAGTTTTTGCTTTTACAAGGTTGTAAATGAATTTGGGCACCAATGTTGTTACACTTTGCAAGGCTGTAGCTTGAAGATGTAAAGATAAATTGCAAGAAGATTTATCAGACAAAAAAACAGTCTCCCAAAGTAAAATGTATTATGTTTACATGTCAGATATTTAGATACGTGGCCCTCAATGGAGAGGGCTATGAGAGATCTCATCCAAAGCCCATAACAGTCAGTGGAAAACCTCTCACCAACTTTACAAACGCCTTAGCTAAGCATCTAGATGCAGTGAGGGACTGCTTTGTTTATTTCAGCTACAGTCCCCTTAATGGGACACTGAGAGCGACAAAAATGAGGCCCACGGCAGCTGTTCTTTCGACTCCAGTCCTTCAGCATGGCTTCTTTCACCATCACACCAGTGTGCAAGGAGGCCTTGCATGCCAGCACAGCCTTTGCAAAAGAGAAGGTTCTCCCACAAATGCCTTTCACAGCTATGTTGAAAGGAATGGGTCAGCACAGAAAGACACAGCTCAGAGATTCAAGTTTGGGAGAATCGAGCAGCACTATGATGGGGCAGGGAAGTGGCACCGCAAAGATTTTTGTTAAACCCACATGGGCGTCTGAAATAGCAGGCAACTTTACAGTATGATGGGGAGAGTGGGAAAGTGGTCTGTGAAAGGCTTTGGGACGTATGAAAGGAGAGGCTTATTTCAGCTAGGAAGGTAACTGGAAATTGGGACAAGATGCAGCAGGAACGTGCCTGAACAACCTGATATAATTTTTTGATAAGATGGATGTCTTTCAGGCAGAGGAATATGAGTCAGCCCAATCTCTCTGGACATCTGTATGGTATCACATGGGAATTATTAACCGAAACTGCGAAAATGGGAATCGGCACAGATGAGAACATTCCTGGGGAGAAGACAAAGGATTATCCCACAAAGAAATCTAATGAACTGGGGCAGTTTTCTCAGGCTAAACATCAATTCAATGTGATCACTAGCAGAGAAAATGGGAGCGTCTGGTAGTATTTATTGATGTAAAAAAGCTGGGGGCATTATCAACATAGAGAAGACTCATGATGCCGTACGGGTCAAACTCAATGACCTAGAGGACGAGGCTAACGAAACAGAACAAAGTTTAATAATTTACAAAATCCAAGCTCATGTGCATGGGGACAAGTTACCCAGGCTTTTGCAATTTTCAGGAGTCCTGCCAGCTGAAAATGAGAATGGAAGAAGACCTGTGTATACAAGTCGCATGACAACCCAGAGCTCTGACCCGGCTCTTGCCACTCAGCTTCCAAAGCCAAACCAGGCACGAGAGGGGAAAAGGCAGACACAGGATGGTGCAGGAGAGTGATTTCCAAAAAAGACAGATAAAGAGTAGTGCCCACTGGACATGGACAGTCCTGGGCAGACCTCACAGGGTTGCTGCATACAGCTTTCCTTGGTCATGTTCATGTTGAAGAAACAGATTAAGTGAACACGAAGCAGGTGCTGACCGTGGGATTACTGGGGAGGCCATCTTAAGACACTAGACTAGACAAGTCTGGGTTTTCAACCAAAGGAAAGCCAAGGCTGAGAACAAACATGACTCTCCTTTGTAAATGCAGTAGCAGAGTAAAAATCAGAGAGGGAAAAAAACAGCTTGAGCCAAGTACAAAGCTCAAATGAGTATAAACTAGCCATAACTACCCTTACTCTGGAAATCATGAGCCCATTCCTCACTGCAAGGTGACCCCTGTGCTGAAGTGGCCTCCAAATAGGTGCAGCAAAGACAAGAAGTGTCCCTGCTTCCCAGACAGGCCTGGGTAAGGGCTTGGGCACAGTTATACAATGGTTGTAGATGAGACGACTGACCTACATGACCCAGGAAATTTTTTGCAGACCCACTTGAGCTATGGAGGAAGTGCCAAGAAGTCACCAAAAACCAGAAAGATGTTTTTGTGCTTACAGAAGGGAAAATGGAAGAAGGAAAGACCATTAAAATACAGGGAGGAAGCCCTAGAGGACTGCAGTCATATATAAGCAGTAGTATTTGCTTGTGAGAGGCTATGCACACATAGCTATAGCCATAATTAAACCCCACACTCTTTATCCCTCGATTTTAAGATTCCTATTAACTCAAAATATCAAATAAATCAATTTAAAATGCTATTTCTTTCCCCCTCTGTTAATGACACGAGAACAGAAGTGACCGTACCTGTGTCAGTTTGCATCATGGCAAGTGCACGTCCTCGCTGTGCAGCGCAGAGCCTGCATGGTGGTACCAGCTGCTGGCATCACCGCCCTCCTGTAGGTAGCAAGCATCGCTCAGCAGTCATCTGCAGTTCATTATCTCTGCAAAGAGGAAACAAAGCATTATGCTATGTTGAATTACAAAATGTCCCTAAGCATCTTGTGTAAAGGAGCAGAGAGTGAATACAAATTGACTGCAAAAGAAATAAACCTCAGAGAAAGTACAAAAGCAACAATATTGAATTTATTAAATTTGACTCTTTTTTTTTTCCAGTTTACAAAAATTTCAAAAATCTCCAGGAAAATGTAATGCTCCAGACTGCATTTGTTCCACTTGGATAACAAGCTTCCTAAAAACCCTACAAAGTAGCACAGAACACAGCTGTGGCTTCACAGGAAAAAGTCATCACTGGTTGATAAAGAAAGCACTAAACGATCTGTGCCCAGTGCTTCAGTGTTTTGCTTAAAGTCTGCTTTGTCAAGGATGAAGGGCAGGAGCATAGCTGCCTGCCAGATTACTCATTGCTGGCAAGAGGACAGGAATCAATGTTTGCAAATCTACAGTGTCCTGAAAGGAGGTATTTATTGAACTGAAACAAAAGGTTAACTGCCAAGGACTGTGATTTTTTTTCCGAATATTTGTATAAAGTAGATCATAGTCTAGGTCTGCATCTGAAAATAGTCATACATGCAATGAGTTTAGTAGCAGCTGATCAGTTTGTGGACCTGGACTGATTATGCACAAGTTTTAAACCCAAACTCAGTGTAATTGTGTAATTTCCTTGGTCAAATCTAACTGTGAAGAACTGGTTATGGTGGCAAAAATACACAGACAAATGCATACACAAGTTCTTGGTTCTTCCAGCGTTATCAAGCCTTACTTCGGCAGAATTTACCTCCAGAAAAATGATCAGGTTCCCGTATGCCACCCCTGCCCTGCTGGCTTCTGTGGTGCCACAGACACGGAGCTCTCAGGGGCTGGAAGAACAGGCAGGGACCTACAAAGATGTGATTGGAATACCGCCCTTCGACATAATGAAACGGCTTAACTGGGGAGACGGCTATAGTGAGGGATGAGGGAAGAATGCACTTGTTGTTGCAAGCCTTTCTCACGGAGATGTACACTCTTTTGTATACTATGGGGCGTACGGTGAGTAGGGAATAGCTGCCCATGGTATGTGGTGTGCAGGTATCAGTGACAGGGAGGCAGCCATGTGGCGCTGGGCTCCGGGATGCTGCCTCACACAACAGCCGGACACTGCCCTCATTATTGACACCTTTGTGCTGAGAGGGGAGCAGGATTTTATCTACCTTCTGGTGAGAAACAATGTGGCAGCCTTGCCATGACAGACCATGTAATAAATCATAATTACGTGCCTATGATTCATCACACGACATACTGCCTATGCCAAACTCAGCAGCTGGCAGCAGTGCCAGCCATCAAGGAGTGAAGAGCAGGGATTTGACAACTATGAGATCAAACAAAAAATGAGTGGAATGTATCATCCAAAATACTGAAGTTTTTTATTATTTTTCTTTGTGTGGTCTCAGAAAGGAATAGGACTGGCTGTCTGGAGAGCAACAGTTGTTACTCTTTGTTTATTGAAGTCCTACAGATCACTATTTAACGTGCACTCTGGCTTAGCAAAAAAAAAAAAGTTTCTGTATTTGTAGCTTTTCATTTTCAGAATGGTTCTCATTTTGCTGGTTTTTTCCACCTTTTCTTTCTCCTTTGGCAAGAGAAAACAAAAAGTTTGGGGGGAGGATGGAGAGAAAGGGCAAAAATAGAAAAAAGACCTTGCTTGCTGAAATTCAAAAGACAAACCAAAGCTTCATTTTTCATATGGCTGTTCCTTTGGAAGAACTGAACACTGAGAAAAAGAGACTTTTTTTTCCCTTTGAAAAATTTTAATTGGCTTCATCAAGTACTTCTCAAAGAGGTAACCAAAGAGACATAAAGACACACACTTTACTAGTTCATATTTACAATGACTTCTCTCTAAAACTCATGCACCACTCTAAGACTGTCTAATGCAGTAGTGCCTGGGGACAGGATGGAAGTGAATGTTGGTGTGTACCTTAATCCCCGGAGGAAAATATCCCCTTCGATCTTTTTCGCATTTACTCAAAAATACCTAAACCCGCCTTGATTCTCTGCACTCCATGCATGCCAAGAAGGGAGCCAAGAACTCAAGGATATTCTTTTTTTCTCTCCAAATAGCATATTTCCCCACTCCAAAGGAAAAAAAAAAATCCCATCAGTCTGACAGACTTCCAGGAAGCAGTGGGATTAATTTATAGTTGTCAGGGTCCAAGCTCTGTTTCTTTAGGCACGGGCAAGAAAGGGGCTATTTTACATCCCTGTTTACATAACTAATGAATATAGGAGACTGCTTAGCAACCTCTCATCAAGGAGCATGAGACTCACCTTCCTAAAAACAGACTCCCCAAGATGTGGTGCAATCATTTAGCTCTGTTTTAGTGTGTGTTAATAGGGGAAATCATGACTTTACTTCATGTTACACAGACATATTTTTTCCATGTTTTCTAAAGGTTTCAGATTCTTTGAAGGTACATCTTTATTTAATGTTAATGATCTACTTTTTCCCTTTCTACTCAAGAAGCCTTTTATCTGTTATTTCCTCATTAAAAGCTTATTATACTAAGAATATACTGAAGTATGTTGCATTTTCCCCGTTCTGTTTCATCGACAAGGAGCTCTTAGATTATGGCAAGACTGATTTGGCTTGGAGGAAAGGAGACAGAGATCAAATGAAAGAAAGAAATTATATAGACAGGCTCTAAGATGTTGCTTTATGCAACATCCCAAACGAACCCAAATGTCACAACTGCCATCTCAAAGTTCACCGCCTTGAAGGGAAGAACCAGCAGCCTCTGCTTTCTCTAGAAAATCCAGAAGGTGGTTCCTATGCAAAGGACAGCATCCTGTCACCCCAAACACAACAACCAGTTTGCACCATATTACACCTGTTCAGTCTGAAATTGGGGGCCATCGAAGCATGAGACAAAAGCAGGGACAGAAAGAAGAGAGCTGGGTGGCCTCCCATACCTGACTTCAGCCACAAACAGGGAGGGCAAGATGGGGCTCAGGGATGGTGCTCCCTGCCAAAGTGAGTTTGGTCTTTGTCCTGGTTTCGGCTGGGATGGATAGAGTTTTTTTTTTTTCCTAGTAGCTGGTATAGTGCTGTGTTTTGGATTTAGTATGAGAATAATGTTGATAACACACTGATGTTTTAGTTGTTGCTAAGTAGTGCTTACACTAGGTAAGGACTTTCCAGCTTCTCATGCCCTGCCAGCGAGAAGCTGGGAAGGGGCACAGCCAGGACAGCTGACCCAAACTGGCCGAAACCAGGACAGTCTTGTAGGTAGTTGATAGACAGAGAGGGGCCCATGGTGAAACCCCAGCTCTCTTTCTACTGAAGTTTTAATTTAAAAGTGGTTCAAGCTGCTTGGAGAGGCACCTGGCTTTCCAGGCAAATTACTAAAATAGTTTCTTCACATTAATTTTCCCTTCCCCCTGAAGCCAGCAGGTGACATCTGGAAAACATAGAAAACAAAGAGCAAATTGTCGTTTCAAAGAGATTAGCAACTCCACCCCGTCTGTGTGGGCGCTGCAGCCCCTCTGACAGGCTGCCTGTCCTCCCGTACCGCAGAGCTGGAAAGCTCTGCAGGAGTGGGGCCAGCATCCTGGTGGTGCAACACTTCCCCGCCACAGATATCTCGGTACGCCTTGCATCAAAGGGAACGGGAACATCTCAGCCTCTCAGTGAAAGAGCATCCTGTGGGGTTTTGCTAAAACAAATACAATTTAAGGTGCTGGGTGGCATGACTCAATTCTAGGAGCGGATGTTTGTGGTATGAAAGGGAAGACAGTGCATCGCTGCAGGATGCTACTCTCAATATGTTAGCACAGCGTTCTGCTGAGAGCTGGAGGGAGTCCTGCCAACACCTTATGGCTACAAGAGATCTTTCTCCATCTCATGGAGAACATGGACACCTGTGGCAGGAGGAGCAGGCAGCGCAGTCTTTGTCACTTACCCCAGCCCTCTGCATCCAGCCCTGCCGCTGACTCAGGGCTCTGCACTGGTGCCTGTCAGAGAAGCTTTGAGTGTCACAGTGCCCGCTTCACTGCACAGGCTTGAAATGAAGAGCTACATGCTCAAATGCACAGGAGTGAAAGGAAAGGGATTTAAAGATGAGAAAGTGTGAGACACATGAACACGCAGGAGATACACAGGCCCTTCCTCCTGGGTCTCTGAGTCAGGCATCCACACAAGCTGTGCTGCCTGCCCACATTTTGTCAGGCATATCTATAGTCTCACCAGTAAGGTATTTTCATCTTCTCTCCCAACTCTTTTCATGCTGTTAAATCAGCTTTTCTCTTTTCTCACCTTTTCCCCAGTCCACCAGCCCAGGACTGGCAGGAAGAGGATTCCTCGCTGCTCCATCACCACCACCCTCCATGGCCTTAGGCAGATCACTGCCTGCTTGTGACCCTGTGAAATGGGGGAAGGAATGGCCTTTTGCTTCATAGACATAGTAGCAGGGTAAAAAAAACAAAAAACCAAAAAACTACCACAGGTGCTTAGGCTCTGCAGCAATGAGTGCCATACGTACACTGGAAATCTTTATTCAGAGACAAGAGGTGCTGTAGAGGTGTAGGTTTGTCCTATTACCTGAAGAAAATTCAGTGTATGTGATGTGGGGGCACTGAATTTCCCCTCTCCAGTGGCACTTGTGTGAAGCCCGGTAGGCTTAGCCTGCCTGTGCAGGCTGCACCAAGCAGATGAGGTACCAGCCACCCAAAGAAGGCAGTGCCTCTCTGCACAGTCAGGTCCTGCTCTTCCAGGGCTCATAGCTAAGGAAATGCATGGCATAAACAACATCCTCTGGCTCCTATATTCCCCATAGCTTACTGTGCAGCTGAAGCTAAACAACCCATCGCTTTAGGTGTAAAACTGAGAATCACAGCAGGCGGGCACAAAAGCTGTGTGAACCTGCATGTGTTTGCACAGTGGGGAAGAGGCAGGCTGGGAACCCACTTCTCTCATGTTTTACTCTGCCAGTCTAAGCAATTTGCTTCTAGGGCAATGGCCGTGTGGCCAGGAGCAGAGTGGGATCCCAGATTTTGCAGTGTTTTGGCCCCTGTAGGGGAAGGGTACAACCTTGGGCATGGTGCTGCACTCATGTGGCTGGCCAGCTTCCAGACCAGAGCTGGCGCTCATCCTCAGCTGGGAGCAGGAGCCGAGGAGCGTGCGTCCGGCTGCACAACCCCATGGGAACACGTCCCCTGCCTGCCAGATTTTAGAAACATGTTTGATAAAAAGTCCCAGACTCCAACACTACAGCAAAAGCCGGGATGAGACAGGACCTGCCTGAGCCATGTGACCCTCACCATTTTTGGCACACACTGAAGTACAAAAAAACCCATGCTATGCCTAGGAACTCATAAAAAATAAATCAACTTAGTCTTACCGTAAGTGTATTATAAACTTTACACAAAAGGTTAATAGGAAAATTAGTTAAACTTTGCAGAGACATGTTGGCTTTGACTTGTCTGAGTGACAATGGAAAAGGAGGATGGGGAAAATCTAACACTATTTTACTACAGAGAAAAAAAAATAAAGTAACATCCACAGCCAGGCATTTAAAAATAATGCATAATATTCTGTGGTAAGAACTTACAGTAATCATTAAATCACACTTTCTTTCAACACTGCTAGTGTTGTAGATGAGCTGAAAATCAAATTCTTGTCAACAAATGGTTTAACAAGCGACATTAGACTGGTTGTGTAATGACACATAGGAGGACTGCTGCTGATGGTCCAACAGAGCCTGAGCCGTTCCAGCACACGGAACAGTTAGAGGATGCTCGAGTGCTCCCTCACGCCCGGCCAGGGAGTTTGTTTTTGTGCAGAGCTGTGGGAGGGAGAGTCGGTGTGTTCAGCAGAAGGCAGAAGGAGGTGCAGGTGGCTCTGTGATGCTCAGAGGAGATGAGGAATAGCTATCATGTGGGAGAAAAAACGTATCTTTGTCATGTATATGGAGGCTTTTCTGCCAAAGGATGTGGCATAATCAGAAATAAGGAAACTAGGCTCAAAAAAAGCATAGCATTTTGAGGGGACCCTCGTCTCTTCAGCAGATGATGGGAAGCTAGTAGAGAAGTGGGTGAGAGCTCTGACTGGTGGGAAGGAGAAGAGTGGCCAGGAGGTGTGTGGGGTCTGAGGGCTGGAGGTCGAGAGGGTCCACAAGGCAGGAGGTCCAGGCAGGTACATCAGAGACTCAAGAAGCAGAAGGTAAAGAGCAAGAGACTGTTGTTCTTTGAACCACCATGTTCTGACGGTTTCCTGTTGCCTGTTTCCTCCTCCAAGTTCCCGACAAGAAAGCTTTAAGTAGCTGAGAAGAATGGAGACAGAAAATCCAGAGGACCCACATGAGAGACCTCCGAGGTAGACCAAAGACCTACGTGCCTGGAAAGAGATCTCCTGAGGCTGTTGCCAAACAATATCGTGTATACAGTATAAAACCCTCTTACCTGCATTCTGGGAAACTTTCAGAAGACAAGTACATGAAACATGATCAGTGCTTTTCTCTACTGATAAATCAACAACAACAAAAAATGGCATGATGATTAATTTGACTAGCTTGGTTCGCTTCATATGTGGTCTTCCAGAATGCCAGCTGCACAGATGCTGAGGCAAAATCAAACTAAAAATATTTTTCCCCTTGGGATGCAAGGGAGACCACAGATTCAGATTCAAACCCCAGGTTTCCCTTCAGGTTTTGGTTCTGAACTGGATCCCCAAAACTCTGGCAGACTGTCTAGCCTGCAGTCACATCTGCTGTGGTAAAGTTTGTTTCAGGGAGTAGTAAACTTGGAAGATCTCGACAAGATTTTGTAAATTCTCATCCCTTTCTAGACCCTGGTTTTGTTCAGGCTTAACCTAAGCCTGACCCAGTTCTGAAGACTGGTGTCACTGTGCAGAATACACCTGGGAGACACAGCATCTGCTTTGTCTGAACATCTTCTTAGGAAAAGATAAGTTTTGCTAGAAGCCAAAACCTGCCCATTTTTATATAAAGGCTTGTCTGAGTACATTGCATCCCATTCCCTGCCACCAAACGACTAGCCAGATATGAAGAACATTATTTCTCTCTTTAGCTCTGAAGCACCTTTACAACTATTCTAAAAAGTGGAGATGGTCACTCAGCCGAGCAAAGGAAAATCATCCCTACCAATAGTGAAGCTGTCCAAACAAAAATTAATTTCCTAAGCTGGCATGTCTCACCCAATTAATTTTGTGGCAGTCTGGTCAAAGTCAGACTGCATTTGCTCTTCATTTATTTTCAGCCAGAACTACACTTGTTGGAGCAAACTTGCTTACTTGGATGTTATAACAACTTCTCAGGAAATGGGATTGTAGGAACTTCTGAAACCTGAGTTAAAAGTATATCTGTGAGTTGCCCCGCAGCTTGTTTCTTCCTTCTTTAGCATAAAGCGATGGCATGCAATCATGTGAAGAAGTAATTTCACTTGCTTGGGCAGGGTAAGATTATAACCATGGTTTCTAAACATTGTCTAAAGAGCCAGCTTGTCCAGTGCTCTTTTTACATCTTCTTGGCTGATATATAAAGCTTGGAGCCAAGATTTCCAGTTATCCAGAAAGCCAGGAGAGGTGCTCAGAGGCTCATACTGCAATATTTTAAAGCCATCTGTGCAGCTTCTGACCAACCAAACTCCCTCACCCTGTAGGGCAGGCTATGGCATGGTATCATGCTTTCTATTTGCTGTCTGTGACTTCAGCTAAAAACACTGCAGCATTACACATCCTATGGCATGTCCACAAAAACTTGCCATGCCAGCAAGAGGTAACAGCCTGGAAAGCAGCTCTACCTCATGAAAATCACAGACCTGTTGCTGTGATATCCTATGAGTTCATATCCCCAGAAGGGAATAAATTAAACCATCAAATTAAATAAGGAATACCTTCACTTTTTTGAGGGCCTCATCCATAGTGCCCTGTAAGTGTTTACACTGAGTAATTGCAGACTAAGCCAGTAACTGTACTGTACACATGCTGTATTTCCTTGACAATCTCCATTGTAAGACCCTCTTTCAGCTTAATCAGAAGTTTAACTGTCTTTAAACCCTTTGACCAAGATTTGCATGCTGTGAAGATGGTTGGGGTCATCTGAACTTTAGGCAACTAACAGGATTAACCCTTGTGTAATGGAAGGAAGCAGGGCTGTCTGAGAGGCTGAGGAGCCCCACTCAGAGGCAGCTGCCTATGAGCACTGGGACTCGTCCTCCCTGGGCATCTATGTTTCAGGGCTGAGGAGGAGGTGCAGGACCTGGGTGCTAATGTTCCTGGGTGTTAATGGCTGCAGGAAGGCTCCAGACCACAACAGCAGGACATGGTTTTAGGGGTTCCCTAACATGGGGGTGGATTGACAAGCAGAGCAGGAACAAACTCCATGGTTTGAACGCAACAGTGGGGAAACAGTGAAAGGAACAGATGATTGTGAAAAATTGTTGAAGAGTAACTGGGAATGTAAGAGTATGGGAATGAAGAGTAACTGAATCACGCGATAGATTTGGGAGACACAGAAGAGGAAGGGGGAGAGGTCTACACTGGAAGTCAGTGCAGCTGTGGGGCATGTTGGGGGGTCAGGTGAGATCAGATAATCTGATAGGTAGAAAAAGAAAATTAGATTGGGAGCTGAGATGAGGGGAAGACTGGGGTGTGGAAGAGAGAAAAGGGCTGGAGCTGGCAGCAAAGCAGGACAGAGGTAGAAGCTTGGACTAAGAGAAATAGGAGGCTGGAGTCAGTGAAGAGATCTTAAGAGAGAGACAACACTACCAAAGGCTCAAGGCTCGTTGACATGGCACAGGAAACCTTAATCCTAGCTTTTCTTAACTGCTGAATGCTTGACTTACAATCTGTACAATGTTGTTTCAGAGGAAAGTTTACACATAATGACTGCATAAGTGCTTTCAAGCATACATAGCCCGGCAGACCTGATGATATCCACATCTGGCTGGTGTGACTTTTGAGATGGTCAAGCCACCAGGAAAGCAGGCCATCTCGGGTAAGTACCTGTAGCAAGTCCATGCCAGTCAGAAACGGAGCCCTGAAGATAGGAACGAAGCCCTCCTCAAGCCACTCAGATGCCTGTCAGTGCCCACCTGCCGTGATGCTGAAGAGCTGCTTCCCAGCCAGGGCACCTTCCACAGTGACCACCCTCTCCAGGAGCACAGCAAAGGGAGGACCATCATGTACTGCCTTTCCCTCTGCACCTGCGAAGAAAGAGATGGCCCAGGGGCTGCAGTGCAGCATCAGAGGTCTCCAGAGCCTGGCAGAGAGGATAAAGATGAGAATCATGTGTGCAGTGAGGCTAAGCTGGCAGCCAGACCCTTTTTTGTTTCAGAAACCTCATGGTAGATCTGCAAGCTCAGAAGAGCCTTTCCCCACCACTGAGCCATGCCTCCAGAAGGCATTGCTGCTCACTGTGGTAAAAAAACCACAAGCAGCCTGCCTGGTGCCCAGCTGGGTGCTCCGCTGGTGCCTGGCCAGGAGGGCTCCCCAGCTGCCTGCAGCTCTGCACCATGGTACACACACTGCCTGCAGCCTGCCTTCTGCTGGCAAAGCCACCAGCCCCATCGCTCTGAGCCGTCATCCCCCAGCCCAGGGTGAGATGGGGTATCCCAACCTTCTGTCTCCACGGGGATTTTCCCAGGCTGAAGGAGCCCCTGGCTAGAGCAGCCTTATGGCCCCACAGAGCTATTGGAAGGACTGCAGCCAGCCCCGTGCCATCCTCCAGGCAGATCTTGCCCATCTCATGGTGGCACCTCAGGGCCCCCATGGGGTGAGAAGCATACGCAAATAAGCCAGCATGCATGGCATGCAGATGAGCAGCCCAGGTGAGCAGATAACACCACCAAGATGATCATTCTCAATCCATGTGGCCACAGCTCCCCAGGGACTCCAACCCGACTTTCTTCCCGATAACAGCTCGGTTCAGGTCAGGTACATGGTGCCAGGGACCAGCTCCCTCCACCAAGGTGGGAGAAGGGATGGACATCTCTGCCGCTTGCGCTACCTGTGGCTGAACAGGCGGTGCTGGGGGGTGCCTCATCATCGGTGCCCCAGGTGATATTTGTGTGGATCAGCATTTCAGGGCACCTTTCTCTGAAACCTGAAGGTAGCCCCAGATAGAAAGGCCAAGTATCTAACTTTTCCCATTGCTTATACAAACCCAATTTGGCAGCATGTGGTGTGGGTTTATCCCCCTTTTTACCAGACAGACAGAGAGGTGCTACCAGAAAGGCCGCATAAAGCAGACCCTCAGGCACACCTACCCCCAGCCCCGCAGACTGCTGCTATTTTCACAGTCTGTAAAAGCTCTTTCCAGGAGAGCAACGACTTTGCAGCAGCTGGAGACGTCTCCCTGCCCACAGCGTGCCAGGCCAGCTGCTCTCCGGGCAGGGATCTGACTCACGCATGAGTCACCTGTCAAGAAACAGCTGGAGGCACTCAGCGGTGCTGGACGCAGAGCCTCCTCGAGGCTGTGAAAGGCATACTTTAGGGTTTCGTGATGGCCTGCGTCCTTTGGAGCCAAAAGTCATAGGGTTCGTGGCCAAACAGATGGACTTTGCTGGGAGGAGGGGGAGGCCACCTGAGGAAGGGTAACAGGAGCCAATACCAAACATGTGTAGGGCTCCTTAGCAACATGAGATTAGCCTAAACATGCCATTGCATTACAGACCTCTGGATATCCACATGCTCTCCCTTACTCACAGACGCTAAAGCCTTCCCTGGACTCCAGCATCTTCAGTGGCCTCCCTCCAGCAGCCTCCCTGCGCTGCTCCATCCTGCTCAACGGAGGCCACGAGCCAAGTCCCGGCATCCCTTGCCACCTTCCCACACCAAGTAACCTAGTATCAAACACCAAATACACCTCAGTCTGCTCCTCGTTTTCACCCCAGGATATTACAAGCTCTTCCACATCATTAATCTATGAGAGGAAGAAAAAAGTCAGAGCAGGGCTTTCTAAATGCATACAAGTACCACCAGCAAGGCACACACCATGTCACAGTGCTGATGGCTTGCGGACACCCCAAATGGCCGCAGTCAGCAGTGCATGTCACGACTGCTGTTGATGCTGATATTAATTCAGAAAAGCCTTGCACTGGTGAATGACTTCATTAACGCTGTCCTTTAACTCAGTCCCCAACGCCACCTCTGTGGGTTTTCCTTCAGCTGCAATCTTTTGCCAGACCTCACGCACGCTGCCGAGCACTCCTGCATGTGTCCGGTGGGTGCCCGCTCCCTGTCCCACCTGAGAGGCCTGTGGCAGAAACATGGTAAGAAGCAAGCCAGAGAGCCTTCTCCTGGAAAACGTAACCAGGAGCAGGGCCATGCTCAGCATTTGCTTCCTTCTCATATATAAGCGCCTCATCACACTGGGCCTGATAAATGCAGCACAGAGCTCTGTCTTCCTTTTAAAGATTTCTTCTTGGCTTGTTGCCTTTCATTGCAAAGCCATATCTCCTTTCTGGATTTCCTTTCACCGTGCATGTAAAGCTTGTCCTCCTGCTGCTGCCTTCCCTGGCTGTGCCGATGCCCATGGCAGTCTAATGCTGTCCCATGTGCACAGGGGTGTGTAAACAGGGCTAGTCAAAAATCCCCCTCTCTGTCCCTATCTGTATCATGTGTTCAAAAACAAAACAGTCTCAAGGCATCTCTGCTCCATGTCGTGGAAGCAGCAGCATGTGCTCTTACCAGGACGTAACCCATCTGGTCTTGTTTCTGCTGGCTGTTCCCCTCTGTCGTAATGTGACTGATGAGCAGAAAGAGGAGCTAGACAGAAGAAAATGGAGAGCAAAGAAAGATATGGGAGAGAAGTCAGTGGAGGAGAAATGTGGAGGAAAAAAACCCTTATAATAGTGGAAAACAGGCAAAAAAGAAAAAAGAAGAAAGGCGGGTGGTGATGAGCAAGGAGAAAGAAGGAAAGAAAAAACCAGAGAGGATAGAAAGTGTAAAACAACAGAGAACTGAGGAAGTAAAAACAAGGAGTGAATGAAGAAATAATAGCAGACACAGTCTCCACCTTGAAGATATATTTTACAACAGAAAGCCTTTTGAGTAGTACACAGTAAATAGCTCAGTCATGAGGGAGCAGATGCAGCCTTTTCTGCAGCACTGGGGCAGTCATTTGTCACAGGCAGGATCAAAGGCACCTGAAAAGCCTTTAGAGGGAGTTATCCCAACAGGATCAGAGACAAAATCTGTATTGCCTTCATTGCAATTCAAGCCATCTGTACTACATGCAGAAATCTGTACTCTCTTCCAATATATTTATCCAACTAGTTTTAAAGTTGGTCTCTCACAAAATAAAAAATTATTTGAACTGTGATTTATATCATTTTTTTCATTGCTAAAAGGTACATCTTACAATGAAAACCCATATTTTACTAATTTAAGGAATACTAAATGAAAGCAATGCTGGTACAGTAAATGTTAAATCAGAGGAAATGAGTAAAACCCACTTTATCCTCTTTATAATCTGCTGAGCACACATGCTACCAACCAAATTCTGAGTTATCTCCATGCAACACCACACGTGTGAGGAGGTTGCAGGCATGAATATGGGGGCAGAAGTTGTGGGAGGGAAGTTTTTTGAGGGAGTTCACAGCAACGGTGCTTTTGTCCCTGTGAGGACAATTACTCCACTGAAGCACATGGTTGCTGGCACACACTAGGCTCGCTAGATCAGAAAATGCTGGAGCCCTTCCACGAGCTCTTTGCTTTTGAAGCTTCAGTTCTCTGTGTTTGGAGTAACTAAATACATTGGGTTTTGGAAGGAGATTTTACTAATCTGCAAGACCTAGGGTAAGATTTTCCAAAAATTCCCAAGTGAGTTAGAAGCACTTCTTGCTTTCTAGCAGAGCATGGGTTCCTGTGCTGCCTGGGCATGTTCTAAAGAGCCACCACAAATCAGAACATGCTCACCAAATTGTGCTCATCTGGTACTTGATAAACAGCCAGCAAAGAACCAAGAGGGGAGACACTGGATGGGACCCTGGGCTCGGTGTCAGTGGTGCGGCACTGCAGGAGCATAACTGGGGGGCAGAAGCCAGCTCCTCGCCGCCTCCAGCTAATGCCAAGCAGTCAGTTGCTGCATTCAGCAAAAATAAACTCAAATTTATAAAACATGATTTATATTTGGGCCCGACATGAACATTGGAAACACTTTTGTTGCAGATTCTGTAGCCATTATATTAAGTAATAGTATTCAGCCTCGAGTTACAGTATATAGGAAAGGTTCAACAGCTGCTGTAAAATGATATCCCTTTGCAGGTATCTAAATTGGTTTCCTCAGAAAAGGCTTTCTGAGAGCAATGGGAATTTGCACCACATGAATCTCTGCCCCTGGCTGCCCACTGTTTACATGCTGAACGAGCAGAAACGTCCTTAGCATTAAAGGCTATGCTGGAACAACAAAGTCAGACTCTTCAGGATATGCCATTAATGAAAAGACACATTATCAAGATATTAAGACATTTACAATATAAAGACTATTTTTGATCCATTAAGGCATTTTGGTGGTCTTGGTTTAAAGCATTACTTCAATCTTTCCCAAAAACAAAAAAACAGGGAAGTGGCAATAACATGCAAATTAGACTTGAGTAAATAAAGGCATTTGGTAAGTAGAGTAACTAGTTAATTACATCTTTTTAAACAGTTAGCAAGGAATGGGATTCATTTTGTTTGAGAGCAGTGAAGGCATAAAAACATTTGAGGGCATAAAATGGAGAAGGGAAAATCTTTTAATTGCATCAGATGCAAAAATATCCTTCTAGCCCCACACATATGCAGCTAAAAGAAGTATAAAGTCAATATAAAAGTGTTGCGTCAAGAAAAAACAATACAAACAGCTATCTTGCTGTTTTCTTGTGTATATTTCTTAGATTAGCAAGTCTTCAATCCTATATATCACAGTCTTTAATCATCTTGCACTGAGGGAAGTTACTTCCATTACATAAAAGTGTGGTTTGTCGCGTTGTGGTTGATGGATGCAGTTGTGGAGGGGTGATGCTGTTAGGTGGTACTTCTCAAGGGTTCCCCAGTCAAGGTTATAAAGACCTCCCAGTATTTCCTCACTGGCACTTGGGAAAGGAGCGTCAGGATTGTCCTGACCCTGGAAGCAGAGTGTTTCTCATTTCTGCTGTTTCTGATGTTGTTACCTTGTCAGTGCAGGCTACAAGGCTACACTAGGCTACACAAGGGATCAGCAATTCAGAAGCATTTCTTCAACATGACATTTCAGCATGCCCCTTCTTGTTCAAATCTGTCGTGTGTGTGATGTTGTCTTGAAGCTGGACTATGGAGCTGCTGCACTTCAACATCTCAACTCTTTCTTCCCTAGCACAAAGCCCTTCCCCTTACCCACACCACATATCATCATAGAAACTGGTATCCCAGTCTCTGAGATGGTGGCCACTGGGATTCATCTTTACAGACACTTCTACTATACATGCTCTCAGTCATGAGTGAGGGGACTGACTGTGCAACCACACAGACCTTCTTATCCACGTCATTATCACATCTACACCGTGCCTTCGTTAACTAATTGTAGGTGTGCTCTTCGGCTTGTTTGAGGTCCATCTGCTGGAGCAGGACTGCAATCTCTTGGAGGAGGGGGGCTAGTTCTCTCATTTCTGTATTTCTTCTTCTGGTTGTATCTTGCAGGGTGTCTTCTTCAGGTCTCACTCTATATCTGTGAGGCAATTTCATACCTTAAACTGTGATGGTGTCCCTTCAGTTCTACATCTCATGGTGGCAGGTTTGTTTTAGACATAGTTGGTCAAAGCTTTAGCAATGTGTTAATAGGAATGTGAAGCTGACATTTTCTAGAAACAAACTCAGTAACCACCTCATCTATTTTCAGTGTCTAAACTAAAAAAGAATGCAATACGTAAATATACAGTATCAACTGCCATAAACTATTTCAAAGTGATTTTTATCTTTAAATTTTAATATTAAAAGCTGTTGGTCATAAAAGCACAGAAAATATTTATTTTCTTTAAAAGCAAAAGCATTTTTTTACATTCTTAGGAGCTGATATCTGTGAAGATCTTCATTCAAGTCTTGAGATATTAAATCCAACATGAACTAATTGCATATTCATATAGTTCTAAATAGTGAAGCTAATCAGTATTTTATTCTTTCTCCAAAGGATTAACTTTTCCCTTTGTCACATCTGACTTTTAAAAACATCAGTCTCATCACTGGGTAGACTGCCTTAACATAGAAGATGAAATCACTTCATGACAAATGCTCAGTGTACTGCTACATGCTATTATTCCAAAGCCTAACAGCAAACTTCAGCCTTTACAAGCAGAACACTGGCCAAACTGCTTAGTTACCAAATGTGTTTGCATTTGTGTTTACAAACTGAACACATCCCTTCCTTCTTTTAATTAAAAAAAATATTCCTTGTAATTTATTAAACTAACCCTGCACTTGCTCACCAAATGTTGGATGGGGGAATGTCCCTTCCAGTCAAGCACCAAAATTAGTGACTGCACCTCTCCCCATCACCCCTTTGCCACACCCTGTGTCAGTGGAGACATCTCCACCCCACTCAGAAACAATTCATCTCCTCCGGACAAGAGCACAACGTATGCTAGGAAAATCAGTCATTCTTTGGCAACTGTGTCTTTGTGAGCACTAGAAAAGCTCCCGTGTTTCTGGTGTAAGTAGGAGTGATAATTCTTCCTTATTTGACAGGGTTATCATGAAATGACTATTTATGTTTGTGACGAAGTCAAATATTCAGTGCAGTCTGCAGGAGAAAAGCCTGTCAATGAACCAGGGATGCAGCTCTGCAGAAGATGCTGAGACCTGCCTGGAAAGTAGGATGAACTGGCCCAGCAGAGAGGAGATACCAATGGGATCCAAAGGTTCTGGAGGAAGTCAACAGTTTGTAGCCTGATTTCTCTGGGAGCTGATGGAAAACTAGCAAAAAAACATCGCCCCAGTATCATCATGTTACAACAGGAGCAGCCAACCAAGAGCGACAGACTGACT
This sequence comes from Platalea leucorodia, assembly GCF_965183815.1. Lineage (NCBI taxonomy): Eukaryota > Metazoa > Chordata > Aves > Pelecaniformes > Threskiornithidae > Platalea > Platalea leucorodia. Next base: position 53,565,285 of record NC_138825.1, on the reverse strand, counting down.
GACTGGCCAATATTGTAACATCATATTTTCCGAGCAGGCTATGTTAGAAAACAAAAGTGCACACTGGGGGCAATCCTCATCAGATGTGATTGTCTGTACTGACGCAGAGCCTTTGAAGAAAAACCACAAGCACTCACGCGGGGTTGGGACCTTCTTGGCATATGACACAGCTAAATGGGCAGAAAAGGGGTTCTTTCTGCTCCTTCCCCTCACAGAGGCTTTTCCAGGCTTCTCTGTCCTTGAAGGAGAAATGACCCAGTATAGCTTTGGTGGAAAACATGTAAACAGATGTAATATCAAACACTTATTTATCCAAGCACTGAATTTTCCCCATCATATTATCATTTTCCCCAGCACACATCACAGTACAGTTACAAAAGTCCTTATGGGTCTGTAGGGGAGACTCCTGTACCACATGATCAGTGGCAAAATTCCCATCCACTTCAGCAGGGCTGGAGTTTCACCTGGTCTCTCTTTCCTTCTATGGCCTTTTTCTGCATGGGGGAGGAAAGTTTGTGCTCATGTTTTGTCTCACGGGCTGGTTCCTATATACGCTCAGCTACACCAAGCCACAGTTTGGCTCTGCACCGTCCTTCAGGTGCACCTCCCCACCTTTATGCCCTTAAAAGCCACAGCAGCAGAAGCTGAAGGGGCATCCTGCTGCTTTCAGTAAAAACACTTCTGTGGCCTTTGGATTTTGCAGTTTCATTATTCCGAGTTGGTCACTTTGTTTTTGTATTACTCGGCCTGTATTTCAAAGTACATTGTCCCCTGCGTGAGCTGAAGTAAGTCAAGGTACCGTACACTAGAGGACTTACTTAAAAAAGAAAAAGCACATACATTATGTGAGCAAGTATGCAGAAATCAAGTCCATTGTGGGGCTCTTTCCTTACAGAAATACCATCCTTGAGGTGTGATACATAACATGGTTGCCTGCCAGACATTTATTCTTCTTTCTTCTTGCCATGAACAGAATAAGTTGGGGGCTAAAACACAGAGATGTGAGATAAGGACAAAAGTGACAGCTCAAGCTGCTGTAGCCCAAGGCTCACAGGAGTCTCCACTACCCACCGTATTAGGGCAGGCTGGCAGAAGCTGTGTGCCCCCAGCTCCTTCATCTCCTCCCCAGCACAGAGGGCTGAATCCGCAAAAGCAGAGCCCTGCCAGACGCAGGCACTACAGTGGGGCAGCTCACAGGGATGCTGCACCTCGTCCCGCTGTTGGGGTGGCAGGAAGGAGCGCCCCAGCCCTGCAGGGGTACGCCTGAGTACCGCTAACGCCAGCCAACAGGGAAAACCACCAGTAAAGCTGCTGCAGCATCCAGAGAGGAGGAGGAGTTCCCTCTCCAGCCCAAAGCATCCTGTGTCGCAGTGAGGCACCCTGCCCCTCCGAAGTGCTTTTAATTTAAAAAAAAAAAAAAAAAAATAATCCTTGTAATTTATTAAACTAACCCTGCAGTAACCAAAACCATTTGCTGATGGAGGTCTGATCCGGGTGTCCCCTCCACTTTCAAGAAAGCACATTCTTTGTGGAGCTGCATGATCTCCCTGCCCCCGTGAACCAAAGCCTCACACCCCTGGTCAGACCCACTTGGTCCCCACGTGCCCGCCTGGCTCTGGGCAAATGTCCTAGGGATGCTGAGGCTGCCAGCTCAGATGCCATCTCACAGATGTGCCAAAGAGGGCTCTGCCTCCACTCATGCTGGCCACCAAAGGTGGTCACCAAACCTGGCAAGGCTGTGAAGTTCAGAATGACTTTATTTTTAATATGCTTTCCCCAGGAGGAGAAAAAATACCACACTAAGAAGGCTGTGCAAAAACTGAACAGACACATGCAACACTTTTTGCAAAGAAAGTCTGACTTTAGGATTAGATCATTTTAATAAGCAACAATAGCAGTGTTTGCCAAAATACTCGCATTTTCATGTCTCTCTCTAGCAAAGGACTGCGTGCTGAAATCTGCATGCTGTACAGCAACCATCATTACCTTTATAAAATCAGATTTATCTCCTTACTTTATTTATAAGTGGTCAGCTGGTGAACTCAATTAAACCACCTTTAACTGAATGTTTATTGCATTTGCATGTCAGTGTTACTCTAAAACAGTTAAAATTGGTGCGAACAGGAGTCAAAGCTTCAAACAAAAAAAAAGGGGTGAATATTTGCTTTTGCAAATGAAAATTACTCTAGGCGTATGTTTGAAGAGATTTTGTCACAGGTACAATAACTATCTGCAGCCTATGTGTCAAATAATTAAAAAATCTTACACAGAAGGACTGCATATCTATCTAACTGAATAAAATACAGGCACAAAAGTAGTATTACCACAAAAAAAAAGCATATTAGGAGCAAGCACAGAGTCTGTAGGGAATGGGAAAGATGAATTAGTCGACTCCGATTAAGAAGAGTTCAGGAAGTACAGGCATAGAAATTAAAAAGACAAGGAGTTGGAAAGAAATGAAGAAAGTTTTTCTATCACATATAGAAGGCATAGAAGGACTGAAAAGCAAGGCTGATGGGCAGAAGGGAGAAGGTTGAAAGGAATAATAATTTAGACAAGGCCCCAAACCTGAGCTTTAAATAAAGACGGTGATCTTGAACATGGGAGCAAGTTGCAATGGCTAATAACAGTAGCTGGAAATAGTAGTTGCCCAAAACCGGGGTGTAAGTAAATTTGAAAGAAGATAATGCATGAAATGTAGATGGCACATACATTACTACTGTAATCCTGGAGAAACTAGAACCTGGAACTGGAAAATGGTGAAGTCAAAGCAACTAAAGGCACTGTGGCAAGTGGAAAAGGCAAAAACCTGTAGTGCATTTAGTAGCGTTGATGTGATTTTGGGGGTACATGATACCTCGTGTTTAGAAGAAGAAAATGTGGTAGACTATTCCTTTTGGCCTTGAGTAGAACATTTCCTACTGCATTGCGTGGGGAGATTGCTGCAAGTGACAGCAGAATAAAAGCAGAGGAGAACAGGCTGCACAGAAAGGGCATGACTGTGTTGAAAACAGGTTATTAGTGGAGTTCATCCAGTGGAAAGTACTGGATCTTATGGTAACACTTTCAGGAATGACCTGAATGACTGACTACAGTTTGTCATGTGTTAATGACATTTGCTGCTAACACAACACAGAAAGGAACTGCCAAGAGAGAAGGACTGCAATATCATTTGGGAAAAACTGGATGACCTTGAAGTCTGGAGCAGCAGAAATGGAATTAAAAGTACAGGGTCATATACTTAATCCCTAATAAGAAGGATCTCTGTTATAGCCCAGGAGTTGTGTGAAACATCTGAGAAGAAAGACTTAAGCATATTATTTAGGGTGATGTCAAGCCACAAATATGGTACATCCATACGGAAGGCAGATGTGATCATAGGATGAATCAGATATTTCCAACACAAGAAGTAATGAATCAATGAAATTACACAAAGTTCTTGTGACACCTAGTTTGTATTGCTGTGCACAATTTTGGTCACCTCTACTCTGAAAAGAGTACAGGAAGTTGGAGCAGTGTTAAGTAAGGTTACAGGGGAGATCAAGTGACAGGAGAAGTTATTTTACATGAGAAGAACAGAAAACCAAGGCTGAATGGGTGCAATTGCTCTCTAAAAATATATCAGTTGGAACACACTGGAGGTGGGAAATAATTTTTTAAATGAAAGGGCAATGGCAGCACAAAAACCAAAGCAGGTAGAAATGGTCCTCAAGTGTCAGAAGTCCTGCAGCCATCTATGAAACAAGATTAGAGACAGTGGGCTTAAGTAGGCTTAAAACAGAGCCTGATCCACTTATCAAACTGGTTGCTTCCAATAGCCGTAGATACAATTAGATAGTTCAAGGGGCCACTTCCAGTCCTGTGATGTGATACTGTGAAGTGCTGCTGGAGCAAAGCATGACCCCTAGACCATCCCAGGTGGGGGAGGAGAGGGGAGGAGAGGGGAGGAGAGGGGAGGAGAGGGGAGGAGAGGAGAGGAGAGGAGAGAGGAGAGGAGAGGAGAGGAGAGGAGAGGAGAGGAGAGGAGAGGAGAGGAGAGGAGAGGAGAGGAGAGGAGAGGAGAGGAGAGGAGAGGAGAGGAGAGGAGAGGAGAGGAGAGGAGAGGAGAGGAGAGGAGGAGATCCCATGCTGTTTGAACTTAAATGCAGAGCTGCCTGAGTTGAACAACTAAGATGCAGCAGGAAAAAAGTCACCTCTGAACTGTAGCTCTTATTTTACTGTGAAGGTCATTGCCTTCCAACCCCACCCAAGGCAGCTGTGCTTGAGCTTTTCAAACCAAGCCCAAAACTTGTGACTTTGTTTTTGGCAGGAGCAGAGAACAGAAGACTGCTTGAAAGGAATGCTAGGAAGGAACAGGGAGGGTGGGAGAAGAAAGCTGCATATGCTGGGCTGGTCGAGGAGGATGCAAAGGGGCATCTCAGGTATAATGATGATCCAGCAATGGCAATGGCTAGAAATTCCTGAAAATCAATTCGAAAAAAGTAAGGGTTGCTAAACACACAGCAAAAGGTCAAGTTCTAAGTGTGCCTGACACAAATAGTATAAGTAGCCCTGAATACCATACCTCTTCAAAGGCTTTTTTTTTGGAGAGAACTGAAATTTACAACTCATCTGGCATTTATTTTTATGTTATTTTATTTTGTAAGGAAGTGCTCTGCATTTTGTCCGATAATTTGCAAATGCAAGGAAAAGTTTAGGAATCCCCCAATACCTGTTTTACAAATAACCCTGCAACTCACCTTCGTCGTGCCTCTGCTCTGAGTGAGTGACCAGCCCACATAAAAGACAAGGAAGGAAGTGCTGAGGTTAACGAAAAACAGCCTGCTTGCAGACTTAATTCTAATGTTAACAATTAAAGAAAAGAGAAGATAAAGTATTCCTTCCAAACCAAAAGTCCTCCATTTTTTCTGAGCAAGCCAAAATCAAAACAGGAATAATCTATTCCCTACAGTGTTGCAGAGGAAGAAAAATATAGAATAAGCACTATGCATAGGAAAAGTTCTGGATTTTCTATAGCTCCAGCAATAATAGCAGGAACTGTACACATTGATAATGGAAGCAACTCCCAGATATGGTTAGTCTCTAAGCAGGTCTCCATATACACTAGCCATGGCTCACCCAGTGGCCTTGCAGATTTTCTCAACACCCAGCAGGGATCTGCTGGTGAGTGTCCAGTAGAGCAGATGTTCCCTTGGCACTGCTATCAGCATTCTTGTTTGAGTTGCCCTCTCAGTTTAGTAGGCTCCTTCATTTCAGAGATGTGTTTTTTCTAGATTGCCTAGGTCTTCTCACCCAGTAATGGAGGGCGAGATGGGAAACAGAGCAACTGGAAAGAGGAGACCCTGCAGGGGCAAGGGCAGCGAAGCCTGAGCACCTAATGAGAAGTTTCTGCCTCTTGTGGCATATCCTCTAATTACAGTAAGTGACAACCATTACATGTATCCTTTACTCTGTACTTCTCCTCAGCAGACTTCTTTAGCCATAGGGTTCCAGATTATTCCAGCAGCATAAAGAAATGCCCTTTCCAAATAGACCTCCCCTGGGAATGCATGCCACTGTAGGGATGCCAAGTGCTGCTGACACAAATACAGCACTACCAATAAGACTGGTACACCATGAGTAACACAGAAAACACGCTGTACCCTCTACTGATGCTCCAAAGCCGTCCGAAGCTGCCACACCAATGCAGCAGCCTTGGTACCATTTTAGATTTTCCCAGCAAATGGGCGAAATGCAGGCCTGGCCATCACCCACCTAATGCAGACTCCTCCCTGCAAGTAATCAAGGAGATCAGCTGTCAGTTACAAAGACCATGACACATCTCCAGGGAGCCCTCGCCAGGGGTGGATACCCCCTCGGGGGCTCCTGTCAGCACCACAGACTGGGGATGCCCTGGAGCCACCCTGGGCCACGGGGTGACCCCCTGTAAGGACACTGCAGTACCAGCTACCTCACCATCAGCTCCATGTCACACCATCGCTGTGGGTGTAGCGATGGGCACTGTGGTGTGACAGTGGTGGACAGCCTGTGTCAGTTGAATGGGGATGAACAGGGGACTGTATGGAAACCACCTTATATGCTCGGCTGGCTGGAGCTTACTTAGGAGAGACCAGAAAGCCTGAAGAAGAGAAAAACTTGAGATGTAAATCACTCAAGTGAAGTATATACATTTTAAAAGGCAGACACTAAGTGAAGGAGAACCCCACCCTTTCTCACTACATAAAACGTTGGCCTGCAAAGACAGACAAGAGGTGGTGGAGCCAATTCTTGCTCTCAAAGACTTTGCCATTGGGGCTGAGAGATCCTGGCTGGTCCCTCCGCAGAGGCACAGCAAAGGAGCCATGCTGCTGGAACAGCTGGACCCTGCTCCTGGGATGGAGCACTGTGCTGCCAGGCGGGCATTCTGCTGGCACGGTCGGCATTGCCTGCCTAAAACCATTGCTACATGGCGTGCTCCTTCCTCAAAATCCCCAAACGTGGCTCTGCTGGCAGAGCTCCTCTGTGCAGAAGCCGGAGCTTAACATCCCGTCCTGTCACATTCCCTACACCACTCAGAACAGGACTTTCTGCAGCAGGAATAGGTTCAATACCCTGGGGTATCTCTTTCAAAATAAATCTACAGATCCTATCTGCAAACAATATCTTGTGTGTATATAGAGAGACAGAGAAGTCAATCAATCAGTCAATCAATGTACCTATCTAGCTCAGTCAGCATCCCCCATCCTTTACTCTCTGCTCAAATGATCAAATATTCATTTGCAGTCAGGTCAATAAAGAGCAGTCTCTGCTGAATGTCTACATCAGACTCACACCTCTGGATCTACCACCATAATCATGTTGCTATCTCATCTGGCCAACTGTGATTTTTTTTCACACATTCTGTCAGAAAGCATTGCTCCTACAGTCACCTAGGAAGGAGGCTCCTGCAGCAGAAAGACAGGAATTCAGCTGCTGAAGGAGTCATACACAAAGAAATTTTCCCAGAAAGCATATTTCCTAGCCACTTATTGCATTATTTGAAAACTTGAAATTCATATAATCTTCAGAAACAGATAAAAGCATGCCCATTCCTAAATGGTAAGTGACTTCAGGGCCAATCAGAAAAGTAACTTTCTATAGTGCAAGTTGCTTCTTTTTCTAAACTCCTGAACCATGAGGTTTGCATCCAGTATCTATTTCATTTGCTGGCCTGCTCAAAGGTCTTTATTGTCTGTTAGAAAGACCTGCAGCTTGTTGAAAATATACTGCATCGTAGCTGCTTATAAATTCCTTGTGCCTTCCCTTGGCATTCAGTCAAATAAGCAAATGTGTGCACAGCAACCTTTTCCTTCTTAACAAGAAATCTTGTAAACAATAGAAAAACAAATTAAATCTTTACAAGTGCCAGATAAATAAAGCTAAAATTTGTACTTCCTGTAGGAAATGTCATAAGCTGTTTACCCTGAAAAACAACTGATAGCATTAACTCTTCAAGTCTTTCACTAGGCTAACATTATGGAAAAAAGTTGCAGCAGTGGAAACTGTTTCAAGGCACTTCTGCAATGTGTATCAGCCTTGTTTAAGCATAACCCACCCTACGGATGAACACAGCAAACCTAGCAATGAACATCTCTGCCCGTTCTGCTTTGGGTCTGCCTATAGGAAGCGTACCAGATAACACAGTAGCTCCTGTTCTGTGGACAAAATTTGCAAGTGGGATGAAACCACTAAGCCTTTAGACAACCATCAGTTGCTATTTTCCTTCATCCTTAACTGTGACCAAGCCTCCACATCATGGTAGGTGATGCTATTTGGACCTGGTGGTTCTCCACTCATTACACCCCATTTCCCAGGAAATCTGAGGCTTGGAGCCAGCCTGGGCAAACCTTCCTCTACAGAGGTGGCTGTAACACTGGAGGGGTGGGAGGTGTTTCATCCTGGTCTTCCTCTCTCACACCAACTTCAACTCCGATATGCTCAGGCTGTTTCCTGGGATGAGGAAGGAGTGATGCCAGCCATGGATGTGGGAATGGGAGCAAGACCACCCCTGCAGAGGAGGTCTGTAGAGGTAGCACCACCACGAGGGGGATCAAGGGAGGATATGCTTATGAAGACTGAGGTTCACCAAGTAATTTTAATAATATGAAACAGGACGTCTCTAGAAGAAACAACTGACCAGCTGCTATTAGAGACATGCTACAGCTCACCACCTGATGTCCCTCCATTAAGATACCAGCAACTCTGCAAAGCTGATAGAGCAGTGTTGACTTATACCTGCTGAAAGACTGGCACTTTTGTTTCATCTCTGGAGCAGCTCAGATTCAGAGAGATCAAAAACATTGGAAGACAAAGCCTGCATCTCCTTTTCCAGAGTGATGTTGGTATTTTTGATATTTCACACTGACACAATGATATCTGACTGAAGGTTTCTCATCTAGTCCTATCGATATTATAAACGTTCTGCAAGAGGACAAGGTTCATCACTTTTGCCTCAAAAATATGAAAGCAGACATAAATACATAGCAAAGAAGGGATCCACCCTGAAGTCTGTTTCCCTAATATGTGCTAAAAATATTTGGGCAGCTCTTGATGCAGTCCTGTGGAGTTAAGACTTTGATGTAATAAATTTAGTATTATCTACTGTCACGTTTTATGATAGTTTCATACCCTGATTGACATAAACCGCTATAAAACCTCATATCTGAACTCAGATCAAAAGAGATTATGCACTAGCTCAGACAGATGCTTTTCATTCAGTTCTTTCAGAAATGCCTGGAATTTCTACTGCAAGCCTTCTTGGGACTTTCTGCAGTTAGCTGGTCATCCACTGAGCAGCCTGCAGATTTCCAGAGGTTGCTGCAGATCTTATGAGAGCTGGAAGAAAACTCATTTTCCATAGCTCAGGCCACATTTTTTCCTGGGGAACCCTGCATTCCATGGGTTTCACTGTCTGAATTTGATATATATGAAATCCAAGCTTCTAAATGTGTTCTCCATGAGAGATTTGGTTTTTTGCTACCACAAATACTTTAAAGCAGGCATCACGGTAGGAAAAACACTGGAAGAGGAGAAGTGTTAGAATAGACGATAAAAGGGTGAGGTAACAGCATCATAATTTCCCAAAGGCTGAGACACTCAGAGAAGTCTACACAAACTAGTCATTCATTTAGAAAGGAGGGTTCATGGGAGCTAAGTGCCATTTTTTTTGCTGGAACCTGAAAATCCCAACCCCTAGTGACCACCAGCTACCCCTGGCTCCAAGGCTTCACAAAGTGTCACGCTTCTCCTTGCAGCAGAAAAACCCTCTGTGTCAGGAGAGCAGACATGGTGATTCTGACCATACTGACAATTTTGACGTTTTCTGACAATGCCAACAGTCACAGGAGGAGTTTCCCGTGACCACAAACAGCAAGTGCCCTGTATCATAAGCCTGGCACACAGAGTTATTTAGATCAAAACTGCATCTTGACCCCTCTCTCCTACATACCAGTAGGATTGGGGTTCAGCACTGGGATTCTGCAGTGACTTTTTGTTTGACTTGTGCTCCCCAATCTCTACGGTCATTTGTAAAAGCCTACTATGTGGCTATCAGTGGTTACTGCAAGTGTTGACGAGATTTGGCAGTGAGAAACTGCTAAATGTAAAATGACAGTGCAAGACAGTGTCTTGTTTCCTGTGCAATGCATGCCACTAAGCTGATGCTACCCTTGGCGACGAGAGCCCCACTTGCCTTGCTGTGGCAATTCTGCATGCAAAGCTTGGTGGGAGCATTTCTGTGTGGTCCAAGAGCAGCAGAAGGGCCTTCCACCTCCCTCTCCTCCACCCCTTGGTCACCTTGACCCCCTCAGCTGGACGAAGGCAAACACACAATCCTGGAAAGATCCTCTTGCCAGACTAGCACTACCCACCATGTCCACAAATACCCTTATCTCGCTGACCACATCAGCAAAGCTGGGAGGCAAAGCCTAGCTATAGGAAGGTTTACCTGAATTTGGCAAGTGCTACATAACAGCTGTCTCAGATAACCCTTAATACCCGATGCCCTTCCCAAACACCGTACTCTGTCAGCTTACAGTCAGAGTAGGGGGCACCTGGGCTCTCCTGTGCCTGGCCCTGCCAGGATGGAGGGAAGAGCCACGTACAGGGGGAATAAGGTGGCCCAGGGCTTGGACTTGGTCGTGATCCAGCCCCTCTCTGCATGCAGGCAAGGGCGCTGCAATGGACAGAGGAGCAATTCTGCCTAAAATACACTTGGCAGGCAGCAGCAACATGGAGAGTGGGCCAGACACATGATGTCATCCTTTTTATCATCCATAAATCTCCAGCTTTCCATACTCATAGCCAACTCTATGACGCGGTGGATCAAACTTTGCTAGAGAAGGAATAGGAGCCCACTTGTTATTTCATATGAAATAACCTGCGGGTCTGCCACAAGGGATATCAAACATTGTTTATCCAAATCTATAAATCTTGTAAGACTTAACATGAGGATTAGGATGTACCTTTGGTGCAGCCCCGTTACATATGCTGTAAGAGAAATAGCTTTGTCCTGAAGGGACAGCACTTGCAAGTTTTGAGAAACCAGTGCCATGGAACATCTTTCCTTCATATAAATACGGTCACTAAAGACTTGAGCCTTTAGCCCTGCTGAAATCATCAGACAAGCAAGTATCTATTGTATCCAGATAAGAATGATGGGGATGGATGTGCCAACCTTGAATTTTAGGGCCAGTTTCATGTATATGCAGCAGTGTAGAGCAGTTCAGAATAAAATGATTCAGGAGACATGAAAGAGGAGAAAGTTAAGGTGTGTCCACAAGCATGTATCTTCTTATTTAAGTATTTAAGTCTCATAGGACATAGCAAAAATCCAGGTCTGGCCAAGGTCAAAGAGCAGTTGAACATTACATTAAAAAATACCACTCGAACATGTTCTTCTCCATTGCAATGTATTACCTCAGTTTGATTGAAGAGTTAAAAGAAACATGCAACTTCTAATGTAAATGCAAAAATGCTGGTGAGCTGGGAGGCCTCAAACCCTCCAAAGCAAATGTGACAACCCCTGACAGCATTCCTAGCACAAAGCATCTGCCCCGCCAAAGGCACCGTCCTGGGGAGAGGCAGGCGTTTATCTGAGGCACAACCTGGACCTACAGTCCCTGGCATTCCCTAAATACCTTTGTGCAGAGAAAACAAGGGGCATTTCCAGACTTGAAATTGCTATCAGAGAGCCATGCCCAACTCCATCTCTACTGTCTGCAGCCCTCTGCAAAGTGCAGAGCAAGTGTCTCTGGGGGGGCTGAAGGAAACCAGCCAAGGACACTGCTTATCCTCCTGCCCAATATCCTCATCACAGAAAACTGCCTCCCTGCCGGTGGCATCTTTGTCTCTCCCAGAGGAAAACACGGTGTAGAGGGAGGCCAGGGTGAGAAGTACAGTTGGAAGCACAGTCGTATTTCCATCAGGAAGGATGGGCTAGGTCCTGTGCCTTCTGAAGGCTACAGCATTTTTGACATAAAAAAGTACAGAGGAATCAAGAACCTCATAATCCTGTATTGGAAAGACATGGCGGTAAAAGGACTTTGAAAGGACACCGGTAGGATGTGAGAGACAAGTCTGTAGTCAGTAACTACAGCTAGATTTCTGTGCATGGTTGAGCTCATAAAAGCGTACACCCAGTGCACATCGTTACACTCTTCCACTACTGACAGCATGGACTTCATATAATTGTCACTTCTCTAATTTGGCAGAGAACTGTCAATATAACTGTCTTGGAGCGCTTGTTGTAAAGATGAGCTCAACAGTTAATGCATAAAGCAACATTCCATATCTCCTAAGGTCCTGAGATCACTATGTATTAAAATATGGCCAGTGCTCAGCCAAGAATGAAATCCCAAGAAACTTTATGGGCTTTGTGTGAGCTGAATAGATAATGAATTCCTGGGGAAGGAAGCATGGCTTTTTATGGTGTAATGTTGAATGTGCACCTATACTTAGATAAAATCAGAAAATGCAACTGGCATTTAACTTAAGAGGACAGGAGTTACTAGTAGGTCACAGTTTTGGCCCTGGCAGGACTCAGGCTGTGACATTCGTGAGGATGGTTTGAAGGTAACATTTGTTCATATTAATGTGAGAAGAAACCATGTCTTAAACACCTTTTGAGACACAGTCATTTCTGAGCCAGCAACAAGAGTGTCTGAAAGAAAAATCACATAGTGCAATGTGGGACTTGTAACCAGAAGAATCCCACTGTGGGGACTCACCATCAGTGCCCCTAACCCCACCTCTATTCCTGTGGTGCCTTGTACTTGTGACTTTTGCACATTTAGTAGGAGTTTGCTAGAAGCTATTGGGAAGTCCAGGAGGCAGTTGTGGGTGTGGGGCTGATGTATGTCGAGTGTGGGGCAGGAGGAACAAGTGTCCTTGCAGCCCTTTCCAGACTGAAGCCTGATCCCTGCTGCTGGTCCTATGGGACTGGGCTCAGTCCCACCACCACTTCCATGCTTGCAGTCCCCAAAACTAAAGAAGAAATTCAGTTTTATTGTCCTTATTCACAATATATGCAAACTCAGCCGTGGAGAAAGGTGCCATACAAAGTACCTGAGCCTGAAGGTGCACTCGTATGTTTAAGAAGTTGTTGAAGGACTGCTCATACTTATGAAACTGTTACTTCTAAGAGGTTGCCAAAGTTATGGTTTGCACGGTTACCAACAACATAAATGGCAGTTGCATAAAAGAAATGTGACTTTGCAGCAGGACTGGCTTCCAGAGCTAACTCCTGTAAGCATTTTCTGACTCATTCAGTAGCCTCATCCTTGCCTGTTACCCTTGCCAGGCACAGTACATAACCTGCTTTCCATCTCCCGCAAAATCGGCAGAGTGATGGGAGCACGGGTGAGGCAAACATTGGAAAGAACAGGTGTATTGTTTGGCTTTTCCTGGGTTATTCACATCCATCCTGAGCTGGACTCTCATATACAGGAGCAGTCTTGCCTTTGAGCCAAAAGATCTGTACGTCGGCATAGACCGACATCAATATGTGAAGGGTATTAGCAAAATCACATTCCCATACTCACTTCAGTTCTGCTTAGTGGTCTTCCCTTCCCTCCAGGACAGATACCTTTGATCCCTGTTGTGTTTAAAATTAGCATGAAAATCTATAGTGTTTGTCCAGACTTTGCAGGAAAGGCATTTAGTGTCTTTTTTTCTGAAGAGCTGAGAACATTTTTCAGTACAGTGAAGGAAAAGATGATCTTCCAGTTCCCCATATGATCTCATGGCAGTTCTGCCTCCTGAACACTAAAATTAGGCTTCTCTTTGAAAAGTAACATAACATGGGCAACTGAATCTTCAATGGGAAATGTGTATCAACATTTCTTCCCCTGCAGCAAGGATGGAACAGAAGCTACCTGTGTTGCATGACAAGGTAAACTCCATCTCCATCCTACGGGCAGAACACTGAGGACCAAACCCAGACATTCCACGATCCACCAGCATCCCCATGCCCGATGCCTCCTGCTGGCACACAGTCCTCGATGGGTCCCTGCTCAGCTCCTCCTCAGAGACCCCAGCCCTTCTGCTGACAGGTGGAATTTGCTGTATAAGGCTCACGGCTTGCATTAGGTAATTCAACCCACTGATTTAGTCACCTGCCTCCCAGAGTAACCAGTTCTAAGAAAAATCTAGAAGCTGCTGTGATCATGGTTACCAGCATGCATAAAGTATTTTTAAAGGAGGCTATTTTGTGGAGGGAGAGCTACAACACAGTGCCACCATGGACAGGCAATGAATCCGTTCAGAGCTCAGGGAGCACAATACGAAGGCACTGTCTCACATGGGTGTGGAGTAGCAGACTCCCATCCTTGTGTCCTACAGTCACTACCAGGTTATGCCGGAGTAAATGCAGCGCCAATGTAAAGGATGGACGTGAGCATGTCTTGTAGGCAGGAGCCCGTGCTGGGTGAGTCGGTGCAGAGGCAGGGGCTGACGCTGCTCAGCCCTCCACCTGTGTTTTGTTACAGCACCCTCTTCCTTTGTACCTCACCGCTTATCTCACCTAGCATCAGTGGATATCCAAAGCCATGTTCTTAGTAAGCATGTGGTTTCTAAGGTCTAGATCACAGAATCTGTAACTATTTAGGCTGTTATTGTTGATATTTCTTAAACAGTGCATCTGGCTAATTCTCCGACCCTGTGAGGACTGGAGCTCTGTTGTTTCTTACTCAGGATGTTTACATGAACATCAAACTTACTGGCTTGTGACCTTTTTCAGAAGTATAGATTATTAGTATTTATTTATATCAAGGAAGTGCCTAGAATTTCTAGGCATGGACAAATGCTTAGCTTGGTAAGGTGTTATCCAAACATGCAACAAAATGATTCTCCACCCCCCTTCAAGTCTATGATCAAAGCAAAAGAGAAGAAAGAACAGGCACATATGGAGTATAAACAACATCTATGTACGACAAAAGTTTACTGTAAGAGTTGCTGGGTTTGATTGATTAAAGACTGTGAATGTAATTTTGAATGAAACAACATCAGAGTTAAACATAAGAATGGTTGTGCTGGGTCAGAACAGGCTGCTGAGCTTCTCCTCAGTCCCCTCCTCACCATCATGCATGATCTCCTTGCTTTTCCAGGTCCAGGCTCAATGGCCCCTTGGATGCCTTTGCTGGACATCTCCGTGGCAATGGCTGTTCATGCAAGAGTGACAGCACATTCCCATCTATCATTTCTGGCTAGTGCTCCACATCCAGAAAAAGTGCACTGTGACACCAACCCCAGAGGTAGCTCAGATCCACACACAGCTCCCAGCCCCGGCACTTGGGAATTGCCCCTGACCTGATTGACTGCGACACAGACAGAGTTTGACCAGTGTATTTTATATAAGCTGCAGATCACACTCAGGAGGCTGTGGCATACAACACTCTCAGAGGAATGTAGTCCTGTTACTTACTTATGTAGCAGCTCTGCAAAAAAAATAGTTTGCCTTCCTTCCTTCCTTCCTGGCCAAGCTGTGCTCAGTGAAACATCTTGCACCCATCTTTTGGCTCATTCACTTTAATCAGAGAATTTAAATATAGTAGAGGAAATGCAATTCCTCTAACACTGCTTCACTTCCACCAAGATACTCATGCATAAGAGATGCAGGTGTGCATTTCTGTGTGCACACATCAGCAGCTCTTTTGGAGGAAGAATCTAACTTCTGTTCTTAGTTTTCCATTACCATTGCGTCCCCTCCCAATAGGTTTCAAAAGTTAATAGAGCTTCTTCAAAATAATGATACTGTTCCCTTTTCTTGAATACTAGGAAAATCTGATACTCACAGTAATGATTTATTTGAAAAATCTTTCCATTCACCTACAGCTATGAGTAATACTTAAACATACTGTAAGATCATCAGTCTGCGACATCGGAGGCCAAATTCTTCTTTCTGTGATGTTTTGGGATGCAACTGAAGCTGATGAGGTTTAATAAAGACAGACATTTATACAAAGTGAGCAGTGTTGGAAGAGAGTGTAACAGCACTTCCAGGTGCAAAATGCCTCTCACCTGGGCACTCTCTCAGCAGATGCAGGTGGATGCTCCAGGGATGGAGTTGCTTACAAATATGGCACGCTCACGTCCTGCAAGTTTGAAAAAAAGTAGAGGTCCATTGCCTTCCTCTCAGGTGTTTCATTTGTAGCTGTTCATTTCCTTTCTTTTCTTGTAAGTGCCTGAAATGACATATTTAATTTGGAGTCAGAAGGAATGTTTCCTGCCAAACTAAGTGGACTTAGTTTGATTCTGCTTCCTTTTTAGACTACTTCAGTGCAAAGCCGAACAATTTTTTCCCTTCATCTGGCTGTTTAAATAAAAAGTCTTGACATAGCCTTATGAAGAACAAAAAGCACAGCCATGCCCCACACAACCAACAGCTCAAGTGCAAGAGGAGAGGCAGGACATGAGAACAGCCCTCTTGACTTCTCCTGTCTTTGCAGAGGTGACAAGAGTGGATGTAGTCTGTCCTGGTCCCCATACCTATGGCGAGTGCTATTGTTCTAAATGCCGCTTGCCTCGGGCAAGATGGACTTCTCGTACTTAATTCAATGATGAACCTTTGCATGGTGTCTGCCACTTTATGGGCACCTGGGATGAGACAATGACTTGCAAAACAATCTCATTTCAGATGTGTCAGAGATCAAAACAAAACTGCCCTACTGACTAAAATAAGGAGCGTCTTGGTAGTAGTTTTTGAGTTTCTTACATCTCAGTAGCTGCCCTGCATCGTTTCTGTACCTTAGAGCTTGACATTTAACTCCATCAACAGAGTTGTTTCCCCCTTACAGGTGAAAGTCAGCAATCTCAAACTAAAAGGATGTTTGCCTGGTGTAGTGGTGAGGGAGATACATCTCACACAAATACATGGCACCAGTTCTTGCTGCTCAGCCGGCATGTGTGTCCCATTCCCCTCATGAGCTCCTGTGCTTTTCTGCCTGGGACAAGTTTTCATTAAACAAGCTAAATAAACAAGCTGTGCAGAAAAAAACAAAAACAAAAACAAAAAAAACCCCAAAACCAAACCAAACCAAAACAAAAAACAAAAACACCCCCCCCAAAAAAAAAAAAAAACAAAACACCAAGACAAAACCCTGGATGATGCAAGTTGGACTGCAGTCACTGGTGTAGCACCCAAAGGAAATTAAAAGAAGACAGAGTTTAAGCCACTGAAACTGGAAATCCCATTACCTCTTCTGGACTGTTTCCAAGCAAATCTGGGCTAGATGGAAGTATTTCTCAGTTGGATAGATCACAGGTTTCTTCACTGGAAGGTTCAGGGACGCCAAGATGAATGACCTGTCTACACTGTACTGGCCTTCAAGGACTGGTTTGAGGCTGGTGTGTTTTGGCTATTGGCCTCTGTAGGTTCCCCAAAACACTGTTGAGCCTCAGAAAAAAAGGTGCTCATAAAAGAGAAGTGCAGAATGTGGGTGTGAGGCCCCCGAGAGCATCCCGTCCTGGTGGCTTGGACTTGCTGCCTGGAAGATTTGGGGTGCTGGTCAGGGCATTAGTTTAAATCTACCAAGTTTTGCACTAAGGTTACTACAAAGACTTCCTGGGCAACTGTGTCATCTCTGCAGTCACCAGAATTACCAAGGAGAAGTTTCCACCTCTTGGTTTGTGGGTCTCCAGACAGAGGAGAATCCTGTCTTTTCTTTCAGGCATTTGGAAAGAGGCTGGGACTAGTGGGTTATGGCCAGTTCAGCATACACACTCATTTCTTGCTTCTTGGCTTGTTCCAGACTGCTTCCTCTGGAAAACAGCTTTTCTAATGGCGAGCATCCCTCCAGGCTGCCTGTTTGATGTCTGTAGATGCTGCCTTTTCATCCTTCTGACCCTCGTCTTGTCTCCTCTGCGGGCCCTCTTAAACAAACCTTTGCCACCACGTGCTGAGGATGCCAGCATTGGATACCACCGTGAGGAAATGGCACTCCCTGAATGAACCAGCTTCATATGAGGGGTGGTGCCTAGAGTTGTTTAACACTGGCAGTCATTGCTCTGTGGTTCAGGTCCTAGAGTCTCCTCCAGCTTTGCCTCCCAGCAGCCTGGAAGACTGCCTTCAGTTTCTGGAGGGGATTTCAGATGTGGCAATTCAATTAATACACTACAGGGACAAATTTTGGTACAAGGTAAAATCTCATGTTAAATTCTGTAAAGTAACAAGAGTTTTCTAGTGGTGCCTTGAGATACTGGAACACGCTGTCTGGCACAGGGCTGCTGTGAGCATCACTTCTCAATTTCTTTGGATTATGTCAAGACAGACCGATTAGTTTTACCTGCAGCACTAGACATGTCTTCAGCTGTAACACCTCCTGACAATGTCCTAAAACATTTTCTCTGTGAAGATCCAGCTTTTGTTTTGCCTCTCTAGTTTTCATCTCTTGAGTGGAATGGACATGGTGCATGTCTGCAGGACCTGTCCATGGGCTGTCCAGCCACCCCAGTGTGCAAGCAGAATAACCTCCACCACTGTGAGCAGGAGAAACCCCACCGGCAGTCTCCTCATGGCAACCCTGTCCTGTGTTCCCATTAGCTTGTGGGTGCCTCTGCCCTGGTACAGGTGCCCTGGTGTGGGCAGAAGGGAGTAGAGCTTCCCCCCGAGGGTAAAACAGCTGCTCCCTCTCTTGTGCTGCACATCTGGAAGCACCCCTACAACTGCCCCAGCCAGCAATATGATCTCCTCCAGGCTGCTCAGGAGCAACACAGCCCTGTAGACTGCACTTAAGTGCAGGCAGCTCATAAAGGGCAATAGCAATTTCCACGGCAGTAACCAGTCTCATCTCTCTAGAGGAAATCCCCCAGAAAACCTTGACTCAGGGTCTGAGTGCATGGGGGTTTGGTAGAGGATGTGTAATTGCTACCAAAGAGCAAGATGGCTGGTGGCTCAGATGCTTGTGGCTAGAGGGGCAAATGGGTTGGCTGAGGCAATCCCCACTGATTATAGGGGTCTCTGTAATTAGGAGGTTAATGCTGCCCCAGGAGCCCAGAAAAGAAGCTGGTTTCCTGCAGGGGTCAGCAAGGAATTTCCCCCACCATCACTCGCTGTGCAGCACTGCGCTGCCTGGGGGATGTCCCAGCAGACAGGCACCTACCCCCAGCCTTCAGCCTTGTGACCTGCTGGCCAGCAGGAAAGCACAGCAAATGACGAGTGCCAGGCTCCAGCCCTCAAGGGGAACATCACAAACTCGTGACCACTGTGGAAGTGAGCCACTGGAAACCTTTGTCTTAGATCAGATACCATGGCCATGCCATTACAGAGCATTATCTGGACTGTTCCAGCAGTAACCACCCCAGCACTTTGCTGTGGCAGCCCTCGCGGCCCAGCGTTGCTTGGCTTGTGGTACATCAGTGCTCAAGTCCTCTTTGCAAAATCACTCTGGTTTACTCAGTCAGCAATTCCAGCAACCTCCTCTCCTTCTCTTCCCCTGGCCCTGCAGCGAGGCAGCGTCTGGAGAAAGTGCAGCTGAGGCAGGAGACAACGTTTGTCCCTCAGCTGCAGCGGCAAGTGACAGGCTCAGGCAACGAAGCTAGATACCTGAAGCCAAAGGTCTTGTTCATGGTTCTCCACCTTATCCTAGTCCTTACTAAGACCTGTTTTTGGGTTGGGAGATGACAGTGAGCAGGATGGGATGTGTTGTCTTTAGGACTTACTAGTCAGGTATAGAGCTATAAGAATGGGCAGATACACTCGATTATACTGAAATTTCATATGTATATATAAATATATCTATATGTACATAACTATATATATGTGTGTATATAGAAAAGATCTCTACAAATGGCAAACCCATCAGTGAGCAGTCCTTATTCTTAAAGCATTTGCTGCTCCATTGGGATACTGTTTAAGGATGAGCATGCTAAGACCTTGGCTCAGATCACATTATCTATAAAGAAGTTGAACATTATTTTTCCAGCCTGTAGGTTGCAGTGACTGGCTGGGTTTTCCTCCTTCAGTGGAAGAATACTGAAATATTCAGAGGTCCCACATGAAGTGTAAATATGCCAGTTCCATTAACTCCCTTAATCATTACCACAGCATCAGCCTGAAAACACATTTGTCCAGAGGTGAATTTTTCCCTAATGGGATAAACAGAAATATCTGTAAGAGGTGCTGTGCCTCTGTCTCCTCCCGCAGAAAAGCTGCTCGAGAGCCCAGCAAGGACAGGACTCTGACGTGTCCTTGAAAGGGCCCAGTGACAAAAGCAAAGTGCTGTGGTGGCCGAGAACCTGGACCCAGCCAAAACCTGCCAGCTATTCTGGTTTACTTTCAGCGAGCACAAACCTGCCAGAGATAAAAATGGAGAAACATCCTGGGAGTCGTTGCTCAGAGTTCAGGTCTTCCCTTCCCCACACCCTCGGTTCCTGCGGGTCACACCCACAGAACTTTTGCCCCTTCCTGCAAGCCGCCATCAGGGTACGGGGACAGGAGATGCAGACAGCTCTCTGAATTGAAATGACAGGCAAAGACTTCTAACCACACTGCTAAATGCCCTGGTTTCAGTGCAATGACCTGTTTTTCTTACTAAATTATCTGTCCACTGCAGCTGATCACCCAGTAGAATTTCTCACATTTCGTGTTTTCTCTGTGAGCCAGGGAAGAGTTTGTTGTTGGTAACAATGAAGCACAACAAACCCACATTTTGCCTTAGGTAATTCAAGTTTGTACAGCCCAGTGTGCCAGTGAAATTTTTGACCTGCTTGACGGTTACGGTCCAAATCTTGGACCGCGACTCTGTCAAAAGGTGGGAACAAAATTCCCCTCAGAATACATCATCAATGCACTATTTGCAGATACTGGATTGAGACATGAAAACACTGTGGGATTGCTGAAGTATAAATCTCTAAACAGCTAAGGAGGAAAAATAAGTTGGAATAAGTTGCTGAGAACCAGTGGACGCACTGTGAGATATTACCCGAAAAGACCTGACAAAAGGGCTTAGCAGGCATTGCAATAAATGCAGAGGGATGTAAAGAACATACTTCAGGAGCAGCTGCCATACGATAAAGGCGCGTGTTGAATACAGTTAAATTGCAGGGTGGGCAGTGATTGAAAAGCCAACACTTTAAAAAGCCACATGGGCTCCAAGGGCAGGCAGGTGGAACAGGCTAATAACAAGACTTCAAAGTATCTGTATCAGGATTTCTTGGTATTCATGCTGATGTGTCTGAATTCCCATTTCAGCCCCTGAAGATAGATGTAAACTATTAGTCAGCAGATGCCATAAGTCAAAAAATACGTCTCATTCCAACACTTTGGCAGTAAGTTACAAACAAGTTTGTTGTATAAATGACATACATACATTCGTGTTCAAATTTTTTATTGCATTTAAAGTTCATTTTTTACCCTCGAATAAGGATTAGAGTGTGAGCACTTTTAAACTTCTGTAATAAAATCTTTTCCTAGACACACATTCATAAGTCCAGTGCCTGACTGAACTTTTAGCGAGGCTTCAGCCAACCCAATAAAAAAAGTTATTGGCCAAACATTAATGATGGATAGTATGCTGTTGATAGAGAACTTTTCAGGCAAAGCGGGTCCTGTTCACTATATTGTAATGAGAAAGGCCTAGAAGTCCAGTTGCTTGTTGAAGTGTTCATACCACCAAACCACCATGCCTCTGGAGAGGACATCATCTGTTCAGAAGTGCCACGTTTTCAGCACTAGAGCTAAGAAACCTCTAGGCTTTTTTAAGACTCATGTTTTGAAGCAACAGAAATAATTTTTTTTGGCAAGCATTCTCTCCAAAATGTGCAGATAATTCCTATACAGTAAAAATGAACGATAAATTTGCACTGTACCGAGAGGAAAACTTATAAAACAGACCTTGCTGAGAGGAGCCAAGCTAAACGTGTCTAACACTCTTCAGGAACCTGCCCTGCTTCAGCTCCTGTTGCCCAAACCGCAGGGTGGTGCTGGGTTTGGCAAAACCCTGAATGCTTACGCTGACAACCTGGTGACTCCAGATGCACTTGGAAGCCTTTTCTCCAATGGGGCCAGAGGCTGCTCCCATCACACAGCTTTGCCTGTAGAGCACCACATCTATAGATCTACAGGGTCATACTCTGACTATTTCTAAAATCTCTAGCGTACTTTCTCTGGCCAATTTCTTCCCTTGCCTATTGTCTTTCCAGGTCTTCATACCCCTTCAAACCAAAAAAATATCCTCACGCTCATCCTCCTTCCAGCACCTCCAGTGAGTCTCCACCTTCCCTTTTTGCTTCCTTCACAGACCTCATGTCCACTCTCCCAGTGACTGTATGAGCTCAAACATCTGCCCAGGTCTTAGATGCTCTACTGAAACACTTCCTTATGTATGATAGTAGCCCTTGTCTGGCCTCTGGCAAGCTTATGTCTTTTCTTCCTACTGGGTGGCACGCATCAAACCAAACCAAGCAAACCTGCTTTCATGAACCAGGTGAAACTACAAGTTTCTCATCACTTTCTCAAGCAACCAGAACCAGTTTCTCTCACAACCAGCATTGAGTTTATCCTAAGGGTTCAAAGCAGAGATTTTTGTGGAGTTTAAGATGTAAAGTGAAGAGTGTGAGGTCTGAAGTCCCATTGCCAGATGTTTCCACCATTGTAAAGAGGATGGAGGACACACAGCTTGTTGCACAGCTGCAGCTCTGCTGAGACCTGACCCACCTGCTGCTGCACTTTGTCTCTGCAGTCATTGCTGAGTTAATCTGAACCATCTGGCTGCTGCCATCTTCTAACAGCCGCACATTTTCTGCATATTTTCTTGTCATTGCCACTGCTTTGTTCCGGTGTCTTTGAGAAAACATCTGCCCTGAGGATTCCCCCTTTTATAACCTCTTTAAAATATGTCACCATCTGGTCGCTCTTAAAATCTCTTCCTTGATCCCATCACTAGTGACTGGCCCCTCAATGACCTCCCATTTCATAGCAAGGCGCTTGAGCAGGGACATTCATTCCTTTGCTTCACATCGTACAGTATTCTGTATCATGTTTTGATCCAATGGTTTATTCAGTCTATAGCAGAGAAATGCCTCTGCTTTAGCAAATGCCTCTTCTCTTGGCTGTCAAAGGCTCTCTGCTTCTTAGCATTTGTAGAGTGTCAGAAAGCAGACCCCCACACAGTCTCTCCCTGCACCAGCCTGGCTCCAGACATAGTCTTTGGGTTCTGACATCCTAACAAACCATTTTCTCCACTGCCCCAAAGCCCATCTGCACCAAACATCCAGACACAACAGCTCTTGAATCTTCACTGCTTGTTTTTCCCCTTTGTCACCTTGTTTCTTTAACTCCTTCTCTGCTGGGTACATGCCATACTGTTTTGCTGCTCCCGAGTGACACCACACCATGTGCTGTCTCCATTTACTTTACCTCTTTTCAGCCTTATTTGGCTCAATCAGTCAAAGCCAAAAGTGTTTCTTTTCAGCACCAGCAGGATCCACAAGAAGTTCCTGTTCCTCTCCCTTATTGCCTTCTCCAGTCCAGACTCCTAACTTGCCTCTGCTCTCTAAAACCCTCATGAGATTCTTGCCTTGAGATTGCTTTCTCCTTCTGCATGATGCATCTCCCGATAAATCCCTATTTCTGCAGTGACTCTGCCACTGAAGACACAATTTTTTTGACTGTCTTAGCTCTCCCTTTCCTCATATCTGCCCAAGGTTCATATATTCCATAAACCAAAATGTCACTTCATTTTTTTCTACAGGTACAAGAAACATAACAGTACTATAAGCTCCTACTGCTATAATGGCCTTCGATTTTTAAAACCTCACCAGATACTCCCCAGTTAACTTTATGGTCTTCATCTTTAGTTGAATGCTATTATGCATTTCTCCCTCACACCGGTTTGCCAGTGTTTTTCACATCTTTCTGCAAAACAGTGTCTCATTTGCTCATGCTTCTTAGCTCCTCCCTCCCTTCTTGCTATCTTAATCACATTACTGTGATTACTCTGCAGCATTTTGGACTCAAAGACTGGAGGGAATATTCCCTGTCAAATGTTAGTCACATCAAAAACTGGCCCAAAGAGACCCAAGAGTGACTGCTGCTGCCCTGCTTACCCTGAGAAGCCCTGTCTGTGGAGATGGCTTCTTGCTTCCAAGGAGGTTCCTTGAAAAATAATTTGGTTTTCAAGACAGGGGCTGGGCAACAGAATATTTTCAGATCCACTTGAATGGAAAGCTGAACTGAAATAGTAGTATGTGGAGGTAAGCTGTCTGTGGGACTTGACACAGTGGTTATGATTAAAGCCAGTGTGTGTATGACATAATATAAGTTTCAAGAGTTACTCTGCAATGGATTTTACTACTTTGCTTTCCTCCAGGCTAAGCAGCTTTCTTCTGATTGCCAAACATGGCTTTGAACATCCTGAGAATCTCTGGCATGGATCTGGGATCCCAAGAGGACCCTGGTAGGACCCTACTCTGTAGACTGCTCCTCTCCTCCATCTGTGCTTAGCATTTGTCTGGTCCAAAGAGCTTACCCTCAAATGTCTTTCTAAATGCCTTCTTCCTAATTAGTAGTGGACTGCTACACAAACATGTATCATCTGGTTACGCAGCTCTCATCTTTACTAGATTTTGTGCTGCCTGTGCTCTTGTGGGTAAGCAGCACCAATTTGATTTTGCATGAAGCACAGAGCTGTTGTAGCCATTGCATTGGGAACTTTGGCTAATTCAACAGGCACAAGACCACATATATGTACTGGGTGATGATCCATTTTGTACTACTGTTTGTTCTTGCAGCTCACATCAGCTCACAGCAGCAATGGCTGATTTGGGGCAGAAGAGGTGTCTTTCTGCACCTGGGAGCCCTGCCCCAGCAAGCTAGCTGGCCCTGGTTAAGGAAAGCATCGCAGGACGTTAGAGACAAATTTTAGCATCTTAGAGACCCAGAGAAAGTTACTTCTGTCATTGGACATTATTTTTGTTTGTTTGAATGCAGCATCCTGGAGCATTACCTGTGGGACTGTCAGGATCTGAAACTGGAGTCTTTGAGATGCAAAGAAGAAAGCGGTCAATTTTTTTCTTTCCTTTTTTTCCATTTGGTTTTAATTTATTAAAATACTTGTGAACCTTCCTGGAGATTCACCAGGAATAATTCCACAGGGACTAATACTCATCATTTTTCTGGATCCAATTAAATCTAACATCCACTGCCCTCATCACTAACATATGTTAAACAGAGCTAAATATATCATCTTATTGTAAATTGCATAAAATTTGGCTTCTTTTGTTTTTCTTCTGTGGGCACTGATATCTGTTTTCTGCTCTGAATTTGTCATCAATAAACCAGAACTCATCCAGAGAGAGCAATTAACTGCATGTATAAAATAATCTATCAGAAAATGTTACCAAAGAATGTCAGCAGGTGGGTCCCATGGACATTACAGAGAGTTACAATCATTTCTAAAATGGGGAAAATGTTGCAATTCCCGCCACTGTTCACTGCACAACTTGGCTTCTAAATGCTGGCAAACAGAAATTCGGCATTGCCAAATTTTGCAATTGTATCATGAGTTGCTGATACTGAACTTTTTAATGAAGTCCCCACTCCTGAAAGCATCTGGATTAGATGAAAATCTCGACTTTCATTTCTTATGAAAACACTGTCTTTCTAACCCATATGGTTAGAAAACCCTGGCAAAACATGGGTGTCATCTCATCTAGTTTTACTGTCTGTAACTTAGACACCTAGTACAAGCAGGTCATCTGCTCTACTCTACAGTCCATGAAAGAGGCTGGTACCTCCACAGATTAACCTGCCCCCCTCTACTCACTGCCAGCTTGAGCTGAGCCTGTATAATAGCTCATGGAGGTGGAAAGGACAAGACTGCTCTTCCTAGCCTGTGCCCACACTCGCCCTCCTTTGACCCCCCCAGCAACTTGATTCAGCCCACAGTAACTTGTTTCAGCTGAAATCCAGCAGTGGAAACAAGAAGTTTTGGCCAACAAAGATCAGCCCAAAGAGTGTAAAGTGGAGCGGTCTCAGGTGGTGACTCCTGGGACATCTGAGCTGCAGCCCTGCTGTGACAGCCATTTACCCCAACAGTGGAGAGAGTGACAAATCCAGGTGGCTCTGTGGCCCCACCAGCACCCCAGCATTACCTCTCCAACAGCTGACCCCTGGTCAGGTCTTGGCCTGAACCCCCCAGGTGGTGCTGGGTGCTGCCTAAGCCATGAAAAGCATCGGTTGCCCAGGCAGAAAGCTGTGAGCGAAGAAAGAGTATGGAGCTATGAAGACAGCTGAGCCAAACTGGTCTCATTGGTGCCAGATGATACAAAAGAGGGCAATGACCACAGATTGCGACTTAGGAGATTTCACTTAACATTAGGAAAAATCTTTTCCTCAGGAGGCACTGCAGCAGGTCCCAGGTATGGGATGTGCTTCCCTACCTTGGGGGTTTCCCCAGGACTCACCTCTTTGTCAAGAGTGGGTCTGGACTAGGTGACCTTCAGAGGTGCCCTCCTACCTGGGTCTGGAGGTTTTGTGATGTCCTCACCCAAAAGGAAGTGAATTTCCCATGTGTGGTTAAGCCAGCCCTCCCCAGAGAGGACTCGGCACACTCTTAGGGTGCTGCCGGGAGTCGGCAGAGAGCCTCTGTTTTGAGAGGCATTAGCTGTGCCCCATGTGCTGATGCATGCTCCATTTTAATACTCCCCTTTTGTCTTCACTTTCTTACAGCAGCTGTGAAATAAGTCATAATGTTTTAAAAGCTCCCTTCAAAAAATGGTGGTTGCTTTTCTGTTTTCAAGAATCTTTTAAGTCCAGCAACATCCCCCAGTCCATCTGTCTTTCCCTCTTTCTCCATCTTTTTGTGAACATCTCCATTGTTTTTGCACCCCATTCCCTTCCCTTCCCTTCCCTTCCCTTCCCTTCCCTTCCCTTCCCTTCCCTTCCCTTCCCTTCCCTTCCCTTCCCTTCCCTTCCCTTCCCTTCCCGTTCTGGTTTTCCATTCTCCAGAAGCCCAGGGGGGGTGCTCTCTCCTAACAAAACAGGGAACTAGCTATATACAAGGCATTTTCAAAGGGCTAATTGCTCTTTCCAATTCTTAGATGGGTCCAATATCCAACATGTTCTCCCTTTGCATCCCTGATGATGGTGCTTACCCCTCCCTAAGCAGGGAAATCCCTGTGCTCATGATGTGAACGTGGTTCTTCCACCAAAGCTGTAAGTAACTTTAGACTGCTGTCAGGCGGATCAAACACACCACCCAAATGGTAGCCATGTGTTTTGCACCAGGAGGTGCTGGTCCATTATGATCCCAGTACAAACAGCACTCACACTCTGTAAGGTATCACTTAAAATGTTATTTATTAGAGCTAAGACTATAGGAAGAGAATAGTATAGATAGCCTTATGTCCCTTTTAGTCACTGGTAGCCTCAAGCAGTGTATCATTGAACAGGACTCCAACCCATGCACTGCACGCCATGTGCAGACCCCATCCACAGCAGAGACTCTCCCCTTTCAGTAATTTGAGCTACTACAGGATTTTCTTACAAGGAAACAGCTCTACAATGGTCTGTACAATGGTCTTCTGGTCAGGATCACACCACCATGTCAAGCAGAGTGCCATACGCTAGTGAGAGAGACGAAAAACAAGAACCAGCAGTCTGGCTAAAATGAGTGCTTAGCCTGGTAGAGACTCAAAAACAATAAGCCAAATGGCAACAAGAGTTGCATAGATAGGATTAGAACTGTTTATATCGCTGCCAAAAACTTTTATATCCCCAGAAGGCTTGTTAAAGATGGGGGAAGTTTGATGTTGGCTAGAAATATTGCGTTAATAGAGGGAAATGCAAGTTCTGTAAAAGAATACTATTGTGTGCTACACAAATTTAATAAAAAGCTATTTGAAAGACAAATACAGTAGTGTATCATGGGTGCAGTAGAAGTGACTTTGAAAGAAGTCACGGTTAAGAAAACCTAGCACTTGCTCTCACTTTCTAAGACAGATTCAAAAAATTCCCCAGATATCCAAAAATCTGTCCCACAACCCATGCTGTTCGGCAGTGTGGGGAACACTGGATTTCTGCTTCATGTGAACCATAGATGCTCAAAATACTGCGTTTAAAGAAAAAATATGGAAGAAGAAAAATGTCACCAGAACACAGGTAGCAGGTGGCTAGCTGGACACTAGAACTGGAAAGCAAACCAGTCTCTCTTTGGGTTAGAAAAGCAGCGGTGCTGGTTTTGGGGTGGAGCATTTGAAACACCCCTAAGCATCTGCTGCAGAAAGGATGCAAGGCTAGGAGTAAAATAAAGATTTTTTTTTTTAAGTCAAAAATTGGTAGGAAAAAGCAAAAAAAAAAAATCCCATCAATTGCACTAAATCAACCAGCTTTCCTCAGGAACAAGAACTTTTTCTTTAGGAGCCCACTAAGCCATGGTGTAACAGAAGGGCCAAGTGCGGCTGAGAGAGGCTGCTTCACCATAAGGAGTTCCCAAAACCTCACCCGGCACAGCAGCCAGTGGCTGCCTCCCACGGTGCTGTACCTCGCTGTCTGGAGGGGCTCTTCAGCATGGCAGGAGTCCAGCTCACCCGACCCCCTGTATTGCGGTGCGGGGCCCAGCAGCACCCTGCTGGGGGCAGGAAGCCTTGAGAAAGGTTGAAGGAGCAAAGGCAAGAAGGAGCAAGGCTGTGGCACAGCTGAGGCAGGGTTATGGCACACCATCTTTCTTGGTTATTGTGATAAAGTCCCACCACTCTGTCTACAACCTGGGCTTCACTTTGGACTCGGGCTTTTCTCCAGGTCTCCCCACCTAGGCCATTTGTGTCTTGCACCTGCAGCGTGCTGACCTGTACATCTGGACAACTCCTGTAAAAGCAGTTTCTCACTGTCTCACATCTTAGAATCATAGAATAGTTTGGGTTGAAAGGGACCTCTAAAGGTCATCTAGTCCAACCCCCCTGCAATGAGCAGGGACATCTTCAACTAGATCAGGTTGCTCAGAGCCCCATCCAACCTGACCTTGAATGTTTCCAGGGATGGAGCATCTACAACCTCTCTGGACAACCTGTTCCAGTGTTTCACCACACTCATTGTAAAAAAACTTCTTCCTTATACCTAGTCTAAACCTACCCTCTTTTAGTTTAAAACCATTACCCCTTGTCCTATCATGACAGGCCCTGCTAAAAAGTTTGTCCCCATCTTTCTTATAAGCCCACTTTAAGTACTGGAGGACTGCAATAAGGTCTCCTGGGAGCCTTCTCTTCTCCAGGCTGAACAACCCCAACTCTCTCAGCCTGTCCTCATAGGAGAGGTGCTCCAGCCCTCTGATCATAATTGTGGCCCTCCTCTGGACCCGCTCCAACAGGTGTATGTCTTTCATGTGCTGGGGGCTCCAAGGCTGGATGCAGTACTCCGGGTGGGGTCTCACGAGAGTGGAGTAGAGGGGCAGAATCCCCTCCCTTGACCTGCTCGCCACGCTTCTTTTGATGCAGCCCAGGATACGGTTGGCTTTCTGGGCTGCGTGTGCACATTGCCAGCTCATGTCCAGCTTTTCGTCCACCAGAACCCCCAAGTCCTTCTTGGGATTGCCCCGACCCAGGTGCAGGACCTTGCACTTGGCCTTGTTGAACCTCATGAGGTTCACATGGGCCCAATTCTTGAGCTTGTCCAAGTCCCTCTGGATGGCACCCCATCCCCCAGGTGTGTCAATCGCACCACTCAGCTTGGAGTCATCTGCAAACTTGCTGAGGGTGCACTCAATCCCACTGTCTACGTCATTGATGAAGATATTAAATAGTACTGGTCCCAATACAGATCCCTGAGGGACACCACTTGTCACCAGTCTCCATCTGGACATTGAGCCGTTGACCACTACCCTCTACTCTGGATGTGACCATCCAACCAATTCCTCATCCACCAAACAGTCCACCCATCAAATCCATATCTCTCCAATTTAGAGAGAAGGATACTGTGGGGGGCCATGTTGAAGGCCTTACAGAAGTCCAGGTAGATGACATCCATAGCTCTTCCCTTGTCCACTGACATAGTTGCTCCATCATAGAAGGCTACTACGTTGGTCAGGCAGCAGTCACCCTTGGTGAAGCCATAAAGCCATGCTGGCTGTCTCGAATCACCTCCCTGTCCTCTATGTGCTTTAGCATAGATTCTAGGAGGATCTGTTCCATGATCTTCCCAGGCACAGAGGTGAGGCTGACAGGTCGGTAGTTCCCAGGGTCCTCCTTTCTACCCTTTTTAAAAATGGGTGCAATGTTTCCCTTTTTCCAGTCACCAGGGACTTCACCTGACTGACAGGACTTTTCAAATATCATGACGAGTGGCTTGGCAACTACGTCAGCCAGTTCCCTCAGGACTCTGGGATGCATCTCATCAGGTCCCATAGACTTATGCATGTTCAGGTTCCTCAGGTGGTCATAAACCTGATCTTTTCTTACAGTGGGAGGGACTTTGCTCCCCCAGTCTCCATCTTGCAGTCCATCCACTTGAGAGGTGTGGGGTGAGAAGTTGCCAGTGAAGACTGAGGCAAAAAAGTTGTTGAGTACCTCAGCCTTCTCCTCATCTGCTGTTACCAGTATGCCAGTCTTGCTCATCAGGGAGGGTACACTTTCTTTGACCTTCCTTTTCTGGCTGATGTACCTGTAGAAGCCCTTCTTATTATTCTTTGCATCCTTTGCCAAGTTCAGCTCCAGCTGTGCCTTGGCCTTCCTGATCCCATCCCTACACAACTGGGCAGCATCCCTATGCTCTTCCCAGGATACCTGTCCCTGCTTCCACTGCCTGTGCATTTCCTTCCTGCCCTTTAGTTTGACCAGCAGGTCTTGACTCATCCATGCTGGTCTCTTGCCTTCCTTTCCTGCCTTCTTACACCTGGGTATTGAGAGCTCTTGCCCTCTATGGAAAGTGCCCTTAAATATTTGCCAGCTCTGTTCTGCTCCCTTGTCCCTGGGGGCAGTTTCCCAGGGGTCCTATTGACTAACTCCTTGAAGAGCTGGAAGTTTGTTTTCCTAGAATTCAGGGTCCTGACTTTACTCTTCGCCTGACCCATATCCCTCAGGACTGCAAACTCCACTCCAGTGCATGACTACTGCAGCCCAGGCTGCCTCCAATCTTGACATCACCGATTAGCTCACTTGCGTTGGTGACCAACAGGTCCAGTATCGCATCCCCTCTGGTAGGCCTGTCTATTACCTGGCTTAGGAAGTTATCCTCAAGCCATTCCAGGAGTCCCCTGGATTGCCTACAGCTCACCATGCTACTTTTCCAGCAGATGTCGGAGTGGTTGAAGTCCCCCAGAAGGACGAGAGCCTGCGAGCGTGATGCCTCCGGTAGCTGGGGTAAGAAGACTTTGTCAATAGGCTCCCCTTGATCGGGCGGCCTGTAGCAGACACCAGCCACAAGGTTCCCTTTGTTGCCTTGGTCTCTGATTCTCACCCATAAGCTTTCAACCTGCTCGTGGCTATTCTTCAGAGACAGCTCTTCACACTCTGTCTGTTTCTTGATGTAGTGGGCAATGCCTCTGCCCCTCCTTCCTCGCCTGTCCCTTCTGAACAGCCTGTAGCCATCGATAGCTGCACTCCAGTCATCGGGTTTGTCCCACCAAGTTTCAGTAATGGCAACTAGGTCATAGCTTTCTAGCAGCACGGTGGCTGTGGAGGGCAAGGTGGTGCCCACATAGATGGCCAGGAGGGAAATGAGTTTAGCCTTTCGTTCCTGCAGGCACAACATTCACATTTGCTCAGGAAATATTGCCAAGGAGATCTAAAAGCCCTTCTGTATTTCTAACATTCAGTCAGGACCTGAGACTAAGAAACAGTAACGGTACCCATCTTCAGCTGCAAAGGAAAGAGCTGCCCCAGCTTTAGGGGGGGCATTTCCCCCGTATCAGGGGGATGGGGCAGAGAGACCTTCACGATACCCACATGGGGCTTTTGGTAGGGAGCAAGGAGGAGGACAAGCCACTGCTGGACAATGAGCAAAGCTCATTGAATGCTTTGAAGGGTATCTTCATAATGTTTTTTACATTACTTTGCTGGCTGGACGGCAGCACAGAGCATCTGTTTCCAGCTACAGAACTGCTCATGGAAAATACTCTGGCAGCTGTAGAGGCTCCCTTCCCCCTCCCCGAGGCCTCCCCCCAAACCGCACCAGCACTGGATTGCAGGCTCCATCGCTCGGGGCATTTTGCCTGTAATCACTGGCAATAGATTTATATGTGGAGTCCAATTATGTCCTCAAATTTATTATTATAATGGAGTGATTTATACTGCAAACAAAAGAACAAATGGGTCACAAGACTTGCCTTCCTGTGTTTCAGTTTGTTTCCCTGATGCTTTTTTTCTTCCTTCACTTTTGGGGAGCTGGGGGTTGGGGTTTTGTTGGTTTTTTTTTCTGCCAGAGAAGCTGCTTCATCATAGCTTGACTGTACAAGGCAAGAGGGAAGGGGCAGGCCAATAGGAAGTAGTGACTTGTTGTGTCTTGTGCATTTAATTGTTTTTAATTTATGAGCTGCAGGCAGACGGTGGCTGCAGCACATTAAAGTTTCTTTTGGAAATAACACAAAGGTTTTTCCCTCCAGTGCCTGAAAATTTTGAATCCTGAATAAAAAGTGTGAGAGAGTGCAGCCCAGCATTGGCACTGACGTAGCACCTACGTACAACTGATGAAACTTTGTCTCTGTTGTTACTCAGGGCTTTTGCTGCATGAAGGCAGCTAAGGGAAAGTACAAGAGCTCCAATGAAATCAGAAAAGCTGATGACAATGGATGCTTGCTCTGAAAGTGTGTACTCCCTTTCACCCTGTGCAACACCATCTCCACATCCGCTTATCTTCCCTGAACTGGTGAGAAACCTCAAAGGAAAAAGAACAAAGTAAAAAGAAACAGGATCTTGGAAGAGAAGAAGAACTGCTGCTATGAATAAAGGATGCCAGATGGGAAAATCACTGCACAGAAATGCAATGTGAATCACTACAACAGGAATTATGGATCTTTTCGTATACCTGGACCACAGAAGGCAGACATAGCTGCAGACCCTGTGTGTCAGAAGCCTGGCATATGTTATTACTATTACTAAATATTTCATCTCAGGTCATTTGGAACATCTGGTTCTGAAAAATCTCTGCAAGAAGACTGAGTAGCTCTCTGGATCTCACTGCTGACAATGGTGAAAAGGCAGATAAAACCTTTAACTCTGTTCATGATATGAGGAATCCACCATCAATATCTTTCCACACCAAATATGCTTGGCACAGGATGCTACAGGTATAAAAGTCTACTTGGGTTCAAGGGACAACTTTACAAATCCATGAACCAGAAATACATCAAGAGCTATTACATAGCACTTACATAGCATAGAAGGGAGAAGCACTCCCTTCTGGCTCAGACACAAGTTGCTGGAGGATGGGGAAGCATCCCTTTGCATTTGCCCCAGTCTTATACCATTCCCTGGCTTCCAGTGTGAGCAATGGTAGGGCACAGCTTGCTGGGCTGGGTGAACCTGTGGGTGTGTCCTGACCCACTTGGTTGCTCTTATGTTCCTGTAGATGCATTTTATAGCAAGTCTGGTCAATTATTGATAGATCATTACCACACCTCCTCTAAGATCTTCCTTCCATGAAAGAGCATCTCAGGTCTTACCTACACAGTAGTTTGCACTGGTGTAGCTACTAAGTGTTTTAATGAGTCTGATTCAGCCAATGAGAACTTGTACACAGGCACCCAGTACCGTAATACTGTATTCTGGTTTTGCTTAAACCATTTTTTTTTATTTTCAACAGATTAAAAGAAATCAGAATAAGCCATTCTTAACCTCCAGTAGCCCACACCTACACTGTCCTATCTGGGCACACCACCTAAAATACACAACGTTAATTAATCCCTGGTATTTTGCATGCAGAACAGGCCTTTCTTGCAGCTCCTTGGGGACGCTTTGCTCAGCACCATGAAACTGCTGCTGCAGTAGACAGGAATTATTTTTTGAGAGAATATATAGAGGTGATGTAATGCTAGGGTCTAGCATGTCACTCTGCATGCCACCAGGGTGACAGAAAGCCCCTCTCTGCTTGTTGGGGCGTGAAATACCTCAGCGTTGACACTCAGCACTCGTGCCTCAGATTTGAGCCTTCGAGGAGATGGAGAGCCATCTTTTCCCTGGAAAGGCTGCTTGGAGTAATGGGATGCCTTCGAGGCATCCAGGCCCCATGTGGGATGAGCACTTTGTTCCACTGCACTAAGAAGAGCAAACTTAAACTTGGATTTTGGTCTGGTTTGGAATACGAGTACAAATAGGAATTATACCCAACACATACTTCGCACCTTGCAGTGACAGAATGTGCTCAAAATTGTTCTTTCCATTTGTCTGTCCCTGCTTCCAACAAAATGATTCAACCTTGCACACCATTCAGAGTTTGAACCTTGCGGGGGTTATTTTACATTCACATGCTTCCAGAGATGAGAAAGTCTTTTGGCCACAAGGCCATACTCAATGTTTAAAACAAAATCATATGGAAAATAAATTGGGAAACTTGAACCTTTGAAAAGACAGTATTTAGAGCAGCTGGCTTCTAATAAAGGAGAGTGTAGAAGTTGGTAAAGATTCGTTGTATCCCAAACGAAGCTCCAAATTGAAGACAACCCCTTTCATAGTCCCAGTTTGATGTTAACCAGCCTCCTAACACTACAAGCAACATATACCCCAAGGTCAAGGCAACCAGCTTTCCCAGGTCAATCTGTTCACTCCACCCTTCTGCTCAAGAAAGGAAAGCATTAAAGGCCTCCTGGGCTGATCCCAAAAAGCAGGGCTGTGCCGGTCCACATCATTAAAGAAGAAAAAGTTGAGCAGCAGCACAGTTTTTGTTGGCACCACTTTGTGTAACTCACTCCTCAGCATTCGCTGCTCTGGAGCAAGAGCCCAGCCATTGCGGGCAGGCTGCTAGGGAGCCACCATGCGAGCCCGTGCCAAACGCACCGACGAGGGCTGGTGCTTTCGCCCATCGGCGGCATACCTCCATCCATGCCCTTGTCACCTGCAGGTGGGATGGCTGCCTTGCCCTCCCCCAGGCCTGCAGCTCCGGTGCAGCGGGGTCAGAAGCCGTCGGACGCTGAGCCACCTCCCTGCCCCGGGCGCAGGGAGAGGGGAGCAGAGCCCAGGGGTCCCTTTCCCACAGGCTGAGTTTCCGGGAGCAGCGCGGTCCCCATCCGGCAGCTCCCGCCAGCACCGCTGTTTTCTCTCCGGGCTGCTCTTGGCTTCCTCCTGTGCAGCTGTGCTCTCCACATCAGAAGGGACTTTTCAGAGAAAAGTGAAATTAGTAAAAATTAAGATAATTGAATGCATTTTGTTTTACCAGAGAGACTGTTTGTGGTTAGCAAATAGACATGAAATGTTATAAAATATTTTCTAACAGTACCCTATAGAGATGACTTGTCTGTAAAACATGAAATAAAACTGGCAGGAAACCACCACGCTGACTTAATAAAACATAACATTAACTGACACCAAAAAGCAACCTAGTTAAAAAGTAGAAAACTTTACAACCTCAGTTATTTGAAAAACACAGAGGTAGCCCAGCTATTAAATCGAATGGGATCATTAGGGTAATTTGCACTATTTGGTTCACTGCTGTTAAACGTGATGCCATGAATGCATTGTATTGGAATTTCTTTGACTCCGTGATTCTTCTGACTACTGCTCAAAAAATAGTAAAAGACTAACTGCCATTTTAAAACCACACAGTGTTTTGCAACACTCATTTAGAAATATTTCTAGCTGAGCCAATCAAGGCTTCAGAGTTTATGGGGCATATCTTCCCAGTGTGTAATGGTATGTACATTCTTGACATACTCCATGGCTCAAACTGGGTAACTGGAGGTACTGCCTGGGTCTAACCGAGGCCCTGGAAGCAGGTATTGTTAATACTTTCTGTCTTTTAACTGGGATTTTGCAAGAACATCTGTGCACGGAAAAGGTAAAAACAATAGTAGGATGCTAACCTAGAAGATAGTTATTTGTTCACACCTATATTTCTGTACTGATGTAGTCCATAGGAACCCTGAAAACAAGCTAGGTCTCCAGCACAGCTGGCCCTACACAGGTGTGAGAGAAATGCAGAGCCTGGGCAGGGTCTCCTCGGCATGCTGCGCTGAGCACCTGCACCAGGTGCATGAAAAAGAAAGGAAAAACAGACGAAGATGTTCTTAGCTGTTTTCTAGCTATTGTGGCCTTCTGGGCCATAGCTCTTAAGAGGCAGCCCTAAAGCACCTCTGAACACAAACAACAAAAACATCCATGTTCACCTTAGTCCTGGCTTAACCCCTTGTGCCACGGGGCACAGAAGAGGATCACGGTCTCTGCTGTTCTGCCTGTCATGAGCGGCTTTCTGGAAGATCACAGGGTGTTCAAACGGCTGGTGAGGTGGGATCAAGGTGAAATCACAGAGAGAGGTGAACATCACTGCTTGTGCTGCAAGCAAGCCCTTGTGATGCTGCAGCTGTTATTGTTTTACTTGCAATACCACAGTCCCAACTCTTGAGTCTTTGGGTTGGGAATCTAGGGTACCAGATCATCTTGATATGACTATCAGGAAAAGGCTCAGTATAACCTTACCTGAGGCGGCGCAGGATCCCAAAGCCTTGCTGAAAAGGCCGATCCCATAACTGGATGGGTCCTGACCCTATTCCTCTCTATTCTCCTCGCTGTCTGAAGTGTCTCTGTTTTATCATGTCTAATAGCACAGTTAGTCACTTGTTCACTTTTAGGTGTACAGCTCCCCGGGAAGAGTCAGCAATTTCCCCATCTCTTTCTAAAGACAAGCCCAGCACACATTGGGGTGTCAGGGACGCTTCCAGCTGCCTCTTCACCAGGCAGACACAATACTTGAAAGACACCTCGTGTGCAACAACAAATACAGCTACTGTAAACTTTTTTCCCCAGTACCTACAGAGCCACAGAAAGAGAGAAAGGTGGGGAGGGTTTGTTGGTGGCGTGTGTTTTAAGAGTGTCTAGTACCATGGATTATAGCAAGTAACTAAATCTCCTGAGTGGTAAAATAATATAAAGAAATTAATTAGGAGAACAAAGTAATTATATGGAGTAAATGTATATGAGCAATTGATTCAGCCATCCCCCTTAAATTCTAAAGTGGTGTGCCACTGTTCTAAAAAGAGAAGACTCCGAATGCCAACATGCAAAGATTTAATATGCTTTTTCCCTTAGGCTAAACTAAAGAAAAATTGGCTGCACTTTCCTGGGGTTAACAGCAAAGAGGTCACATTTATCATCCCGCCACTTATGTTCAAGAACTAGCAATTTAACTGTTCCTAAATGGGTTGGCTTGGCCCTCCTGAAAGTGCAGATGGGTTGCGGTTTATATGCAATCTTATCTGCTAGAAGTGACTAATACTAGAATAACACGGCACTGTGATCTCGGCATTCTGGAAAGCTGGTGAGATCCTAGCCCCAAATTCTCCTGCTTAAATGCTGCTGGTAATTTCAGCAGTGTTTGTGTTATTACTATGATTTATGTATATAGGTCCCAGATAAGTTACCCACGAAGGAAAAAATAATTGACAAATTCTCCACTAGCCTTCTGAGTTGTTTTTTCCCCTCCCGGGATCAAAATTTCTTTAGAAAAAAGATGATTATTCTCTCCCCACAGCTATAAATTCCTCAGCCAGCTCCTCTGTTACCATGCAGTCTGCTGGGCATATTCCAGAATTATTTCTGAAGTTTTCTCAGACTTCCATATAAGTCCAAAAATTCCACAGTCCTGCTCCGTGCCAGCATGACAGCCGACCCTTACTGCTTGGTATAAATTTTTGAAACACCCAGTTCCGCTGATGCTGAGCAGCCAGTTCCACTGATCGGTAAATTAAGGACACAAAATCCGCATAGGACTTTGGGCAAGCGCTGCCACAATAATCACACCCGTCTCTCCAGCAGCTGCAGTGCTTTGTAGCAAACCAACCTGCCCCAGAAACCATGAGGACAGGAAGCATCCAGCCATCCCCGCATGGTCTCGTGTTGATCACCTCCAGAGAAAGTGGTGTTGTGGGGCAGTTATAGAAAAGAGAGGGGGGGAACCCCAATATCTGTGCAAAAATACATGAATGGTACAAAACAAAATAACACTCCTCCGCTGGAGGCAAATAAATCACTCCCAGGCTCCAAGTCAAGCGTGACTTGAAGTGCTTTGTGAAAATAGATGCAGCGTCCTCAGCGTGGTGGCGGTCATGGTGTTCATACCGGGACCTGGTGTCCCAGGCACGGCCTGGCTCCCACGCCTGCCATGGGCTGGAGGTGCAAGGCAAGTGTCTGCTCGTGGCCTGTGCATCCCTGTTCCTTGCTAAAAGAGTGAATTAGCCAACAATAACAGTGTTTGTTTTGTTGCCATCTCAGTAGACGCTCTAATAGTGCTAATAGGAAAAAGAAACCTCACCAGAGAAGGGAAAGGTCAGAAGGCTAATAAAATAAATGCAGCTATTGTGCGTTCACTTGGCAATTCATAAGGGAGTGTGATTTTCTTTTCTTTTCTTTTTTTTCAGTAGTAAAAGAGTCCGCTGACAGATCCAAAATGAAATTTCAGCTTTCACACAAGGTTTGTTACTGACAGCCACGTCATGGCAGAGTCCAGAATTTTAGAGATGTAGGTTTTCACTTGCTAGATTCCCCCCTCATTTCATTTCTTTTTTTTTTTTTTTTTTTTTTTTGAGTTTTTCTTCCAATCAGTTCTGGCTATCAAAGAGAAGCAGTGTCATCCACGAGAAAATGTTGGCCAAAAAGGTAATTTTATGCCAAGAGCCCTGTATTGTTCTTGAAGGGCACAGCTGGCCAGCTGCTGCCCTTTTTTAGTGTTGCCCCGCTAGGTAACTCATGGTTGTTTTATCTTTAAGCTTGTGAGTGTTCCTCTGCCTACAATCAGACACCAGCTGAAGTGTTTGGCTGGACTGGGGCTTTGAGTCAAGAAAACACAGTTTGATAAATGGTTTACTCCTGAGCACACTCCTCTCCAGCACTGTATTGACACCATGGCACTGCTGGATTCAGGGACCCCCATTCCTGTGTGTCTAAGAGGACACATGCACATGTGTACGTACACATATATCCTCTGTATCTGAGAGTCAGGAACACACAGGGCTGGAATTTGATCCTCTTAACAGCAGCAAAATCACTACAGTGCTGGAAAAGATGTCCCCGTGGATAAGGGATTTAAATGCAGCTGCTGCCCCTCTCTGGGAAGGATGCCCCTGCGCTCCCCTGCCTTCCAGCAAGGGTCAGGCCTCTGAAGCAGCAATGGCAGGCTGGGGCTATGAACATGTGGGCACCTCGGGAGGATCTAACCGGTATCCCAGTGCCTGCCCTGCATCCAGGCAGGACACACGACCGAGGCAACATGTCCTCCTGCGCTGCCAGACCTTGGGTCTCCTCATAGTCAGTGGAGAGGGACAGCCACGACTCCAAAGCAAGGCAGCTGCTGTAAGGCGTCTGAACACAGGCCACAGTACTAGAAATAGCTGATCACCGGCACAGCAGGAACTGGGGGAGAAAGTAGCCTGAAAGGCTGCAAGATAAATTGCATGGCCACACTTAAAGAGTGCTGGTTTATTCCCAGGAACCAAGGCAGAAGGTCACCTCCGCAATGAAATTCTCCCAGGTCTGCAGAAGGTTGCAGTCGGGATGGATCCTGCCTTTCACGTCGGCCAGCACGCTTCCCTGCTATGGACTCCTACACAGTCGTCAGCTGAAACAGCAGCATCTGCAACTTCCCTAACAGCCCAAAGAAAAGGCCTACTTTAAAAATCTATCAAACACATGAGAAGGCTCCATCCTGACTTTGTCTACAGCAGGCTGATGCAAGTAAACACCCAGCCCTGTGCCCTGCAGTGGAAGGAGGCCAGTGTTTTGGTGGGATACACTTGCCTTCCCAGAGTACTAGAGAAGAAATACTAGAGAAGAAACTCACCGTACTAGAGAAGAAAGAATGTCACGCCAGCCATCCCTCTGCAGCAGTGAAGCTTTTCCCTAGGCACTATGTTTGTTGTTTTAAAGGGTTCACTTTGGGGCTTTTCACGTCAACCGTTACTGAAGTTATGCCATGATCCCGAAAAACTACATTTGTACTCTATCTAGTGTACATGTTTCATAGGTAACAATATATCCTGCCTCAACTTCTCTTAACTTTACTTCATTTCTCTAAAAAACAACAGCCTGAGATTCTCCACAGAGTTAATGGGATGCTGTGGTAAGTAAACAGGGGATTAAGCATCACTTGCAGGCGCACTCTCTGCACACAGTACTGGTGAAGGCAGGACAAGGGGAGCTGTAAGTACCAGGCTGACAACCATGCATACAAAAGGATGCTGGAAAAATGAAGCAGGTTCACAGATCAGCTACAAGAAAAATCTCATCTTTAGTTGGTGCCCATGTTCATGCAATTAGTGACAGACCATATAGGAGATGCCTTTTGGCAGCTCAGTTAAATAAAGCAAAGCATGGGAACATGAAACTGGCTTGTGAACATCTTAATTAAGTTTTTACTCTACAGAAAAACCCATTGCTCACCACATATAACCTACCTTCTTGGCAACGTGAGTCTCCTGCCTACCTTAGTACTGGAACTCCTTAGTCTTCCCATGAGAGTTTCCTATCCAAACTCCTTATTCTACTGGAAAAAAAAATATTATATTACATCAATGTGATTCAGATGGGGATTAGTTATTGCTGTCTCTAAAACAGGGATTATCTTTTCTTTTTGATGCTCTCTTGTATCACATGGGATTGGTTGCCCTTGGAAAACCTGGTTGTTCCATACACTTTAGTGCAGAGGCTCAGACTAGCCACAGGGTTACTCGCATTGGTAAGAGAGAGGCAAGGATTTGATCGAAGCTCTTGACTTCTGGAGGGAGGGAGAACTCAACTTCTCATCTGGAAGAAAGACAGGAAGAGTAAAGAAAATGACATGGGAATTAAGAAAGGAAAGAAAAATATATTAAATTTACCAGCTTTAAAACACAAAGAGACACTGTGATCACCCATTTCATATAAATTCCTGCATAAGCCAGGCCATGACATGATTGATTACCTTCAAACAAATACATGGTTAGTTCCTCTACAGCTGTAATTACAGGTATCTTCAGAAAAAGAGCATTTACTTGCACGCCAATTTAGCTGTATTTTACCAGCATCACCCATTCACCTTTTGGGAATACATTCCTATACCCCTTTTCAGATGCTGGATGTGAATTCTTGTGCAAAAATACCTTGGACATGGCCAATACATTCACTAGAGAACCTCAGAAGAATACAGGCTGTCCCAGACCTCTTTATTAGAGAACACATGCTGGTACTCAAACTTCTTCTAAGT
Organism: Platalea leucorodia; assembly: GCF_965183815.1. Lineage (NCBI taxonomy): Eukaryota > Metazoa > Chordata > Aves > Pelecaniformes > Threskiornithidae > Platalea > Platalea leucorodia. The sequence goes on along the minus strand of NC_138825.1, from coordinate 53,524,460 downwards.
CAACATCCCTCAGATGAAGAACTGTCTCAGATTTTTCTACGAGCCCTCATTACCACAGTGGTATTTATGGCTGTGCCTTAGGGGGAGCAAGCAGCCGCCCTAGTCTGTCCCACGCACAGCCAGCGGTCCCTGAGCCCTACTCATACAGAGTGTTCTTTTAATACGAATTTCATCTCAGGCCAGGGGTTCAGGCAATGACCTTCTAGACACCACCACAGCCCCAGCAATAATTGCTTGGACAGAATTTTATGTCACGTTAAATTTCTTGACCTTAATCTGTTAAATGGTACCGAAAGAAGAGCGCACAGCCCATTTGCTCATAGCTGTTCTAATCCAGCCTTGTCGATCAGACATTCACAGACCGTCGTCACGCTGGATGGGGCCCCCAAGGGCTCCTTCAGTTCCCAGTGAAAAAATACAAAACACTTCTCAAGATACTCAAGCTTTCTCCAAATACATACAAATCTAATGTGTTTTCAGAAAGCAGTAGGAGCAGGAGCATTTTTCTGGTCTCGGTTGCTTGTGTACCTTCTGAAGTATATCGACATCCTGTCTCTTAAGGAAATTGCAACTGAAATTTCCCGGAAGACTTGTGAAGAATGAAAGTTTTACGTGCTGGAGACACAGGACAAGACCGGCAGCCAGGAGCTCATGGACTTCTGCAGCTTTAGAGAAGTGTTGAGACTTCCCTGATATAGAGATCACTGAAATGCAGCTGACTTCTTACTCCATGACACTCCTGGCTATTAATAACACATGTGAACAATTTAACGTAAATTGGAAATAAATGTATTTCTTCAGAATTTAGACCTCTACATACTGACATCCCAAATTCACCTGTTTCTTGAACTCATTTTTTATCAAAAGTTTCACTAGCTTCAGGAAAATTTCACCTGAACCTGGGCCAGTTTAATTTTTTGATTGCAATGCCTTGCTTGGATTAGTTCCAAACCAAATTAAGTTTATCAGTCATTCACCGTAAATGGGATCCCCTCAAAGCTTGCAACTCAAAACCAAGTTCAGAGAACAAAGGTCGCATGCCAAATTTGAAGAAAAAAATTCACCTGGCTCTCAGCAAACAAAAACATTTTGCAAAGGAAAGATAACATACAAATTAATCATTTTAAATGCAGAATATATATTTCATGGCAATTTCTCATTGCTTTCTACATAATGCCATTTTCCCAAAAGTACCACATGATTATTTGCCAGCTGTATCAAGCACCACTTCCATTCTGTACCATGTTGCGATACTTCATCCTACTAGGAAGAACACAAGAAACTTCTACAGTCAATTTTGCTTGCATTTTTGGCCACCTTGAACGATGGATGAGCACAGTATTGTGAAACTCCTGCATGTCCTAATAAACCAGAGCATCCCTTTGTTTAATGGAAAAGTTGAATTTGATTTTTATTTGGTCACACAAAAAGCACAATCCCTGTTAAAGGCATATGACAAAGAGCAGAAAACAGTCCACAGAAAGGTTATAGGAAAGCGGTAGATCTGCCTAAGTTCCCACCAGAGCAATGCCAGGCTGGACTCCAACAAGAATGAAATGAAAGCAGGTCACTTCAGCGTGACAGCTCTTGCTTTTGCCATGTATTTGAGTCGATAGCGTACCATGAACAATAGTAGAGAGTTCCCAGGGAAAAAGATGAAAAAGACTTTTTGTTCAAGAACTGATTTTTTAATTTTGCTGGCACGACCTGCACAGTTTTAGAGAGCACAGGAAGAAGCCGGGGTTACCATTGTCTGTTCCCTTCTCTCTTTTGCCACGTGGCAAAGAAAGTGACATATAAGGGATTATTTTCTTCCTATACAAATAAATATCATCTCCTGCTGGAAGGGCTCTTCCCTGCCTATGTCGATCACGTCTTAACAGACAGCTGTCTCCTGGATTCATCCAGCTGCCTGCTCCACCTGGGTCATGGTGATCTGGGGTGTGCAACTGCTGTCCATCAGGGAAGCTGGATGTTTCAACCTGGACTGTCTATATGTCAGACAATAAACCCCACAAGCAGCTACAGGCTCCGCTGGGAACATTTTCTTTGGCAAGAAGGAGCAACTACCTCTAGGAGAGCAGAGGGTCCATACATATCTTAAGGCTGCTTAGTTTAATGTTAGTTGAAGTTGAGAGTGAAGGTTATTGTGGCAATAGGATATTGTTTGGTCTAGGTGGTGCCTGTCTTTTATTTGCTGTATTTTCCTTAAAGATCAATGTTAGCAAGGCTGAGGCATTCTTGATAATCCTTGACTGCAAGCTGAGAACTTGACAGATGAGGTCAAAGGAGATGATGGGTTGTTTTGGGTGGATGGTGGTGGTACTAACTCCTGTGGGCAGCTTTTAATCTTCACCAAAAAAACACTGTAACAGATAACCAAATAACTGCCTTTCTACAAGCACATTTTTGTTTTGTTTTGTTGTTTTCCAGTTACATCCTTTTTCTGATTCCTTGTTTTTTCAGAAAATTTTTAGAAGTTTCTCAGCATTGTCAAGAACAGCACAGAAATTAGTACAAAAGGCAAAACAGAGGCTCTCTCCACTCTCTGCCTCTTCCACTGCATTTGTTTTTCTGGTCAAGGTGAAGGATAAAACCTGATCATTTCTCCAAGAGAAGCTGAGGTTGTGGTGCTTTAAAAAAAGAATGTGATTATCCCAATTTTCAGCCTATAGTCTTTTTTTTTTGCTTTTCCCTGAAAAAAATAACATAAAAAAATGGTGCTGTGACTTTCCAATAATTCTCTCCTTTTGATCTGCATTCTTACAGGTAGTTCTTTCTTGTTTTTCACTTATTTTTGATGTTGCTGATTCCTACTTGATGCTATATTTAATTTTGCACTCATTAACATAACCCAAATGTCACTGCCAACTGCCACCAAGACATTCATTCTGACTTGAGATGAACAAATTCATTGTGAATCCCTTTGAAAAAAAACCCACTCCACAGCCTAAATATCTGTAGAAGATGAAGTCTATATTTGATTGTGATGAAAATCAGTAAATCAGAGTTCTTGTTTAGCTGCCGTTACATGTTCTCTGACTCAGTCAACAAATTTATTTCATTCCTGTTCCCCTTTCAAGCCAACAGAAAATAGTTTCATGGAGCTGGAAAATGCTTTGGGCAACACTGGGGGAAGCAAATAACTTATTTACTGAATACAGGGTGTTGACTGATTCAAAATGTCTTGCCAATTCATCCGAAGTCACCAAACGCTTGCAGCCAGAAAGAGGATGTGGGGCTCAATTAGTGGAACGAGACCATGATGAGGGCAGGTGGCTCCCCTCGAGCAGCCAGGACACTGCCTGCAGCATTTTTTGGAAATCCAGAGTCTCCCTTCTAGGAGAGGAACTCGGAATTCATCACCTCCAAAATGCTCCTGGCATGGCAGGCAGGGCACTCTGGTGAGAGGTGCATGTTCAAGGTCCACTTCAGCAGAGGAAGAATTCAATGCTGCTCTCCTGCATTTTGGAGGAGTGTCCTAACTGCCTACCCGGAGAGCAGCGGCAAAGCTGCAGCACCTGCCTCCTCCCTCCTTGCATGAACGGTGCTGCCATCCCATCCTTTTACATTCATGCAGAAATAAATAAAGGGGGGAAGGCCGAAGGTCTCATTTCCTTGGCAGCGGGGGGGGGATGACGATGTGGGGGGGGACACGGGGGACAGACAAAACATATTTTTCCTGATTTCAGTTCAGATGCTAACAGGAAGCCTTCATTTTTTATGACATTCATAGTGCAGGACTAGCATTTCACCTCTACAATACATCTGGGTTAACTGGAAGAGCAGTTCCAGCCCAAGCAATAGCTTTTTAAGACCAAGGCTTCAGCGATGAAGCAATATGAGAAAGATACACACATACTGCCACTTGGATTAACCTGGCAACACTTACATGTAAACAAGGTCTAATGGTGGACACCTTCTGCCCTTCCAACACATCGTCAGCTCACGCTGACACGTGGGGCGAGTTCCTCTCCAATGCTCGGTTGTACTGGGCAATCAAAGCATGGAAACCACATGAGCAGAGATTACACGGCCTCTTGAGTCTGGCAGCCAGATGTCGGATTGCAAGAGTGAGCGTAACCAGATGGTTTTTCTGCCGTTTTTTCTCCAAACACCCAGAAGAGGTTAACAGAACGACACACACAGAGATAAACTTATGATTACATTTGCATGTTTAGACATATACACATATTAGCCCCTTCAAAACTGTAATCCCTAAGGATCCGTAATTGGACAGCACAGCTAGGATTTTCAGATGCCAGGTCCAGCTCAGACTCTGCAAGAAGCTCCAAGCAAGCAACAGCTGGACTAGGACTTCTCCATATCGCTGCCTCGACAGTGGGACCAGCCCGGGGGTACAGCCCACAGAACCCCTCTGACGCTGGCTCCAAGCGTGCTCCCGGGTGCAGCACAGGGGGACAGATTCTCAGCTGGCCACGGACAGCTTTACTCTCTCCTACCCGTGCAAAGCTGCCCTACAGTGAGCTCTTTGGGATTTGCCATAACAAATACAGCAGGAGAATCGTTCAACTGTTGTGACACACGAGCTGCTGATGCAAAGGGCTCAGGCAAAGGAAAGAGGGCTTTGATGGGATAGTCCTACATCCCAACATAAGGTAGCTCCTTGGACACTTCTCTGGGGCCACAGAGACACACTTCTTTCTAATGAAGCTGACATCAGAGCTCACTGGAGAGAAATCTGGGTGGGTCAGCCCAGAAATCAGAAGATGCAGATGTTACTTTCAAGGACCAGTTTCAGGGCTGAACCCTCATCATGAGCCCACACCTGTATCCATCCCACAGTGTCTATGCCAGACAGCCACATCCGGAACAAAAGTATTTAGTTCCATTTAATAGCCTGTGCTTTCTCCTATACAAAACACAGGTTTGACGCTCACACACAGAATGTGCGTGGCACAGTCCCACATCAGGTGGAGAGAATGCATTTAGGACAGCAATGAATATCAGCAGATGGACAACAACAACCAGCACTTAACTGCTACGACTTACGTTTAAGATAAAACAAAATCCAGGAACAACTCCAGTTCCCAGCTAGATAATACAGAAAAGCAGCAGTCCTGGCTCTGAATTGCTTTTAACTGACTCAGATCTCATGAAGGCAAGGGGAAAACTCCCATTGAAGCTTTTGACTCTCAGACAGGCCAATTCCAGTTTATTGTTCCCATTTTATTTAGTTATGCAAAAAAGCACCAGGCCCTACACTTAGCTCTCAGAAATATTATTTCTCCATCCCCCAAAAAATCCAGATGAGAGTTTTAGTTTTGCAATACTTATTCTTTCATAAGAAAAATAAATAAGCAGAAATACATGAGCATTTCTTCCCTGTAAACATCAGCACAGCTTATTCACATTAAACCCAAGGTCTTTTGAAATGGCTCAAAATCTTAAGCAGAGGTGGGGGAGCCCAGATGGAGCAAAAGGGTAAACAGATTCTGACACAAGTTTCTCTCAGTGTCTTGGGAAACGAACTCAAACACTCAAAGGGCCCAAGAGCTGAGCTCTTCTCCACCAGAGGGGCAGGCTGACCAGGTTTGTGTGCATCTTTTATGGGAGGGAGAAGTTGAAGACGGTCTGATGATGCACCCTTTGAATGACTGCGTTTCCCCTCCTCCCTACAGCCTCCAACTCAACACAATTCTGCTTGAGGGCTAAGAGTGGCTGGAAACTTCCCCGTGAAGCATTTAGTCCAAAGACAGATCCATAGATACACAGAGAAGGAGATCTTTCTGAAACACTACCTTGGTGAGCCCAAAATGCTTTGTTTGAAACAGCTCTGTCTGCATGACCTTTGGAGAAGCCCAAGGCTCGAAGCCCATGACAGCTGCCTTGACAGACAAGAACATCAGACTTCCCCAGCAGCTGCAGGGCCTGGGGAGCTTCTGGATTCCTGGAAATACTGACAAGTTTTCAATGCTGGCCAGTTTTGACCACAGCCAAATTTCAAAATTCCTGCAAACTGAAAGCCCTTGCTTTTAGCTACCTCAGATCCGAATTTCTAGAGGCATAAATAGAGGTGGCAATATTACCCATTCCTGTCAAGGCCAAATACTGAAATAGAATGAGTCAGCCCTTCTCTGAATTGTGGTGTTACCTTCAAATCATGAAAATTAAATTAACACATGTTCTTCCTCCTTACCTCCTGGTTTGCAGACCACTGACATGCCAGTGATAATCTTTGCAATAACAGTGTGAAAGCTTTTAACCTTCTTTTAAAAAATAAGGAAAAACAAATTCCTGTGCAGTAATCTTCTGACACTGCCCATGTCACAGAACTCATTGATAAAAATAGCTGAATTACCATGCTGCTTGCTTCTAGATCTGACTTCTTAGAGCTACAGTTCTATTGCCAGTAGCATAAAGGACAAGCCCTTAAGATGCAAGCATTATGGAGCAGCCAGTGGGAAGCAACCCAGCTACAAGGAACTAAAGCACAGCAGCACCTGCTCTGAAGGAGGTGGCCCTCAATGAGGGACCTCAGCAGAAGTAGGGAGAAGCCAGGGAAGCAGAGACTTGGTTCCTCCTCAGAAAAAAAGGTGGTGAAAACAAGAAAGGACTAGGGAATTGTAGTCCAACTGAAGACAGACCTGGACTTTTCAAAGTTTTTACCTTCCCTAGCAGGGCAAAACTCCCCCCGAGGAAGTCAGGTTCTGGAAGTCCCCAACCTGTCTGCAAACACCTAGTGCAGTAACCAGCAAATTTTGCATGTTTCCCCAGGGTTTTGGAGAGATGAACACCTTCAGAAAACTGTCATTTCTTCTGCAATTTTATGTGCAACAGGAGCCCACAACTACGGGACTGCCAGTCATTTCACATAGCCCTAATGATAAGACTTCCCAAGTGCTGCACTGTAGGGAGTTTTCTCCATTCCAGGGATTTGCCACCAACCCAGAGGGATGCTTAAAAACACCGCAGTGGGACACATCTGTCCGAGCTGCTTCAGCGGTGTCACAAGCCTACGTGAGTCCACCACCAGCTCTGGCAGGTCCAGGCAGCAGGTTTGCTGACTTGCCTCTGTGCTAATTTGTCCATCCATCTCGTGAGGTGAGAAGATCCAGTGAAAAGCTGGAGTTCCACTGGAGCAGCAACAGCCCTGGGAGGCAGCACAATTTTAACTCTAAACCTCCGTGCCTCAGGTAGCTGGCTGTGTGCTCTCTGCAGTCTTGGCTTAATTATAGCAATGTAACAGACTTCATCCCCTGTGGTTAAATCTCTGGTCTTTGGGCTTGAAAGACCATTCAGAACATCATGGACATTGTATGTCCCTACACAGACATAGTTAGAGCCTGATGAGGCAGCCAGGTCGGAATCCTAGAAGCATCTTCATAATTAAATTAGGAGTACCTTCCTCTAGCCTCTGCCTGCCTGGCTTTAGTTACAGCAAGACCTATATTTGACTGTACATATTAAAATAAATTTTCTTCTCTATAGCAGCGTTGCCTCCTCCCCACATACTGACAGGTAGCCTCAGTGGCAGGGGTGACTCTGGTTATTTAGAAAGTGGAAGCAACAGCCCAAACAGTTCCTCTCCTGTGCAGTGAGAGGACACAAACTGCTTCTTAACCTGCCTCTTGGAAATTCAACTCGGAAGCCGGGCTGACAAGAGCGTACAGCAGATACACACCCCCACCTAGTGGGAAACGCTCAGCTCTGGCTCTCTGGGACAGGAGAGGCTTCAGCTCCACAGTCAAACATGCACCTACCACAGACCCCCAGAGCAGCTTTGCTTTTTGAATCAAAGGGGTAAAAACAGCTATGATGAAATCTGAGGGTATTACTTGTAGTCATTAAGCAGAAAGCACTTTAAGGAAAGGCAGGTTAAGCCTACTAAGGTACCAGTATTTTATCCACTTGATATTAGACACGACTGCAAGCACAACAGCTTTGCTTTATACTACTGCAATGATTAACTTCTGCAAGGTCAATGCAATAGGCATGTAATATGTTAGCAGAATGGCGTAGCAGCACTTTAAACCTATTTTGCTACACTAGAGAGAACTAAATTCCTGAATGCAAAACGAAGACAAGTAAGTCTTGTGTAAATAAAGAGGTTTTAATATGTCTGTAAGAGCCTATCAGCTCACAAGCTGAGTCACTGACTTTTTTCTGGAGACAGTTTGGGGTTTACTACTACTTTTTTTTTTTAATCATGCCCTAGATAAGGGTGAAATAATTGTGAGGTGGAAAGTAGAAGCTGGAGGAAAAAAGTCTCTTTTATCTATTTCCACTTCTGACTGCTCAGTAAAGACATCTCCAGACCCCTCCTGTTCCAGAGCAAGGTGAAGGTGCCACCCTCCGGCTTGCTGGGACCGGCCACCGCATCAGGCCCACGACCCGCCACAGAGGGACAGCGGAAAGACCGCAAGAGCTCGGTTTGGCTGGCCTTCAATTACTTTAATCTTTTCTAGTACAGAATGAGACATGCATGCTTTGCAATTCTTATTAGCCTTCAAATGTCTTTTACGGGTCAGCAAAAAATCACAAATGTGCACTTGCATTTCGCAGCAGCGTATGGCCCTTTGAGACCCGATTGCATCTGTTTCTGAAAAGAAGTTCAGCCACAGAAATCTGTTTGTAGTCTGCAAACCAAATTCTCTAAGGGCAGCAGCTTTGCCACCCGTAAGTATTTCTTACGGGATCACCCTGATGCACTTTGTTCTTCCAACTCATAATACATAATCATTTCCAAGAGGATTTGGGTTAGGTACTGCACTTTTTTCCCTTCTTGAAAATAATTCCAAGTTCTTGTTTTAAGATATTGTGGTCTACACACAAATTAACTGTGTATACATACATGACATCTTCATAAGCAAGAGTTAAGCAAGGACCGACACAAGCTAGGCTCAGGGGGACTGTCAGGATGCAAGTCTTCTGCAACTCTTCTGTTTGGCCCAGGTCAAGGGCCAATTCAGCTAGCACTGAAGTTAGAAAACCCATCATTGCTGTCACGCAGATCAAGTCTGCAAGTAATTTCATGCTCATTGATGAGAGAGACCCTGCACAGTTCAGGTTGAAGACAACTTTACACACACAGCCACTATTTTTACTGTTGGGGTCAGGAAGCTCTTAGGTAGAACAAATTGCATTAGTAGTTTAGTTTTTGAGTAGGGGGTCTTAGACTTGTCCGTTCAGACAGGGCACGTGAGATTGGCTGTACTTATTTACCTTCCTGTTTCTCAGTTCATGTAGGGTGAGACACACGCGCCCACCTCCACAGCAACTTCTGTCACGCAAAGCGCTAGTTCTGAATAGCAACGGCGGTTCCAAGTTTACTGTCTAACACAGACTAGTAAGAGGTTTATGCACTTTCACCGCCCCGAACAGTTGACAGCTTTGCTAGCAGACTTGCTAAATTACAGCCACGCACTTCAGTTCCTAGTGTCACAAAAACCACTAGGACTTTTTCCAGATTTCACAGAAGTTTGGAGTTAAGACACTTTAACCAAGCCCTTCCTTCAAACCACACAACTAACCTTTGTTTGTCCTTTGTAGTTGTCCACCAGAACAAGCATTAAATCATTTTCATTGCTTCAGCGTTCCTACTATTTGCCTTCAACATTTAGTAAATTTTCATCTTCCAGTTCCACAAACATTCCTGTTTGTATAGAGCTTTGGACTTTCTACATTCAGCCTTAAAGACAGGACACAAGGCATCGGGACAAGTTCACCAGCTGACTGCAGGCAGGAGATGAGCAGAGCTGCTTCTTAACCTGGTGCACTGCAGAAATGGAGCCTTACCAACATCTGTTGGGTCTCACACTACTGACTTCAAAGCCTCGGCAAGAGCCGGTCCTGCTTGAGGAGCTCTCTGTGGCTTACCTCCTCAGCGCCTTAGCTCGGCTTAACTCAGGCCTCCTCCACAGCTTAAGCACTCCCTTCCAGAGCATCAGTGTACAGGCACGTTGACCCCTCTGTTCGTTAAGAGCACGCAGCACCAAGAAGGTGCCCGAGATACGCACTATGGCACTCACCAACAAAGCCCTGCCTCAGCGTCCACTCGCTGAGGAGGAGCGCTCCACTGGGGGTTTTTGATCTCTGCTATATGGTATTTCACCGTACCATATAGTCTTCAATAAGGGAAGAAAAAAGGACTCCGCTGTTTCCTTCATCTTCAGGCAGACTCCATGGTAGACACAACATGCCTCCTCTGTACTTTGGAGGTACTTCTGGAAAGTAAGAAGCAAAGGATTCTCTTCATATCTGAAGCACCTGCTCCTCCTCTAAAAAAATGCCACTGCTGCACCCCCACTCAATTCACCTTATCTGCAGGATTTCAGTACGCTGAAGTCTGAGACCTAAAGCCTAAGTATTGGCCTTTACTAATCCAGATACCAACCCAACTTGCTTAAATTAAGCTTTATATCTATAGCTAGCTACACGTGACTTACAAGTTATGATAAATACTGGTCCTTTCTCCAGTAATTATCAACAATATTAATCAAATCTATAACCAATATTAAGTCCTTAAAAAGGATTTGCCTCAACAGTCTTGCAACAGGTATATTGTGGGCTACCTGATGTATTTTGCATTAATTTAAGCATTCTGAAGGAAACACACAAGGAGAGAGGCTGTGAACATTAAGTTAGGAAGATGGGTTTCAAAATAAACAGATCACCCCAGTAAATAAGTACAGCGAAGATTTAATTTTGAATTGCCACTAGAAAGTATAATTCTCTCTGCCAGAAGCTTCTGTCAAGGAAAAAAAATCTGTGTGATGCTAGCGTTTACTCATGGAGAGCCAGGCTTCCTCTCTAAGAAGAAAAGCTGAGCATAGATCGTGACAGAGCCTTCGTTCACCAGCTCTCCAGACAGCAAGAATACAGACCCTTCGGGAGGCTTTTTTTTTTTTTAAATACAAGTCAAAAGCCGCCAGACTGATTACCAATAGACTTACTTTTCTTCTTCACTGCTCTCACACCCTCAGAGGAAAACCAAGGATGTGAGGGATGATGATACAAGTTTTAAACAGGATTACGAAGCAATCCAGACTTAAGCAGAAGCTCAAGCCGCATATGAGATGAGAACTAGGCCTAGAGAAAAAATATTCCACAGGGGGTGTGTGTGTGGGGGTGTGTGTGTGTGAAAAAAACATCAACCAAAAAACCACTTTAAATGTGAAATAAGCCATGTTTGCATAACTCACTTTCATTCACAACACAGATATCTCACCAGTTGCAGCTCTGGTTAGTGATTAAAGACTGTTCCTATGGTGGTGGCAGTTTCTCTCCCTGCACCTGCTAATGAAAGGCATTTCTTTCTTTATAAACAATTCTCCCCTTAATCTTACTTGATACTTCAAAACAGCAGCCTAGCAGTATGGTAATGTAAGCTTATTCCTTGTTTCCCTGAGAATCCATCCTGAACTTAAAGGAGCATACTAAGATAGCTCAAAGAAAACTTATGTGCAAGGTACTATGTATGTCCAGTAGCGTCCACTCTGAAATACTTGCAACAGAATTAGCAAAAAAAAACCCAAAACACACCAACAATTTCTTGTATTTTTCAAGACCTTTTGGGCATGCTCCTTTACACCAGACAGTACTTCATTCCCACGTCAAGCATTAAGCTTAATGTGTTCTAACTGCTTCAGGAACACAGCTACGCAGAGACAATTTATACTCAATATATACAGATGATCAGTCTCTTAAGTTAAAGGATGTTTTAGGATATACTTGAACAGCTAGCTAGCGCGGAATGAGTATCACATGCTGTCATTCAGTTCCTATATGAACAATGTCGCCTGACCCAGTACTGTAATCTCTTGCCCAAGGTAACACTTCAAAAGCTAGTGCATCAGTGCAATACATGAAGCTCTCCCTTAAGAGATCCAGGAAAAGGTAAGGATGACGGAAGACAGTCAAGTCAGGCAGGCACACCCACGCCTATTTCCCCTTTCATCCATCTTTCTAATTTGTACGAAAGCTCCATACCTTGTAGTACAACAAACTGCAAAAGGCGTTTCTCTTCTCCAACCATTTTCAAATCAATTAAGTAACTGGACCAGCTGTTACTAAAAATGAGTCTCTTATAGACAGTCATACAAGATTCTTCTTTTGAGTTTTATTTGTTTATAGCAACATGAACTACACGTTTCCACTTAGGTATTTTAGTGCAACAAGGAAATCCATTACCTCAATAAGCTTCAGCAAGGTGATCTGTTTCTATATGCAATGGAAAAGATTATTTAAAGTGTCTCCCTTCATTGCACAACAGTTTAAAGCTTCAAAAATCTAAGTAAATAGCTCTCTCAGAATTAAACAAGCAGACACTTTGCTTGATTATGAAATGCTTTTGTTGGATGAGCTAAGTGTTTTCTGCAGTAGAGCAATTCATTTGTAAGCCACAGGCACTACTACAAGAGTGGTAACAGAGTAGAAGTGGTGACACTTTAGTAGTCTGTGCAAGAATTCCACTCTACTTTTTGCAAGTTGCATATCTTGAAGATACATTCTCCCAGTTGATCACATTCCAGATGGCTTTCAAATAATCAGGTCTAACATTTTTATACTGAAGATAATAAGCATGTTCCCATACATCGATTCCTAGCAAAGGAATGAGACCTGTAGAAAAAAAAAAAAAAAGGAGGATAAATTTTGTAAATCTGTGAAAACATGCTTTACATGTAAAGTCTTATATTGCATCCTGAAGTTGTACCCAATTTCTGAGTCTTTATCTGCAGGAAGACAAAGAGTTCTCCAGCACATAGGTGCTTATTGCAACATTTTACAGAATTGTTTGCTCTCCACACACACACACATAATGCATAAACCAAAAGAGCTGGTTAAGATAAACACCTATGAATACTCTAGAACTGCCTTGAAGACATAACTGAAATGAGATACAGTAATTTTTGAAAGGTTTACATCTTTTGCACAGTTATGCAAGCATTTTCATGAAAAGTTACACCATGAAGGAGTCTCTTGCCATGCCAGTTTGCTTCCAATATTTTAATCACAAGTTATTAATTGTCTAATTACTTTCCTTGCTTTTGTGCTAAAATATCCTTCTCACTGAATTCTTAATGGGGAGTTTTCACTGGGGGGAGAGGGGTGAAATTTACCCACATTATGCTGTATGTCCCTATAATAAAATTATTCTTTTTTTTTTTTTCCTACTGATAAGCAATACACGGACTGCTGACAATTCCTTGTCGTTCTCTATGAATTCTGCAGAACATGTTTCAAAGATATCTGCAATAGGATCTGGACAAACAGCGACTGCGGGCAGGATTCTCACTGGTCATGACCTCTTCCCTCTGTCGAGGGTGTCCAGCCTGCCATCATCAATGCCATGTCACTCTAAGAAAGTAAAAATGTCTTCAACAGTGATCATGGTCAGTATTATGCTGCTTGCCTAGCTGTAAGATTTACCCCCATCCAAGGCTTATTTAACTGACACTCATTACTCTTTACCAATATTAAGGAAGCAGATTATAAGCCTTCCATTTTAAACCCAGCCTACATAGTGACAAGAGTTACCCTGTACACCTTCCCCTCTCCTGTTGCCTGGCCTACACTGACAGTTCTGTGAATAGCTCCTCTGCCAGAGAAAACAATCTGAAGGCAAGAGGCTTAATCTTCCTCGATACAGGCAAGCTACTCCAGTTACTCAAAAATAATCCAAAGGAGCTTAAGCTAAAACTATTGTCTAAGAGAGAGCACTTTCACAATATGCCCCGTCTATTTCCCCTTTGACTAGACAGACTTTAAACCCTACTGCTCTTCACGGTTTTTAAGTCCTGCTTTACAAATGCTGTTTTAAAAACTGCAACTCTTTTTCACTTCTGCTAGTAGTCATATTCAGTTTTCCAGCCCTATTTATCTAGCAATTTCTTCTCAGTATTTATCCACAAACCCCTTTTCAGATCTCATACACTTGCCTGTGAAATCTACAAAGAGAGAAGCAGAGGGGAAGGAAAGAAACCTGACCTGTTGTTCCTTGCAAAGGGTCTTGATTTGCACAAGCTGCTATTTGTAGGCGTCCCTGCTCTTTGTTATAGCCAAGCCACCCCCAGCCCGATCCTTGAACACCAACTGATACGGCTGTCAGCTTCTCCTTGAAGTTTGCGAAGGAACCAAAGTCACGCTTGATGGCTTCCATCAATTCCCCTTTTAAAAAAAAAAACACAGAAAGATCACAGAATGTCAGGTGCTTAACATCTTTCAATTTCCAGATATCACCTGGAAATAGAAGGAAAGAGCAGCAGAAGCATTTGGGCTCTGCAGGAAGTGTCTAGAGAGAGTAGTTGCATCATTAATTAATCAGCTCTGTCCCAACCTGCTTAAGGGGTCAAGCAGACTGGAAAGAAATTAGTGCAGTAGTCAAAGATGCTGTCTTCAAAGACACAGCCAGGGTGCTAACAGCAGGACACTCAGGCATTTACATTCTTGTCTAAAAGGAAAGGAAACACCACAGAGGAGGACTAGGAAAGAAGGTAAAGAGCTAGTTTGCATATCGAAAAGGGCAACACTAAGTGGCTGTGATTTCTTTGTCTTAATACAAAGAAACATTTGGACAGCTTTGATATCAATATAACGAACCTACACATAGTAAAAGGTATTTAACCACTTCCTCAGATTTTAGATTTACTTCTGCTTCTACAGTCAAGTAGTCTATTTGATATGGATAAGCAGGCTCCATGATTAGATCACTTCTCTATTATACAGTTAAGCTAACCTGTGCTAGGGCAAAGGGAACAGAAAGCAGAATTGTTTAGTGTAACAATGAACTGTCTAACTAATTCCTTTCCCCTACACCCTACCACACTTGTCGTTTTCAGATTTAAGTGTTTGCTCAAAACCAGAAGGCATCTATGCTCCTCTCTAATTAGCTTTCTAATTAGCATGTGTAAGAATACTTCATACAGTGCAATGCTGGAGAATTCTTCATTCTTCAGCCCTTCCACCTTCAGACAGATGGTCTTGAAAAATCTCTTGGAGATAGCTGCAAGTGCATCTTAAGACAGGCTTTAGCAGGCTTCCTACAAAAGCCCTGAACCATTCAGTTGAAACTGAAAGATGACATTTTAGGCTTACTGACTTTCACAGAAGCTTCACAGAAATTGGGAGACAAAAATCAAGGCTTTAAAGCATCTTTTCTGAGAATGTCATCTAAAACCAAGTTCTATCAGAAATGGACTGATATCAGAACTGCTTGTTGAAATTTCAGTTTCAAAGCTTCAAAACTTTATGCTCTAGTCTTAACTAGATCATCTTCAGAGCATCTTTGTACTTCCATAGTAGAGTCAAAAGTCACAAGCAGATGTCACCTATGAATGCTGAACTGGAGTACAAAGCACCTGAAGCCCACCAATTTACAGACAGGCATGTAAACCTCATTCAAAAATCCTCACGTTTATCACAACAGCTTTTGTGAGATCTGTATTACAGGGCCTTTGCCTTTCACTGCAGGTCACTTGTAGATAATCACTACCCTATCCTCCCAAAGGGGATTTCTTCCTTTAGGCTTTAACTGCTAGACTATCCCTATTTCAAATTGGAGCATAAATCCAGTCACTAGGTTGGGTGGTCCGCAGCACATTTCTTCCTTTTCTGTGAATCGAGTACATATATGGCAACTAAATTAGCATAGCTTTGGAAAACTATTTTCTCATATGAAGATGGAATATGCAGCAATAGCCAAGTATTTTGCAGTGTACACGATCAGATTTAGAAATTAAAAATACTTAGCCCAGGGCTAGCTTTTTATATTCTTGGCTTGCATCTGAAAAACGCTGAATTCCTCAAGACTGTGATAATTGTCATATAGACAGGCAAATTAACTCTGAAAAATAAAGATCCTTCAGACTCTTTCAAAGAGAGAAAAGATCATCAGTTCTACTGGTCAATTAAAATTGATGCAATAAACCATCATAACAAGCACTAACCTTTAGGCTCTCCTCCGCCAGTAGGAGAAAGGTTTGTCCAGAAGATGGTGTGATTGATATGACCCCCACCATTGAACTTCACTGCAGGCTGAAGTGACACTTGAGCTGTAACATCACCTAAGGATGCAGAAGATAAAAATACACGGATAAATAAAAGCATCGTCATCACCACAGTAGTCACCATGTTGCCACTAAGCCTCCATTGCTCTCCAAAATCTTTCAAGTCTTACTAGTCTATAACATGCCTATGGAAAAGATAAGGTTTATGACTGTTATCCGTATTTTAGATAGTCACTGACATAAACTACATTAGAGATTTCTTTATATTTGACCTTTTCTTATCCTGTAATGATATGTGATCTGCTAATATTGCACCTACCAGGCAACCCATATTACACATGTAAGATCTACTGCCATCCTACAGCAGAATGAAGCAACTCGTAGAGCCAAAACATTTTAAGGACCCAGCACTAGTAAATTGCTCAGTATTACCACTACAAGACAAGAACATTGTTCACCCATTAGTGCACTGATTTGCAAACCAAGAATTTTTAAACAATTTATAGGGCAAACAGTTTATGCTTCAGAGAAAGCCGATGAGTACAGTGAGCATGTACACGAACAAAATGTTCTTCTCCCTTCTATTTTTTGTTTCGTTTTGGTTTTTTTGGAATGAGGTACTTGCAGGAAGAGATAGTGACCCAGATCATTTTACTCCACATTACAGGACCCTGCATCTGAAATCAAGATCAGATGCCCTGTACTTCCTCCCTCTCCACAAAACGTCATATTCCTTAAAGAATTCACTGGTGCTTTGTGCCTCTAAATGGTGTTGCACCACATCAACACAAATGTTTTGAATACTATTATGGCTTTTAAAAGAATTTAACCATTTCAAAGGTTTTTAAGCTTCTTCCACCACTCCAATACATTCTCTAATAAGAAATCAGTGGGGGCAGCTGTTTCCTCCACTTGCTTTCAGGAATGAGTGGTAGAAGTCTTCCTGTAAGAATAAATGAGTCAGCTTAACACAGACAGGAAAGCAAGCCACAAAGCAGTAGCACACCTGTTACTAAGGTTTTAATACAGGATTCCAGGTTCTCAGCATCTCCTCATACCCTTCAGAAACTACAACAGCCTTGGTAAGCTTCATACAAATAAAAAGACCTGGATGAAGCTCTTCCAATGTAACTCGTAAGTCCCCCCAAAAATACAGAATTCAATGCTTTGCTAAAATAAATTACAGTAGCACTCAATCACACACCCATAGCTTTTTGTTTTTGCTGGAAATGACCACTATTACAGCAAAGAGTTTCCTTAAGATGCAGAAACTAAACAGTTTTCTATAACCTTTTCTTAAAAGTCATTTTGTCCCTACACCAATTCACTTTCACATGCAATACAGGTTTTTGGGTTTTTTTCCCCATTCAGAAAAATATCTGAGAGTTAAAAAACAGTCTATGACTAATATGTGATCTCTGCATCTCCAGTCCTAATAATACCCAGAGCAACAAAACCAGAGGGGTACAGGACTGGAACAAGGCATCCAAAGCAGTTAGTACAAGCACTATTTGCTGAATTCAGGTATCAGGTCAAGGATGAGACAACTCTCGCACCCAGTCAAATAGCATCTTTGGGACATTTTCCTTGAATTTTGCATGCCTTAATGACACTTAAGTTCATCCAGCACATACAACATATCACAAGCCAGAAACCCAAAAATAACCCAGGATGTCTTTTATGTCTTTATCACTGTTTATTCCACCATTCCTTAGAGGAACCTATTCCCCAAGACCACTAAGAACCAGAGATGGCACTTGACCATTGTCCTTAAAACACAGTATTTGTGGTGCTGTCAGATCAGTCCTGCTGAACACTGCACTGGAAAAGACAATGGAAAAAAAGTAACTTGCCCTTCACTTACAGCAAAAGTATCTTGGAATTTATTTGTATACAGAGTCTTTGCTCCAGCTTACCACGCTCCTCAACACAGCCATAGAGGACAATTCAGTAAACCAAGACGGGCAGCTTAGAGGTGCTCCAGAGACTAGTCAGCTCAGTTCCTCAGTCTTTCTACCGAGAATCATTTGTTTCCTTGTAAGAGTAGTAAGTAAAGCATCACAGGTCACGTGACTGTCAGAAAAGAGCAGGGAAAATTCTGGTAGGTACAAGTTTCCACTGAAAATAAGTTTCAAGTTGATATCCTTGAATTAGCCAATCCTGCAGATTTTGATAAACCAGTAATCAGAACCAGCTTATGCTGAAACAAATAACAGAGTCCTGTGCTGCACCTTATCACTGAAGTGCATACTCACTTTCAAATCAGCTGACAACATAAGCCAACAGGACTCAACTCAGGACAGCTTTTATTTGAGTTTTCTAAGCAGATATAGATAGGTGAAGAAGATATTAAAGATGATCTGAAGAGAATACTTTACTTTCTATTGCTGAACAAAAGCTATTGACAAGGTTCTGTTATCCAGAAGAGATATTAGATAGTGATTACACGTGCTGTGTAACGCAACACTGAAATGCAGTACAGGAAATTCTTGATCATTCTCAGCTTTTAAGTATGGAAAAAGAATGACAATACTGAGAGAATGAGGTGGCAGTTCAGACTTTGACCTTTCCTAAATCCTGGTCTTAGAAGTCTTTCTAATGAGGGTCAAAATATACAGTATACTGGGATACCAATTAGGGAGGAAAAAAAAAAAAGCCAAACCAAAACACACACAAAGATCACAAGCAAATATTTATGTGCTTTAATGTGCATGACCACCCCCAGTACCTTATCCATTTGCAAGATAACGCCTGCAAAATCCTTAGAGAAAGATTAACCTCTATCTCTAGATTCACCATTTCCAACAGCAAGCGATGAAAGCCTATCAAAGGATAGTATTTTTAAAAACCACCTCAAAGGATCCGCAACACTGCAGATGTTTCTGCTAACTGCAAATTCTGCCTCCACTAGTGGCTGAAGGCTTGATCCTTAAACAGCACAAGTAACATCAGTAGCAGATCCACTGATTTCTTATAGTTCAGGTTCCCTCCTCAATTCTGTGTGCACTAATTAAATCTCCAGAACACAACTTTCCTGGACCCACCACTGGCAGGACAAAGCAGCAGCCAATCTTGATTGCCTGATTCTTAATTGAATCTCATTAGTTCATTAATTTAAATGGCACAAATTATTTTTAGGCTTACTTAGGCACTTCAAATCTTTAAACTTTCGTAAGTATCCAACTTTCTCTATTCAAGCACACTAGCATTTATCAAGGGCTACAGGGCTCAAGTTTACTCAGATATTGACAATTCTCACTTTAATACAAGCCGAAGCAGTTAAACTGCACCATGAACCCACCTGGCAACCAGACAGAAGTGAGCCTATAAAATAATCACCTCTTAGAGGTAAACTGATACTCTTTAGAAAAACCATCACAACAGAAAAAAAAAACCACAGAAAATATTCCACCTTCTTAAAAAGATATACACATTATTTCACCCATTTCCATCAGTCCAACTGAAAGACTCAAAGAAGATTTGAAAAAAGCATTTCATGTGTTTCAGTGTTGCCCAGATAGAACTGTAAA
This sequence comes from Platalea leucorodia, assembly GCF_965183815.1. Lineage (NCBI taxonomy): Eukaryota > Metazoa > Chordata > Aves > Pelecaniformes > Threskiornithidae > Platalea > Platalea leucorodia. Next base: position 53,504,962 of record NC_138825.1, on the reverse strand, counting down.
GTCTTCACAGAAGTCACCATATCTCAAGATTCAATTTGAGATCTTAACAAAAAATTCCATGATGGCTTGCTGTATATTTCGGTGTCTCACACTGGCACACGAGCTACGTGACTCCCTAATCTGACCCACTGGCATTACTGACACCCAAACTCAGATCTCTTCACTGCGTGTCGTATACATTAACTGCTCATTTGTCTTACCTCCATTTGTAGGCGACTAAGATTATTTCACAAGAGTCAGCAGAGCATCTGATGTGAAAACAATCAAGGTGCACAAATTTTACTTTCCATAAGTGTGTTACTAACCTTTCATTGCAAAGTATTTGTTTAGTAAAATGACTGCAATTTCCTATTGACTCAGTCTTTGGTTCAAGTTACTAATGTAAATATAGACTAAACCCACAACAATCAATGAATTTTCTTCTAGTTTTACAGTACTACAGAGAACAGAATTCATGCTTTTTAGTTACACCTAGTTTCCACTTATCAGCATCACTGAAGCTTACAATGAAAGCTTGTTCCTAAAAGCATTTCACCTTATTTAAAACAAACAAACAAACAAATAAACAAACAAACAGACCTTGAATTAGATAATCCAAAACTTTTAAAAGAAACTATTTCCACTGGAAAGAAGGGGTATCCATTTTTTTTCTCCTGTATCATCTGTGTCAACTAGCGTCCATCTCATCTGTTGACTGTGGATATACAAACCTTTTGCCAGTGCCTCTTTGTATTTCTCCTCCGCAACATTCAGATTGTTCACGTAGGTGGCATGATGTTTGCTGTGGTGCAGCTGCATGATCTCTGCGCTAATATGAGGTTCCAGAGCGCCATAGTCGTACGGCAAGTCAGGAAGAGTGTGCTTTTGCCTAGAGACCAAGCACCCCAGTGGTGCTATCAACTTGGCACCGCTTCTAGAAGAGAAAAACCAGAAGTAGTCTTATTCAGTACTTGGGCTTTACCACTGAACCCATGACTGTTATGATCAGCTGCTGTAAGTACACAGAGTGGTATCTTAGATAAAGAAGTCAAATTTCCATTTTTCTGGAGCTCAAAGCAAGCACACTCTATAGCTTCATTATGGAGGTGAATTCACATAAAGGTCACAGATCTAGGGCTTCGCAATGTAAGGCTGTCACTTCTCAAATCAAGCCCCCCAGGCCACTGCAGAGTCACGCGCCCTCCCACGCATCCAGGCAAGGCCAAGGTGGGGAGAGGAAGGGAAAGCCAGTAGTAACACACTGCCATCCAAAGGTCCACCTCATCTTTATCGACTAAAAACAGAAGCCAAGGTGTCCCTGGTACATTTCCCTGCCTCACTATGCAAAAGGTCCCTGCACTGAAAAATAAAAAGGTAGAAAAACCCACACAGTCAGGGGGTTGCCAGGACTGAACCTCTCTACCATTAACTCCTCCTGTGCCAACACACGTGCTTCACTGTCCCTACGGCGGGTACTGGGAGAACCGCACGCCGCGCGAGGACAGGGCGGCCGCGACGCCCAGCACGGAAAACCGCGCAGCTCTGGTCACCCTTCCCCATTTTAGCACCTCGCACTTGTCGCGAGACATGACAACGACATGGCAAAAGGAGAACCGCTGGGCTGGGAGAAAGGTCAACTCCTGGGGCCCTTTTATGTTTCTCTGGTGACCTTGGCATAAACCAGGGACAAACCAAAAGCAAAACCCTCCGGGTCCCGAAGAGAGGCCAAACGTGGCGACCCTGCCTAGCAAAGAGGTGAGGACCAGGCAGCGGCACGTCAAGCACCGAGAGCCCCTCGGCGGAGGGGGAGGGCAGAACCCGGGAGGGTGAAAGGACAACCGCCAGCAGCCCCCGGCCGGGCCGCTGCCGCGCCCTGCGGAGCGGTCAGCAGCAGCGCGACCTCTCCCCTCCCGAAATGGCGGGGAGCCGCTGAGGGGCAAGGAGGGGGCGACCCCTCCATCGCCTCCTCGTCCCCGTGTCCGTATCCCCCCCCCCCACCCCGCTCAGCCGCAGAAGGCGAGGGCGGCCCGGCCACCGCCTCACGCTGCGGGGCTCTGGCAGCCATTACGCTCCCCCACCCCTCCGCGGCGCGGCTCAGCTCTCACCTGCCCGCTGAGGCGAGGCGGCACAACATGGCGGCTGTGTCGCGGCCGGGCGCTACACCGACAGCGCAACCGCGTCTTCGCCCGCCCTCGGCGGGGCGGGCGGCGCCGAGGGCGGGCAGCGGAGGGGGCCGAGCTTCGCTCCCATGGAAGGGCGGTTGGCGCCGGGCCTTGCCCGCCTCTGCTGCTGAGGAGGAGGACGAGCCTAAGAGGAGCCTCTACCATGCAGAAAATTGCCTGCCGGGAGCTTCTGCCTGTTGTAAGGCTGTTGGGCCCCAGAGAGGATCCAGCAGCACGAGACAGCCGTAGTAAGCCCTGAAAACCTGCCTGGCAAAGAAATGTTTCTGTCAGTTTGCTGACAGGACCCACACCGCTTACAAATACCTTTTCAGGTATTTTGTCTACGACTTACTTTTTTTGGTTCATTTCTGTTCTTTTCCTCATTTTTGTGTGTATCTTGTTTCCCAACGTCTCTTTTCCTCCTGGTAGCAATTCAACGGCCTTTAGTGCTCATGAAAATCCTTCATTCGGGTACCTTTTAACCCCATCAGCTAAAATAACTGGTATAGTTAGTGCAAATGAGTTCAAAGACCCATTAAAAACCCATTCTCCAGAAAGGTCAGTGAGGAGAACTCTTCCCTCAGAGTTAGGAGGCGCTCTGCAGACAAGACAAACATTAAGTAAAATTTGAATTATATGGAAATCATCTCTGCTACCACAAAACCCTCAGTCTTTTGGGTTTGGTCTTTTTAAATAAACACATATATTCTAAGATCTTACAGAACCCACATTTATCAGACTATAAAAACACAAGTTACAAAAATTCAGTGGGCTTTAGGTCTGAACAACCTCCTTGAAAATAAATTACCTTATCTTGGAAATTGCCAGGAAATCCACCTGGAGAGACCCACACAGGGAATCTCAGCCTACTGTGAGGCACAGTCCAGCAGCGCGTGTCCCTCCCCCTGCTTCTTGAAGGGCCCTAGAAAACCATGTTCATTTACTTTCACCTATCAGCCAGCAGTACTCATGAAATCTGAGCAGTGAAAATAACTGCTTTATCAATAGATACAATAAAAGGTGAATTGTCTGAAATCAACAGGAGGTTTGGAAACAATATTTTCCCCGTTAATGCTGAAAATTTATCAGCAAGATTTAAGCAGTACCTAATTTTAAATAGGAATATGTTGTATTTATTGGTGGTCAATAAAATGTTATCTTTTGTTAAAATGAACCAACTACATTCAGGATTATTAAATGTCATAATATAGGCACTGACAGCCAGACAAGAACATGAATATTACTGGTTTCAGCATTTCTCTATGCATTATTATACTGCAATGCACTAGTGCTTTGCATAAGTGTTCCAAGAAAGCAAGTCAATTATATGATGCATTTTGTTATTAACTGGTGGTTGCTGGGTTGCTTTCATTTTGATTAAAAAAAAATAAACAAATAAAACAACCTAGTCTGCTTATTTAGAAGATACCCTCTAAGCAGAGAAAGACCTTGCCTTACAATTATGTTCCTTCAACAAGTTAAGCTAACTTCCAGTCTGAGGGTATAATTTGTATTTCTAGGTTTTTTTAGCTCTTCAGCTAAGCTTTAATTTTTTACTATTTAAAAATTAAGTACCACACGCTCTTGAGAAAATTAAACTCATATGAGGTTTTAAGACATGAATGTCCTATAGTAACTGACAGATTTAAGTCGCAAGCTGTCACCACCTGAAAAGCTATGCATTTTTTCAACCTTAGCACAATTAATAGCAATTACTGTAACTCCAAAGATATTTTACATCCTTCTGATTCCTTAGACTAGGTGAAAAGATGTCTACCATTTTCTTGGCATGAGTTGCTTTTGTATTTCAGACTAAGATTTGAACCACGATCACAGATTTCCCCGCAAGGCTTTTTACCATCTGTATTATCAGATAAAGCCATTGTTATAATCTATTACCAGCATTTTAAGCCTTTTACAAATATTATATTCTACCATGTACAGGATCCAGGATGTACATATACACACACTATGGACAATCAAGCAATACAATATTAAGACCAAATATAGTATCACCAGCAGCTACAGATCTAGATCACCATCAGGGATGCTTGTAAACTAAAAATTACTTTTGTGTGCCAGATGCTGATACTTCTTTGTATAGATACTTGTCACTTCCCTTTCATGCATTCAACTAATAACTGCTATTTTTCAGGCAATGAGGGCTAAAGTAACATTCAAAAAAACAACCAGGTATCACCAATGGAATTTACACTTCTAGTGCCAACTACTAAAGTTGCTTTAATACATTTAAGCGAACCGTATGAAATTAAGATAGCAGTGGTACATGGACTAGCATGTCTCAACACAGATGACAGCAGCTAGTAGTACTTTAGTTACATCCATTCATCTTGGACAATACTACCGCAGATGCTAATTCTCATACAATATGCCACCTAAAAATGGTACCACAGAAATCCTTCTATAATCTAGGAATTTATTATAACTGTGTAAATTTGAAACAAATTTAAGTATGTCCTAGAACTTTGGAGAAATACTGCTTTCAAACAAGAGTCTCACCATTTCCACAGTGAATTGCAAAGCTATAAGCTATTTACTATTGTTTTAGTGGCTACGTATGAAAGAATTTTATTATAAGTCATCTAGTAATTACAAGATTCACAGGTAGAAAAAAATGTTGAAACTGAACTTAAGTCTACCCAAAAGTATACTGCTAAGTACTTTTATTTTTCCTTTGAACAGTGCTTAAAAGCCAGTGCTTTTTCATCTCCTTGCTTATGCACTACCATCACTAAACTAGTAGATAGAAAATAACCACTAGAAATTCAGGTTCTGAGAGATTTGTAACTCATTGCTACCAAACAATAAAAGTATGCTTAATTAAAGGTAATTTTTTCATTCTCTGTACCTGTTAAGAAGTCAGTTCCCTCAGGTAGGCATTTAAAAATAACAGGAGTTATATATGGTTTAAAAGGCTGAATTACTAACTCCTTAATGTTTTTATAGTTTAATTTGTATATTTACCTATTGGATACATCTAGATTTTTTTTTTCTTCTTCTCCCCCCCCCATCTTTATAGAATCCAGGTTCCAATTCTAAGGTTTACTAAGGTTTACTTCTATTAACTTTCTTCCCCTCCCCCCCCGCCCATCTGCCAGTAAGGACAAAACCTGTAGCATAAGCACTATCAGGCCAGCCTGAAATTAGTATGATAGTACAGATTACCCATCTGTAACTTCAGGTATTTGGCAGAAGCTGTATCAGATAGGATTGACACAGAAACAAATTCAATAAAAAAAGCAAGCACTGTAAATACACTGCATACAAATAAGCCATGTAAGCCAATGCAGAACAATGAGGAAATTACATTATTAAAAGTTTTTATTTAGGTTTGGTCAGTACAGGTAAGATAATATTGGAGTCACAGAGCAATATGCATAAACAGGATACAACAGTTCTTAAAAACTGAGTAACTATGCACACAATCCATAAACATTCGGTCACCTAAGGAGAAAATGCACAGATGTATGGTGGGAAAAACTGTAATTAACACTGAAACTACTACAGGACTCCTTCAGTAAGTCCATCTTTTAGTGATAAAACTACTGTACTGGGCAAACTTGGCAGTCATAAACCCACAGCTATTATGACAACTCTTGAAGGTGGTGTAAGTAGAACAGTATGAGTAAGAATGCCCTTACACAGCACAGGTTCTAGATATACACAGATTTGTACAGACATCATTTATGTTATACTTTATGGAAATAACTTCCATTTCAACTTCACATTAACTCATATAAAAATAACTTGAGCTACACAAACGTCCTTTTAGCAACATTCAACGTAATTAACTGTTAAAATTTCCAAAGTGGCAGAGGTATTGAAGCAAAAAGAAACCCACAAAAAGGCAAAATTGTGACAAGTATGCACTAATTTAAACGGCTTCTGGACAGTATCCTCTCCCAATTTAAATGACACTGTATAAAAATGTTGCAGAAAAATGTTACAAAACTGAACCCTGCACATTTACACTGGAGTCCAAACCATTCTGGACATGACGGGAACCCACAGTTCTGTTACCTTTCATGCTCACTGTTTTCTCCTCTTGAGGATCATGATTGGAGTCTGTGTCATTTGAGTGGTGAGTGAGAGAGTTTTCACTGCCAGTGGGAGAGTCTACACTTTCATACCCAGTACTGAGTTGGTTTATGTAGCTACCACCTCCTCTACCAGTTCTATCTTCAGAGTGGTTGGACAGCTTATTACCATTCCCTGGAGAAGCCGGGAAGTCATCCTCCGTGCCGCTACCCTCCCTATAAAATCCAGGCCCAGACGTCCGCTGATGGGAGGAGCTACCATTGCTTGGTCCGTTTGCCAGGCGGCTGCAGTCTTTACCCACAGCCTCTCCCTGGTCTGTAGGCTCAGAAGATGGAGTCCTGCTGGTACCGGGGTTGGAGGCCTGGGACTGCTGCTGCTGGTACTGCGCCAACTGCTGGCGAGTCTCCTTCAACTGCTGCTGAAGAACTAGAATGGTACTCTGCATACCCTCTACCTCCTCATCAAGCTGGATGATGAAGTCATTCAACTCTATATAAAGAAAACACATTTGTTGCAAATACTTAATAGCCCGTATATAGCTGGAATCGCAAGACAAAAACGTGAAAAGCCTGTAACTCAACGTTTTATGACAAAATTTTTCAACAGACTGTTTTTCAGCCATCAGGTATGCACTGTTTTTGATACTCTGCCTCTGGAGGAGGAAATGCTTAACTCATCTACATACTTTTTATACTGATACTCAGAATATATGAGAAGAAATTAATTTCTGGGCAAGAAAGGAGGGTATTTGGAAAACAGCTCAATTCCAACAATTCATATTTTGCAAGTAGATCCTCGTGTATCTACTTTTCCTGAAGGAAAAAAACCTTAGCAGAAATACTGTAAAAGCGACCATGAACCACATCAGTATATAATAGATCTGAATAATTACAAAAGCCTGTTCAGTGACAAAAAGTTTTTAGTCACATTTCAAGGAAATTTCAGCTCTTACTGCTCTTAATCCTTTAAATCCTGCATAACAGGACACTCAGAAAGACTTTCTTACCAGCAAAACTGTTAACTAATTCCACAGGGTGTTTTATTGCTTATGTACCAAGAAAAAGTATTTTACAATTAGATTGCATTTTGGAGCAAAACAAATTTGACCTGAAAACAGTAAAAGAAGCACTGAATCCCTTAGTCTTCAACTGCATCATTGATATGACAGAGCAAATAAAATGCAAACTGCTTATTATTGTAAAAATTAATAAAATTCAAGTGTTCTTGCTGCTATGGAAAAATTAGGAAAACTGCTACTGCAGGATTATTACAGTCTTTGTTCATATGGGGAAGCAGCAGTAGGGGCGAAGAACACATCTCCGTTCTGGAGCTTACTTTACTATACTGCACTCAGAGCAGAAATCTTTAAAGAACATCCATGCTTGCTCCAATTATGAACTTGATAAATTTAGATGAAGTGCATTATCTAAACAGCAGTTAAGAAGCCGAAGGGTAACTATTCCAACATGTCATTACAGAAAGAATAATCTACCTTAAGAATTCTAGTTATTACATATTACTTTATACTGCTACTTTCTAAAAAACATGATCGGGGGGCTCTGTCCTTAAAAATACAGGATTATGTCAGACTTGGATAATGCCAAATCAAGTCTATGCTATCTTACAGACTTCAGTTGTAAAACAAAGACACATACAGGTTTATTTGTCTAAACAGCTCATGTCCCAAGACTCATTGTAGTAATCAGATAACCTACTCTGTAACATTCTACCAAAAAAACACTGATTCTATGCAGAACTCTCAACTGAAGATTTTTTTTAAATTTGCATTTTCCCCTCCATTTAAATTATGCAAGAGGTCAGAGTTTATAGGTAATCTCAATTTACATTTACAATGCTGTAAAATTTGAACTGTGAATGCAATAATGAGGTATTTTTGTTCATCTGAGTTACCTAAGAAAAAAACACACCTATTTTTATTATTCATAGGCATTGTTAAAAAGCTGTTTTTTTTAAAAATAATTTTAAAGTGAGTCAGTTAACAATACGCATTCTGTTCTCAGTGCATGCTTAATTTCATGCAACGTTAACAGCTTTTATCTTACCTATTCAACAACGTGTGCAGCCTAAACATTCCCTATTAAATAGCAAGACCTACAGCACGAAATCCAGCAATTTCAAATTCAAACGCTGCATTACTGGAGCTGCAAATCCCACCAGTCCCCTGAAGTTTGGGGTTTTTTTTTGTTGTGTTTTTTGTTTGTTTGTTTTTAAATTTAAATTAAGACTACCAGTGAAGACTTAAAATTGTCATTTTACTCTATATTGCCCTTTCATTCTGGCAAAGATGGGTTTACAGTATGTGCATCATCAGGAAATTCAACTAGCAGAAGTGCAAGGCAACTTCCATTTTCTTAAAAAAAACCCTTACCATCCTGACTGCTTTTAAGTTCCTCACTATATTTCTTCTGTAAAGCCAACTCTGCCTCAAGCTGTGCAATACGTCCTTGGGACAGCTGCCTTCCAAGCTCTTGATTCTCCTGGATAAGCATTCGACACTTCGCCATTAACTTTTTGCCTGTTTGGCTGCAAAGGAAAGAGCCATCTATCACAAAATGAATATAAAACCTTCAGTAATCTTCCTCAATCACAATTACAGACAAAAAGGAGATGCAATTTCTGCATGTCACAATTCAAGCAACATTATGCCTCAACATAATTGTCATAGCAGAAAGTCTCCCTATAGTTACCACGTGCTGTTCCAATGCCAGTTGATCTTCTGTCGCTGTCCCATAAAGTGGAAGGCAAGTTTTATTACTGCAAATACGAATAAGCATATTGTTCTTTTTTTGATACCAACATCTGGATTATCAGTATGCACAATCTTGCATGTGCTAATTCTCAATGGAGTTAAATATTTGATTAAAGATGTGCCTTATCATTCAAAAGATCAAGTACCACATAAAAATTACACGTAAACCTAATTATAAACAAAAACCTTCTTCATTTATTGTGCTAGTAAAATTTAATAATTAAATTTCGGTGAAGAGAAGAAAAGTTGCTTGGGGGAAAATATTAAACCCCATGTTCATTTTTCATAGTGACATCCATTTTTCCTTAAGAGGCTTAGACATTCTTTTTAATGCTGTCCAGGTACTCTTGTTTAAAAAAATTAGCTATTTTTCAACTCAGTTTATATATTTGACAGTAATGTACACAGTCTGTTTCATGATTTCTATGGCCAGTTTTTCCTAAGCACATCTTGCATGGTGAGGAGAAAATAAAATGTAGTTAAAAATTGGCAGGAAATTAAGGAAGGAGTATACTATTCATTTACTTCCTTTAGAATGACATATTTCAGATCATGAGTAGTGATTATTAGGTTGCCCAGTTTCTCAAAGAAATGGGAAACAGGTAGGAAAAAAATATTTTGAACTGACAAGATTTTCTTTACTAAATGGGTAACATCACACATCTTTAATCTTCACGATAAAAATTGCATTGTAAAGCATTATAGGAAGTAGTATGCAAATTAATATATAGGCAATACAGCTGACTCCATAAAAGAGAAAAGTTAAAGTCCTTTAAGACTCTTGGTCTGCCAAAGTCAGGACAGCATCCACAACAGTTCTCCTTTTAATAGGCTCAGCAACTTAATGAAGCTGTCCTCTTTTCTACAGAAGCGAAAACTCCGCCAAAAAAAATAAACAACCCAAACTTGAACAGGTTTATTGTGAAGTCAATGGCAGGACTTGCATTACTTTTCAAGACCAAGAAGGTCATTTAACTCTTTGTTTGCTTTTAAACAAGTGACAAAGATGTAAAGAAATTTTGAGGATTAAAAAAAGTAGAACAGGAAATTTCTGCTACGATTCACAGCCACGGTTCTCTCCTGCAACCAAAATACCCAACCAAAAGAATTTAAAATAATAATTTCCTTATCAACTACCTTTTAAGCATTCAAGCCTTAGACAACTTGTAAGTTCTGCCAACTCTGCCCCATTTAACATATTCCGACTGACTCTCCCAAATCTTTCAGATGGGCTGCTCCAGAAGGAATCTGGCTGTGTAAAGTCCTGGAAGCCTGAAACTCTGCTAAAGGCAGCAACCTGTTTTCTTTCTTGATGTGATGTCCAATGCCAGGTTCTTGAAGTTTAAATTGTGCTGACCTAATACAGTCCAAGTCGCACACTTAAGATGCAAGTTTCCTTAGAGATGTTCATTCTGTGTAAAGCAGGACCACTTTGGAGATAACCAATGTGACATATCCCAAAAGTTATTAGGCAGACATGCAATGATTTTTAGCCATTTGCAAATTCCTGTTACTGTATTCATCATCACTACAAGTTGAAGAAGTTCACAGTGCTTAAGTCATTTAACGCTTCTCTCTTCACAAAACAACATCCACTGTAGAATTAGCAAGTACCAGTTACCTTGGAATTGGGACAATTTTAGAATCCCATTAATTTCTTCATGTTAACGCCTGCCAAAATGTAAAATATTTATTACCTGTATAGAAATTTGCATAGTTACCTATAATGCTATTTCTTCCCATCAAAATTTTTCCAGATGTTCTGAACTAATACGGCACCAAGTAACCTCCCCTTGCAATTTAAGACAACACATGCAAGAATATAAAATCCAGTAACTATTAAAATAACTCCTACTGGCTGCAAAACTAAGTTTGGCATTGTTTTCACAAATCCTCTTGAACATACATGCAACAGAACCTGTAAGAATATAAGCGGTTAAATTTCAGAAGACTAGTGCTTGTTGTACTAGGCTTACCGCAAAAGACATTTCTACTAATTTTTAATCCAAGCGTGTAGTCTATGTTTAATGATGGCTGAAATGGCTTAGAATAGCCATTCCTTTGATTACATGCCCTTTGATTTCTCCCTCCAGACATCAGCAACGATTATGCTGTACACCCTTATCTATGGTTAAGGCCCAGAACTAATACCACTTAGGGTTGCAGTTAACGTGTTACTTTAAGAACACCAGTGAGGGAGCTGAATAGGAGCATCATCTCTTTCAAAAACTAGGTCATACGCCTTGAAATAAGTGTAGTTGCATACAAGGATGGACAACTAAGAGAATGAAAAATCCTATAAATACTTTACGTAAGTCACCATTTCTTTACCTTTCCAGAAATAGAAATCAATAAAATCTTAACCCAGTTAATGAAGACAGCCTCAATTATTTATCAGGAAATAATTCTAACTTTCTGTATTCCAGCTACTGCATATATGAATTATGCACATTCGCACCACTGACTTAAAATTATGTGATGCATATTAGGGTATGTTGGAGCTACAGAAATAAGAAAATTATCTTTTCATACTTTTGCTTCAAAAAAGTGGTAAGTTACTTGTCTCTCCTCAGTTGTTCACACACATTTAGAGCCTGAGGACTTAAGAAAACAACCAACCTGTATCTAAATGTATTAAATAATTTTCTGAACTCCCAAGTTAAACAAGCAATCTGCACATTATAGTGAGCTTTACAAATGGCTTGATAACACATCAACAATTTATTAATACAAGTCTTACCTCTGTTTTGATGCTAGATCATTAAAATCTTAAGATACTGTTATAGCAAAATCATTCCGGATGTATCACTTTTAAAAAGGTAAAGTCTTTCTGTAGGTTTTTCTTTTGCTGTTAAGTCATTACTCATGCAAAAAAAATAAACCTGCATAAATACACTACTCTTCGATCCCATATCATCTGAAGCACAAACAGTTAAGATACTTCTGAGTTAAGATACTTTGAGTTAAAAAATACGTAATGCCATCTTAATAAAAGTCATCAAAACAGTTAGAACACATCACCTTCTGTGACAGCCAGATATCTTTTTTTTTAAACTGAATTTTCTAGGATCAAACTGAGTCATAAAATGTTGCCCAACTGTTTTGAAAAATCAAATCCTCAGATTACTAAATAGAACTCAATTCACTAAGAAAAAAATAAACACACAAATGCTATAGCAAATCTGCATTTCGCTTTACACACCTCAGACGTGCGCTCCCAACTGTCCCGGATCGCTACTCTTACAAGTAACTTGGGACAACAGAACAGAGGCATCAATAGAGTAGCAAAGGCTCCTTCACTGATTCCACCAAGGAAAATGCATGCATTTAGGTTTTTTTGGTTTGTTAAAATACTGACTTTGTTTTCAGAGAACGAGACAATGCAGAAATAACCACCTGTTCAATTCTCGTTCATCCCAGGAGTTTCACAGTACAACAGTATAACCAGCAGTGTTCCTTGGACTATATATTACAACTATTTCAAGGCACATTTTATATAGAAGTGCAATACAAAAAAACCCAGGTGTACAAAGGAATAAAAACACCCCACCAACACTGAAGACAGGTGCCATTGTGTGCCTTCTGTATTGAGCATTTGAGATCAGTTCTTAGTATAGAAGATCGAAAAATTCTCACTTCTGCATGAAAACATGCAGTGGAATACTTGTCACAACCAGTTTTTCTTATACATGCTAGTTGTGATCAAATATATATTGCTTCCAACAATTTTAAACCTGCAGTTAGATAGAACGTACATTTTCGTACAGTCCTAATTTTGAGGCGTCCACAGTATTACCAACCATCCAGAAACAGTTCATTATTAAGCAACATTGACTTAAGGCTCCATCAAGTGCTAGAGAGCCCAAAGGCTAAACAGTCAAATGTGTACACTACCACTGTTGTGATATCAAATAGCACTCTCATGGCTATTCAAAACTGGTTAGCAAGTAAACTCTTTAATGCAAAATTCACCTCATCGAGTTTTGACCCAGCGGTTCAGTGAACAAGCAGGAAGTCCACAGTCTTATTGGCAAAACTGACTTACAGTGTCTCTAAGTCACTAGGCTCAAGGTTAAGAGCGAAGCATATTCCACTTCTACATTTTACGGGAATTTTACATGTTCAATTCATGATTTATAATCTCTAGGTTCTCTCTCCTCCAAACTGTCTGTAGACACAGTGTGCCACAGACTTAAGACTTCTGTTTCTCCCTCTATTTTCTTCAAATAGAACAATTTTGCAAATGTCTACATGTTCTAGAAAAGATTTTTTTTCGAAGATGGCCATTTCTTCAGAATAGTCCGACGCCGTCAGGCCTCTGAAGCAAAGGGGGAGAAAAAAAGCTGAAACACAAGGTTCATCTGGTAAGTTTTACATTAAGCATTACAAGCTGGACAGTATAAGAATGTGGCTTTTGCCTCAAAACGTCTGAGTCTTGGTGTGGAAACGAGTACTTGGCTGTCCCACCATAGCATTCTCGTAGTGGGACTGTCAGGGAAGTCTTGACTGGGGAGTATTTGTTTTGTTTACCTATCAGGCGTAAATTTCCAGGCACTCAGTTCATTTTGGGCTTGTTCCAGTTTGTCTTTAGTCTGTTCCAGTTCACCTTTCATTTTTAGGAAAAACAAGTTGATGGCTGGGTCCACCATTGTTGATCGCAGTTGGGCAACACTAGGCTGCTGGACTTGCTTGAGGTACTGAATCTGATTCTGCATAAAATAAGAAAAAAGACTGTTACTATACAGTATTAAATAAAATTTTAAAGTCATTTAGATACAAATAAAAATAGTTATTCCAAAGATAACATCAAGGATGCCTGCCTTCTTTCAGCATTGTAACCTGAAAAAGGTAGGATAAAAATCCCTTTTGCCCACCTGCACCCTGTCAATGTCCACGTTCACTCAATCCCCCATCCCACCACCTGCCAAGCTTAAACTTCCAAGGCCAATTCCTGCCCCCTGCCACTTCCAATTGTTTTCTACATGTCAGTTTACATTTGCCAAAGCAATGATTGGAGCATTATAGTTCTCCCTTTCTTTTATATCTGCCCGCACTCTTTTTGGGGGGAAAAAAGTATATAGAAGGAGTTATCTGCTTAAAACAGATACCTAATTTCCACGGAACTTCAGTGAAAGTTATTGTGGAACATTACAGCTAATATTGATGAGTAATATTTTTAAGCAAGTACTAAAAAGGTTTTTTACAAACTTCTAAGTTTTTTTTTGCAAATGCGATAGTCACTTATGATGCAAGTTTGCATATTTATTTTTTAAACAAAATAATATTTCTAAATTAACATCAGTTGAACAAATTAGGGTTGGATTTGATTCTCTTGCAATAACCACAATCCAAAAGATTTGCAGTTTTATAATTTATAATCCAGAAGACTTACAATACAATCAAAATTTCAGGGGTGACTGTGAGAGGATTTCTTTTAAATATAGCATTAGTCAAAACTTGTATGTATTTAAATAGGATTAACTTTTTTCAGTTTCTTATATTTTAATCCCATCACAACAATCTTTAAAATGTACTCAACAGTATGTGTTTAGAATCTAGTAATCACTAAAATCACATCAGCCTACACAGAGTGTTCATTCTGAAGTTCAATTTATTATGCTTCCAGTATCACACACATTTCTTCATCAGAAAGAGGTAAACAAAATTACATGAGATTAAAAAAGAAACATTAATTGAAAGTCGGAAGTTTTGCCTCCTGCTGCACACACAATCTTGCAACCAGACTCAACAACAACAGTTTCACTGACAAACACTACAAGGCATCACTAGAAAAATTGAGGGAGAGCCTCCCCCCACACTTTGCTTTACTTGGGACAAGCAGCACAGTCAAAAGCGCTGACAGTTTAACCATTTTCCTGTATATACAGTTCCTCTTTATGGAGTCTTTAGACAGCAACGGTGAAGAGAAAGTATAAGTACAAACTTAATTTACCCTAAAAATGTGCAGTAGTGACTACAGTCACTTCTTGATTGAGGACAACATACGTTTTAGTATATATATTGTTAAGTAGCAACAATTCTTGGATTTTATTTCAACTAAGCAATTTCAAAGTTACTGAAATATTTCCATTGACTTCACATTAATTTGACATTATCAAAATAAAAATATTTAGCTACTTGCAAAAAAAAAAATTTAAATAACCATCAGACTTTAAGTCTTAAACAAACTTTAATGTGTCCAGAAAGAAATATAAAGGGAATAAAGCACTGCATAAAAGTATTTTCAACAAATAAAGCACTCAAGAACCCACCTACAAACATTACTTAGAAACAGAAAATCTAAATTAAGATTAACCTTAATTAGGGCTAGCACTACTAGAAGGTGAAACAGCTAGTTTAACAGATGTCTGCACACATACAGACACTCCAGCTGGCAATGTATTCCAAGAATATAATTACGTTACACCAACATGGTTCCCAACCTATTTTTAGACAGGCATCATTGAGGGAAAAAAGACCATGTTCCTTGTCTTACCTAGGCTCAGCTCCCTCCCTCATCTACTGCCAGCCTAA
Organism: Platalea leucorodia; assembly: GCF_965183815.1. Lineage (NCBI taxonomy): Eukaryota > Metazoa > Chordata > Aves > Pelecaniformes > Threskiornithidae > Platalea > Platalea leucorodia. The sequence goes on along the minus strand of NC_138825.1, from coordinate 53,489,458 downwards.
GAACTGTAACAGATTCCTTGGATCAGTAGCACAAAGAATTGCTGCCACTTGCTCCTCGCTCATGCCAGAAGTGCACTAAAACACTCAAGAGGACCCAGCTGATTCTGTCCAATGTCAGTTATTTAACAGTCTCATTTAGGTATCTCTAGCTCATGCTCCTAGGCCAAGCAGAGAGCACTTGCATAGGCTCCACGTAACACCTCAGCTGTCATTCCCAAAACAGCAGTGTAGAAAGAGTTTACTTACTTGAGCTGAACAACCCTTGGTCATGCCCTCCCCAAACTTAAAGACCACTTATTCCTCCAGTTTTTCCAACTCAGATTTTCTCCATCCCTCCACAGGTGCTTTCTCCAGGTGTGACTCCACAGTTCTCACCTGTCAGGCTTTTCATCCACCCAGACCTAGCAACCTCTCCCTAAGCAAGCCCATACCTCTTACCTCACCTCTTCTGCCTACTTTCATATTCCATTCTTCTTCCTGCTTAGCCAGCCATTAAGCCTCCCATTCTTGCTCCCTTTAACCACTCCTCTGGTACCAACTTCAGGCTAGAGCTGAATATACAGGAACAATCACGCCCTGTACCAGACCCCAGGACGTGCCCACTCTAACACCTGAAATGCCTACTGGCTGTTCGTAGTCGAAAACATGAAAGCACACACTAGCTGGTATTTTTCAAAAGCCCATCAGATGGACAAACGTGGATGAATTTTCACAAACAGAATAAAAACCTTGGTATCAGCTTTCTCTCTGCTCTAACCCAAGGCAGGAGAACACCAAAAGTAGTCTATTGAGAGGACATCAGGCTGTGTGGGATTTTGTTTGGGTGGATTTGTTTTTTTTTTAAGGCACACAACAACATTTTCAACCCCTCTGCTTATCACGTGTTCTTGGAAACAGCTGAATCCTTTCAGCTGAAGCTGTCCAAAGACATCAACGAAGAACAGACCCTCTGACATGAAGAATTTAGCAAAACACAATACAGGTGCTTAACAGAAAATGTAAGCAATCTAAATAAGTACAACTATATAACCTTCTTACAAGGAAGAAGTAGGGGGGAAGAAACTGCATAACGAAGAAGAAACTAAACACAACAGAGCTGTCACCTAAACCACAAGTAGGTTATTAAGAGTAATGACTATCTAGGTACTATACTCCAACTGCAACCACAGGAAGCTTCCACTCATTGTTATCTGTTCCATGGAAAACCTATTTGAGCAGCAAATATTTCCAAATGCCTGTCTGCTTACTGACCACCAGTAGCTGTGCAGTAGCTTGGGAGGGGGTTAAGGCCTCTCCCTGAAGTAGCAATAACTTCATCACCACCGCTGCCACAAATAAAGCTTTATGTAGAAACAATAACCAATATACCTCACCTGCACTCCCCGAACAGCAGCAACCTCTTCTAGGGGGTTGCTCCTGCTAGGGGGAAGGTAGCTCAAGGCTGCTGCTGGCAATGGGGCACATGAGATATTGAACACCTAAACTTCAGTCTAGCCCTTTAATTAGTCACCCTAAACTATGCAGAGTAAGTTTGCAACACCAGTCACTCAGTAAGCTCCTAGCTCAGACAAAACCCATATATTCTGCTGCTAGACTTGGCACAGAGCATGAGAGAATGGAGCTACCTGCTCAAGTACCATCTTGTTTCTTCAAAGAGAGTACTGAAACAGAAGCAGGACAATGATTCTGCTACTGCTACTCTGACATGCACACCTATATTTTCAAAACAGTGACTGGTGACTTTTATAAAACTAAAGTAGCTTTTGTTGTGTTTTATCTTTTTAAAAAAAGGGTACAAATTAAAACAGCAACTAAGTCTATCACACCTTATTTTAAAGCAGAGCTAGTATATTTTAACTAGCAAAGTGTTTTACACATCAGTAATCAGAAAACTCATGTATGTCTTCGTCAACTACTACCATTTGAACATGGTATAGTATTTTTAAGTTTTTATCCATTTACATTTGAAAGACTGGAATGTGATAAGTTTCTATAGTATAAAAAAATGTGCCAAAAATACAGTAAGAGTAATATGAACAATAAGTATTATATGGTAAATATTCATCTGTAGTTTAAGAAACTTGACACCATAGATGCTCAGTCCTTCTAATTAAGGTGTGCCAGGAAACACTGAAGTCTCATAAATAACTGTCACTGGTATATTTTACATGTAAATCCGGATTATAAAACATGGTTAACTATGCTTAAAATAAAGAAAAGTTATTTTACAGACTAAAAATTAGACATGTCAAATAACTTATCATATGGTGAATACTTTTTGTTCATTTATGAAATGATTTAGCAACCTATAGCTTAGCTTTGCATCTATAGCTTAGCTTTACATCTCGTCAAACATGATTTATTTTGCTACTGTTACTTTACAGAAAAAATAGTATTAATACTACAAAGCCACTTAGTCCTCCAGAACTTCTTGAAACTACATGTATTTAAACTTGGAAACACTTTAAGGTGCCAATGTCTCCATTAGAGCTTTCACCCTGCTTCTTCATGGATGCATCCTCCTACCTCCATGCATTATGGAGGAGGTTACATCCTTGATGTTATTCACATGTCAATATCTGGAAAAATACAAGCCACCTGGGGGGACGTATGTTTGGGTTTTGTTTTTATTTTTCTTTTTGGTGGGCTGGGGTTCCCCCCCTCTTTTTTTTTTTTTTTTAAAGTACACTGAAATTCATAAAAGCTCTTCAGAGGTTCTTCTAAACACAGTTATAAACATCTATAATGAAGTGCAGCCAAAAATCCTATAGTCTTCATGATCGTGTCAAAATTCAGTCTTAAATGCCTGAAATTTTTGTCTAACTCATTCTTTTAGAAATAGGGAGGAAGAAAGGTGAAAACAGTACACACAAACTTGGTTTTGGTGAAAAACTTAGATTTCTTTTTTATTTTTTTAATATTTATTGTTTCAGCTATATGCTCAGAAGTTCAAAAGAAAAAAGCTCTTATTACTGCTGTTCCTCACAGCAAATTCATCAGCAAAACTAAGAAGAGAAGCAGGATCAATATAGTATCTTACTACTAGGCAAGTGTTGCGGTATAGTACCAGAACTTCATTAGCATCCTGGGCTGCATTAGGAGGAGTGCTGCCAACAGGTCGAGGGAGGTGATCCTTCCTCTCCACTCGGCACTGGTGAGACATCTGGAGTACTGGGTCCAGTTCTGGGCTCCCCAGTACAAGAGAGACACGGACATATTAGGGTGAGGCCAACAAAGGGCCATGAAGATGAGTAAGGGGTTGGAGCATCTGACATACAAGCAGAGGCTGAGAGCCCTAGGGCTGCCCAGCCTGGAGAAGAGAAAGCACAGGGGGATCTTATCAGTGTGCATAAATACCTGATGGGGGGAGTAAAGAAGGCGGAGCCAGGCTCTTCTCAGTGGTGCCCGCTGAAAGCACAGAAGGCAATGGGCACAAATTGAAACACAGGGAATTCCATTTAAACCCAAGAAAATGCTCTTTGCTGCGAGGGTGGTTGAACACTGGCACAGGTCACCCAGAGAGGTTTTGGAGTCTCCATTCTAGGAGACCCTCAAAACCCAACTGTGCACAGTCCCTTCCAACCTCAGCGACTCTGTGATTCATTTTCTGCCACTGCAAAGTAAGCTTTACCCCCTCATTTTTGATTTTCATACCAGTGCTTACTACAAACTAAAGTCATCTTAAGGTCTTAAGAGCAGTGAAAATAATGTGTACATCGTTAGGCATCACACTACTATACCTGACAGCTCTGAAAACCTACAGGAAAAAAGAAAGGAAGGCTAAAAGAAAATTAACAGAGGAAAGCTACAATACTAGTTATTAATTTTGCACAGAGCTTGTATTTTTCATAAAAGAAGCTCTCAGGAGTATGTTACACAAATTAGCAATAAGAAGCTTTTGACAATCTTCGCTCAGGAACAACAAATTGAAGCAGTAGGTGAAAATTATGTTAAGAAAGTAATCAAAAAAGATCAAAAGTCCAAAAGTGGCAGAAGATAGTTTCAAGAAACCAAAACTAAACACAGAAGAAAACCCACAGAAATAAAGGAGAAACAGAAACAACAACAACAAAGGTATTCAGTACAAAGAACATTAGAAACACCAAGAAATAGATCTGCCAAATTTCAAAAGAACTCCATCTGAAAAAGTCAGTAGCTCTTTCCCCTACCTAGCCAAATGGATGCAGAAGCTTACAAATACTTTGTTATCCAAATCCAACATAAACATCAGCCTAAAACCTCCTAAATGAAACCCAGTAAACTCAATCTTATCCTTACGTTTCAATTTGTTCCTGCACCCAATGACAGTCAGAAGTAGCATTTTTGGTAAATACGCACAGTTGATAAATGCTAGAAGAAAGTAAGCACGGCTCATGCAAGCATTAGCTTGGTTCTGAAGCAAAAGTCCTTCCAAGCACAACTGCTGCTGAAAATCAACTGAAATAACTAATATTAAAAAAGCAAATCTCTTAAGAAATTATCTTTACTAATGCAGTGAAAGTTTAAGTGCCCTGCCACTTCTTTAAGCACAGAAAATGGATGCTGTAGATATATGAAAAACATAGCACATGGGTACTGACTCAAAAGCCGATATTCCTATAACAGTCTGAAAACGCTTGTCCTCTCTAAATACTTACAGTACACTCTTGCATCTCCTGTTCCTTAGTTGCCAGCCTCATCACCAGAATATTTTCTCTTCGGGCAGACTCTTGCTGTTGCTGTTTCAACTTCTCTTCAGATTCTCTCAATCCCGTCACATCATTAGCTAATACAAGTAATAAAACACAAAAAGCACGTTTTATAGCATCCTTTCATGAACAGTTTTTAAGGACAGCTAAAAGAATCTGAAAACCAAATTCATAAACAGTAAAAGAGCTAAATAAATAAGCACAACTAAAATAAACATAAATAAGAAAAATCAAAATAGCATTATTAGAAAAGCTTGACAACAGTTGATTTTAAATATCTCCTTCTGATCCTTATGTAAGACTTACTAAACTTCTGAAAATGTTTCCATGTTTATATAGGAAATAACTTTTAAATTGCTTGCTTAACCAACTACTATAACAACTTGCAGCCTGGAACTTGGGAAGTTGGAACTGTCCTGCTATCTATAAGAAATGTTGAGGCCAGGGTGAAGGAGGGAGGGAAGTCTACACTGGCAAAAGACAATCCGCAGTCTGTAGAACAGTGCCATTTGTGGTCAATCCTCAAACTGGTCTCAACACTCCATGAGTAAACAAGTAAGACATCAGAGAACTTCAAAAATGGCAGTTCAGTCGCAACTAGAAGAATTCTTCTGATCCATGAATGTTTATGCAAGTTTATATATGAAATATGGGAGAAAGCAGCACAGCACATTTCCAAATTACTCGAACTGGAACACGTGCAAGCAGCCTGATACAAACAGTATACATTCACTCTGCTACTTGTCATGTATAGAATGATGGAAAGTTGGAATTATTAAGATTTTTATTTTTTCTAATTACTTGAGAATGATTGCCTGTAAATGTAAACTAAGAATATCACAAGTTGCTTCAGGACAATTAGTTCTAAATAATTCCTTGCAGATAATTCAGTAATACTGATTACTACAACCTGTACCAGATTTTCCAAAACTGAGAAACTGGGAACCTTAGAACTACTTATTTATCTATGTTAGGACAGTTTCGAGATTAGAATTAAATCAACTGGTTACATTTGCTATATTTTAGTCTCTCCAAAACTCAGACATTACAGGGTGGCAGTAGAAGAGGGATGTAACAACAGAGAAAAGAGAGAGGACATCCATTCGGACTGACAGAAAAAAGCCCTTCAAACTCCGTGGCAGTAGGTCTTTAAGTATTTAGACTTAAAAGGTGAGTGGAAAACTGGAAAGAGCTGCCAACACAATTTTAAAATGTGGCTTAGGATTGGTGATTCAGTCACTTCCAGAATGTATCCAGCTTTTCTCACCTGAGAGTAGGATGTTTTTCCTATATTCTCTTTTGAAAGACTGAAGCACAGACCAAATTTTAAAGACCACGCAAGTTGACGTTCCAATAGTTAATTTGCCTAATCAGATCAAACATTACTTGGGGACTCATTTTAGACCTTTACCTCTACAAACTATTCCCCCTCCCATGTGGTTTACAATCCTGTAAGATTACCGAAGCCACAAACATTCACGGAATATTCTGGTAGAGAATAATGTTTTCTTTCTAATGGAAAAGTCATGAAAATACACCTATTTCTGGGATTATGTTTTGAGACTGCCCCCCCCCCCAGGTACAGATGGTCCTACACATGCAAAAATAGATTTTTTAGAAACTGTGTAAGATCTGCAAAGGAAAACAAGTGGCTGAGAAAGTTGGCAAAGACTGAAAACTTACATTAGAAAAAACAGGGACTTTTTTCCTGACAAATAACTGACATATAGATTATTATCTCTTATTTCTAACAGTTTTAGAAAGCACAGACATTACTTGAACATTCTGCTTTATATAAACATTCAGGTAACTCATACCATTTTGAAACTTGGCTAACTTACAATTAAGGTCTGTGTACTTGCCCTCCAGAGCTTGCACGTATGCTTCATACTGTTTCCACCTATTGCAGAGATGAAGAGAGAAAAGAATTTTCTGAAGCTCAGTTTATTAAATCAAGGCATCTCACTCCTAAACTTCCAGAGTATACATTTATACCATAATCAGAAAATGTCAAGAGGGAATTACACACTTGGATAAAAGTTAATTCCAGTTTTAAATACGGGGGTTTTAATCATGGAAATAGTTAAATCCACTTTGCATCTCAAAAGGATAAAAAGGTAGCTGTGCGTTACAACACTTAAAATTGACATCTTAAAACTTACTGTAACATGTTGGACAAACATCGGAATCAAGCACCTATTATTTAGTTATCTGTATAAAGTACCTAAGATACATCTCATTCTGAAAGCAGAACAATTCAAACAAATTTCTGTAACAGAAACCATAATACAAAGACAACATTAAGTCTGTTACCAAGTGAACAAGACAACAAGCAGAAGTGTATCACAATACACCAGAATTCGCAGTCTAGATTAATAGTTATACCAGCTCATTCAAACATAGACCATACTCTGATTATATTAATCAACCAGAAGCCAGACAGTTTAATAACTCTTTGAAGGCATGTTATTTAAGCAATTTACAGAAAGAAAAACCTCACACTTAAAAACAGCATTGCATTTGATACAAACCATCAAATCAGTAGCAAATAAAGTCTGCAGTAAAGCTTAGCATGACATGCCTTACCAACAAAATTCACAGGATGATGTTTGGGGGTTTTTGTTTGTTTGTTTTTTGAAGAAGTTCTTCACTTCTAACTAGGTGTCTTCCTCACAATGGTACAATTCCACATTGTGAAACAAATTCATCTAATAGCTTACCACTACAGAAGGGGAAGGTTTCTGTTCCCTCCTCCCAACCACCCTTTCTCCCTGCCACCTATTTTATGCCACTCAACATAACTGCTCTATTCTAACTCCCTAACCTACAACACCACTACCTCAGTCAAAACTATAAAATCTAACTCTCATCATTTTGACCATTTAGTGAATTCAAACAGCTTGTTAAAGGGTCTAAAACGCATCAGATCTGTAACAGCAAGTGCTATCACATCACTGGGAAAAGCAAAAGCACAAGATGTCTTCCTCATAGCAGCAACAAAATTTTGCATCTCTTCAGCTGAACGTGAAATCAGCATGAATTAACTTTCTTAAGCTCTGCAGAAGAGAGTAGTTAGATTCCCACTTAACCTTTAAACTTATCTCTCTGCTCTAAAAAGAACATTGTTCAAAAAAAAAGTTTCACTGTTTGACAACTAGAAGTTCTGTGTTAGTTCAGGAGATTTCAACACCCCAAAAGTAAAACTGAAACAGTCTGCTAAACAGCAAACCCAGAAAGAACGAACGTAATTTTTACATGAAAAAAAATACATGAAATAAAAGAGTTGGTCTTCAAATACAGCTGTAGGATTACTTGACTTCTAAGTTACATCTCACAGTCTGAAAACAGTACTTCTGTCAAAATCGTGACACCACCACTATCCCCCTGATAATAGGAGCTATACAAAGAGCAAGTGAAATGAAGACCTGAAACACAAGTTAAGTAGACATGACAGACCGCCACCGGAAAACAAAATACCATGTAGCCTGTGGTCTACCAAGAACATCAGAGAAAATACCTCCAAGTCACTTCTCAACAGTTGCTACTGTTTAAGCAGGAACTGAATTCCTTGAAAAGAAAACCCAGAGTGCACTAGGCCATGTCATGGACTTTTCAAGTCACATGCCTGCCAACTCTTCCAGAAACATGACTCTTCAGACATAACGTTTTGTCAAAAACCTGGCAAAGACTGTTCCGGTTCATCTTCAAGCAAGTTTACAAAACTGTACAGAATAAACTTGTGATCACCACACTGACATACTCAGAGAGAACTCTTCAACAATCAAGCCATCAATATTAAAACTTGACCTTTTTCTATCACAGTAGCTTTAATTTCACAACACGCACTATCTCAATTTTGCTACAACTATAGGAGATCTCAGAAACAATTTTCTCTTCTAGCAATTGATCCTGTTTTCACCTCACTTCAGGCAAACCAGAAAGCTAGCAACTATAGAGACAAAAATCAGAAGCAGGCTTATTTCATGCAGTTAGATTTAAAAAATAAAGATCATGAAAACAGACAATCAAATAGACTAAAAGCATGAAAACAAAAAGTGAAATAATGAAAGTTTAATAACATTCACATTAATGAAGTAGACCATTCTTATAAATAACTTCGGCTCAGGAAAATAAGCAAAAATATTGGTAGGTCCTTAGTGAAAGGGGACTGATTCCTTTTCAATCAAACTTGTAGTTGTGATTCTTCATCTGATGATATATATTTTTGTAGTGATCTCAGTAATCCTGAGGACTAACATGTCAAAATATTTACCAAATATATCAAAACAGTTTCTCAAGAACATTCATGAAACCAAGTTAAAGGAAGAAAAACAAAGCTTTTATATATATTTACTAGTTTTAGGTATTTTAGAGAGTCTTGTAATGGCCCTGATAATTTAGTTTTCACTTAAGTGCCTATTAACTGACTTCAGACTTTAAACATCTCTTATAATTTCTAAGTTAAGTCTTCTCTTGTAGTAACTTTTGTTGTTCACTGCCTTTAATAAACTATCTTCCTAAATAGTGTCTTTCCATCTTATTTCACTCTAATCATTTTCCCTTGTTTACAACAGTAGCACAGTAAACAGAGGGAATTAAAGTAGAATTCTGATCTTTGAAAAGCTAAATTTAAAGTTGTAGCTTCTGAAGTTACGCAAAAGAAAACAAAAAGGAAAATAAGGAACTATCACAGAATAAAGTATTTTAAAAAAATGAAGATGCTGAAGATCAGTGACAGTATTTTTAGTGCTCCAACTCTGAACAGTAACTCCTGTCTTCTTACCCCTTCTTCTCCGTTTATTTTATCTACACTTGTAGAGAAGATCAGATGATACTATGATCAAACAGGCCAGGTATAAAACTGTATTCCTAGGTCTCAAATGACTACATGAGTGGTGTTTGAGTCTGTAACACCATTCTCTAAATGAACAATTCTCACAGAAAATCTGTTTTTACCTGAACAATAAAAGGGCAGTATTTCCAGATGCACAATTTTGGTCTTACACTGTACAACTGAGGTTCAGTAAAAGCACTGTATTTCCTAAGAACTGCTTGTGTAAATCAGGGTGCTTCAACATTTTACAGACTAACACCAGGCTAAAGGATCAGGGCAATACTGGTCAGATTTTTAGCTATGACCCACAGAGTGCTTTGTCACTGTGTTCCTGGCTCCTCTTTCTTCACAGAAGCTCCTATGCAGTCAAACTAAGTAGGTACTGCATTAAAAACAGGAGGAGAAAGATGAAGGAGAAGAGGCCCCAGCAACAAGTAATGAGACAAGCAGAAATTTCTAAAAGGCTGGACTGAAAGGCTACACTACCTCCTTGGGTGTATTCCATCACATTCTCACTTGAATATATGCTGGAAATGGATCTCTTCTATGGTAGCAACTAATTAGCACAAGTTACAGAAAGTGATTACAATTGGAGGCCTTGTTTTTGTTTTCACACTGTCAATTAGAAAGCAAGTTGCACAGAATCTATGCTTTGGTACTTTGACAGGAATTTTGTAGCTAGAAGTAAGGGCATAGCTTTACAGACTTAGGAGTTCACTATTCCTGCAGATAATCATGGGTATGGAATTTTTATGAAGGCTAACACAAGGCCTAAACCACTTAACATGAAAGAAACATTTTTTCCTACTGTTTAAACACATTATCCTTTACTACCCAAAAGACTATAGATATTCAGAGGAAGCCAGAAACCACTTTTAAACATATGGAGCCAGACTGTTGACTCCCCTAGAAAGAACTGTCACCCCAGAAGTAGCTGGCAGGATAGTTTGCCCAGAAGAAGGAGTAGCTCATCATATACATGAAGTGTTGCACTTGTATCCTCATGTTTCTACACAGTTTAGTCTTTGTTCTACGAAATGGCAGTATTTAACTTGAGAGACCCTAATAATGCTAGTAACTTACAACCTACAAAAAGCCAAGAGCTAAAGTGTACCAAAATGCACACACAAACTACTCCAGCAGATAAACAGATGACCCAGAGATGCCTAGTTTAGTTAGCTCCTTCTTTACAAATCAGGAAATTCAGGTATATACAGACAACTGGCTTGCGTCAGTTTCTTTAACTATGTGGTCTGCGTGACAGGATTGCCCACTATTTTTTCCATGGTGACACTTAGCTTTCTAAAAGGTGAAAAAGATGGCCAGTCTCTTCTTTATGCAAGCTCTATTAGCAATAAAAACTTCATTTCAATATTTTACTGTTAATATCTGAACATGCTGAGAAGACGACTGCATGGACTAAGAAAGCCTAAAACTTATCATAGGAGTAAGAAGTTGACATTTTTCTGATGTTTAAAAACAGCTTGCTATCTAGCAAGGAATGCAAGCAACCATATCTTCTAAAGTTACAAGCGAAGAAAAAAAACTCCTACTTGTGTATTACAAAATATTGTTTGTGATTTTGTCTCTGGAAAAAGTATTTCCCCCCAAACTATATATAAAAATATTTGAGACAAGATGAGAACTTTACAAAAGAGATCTATCATGAAAAGGATAAAATAGTTTTTCAGAACAAGGATGCTAAAAACAATGGAAGAGGGAGGTCACTCATCTTCCATTACAAGTTCACTAAAATGTTGAAATGAAAAAGCTGCTTTTTACTTTACCTTAGGATGAGCTCGTCTCTAGGTAAAACCTTAAAATCTGCTTCACTAAGGCGAACCTATGGAGCAAAAGGAAAAGCACAACTTATCAAGCTGTCATGGCTACTTGGGGTGGGGGGCGGGAGGGGAAATCGCAAGTATTTTTAAACATACCTTCTTTGGGAGAGGTTCTTCATTCGTCATTGTGAACTCTGAAGGGGGAGAGAAAAAAAGGAGTTTTATTTAGTGTAGTTACTAGCATACACGAAATACCAAACAAGTCACGAACTTGTACTTCTAGCCTTATTTTTTTTTAAATTTGCAATATTAGACTACTGAAATATTGGTTCCACACAATGCAGAGCCAGAGTACAAGACAACACTATGACAAGCTTGCTGCCATAATCTAGATACAAAGTCAACAGATGCATTTTTTTCTAGAAGTTAACCAAAACTCTTTATATTTCTAAAAAGCCTATCAGTAATCAATTCTTCCTATTTAACTAAGCAAAAGCAGCCAACTTTATCCATGTTTAGATCAAACTGACATTTCATATGTGCCTACATCTATTTAACATTGTATTTTACGAGGCAGAGGGTAATGAGGGTCTGAGGAAAGCAATTTATACTGCTACTTCAGTACCTCTTTGGAACAAAACTAAGTCATTTGTGAACATTACCACTAATGTTTGGGTTATATCAAAATAGCATGTTCTTCCAAGTACTTATTCTCTTACTTTTAAGATTCTGATAAAATAACTGCTTAATACTTCCTGTTTAAAACCCTTGTGAATGTTTTTACGAAAAGTTGTCAAATAAATGGCTTAGATACACCATCAAATTCAATTCCTCTTGCACGTATGTAGCATAATAGGATTTCATTATGCTAGGTTAAATATTCACACTTCCTTGAGTTACAGGACAGGCTTCCTTACCTCAAAAGGATAATACATAATATTTTCTACAACTATGATTACATCAAAAATATTGAGTCCACAAAGATTATAAGCATACAAGTAACAATGAACGCAAGGTTTGCTAGAGACATGAATCTTTGCAATTTGCTTTCCAACAGAAAAGCTGCATATAATATTAAGATTCAACAACACTGTAAAACCACTGCAATGCATATATACCAGGGAGAGCATGTGTCAACTCCTTGGTTGTGAACACTTAACTTCACAAAAACAATGCTCTTAAGTAGTTAAAAAAATATTTTCTCAAAAAGATTTTTACAGACTACCTTAGGTATTTTCACAAGGAAACCCAATGAACTAATTTAACTTTTCCAAATCCTAAGACAAACAAATCCTAAAATTGTTTGTCAATAAGACAAACAAATACACACAAAATGGAGTACAGCCTCTTCAACCTACACTAGCCATTAATACACAGCACTCTACCAAACAAGGCCCTGGTAAAAAAAAAAAACCACACACCAAAACAAACAAAAAAAACCCACAAAAAAACCAAAACACCACCAACAAGAAAATCCCCAAAACACACCCCCCTCCCAAAAACAAACAAGAAACCCCACACTAAGTACAGTGCACAGGCAAAACAACTTCCAGCCCTTCATAAAATAAAAACTGACATCAGAACCCACTGAAAGGTTTCCAAAAACATTCAGTAGAAGCATCTCACTGATGAAAGGCAGCTTCCTGTTCCTAGTCTTAGTAACACACAGGCACGTAAGTGCCTCCCTAGCCTAAGAAGTCCCCCCACCCCCTCCTCCTTCCCTCTCACGCGAAAGAAGTTACTCAAGCATTGTGCTTTAACTTCTGGATGCAGCTCCTTATTTGAGACCGTTTTACCAAAAACATACCTTAGGTATATTCAAGCAGAAGAGGCTATAGATAAAAACTGCCGGTGCTCAACTCAAATAATCCAAAATAACACAGAGTAACTTGAGATCACAGGGGGGAATGCTTGTGACCCCTGTATTTAGGTTGCTCACCTCTCCCATTATAAATTTTCCTAAAGATTTTTAGAATCTTTTAACTCCTTCAGTATTTGGAAGTAGTCTTAACGGTCTCAGCAAGATTTAAATCCTTGACAAAGAGAAACATGCTTTTCAGATGTCCCACAGAACTACAGCTAATACTGATGAAATTGTGCACAGATGATGTCAAGTCATTATTTGTATGTTCCTCAGACAAGTACCAGAAGCATACAAATACCGTGAGTTTCCCCAGAGACTTGGCTTGTGAACCCTGTGCACAACAATTAAAAACACTTGATTGCTGCCACAATCATGACTGAAAGAGATCAAAGGCTGATGCTCCATCCAAGGGTGGTCTACCTCATATCTCCAGACCTCACGCAAGGTTCCAGTACCCAGTTCTCTATAGCAGCACCAGACCTCACTAATCTAACCTCTATGCCCAGCACACCACCATTTACAAAGCCATCTCTTGCTTTTGGATGAGCACAGAAGTGCTGAAGACTGAGGTTACAGGCCACGGCATTACAGAAGTTACTCTTACTGCCACCTATTACGCTTGTAGTGATAGAACCGTACACTAAGAGACACCACACTAGCTAAAAATATTCTGCATGTTATTTTGGAAAAGCTAGGTTGATCACATCTACTGATAAACACTCACACTCTTTCTGTATGTGTGAATTTCACCTCATCACTCCCATGCAACAGCTTTTTTGGCACCTACAGTAACTTAGCAAAATCTTAGAAATTTATTACTGCTATATATTTCTACCATTGTGCTCAGTGTTTTTCAGAAACATTAAGAGCACCAGGCTGACTATCTCAGTTGTCACAGTTACGTGCCTTTGCCTTCTGTTCATTAACAGATGAAGTTATATGCTACAGACAATAATATTACAATTGAAATGTTCATTCTCTGAATTTAAGACAGTAACTTTTCAAGTACTGTGCAGCAAGAGATGCTTCTCATCACTTGGCTCACCTCTAAAAGAGAAGATGATCTCTCTCCTACGCAGATCAGAAATATTTTGCAAGAGCATGATGAAGTGCCATTTTCTACAATAAAAAGAATCAACAAAAACAACATTCCTGCATAACTGACTGGAATTAACACAATTCTATTTTGTGATTTATATGATGAACAGCTTAACTGTACTATCCTAACTAAGCACTTTCATGTTTTGGGAAAACAATGGCTGCTACACGCCACTCCTTCTGCACACCTGCTCCTGGCAATGAGCAACATAAAACCGTATTCCATACTTAAAATAACATTCTCATGAGCACTGAAAGAATTTTTATGTAATCTCATCATGTTTTAGGCTTCTATGGCACTTCAAATACAAAGAAAGCTGAAACGGGGAAAAGTGCATTTTAATTTTGGGAACTCCAGTAGTCTGTACACCTTTTACTACAATGTTTAGAAAACATGGGATTTAAGGATTAAAAACCCCTAAGAAACAACGTCATTGAATAACATCAAGTATGCTGCTTTACTAGTTACACCTGAAGTAACCGCCAGTTATTTTAACGATATGAAAAAGACTTCCGTAGGGAAAACCCCGGCATAGGCTCCAGGCTCCCAGAATATGAAAAAAAAGCTTCAAAATAACACTCTGCCCGGGCAGACTTCACACTCGCCTCAGCAACCGCGGTCCGAAGCCGGCTCCCGCGCCCACCCACCCCGCTACAGACGGCGAGGCCCCGCCGCGCAGCCCCGCCTCCTGCGCCGAGACCCCGCCGGCGGCGGGCCAGGCGCAGCTGCAGGCCGCGACCGGCCGGCTCGCCGCAGACGCCTGACAGACCCCGCTGCCCCCCCGCCACGCTCAGGCGCTGCCCGCCCCGCCGGGCCGCCCTCGCTCGTCTTCAACGCGGGACGAGAGAAACGCGCCTCCCGCGCCCGGGGGGGCGGCGGCGGTGGCCGAAGGCTGGGGGAGGAGGATCCCCGCGGAGCGGCCGCGCCGGGCTCGGGGCCTCGCACAAAATGGCTCTAAGTGCTTCCGCTCCTCCCCCCGCTCGAGATGAGGGATGGAGCCGCCGCCGGGCTTTGGCGCCCCGGGACCGCGAGGTGCCCGGTCCCTCCCGCCGGCCCCGCTACCTCCCGCGGGGGGACGGCGGGGACGACGGCGGCGCCGGGGAGGGGGGCGGGGGGGCTCGGCAGCGGGGAGGAGCGCTCGCGCGGCCACTCACCTCCCGCCCGCGGTGCGGAGGCCTCGCTCTCCCAGCACGCTAGCTGCCTGGGCCGCACCCGTCACATCGAGGGCGAAGCGCCGCCACCGCCCACGCCTGCCGCCACCTCTGCGCCCGCAACCGGCTCCACCGGGACCGCCGCTCCGCAGCCGGGGTGGTCGCCGCCGCGCCCCCCCGCCCGGGCTCCCTCGCGCGCCGCTCCCGCCCGCTCTTTATTTGCGGATTCTCTGCGCTACAAAATGGCGCCCAAGGAGGAAATGAGCGCCCGGCCGCCCCGCCCGCGGGCCGCCCCCCACGTGAGGGGCGGGGCGCTGCGCGCGCAGCCAGCGTGGGGCGGCGGGAAGCGCCGCAGTGGCGCGGTGGGGCCGAGCGCGGGGACCCCGGCCCGCTGGCGGGGCTGCTTCTGGGGCGCCCGCCCGCCGGATAGGCGCTGTCGGTGCGCCCCTGCCTTGCCGGCGCGACGGTGTCCTGGGGTTATTTGAACGTTGATTTCAAGCCCGTCAGTTACGGAGGGGAGGGGCGGGGCGGGGGAGCGCGCGGCGGGACGCGGGGCATCCTGGGGCGGGCGGAAGGATACGGGCGCTGCGCGGCCTCTGCCGGCGGGAGGCGCCGCTGCCGCTTCCTCCCGCCCCAGCCTGCGCCTCCGCCGCGGCCTCGCCCGTGAAACCGGCTGACGGGGAGCGCCGGGGGGAGTCCCGGGGGGAGCGCCTGGGAAACCCGCTTGGCGCCCTCTCGGAAGGCTGACGGAAAGGATGGCTTCTCTAGAGAGGAGAACTGCGAGCAGCAGTTAATAACGGGCACGATGGGCGCCGGGGTTCCCAGCCTGACTTGTGGGGCTCTCTGCCCGTCTGCCAGGTCGGGGAATGGCCGTTTTCACTCGGTTAAACCGAGCTCAGCGGTATCGGTGCGAGTCAGTGTCATTAGTTGACAGTGAAAGAAAAGGTAGTTACGTTCCAGCAGCTTCTAAAGAAATTAAACTTAAGTTTCAGCATTTGGGAAAAATAAAGCATACTATTTGTCCTTAGTTGCAATCTAGCACTGAGCTGCTACTTTAAAATCAAATTTATCTTCTATACCATCTTGATTTCTCAAGCTATGTTATTGAGACAAGTAAATGCGTTCCCCTCTTGCTAGCAAAGTCATAAAGCTTCTGTAGGCTAAATTAGTCTGTCAGCTGGGTTGTGCAGGCGGAGTTGATGGTTGCTCCCTACATCACTGTTGAGGATGCTCTAGAAATCTGCTCGCCCGACTCTGTTACTGGTAGTACAAAGACTGTGTTTGCTACAGAACAGATTCTAATGTACGTGTCCCCATATCTCTGTGTGTGTGTGCATATATAGACACATGGATTTTCAGTGAGAACTTGAAACCTTTTGAAACCCGTGCCATGCTTCAAGTGATTTGGCATGGATACCCAAAAAAGGGTAAGGATTGTGTGATTAGTGATCACAAGGACAGAGGGCTTGAATTAATGCCTTTGAACTCTTACTTTCAAGCTGAAAAAGATAGGCTGTGATTACTATTCTGGGTTTCCTGCTCCTGCCTCTGGTTTCCTCCAAAAATACCTTGCAGGTATTTGGTTTAAGCTTTCAAGATACTAATTAACAGATGAAGCCACCACAGGATATGGTAGCATGGACTAGGTGCTGAAATACCAAGTTAGTCCTTAATATGAACATTAATGTAGCAAATCGACTTGATTTCCTCATGCACAAATGTAAACATTACAATACTAAAAATGCTTATAAGCCATATAGGACAAGAAATGGAAACTTCTTCCGTATAAAAGGGATGCAGAGCTGTACTTAAGGCTGTTTCTGTTGTATTTCTATTCTCTATATAAATTGTCTAACGTTTTCTGTGTATCAGTAGTGATTTAAATACCAGATCTCCCAATATTTGCCTGGAGTTTGCCTATTCTTTATTATGTTCAGAAACCAGGCCTCCCTTGTGTCTTTTTAATAGTACAGATAAAGGTCTGGCTTAGATACACTGTAAGGTGCGGGACCTTAAACCTTCCACCAGTGCCTGTTGTTTGTATTCATGAGCATGTAGAAAATATTCCTGCACTTTTTTTACCCTTTGTCAGCACTTAGTTATTTAAAACTTATCTTTAGAAGCGTAGATTACATTTGTGGGAAATGTGCTAGCTGAGCAGCCAGCCAGAGACATCTAGAGGTAAGAGGAATCAGTCTGTAGAGGTTTATATTCTGGCCTGCCTTCTTTCTGTCCCTTCAAATTAACACCTGTATTATCAGCCTACACTTAAATTTTTTGTTTGAGAAAATAGGAGCAGCAATTTGTTAACGGTCTTACGATACTTTTGGGAAGAGGACATTTAACTGAAATAGTCTTTTATTCTCTTTGCACATCACCTAAAGCAGTGAGAACCAACCTAGGATATTTTAAGGCTACTGGAATAAACATGTTGACACCAGCATTGGGTTGTGTTTACAACGTGATAATGGGAGTAAATTTGCTTTTCAAATAGGTGCTAGCATAACCCCCAGCAGCATCGTTTGTCCTCAGATGAGAGGACACGTAACAATCTGTCCAAGCACCAACATAAAAGCAAAATTCAGATGTTCATTCATCTATAATGATAAGATGAAATAGGAACCAGATTCTGACTGTGGACAGTACAGCTTGCCATAATTAAACACAAGAAATAAATGTGTTTATGTGAAATGTGAAAGTAACCACTGCACTTATCATTAAGTTTCGTTGTGTTTCTGTCTCTGTTTAAGAGGTCATGTGAATTGTATGGTAAAATTGTTGCAGACCCTTTCTCTTCTACATTTGGCTTTGATGGAAAAGTTAATTAAAAAAGGCGGAATAATGTCCTGACGAGACCATCGTTTGGCGTTAAGAGTAAACCCCCTGCACTCCCACACCACTGCCTCCGCTCTTCCTAGCGCCGCTTTCAGGCCCAGGGCCTGCTCAGGGGATATTAATGGAAGCAGTTCTCATTTTTGTTTTAAATCTGTTCGTATTGTCTCATCCCGTTTTAGGTTCCCTTAATGACAGTGTGTCGTTCATTAACTTACTTATTGATTGACTGGAAGCCTTGTAATTGTTTTTACCTGCTCAGTTCTGGGTTTCCTTTTTGCCCCTTGGTTTGGGATGGAAGCCAGCTGGAACTGCTGTTTGTCACCTTTTTTTTTGCCTTACTTTTCTGCTCGCAGTCTGTCACGCCTTCGCGTGGGCCTCTGCCCCCCGCGGCACGGGGGGAGCGCTGCGGGGCTCAGAGCCTGGGGACCGTGAGGGTGTTTTTCGTGGCTGAATGGTGAGTGGCAGGTGAAACACCACAGTGTGGGAAATGCAGGCTTTAAGGAAAACTGCTTACTAGTATAAGGGACTCATAAAATAATAGTCTGCAGGTGAGGAAAGCTAGGAAATAGGAAAAAAGCGAGATAAAGTGTTGTTCAGAAGAAAAAAAAAGTTTGCAGTACTGTTATGTACATTTCTTAGCATTTTAAAGGACCTTAAAATATCAGGAACTAAAGAAAGGTTAATCAGCTCTTGCAAGGGTTGTCCTTGACTTGGAAGGACATGAGATGGAGGAAGGCGAAACCGCGGCACGTCTGCTGCTGGAGCAGAGGGTGAGCTCCTGGGGGGCACTAGAAAAGACTGCTGTAGCCTACAGGTGTGGGGGGAAGATAAAATGTATGGATTGCTGCACTGTGAAGAAAGCAATACAGAGGGGTCCTTCAGGTAACTACTAGGTAAAGACCTGGGCAGCAAAAAGCCCAAATTTGACATCCATGAACTATCCCTCTCTTACAGAAGCTTCCTCAACACTAGGCTGCAAGCTTAATGCTTTCTTTATATCCCCTGATAAGACCTTTTTAAGGATCTTACTGGAATTATCACATATTTTCCTTCCATTTTTAAAGCAAGAAGTAACTAGAACTTCTTCAGAAAGCTCTTATAAGGACTTGTCTTTTAATTACCAGTAATTGTTTATGATTTTTTTATATATAAGACTCCATGAAAGCATATAAAATCAGCAGTATCATAATGTACAGCTCCACAGACCCAGTTTGATTTGCAACTCTTGTCTCCAAGATGGCAGCGCTTGCGACGCTACTGCACGCCTGTGAATTGTGGTGTGAAACACAGCGGCCAGGGATTTTGTTCCTGTTAGGGGCTAACTGCGGCGGTGAGTGAACTCCAGAGCCTCTCCTGCAGACATCCCCTGACTGACAATCAAGATATAATTACAGCCAAATGATGACTCAAGTTAAATTAAGTTTTGGGATGCTTGATAAATGCTGCAAGCTTGCATTTGAAGAAGCAGCATGCATATAGTTGCTAAGGATATAAACCCAGGTATTTATTATACCTTTTTTTAAGCCATAGAAAGACCATGAGGGTTTTAATAATGCAAAGGTTTTTCTGTTTGAGGGGAAGACAGCAATTTTTATTAAATACTGATTGGATTATGAGCTTTCCCTGACAAAAATAGATTCAAGGAAAACACAGATTGCTCTTAACCCAGCCAGGAACATTTTTTGCCTATCAGGAACTTGATTTCCAAGGACCCGATCAGTCAGGTTGGAGTTTGAGGCTGAGGAATTTTAGAAAATATGAATCTCATCCTCGCTGCGAAAACAGTTTGTTCTTTGAGGCATACTTATGTATGTGCTGAACTTACCCGTAGACAACTGAGTGTCAGTCCAATGGTAAGAAAACTTGGAAAAAGAAAGAATTGTCTTTCTAGACCTGAGAAAGGTCCTAAAGGTGTCCACCAAGCCTGAGCACCCTATATATCCTGACACGGTGTCACAGTATGTGGAGAAAGGGAAAGGCTTCCTCAGACCTTTCCCAAGTGAAAAAGGCCCCGGTTTTCATGAGATGATGCTTCTTGTTGAGCTTACTTGTTTCGGTAGCTGATTTAATTTTTTTAAGGAGAAAAAAAGGGTGACCTTGCTGTTCTTTTGTCAAAGAGCAAAGAGCTGGCTTTTTGCTTAGACCAACCACAGAAAAATTGGTATTCCCTATCGGGAATAAAAGTAATTTCAAACACAGACAAAGCACAGAAAACCTGTATCTAAAGGGTGAATGCCTCTTAAATGCTTTCAGATGAGAACTATGGACCCCCAAAGTATTAAGGATTATGGGGCGTCTTACGTAATTACTGTGACAAGGTTTGACTCCCATCTTTGAAGACACCGGTTTTAGCGTACACTCCTGCAAAAGTAGTGAAGTGTGTTCCATGCTGCTGGCAAAGAATAAAAAACAAGAGAGAAATAAGGAAAAGCAGGATACTCTTATCACTATTGGTAACAGAAGTCCCAAATGTTGGCCAATTATTTGACGTTAAATTTAAGTACCATAAGTATCATATCCTACAGTAAAGGGCCAGTTTCACAAAATATGAAGATGGATTGCCTCTGCTTCAAGCTTACATCTTGATCGTGGGAACACGTTGGGATTTGCTTATTTCGTTGCTGTGAGTGTTCCCACAGAGCTGTGGATCAACTGAACACCGACGAGGACGTGAACAACGTTGTATCTCCGCGAGTGACCAGAAGAGCACACCAGTTTCTTCTGGCTGTACGGTATGGAATGATGCAAGGCAATATCGGCAGGGAAGGAGAGGAGCCACATCTTCTTCCCTAAGATATCCCACGTGCATTTTTTTCTGTAAGGATCCCAACAAAGCAGATATTGGTACCATTATTTGTGTATAAGATTTTAAAGACTAGAGAATTTCCTGTTACAGGGAAGTTGTAAAATTAAGTTTGTTTTTTTTAAATTATAGAATGATCTATCAAGATTTATGAATTTAAAGTAATTGTTCTTTGCAATTTTTTTGCCTATAAAAGGTGCAGCTTATTTTTTATCAAACTCACATCCCCAACAAAAGCATTTTTGTAAATATTCACTGACCAAGTGTCAGATTTATGGTAAAAAGCAAGGGTTTCACATTTTGGTAACAACACTGATCTTTGTAAAGGTTAAATATAGAAAACAATTTTTAGCAGAAGAGTAAATTAGTGCACACTGAAATGCTCTAAATTGTAGCCTATTTCTAAAAAAACCTGAGCCACCATTACCAAATGAAAATGACAGAATCTTTGCACTTTGAGTATTTCACAGAAGGCACAGTCCATTTCATTGTGTTCATAGAAAGGTAATAAATAAACTTTGCGCAACATAGCCTTACTCTTTTACTGATAGCAAGTAAGGTCTCTGTTCTGAATTGACGTCCTAATTTTTACTGACTTCATTTCCCAGAGCTTAGATTTCTAAGAAATAGTAAAATGTACCAGCGTAGGGCAGTAGTTTGCTATGGAGTATCATGCTGCTCATTAACTACACTGAATTTAAAAGCACAGCTGCCTAGTCGTGTTTAATTTTTTTTTCTTCTACATTTAAATAACTTAACTTTGATCTGCACCACACGTTTCATAATTATTTGCCTTTGTGCAATTGCTATGTTATTTTGTTCCTTTACATGTCCCTTTTATGCATTCGGATCTCAATCCTGGACACCGTCCAAGCAGAGTTAAATAGGGTACTGCAAGTCCGGTAAAGATACCAAGATAAAACTCATTCATCTTTTGTCATTTCAGGGTGGCCCAACGTTGCAGCCTGGTCCGTCACTCGTGTTGAGTTGCAAAACAGTTCTGCTGTTTGGGGCTGAGAGCAGAGGTGCAGCAGGTCGGTGCACTGGGGTGAGCTGGCCTGAAGGCCCTGGGCCTGCTTCACGTTCAACCTCTTGCTGCCTGTTAGCGGACCAAAGGTGGAGTGTGGGGAGGGAAGGGGCTGAAGCCTCACTTCATGTTCTACTCGGTATTTATGGTGGTATGTGCGTAGTTTTAAATACAAGGGAATCCTGTCTGTAAGGCTTACTTCAGGTGTATTGTCGTTTTTGGACTTTGCACACCTGCTAACATTTAGTGTTAATCTGAGCTCATCTGACATTATTGATTTTTATTTGCATTGATGACCTTAAGTTGTAATCAGTCAAATATTACATTAAGAATGACGTATTGGTATATGGTACAGTTGATAAACTAGGTTACTTGGTGCTGCCCTCCTACAGCTATATTACTCATTCTCTACTGAATTTTGAAAAGATACAAAGACTACATTCAGTTTTATAGGGTTGCTCAGGAACTGTACAATATTTTTCTAAAACAATCACTCTGTATTACTTAAAATCATATATTCATGAGTTTTGCTTGTAGGGTAGATCTACTAGTTACTTACTGATGAGTCTTTTGAAAAGACACCAAACATGTTTTTCTCATCCAGATTTAATCTGAGGTCTTTGTTAGTGTTATCAGCTGCCCTGAGTGCACAACATCATTAAAGAAAAGCTGTAGCGCGTGCGCGCCCATTGCCAATTAATGCATCCTTAGGAGACTGGTAGATCGGTCCACCTAGGGAGTTGGCTGCCCACGGGATCTTCCAGAGATTTCCTTTCCTGAAGACATCTGGGGGGATTCTTCTCTTGCCAAAAGCTGGAAACTGCAAAGTAACTGAATAAGTCTTATGACACGT
Source organism: Platalea leucorodia (assembly GCF_965183815.1). Lineage (NCBI taxonomy): Eukaryota > Metazoa > Chordata > Aves > Pelecaniformes > Threskiornithidae > Platalea > Platalea leucorodia. The sequence continues at coordinate 53,466,523 of NC_138825.1, read as the reverse complement.
GGTTCCCTCCTTTGGCCTTATCCTTCAGTCAGACTGAAATATCTAAAAGGAGAAACCTATTTTGAGTGTTTGAGTTACTCCGACCAGCATGGTTTAACAGTTATTGGTGAAATCCAGGCTAACAGTCTTGCTTTCCATAGCTGAAGTGGGGTTTTCTCCTATCTAGTAATGCTTTTTACATTGTGAAGCAAAAATAGTGACTGGTAGGAGCCAGAGGAATCCAACTCAGGTATTGTATTGCTCCTGTTGCTCAGTGTTTCCCCTCAGAGGGTTGAGATACATTTTATGCATGCAGATTTAATACCACCAAGTTCAGGTTAGCCAACATGCAGAATGTGATTGGTGCATCCACTGTCTTATACGTTTGTCATCTCACACTGTCTGCTTTTCTGGGACTTAACTCCTCCTTCCCCCCCCCCCCGAAAAAAGGGAGGAAATTTTACTATGCTGATAAAAAATATATTCCCCCAACTTTGCTGATACTCTAGCGAAGGCAGGAGTGACAGAACATTACCTAACCATCCTCTTGGCCTTCAGTTGCAACTTCAATGTGCACGAGTCAGCACAGGATGCAGCACGGGAGGGAATAAGGGCTGAAGGTCTGGGCTGCGAGATAGACGAGTGATTTCAGCCCATCTCTCTTTTTTTTTTTTTTTTTTTTTTTTTTACTGCAGTTACTTTCTTTGACTTACTGGTTCCTCCCTTTACTCTGTCTCTTTTTCCTCCAAACGTCTTAATATTGTTGCTCCCTACCCCGCATCTCTGGGCTTCCCAGCTACCTTTCCCCACAGACAAACACTCCTGCCCGCCTGCCTGCCGGGCCAAGGCCCGCCGCCGCCGCCCCCGCCGCCGCCGCCTCCCCTTCCAGCCTCCGCCCGCCCGGCTGCCGGGGAGCTCCTGCTCCCAGCGCCGCCTCCCGCGGGGGCGGCCCGCCAGCAGCCCCCCGCACCGAGGCAGGCCCTGGGCCGGCCAGCGGCAGAGCACATACAACAAAGTATAGGTGTGGTAGGCTTCTGTTAAATTTAAAAACAAACCAACCAACCAACAAAAGGGACGTGTTGGTAACCTCCGGGTGTCAGTACCTGTCGCTGAGCGGACCAAAGCGCGACAGGCCATTTTGTACCGACTGATTTAAATGACTGTTCCGTTCTGTGGGGTTCCGCTCGCGCAGATCCTCTGAAACGAAGGCACTGCCTACGGCCTCCGCGAGTAACGGAGCATCTGCTCTGCCCGCTTGCTTTTCTGAAAAAGCAAACCGAGAATTGGCAGGAGTGGGCCCAGGGCGCCGAGCAGACCCGGTGCGTTGCCGGGACGGGGGAGAGGGCGGTTGCCGGAGGCCCGGCAGCGGAGGCGGCAGGGCCGCTGCGCTCACCGCCGGCGGCAGGGAGGGGGCCGCGGCCGCCCCTACCCCCGCCGCCGGCCGTCCCGCCTGCCCGCTCGCCCCAGGGAGCCGGTCGCCAATCAGCCCTGCGGGCCCCCTCGGCCCGCCCCGCTGCCGGCAGCGGCCCGCCCCGCCCGGCGGCAGGCGAGGGGCGGGACCGGCAACACGCGAGGGGCGGCCCCGCCGCCGGCTCCCCTCTCGCCCCGGCCGCGGCCGCCGCCTCCCGCTGCCGCTCGCAGCCGCCGCTCGCAGCCGCCGCCGCCGCCGCCATGAGCACGGACCCCGTCGTCTTCGTCTCCGCCGCCAGGACCGCCGTCGGTGAGGGGCCGGGCCGGGCCGGGCCGGGCGGCGCGTGCCCCCCTCCGCGGGCCGGGTGCCCCCGGTGCCGGCGCTGAGCTCTCTCCCTCTGTGTCCGCCCAGGCTCCTTCAACGGCGGGCTGGCCGCGCTGCCGGCGCACGAGCTGGGGGCCGCCGTCATCCGCGAGGTGCTGCGGCGGGCCGGGCTGGCCCCCGCGGAGGTGTCGGAGGTGGTGCTGGGGCACGTCCTCGCCGCAGGTAGGCGGGCGGCGGCGGCGGGGGGCGGCCCTGCTGCCGGGGCCGGGGCCGGGGCCGGGGCCGGGCGGTGCTGGCGGGCTCTCCTCCCGCCTCGGGGGCCCCATTGAAACGGCGCGGGGCTCGGGCGGCGGAGCGCTGTTCCTTGCCGTTCAGCACGGCGATCGTTAACAAAGGACTGGAGCGGCGGCCTGGCCGCTTTTCCGCGCGCCCGGGGTGACCAAGCCCACGGCTGGGTGTTGGGAAGGGGTGTGGGGGGGACGCGCTGGGGTTTGTAAATCCCCGAGGCAGCGAAGGCTGCCTGTGAAAGTCAGTTGCTTTTCTTCTTCCTCATCCCTCTCGTAAATTAACATCATAAGTAACGATAACGCGGAGATTTTAAGAGCGAGGCCTGCATGTGCATTTGTCTGCAAGACCGACCTGCCTCTTGCTTGGGGAGAAATATTTTGATTTAATGAAAATGTGGCTGATGGGGAATTGTTTGTTTTGAAACAGTGCTCTGCTTTTTCCAGGCTAATGTTTAACCAGCGGAGTCATAGGGCAGGTTTGTATTTTAAAATAAAGGAAATAAGTATTTTTGGCTTACTTAAAGGTGATCCAGATTCTTGTTTATTTTTAGCTCCCTGAATGATGTGCTCTCCTTCTCCATTTCTTTACATACAAAGAGCTGGCATTACTTTGGTCTGGGGAGATGCAGATGAAGAATGTTTCCTTTGAATAGAGTGCTCCTATTCTCTCCCATCAGGATTACAACAAAGAATGGAAGCTTGCGTGACTGTCCTTGCATAATTGTGCTTTTGGTTTCCATAGGAACTTTTAGGGGAAGTTGTCTGCTGGCGATGTACAGAAGATGTCAAAAAGAAACCCTTCAGCGAGTAGCAATTTAAATGAGCTCTCATCTTACACACCTACAACAGGCTAGCGCTAATTTGAAGTTGGTGTTTCATCTGACCTGCCATCAAAAGCAGAGTTGCGGATATAAAACTATTAGTGTCAAGTCCCTGATCTCACAGATATTTTAAATATAAAAGAGAGAGGTAACTTAGCTCCTGTTTACAGATTACTGCTGGGAACTTCTCTGTCTACCAACTGAAAATAGAAGCGAGCTCTAAATTTTGGTGGATTGGGGGTACCTGTTGTCAAATGTGACAAGGCTGACATTTGTTTTTTAAGAACAAAGGGAAAATGCTGCCTGTTCCTGCAGGTGCCGGCCAGAACCCCGTCCGGCAGGCGAGTGTTGCTGCAGGAATCCCTTACTCTGTGCCCGCCTGGAGCTGCCAGATGATCTGCGGGTCAGGCCTGAAAGCAGTATGCCTGGCTGCTCAGTCCATACTGACGGGAGACTCCAGCATCGTGGTCGCAGGAGGCATGGAAAGTATGAGCAAGGTAAAGCGAATGATTGCACTCGCGTTGTGCTGACTTACTGGGAGCAAACAGCATTTAGCTATGTTGAAACACTGTATTTCTAGGCTAATGCTCTGGTGGCAGATTGGAAGAGGAGTTTCAGTTTCTGCATTTGGGAATGAATTCACACATGCAACAATTGACTTCAGGAGCTTTTTTTTTTTTTTTTTTTTAAAGAAAGACCTGATACTGTAGCTACTGAAAAGGTGTCATGCAAACACACACCACATTTAAAATTCCATTTGAATTCCCATCTAGCCCGGTTGTGGTGAATTACTTGCTTGTGACAGCTGGCAACAGACAGGTTTTTTTTGTGTTGCAAGAAGCCCAGAGAAGGAATAATGGGAAACGTTATTGTTCACCAAGCAATTTGAGCTTGGAAAGGAAGCAAAGGGCTTTAATTTCAAGGTTTTCAGTTCGAGGCTGTATCGAGGAATGGTGCTGGGCTGGCGATATGATCCCTAACAAGGCAGTGGCCTCTTCTGCTGAGGCTCGCTAGCTGCCTGCGCTGAGAGCGATGTTGGCGTTGGCTGGCAGCGGGGTGCCATCGGGAGCCACGTAGAGCAGACTGGTAGGATGGGGGACCCACAGCCGTATGGCCCCAGGTACGATTGATTTGATGTGTGGAGAGAAAACATTTGGTGCTTGGTCATCTGCTGCCAGGGAAATGCACAGGCCAAACAGAGCATGCCAGCTGGCAGACTCCGGAGGGAGAGACGAAGCAGGCAGCCAGGGAGCCTGCCGGGATTTGGGATAGCTACCTGCACCTGCAAGGCAGGGGTCTGTCTCTTCAGCTGTCTGGCTGTATTGTGGACTGGAGATTTAAAACATCTAACTCCTTTTGAAATACCTTCTTTCAGGCTCCTCATGTAATTCACATGCGAGCTGGGGTGAAAATGGGAGAAGCTTCCTTGCAGGACACTATAATCCTTGATGGCCTTACAGATGCTTTTTATCAGTATCATATGGGTATAACAGGTAAGTGGTGACAGTCCAGAAAATGAAACGGTTAACTGGGGAAGGGGGAAGAATTCACTGATATGAAATTTCAGAAATCTGAAGTTTCAAATAAGGTGTTTCAAGCTCTCTTTAAGTTGTATTTGTGAAAAAAAAAAAAAAAAAGAAATCCCTAATAATGAGAGGCACTGAAGGCATTGTGTGCTTTGTTTTTTTTTTTTTTTCTGTCTGAGCTAATCTCACTGCATCTCTTTTGCATCTGAGCAGTTTAATTTAATTTCAGGAAAAATAAAATAATCCCTATATGTAACTGAAGCATTCAGCAGCACAGACTTACAGTGAGGGGGAATTCTGTAAAGTGTACTGTGGATACACATCATTCTGCAGCTTCATGTTATTGCATGCTGGATGGGATGGTCAGCCAACTGCTTTTTCAGACCCTGATTATGAAACAGACTAACTTCAGAACTGTTCCCTCCTCTGAAGTAGCTGTAGAGAGATCTGAGCATAATAATTCAGAGAAGCAATAAACTAGAAAAGCTTGCTTGCATTTGTATGTAACTTGATATACCATTTGAGAGGAGATCCTGCACAGAAAGTTTCACCCTCAAAAGAAAACAGAGAATCATAAGCAAACAAAATGAGGAAATCGTAATGAAAACTGTTCAACAAGCTTAGCTGCTTGCTACAGCAAACATTAATGACTACCTTTGTGCTTACAATTCTACAACTTAGAATTTTAGCACTTCCTGATGGCAATTTGCATTTTGTTCCTATTTCAGCTGAAAACGTGGCCAATCAGTGGCAAGTCAGCAGAGGGGAACAAGACCAACTTGCTGTACAGTCACAAAACAGGGCAGAGGCAGCACAGAAAGCTGGCTATTTTACGAAAGAAATTGTTCCTGTTCTTGTACCTTCTAAAAAAGGTAGGTGTGAATGCATAATGAGAACTGATTTTAAAGAAAAACCTGTTTTCTCTATGACTGCTGTGGTCAGTGGATGGTTTCCCAGTTATATAGCCTTTTCTGTAAGCTGTTCTGTAAGCATGTAGCCTGTTGCTCTCTTTGTTGACTTCCAGTGGCTATTTTTTGAAATAAGAGAGAAACAACGCAAATGTGGAATATCTAAAGGTAGCTCTCTGCAAATACTATTTTATTGGGGATGTAATTACTACCCAGGCAAACCGCTGACTTAACATAGGCTCGGATATGGTACCAAGATCAGTATTTTCGCTTTGTTAGACTCCTGCTGCACCAAACTTAAAACAGTCACGTTGATCTGCCAAACCTTGCCCACCTAGTAAAATACACAGTGACAATAATTAGATCTGAATCTGAATTCCCTCAGTGCCAGGAGGCACACAAGGCGCGAACATCGTTCTTCCACTTCGATCGGTCCACGGCCGCGTGCTCTGGAGTCAAGGGCCACAGCGCAGTCTTCCGTCGGTTTCCCCCTCAGGACAGGACCGATCCAGCTCCATCTCCTCCTCCTCACTTCATTACCGATTTTCTCCATCCCCGCCATTTCTGATGCTCGTCGTTTCTGCAACTTTTTATTTTTTTTTCCGGGAGGAGGTAGTTGGCCTCCTGCCCAACCCCCATGACTTGGAGGGCCAGTGGTTTTTCTGTCAGGGTGGCCTTCCCTTAGGCTGCGTTGGTTCGCGGCACCTTCTTCAATTTTATCCGGTGCACCCTCCAGAGAGGGATCCCCTATCCGCCACCCAGGGGACGCGCCTTCTAGCCGTGCAGCCCCAGCCGAAGGGACAATAATTAGGGTTTCTAGTTAATTAACTGTGTCAGGTTACATATATTAGGTGTGTTTCTCTTTACGTCTGTTAGGGATATAAACAGACCTATTATGGTGCTTGAGCAAAAGGTCTGTTTCTAGAGCAGGGGAATTCCCGCAGCTCCTTGTGAGGTGACTGCAAAAACTGAATTTTCCAAACAGAAATCAAGAATCAGTTGTTCAACATTTGCTTTGAATAGACCCTGTGGGAAAAGTTCTGATGTTAGGCCCGTTACAAACTAATGAAGGGCTTTCCTGATGCCAGTTGATGACACTTGACTACTCTTTGCAAGAAGAGGAACAGCAAGAACAAGATCTGCTTTTGTACAGCTAGACAGTATTTTAGTTGTTAGTGTTTGTCTCAGGAGCCCCAGCTGTCTGTCCTGCTACAAGATGCTGGAGGGAGCTTTAACAAATTGCACTGAGTTGGAAGCTGCCTCCAACAGAACGGCTTGCTGGTTGAAAGGAATACGGCCAATATTCCCCCTCAGCCTGTTGTTTGCGCCAGATTTCTGATTGAGACAAGTGTGTGCGATTAGACCCTCCTGTGAGCATAACGCTCTGTTTTTCAGGTCCTATAGAAGTTAAAACAGATGAACACCCTCGACATGGGAGCAACTTGGAGACCGTGGCAAAGTTAAAGCCGTGTTTCCTGACAGACGGAACTGGGACAGTAACAGCGGCTAATGCTTCAGGTTGGTCTGTCTGGCTAAAACTGAAATGGGAAAGAACAGCAGCTGCTTGTGGCTCGAGGCAGGGTCTCTGCGAGGGGCCGGCTGCCACGTGGTTACTGCTGAATATATTTTGCAGAAAATGGGAATGCGTTTGGCAACATAAGTAGAACTCAAATATAACTGTGGTGGAGGATTTCTTTACAGATGAGTTGTCTCTTTTTTTTTTTTTTTTTTCCTTGCTGTCTGTGAAGCAATACAAGTGTTTGGACAGTAACAGCAATATTTGATAGGCTGGAAGAAAGAGAAACTACATCCTCTCTTTTTAAAACTAGCTGTCTGGTGGTTTCTAATACTGCGGGTCTGGACAAAGGAAAACTTAACAATTCATGTTTGAAAACGTTGCTCTCCTGCCACAGGCCACTTTGAAACTTCTTGCTTGGTCCTTATGCTGCCTCTTCCACAGTCCACCTAACAGATCTGATGTGCTCCTTTTTCAGATTGTGTCCCAACTCTTCCACTTGCTGCTTTCTAAATCGACATCGCAAACCTGTCACATTTACAGCACTAGAGATACGTTACCCATTTTAAGTGTTCGTGTCGGAGGGCAGACTTGGCTGATCCAAAAAAAATACTGACCTAAACCAACGAAAGATTTGTGATCTTTTGTTTTGTCGGAATGGTGAACTTATGCAAGCAGGAAAAGGTGGTACAGTAAAAGCCATAAAACCCAAGAAATACATAAAAGTTGTTTGTCGTTCCACAGGTATAAATGATGGAGCTGCAGCTGTAATTCTAATGAAGAAATCGGAAGCTGCTAGGAGAGGTCTTACGCCTTTGGCTCAGATTGTATCTTGGGCTCAGACAGGTGTAGATCCATCTATCATGGGAGTAGGGCCCATTTCAGCAATAAAGAAAGCTGTAAGTAGTTATCTATCTATCTATGTATCTGTTATTTAAAACCTCTTGTTTGTAATCACTTTTCATTTTCAGGCCATGTCTTGGTTTTTCTGTATTCTAAGGAAAACTCAGTAGAAGAATTTAACTAAGTGAAAACAAGACTTTAGCGGAGAGTATATAAGATTTCTAGTACTACCAGGCTAGTGCCTACTTGTTGGGGGGAAAAAAAAAATGTATAGGTGTATGAATGGAGTTTAGAACATAAACTAGTCAGGTTTGTGAAAGGCCACCTAGATAGCCTAGGAGGCTAAAGCTCAGATTTCGCGGGTGCGTATGCTAACCTCATTTGAGGATGATTCGTTTCTGCCACGGTATGGTTCTGGTGCTGCGTCTGGCCAGGTTCGTTTTCAGATCGCTGCCTGGTTGTATTTGCAACAGCACAACACCGACAGAAGGGCCAGTGAGTGCACCGGCGTTAGCAGATGTGATGGCGCCTTCTGTGTTTTGGTTTGCCCTGCGCGTGGGTTGGAGCACGCAAATTGGATTCCTTTCAGATGAAACTAAGCAAGAAGGCGTGCTCTGGAACCACACCTCGTGTGCTAAGACCGTTATTGCACCCGCCGACGGGCTGTGTTCAGTCCACAGGACGAGGTTCTCGAATAAAACGCCCTGAGTGAGCAGCTCCTACGGTACCACGTTGGTTGCTACTACAGACTTAGCCCATGGCAACCCCAGCTGATTATTTGCTAAAACTGAGCGTGGAAAGAGCTCTTGTACAGCTGATAAGGATAGATTTGCTTTAGTATTCCTTCTTAGTTTTATTTATACTGTGTAAAGGCCTTATTTTGTTCGTCTCTGAAATGTCCCGGCAATGCAGAAGCCTGACTTGAACTCACCCAAGCTCTGCGGCGTTTAACGGGAAAATCAGAACTGTAATGCTGAAGCTTTTTCTTATCAGATCTCAAACTGTTCTTTTAAATCAAGAATGCTATAAATGTATATACAATACACATTTTTAGTTTAAATTGTAGGACAGACAAGCTGTATTTAACAGTACCTATAATGTTATAGGTACTCTGAAAAAGGGCACACTACTTCTTGATGTAAACTTTGTGATGTATATTACCAAATACTTCACACCCTCCATATATTATCACTCTCTTCAGAGTTTCATTGTAGCACTTTATAGTGAGAGAACAACCAGGCCATGCATTTTAGCGTTGCAACAACAGAGTAAATCTTTAAAAGACAAGACTTTTCCCAGAAGGTGAAGGGTTTCCATACTGTCTCTGTAATACCTAGTAGAAGGAGGCCCTCCTCCTTGACTATAGCCTTGGAGACGCGCTGGCCTGGCCAGCTGGTTGTGAAACATCATTGCTGCAGATGATTCTGCTGCTAAAGCACTGCTGTGAGAAACAGAGCGAATGGAAGGAAGAATGTAAATACGTGAAACATGCCTAAGCCTGAGCCCAAGCAGGTAATTGCACAAGAGTTTCTCAAGTGAAAACATGAGAGACAATCTCCCAAAACAGCTGCCTGTGAGAAGCTTCAAGTGCCCACCTTCAGCTTCAAGGCAGGAGAGACTGGATAAATTACGCTTGACACCCATCACTAACAGGCGCTTCGCTATTTCCTGTGTAAAAATCTGTATTAAGCAGAGAATCTCTAATGGAATCAGACTTACGTCCTGAAAAATTTGCTTTTAATCTGTTAAGACCTGCTTTTGAAAACAGTGCTTGCTCTATTAAGGGCACCACGTATGGTTTGATTCCCACAGTTGCACCACCACCGCTACATGTGTAAAATTAGTCAAGATTTTTTAAGAGCAGCCGGCACGTTATAGCACATCGTACCGACTTTTGCTGACATTGAAATTTTGTCTGTTGTCTTCAAGAATTCTGTCTTCAACCCTCGCTATAAAAACAAAATTTAGTTCCTTCAACTTTTTAGAAGTGGTGGCTTCAAATCACCCAATTTAAGCCTTATTAAAAGCTTCCTCTGGTGCAGAGGAAAACCTAAGAGATAATAAAGCCTCAATTTATTTTCTTTTCTCAGATTGAGAAAGCCAGCTGGACTCTGGAACAAGTTGACCTGTTTGAAATTAATGAAGCCTTTGCCTCGCTATCTGTTGCAATAGCAAAAGAACTGAAAGTAAATCCAGAAAAGGTAACGAGTATGTTTGCAGCCGTAATTAGTTTGCCTCCTGTAATTCAAATTTGTTACATTCTGTGCATCTGGATTGTATTGCAAAGAGGCGGGAACGGACCTTCTCGGGATCATTTTGCCCCGAGCAAAGATGGGGACCCCAGCAGGCACCTCCTTGCGCTGCTCTGCAGCAGGCTGGCGCTGCCAGCGGGCACGCCGCTTCCCGGCTGACCAGGCTGCGACTGCTACGGCGGGCGCACGCCCAACGCGGGGGAACAGCCCGAGCGCGCGTGGAGTTAACTTCAGACTCCGAAGTGGCTGCTGGAAGCGTATTTGCCACTGTGTCCTTCCAGCGATGGCAAAAAGTGCGGGTATTACTCTCGCCCTCCCTCAATTCACCTCGGTTTTCCTCAGAGTAGAGATGGTCCCCTTTCAGAAGAAATACTAATGATGACAGCTGTTGCATCCATTTTCAATTTCTCCTTGAAAGGGTGGTAGCAGGTTCAGGCTTATTCGCAATCCAAGACTGTCCAGTGAAGTCACTCCTGTTGAAACTCAACTAAGCTAGTTAAATGATTTCTTAACTTGACCTTTGGGTTTGTTTTTTGTTTGTTTGTTTGTTTAGATTAATATCCAAGGTGGAGCTATTGCTCTTGGCCACCCTCTTGGCGCCTCTGGCTGTCGCATCCTTGTTACTCTTCTACACGCACTGGAACGAACAGGTGGAAAGCGCGGTGTTGCTGCTCTCTGTGTAGGAGGAGGAATGGGAATAGCCATGTGCGTCGAGAGATGAATGCGAATGGCTGACTAGCTAGGGCTAACTAGCTTTGAAACAGTTTGCTAATAAACTTCTAATCATGGAGCTTACTTTTTTGTTTTGCCTAAAATTAAATAAGCTTACTCCATTGCTTTTTGCCACTCAATCATTGCTGTGACAATAAGATTAGCAGTGACTGCAGGCACTCTAGTTCTTAACACACGCTAGAGCTTAAATTCTCAATGCCAGGACCAACCTTACTTTCACAAATTAATTTGTTCACAAGAAAATAGCAGCAGCATTCAACCACTAGTTTTATTAACATTTTAGTTACAAGAGTGGGAAGTGTAAGTTAGACAAACATAAATAAAACCTAAGTTATTCTTCAAGTGCTCCAGAGTGAACTGCATCCTCATAGCACCCTCTCTCTTCTTTAGTTTCAGGGTGCAGTTTAATGAGATCATCGATTCGAAGAATAGTAATTGCAGCTTCTGTTGCAAACTTTAGGCTCTTAGTTTTGACCATGGTTGGTTCAAAGACACCGGCTTGCTTGTTATCGCGAGGTTTTCCATTGATCAAGTCGAGACCAATCCTGGAAAGAAGAAATACTGTCAGACGGAGAGGTAGAAAAAGTAGAAATATAGTTGGGAGTATGCCTTTTAACTACTACTAGGTCCCAGTGATACATACAGGCAGGGCAAGGAGTCAGTGATAACCTGCACCCTTGTTTTACATGCAAATCACGGCAGTAAACCGGCAGAAAAATTTTCTGTCTCGGTCACCAACCCACTGCACTTCTAATAGCCTTCCTACAGGCAGATACTTGCCATTTCAGATTTTTGCGATCTGGGTTAACTTGAGCCTCGTTGTGGAATGCTCTCAGCTTCGCAACGAGATCTGTTGCATCTTGAGCGGCATTTACTGCCAACGTATTTGGAATTATTAAGAGGGATCTTGCAAATTCTGCTATTGCAAGTTGCTCACGTGATCCCTAGGAAGAGGAAAAAGTTTTTAAACCAATTGCTGCAACAAAAGAAGAAAAAATACAGCCACGATCGAGAATGTCAAGAGTAGGTAGGGGTTTTCTCATGCAAAACCTATTTTTAGGCCAAAGAAACATATACTGTAATCGGAGAAAGAGTAACTAGTATCCTCCATTTTAAAAAAGCATCTTCCATTCTGTAAGGCGATTAGGTTTTCATGAACCACGGAACCAACTTTTAGTAGAATAAAACAAATGCTTGGAAATTCACGTTATCCTAGTTTAACACGTACACACTGGGACTTCTTTGTGGCAAGACTTACCATGCTGGTTGCGTAATTTTCAAGATATATTGAAAGCGCTGCCTCTACAGCACCACCACCTGGGACAACAGACTTGGATTCCAATACCCTTTTAACAACACAGAGGGCATCGTGTATCGATCGTTCCATTTCATCACACATGAAGTCATTAGCTCCTCGTAAGATAATTGATGCTGAAGTACGAGCCTTTGTACTATGGAAAAAAGGAATCAGAATTCAGCCGTGTTGAACAGAATACAAGTTAAAACTCTTCTTTCTGAATTTTTTCTTCTAAAGCCAAGTTCAGTTGAGCCAAATTCTTTCACCCTTTAAAAGAAAATCTTAATGTTGTCACACACCCTTGCAGGATATGTACATTGTAACTTAGTAAGTCAATCTTTTAAGTTCTAATATACAAGAACCTAGTCTGAGTTTAGTCTTTTAGAGAAAGCTACCTGACAAAAGTATGACAGACAAGATGTTTTCCCATCAAAGAAGGGGAAAATGTAATTAGGTACTAGGGAGGTTCTCTTCTGCATAGCCATCAAGTGAGCTCATGACCGCCAACATTACCGTATAAGCAGCCATGTAACTGCCGCACAAGTGCCATGGTCAGAATATTTCATTCACCAGGAAGGTGAACACTGAGAAGGGATACTGAAGCAGTGGAAAAGTTAATAGCCAAGGTGTGTTCTTGTTAAACAAACTGACACTCAAGTCTTCAGGTACCAGACAGCGGTGGCATACTAAAAACTTCAAGGGAAAGCACCATGAGTGCGGACGGTTGATAATTGTTGCTCTTCTTACCCATTAAAAAAAAAAACCCAAACAAAACAAAACAAAAAACCAAAAAAACACCAAAACAAACACACACACAAAAAAACCCACAAAAAAAACAAAAAACCCTTTTAACAATGTGGTCCACTTTATACTGCCATGCAGATGACTGATTCAATGAAACCAGCACAAGTAAATCCTGTCTTCCACTAAAAAATGGTAAGGTCTAGCTTGCACCTCCTTATTCAGATGAAATTACTCAGATGGTACCTATTTCCCTTTACCGTCTGTAAGGGGAAGCCAGAGTGACTATATGGCTAAAAGGCAGGTAAAGGAATGTGATATGAATGCTGTAATAATGTCTCTAGCAATTTAACAGAGTGTTATTGTAAATGTTAGAAAAATTAGTTTCTAAACAAAATTTGAAGTAAAGTCTATCTAGCACTCTGATTGTCTCACATTATGGTTGATGAAGCAGGTGTCCAGCCCCAGCAGAAGAGATTAAGCACTGATACTTTCACCTCGAGCTTGCAGTGGACTTGCACACTCTTCCCCATGTGTGTAACTGCTCACACCACTGAGAGAGCATGGAAGTAAATAAAAGGGATTTTCTCTCAAACCTTGTAGAAAGTGTACACAAAACTGAGTACTTTAAAAACGATCCTTACTTTTTGATTAAAATCAGCTCGTCATCACAGATTCTCTCTTGAATCACTTCTTCTGCCTGTCCCAGCATTAATGCCTCAAAACTCTCCTCACCTTCAAGGTTTGCAAGGGTTGAACATATGGTTGCTTTATCAAACAAACAAAAAAGTGAAATTAGCATTCAATTCCAGCACATCCTTTGCCAACTTCCCAGAACAGGCATACAGAAAAGAAAAACAGAAATTGGAAACAGAAATAAAAGCAGCATAAGTAGATTTGCACTTCTAATTCTTAGGTAGCAATTCAATATTGCGCAGTTTATAACCAATACTGCTCTTTTTGCTCAACTTTTACAGCACTTACTTTTCCACAGCTAGTACAAGTTCCTGTGCTTCACTGTAAACGAAAATGCTTTCTTGCAAATTTAACAATTGACAGATGAAATCTGTATAGGACCAGAATTTTTTTCAATATGTATTTAATGATTTAGGAATGCTTCATTTGTCTTGAACTACCTAAACAAGGTACTTAACACAAGTCTCTAGACAGAGGCTTATGAATCTGTGCTTAATAAAGACTCCTAAATAAATACAGATTCTGGCTGCCATTTCCACAAGATGACAGTCTTCCCAGTGCAAGGCAGCTTTTTTTTTTCCCCACTGTAGATCTTCAGCAGTCAGCTCTTACGGTACTCATCTACTTTGACAGAATGATCACTTAAAAGCAAACGTAAAGTTAAAACCTAACAAGAGTGGCTCAGCTCTACTCATCCTCTCCTTGCACAGCTTGCACATTAAGAAGCCATGTTTTGAAAATTAGTTACTAATACCCTAACGACAGCTTTTACTAAAAAAAAAAAAAAAAAAAAAAAAAAAAATAAAAATTCTATATACATACCTCCCGATGCCTTAGCAATCCGCTTAAGGTCCTTTTTTACAACTCTTCGTACCGCCATAGCACCAGCATCAACAAAGTATTTCAGACACATATCATCAATACCTCCAGTGGTGAGAATAACATTGGCACCAGTGGCCAAAATCTTCTGGATCCTTTCTTTGGTAATATCTGATTCTCTGCAAGGATAAAGCCAGAGTTATGAAAGTCTGCAATCAGATTCTGTCAACCCATTTCCTGAAATCTTAATGCTAAGCTCGGCAAGGAGAAAGAACCATTGCACAAACACACTTGGATTTCTCAAAAACTCACTTAATACTAGTTCTGCCTCCAGAAGTGAAGACTTTTACCACTAATATTTGGTATTGTTGGGAAATGTTAACATTTAAAACATTTTTACCTCTTACACTCAGCCAAAATTACATCGAGCCACCTCAACTGAAGACATCAAAACAAGCCTGTGACACCCCACTGTCTCAGTTACTCAAGCTTCCACACACCTCTGCCTGATCTGGTCCAGTTTCTCAGGGTCCAAGATAACAACCTGAACACCAAGCTTCATTTTTGCTTTCTGCAGGCTGAAGTCAAGGCATGCGATCTTTGCATTAACTATTCTCTTGGTCATACCTGACGAGAGAGAACAAGAAAAAGGATGTTTGTCAGATCGAGTTAACAGAACACCAAGTTAGCACTAGAGATTAAAACTAATGCTACTTCCACATTTCAGATTTCTATTTGGTTTGCTTCTCCGCCTCCAGTTCTGCCCTAGTACAGAAACATGCTAACAAAGACTTTCAAAGAGAATTTTTTTAAAAAAAGTCTCTACTATAACCTCTGTTACCTTTTTACAGACCCCATCCCCAAAACGTGAATGGCCATGGAAAGCTGACCCTTCAGTCCCACATCCTTTAGGTTACCTAATCACAACACAGCTCTGCTAAATGTAACAGTTCCCTACAAACCTGACATCGGCTGCTCACAAGGGAGGTGCTTACGTTCCGTAAGATGACAGCGTTACCATGCTGACAGTGAGCTAGGGAAAGTACAGTGACTTACCGACACTTTGTGGATCACTAGGAGCTGGCAGACCCTAGCCTAGAAACCACTGGTGAAGTGGTAAGTTTTTTGTGTGTTCTTGTTTAATTGTTCTGGAATTGAAAACCCACGCGATTTGCAACTAATGCAGTCAGTAAGAAGATCCACGCAGAAAGACTAAGAGGACTGAGTTCACACAAAAGCTTTACAAAGCATAGCGTGTTCTTACCCTGTGAGCCCACCACGCAGTTCAGAGCGTAACCGTTCACAAGTATGCTCTCTTTTTGGCTGCGGCCATGTGCCTTCAAAACATTAACTGAGTTGATTGGATACCGAGCCTGACCCTTCTGGTCTGTGTATTTAACTGCCAGTGCAGCATCCACCACCATATTAGCAAAGAAATCACCATCACTAAAATGCTGTTAAGGTTAAAGCTGAAGAAGAAAACTAGTATTATGCTTAAGAAAAAAAAAAAAAAAGTCACTGACAGTGCCCAAACTAAGTGTCAAAAACTGCTTCCAAAAAAAGAACTCCCGAAAAGTATAGAAGTGCTAGCTTTCTTTACCATTCCCTCAAAGGGGTAAACGAGTAATTGTTAAAGCTGAAACACTGGTAAGAAAATTAGGACAGGCTAGTGTGATGCTTGCATTTTATGCACCTTTTGTTCCTTAACAAAAATACGGTCTCCATTCTCTTGTTAGCACAAAGGCTAAAAATGCAGATTTTTCTATGACTATGGAGTAAAATGCAACCTTCTTTCCTCTGGTTTCACCCCCCAGGTACTTGACTTCTGTAAGGCATTCTTCCATTCACACAATTCCTTATCTAGTGTCACTAACATGTCATAAGGAAACCATACACTGGTAAAGCTACTGTGATGTGCCTAACCAGATTTAAATAAATTCAACACATCTGAACACGTTTTCCCATGCCAGACAATATCTGTGAAACGTTTTTCACACCCCTGTTATAAAAACGACAGCTTGAATACTATACCCCGTTCATAAAAACTGCTGCAAAGGAAACTAGCCCAGCTACTCAAGCTCTCCAGTCACTCTCACTTAAATAACGTGATCAAGTTAAAGGATACATTCCTATAATTTTAGAGGACATTGATGTTTTAGCAGCATTAATTAGGCACTCCCTGCCCAATTCATCTGTGTTAATAATAAGATTTTCATTGATGTAGCGAACTGCTTCCCTGTAGAATAAAGACAAATAGTGGTAAAAAATTCCACGCCCCCCCAAAGACAAAAATCTTACATGTTTTCAGCCCTTCTAAATGTTATCTCAAAGAACACAGGGATGAAATCAATTCATCTTCTAGGACAGTAAAGTGACATTTTTATGTGAGACTAGAGAAATTCAAAATTAACTAAAAAAACAAACAAAACCCAAAACCAACAAAAAAGCCCAAAATACACACGCAAACCAAAACGCAGTATCCACTTCGCACCAAGAAGTCTGAATTAATGCAGTCACAAATATGGAAATAAACAAAAAGCATGCAGTTATTGTACCTTAAAAAATGCAATGCACTTCAACTGTATTAGTTTCTTACTTGCAAGCAAGTCGGTATCCACCAATAATGGAGGTAGGATGAATTTTCTGTTTCACTAGTTCATCTGCATTTTTTAGAAGTTCTGCAGCAATAATTACCTGTTTGAAATACAAACACTAAATACATGTATTCCATACAAGCAAAATAACTACCTGTTGCCACTAAGTGGAAAGTAGAATCACAGATAGTTGTCCAATGTCTACCCAGTGGAAACAAGTACTTGCAACCTAGAATCATAAATAGTTTCTGATATTAGGTAAAAGCCACCTAGATCCCCCCCCCCAGCTGTCAAAAGTCTCAAGCAAGTTTTCCGCGCTCAGCATCCTTGTTAGCCCTAACATTTTAACTTCTCATGGTTGTAAAAAAGTAAGAACCTTAATTCAGGATGTATCCTCAACCTTCAAGAAAGGAAAAAGTAAATAATGGAATTGCAGTAAGCGAATTCTATTCCAGAGCACCAGCTGCGTACAGAAAGTAGCATCTCTAAAAAACCACAAGTCTGATTTCTTTATTCTGTAACCTACTTCAAAAAACTGTTTATGTTCAGTCAACCACAAGGCTTTTCATGCTGTATAGTTGATTCACATTACATCAAGATTCATAATGGATAAAGCAAAAGCCGCACTGTGATAATGGAACGCTGACTCTTGGTGTAGCCGCCTGTAAAACTTCCTACGTACCACTGAGGTTGTCCCATCACCAACTTCTTTGTCTTGCAAGTCTGCCAGCTCACAAAGAACTTTTGCAGCAGGGTGTTCCACTTCCAGCAGTTTCAGAATGGTTGCACCATCATTAGTAATAGTCACATCCTAATTTTCAGAAATCAAATATTAATAGGAGGTATAGTTCTATTATTAGAACCTAAATGCTTCTATGATTCCATTATGTTTTTACTGTTGTGTTTCAAAATGTTTATGCAAATGTAAGTTAATTATTCTTTGCAAATGCCCATAAAATAACTATTTATACCAAATATTTACTGCTTCTTCTTAACCAGGAGTCCCATTCTAACAACAGAAAAGTTACCTGTGCAGAATCTGCACTTTCTTTTTATCGGAAAAGTCTTTACATTACAGAAACTCATCAAACATTTTGCACGTACCGGATTAGTAGTAGTGCAGTGACTACCCTCTAATACAGTATTTTATTACAGCAGCCTGTCAAATGGCAAACTTTCCTCATTTCCTTGAAATATTTTAAAATATGAAATATAGAATATTGCTTTAAAATTGTTATGGGATTATTTGAATTATTTGTTATTTCTCCTAATGCAGAGAGCATGATACACAAGTCAACATCACCACAAGGCCTAACTTTAATGGCGATATTCACTCCTGTGAATTTGACCAATACTTGTCAGTGGTGACGAGAACTTACATGTAGAAAGGATACAACTGTGCCACATTAACTACAGTACTAGATAAAACTAAAATGATGTATCATGCGTGACCTGATGCTCAATTTTACCACAGTTCTCCTCCTATCCCCTCTCAGAACCATGGAAAAAAACAGGTATGTGCACATTAGACCTATGAAGCACACTAAGTGGAAGCACTTTTACACGGGAATGACGCTTTGCAGAAAGCTTACTTACGCCAATATCATCCACCAACATCTTATCCAGACCAACTGGCCCAAGAGAACTCTTCACGATGTTGGCAATAGCAGATGCAGCAGTAACTGAATAAATGAAAGAAAAACAGTTTTATCTTTCCAACTTCAGGGCAATTCAGGTTTACAAGAAAATGCACCAAGAACCTGCGATTCAGAAACTTGAGATAAAGTGACCTAACTTAGGATTAGCTTTCAGCCTAGCTAAGCTAGTAATGGCTTGCTGCTACTAAAAAATACAATCTGTGCCAAACCTCACTTCCCTCCAAGCTGGTTCAGCTAACTAACCTCGCAAAACTAACCAATCAGAAAAAGAATCATTTTCTACGGGCTTGGTAAGATGGAGGACACCACTGAGGTCAGAAGAGCAGCAGTGCTAGCTTAGCAAAGATTGGTGGCACTGTTTCTTTTGGCAGCAGCAAGTCATGCCATGCAACTTCACCCTCGTTTACTGCTCAGTTCTAGGCAGATAGAGAACAATGGTATCACCATATATCAATTTGTAACACATCTTTTTGTCCTCCCGCTTAGGTCTGTGACTGAAACAAAACACCTGTTCTGTAACTAAGTCAAGAAACTCAAAAGTGAGCATTTAGTCACTAGGAAAGTATCACAAAACCTCTAACATAGTGGCTTGTTTAAAGGATGTTCTGCCAACTTCATATAGGAAAAAGATACAATCAATCTTTTCCTTCAGACCGTGGCAAGTTTTTCTCTATCCCACAAGCATAGCCACTTAATCTGGAAATTGAAAAAGTGGTAGAAAAATGGGAAGAGTGACAACTCAGACCTTCACTTTGAACTTGAAAATGTAACTTTTTTTTTTTTGTTCTGTTTTAGAGGAGTAACGGCAGCTTTCTGAAAGAAAGAACCGTTGTATCGTCAAAGTCGCCATTATCATGAATCTCAGTCACAGATTAAGGTAATTCTCCTTCTAACTGTTCTGCCTAAAGTATCATCAGAACCGCACGACTCTCACGTTCATCAGGAAGCAGGTCTTCAGCTTCTTCCTTTGTCTTTTACCTACTCAGAAACTGAGACAGCCTCGGCATTTGCAGCCTTTTCCCCAAGACTCAGGATAAAATCTTGAGAAACGCGGAACGTTTTTGACAACCACAGTTAAAGACACTCATCTTGAGGGGGGTCCCACTTTCGTAAGCAGGTTATCTCCCTGTGCTGGGCAGCAGGAAGCTTCCCCAGCCGCCCCTTCCCCTCCGAGGCCCCGCGGCCCCTCTGCAGGCCTTGCGCTCACGCCCTACGAGCTCGGGGTGGAGGCGAGACCACCTCCAGCCAGCAGCCGCCCCCCTCCCCGCTGTGCGATTCTACCAAGGAAGGTGGAGGGACGCGGGATCGCTTCGCCACCGAGAGCCGCAGCGGGACCGCGCGAGCCCCTCTCCTCCTCGGGGAGGCTGTGGAAAAGGAGCAGCGGCCCGCCCAACGGCTCCCAGCGGCCCGGGACCGAAGGACGCTGGCGACAGGGCGCGGCCCCTCCCGGGTGGGGGCAGAAGCGGGTAAGCACATGGCGGCGGTAACGGCCGCACCATGTTACCTCCTTTCTGCCCCTCCCCCCCACCGCCCATCGGGCCCCCGCCGGCAGCGCGCGGCCGTTACCGTTTTGCGTGCGGATCGTGTCGCCGCTGGTCCGCTCGCCGAAGACCGCCAGGGGCCCCTCCATCGCCGCCATCTTCCCGCCCGGCCGCGGCGCGAGAGGGAAAGGTAAGGCAGCGCGCGGAGCCGCGGAATGGCCAGCGGGCCGCAGGGAACGCTGGGTACACCCCCCGGGAGGGGGCGGAGGGACGGGGGACAGTCCCGCGCGCCCGAGGGGCGGGGCCATGCCCCGGCTGCCCAATCCAGGGGCGCGGTACGGCCCCGCCTCAAGCCGCGATTGGTGCGTGCGCATGAACAAAGCCTCCACGCGGAGGGAGGGGCAGGAGGGCTTCCAGCAGCTTCTAGAAGGGAGCGCGGGCTGGCGCGCAGGCGCGCTGCCTCCTTCCTTCTCTCCCGCCCCGCTCAGGGGCGCGGCAGCGGGGGGGGGGCGGGGGAGCGTCCGCGAGCGCGGAGGGGAACCGGGCAGCGGGACGGGTGGCTCAGCAGCCGCGGGGGAGGCGGTGTCGCACCCTCCCCGGCGCCGCTGGTGCCCGATTCGGTAGGTGTAGGTCCGCAGTCTGCACCGCAAAAGAACCAGTTGCGCTTTTGGTAACGGCAGGCAGTTCCTGCAGCGGCTCCGGGCGCTGTCCCGCCGCTGTGACAGGCGCTAGGAGAGGACGGAAGCCCACCTCCCCGCCTTGCCCTGCGCCCCGGTCCGCTTCCTGGGCTCCGCTCCCTCTCCCTTAGACCCCGTCCCAGGAAACGCAGCCCCGCTCTCTGCGGAACGGTGTCTCCTCGCGCCCTTTTTCCGCGGGGGAAAAAAAATGAGGCTCTCCGAGCCGGGGCGGCCTTCCCTGCTTTGCTCTGTGCGCCGCGGCGGGCACAAGCACGCCCTTGCCGGGGGCCCTCGCCGCGGGGCGCCCGTCCGGCGGAGCAGGAGCGGCTCCCCCGCGGCGGCCACGCCAGGGGTGCTGCGTGCTCCCGCGTGACGCCATCAACGCCGGGCGGAAGTCCTCTTGAGGCCGGCTTCCGGGGGAAGTGTCGCCCTCGCCAAGATGGCGGCGCCCGGGTGCCCCTGAGCGGAGGGGAGGTGACTGCCGCCCGAGGCCGTGGCGGGCACCGGCTCCCCATGGCGCTGAGCAGCCGCCGCTGTCTGCTGCTGCTGGCGGCCGGCAGGCTCCAGGCACGCGGAGCGGGTAAGCTCAGCCCCTCGGCGGCTCGCCGTGCCGGCCTTTCCCGGCTGGGGGGCTCCGCGTGAGGTGAGCTCTCCTCTCCCGGGGTGATCCGGCGGCCGGCTGTCTCGGCGGGGCTGCTCCGCCGGGCGCAGGCCACGGTCTGTGCCCGGCTCCCGCTTGTAACGGCCGTTCGAGCTGCTGTGGGACGGGGGCGCTGCTGGTGCGCCTGCGGCCGGGGCGGGCGGTCTGACAAGGTCTCAGCCCCGGTGAGAGGTTCCCGCTGCCTCTCTGGAGCGAAAAGTTGTGTTGTAGAGTGAGTTTGGAAGCCTAGCTCCAAATTCGTGTTTGCTAGCATCGTTAGTGACGATTACGCTGCCGGGATCGAGGATTTTTAACTTCTTATTTGGTAGCATGGCCATTGGTTCCTTGTGTAGTTCACTTTCACTGTTTCCCTATCCTAGGGATCTTCTAGTCATGCTTGAATGTGTATGGTATGCACGGGTCTTGAACCACAGTTAAAATTTAATATACTTTTCACTTTTAGCTTACAGTCCACCTCATAAATTGGAGGAACAGGTTGAGCTCTGGTAATCCACCTATTTGGTGTTTAAAAAAAAAAAATTTGCCCTGCCGACTTTTACAAGCTACATCATTTGGTATTGTATTTGTTCTACTGTCTGCATTCTATTTTTTTAACTCTGTGGGGTTTTATTTCCGGCTTTCCCTCAAGGTCTTTGTTTTGCATCAACTACGACCGGTCTCAAAACTGAGACTGAAGTGGACACAAGTGAAAATGAGGTTGTTGCTCCAGACTTCACTAACAGGAATCCTCGGAACTTGGAGCAGTTGGCCCTGGCTAGGAAGGAGCGTGGCTGGAAGACAACGTGGCCAAAGCGTGAATTCTGGCATAGGTGAGTCAGAAAGTCACCAGCAGAAATGAAGACTCCAGAAGAAATAAAGAAACCCACCAGGTGGAATTTCTACAAAATGCGCTTTTTGGGTTGTATATCAGTGGCCCCCTTAGTTGTTCTTAATTAACAGGTATCTTCTGTGTTCAGAGAACAGTAGGCTAGCATCACGTGAAAGTTAGCATATGTGTTGAAGATCTTTCCATCTATTGTTAAGGTAGCAGTAATATTGCTTAAGCAACTGCTGTTTAACTTAGGATTCTCCTAGTCCTGTGCTGACCATGAATTATTTTATTTGAGGCACTGTAATAGTCTGGTTTTTTTTTTTTTGGTTGGCTTTTTTTGTTTGTTTCTTTGTTTTTTTTGGGGGGGGGGCGGGTTGGGGGTTTTGTTTGTTTGTTTTTTTAGAAAATGCTGCTTGCTTGTCCTCTGGAAAAAGTTCATTTTAAGATGGGGATTCATTATTTTGTTCTTGATTGGAGAACCACGCCCAGTTTGTTCATACCTGGAAATCTGATATTGTCTCCGTGCAGTAGACTATAGTTGCTGCTAATGCTCTGTGGGTGTGTGTTACGGACTATAGTTGCTGCTAATGCTCTGTGGGTGTGTGTTACGGCTTAGGAAGTACTGCTTGATCACTTGCCGATCCTGACAAGTTGTCACCTGCTGTGTAAGCAGAAGCCTTTAAGAGACTGCATAGCAACCCTAAGGACACGCTTCTGCTGGAGCAGTTCCCCTGACCTAGTCCATAGGCACCCGTACCGTGCTGTGCGGGGGCACAGTGCTTGGTTTGGAGCGAGTGCTGGCCTGACGCAGCGTAGGACTGTCACCTGCCTAGCTGGTGAAGAGTTGCTCTTGGAATTTCACTCTGTTGAACTGGTGAAATGAGTCCTAGCTTATGTCCTAATAAACTAAGCAAAAAACGTAGGTAAGATAACAAAAGTAATATTAAGAAATCATTATTGCGTTAATAGCTCCAGTACATTGTTTTATTTAAAGTGAGTCATTTAAGCATTTGAACGTGTTTTCCCTTTACATCAGGAAAAGACATCGTAATCCCGCGTTCTTTCTTTCCTTTGCTCAGGTTACGGCTTGAGCGGACACAGCATTACGTAGAAGCCTTTGTTGAGCGCTGCAATGGGGACGTTGTGGTATCTGCCTCTACCCGAGAGTGGGCCATAAAGAGACACCTTTACAGTCCCAAGGGAGTAACAGCGTGCAAAAACCTTGGCCGCGTAATGGCGCAGCGCTGTTTGGAAGCAGGAATCAACTTTGTGAACTTTAAAGCTGTTATCCCCTGGGAACGCCGTTGTGACTCGGCAAGTACCCATCTCCTGGCGCTCGTTTGGCCTTTTCTCCTTTTTAAGCATTAATTTTAGTCCTCTTCACCATTAGTTTTCTTACGTGGCTTGACAATCCCTTCTTGCCACGCTCAAAAGGGTGGCTTTGACAAGCTGCAGTTCCTGGCGTTGTGCTTCAGTGAGGCCGCTAATCTCTGCCCCTCCACGTAACGTGTCCCCGCTGATCTGTCGGTGCTGATGGCTTTTCTTTGTACTTAGTCGTGTCTCTCTCTCCTTTAAACAAGATTCAGGAATTCGAAAAGGCTATGGAGGAGGGCGGTGTTGTTCTGCGTGAGCCACGAAGAATCTATCAGTGAGATGGAGACCGTTGGGAAAGCTTTCCAAGGAACAACAGTCACATCTTCAGGTGTGCGTACCGGCACAGTGAAGGTCCAGAGCTCGAAAAAGTTGGAAAATGGCATCTTATAATAAAGTATTTTCAAATGCGTGGAAGTGTGTCACATTCTTGATTCTAAAATCATCAGCACCTTTCTTTTTAAGGCTGGAATGAACTGTTACAGTTCAGCCTGACAGACTTAACAGAATTTACTTCAGAATTCAATAATTTTAAAGTATATTTTTTTTTTTTTATATTTGGTGTTTGTTCTAACCTGAGCTCTTTGAAATGCTTGATCCATGTACACGGCCAGTCTAATTTAGCAAAATGCCGTCACTCTGTGGACGTTTAGAAGTGTAATACCGTTACGTGCTGGACTTGGCAAAAAGTTTATCTTGGCAGCTTTCTGGCGACCCTGAGCTCCTCGCTCCGAGCCTCGGAGGGGAGCCGCACCGGCGCGGGCTGCGGGCAGCGAGCGCCCCGTCCCCTCGCCCCGCGGCCCTGCCCGGAGAGGCCTGCGCGGCGCCGGGGGCCGCGCTGTGCCGCCGCCCCCTCCGGGGAACGTCCTAAAGCCGCGGCGCCCCGCTGACGTCGTTCCTAAAAATTCCCAGCGTTTTACTGACTTGTTCGCTAGCAGCTGGTGCTGTGTCGTAACCGGCAACAGCCGCCAGGCCGCGCTAGCCGGTGGCTGGCCGTTATTTCCAGAAGGCGAAGGCGCGCAGCGGAAGCCGCCTCAGCCCTCGGCACCAGCGCGGCGCTGCCGCCTGGCGCCCCAACCTCCGCGCTCGGGCCCGGGCCCGCGCCCGCCGGGCTCCGCCTTTTTCATTCTTTGCAAGGCCGCGCAGGAGCCGCCCCCGCCGGCGGGGCGCGCAGGCGCTGCGGGCCGGGGCCGGGGCCGGGGCCGCGGCCGCCATGGAGGTGGGGGCGGCCGCCTTCCCGCGGCGCCTGCCGCGCCTGCGGGGCCGCGTCCGCCGCGCCGCCTTCCTGGGTGAGCGGCGGCCGCGGCGCTGAGGTGCACTTAGTGGATAATGGCGCTGGTGTGCGCTCCAGCAGCGCAGGCTGAGACACGGGGTGTTAAACAGGCAGCAGAGGTTGGAAAGCGAGCCCTCCCTGCGGTGCTGGCCTGGGCTGGGGGCTCAGGGGGCTCAGGGGGCTAGTTTGGGGACACTCACGAGATACGCCAGAGGGTGAGGCGGGCCCCTGCCGGGGGGGCTGCGTGTGGGGGGGTGTCCGTGTGTGGGGGGGTGTCCCTTCCCCGCCCCGCCAGAGGGACGAGGGGGCAGGGGCTTCCCCTCCGCAGCCGTCGGCCGCCTTTTCTCTTGGGCTGGCTGCCGGTGGGTTTGACGCAGAGGTAACCGTGAAGAGAGGTGCTTCAGGGATCCTTGTCCTGATGCTGGTGAAATGCGTCCTTCATAGTTCAGATGTTTCTGTGTTCTTTCCACCTCAACAGCCCTTGATATGGAGTTTACTGGCTTACATTCAACTTTCCCACAAAATAACGAGCCCAGGTAAAGCTGTTGGACTTGAAACGTGAGGGAGACTTGCTGCTCTAGCTTGTGTGAGAACAAGCTGTGCGTTGCAAACCCTCTCGTTTCCCCTTCCCCCAGTTCTGGTTTTGTTCATAGCCTGCTTGATTCCCCTGCGGAGCGGTACCTGAAGGCCAGGCAGAGCGTTCAGCGCTTCACTGTTACTCAGCTTGGTAAGTGTTGTCCTGACACAGAAAATAATCTCTGGAGGTCTTAGTGGCAACTGGCATTTTGCCAGCTGGCAGGCCCTGCGGGTAGCTCTGGTCTTAATTCACTTGTTACAGAGACATTTGCTTGCTGTGGTAGGTTTTTTCTTCTTTTTTTCCCCTCTGATCTTTAATACTATCAACTTTTTAATATTTTAAGTAAACATAAAGTCAGGTGGGCCATGTACTCTTTATGGGTCTAAAGCTGTTCATATTTAAAGATTGCAGGTACAAATACAGGGCTTTTAAAACAAGGGATGCAAGCAAGTAGACAACAGCAGCTCCTATTCGAGGCTATGTCATTTGATATAGTGTATGAGTAAGGGGACTATTAGAGGAAAATGAAAGCCAGTATTTCTGATATTCCTAAAATAAGAAAAAAAATCAACACAAGAAAGGGCCTGTGGTGGAGGGCTATTGACAGTTAACAACCAGTTAGAGGTTAAGAAACCAGCTCCAAAACTGCTTAAAGTATTACTCAAAGCCTTAGGCTATGTAAGATCTTAATGTGCTTCTTAGAGATTAATAGAAAAGAAAGAACCTAAATAGTAAAAACCATATTTCAGTCCTCTGTGGTGCCTAGCTCCTTCCAAATGCCTTTGTAGTTTAGTTGGACTTGCAGACCTGTGTATGCATAGTTGGAGATTCTCGTCACCGGCTCACCTCTTCTCACCCATTGCTCAATCTATTTGCTGTTTAATCAGACTTGACTCCTTTTCCCACTTAGCACTAAAAGCTTGTCCCTGTTCAGCTCACAGGGAGCTGGGGAGGGCCTGGCAGTTGCTGTTAAGATTTGCACTGTGGCATTAGCGAGCAGAAAACATGTACTCTATCAGGGGATCCCCACATCCCTTATCTAATTTTCACGGTATCTGTAGGCATCCAGCTAAATATTGCCACTTCAGCGGAGGTTTCTCTCTCTTGCAGGGCTGGCAATATTCTCAAATGAAAATTCAAACAAGTAAGTAAAAAAGCAGTTTTCTGTTATAATGAAGACAGTGCAGTTGAGATGTTAATGCAGAATTCTCTTGGGAGGAGTTATTTCTTGTAATTATCCTCTAGAGACATTTCTGTCTTCGTTGTAGGTATGTGGTGCATTCATACAACTTTTTTCTCTTTCCGTCAACATTGGGAGTTACGGATGTCGAATTCACCCTCTCTGCATCTAGCATTCAGTTCCTGTCTCATTATGGCTTTGACTATAATAAGGTACGTAATCTCTCTGCCAGAAATCTAGAACAGAGGAAGTCTGTGCAATTACAGGACAAATTAGGATTAATATCCCTAAATGCTACATTTCTGGGGTAAATAGCATCTTGCTAAAGTATGAATGCATCACGTGGTTCACTATAAACAGGGAGTGCGAGTGCTGGTTTTTCTGAACTGCCATAGAGGCAATAACCGCATCTTTGTCAGCCTAAGACAGATTTCCCCACCTCAAAAAAAGAAAACCTGTCTCTGGTGAGCTGAGGAGTTACTAAACAGACCCCAGTGGGAGTCTCTACTAGCCATGAAGGTGGGAAAGTCTCAGTTTACCTGCATCTTGTGTATTGCCACATTTCCTATAAAATTAAGACTATGCCATCATGTAGGAGCACTGTTGAGCAGTTTTGGACAGGAAGCATCATGATATCTTGACACTTGATGTATCCCATTAAAGGAAAGGTAAAAGCAGAGCAAAAAAAATTGATTACAGTTGACAAAAATCCTTTTCTTTCCTCCATACATAAACACGTCTTTCTTTATGTAAGAATGCATCTTGGATTACCTTACAGTTTGTATTTTTGAAGAGGATATTCTGACAATGAGGAACACCAGCATATTCCAAGTATATGCCAGTTTTGGACCTGGCTAACCTGCTGTTCTCTAATTTGCTGCAAGAAAGTCCAGGGGAGAGTAACAAGCGGGCATTTTTTTTTCCTCATCAGTTTCTCAAAGATGGAATCCCGTACATGAATGAGGTACAGGAGAAGATCCTTAGCCAGCATCTGCTAGCAGGCAGCTGGAAGGTCAGCAGGTGAGCGCTATTCAGAGAGGTGGATCCTCAGTACTGACAGTATTGACAGCTTGCCTTCACTCAGATCACATTTTGTAGAAATGTTAAAGCCTATTGGTCTGAATGCCTCGCCGTCAGCTGTTCCAGCATGCTGTGGTCTGCCTGAGGGAAGACTGAAATCACAGGATACAATCTGGAGAGACGGGTGAAGGCTGGGAAGTGATGCTTTTGCATTCCCACAGCAAGGCACAAGGCTCCATCTGTAAACAGTTTTTTCTCACACTCTACCTCTTTCCCCCTGATCCTGCTTTAGTGCCCTGGACAGGGATGTGCTGAAGAAGGCTATTGATGAAGTGACCTGTTGGATAGCTGCAGCAGAGGAAGAGGAGACTATGATTCTGCAGGATCTGAATGGTATGAAACGGGGTGCCTCCCTTAGGCACCTGTGGGCTCTGAGTGGCTTCATCAATGCTCCTGAACCTCTGGGGCTGCTACAGTCCTTTGCTGCCTGTTCTGTTAAACTGCTCTGTTGAGAGTGAAAGCATCTGTGCCCATCCTGCCGTTACAACTCCTTGCCCTTGTCTGTGCCTCAGTTCCTGTCAGGCATTCGTCTCTGGATTCTGCTTTTCTGCTCCGTTGGGGTGGTGGGTCTTTCTGTAGTGCAAGTGGATTCTGTAGCAGCAACTGGAGAATTTGCAGTTGCTCTGGATCAGGACAACTTTTGACTTGTTTTAAATCCTGGGTGATTTTTGTTTTCTTCCCCTTGGCGAAGGGAAAGGCAGGTCTCCTTTCAGAGTTCGTTTCTTCTCACGTGGAGCAACAAGGAGCGCCATGGAGACACATATACATGCCAGTGGGGATAAACAGGGCGCTTACCACCTGCGTTAGCTTTTGGGAGCACTATAGCAGAGCTGAGGAATTTCTGTGCTTTGGAGGAGTTGAGGGACAGGGAACTGTAGCAGAGAATAGTTTGTATCACAGAAACCAAGTCTTAATCCTTTAGGTCAAGGAATAAAATACAAAAAAGGTTAGGAAGGACAGAAAGTATTTAAGGCTTTGTCTGTTGATGCTTTTTTGCAGAGTGTGAAATAGAGGGGGTGGGGAGTGTGCTGTGTTTTGTATCTGCTAGTCAGCTATACGATACTGATATTTCAGTAGGGTCTGGCAATGGTGAGGACCTGTGACAGGACAGACATTTATTTAAGTGATAAGACTGATTGTGTCTTTTTGCATGCTGTTTAGAAGAGGACTGTGTTAGTTCCTTACCAGCTGTGCAGGAAAATGCATTGGTGCTTCTCATCTGTGCTTGGCTTCTGGGTGTATTGATCTGAAACCTTCCAAAACCCACAGTCTTTTTCAGAGTAGTAGCCTTCCTCACTCTTCAGTTAGTCTTTTCCTTTCCTCTGTGTCCTCACAAAAGCTTATTTGCCTGAAATTCTCACTGTGACTTTTTTTTTTGGTTGGGTTTTTTTTTGGTGTTCCCACCTCCCTGCCCCCTGTAATCATCATGTATGGTAGTGTACCAAGATCATACATTCAGGAGTATTTTCTGTACACTGAGGGAGAAACATGTGGTCAGTCCTTCGGTCTAGAAAAAATGTGTTTTCCTAAATAGGCTTGTCTGCATCTCTGAAGTTTTTACTCTTTTTTTTTTTTTTTTTTTTTTTTTTTTTTTTTTTTTGCCTCAGGCTATCAGATGTTTGAAGTTCAGCTGGTTCTGAGACAGGCTCTCCAAAATGTTTGGACACAGCCTCTTGGAGACAAGAAGGTGAGGTGGAAATGTGGACCTTTTGAAAAGAGGGTTTCTGTCTAGACAGATAGGACTGGCATTCTTGCAGGGACTCTGAAATGTTGCTTGTACTTTTAATGATTGGGTCCAGGAGGAGGAGAAGACAATGACAAAGGAATGTTCTGGGAAGTGTTGATTGTGAGATCCCAAGAAAAGGGATCCAGAAGACTGAGTGACTTTGGTTTCTGTTTGTCCTGTAGCCACAAAATACCTTGAGCTGGAAGTGCTTGTCCTTGGGGCACTTCTGGTGGGACCTTCTCTGTGCCTCCAGACTTTGTTAGATCTCTCCTTCAATACCTCCACAAGAATGTACAGTTTTTAGCCTTTTTTTGTGGTTTTCCTTTGCCGACTTTTGCCATGTAGTTGCTTCGAAGACTTTTACTCTGTCTGTTACGTGGCTTGCTGTTTTGCTATTGCTATTTTACATTTGGTGCAATATTTTCTGAATTAAACCTCTGGCTGTGGATTTCTCAAAACATGCGTATGATACCAGTCAGTTGGTTAGAAGTAGATTACAGAAGTCTTTTTTTTGGTTTGGTTTTTTTTTTACACATTAGTACTATGTTGGTCTGATAACCAATGTCAACAGAGTGACAGATTTACCCAGCCTTCTCACCTGAAGCATAGCCTTTGGGGACTCAGTTTGTGTGATGGCTGTTTGTTTCTGTTTTTCGGTGCCATGAACTTACCATATTTTTGTTAAGTGAAATTGAATTATGTTCATTTGTGCTCCAAAAAAACTGGGGTAGGAACCATCCTCTTAACAAGAGAAGCATTAATAAGACACCCTTAGAGCAGGTCTCTTTTGTTACTGGAGCACTGATCTCCATATGGAAGAGAAGTGAGACAGTCCTGAGGTCCCAGGGGATGCAGTGTTTCTCCATCCTTCATAGCCTAGGAGCTGAACTTGTCCTCAGCATTACTGAACCCCAGTAAGCAACGTAGATACAACTAGCATGGGAGGCTGAGATACCCAGTGACCGTTCTTTTCAGGTAATGGTGAAAAAAGTGAGTCCGCAGCATCGTCAGCTTCTGGAGAACTCTCCTTATGACCACTGCCAGAAGGAGTTCATTCTCCTGTCTGCCCGGGGCTTCACCAACCTCTTCCAGACACTTGTTAAAGCCAAGAAGGTAAAATGCCTCGTCCCTACTCTCATTTTTCATCTCTTTTTGGTTTGCTGCACTGGATGTAGAGGGATGATGAAAGATAAAGTAGTAATTTATATTAAATGACTCAACTCATTCAGTGTGATCATCCTGTTTAGTTGTCAGTAAAACTGAGATGAATTCTTACGTTGCAGTCATGGTTAGAAAAAATGAGTGTTAAACGTTACATCTTCTTGCTGACTAGGTCCCACTCGCCAAGCATGCTCAGAATTATGGATCCAAACACTAGATTTCCCTGTGTTACTTTTCTATTACTCGTGCAAACCAAGCGCGGCCAGGGGAGAGGGAGCCAGAACCCATTCTGCAATGTGTTTCTTATGTCACTTGAGAAAACGCAGGAGTCTGCAATGTTGAAAATCCTTGTGTTACAGAGCATGAGTCACCATCTAAGAAAGCTGAGCAGATTCTTGCCTTTTGGGCAAGTTACGCTTTTCAGCACGTGACAGACCAGTTTATTGGACCATGTGGACTATTTGGCTGATTATGTGTGGAAATTCTTATGTTCTGTATGCAGATTATTGAATGAATTTCAGCTTCAGAAGACTATGGGTGATGTGCAGGCAAAGGCTCTCCCTCCCCTTGTGAGTGAGCCTATAGATCTGATCGCTGGAAGATTTTACCAGTGTTCAGCTGAACTGAAAATCCACCTAGCTCCTTAGGTCCACTCAAACTAGAATGCTGCTGAAAAAATACCCTCCTCAGAGAGTCCACAAGTCTGATTTCCTGAAAGCAGTCGTCCTCCTGTGAGCTTTGCAGCCTGAATGACTTTTGGGTGAGCGCGTGTGGATGCTGTCCACCGGAGGAAAGGATTACAGCTGTTGAGCATGCCTAAAACTGGTTATCTTTGCGCTCTCTTCAAAAAGATGCTCCAATGGGCTGTTATGTTTATATTCTTCTCGTAGCCCCTGGTGGGACACAACATGCTTATGGACCTGATGCATCTTCATGACAAGTTCTACAAGCCCCTTCCAGGTAATGCTGTACG
Source organism: Platalea leucorodia (assembly GCF_965183815.1). NCBI lineage: Eukaryota > Metazoa > Chordata > Aves > Pelecaniformes > Threskiornithidae > Platalea > Platalea leucorodia. The sequence goes on along the minus strand of NC_138825.1, from coordinate 53,435,148 downwards.
TCGCTGCTGTCCCCAGGCTGCTGCCTGTGCAATGGGGATGGGACAGTAAGCACAGCGGTCATTCGCCACCCCAGCCACCCCCAGCGCTTAGCAAGCGGCAGTGCTAGTTGCCTCTTCTGAGCTCCAACTGCTGGAGCAGCGCATCGTTCCTCTGACTTCACCTCTCTTTCTTATTCCTTTGAAATACCATTGGCTTTTCCTCAGTTTTACGATGTCTTTCTCCACGTGTGTTTTGCTTTCAGAAAGCTATGAGGAGTTTAAAAGGAACATTCACAACCTGTTTCCTGTCCTCATAGACACCAAGACTGTAACAAAATCCATCTGGAAGGTGAGATGCAAAGGTCTTTTTGTTTGGAGTTAAAGCTCGTCTTTCACCCAAAAGAGACGGTATCTTTCCTCGTTGCCCTGTGGTTACAGAACTGTGACCACTTCTCAGTGTTGCCCTGAGACATTCTGATTTTAGATCTCACTTCATGAATCATCAGTACCAGTAAATGAGCTCACTTACCACGCGGTCTGTCTTGGTTGGTTTCCTAACATGTTCTTCTTTTATAGAAATGTCCATTTCCTCGAGTATCTAATCTTTTGGAGGTGTATGCGGTTTTGTGCAGGTACGTGGTGGGCTATAAAGCCTTCAGCAATCCCTTTGTTTTCTTGGGAAAGAGATTTCAGAGTCAGTCATTTCATATGTTCATACTTGCCCTCCTCCCAAACGTTTTTCAGCTGGTTTCTTGTCTTTCTAAATTTAAGAGCAAAAGATTTGCTCATCTTTCTTATAAAAGTAATTGTGCAGTAAATTATTTGTTCTAAGTCACTTCTTGTATTGTACCACCATTACTTCATTGGTCACAAGTTTGGCTTGCAGACAGCCTTGCATACAACTTTAGAGTTGTATGTTGCTTATAGCGTGTTATGAGTGAGTTTCAGTTCTCAGTGAAAATACACCCTAGTTTCAAATGCGAGCTCCCAAGAAAGAGCTGCACCGAGGCCAAAGCAGTAACTAAATACAGTGTTCAAATGGAGCACATGAGTAGATACCGTATCTCATGAGCTTAGCTGTGATGTGGTAGAGTTCTCTTATTTTTTTTTTTTATGCTGCTTTTCTAGGTAAATTGTTTTCATGTCAGTTTTGTGAAGAAAAGGAAAATTTTGCCTCTTCCCCTCGCCCCCTGCTCTCAAGAAGGAGATGCAAAATTAGTGCTTATAAAAACAGTACTGGGATTCTGGGTGGTTTCGTTTGTTTTAGCAATTTCAGACTGCAGATTCTCACAAGTTTTTATGCTTGTTTTTTCTTTCTTTTATTTCAGTCATTCCATGGGTATCTGTTTATTAATCTGTCCTCTGGAGTTCCCCATTCAAATAGAACCACCTAGTCAACCCCTTTCCTTGGAGTTTTCCATTGGTTTTTAGTTCTATTCACATATTTTTGTATGCAATTAGAGCAGACTTCCTGCTTAGAAGGTTTGATTGGGGGAAGAGGCTGAGGAAGTATTTAGGTGTTAGTTTTCAGGAAGAAAATTGGTAGATATTATTTGGCTAAGTATCTTAGCCTTTTCATAGAACACTACCAAAGTTCCTTTTAAAGTCTTCAGTAGCTTTTTCTGAAACGAAGCCACAGGTCACTAGAGAACAGTAACTTGTTTCTAACGTAATGAGGAAAGACAAAAATCTTACACATCCACTTGTCTTCAGCAGCAACCTAAATCCCAAAGATCCAACGTGCCCAGTGATAGCTCTTGCAAGTGACTGTTCAAGATACGGTATGTGCTTAAGGAAATCTTCAAAGTCGGGTAGCTAAAAAGGGTTTTGTTTTACTCTGTGGATGTCCACATGCAAAGCATGACTGAGTGGCAGTGGGTCTACTGATTTTGCACATTGCTGCTGACACACGTTTTTGTCCAGAACCAAAGCCTGGGCTTCCAAAACATCATGTGTTCTGCATGTCCCTGGTAGCTGCTGAGGGTAATGCAGGGCAGGTTTGCATCATGCTGCTAGCACAAATGGCACTTACACTAAGTTGGGCTAAACTGAGCCTGACTTGGGGCTGTGAAGAGTTAGTAGCCCTTGAAAGGGGCAAGGGGAGTTGGGAAACAGCGGTCCTAGAATGGAAAATAGTGGGAGCTAGTGGCAGGGCGGTCCCAGAAAGTAGCAGGAGCTTGGTGGCGTGCGTGCAGGGTTAGTGGTGCTGCGTGTGCAGGAGGTTGTGTTCAGTACCTGGTGTGATACTGGCTGCGAGGCAGATGGTTCCTGGCTTCTCCTGGCAGCACGGTGTCCTGCAGCACAGGGCCTCCTGTGTTTTGAAATGGTTTCCATACCATCAATAACATATACAACACAGTTTGATTTAGATCCTCATGAAAGTTAAAATTTTTTAACGTGCATCTCGCTAAGCTTTTCAGCCATTTGTATAACTGCTGCCTTTTTAGAATTAAGGTTGGAAAAGACCCTTAAGATCATCGAGTCCAACTGTTAACCTTAGCACTGCCAAGCCCACCACTAAACCATGTCCTCAAGTACCACATCTACCCGTCTTTTAAATACCTCCAGGGATGGAGACTCAACCACTTCCCTGGGCAGCCTGTTCTAACAGAATTAGAATTTCAGAATTAATTAGAATTAATTACTTAAGTAATGAAAGTCCAACCGTTAACCTATCACTGTTTTTGTTGGTATCGTTTTAAAATGCATGGTAGAAGCATAGGCTTTCTGTAGGGTCTAAAGGTTTCAGGGTGAGGAAGGAAACAGAGCTGACTGGGGAGGGGGAAAACTCCAGAACAGTGGTTCTTATGAATGTTAGGATTCTGCAGTGAAGCAGTTTCCACAGCATGCTAAAGGTGTTTACTCCTTTTTGATTTTGTCGGACACCTACAGCTGAGAAGAAATCTCCTCACGAGGCAGGCTATGATGCATTTCTCTGTGGTTCAGGTAAAATGCTTCTTAAACACTTCTTCAGAGTTTGCATTGGGACTTGGCAATTCCTCTCCTGCTCTGTAGCTCTATCTGATGCTAAGAAATGTTTGTTTCTTTACAGTCTGTTGCTCTTAGTAACTTAGCTGCACTTTAGTGAGTTTTTGCTTTCCATTTGTTTAGTTATGTTTCTTTAGCTTTGTTCTAATGCCACCTCATTATTCGTCCTTCTAGTTCTTCTGAAGTCAGCTCATTTGCTACTGTGCAGATCCACAGAGTGAGTGATGTTTAAATGTTTACTGAAAATTGCATTAGATGGATGGGTCCTATGGAAAACAGTCGTCAGTTTGCTCTGGCTGACTTTTTGTTTTGCAGGCTGGCCTCCTTTTGGATAAGAGAAAGTGTTATTGGAAATGTCACTGTTCTAATTAGATTTTTATTTTATAAATCTGAAAGTAGTAGCTTTATGTCAAAGCTGACATTTTAAAAATGAAATCGGGGCCATGCGATGGCTCAGAGGTTGGGAAATGGCATTGTGACTCCTTTATCCTTGAACAAGCTCTCTCAAGTTCAGTTCACTTGGGTAAGGGTCAGATCATTTTCCATTAGTTTCCATTTTTGAAATCTCTGTGATTCAGTGCCTTCAGTTAAGTTCCTAAGAGGCAACTGTTCAAATCCCTTCCTTTTGTGTGCAGCTTTTCGACTGCTGTAGAAAATACTAAGATCTGAAATACCTATTTTGTCACTAGTTAAAGAGCTTCTTCAGGAGCTCTGTGCTGCAGGGGCACTGTGCAGCAGTGCAGTGCTGGAGAAACAAAACTTTGTTCCATTTTGTTTTCTGATGTAGTGATGCAGTGGAGGCTCATCCTTCTTTCTCTCAGTATCTCACCGTGTTAGCCGAGTATGTGAACAAAGTGAATGTCATCCGAGGTGGTGTTTCAAGCATTGTGCGTATGAATTGCAGGTCTGTGACCAGTTTGTGGGGTGCATAGGTCAGTAGCCTAGTTGATGGTTTCATTAGAGGAGAAAAATCCACCAGTGCCTGGGCCCACCTTGGCAGAAGTTGCCATCATACAAATGACACAATTGATCTTTCAAAATGGCAAATGAATTGAATTTCTACTTTGTGAAATGTTTTCATATTGTTATCCTGTAAGATGGCATTAGTCAGTGTATGTTGCCCTATTTCTCTCTGCTCTGCAAGAGAGCTTGCTGTTTCTCTGGTGGCTTCTCCATGGTAATCGTGACAGTTTGCTTTTATGACTCATTTTTAGAAGAATCTTGGGACAAAAGAAAAATAATTTTACACCAACAGTTGTGTTGTACAACCTTATTTATGTGTCACGTTTTGCATATTTTCTGATTATGTTAGTAGCTCTTCTGTAGTCTTTCTGAACTCAGATATGTCTCAGTATTGTACGTTTTCCAGAATTTTTCTGGGGAAGATGCTCCCTGCCAACGTCCCCCTCTCTTGGTTGTCCATGTCCGAGGCTGGCCAGGGCTGAATGAAAGGCAGATTTACCAAGAGTTTAAAGCGCTCTGTCGCTTTGACGTCAGATGGCTTTCAAAGAACCAGTTCATTCTGCTCTCCAATAAATACAAGCAGTAAGTGACCGGAAAGTCTTACGTTTTTATCCCTTGATCCTCTTTGATCCAAGTCTTCATCCCACCCTCCCTCTGCTGTGACGGCTCCTAGATAGAGATTCCTGCCCCGAGCTGCGGGATGCTGTAAGCAGCCCGCAAGCTGGGGCTCATGACGTCAGCTTTCCTTACAGCGTCAGGCGCGTTCTGCGAGATTACAAGCACCACCCTCACCTGCGGGTTTCCCTCTATCGCCACTGGAGGCACTCCCCGCGCGTGAACTGCCTGCTGCAGTGAGTCAGGGAGATGGGGGACCGGGAGGGGAAAGGCATTCCTCTGGGGGTGCCGGGCCTGTCCCGGCGGCAGTCTGCCGCGCTTCGGCCACCTCCGTCTGCCGGCCCTCCAGGAGAACACGGGCTGCAGAAGCAGGTTCGCTTGCCGGCTGCTGGGTGGCTACTTGTGAGCTTTCCGCCCTGGGCAACTGGACTTTAACTGTGATCCCCATTAACTGGGGAATGTTACCCCATGGAGAGCACAAAACTACGTACGTGCTATCATAACAGGCAGAGGGTTATCTTGATGAGCTGTAGTGGTAGCTCTAATAAGCTTGAGGAGAGAGAGGCAGAGTCTCCAAGGCGTGGGATGGATGTGGGTTTTTTTCCTACAGCAGAGTCGAAAGCTCCGTAGTAGGAGAGAATTCCAGATTCAAAGCGCACCCCTCTCTCGAGGCTGTGACAGCGATGCTCATGAAGGGCGAGTTTCTGCCCTGACACAGTTTGGAAAAGAATCTCAGTGCTGAATAAGAACAAAATTAAGCCCGGAATATAAGTAGCCTAACAGCATTTTATTATTCTCGCCCTTTAGAGTCGCCGGTGTTGTGGCACTGTGGTCTCTCTTGGCCTTTGTACTCGGAGGAGCGCCTTGCTGTTCGTTCTAAAGGACTGCCTTCCCGATGAGACACGAGGAACGCAGACCTTATTTTTGTGTTTGTCTATGTTTTGTTTTATTTCATTTCATTCAATAAACTGAGCAAAAAAAAAAAAAGCTATGAATAGTGTTTTTAATTGCTTTCTTGGAAATGTGTTTTTAAAGGGGATGTGTTGGTTTCCCATTTGTGGTATTTTGTAATCTGTCCAAAGCACAGTTCCCTCCTGAAGAGGGAGAGACGGTTGTTTCGATGCCTAATTTACTTTGATCCTCTGTTGGTTCTTCACAGCTATTCATAAACCCAGTTTGTTCCCAGTGCTTGTGCTACTGCATAGAACACATTTCTGATGAAGTTTGGGAAGTTATGAAATGAAAGAGGCTATTTTTAGCTTCAGTTGTAAAGCAGGGGAAATGTCACTGTTTACCAAATGAGAATGGGCAGAGTTGATGGTGAAACCACTCTTGGGGCTCATGAAGGATTCTGGGGAACAGTAATTTGCTGTGCTGTCAGTGTCGTGCAGGCGTATTTTCAGAGGCAGCGGAGCTGAGGATAGGCACAGATAGGTGGAATTTATCAGCTTCCAATTTGTAGAATACAGACGGGTCAGGCGAGTTGGCACGCGTTTCTGTTTGCTTCCAGTGGACAGCACGTGAGCAGTCCTTTATCCAGAAATATCACGAGGCGTGCTTCGTCGATCAGTTTCTCTGATATAGCTGGAGTATTTGCCAGGCCAGGGACTGTGGTCTCAGAAATTTTTCTTATTCATTTCCTTCTCTTCTTAAACACAACCTGTTGATCCATGGTTTCCAAATAATGGTCCCTGGACTTCGTCAGCCAGACCTACCTGGATGGGGCCCATGATCATCTCATAGGTAGAACCTGCCTGTAATTGACTCTGAAATGGGAGTCGCCGCAGGGGAGCTCAGCGCAGCAGCACGGTGTTGCGGTGGGCCTGAGGATGACGGGCCCTCCGCTGCTAACGGCCCGCGGCTTCGCGGCTCTGCGGGGGGAAAGGGCGGTGCATCGTCAGATGTGGCTCTCTGCTGCGCAGCCTGTGGTTTGCAGCTCTTGTTTCATAAGCCAGCTCCTAGCCAGGCAAGTAACTGACTTCTGGGTGACTTTTTTTTTTGGTAACCCTTTCAGTGACGGGGTTCTCTGTCACAGTGTAAGTATCAAATACCAGTGTAAGTATCTCCCTGTTTAATCTGTAATGTTCTTTTTGTCTTTCAGCATCATTAGACACCGCCCTTGTGTCAAGGAGAGCACAGGCTGTGTGCGTTGGGTAGGCTTGGGAAAATTTTCCCTGGGTGTTACCTGCAGTAGTATGTATTTTCCCATAAAAACACTCTTCTTGGCTTATGATCTGGGAAACATAGTGCCCTTGTTCTCTGGGGTCCGGATTCAGCTAGCTACTTAAACGTGAGGAGGTGCGGCCTCACTTGCATCTAATCTTTACAATTCGGGGATCACGAAGATGTAGATGCTGTTACCTTTCAGAAGCACAGCAGTTTTTAAGGGAGCATGCACTCTGAAGGAACAAAGAAATTGTTCCATCTTTAAATTTTGTTCCCTTCCTCCCATTTTCTTTTCCGAGTGGCCCACGGACAAATGCTGAATAAGTTCACTGCAGTACTATTCTCTCTCTTGGTTCACCCTCTAGAGAAACACGCTTTCCCATAGAAGAAAGCAGAGATACTTTCACCCATTTTTGAGAAATAGCCCATGGGTCTGACCATGCCTTCTCCCTTTCCAAGGGACAGACACGCCTTACACAGCAACATCATGTAGTGAATCAAGAGACCTGGCTTTCCTGCGTTATAAATAACAATCGCTGCACATCTACTAGATATTCCTACTATAAATCAGTTAAGTTTACATGCAGAGTAAATACATGAGGAAGAAATGAGAGCAGGTTCAGTGTATTCCGATCTCCCTCTTAGGGGAGAATTTACAGAAGCAAGTTGCCTGTCTGTAATAACCTAGGGTCACTCGCTGCTCAGAGCCTTTTAAAGACATCAATCAGATGTACTAGCAGTCAATTCCCATGAAATGAGTTAGCTGGGGGCTAGTCTAGCAAATCAGAGCAGCAACTTTTAGCTGTGGGAACAGATTTACAAGGTTTTCGGAGCGGCTGTAGGTCAAGACAAGATCTCCCTGCCCATGCCAATCTGGCCGTTCCCACCTCAGCTGTTCCTTTTGCTCCAGACTAGGCGAGTGTTAGTAAGTGAAGTTGTAAGTATCAGAAGTAGCTCAGGTTACGCCTGTTCCTGTGTGTCTTCTGCAAGAAGCGGGGGGTACTTTTGATTCTTGTGAAGCCAATTCAAGGTGGTGCAACCTGCCTCGTAACTCTGGCTCTGAAGAGGCACGTGGCTGAGGGGCTCTGAGGGCTGGCAGCTCGGAAAATCAAACCCCTCTCCCTAAGACAGTGGTAAAACCACAGCAAAGTCCCTAGCAGCAGTTACAGCACACCTGCTTCTCAGCGCTATCAGAAAGTTGTACTTCAGCGCTAAGGCGTGAAAGGATAATTCCATCCCTCGATGAAACAAGATGTTAGAAGTCAAGTTGTGAAGGTGTGCATTAAAAGTATAGCCCTGCAAATGGAGCATTGCAGATCAGAACATGCTATTTCCAGGAACAATTGGATTTTTGATACATTGACTTTTTTTTTTTTTAACATGTTCAAGATTAAATATGTGTTTTTTGAGATAACATCTCTACACTGGTGGGAAGCCTCTCAAGGCACCTCCTGTTGCTCAGCACCCAGAGTGGAAGCCTTGCAATGGAGAAGCTCAGCGTTCTTTCAGATTAAAAGAAATACTGTCACACCAGACTGTTGCTGAGAAATTTTATTTTTATCATTAATTTTGAAAAAAAAAAAAACAAACCAACAACCAACACTGTTTAATTATGCAAAAGTGTCTATGGTTTCATACACGGAAAAGGCAAAACTACCTCTAAATACTCCTTAAAACATCGTTCTTACTGCTAGATATGACAGATATACACTGCCATGGGAGGAGAGCAGGATTTACCTCTCTTAAAAGTCAAGGTATTCTTTTTATATAGAAGAAAATTTTATATACTCCTATGTTTTCTAATGGTGTGAATCAATGATTCTTCTTAATATTATGCATTCATTCAAAATACATCATAGCTGAAAACCTTGGTGCATCTTGGAATGGTGAGGTTGCAAAAGTCTTGCTGGACGAATCAAGTGAAGCAGCCCGGCGCTAAGTGCCAGCATCGCGCACCCCCGTGATGCGAGGCAGCCCAACAAGCCAGAACGGCTCTGCCTGTACCGCAGCACCGCAGCTGGGTCAGCGCTTTGTGTGCTGATGAAGTGACCGAGGAAATTTCCGTATGCCTTAGACACGGGAAAACCCTGCTGTACAACTGCTCCATTAACGTATTTTTGTGGTGTTCTCCATATGCAGCAGTAGATCTGACTTTTCTTTTCTGGTTTTATTGCTCATTTTCCCATGGCTTTTTCCAACAGCCCCTCTCCACTGGTTGCTGTAGTCTCCACCACTGGAGAATCCCCCCCCAGAAGACTAATTGAGGGGGCAGTGCATGAAATGCTGTGACCATATTTCTTCCAACAGCCCTTATGCTTAAGGGAAGGGGGTGATTATACCCAGCCTGACACAAGGGACCCTCGGAAGGGGAGTGTTGTGTGGGCCCAGTGCTGTCTGTAAGGCAGGTGTGTTAAGGAGATACAGACCGGCCGTGCTGGGGAGAGCACAAATCTCTGTTATCTCTTGGTTTGCTGGAGGAGCCCAAAAGCAAGGGATTAGAGCTGTGCTGGAGGTGTGACGTGCCTTGTGGTGGGAACAGCTGCAGCTGAGATGGCTGGCTCGCAGAGCTGCCACCGGGGCTAGCCCACGCATCCCCAGGAGCGCTGGTGGAGAGCTACCCATGCAGGTGTCTGTAAGCACTGCCTGTTTTGTTACAAAGGCTGCCGCTGAGCAGCGGGGAGGGAGGCAAGCCGCCTCCAAGCCCTACCTGTGCCCCCAGAGACATGTGGAGCTCATGGGACAGAAGATGGCCGGGGGTGGCTGTGGGGCACAGGCTGGGGCAGGCAGAAAGGGGAGGCTCAGCCAGGTTGGAGACTGGAAGAAGAACATATGCAGGCAGAGGTGATGGAAAGGAAGATTTTCTTCCAGAAGTCCCTGAGGAGCTGTGAGTTCGTTGCAAGGCAGGAGACCATGAAAGGTGAAGAAGAGTTGTACTGCCAGGTTGCATGGGGGACGAGGGAGAGTTTATGCTCAGTGTCTCACCCAGGTCATCTATGCTTTCTCTTGCTGCAGAAACTACCTTGTTCAAGTTTGTGGTTTTAACCAGTTTTAACAAAACCAGTACTTCAAGTATTCTGTGACCACCTTCGGGCTCACCTTCAGGGAAAGAGCACGGGGCAGCCCCAGCTCTGAGGGATACCCGGGCCAGGGTTGCTCGCTTTTAAGCACAGGCACTGCACGCAGCAGCGCTCCTGCCTGGCATTCAGGCCCCTGCGCTGCAGCTTGCGCAGGGAAACGAGACCCGGATCCTTGGTGTGCGGGGATTCAGATGTGCCTTTCCCATCGGCATCCTAACAAACAGGTGAGCAGTCAAATCCTCTTGCAACTTCTCCCCAGCCAGGTGAGCATATAGAGATGAACAGACAAATGCTTCACCAAAGGCAAGATGGAGATGGGGCTCCTGCACCCCCTCCGCCCCACGTAGGACAGCCAAGGGCCCCCTCCAGACACGGGAGTGATTGACACTGGGTCTCCTGTTTCTGGAGCAAGCGTGTGAACCCATAGACCTATACAAGACCTTCTGCAGCCAAGCTTTAAAAGAAAATAGCAACAGCAAGTCTGTTGGCAAAGAACCTAATGCCAGTGCCGTAAGTTAGGCTTACTTTTAAAACACCTATGAGATGGAAATCTGCAAGAGGTAATGGTTATGTGCAGGAGAAACACATGGTGTCCTGGCGGAAACACATCCAGTTAAAAAGAAAAAAAAAAGCGCTATTTAAAACATGAAAATGGGTTATCAATACCACCTAGGCACACACAAATTGAGGAAATCCTAAAGCAGTTCTAAGTCTGGACCTGGTCCAACCCACTGACACCCCTGGAGTTCACCTGGGTTTCTAAGCAGCAGAAGAGTAACTGGCAATCCTCATTCTGTATTTTGAAGTAATACAAACTATTTTATTTGTCCCATAAAACTTGGCACTAGTGATCAGACAGAGCTGTGGCATGTTTTGAGCTTGCTCTAAAAGATGCTGCTAGAAATTTCTGCTTTGCCTCCAGCTTTTGGTTACCAAAGGTCACACTGTCTATAATTTCTCATTGTTTAACAAGCTGCTTGCTTACAAGTGCAGCCAGCGTGACCAAAACAGGCAGTCATTCACTCACCCACTGGAACTCATCTGTCCTGTGCATGAAACACGTACAACGGACTTTGTCATTCCTACATAAATATGAGGATTTGCAAACCCACAGGCTCCCACAGCTGCCTGAAGTGCTCAATACTTGCCCCCTCCCCTGGGATGCAGGACTGAAGCAGCTTGATGCAATTGTTCCGTAGGGCCGCTGGGTCATGGGAACCGATGCCATAGGAGACGTGCCGGGCTCCTGGGCCTCCCCTGTGGTCCTGCAGCCTCCAGCAGCTGGGCAGCCTCCAGGCGATGGGCTGGGGCTGGCTGCTCAGCGAGGGGTGTCCTGCGGCTGGCTGCAGCCAGAGGCACCCCTGTGGAGGGGGGATGCTCTTGCTCCACAGCTTGCATCGATGAATATCCTACATGTACCATAACTTAGCACAAGAGAAGAGCAAGGCGATGGAGGACAGAAACACAACTGGAGCTCTTCCTAATCCCATCGGCACCTGTGGCTATCTTCAGACTCCCAAATACTTGTACAGTCTGACTGGCACCTCTGATTCCTCACCTGCTCCCTGCTGAGCTTAGCCTCCTTTACCTGCGTGCTTCCAGTGGTGTAACTGCTGGAGGAGGCACCGGGAGGAACAAATCGTGCCTGTGGGTGGCTGCTGGCCCACGCTGGGGTCACATCGAGCAGGAGGCAGGGCTGCTGCTGCACAAAGCACCGCTCCATCCCCTTGCTGAAGGCAGTTCCCAAGGAGGATGTGCTTGCCTGTCAGCTATTTTTACTAGTATTTGTGCTACAGCAGTGGTCATGAACTCCTGGCACATGTGCCACGTTTAGCAGCCTCACTGCTGGCAAGGCAAGAGTACAAGAGGACTCTGGTCCCACCCTTTCCTCCCAGTTGTTGGCCCCTACCAGGTCCCAGGGTCAGCAAGCATGGGAGAGAGACGGGCTTTGCCTCTCGTCAGCAGGGGAGAGGGGCTGGGAGAAGTTGGATTTGGAGAGGACGGGCAGGAATAGGTGACTGGGAGCTGGAGGTGATGTGAAAGGGTTTGCTACTGGTGATCTGCACAGTGAAACGGCTCCAGCCCAAGGCCAGAGATTTTGGCACCGTCACCTGCACGTCACTTCCTCCTCGCTGAAGGTTACCACTTCTCTCAGGGTTTTGCACATTTGCCCTCTAATCTGCCACATCAGCACAAAGCCCACCCAGCCCACCTTGCCAGAGATGGGCAAGAGGGCTGCAGCAGTCGACGTGAGGAGCTGGCAACCTGCACCAAGCGTCAGTGTTTCTTTCCTGAAAGAAACTCTCCTCTTCCAGCCCTGAGGTATAAAAACGAATTCAGCTTTCTTTATACGTATGGATTTCCCCTGCCCCCAACACTTTTTCTAGCATAGGGATGGTGCTCAGGGATGGTGCTCTGCTCTGTGTTCGCAGGTCTCTGATCCCCAGGCAGGTGTCCCGGGCCAGCTGAATACAGCCACGGTTGCCCCCTTCTGCACCCAGCTCTCCACGGGCACCAGAGCCAGCCTGGACCCGTGCCGGTGCCCCGGCGCTGGGCAGCCTGCCCACCCGCGGCCCTCCGCGCTGGAGCTGGTTTCCCTGCCCCCTTGAGTCTGCTCAGCCGACTTGTTCAGTCGGGGGACTGAGAGGAAATTTCCCTTGAATCACTCTGGCAGGGACCCTGCGTGATTTTAATTTTCTAGCCAGGGGAAGGGTGCCTACCCGGTAGGGTGGTTTGAATGTTTTTTTGCTTCCTTCACTCCTTACCCCTGCAATACCGAGTGGCAGCTTCCCATCCTGTACCCTCTTGCATTCCATTTTTTGAGACGTGACATGCTCTGTCTCATTAAAGTTTTGAGGATTTAGTGGATTGTTTTTCAAGAAATCCCAAATTCACCTACAAATGGAGTTTTCAGCACAAAAATGGGGCAATTTTTGGAAAAAAAGTATGGAGAGTTCACTTTACTTTTCAAAACCTGCTTTTCTTTGCCAATGGAAAAATGTTTTGTTTTTGTCACACCGCGGGTCTGTCACCACCGCCAGCTGCTTGTTTCACCTCCCCTTCAAATCTGCTGGTGCTGAAGACTGCAAAGTCTTCCTCAGTAATCTCACATAGTGACTCGCTGTCTTTATAGTCTTCACAAGTCTGAAAAACTCGTCCACCTACAGAGTGCATCCCCTCAAGAGGGTCTTGTAACTAAACTGGGTTTCCAACCCGTCCTGGCTCTGTTTCTGCTCTCACCTTGCCCTCCCGCTCCCATCCTTTAAGGCTCTCTGAAGTGCTCTCTGAACGGCTTCTCTGAGTCTCATCTCCTCTGTCCCCCGACACAGAAGGAGACCGGGGAGTCTGCACTCTGTTGGTGATGTTAAATGAAGCAGAAATGTAAATGAGCCCGAAGGACAGCGATGTAGGAATGCTGCATTTCACAGTGCTTGCGAGTCTGACAGGCACAGCAAAGATGAGGAACGCCGTGATGGTGACAACAATGGCGGGGACAAGCCTCACTCGGGGACCCTGCTGTGGAGGCCTCCTTTGGACCGTGATGAACAAGATCAAATGGGGGAGAACCACAAGAGGGGTGAAAATGAGTCGATTAATGACAGAAGTGAAGGTAATTATTGCATTGCTGCTCCCAGAGCCCTCAGTGAGCAGAGCTTGTGCGTCCTTCATTTTGGGAAATCCCCCACCCCACTGAGCAGGCAGGACAGGCCCTGAAGAAGAGCACATATGTGGGATGAGAGGGGCTCAGGCCGACTGTGCCAGTGCCGTGTGGGGGACAGGACCCTAAGGCATCGCGCTGCACTGGCAGCTGTCAAAAGGAAGGGACCAGCATTGTACTCAGCGGAGAAAACGATGTGCAGCACCTAGTCAAGATAGCTGAGAAGCTCCCCTGAAACTGCAGGTGACTGCAGGTCCGTTAGTGTTGGCATGGAGGTCACATCGGCGATGGCCAGACTTAGGACATACATGGTAAATTTGCTCCTCTTCATCCTGGAGCACAGAAACCAGAGGATGATACCATTCCCACTGAATCCCAAAGTGGTGGTGGGAAGCACTCACCTGACAAAGACTGCCTTCAGAAATAACATGCTGTCTTTTCAGCCCTTGGATTCGGTCTCATTAGGCTTTGATGGGTCTGTAATGAGGGACAACACAGTGTTTGACTCTGTCGTGGTGTCACTTGAACAGAGAGCTGTTTTCTCAGCAAGCGGGGGATGTTCTGCCATCAGTCCGCATTACTGAAGCTGATGGAAAAATATCATCATCTTATTATCAAATAGTTCAAAAGTTCATAGGTATTATAATTCAGAGAGATTGCAAACAACTTAATTTCTCATGAGTCCAACATATTAGGAACAGAATAGTCTCCGAGTGTTACTTGAATTAAACAAATTACTTCACCTAAGGAGAAATGGGTTTATCAAACACCTCAGAGTTAAAGCTGATATGTATTTTGTACTGCATATTCTATCAATCACAGCTGTTTTACTCAGTGATTCCGTGTTCCCCGTTACAGCAGGGTTACAAGGATCCCAGCTCAGGCAGGAAAACGGGAAGGGAAAAATAGTTTCTTGCAGAGAGAAAGTTGCTCATTGGAGAGGACTTGTGCAAAGGTTACAAATAAAATTCTGCAAGTTATGCAAATGTGCAAGCTGACAGTATTGAGCTGTCTCTTCTAAATACCACTGCATGCAAAGAAATCACTAGAAAAAAAAATATGCTATGGGGCTACTGGTCTTATTTTTGCAGATAAGTATTAGGAATCCAGAGCCCCAAATCAATGAAGGATGCTTCTCCTCTTGTGATAAAGACCTAGCAAATGTGACCATGTTAGCAAATTATCTGTATTATAATGCGCTTTGTCAGCTACTAAGTACTTTTCATGGAAACCAATCTGATAAAATCATAATTATCATCAAAGAAAAAAATCACCACAGCTAGATAAAGTCTTGTTTATGTAACTGACAAGTTTGTAATTCTTTAGAGCACACAAAGTCATTGATCAAAATTATTTGTGTCCCTCTGTGTTAAAATGGCAATTAATGCATTGTGTTAATACATAAATATATACAAGTGTATATACATAACTCATGGTATCATTTGATCTTGAGCCTTTTGCTACCTCGTGTAGTTTTCTGATATTTGTATAGGCTTGGAAAAAAAGTACCAAGTAACAGTACTAAGCACAAAGTACCAAGCATCTTTTACCACATGTACGGTAATAACAGCTGATAATGTTCAACGGTTTGTGGGACTAGGGCCTACATTTTCCATGAGTCACGAACTTTGTTGTAATTTGTCTCCAAGGGTCTAACTGGGGATGCAACACTGATCCCTCCAGCTTTGGTGTGCTGATATCAATCATTCTCTATATCCAACAGAAAAGGGGAGAACTTGTTTGTTTTATAGGCTGGTGCTCCCTGAGGCTGCGTCTCCTTGCCTGGAGACACAGCCTCAATACGGCTGTTGTGAGGAAGGGCTGGGCACTCAGCTCTGTCACCGTGACCCTCCCCAGCGCGCCCTGAGTTATCGCCTGTCAACAAAGGCGAAGCACCGCCTTATCAGTCTGCTTTTAGAGAGCTAACAGGGAATGCCCAGGGGTTTTTTAAAAGTATATAAATAAGAATAAAAGCCTACCATTGCTCTTTAAAAATGAGACTATGAAAACTGGGGAAAAAAAAAAAAGACTTTTAAGTTTGGGACAAAATCTTTATTCTGGTGCATTTGATCTCTGAGTTTTGAATGAAATGGCAAAACCCTTTAGGCTGTTTAAATACTTATTTGTATACTCCATTAACTAAAAAGACTCAGAAAAATTTGACTATTAGATGTCATTGATTTAAAACAATAAGCCAACCACTATTACAATTAAATTACTTTTCTTCTTTCGTAAGCAAAGCAGGCCAGGAGGCATTTGCTAAGACTTGTTTTACGCTTACAGCACCCACACCTACCATCCCCATGTCGTCCTTGCTGTGGCACTACGTGAGCCTTGTGGCAGCCTCACATGCTTTTTCGGCTCCCTTGAAGGAGGAACCGTGGGCACAAGGGTGTACACTTGCTATTGCAATTGTTTAAGGCTGCCCTGGCCTCTAGGGAATCGCAGGAGATGGCTGCCTTCCTTCTCAGACAATTCTCTTGCTTGCAAGACTTGCAAAACGAAGCAAATGGGATGCTGAAGGCTCCACTGGTCATACAGGAATGGAAAGTCCCAGACATACCCATGAACTAGATTGAAGCTAAATAAGCAGACTTTATTAGTACCACTGCTGCAGACACAGTGCTCGAATCCAGAATTCCCAAGAGCAGAACAGATGCAAAGCAGAATATACAGATTTTTTTTTGCACTAAACTGAAGTGAGATCATTAGTGTGCTGAAGTAACTGGGAATGCAGGACTAGAAGGGAGCTCTTACTTTCCAAAGCCCAATTTCTTGTTATTACATTAAAAAAAAAAATTCCCATATTTAAGCTGACCATACTCCTTCCTAAAAGTATTTGGGATTTTCTGCTCATTCTTCTCCCAGCTTGTCCAGAAACTGTGGTCCTCTGCCAACCAGATCAGTTTCCAGCCCAGATACACTGTCATGCTAGAGGTGATACAGTCTTGTCAGCCAGGCCAAGGCAGTCTCACACTTTTAGATAATGTCTGGCATAAGTAACCATGTAGTTTCCTAACTGGAGGGAAAAAATGTGCTTCACAGGCAGTTTTCCTCAGTTTTTCAGAACAAAAATATAAGTCAAGATTCAAGCAAGTTTCAGGCTGGGTCCTGTTCCCAGTCAAGCCAAGGGGCGAGCTTTGTTGGAGTTTTCAATGGGAGCTGCTGTGGTAATTAAAATGTTTAAGATACCTGCTTAAAAATAATTACATTTATCTCGAATAATGCCAGCATTCTAATTTTTGCGGAAAATGGGTAGTTGTGCATGTGAAGAATTGCACACGTTCAGTGGCAGCCACCATGCTGGTGGCGAGGGGAACCCCGGCTAATCCAGCTCATGACTCCTTCGCCAAGAGGGTTAGTGATGTCCCACGGTCCGTAGATGAGCCGTGTGGGAGGAAGGGCGAAAGGCAAAGCCAAGGCAGGTCACCGTGGGCACTCGGACAAGCTCCAGGGTTGATGTTTTAACCGGAGGGACAGCACAAAGCCTCCAAAAAGGTAGCATTTCCTCAATGCTCAGTGAATCTAAAGGGTTAAGATGAAAGAGAAGGTTTTCTTTTCTGCGCAAGTTAGGAAAGTGAAGAAACTTCTGAGATTCCCTTTTCGTGTATGTCTGTGTCCTGGAAGACCTGTACCAAATAAAGACTTCATGTAAACAATCGGACAAATATAAATCATCTGGTTGAGGTAGCAGGAGCACACTGTAAGAGGGGGTGAAGGCAGCCCCCTGGAGCCAGCGGGTGATTTTGGAATGAGTGCGTAGAGAAAGAAGAGCTTTTATTGCTGGTGGTGTGACAGGAGAAAGGCATGAAGCAGGTTATGATTAGACTGAGCGTGGAGACCTGCTGGGTAGAAATGCAATGATGGGAGGTCACAGGGAGATACTGAAGATGCGCGCTCTCCATACTAGTCTTACTCATTCTTCGAGGGCTCTGTCGGCACTGAAGTAAAGGAAAAAGCCACATGACTTCTTTCCTTAGAGTTTTTTTACTTTCCATCATTCTTCTCTTTTCATTTTCCCAGTCTCTCAAGCCTTGTCTGGCACTTCAGGTGGTCACAAGAAGGAAGTTAACATCTCAAGTGAGAGCTGCAGAGCACATAGGTGATGAGAGAAAGGGCAGAGCAAAAAAAATTATCAAGAAACAGGCATAAAGGAAGAAGAGAGGAAATAAAAAAAAAAGCTGTGGACATTGGAGTAATATGGAGACAAAGGAGGCACAACAGTCATTTTAGCACTGCTTATTCTGCTCCCTTTGCCTGGTCCAATTCAACGCACGGCTGAAAGTTTGAAGCCAATGCAATGGCAGAAATACTATTTTAAGGTCTGTTTGTTTTCAAATCAGCTGTCAAACAGATGATTTGGCAGCTCAGGCCTTTGCCTAGCCCCAGGAGGGTATCTCTGGCTTCTACATCCATCAGATTGTGAAGTTATCCAAGAGTAGAAGGGACCAGGGCAGAGGCCCAAAAAGGAAATGCTTCCCTTCCTTTCCCCAGAAGTGTTTCCAAATCCTCATCTGAGAGAAACAGCTTGGCTTTGGCATATGAGAAAGAAATGACCCTGGAAGGGAGGGGCCACCTGTGCCTATTCCAGAAGGATTTTGACTCTTATGCAACGTTGTGTATGGAAAGAAATGCTTTTCAAAGCACAAACACGTAATTCGCCCCGTGGTGCTACAATAGCCATGTCCAAGAGTGATACAAGGGGCTGATCTGCTTGTGATACATGGGTTTATTTAACATATGTGAGGAACAAGTGAAAATACGAGTGTTGTCACTCTGGAAGATCGTGCCGGTTACTGCAGTCAGGGAGTGCTCTCGGCTGTGAATTAGGGCAGAGAATATATCTCCTGTTGCATTAGCATAAAGGCCTGGTTTTGGAAGCCAGAAGGTATAATCAGGCTTACTCAATCACGTTTTCACTGGGGAAGTCTGTGTCACCACTGACACAAAGGGATGAATGCTTGAAAAGCCTGGCCTTGTTTTGCCTGGCACGATGTGCCTTCAGGAAACCCACACCTACTGTTTAATGATCATCACGAGAAAGATTTGCATTTGCAATTATGGGACAGACAGTGCCACCCCCTCAGCTGTTTCTTCCCAGCTGATGAAAATGTGAAGACTGAAGCATTTAAGCCTTGATTGAATAAAGTGCCTGAACACAGGCTTGGATCTAGGTGATGTGATTTAAGCCATGCACTCATGCCAATTGAGCTTGCCTTTCAGAAGAGTTAGTGGTTTGGACACCATACAAAGCCTTCCTATTCAGAGGCTCCACCCTGATCCCATCCTCAGGTACACATACCAGCTTGCTTAAGTAGCTGAGAAGATGCAAGAAACCCCTGTAAAACTAGTTAGCTGGCATCCGGAAGCACCTACAGAGCTCATTCCCTGTTGTTGGACTAATAAATTCTGTATTGTAGTTCAACTCCGCCAAAACAGGATTAGTAGATGCACATGGAGACTATCACAGGTGATAGGATCAAAAAAATGCATGTTTACAGGTCCTTGCCAGCATCCTCCCATATTGCCTCCTCTGTCACAGCGCAGTCATCAAACCAACGGTCGTGATCCAAGAGACAGGGACTCCAGTGACTCCTCGGCCACGTGAGGGATGAACTCCACTTCCTCGTTGTCCTGACGTGCATGTGGCTCTTGGGGTAACCAGCCACTGTCTCCATGGCTCTCCTGGAGCTCCCCATCATGCACAGATCATCGCCAGCATATGGAGGCAGGAGAAAGTGAGTGCCATGACCTCCCTCATCATCATTTTGCAGGGGTATGACTGCTGGTAGACCCTTTAGCACCAGCTTCAGAAATTCATTCATCTGCATGGTCCCCGGCACCAAGGCAAGCCGCAGCAGTAGCAGGCAGGGCAGATACTGAACACCAAGGATGCCACAGTGGCTCAGCGCTGGCGCTGGACATCTGCGCCTCGTCTGCAGGGCCAACGGGGCGCTGCTGGCCCAGAACGGGGGTGACCTGCCAGCGGCTGACCGCTTTGAGACCATTTCCTTGCTCTGTGCCTTTGCAGTTCTGCTCCTCCCCTATGAATTCCAGTATAGCATTTATTTGAAAAGGAGGGGGCAGCCTATCACCCCTCTGGCACTGTTTCAGGACTCTGTCCCTGGAGTCACCGGGCAGCTCTGAAGGATGGCACTCGATCTCTACGTGGTGTCAAAAGACAGCTCTGGTTTTGGTCTTTGGCCATCACAATGTCTCCAAAACTTTCCAGTGAAAGAAAGAGATACAGTCCATCTAGTTATTTTACTAATCTCTTCACTTGCTTTTTTTCTTCGGACTAATATGGTTTCTACACCATCAGCTATATTCTAGTCTCCTACTGATTCTTTCTTCCCCCATCCCTGTCCCCAAAAACCCAACACCAGAATCTAAGCCTTTCTTCACCCGGGAAAGTAATGAGTTTAATTTCGGCAAGATATGTGTATGTGTATAAATATTATGCATATGATATACTATACAGTCATCTGGAGTATTGGTACATTCAGCCTGACGAGGAGGCGCTGTCTAGCTCTGTGACTGACACCTCGTTATCTCCTTCCATCAATCCATATATGGAGGAGTATTAAGGAAATAGCTTTGCTGAGAATATCTCTCAGATCAGAGTCTGATTTCTTTGTACCACAGCAGAACAGTCCGCATGACAACGTAGGTGGAGAAAACTCAATCTGTTATGGGTATTAAGTGTGCCTTGAGTCACGCATGTAAACTCTGCTCCTAAATGAGAATGTATATTCCTATCAGCGGGAACGTGGGTGCATGTAAACCACAACAAGGTATTAAAAGATTAGGCCAGGAACTGGGAGAAAAAAATATAGGACAGTGAGGCAGAGAAACAGGACAGATGATACAGCGCTGCCAACCCTCCAGCTTTCTAACCCAAGTGCCTTGTGAGCAGCTAAAGTGCAGTTAAGTGCTTCCTTGCCAGGGCTATATCCCACGGTTTTTCCTGGGACTGTGTTGGCTAGGGGGCTGGTGGTAACCTGAACATTTCTGTGCTACCCTGGCTCTCCTCTGCACAGCCAGCTCAGCCCCACTCCATCCCACCGCGGGTGCAGAAGCAGACACGACTGCCCACCTGGGACATGCCCTGAAGCCCTTCCTGCGGCTGGCTCCACTGTGGCCAGCAGCACATATTGCATGGCCAAGAGCCACACAGAAATGCTGGTGTGTTCCTCAGAAGGCAAGAAAAATCATGTGTCCTTGACATCAAAAAATAAAGGGAAAGCATGGCAAGGAAGAAAAAACATAGTCCTAGGAAATGTGTTCAGCAGGGAACAGAGGCAGCAATAGTCCCTGGAGCATGTAAATTCTGAGGAAAATATTTTTTGTTAACAAAAGACTGAGACTTTGAGTGAGTCTGAACACATTTTTCTTGCTGGAAGTTGCTGTTAAGGGGAGGGAGAATGCGGTGGTATCTTTAACCTCTCCACTTCAGAGGAAGAAGGAACCTGACGTTTTGATGCAGGAAGAAGAAGTGGAATTCCTAAAAAATGCAGAACTTCAGTTTCTTTATCTCCAGCTGCAATTCAGTTGGTTGTTGTTCACTACCTAACTTATTTTGTGTTATCTTGGCTCTGCAGAGCAATGCTGTTACCAAATCAACCTATGAATAGAGGGGGACAAGTCAATACTGTTTCACTGTGGGAGCTAGAAATCCTGAACCTGGAGTCCTCAAGAGCAGCCTTTGTTCATGTGCAGGGGCTGAACTGTTACCTGGGTTACTGACACCGATTTCCATGGCTTTGTGATGACTTACCACAGCTGGGCATCTCATCCCATTTCTGTCACAGGTACAAAAGAGAAAGTTGGAAAAGGTGGAAAAATAAAAAAAGCCAAGACCACTTGTTTTTACTGTAATAGAATCAAATTCTCTTATTGTGTTAGTGAGGTTGAAGTAGTAGGTGAATTCCTTGTATTTTTTAATATTTATATTACTATGCTAGCTAAGCATCTCACATTTGAAGTTATCCTCCCAGCGCTCCCATGTTACTCCCATTTTGCAGAGGAGGAATTTTGATGAGGATGAGGAAGTCTGAGACAGAATAAACACAGGCCTCATAATTTCAACCCTCAGAATCATTGTTTTGTACTCTTGCTACACTTTAAAAATACCCTTTTGCAGAAAATATAACTTTTTTTTTTTTTATATTTTAGGATTCTAGATCCAGTCCAGGTGTATACGCTTGACAGAAGAGACAGACAGTTCAGTGTTTTCATTCAGTGACCTTCTGGCTTTATGCAGTAAACCTACTGCATGAGCTTGTTTTGCACTTGTGTTCAAGCTGGATCACCTTGAAAAATACAATTTATCTCTGAGTCTATATTTTGTCTTTGGAAAGAGACTAGTATTAGAAGCGGTTTAAAAATAATAGGAAAACTTTACTCAAAGGAAAATGTTTGGCTACTTGAGATTCTTCATTTTAAGAATTCAACATTTGGGAAAAATCCTGAAGTAGAAAGAATTATTTCCCTTCTGAAATGATGTTTTTATGCACTGTGCTCTGGTTCATCTCTGTCAGTCAGGCTCCCAATCGGACAGCAAGAGAGAAAAGGGTTGTATTACTAAGTCCTATTCCACCAGGCACTGTGGGAGGTTCAATCCAATAAAGAAAAAATGAGACATGAGAAAACTGGGCTACAGTTTCCCTGCAGAACCACAATGTGATATCCACAATGAAATTTTTATTTTGAAATACTGAATTAATCCATGGACTTTTAGACCACTTTCACAGTTCAGATGGAAATTCCTTTATTAAATCCCAGCATCATATAGCAATACACAGCTCTTTCAGTCATGTCACTACAAAGCTCTTGTTGTTTACTGCTTATCATCTAATTACATCCATACACAGTAGTTACATTTGCAAGCATGCCATTAGATTACTTGTAAAGGTGTTGCCCTAAGGAGTCACGGATCTATCCTGGCTGAGTCCCAAGAGTGTTCAGAAAAGGCTGTCAACAATTCCTATGTCATCATCTACCTTGTTTTTTTGAAGGACTAGTGCCTCCATACAGAAGTTATCATCCTTTTAAATAATTTTCCAATGCAAGGGATCCTCAGCACCGTAGCTATTTCTCTTGTGTGTAGGAGCAGAGTGCAGGGAGATAGGTGGACCACCAGACTTCAGCTGAAAAATCATGAGTGTTCAGTGAACCCAACCAAAGAGACTAAGGTTTCACAGTAACAAGCATCAAGGATTTTACTTAACCACCTATTCCTGCAGTGCAGAGAGCAAATAAAGAATAATGGCTAACTTCTGTGATAGGTTGAAAATGCATGTAAATGATGAATATGTGATATAGAATAAAAATAAACAGAGGGGTAAAAGAAAGGAGACAGGCAGATTAGTAGAATCAGGAGTAAAGATTATTTCAGGGCAGTCTTTCTTACTAGTGCAGGCACTTCACATAACTTAGTCTGACCAGCAACTCTGTTTCAAGAAGGATTTGGACATCTGTTGATTGGAACCTCCAGGTTGAAGGACAGAGCACCATGGTACCAGACCCTTCTCTCATTATCTTTACCAGTAATACAAAATGTCTTAGTCTATATGAGGTAACTGGATATAACCACGCCATCTTATCTCAACCTAAACAAAGTAAAACCTAAATTTACTGGCTACTTGGCACTCAAACTTTTTCTTCTAACCTTTTATCATGGAAAGCTCTGACTCATCTCTGTCATGCGTCTCTCATTTTCTAATCCTGTAACTTCTGCTTTGCACAACTAAAGCTAAAATGGTCTAAACTGCCTATACTAGTTAATCATATATGCCAATTTATTACTTCCATTCTTATCCTATTCTCTCGCCAATGGTTTCCTGTATTGTCTTACATGTATAAAATGAAAACGTAGAATAAAAATACTGTTTCCTGTATTTTCTTACACTACATAGCAGTGGTGGCCCTAATGCTTGGTAGCTGGTGGGGATGCCAGCAGGCAGGTGCAGTGTATTTTCTCTTCTGATGTGTGACGATGCTGGGTTTGGTGCTAGCATTTGTGCCATCGGTGGCTGGCCCCAGAGGGAAATAAGACTCAAAATGACTTTAGCAAGGGTAGATTTCTGCTGGGGACAGACCCCACTGTCCCTGAGGTAAGAGCTGGCACCTGCTACGCGTGTTAGGACTAAAGGGTAGATCTGCAGACAGTTGAAGAGCCTCTGAAACCCAAGGATAGAGGAGACCTCCTCACATTCAGCGTGGCTGAAGATAGGAGCTGTCTGAATAAGCAAGGTTTTGTGAAGGACTCATGGCGATTTCTCATGAAGAGGGAGATAGGGAACAAAATGTTGGTGAGGCTTTGCAGGGGACTGACTGCTCATGACTGAAGACTCAGATAGGCGAAGCGTAACCAAGAGCGGATCGGAGTACAGGAAGATGTGAGGCTGGTTTTTGAAGAAAGAAGACAGCTGCTCTGTACTTCATTAAGGCCCAGGTTCCCCCTCTCCGTGACTTGGCGGGCGGCAGGCAGAGAGCGGGAACACACACAGAGACTGGCCGATTTCCCCTCTGCTTGTGGGGTTGCACAAATGGAGTCAGCCTGGCGTTGTCCTCCCGCCCCGGCAGAAACGTGCCCGGGCAGCACACCCCTCACCCGGCGCTGCGGAGCCGGAGCTCCGCTCCTCCTGCCGCGTGGCATCGCCCCGAGTGCCGAGCCCCGGCATGCCACCCGGAGCTGCGCGGGTGGGAAAAACGAAGGTGCGGCTCAAGCCAGGAGCAGGAACATCTCCAAATCCTCCCCTGCTCACGTGACAGTCGGGCCGTGAAGTTACATGTAAACAACGCCTCTAACCTGCCACCAGTCTGGGCCACGCCGTAAGACACCTCACTTTGCTTCCAGAGATTTCCAGAGCCCTGCACACCATTTCTGCGCCCGTCTACCCCTAGCTTTCTATTCGCTCTTAACTACCCTTTTCTCATCAGCCATTTCAGAGCAGAACCTAAAATACATGAATCATCCAAAACCATCTCTGACAAAGAATAGAAAAGTAATCTGAAAATAGCTTTACCAAACTATTTTAGGGGCCTGTATGGTCCCACCAGTAACCATAAACCGCCCATCTCGCACTAGCCACCCTTATTCTTACCTCAGATAATGTTCTTCACAGGTTCTCAGAGTACACCTAGTTTTCAGGCCCTCTGCCATAGGCCCTGAATCCACTTTCATAAACAACATGCAGCGGATCTTAACCACCCAGAAAAAATATGATTAATTCACCCCTAGCAAGTTTAGTTGCCAAAATCTCTCAGTAGGATTTCAGGATTAAGCAGTAATCCTTGCTTTTGGAGCCTGCTATTCCATACCGTTCTCATAAAAACACAATCCTGTGATTGCCATTAACAGGATTTTACAACTGGCCTTATAACAACTGAGGAGCCACGAAGGAGTCTTCATTCTAACCCTGATTCTGGACTTAAGTCTTCTTAGCCTTTATCTTCTGTTTTCTTGAATCTTAACTCCTACCATAACCTTACTTTTAACTATGAACAGATCACCCCTTGCTGGTGACACGTACTTTCACCTTGCTTTGCAGAAGCCAACAATAAATCCAGCTCTCACGCCTGTTGCCTGTAAAACAATCCATCAATTACCACCCTTTAGGGAACTGGGCATACACTAGGAGGATGGCTGATATGACTAGGATAAAAGATGTTTAGCAAGTTCTTGTCTAGCAAGTTCTGTAGTGGGTTTTGGGTTAGGGTAACCTTAACCCTAAGCCTAACTCCTACTTTAAGGATATTCTCATATCACCTATTGAGGAGTAACCGTAAGTCATTCTGGCTCTTGTAGTATCTATGAGCCTTAATGGATCTTAAGACACTTAGGACCCATGTGTTTGTCCCCTGTGTGCCCCAGAGTCCTCTGTTGGCTCTCCATGGCACCCTAGAGCCCTCTGTTTGGGCTTTGGTCATCTTACAACCTCTCAGTTTTCCAGTGTGCCCCTCAGCCCTCTCTTAGTTGTTTGAGCCCAGCTCTTCAGTTCACACTCCTCTGAAACCTAAGCCCAACTCCTAACCTTTGTTTGAGCTGAGTAATTATGGAATGAATTTCAGCTGGAAAGTGGTAATGACTGAATGACCATCAGGAAAAATTGCACTGCCTGAAAGTGCTGCCAAAGCTCATCCCTTAGGCGTTTTTGTCATGGCTCACGTAAGCATATAATTAGGAGATCTGACTCTCAGGTACACAGAGATTCTTTTAAGTACTGGCACCTGCATCGACCATGTAAACCCCTCTAATTTGGTTTATAAATCCTAGGTTGTTGAGTTTTGTTTAATGAATGAATTGCAAGTTCTTTACAGGTTGCCTTCTGATTCCAGGAATTGGAGATATAAGAACATGAAATTATTCAAAGGCTCAAAGCAAAATGATAAAAAGGTAA
This sequence comes from Platalea leucorodia, assembly GCF_965183815.1. Lineage (NCBI taxonomy): Eukaryota > Metazoa > Chordata > Aves > Pelecaniformes > Threskiornithidae > Platalea > Platalea leucorodia. Next base: position 53,409,298 of record NC_138825.1, on the reverse strand, counting down.
CACTGCTAGCTTCATCCATACAGGATATTTGAAAAGTGGTAGTACATTCAATTTACAGAGCAAGGCTGCTCTGTCCCACCAGGTTAGTGTATGAGAGAAATTTTTTAGGGTAAATTATCATTCATGTTACATCTTGCTGTATATTTGGTTTAGATTGAAATTAACAGAGTATCTATATCGTCCATTATGTCTTTATTGTCGATACTAATTTCTAGTCACAAGATCTGTTGAGGTTCCATGCTTTGTTATTGTAGTCCTCTTGTTCAATGTCTGAATAGTTAAACTGATTCAGAAATAGCCATTCCATCTCTTGGCAGCATCTGATGTAAACACTCCAATGGTCAGCAGGCGCAGGGTCCCCCTGTGCTGTTCAACCTTCCTGTTACTCCTGAAGTCACCAAGGATAAGCCATGTTCGTGAACGGTTCCCCTCAAAACCAGGCTTCACTCTGCTGCCCTGGCCACGCAGATGATGACTGATGGTGTCCCAGGGACCAGTCATGAAGGAGATGCTGTGTGTGTGTGAGAGGTGTCATGAACCACCCGCCCCGTGGTTCATGGGCCAGGGCATCCCTGATTTTGGATTGTGTTTGCACAGCAGACTGAGTGGACTATGAACCCAGGTACCTGGTCAATCTTGAAATGTTAACGTGTTCCGACAATGACCCTTCTCATTACTCATATGCATATCTCATTTTATGGGAAAGGAACAAGTTTTTTTCTTTTTCAGAGGTAGCTTGAAATTTTTGGTCCCATAGCTGTTGAATGTAAGGTGGATTACCTCTCAAGCCAACAAAAGCAATTAGAAGTTGTTTTTATTTCACTCTGTTTCTTTCCTAACTTTATTCTGACCCTCCCTTTGGGGTCATTTATTTCTCACATTAGTTAGTAGTTTCTCCCGTTTGGGGATTTGGTGGTTCTAGTGAAACATCTAAAGGAGAAGACCAAGCAAACTCTCTCCTTTTTTGGCTAAGAATGTTTGTTCTGCTAATATCTGAATATAAAAACAACCTAATACTTGGGGCAAAAGCAGGGGACATCCTCAGGGGACTTTTCAAAGAGTTTTTCTGCTCCTAGGCCTGTTTGAACTTTTCAGGGGAGACTGTTTAAATCTCAAGAACAGATTGTCACTTCGCATGACTGGGGTTTTTTGGTAGAATAATCTCATGATACAGTTTTTACCAAGAGGAATGGATGTATGAGACTAACACAATGATGTGGCTATTTTCTTTGCTCTGTGTTTTTTTTCTTTCTGTCTGTTTTCTTTGTTCTGTGAATTAGTTTTCTTTTCTTCCTCTCTTCCTTCCTCTTTCTTTTATTTCTCTTTCCTTCTCTTTCTTGTTTTCTCACCTTCTATCTTTTTTCTCTTTTTTTCTCTCTTTCTTTCTTTTCTTTCATTCTCCCTCTCAGTCTTTCTTGCTTTCTTGTTTTCTCATATTAAAAAATAGAAGACAAATTTACGAATCGACTTGTATTATTATAGATGGCATTTGGTGGCACAGTTCTACATTTGAGATTTTTCCTTCTTCAGATCTTATCATCCCCAAATAGATTTCCTACTCACTTCATGTTTGTTTGTTTAAACTATGTCTCTTGGTATTGTAGCAGCTCAGGACAACTTTCCATATACTGCCATTCAGTTCCCACACGAGTTAACTCCCAGGCTTTCAGCTAGATGACTTGCCAGTTGCTGAGTGATGCCATTTGAAGCACAGCCTCAGATGATGAGCCTGGGGCCCTTTGCTTGGCATGCCTCAGACATTTGGAGCAATGGGAGAACCGCACACTTCTTTTTGAGAGAGTCATGGTCGGAGTCACTATTTGCTCCCCCTCCTTACCAAAGGCAAATGGTTGGAGAAGGTAACCTCCAGCTTCTTCAAGGAAGTTCTTCAACAGCTTCAGGGAAATCTGAACAGACCATGGATGTATCTGGAAGGAGAGGACTCTTTCCATTCTCATCTCTGAATGCTCTCACGTGGGAATGACCTTAGTAAGTCCAGAACTTTTTCCTCTTCGTTTTACTCTCCGGAAAGAAATATTACATTTATACAGAGATATCAATGAAGAACTTTCTTGAGTCTTTTTGAACTGTTCTTTTCCTTTTCTATTTGTTTTAACACTTGAAGTAGACAGCTTCTCCTCTGTTTCTCCTGTGGAGCTTTTCTACACTTCCAGCAGCACAGTGTTTGAGCACCTTCCCTCTGCAGTTTTTGCAGAACACTGCTTTTGGGAGGCTCGCCACTCATTCTGGTCACTGAATTTACTTGTTGCATTCACACTCACTTCTCTACCACATTTCCAGCTATGCTGTTTGTTCCCTCCAACTGCGTGTCAGACGGTGGCATGGTCAACATCCAGGTCGGATCATCATTAACATTTTTGTGCAGGTTTAAATGCCAGCAAGCCCTGAGGCTTCCCAGGTTGTTTACCGAATGCTCTTTTTTAGACTGTGATATTGTGCCTTAAGAAGCTATTTTGAACCCAGGAAACCCAGGGCTCATGAGAGAAAATTTATGACTGGGGTGAATGGCTCTGTTTAAATAATCATTGCAAAAGTCAGCCCCAGTAAAACTTCTTTACTTTGCATTTGATGTTCTGAACTGCTTGAGGATACTGGTAAATTCCCATTATGGCATGCTAATGAACAAGGCTGCTTATATGGATGAACCAAGTCAGCTGGGCAAGCTTACTCCCAACAGTTAGTCTCTGTTAACATCAGTAAATCAGCAAGAGTCCTGAATGTGACTCTGTATTATCACGGGGCAGCCGGGAAGTTAACAGGGAAGGGGGCATGAAATATTCATATGAAAATCTGCTGAAGCCAATGCTGCTAATTCTCTGTTATGAGATAGAAGACATACAAAAGGAGAACTTGTTCCATAACTCAGCAAAACAACAGTTATAACCATTATAACCATGACAGGGAACCTGAACAACTACTTCTCTTTGTGATGGGTTGGATTTGTAATGTTTGCAGGATATTGCAGTTGTGCTAAGTGTTCAGAGTGTGTAAACATGGTTAAATTATGTTATGTTAGGATAAATGACAGTTAACGGTGGTCAAAAATGACTGTCTCAAAACAGTGGCATTTTGCTTTCCCTCCAGCTCTGTACTCAGAGGGAATACAATGCTGAGTAACTACATACTATTATTACTTACTTAATTAAAGCCCTTCCTGGAAAAGAGATGTTGGTATCAATTTTTTTTTTTAAACAAAAAACTTCCGAGCCAAATTAACTTCAAGTACATATGTTTAACTTAAAATTAATGTCATTAGCTTCAACAGGAGCTGAATAGACCTGTCTGGGAACAATCTAGGGCTCTAACAAGAACAGCCAATGCTATCTGTGACCACTATATCATGAAACGTTGCAATGTGATGGAGACGTTGCTTGTTCAAGAGCTCTTTGAGGGTATCTCTTTAGCTGTGGTTTAGTACTCATATGCTGAACCCCGTAGAGAAGAAAGCTCAGGATTTCTGCTAGCATGATGGGCTTAGCAATCTTTAACGTTGCCAAGAGTAGTCCCAAGTGGGTTTCAGCTAGCATCAGTACATCAAAGCTGGTTTTCTTTTTGCTAAGGCTTTCAGATATGACCAGAAAATAGGGTCCACAAAACAGAAAGAAAAAGGGGCGGGGAGGAGCACACAATGCTCACAGTATATTTTTATACATATTTACAGAAGGAAGAGCTGTGCTATCCAAACTTGAGCTTTCCCCATGGATGGGTCAAACATAACGTTTCATCCCAGCGAAGGCACAGAGAACATCTCAATGCACAGAAACATTTCTACACAGGAAAGGGTCTGGGAGATATTGACCCCACTTTGGGTAATTATGATCATCTCCTTCCTGGGTTTTTGTGAAAATGGAATTGTCCTCTGGTGCCTCTGCTTCCAGATCAAAAGAAACCCATTCACTGCGTACATCACACACCTGTCCATTGCTGACATCTCCTTACTGCTTTGTACATTTATTCTGTCAATTGAGTACATTGCTGGTTTTGGATTCGCATATGGTTTTTACTATTATATAACCACCACACTATCTATTGTCTTCCTTCTTGGATATAATACTGGTCTCTATCTCCTGACAGCCATCAGTATTGAGAGGTGTTTGTCTATTGTTTATCCCATCTGGTACCGATGCCACCGGTCACAGCACCAATCGGCAATTGTGTGTGCAATTCTGTGGACTCTGTCTTTTCTGATGACAGTAGCTGAATACTTAACATGCAAAGATGATTCAACAAAGGAACAATTCGACGATGGCAACCATTGCCAAGCACTGCTCATCTTCACGTGGATCCTGACTTTCATGATCTTCATTCCTCTAATGATTCTGTCCAGCCTGATCTTGGTTATCAGGATTCATCGTAACTCCCTGAGACCTCATTCGTCAAAGCTCTACATCATCATTGTGGCCACAGTCATTGTCTTCCTCATCTTTGCCATGCCTATGAGGCTGCTGTATCTTCTGAATTACCACCACTGGTCGTCTTTGCTCAGCCAGCAGAACCATGTCACCGTTGTTCTCTCCACCGTTAACAGTAGCATCAACCCCCTCGTTTACTTCTTTGTAGGAAGCAGCAAGAAGAAGAGGTTCAAGGAGAGCCTCAAAGTGGTTCTTAGTAGAGCACTCGCTGATGGGTTGCGGCCGAGAAGCCAGGAAGTTGGCATGAGTTTGGATATAGCTGAAACAATTTTCTAAAGCTTAGGGGGGAAACTCTAGGGGCAAATAATTGGACTTGGAAGGTTTAATAAACCACTGCAAAACTAAAAGTATTTTTCTTCCATAGAATGTAAAAAGCAGTGGTGAAATGGTACTGTTATCTTTGGTGGTTGAGCAATGGAAAAATATGGACTAGAATAAAGATAACTTTTATTTGTATTTTCTTAATTATTCAAACACATGCTACATCCTGATGTGACTATGTCAGTCAAAGATACGACAGTGGAAAAGAGACAGGCCAACAGAGAATATAAAAAAAGGACACAGAAATATGTTATAAATAGTGTGACATTTATACAAGCACTGAGCACCCATAAATGCTATTGAAGTCATCAGGGCCTGTGTGTATTCACATTTTTAAAAGTCAAACCCACTAAACACAGGATTCACGTTACATACTGGGACTTAGTTTCAACTGTTTCCAGCTTGTTTAAGTGCGCAAAAGACCTGCTCCCTGGGGGGAAGAGAGGAAGGAATTCACGTATGAGAGCAAGTCCCTACACATACCCACAAACATACGGTGTAGCTTTGGTCTAGCAAGACATTAAAGTATACAGTAAATGGCCAAGCTCCCCTGTGGTTAAGGGGCTGCTTCAGAGCCTCTTCTCAAAGTATACGTTGTGTAATTTCCAGTGACATCAACATTTCTCTGAGTCCTTGGATAATCGGATACCTTACACACAGGAGTAGTTGGCAACATGGGGATGTTGTCAACTCACAGAGGGCTTTTGCTCTAATTATGAAGGGTGGCGTTGGCTTATTCCCCAAATGTCAGTGTTCCTGTAGGTTTAGTTATTCGAGAAGTCTACGACAAAGTCAGTCCCAACACTTGCCGTCCTAGCCACGTATTGAGCACTTAGCTATTCTCTGGAGAATACATATTTCCCGTGCGGTTTCTCTGTTTTATAACAACTAGTTTTGGATGAACAGAAAAAAAGAACTGTGCCTCACACAGTGCACGACAGGGCTACGTCCCAGCCACACTGTTCCAGCTGACTGCCTCCTTCTGTTGTATGCCAGGGTACCGGGGCTGGTATTTTGTGGAGTTTAATTCCCAGGGCCACTTGCCCAACTCTAGCCAAGCTGCAGAGCAGAGAGGAAGACAACAGCAAGGAGGGGATGGGGCTAGGTCAGGTTTATCACACTGACGCAGAATATGGGGGGGTCTGGGCAGTCAGAGAGCTGTGGCACTTTCAAAGAGGCACCTGGGAGATGCATTTGCTTCTGGCCCCCATGGAGCTCCAAATTCAGCAGGAACAGAGACCTCCTGCCACAGGCAGAAGCAGCATCTTCAGCTTCCCGCCAAGTTTCCATTGGCACACTTAATAGCTAACTGGGGAAAGAAAAATACAACCTACCCCTCCTCTGTTGAAAGATTGCCAGTCCTGGAATAAGGCAGATGGTAGGTTAAGACTGAGGATTGGATGGGAATTCACATAGAGAAGAGATCTCAGAGGGACAAATATTCCTTCTATGCATGTGCCTTTTTCTCCTTACATTGAAGTGTTGCAGTGTGTCACTGCAGAAAAGACTCAGGAAAAGGAAGAGGTTACCCTTATATCTTCCTAATTCCCTTACTCCATTGAAACCTTTATCTATGACAGCCCCTCTATTTGTCCCAGTTTTTCTCTTTGAACCTGCAGTGCCAGGCCAGTCATCTCTATTGATTCAGGTGGTAGATGAGTGCAGTCTGCTTCTCTCTCTGGGCAGTGATCTGCTGTACTGCTGGAATGAAAAATCAGCAGAGCACCTTCCCATTGCTGATGGTGAGTGCAGGATACGGCGAACAGGGCTGTGGACACCCTGGGAGGGTCAGGGGGAATGAGCGTGTGGGATGTCCACATACGCGTGGCACGTGTGTGCATGCACCTGCTGGGGGCTGGGGGACTGTCACAGAATTTGTCAACACTGATAAATGCCATAAACTTGAATACTAGGGGAGATCTAGCCCAGAAAAAAACCCCAAATGACAGACTCTTCTCTAAAGCCATTCCCTACCCATACCTCAAGACCCTTTACAGTAATCACATGGAGAACCAGAGAGAGAAGCAAATCTGCAGGAAGCATGTTCAAAACATGCTTCCACTGTAATCCCACATGTAACTCAGCTCTCTCAAAGTGATTCAGGTGAGACAAGGCATATTATTTACAGTGCCTAAACATACCCAGATTATTATGACAGTTCTGGGTTAAGGATCACTACGCATGCAGCCAGGGCAGTAGATCTGAAGAGGCAATAATATACAGTGATTTGAGCGCTCGTGAGCTGAATAGGTGCTCTAGGACTTTTAGCTTCTTACGCCTTTTCACCTGTGTCTGGCCATGCCCTCAAATGTTTCAGAATTTGGACAACTGTCCACAGATCAGTTCACAGAGCAGACAAAATTAACATTCATCATGAGATGAACATCCAGAAGGATGAATAAGAGCTAACAGCTAGTAGCTGAAAAATGATTAGTGTTTCCCAGTCCACAGATAAAAATATCTTAGGGATGTTCTTTCTTCTTTATCACAGCGCCTGATGACTCTTCTCTGTGCAGACAGGCTGCAGTACAAGGGGAACTGATAAGCACGTTATTCCATGATTTTAAAAAAAACAAGGAAAATGTGACACTTCATTTGTTGCACAACAAGAATGTGATTCTCCACCAGCTTGCATTTTTAAAAATGATTTGCATCTGTGGGAGAGGGTGAAACAACCCTGCATGGATCAGGTGGTGTTAATAAGCCCTTTGCAGTGGAGCATAGCAGGAAAGATTGTCTTGTGGGCAAAGTACTAGCCATGGAGTTGAGAGATGTGGGTTCTGTTTTAATGCAGTCTTGGCATCTCATTTTTCTGTCCCTCCCTTTCCTGCCTATAAAATGAGGATTATATTATTTTGTTTCCAGTGTTGTGCCTTCACATTTACGCTGCAGATACTTCAGAACAGAGGCTCTCTCTTGGTTATCTCTTGTAAAGTCCAGGGCAATAAGGACTCAACTTTGCTGTGCCATCAAGACAAGGAATTGTTTGTGGAAGAAATGTCTAGTATAGTGCTACTTTATTAAAACTCTCTTTACCGCACTTATGTTCTACTTGATACCAATGGATGTTGTGGGATATAAAAGCGTGGTCAGAAATGCAGAGAGGGAAGTCACCTCTCTCGGCAGGGCACAGAGTTTTTTTGCTGTCGTAGCTACCCCCTGGCTGGAGAGGATAACATGGGGCAGGTTGCTGTATGGGTTCAGGTTCAAAATGATGCGATGAGTTTATGCAGCAGCTTTGCTCTATAACTCACAGACTTTGTGAATGATCCTTGTGACAGCAAGGGCAGAGGGGTGAGGAAGCACATACTGCCCAGTTTACTTCTAGCCTGGAGCTTAGCCTGGGAAATCCTCTAAGGGAAGCTGAAATACTTCCCAGTTGTACTGGTTGCTGATGTAGAACAAGACCTCCCCTTGCCCCCTTCTCCCCTTGCTCCCTTTTCCTACCATGAGAACAATCTACAAGGGCACAGCTTTTCCTGGTATAATGCCTCAGGTCACTTTCTGGGGGGAGGAAAGGAGGGACAGTTCAATTGCAGGGTCCTCCAAAAAATCCTAGATAGATCTCCAGCAAGGTCCTAGGTAATTTCATCCTCCAGGAGCCTGTGATGCTTGGCTTTGTATGCACCTGGGAGAGACTCCTTCCCAAGTCCTCCTGCTCTAACAGTCTCAGGGGGAGGGTGATCCACACACTGGGTTTTGTGAGCAGAGACGTTCAGTACAAGGGATCACATATGACTCCTTGAGTTCCCTGTATCATGGATGCCTGATAAGATGGTGCCCAGAGAGGCCATTTGAATCCTTAGCTGCCATTCATCCTCTACATTCTGCAATTCTTTCCCTGCACTGCTTTCTTGACCTGAAAATACCCACAGCCCTTAGCCTGTTATGCTAGACCTGGGCTGTGCACCCCAGGCCTTGTGGTGGGGTGTGCACCCCAGTGGGTATCAGGGTGAGACCCAGCTGAGTGCCCTCCCCTCCTCCCCCAGCACTGCCTGGTTTCCAGCAGAAAGGACAGCTGCTGCCTGCGGCTTTCAGTTACTCCTTTAGTTCAAGCAGTGGCATTCATGGCCTGTGGATACTGCCGTGATGATACCGGTCAGCAGAGCGTATTCTCAGATGGTACCTAGGTCAAGAGAAAGCAGAAAATCGGTGTGAGCTTGTGTGTAGCTGCCATAATATGCTGCCTGCCATGGGTGTGCTTTGCTGCTTCTCCTCTAACTCCAAGTAGAAATCATTTATTAAAATCCACTCCTTGGAGCTTCTAGCTACCTACGCAACAGGAACGCCTGTTCGGTTTCCATTTGGTTGCCCGGGCACTTATGTGATGTCCACATGGAATTATTTTGCTTTTCCTGATGACTCCTACAAGCCTAAAAGATGAAGCACCAGGATCCACATTCAAAGACAAGTACTGTAGGTGCAAAACTCTGCATTCAGAGAAGAGGTACTGAGATGAGGTAGCCTGTGTGATTCTAATACTTCTGCCTTGCATATAATTCAATTTTTAATTATATGATTACGACCTTTTCTTTTTTTCCAAACTGGACTCTTGCCTCATTAAATGCACAGACTGGACCTGTTGCTGGTATAGTAAATACTTCTAGAATCCTTGCTTTTGTTGTTTAGTTGTTTCAGAAATATGCAGGGTAGGAAAGGAGAGGGAGTGGACGTGGCAGTGTCCATCTGGCCCCAAATCCTACCTCCAGCAGTGGTCACAAGCAAATGCCTACAGAGGAGAAGAAAGAGGGCAAACACATATCACACTTCTTTCTCGTCCTCTCCAAGCCTTCAACAGTTTTCAGCTCGGAGACTTCCTGGTCTAGAAATCTTTGTATTTTCTAGCCTTCAATGGATTTCTCTTCAACAAATACATTTGACCTCCACTGGAGGCCATACAAGTTTTTTGTGTCTTCAACACTCTGTTTCACAGCTTAATTAAATGTTTCCTAAAAGATATCCTCCTTTAGGTTGTTTTGAGCTGCCACTTCCTGGATCTTTTAGTGCCCCTAATTCCTGTATTGGAAAAAACATGAACAATCTGCTCCGACTAGCCTTTCTGTGCCACTTGTGATTTAGCAGATCTCTGTTGTACCTCCCAACAGCTACTTCCTCCTCAGCTTCCTTTTAAAAAAAACCTCCTCACTTTCAAGGAGCTCTCTTCTTGACATTCAGTGCGACCGTACACAATTTGGTTGCTCCTGCAAGGATCTGAATGCATTATAGTAGCTGCTGCCCAGCGATGTTTTGACAGTGGCATTTTGAACCAGGTCCTATACGCTACTCGGTCACATCAAGTCAGGGGATGCTTTTCCCCTCGCGGGCCCCTGCGCCATGGAGAGTCGTTGCCTACCTGAAACAGTCGCCTTGGCCCCACGCTCTGACGTGACAGTCGCTCTGCTGTGGGGTGAGTGATGACCGCCTCGCATTCCTGCCCGGTGCTCTGCCTTCACGGCATCTTTGATCGCCACCAGCACCTTGGCTGGGCAGTCAGTGACACAGAAAACAGAAAAAAATGTGTTTTTCTTATTCCAACTGGAATTTTAGACCATAGGTCTGAAATCTAGACTAACATGTTAGTTTGTTAAAGTGATTTTCTGATTTTCTACAGCTCCATAGGCTGTACCTTAGTATTTCATGGTCGCCCTGAAGGATTGCCCTCAAGGGTAGGAGAACTAAATTCTTACTTGGATTCTATTGTTCTAACACCACTAAGCAAGAAGTGACACTAAGCAACTAATTTTGGTTTGGTGGTTTTTTTTTTTTTTTTAGAGCTGGACACAAAGTGTCTCTGGAATAGGAGTAACTTTAAGTATTTATTTATCTCATTAAGTATTTACTTTATGACAAATATGAGCCTTGAAAATTGGACATTATCACAAATAAATATCAATTTTAATGATAAAAAGTAACAGACCATTGACGTAAAGAATGAATTAAAATATTTAGAGTAGCAAGTATTTTTATGTATCAAGAGTCTATAAAGAGATGTAAAACTTTTAAGAGCTATGTGTAGAAGATGGAGTGAACACCCTGGTGTCACTGTTCTATCTCAGAAGGAAAAATCATTTGCTCAAATGCATTGGAGGAGGGTGTTTTATGTTCTATGTTGTCTTTGGTCTATCTGGATTTATTTTTTGACTAAAAGAGTGCCATATGTGTTTCAGTTATAACTTTTTTATATTATTTATAGGAAAAAAGTTCTCTTTATTACTCTAAGCTTACTGAAGATACTCAATTACTACAGCAAAGTGTAACTATTTTGGTGAAAATAAATATATACAACTGATGATTTTTGTTTTGGCCAATTCTGATAATTTTTTCCCTGGGCTTGGCCTGGAAGGGACCTGCCCCTAGCCAGGCGACAGGCTGGGCCAGTCAGACCAGTGTCGGAGCAATGAACAATGTCTCTGTTGCTAACCTTGGCATGGCTGAGGTCCTCTGTAAATACAGCTCTACTCACTAACGATATTCTTTATTATCAGCTCTCTTTTGGTTCATTTATCTGTTAGCATATGTCTTTTTGAGCACAACACTGGCCTCTGTTTCTTAGCAGCCTTCAGCGTTGAGAAACTTTTCCCTGTCTGGATTCGATGTCACCTCCCAAAGCATCGCCCAGCCACTGCGTCTGCCATCCTGTGGGTCCTCCCTTGTTTAATCCCTGTAGCAGAAGACCGTAAGCCTGCAGCACAGCTGTTTTAAGTCCTTGGGCAATCACAGCAAAATACATGCCATGCACCTCTCATCTTTCTATCCATCCCGAGTTTCCTACTGTGTACTCCACTCATACTTCCCTCCAGTTTGATCTTTAGCATAAGACCTGTAAAATGCTGCAGAGATCGGACGCCTCCCATGCTGTCTCCTCAGTGACTGCAGCCATTACCTTCCTCTCATGGCCACGCTCACGAGACCACGTACCTCCTGTAGCATTAGGATAACAAAACACTTGCAGACGGATGGAACAAGCTTTCAGTACCGCTGCCCATCATCAAACACAGTGTCAGGCTCCTCCTCATTGCTTCGTGTGGAGCAGCAAGAAGAAAAGATGCAGAAAATCCCTCCAAGTAGTTTTACTAAAGGCTTCAAAGATGAATTGGTGCTAGCGCATCAGAAAGCAGCAGGTCCTCCAATACCTTTTTCAGAGCACATGCTCTGAGGCCTGAGTGCACATTAGAACACTGTGAAGATGAAAGTTAAGGCAAATAATACACAGAGAAAACTATTTTCTCTCTTGTGCGGCACAAACCTTCCATCCTATTTTGGGAGAGAACGTACACAGTGTTTCCTAATATTACTTTATTTCAGCTGCTAAGGAAATAATTGTCTGGAAATATCAATATTTATCACTAGTACATTTTCCATCAGTTTTTATTCACTTCAGTAAGGGTGAACTGTAAGGTCTCCTCCCCCATGATAACATTTATTGTATCTTTAAATTTCATGTCAGTACATAAGAAAATGCCAGAAAACTCTTCAGGACAGTTGTCATTCCATGTCCATCTATCTGATGCATATTTCTTAGCACATTCACTATCATATTTACATGTGTTCTGTTCATTTAACTCAGGTTCTGACTGAAAAAGGTTAAGGAAAATCTGGATTGCTTCCACTGACTCAGGTAGAGATATTAGATATTCAAAACAGTGCAGCCTGGAGATCTCTTTCTTGTATTGTGATCTAGATGTGCAATCTATTAATATAAACTAATGTGAATCTTTAATTGAACCATTTATAAAATAGTTATTTGGCATTAATCCTGTAATGGCTTAACTGGGCCTTCATATATACATTGCTATTGATATTTATTTTTCTCTATTCTATCTTCTTCAGCAACTTGTGAATATAAAACATGCAGGGAAACGTGGTATCTATTATTAAAGAAACAGATTGTTACTTTTCTCCTAAATGAGTTTATATGTAACCTTATTTCTTATTCTTCTACTTCAGGTATCTTAAAAGGTTTTACAGACAACTGTAATGGAAATAAAATGCATATCTAAAAGACATTTAATATTGGCCTAAACATATTTATGAATGTGGCTATGAAAACAAATGTGTATACTTGAACAGAATATATAAATATATTCTAGCAAGACAGGGTGATAGAAGACTCAACTGAATAAATTATACCACATATTTTAGTCCTCCACAAATAGCACATTATGCAAGAAATGTCTTGCATAGCTTCTTTCCCCTGAGAGGAATATGAAGAAAGAAAATGTAGGTTGAGCCCTGATGCTTTAAACAAAACCAATTAGGTCATTTCTCGGCTGTGTACGAAGTTTGTTAATTTTTAAGTGTGATGCTGAAGATGCCATTTTCATTTTAGTGTCCTTCAGTTACAAGGGAAAGAAGTCACACTACACAGAGCCAGGAAAAATGAAGCAAACCAAAAATTTATCAACTACCTCGTGACAATCAAGATGAAACAGATGACAACTTACTGCCATACATAGTAGTAATGATTTAGGTGAAATAACTCCTGAATTAGAAAAAGTTGCTTATTGTCTCAGAATAACAATACATGATGGGGCAGTAAGTCTTCCAGATGTAAGAAGTTTCATTTATTCACTTCAGCTCCACAAGAGAGACCTGCAGGTTTTTGCCAACGCAAATGGCCTTTACATATCTTGTACTGGCTTGCACTTCGCACAGCAGAGGCACCACAACTGTTTTCAGCTCCTGTAGGTGAGGGAGCAGGAGGTTATCCTTTCCCATTATCACATCCTTCTGTGCTGAGCTGCAACTTATGTGGAGATAATTAGGTTACAGATGAGGTCCCAGATGCAGGAAAGAGAAACACTTCATCTCCAGAAGTTAAAAAGTGATTGGAAAAATCAGGTTACTGGAGAGTAAAACATGGTAGATTATCACATTTGGAAAGAGCTGGTGATATTTTTGGAGTACAAGGTTAATGACAACAGATGACAGCCTGGGAGACTGCTGAGAAATGTAAGTCAGGAGGGGTATAGAGGGAACGGTCAGAAAACAATCCTGAAATAACAAATACGTTTGGGGACACTTTCATTCCCAAAGCCTGCTTTGCAAGTGGGGTCTGTGTTTGCTACCACTGCACTTACATCTGCTCGTCTGACAGAATGCTCTCTGGGAACACGGCGCGGTCAGCAAGGGCAGGCTCGCGCTGCGTGCCTGTCCCGTATCGGCATAGGTCGCAGAACCAAAGGATGGTGGCTAGCTCAGAGGTGGCTGTCAGCAAGAGACCACAGAGACAAAAGCTCCTGGGAGAAGAACAGACCAAAGAGTGAAGAGTGACACTGAAATAAAAGCGCCCAGGACTGGGTAACAAGGTTTAAAACACTGAAGAGTCTTTCACTCTACATTTACCACCTTGGTAAGGTGCTGCAAGGTTAAATTGTTCGTGATAAATTTCTAGTAGGTGCTTCAAATGAAACAGGATTAACAGAGAAATCAAATCATATCCCTCTGACATAAAAAGCTTGTGCTAGTGAAATTTCATTGACTACCAATGAAAGTACCACTGGTTTACCCTGGTGAAGTGGTTTGTAGTTTACAGTTCTTGCTCTACTTGGTGCAAGTCCACCAAGCAACCGAGGCCCCAGCTGGTGAATCAGACCCTTCATCATTATAAAATACTGAGTTCTGACCCAAGCATAAATAGCCAAGAGTTGTATTCCTTGAAAGCTAGACCAAAGATGTGAGAAGAGATGGAGGAATACAGAAAAGCTGCTATAGACTGGCTCAGGCAATGACTCAAGAACGGCCCTGACTAGGGCCGTCTTCTAATCTTCTAAGCCGTACTACAGAACAGTGCCCTTCTCAGCGCACACAGCGAGTACGGCATGTAAGGACTTTCCCAACACGACAAAGATTTCAAATAAAGTTAACGTGTTTAGACAAAGCTGATATTCTTTTACGGTTTCATTGAACAGTATCAGCTAGATTAGGAAATGTCATTAATTATCTCCCTAACTGCACTGGGAAGCCTAAACCTAAGTCTGCAAAACAAGGTCATCAGGCACTGTTTTCCTCAACAGTCTTATTTTAAATTGTTATAAAGCAGGACAACTCATCGTAACAAATCAGGAGGTAACTCTTATCACGAGCTCGCCTTTGCAAAATGCTACAGAGAAAGAAACAGGGAAGAGTAGAAGTGGAACAGAAAAGGAAGGAAAAGGAGTAGAAAGAATTAGAGGAGCAGTGAAACACCGAACGAGCAGCAAAAAGAACAAGAAGCATTCAGAAATAACGGCAATGGGTGTAAGGTTAGGAAGACTAAAGTTTAGGTGTAGCAAGCAAGAAAAAGGGACAGAAGAGAGAATAACCCAGTGAGCGGTGCCTCTGTGCTTCTTCTGAAGAACAGCATGGCTCCATGGAAGAGCCTTATGAAATTTTCACAAAGTATAAAAATAATTGTTTTCTTACAGTGTAGCTTACAGAGAGCTAGAAAAAAACTGCCCAAATCTCACTGGAGAATTTCCCACAATCAAATGTAAAAACAGCTCTAGATTCTGAAAAGAGTTTTTGTTCCTATTTATTGAAAAGATAGAGATCAGATATGAGTGTTAAAGGGAACTGAGACAATAACAGTAGAAACGAGCTGCCTCTCAGCCAGCCCGTACGGCACAGCTGATGGTGCCCACATGAATCAGAAGAACATGAAGTGACGTGACATTTGACACCTGGCAAGCTGCAAGGAAGAATCCTAGCGGACCTATGTATTCCTCACCTATTCATGATACCCTGCCTACTGAAAACCACCCATAACTTGGAAGTTTCAGCGTGCGTTTCAGGTATACCAGGATTTACTGCAACATAACCAGCAGTCATCGTGCTGAGCCTCTCCTGAGGAGAAGGAAAAGGTAAGATTATGAGATTACATTTCAGAATATTTTAACACTGTCCCTTGGTATCCGGTTAGCTGAGATGCCGATATCATTAAACATGGGTGGTAAATATTTACGTTATAATTTATACACAATATCCAGAATGAAACATTCCTACCTATTTGCAAAACATAGTTTAAGGTACAAAAATGACTGACACATAGCTCCCGCAAATTTTTATGCATGTACTTAGCTTTAAACATGGGACAAATTCCATGGATTTTAAGAGAACTGCTGGAGATTATAATAGTTAAGGAAAATATATAGGACTTGGAAACAGTCACAGGATTGGAATCTGCAAACTTTTACTTTATAATTTTATTTTAAAGGTATTTGTATTTACAATGTATATTTCAGTATTTATGCAGCTCCATAGCTATCCTTGCTGTGTTGCAACTTTGATTCATTGTTAGGTTGATGCATATGTATTAGTCTTGCAGATGAAAGTAGAATTTCTGTATTTTTCCTTTCTAACAGGGATTTTTTTTCCTGATGTTTCAATTTCTTTCCTTCCTGTTAGGTAGCTGTTCACATACTTTTCTCTGTATGCAAAGAAACTGCTCTGAAGTCTCTGAGCCTTGTGCAAATATAGGGGCCTACACATACAAAGCAGTATGCAGAACAAAGAATGTAACTCGTATGAACTTCATTCTTTTGTCAGTAAACAACTTTGAATTAGCTCTTATCAGATAATTGAAATTAACTATTTATACACTGCCAGGCCCTGACACTGCAGATCTTTGCATGCATTCTTAATGTTAGCAAGGTGAGCAGTCACATTGTCTTCAGTGGAGTCATTCACATGCTTAAATGTACACAAAGATCATTTCAGGAATAAAGCTCTATTTGCCGAAACTCAGGCAGCTAATAAGATCAGAAGCTACAGTACATCTGCCTGCACTGCTGTCTGCAGTGAATTTCCCGGTCAATACATTTTTAATTCAACTTGGTAAGCAGAGACAGAATTTGCCAGTAAGTCTTACGTATTTGCACTGTTCTGTCTAGAGTGAGTGATGGTGGTACTGCCAGCAGAGCAGCAAAGTTTAAGAAACATAACCACAGAAATAATAAACTTGGTATTCCTTTAGTCTACTGCTTTTGTCTTCTTTTGAGCCTTTGAGTTCATGCCATCAAGCTTGTCTTTAAACTATACAGGCTAGAGTTTTAAAAGCAGACAACTGGGATTCTTGGGTAATCAGATTTGGAGCTTTAAGGAATCCACCGAAGGCTAAAACAAAAGAGCAGGAGTTGGCAATAATCCATCATATAGTGACAGAAAACTGCCAAGGATAACAGCATTTACCCAGTCGTTTTCAGTAATTTTTCTTCTGAGGTTCTGAGCAAAGAGAGACTGATTGTTTCATGTCACAACTCTCCTTCCAGCATAAAAATTGAAGGTCTTCCTCTCTTCATCAGCTGAGGACATTGCTATTAGGTTAGGCTGTGATAACTCTAAAAGCTAAGTTGCTGCCACAGTTAAACAGACCAACCAATGCGGTCCTCTTTCTGCTTTACCTTCCTCTTGCTCCTCTGCCCTTGTTCCAGGATTCATCACTTCACTAAGCTGCTACAGCTGCTGAGTCAGTAGAAAACTATTCCTTTTTTTTCAGCAGGTGATTTTTTTCTGTTGGACTAATGAGTTGAATTGAGTTGAGCGGCCTTACGCAAGTACCAGCACATCGTGTGCAAGCAGAGACAGGCAGAGGGGGCCTGGGGCTGCGGCCACGCATAGCAGCGGGGAGCCATTGGCTTGACTCGGGCTGTAACTTCTGGCTTCTCTGGTCAGGTGAAATTTCACAGCAGCTCAAGCTGATCTTACTTGGGGCCTCCTCACCCCGCAGCACCAGCCATGCCTTCCTGTCCCCCTTCTCGAGCTGGTGTTGGTGTTTGTGCAGACACACAGTGAGCCAAGTTAGTCAGGAAATGGGTACCGCTGAAAACTTACCTAGAACAATCAAAATAGTATGTTAGTTTTCATCCAGATCAGCATCTGTAAACAGCTGACTGCCCTGTTGCAGAAGAACTAATGCTACTTAAAAGGAGGGAAGTGGAATATGTAACTGAGAGAGCGGAGGAAGAAAGGAGTAGATTGCAGCAGCCTGGAATCAGGTTACACTGCCACAGAGGCAGATCTTCAGTGCTGCCTTATTCCTTTGGATGTCAGCGAATGGGGCAAGAAAAACAGAAACTATTTCAGTTGTGGGCCTTTCGCTTTCTTTCTCCCAATGACTTTTGGAAAGCATTCATAATTACTGAACAACATTTCTTCACACAAGTAAGACAGCTGTCTGTTTAATGAGCCTAATTTTTCCTTCACTGTCCCCACCTTTATGCCTCTTTCCACTCTCAAAGGTGCTTTGTTTCTTAACTGCAGTTCCACAAAAATTAAATACTAAGTCCCTCTTTTGAATATTAAGCACCCCAGCTAAAATTTGCTAAATCCTGGAAATAATCTATTGTACACCCTCTGGGCTGGCTGGCTCTTCTCAGTAGTCTAGGAGGCAGCGGTGGTAGGCCAGTTATCTCTTCCACTTCCCTCTGACCAGGCTGCTGCCTTGTGCAAGCTTCCCCTCCTGCCTGCTGCCATTTGAAACGCGGGATAATTTCCACACCACGCCAGCTTCCCTGCTGTCATAGTAATTCTCGCCATACAACCAGCCACGCTGCTGTCATCGCCACCTCAGGCTCCATCCCCAACGGGTTTTCTGGTCTCTCCCAAGACTTCACAGCACATTTTGAGCAACTTATTTAAAACCCGATTTAACTTTTTCCGAACAGCACCTCTCGGACGCGGCCCCTGTGCCGCTCACCCTGCGTTTCACGGGCCGAGCCTCCGCACGCCTAACCCCACCCGGCAGCCGGACAGCGGCCGGCACAGCACAAGGCCTCGACGCTGCCTCCGGAGAGCGGGCCGTGGGGCAGGCAGCCCGCCCCTCCCGAGCCCGGCGCTCCAGAGGAGGGGTGACCGGTCACGGCCTGGCCCGGCCCTGACTGACTGACTGACTGACGGACAGATGGATGGATGGACGGACGGACGGACGGAGTGAGCGGCCGCGCCGCGCCGCAGGCCTGAGGCCTGAGGCCGCGTGACCACCCCCCCCCCCGCGCGCCCTCCCTCGGCGGCAGCACGCGGCCAGGGGGCGCGCCCAGCACGTGCCGGGCCGGGCCGGGCGGTGAGGGGCAGCGGGAGGCCCCGCCCACTCGGCGGCGGGGGGCAGGGGCGCATCATGTGAGCGCCGCCTCCGCACGTGATGGCGGTCACGTGACCGGGGAATGGGCGGGCGGCGGTCACATGACGTGCCGCTGGTCGCCGGCGCCGCCTGACGTCCCGGGGCAGCCGCGTCCGCCCGGCCCGCGCCCACCGGCACCCCCGGCCCCCGCATGGCGCCGCCCCGGCCCCGCGCCGCCGCGCTCGCCCCGCTCCTCCTCGTCCTCCTGTCGCTGCCCCTCGGGCCGCAGGGGGGCGGCGGGGCCCCCGCGGCCCTGAGCGACGCCTACCGGGACCTGTGCAGGTGGGCAGCGGGGGGCGGCCGGCGGGGCGGAGCGGGCGGCGGCTGGCGAGGGCCTTCCCCCGGGGAAGGGCTGTAACCGGCGGAGTGCGGGGCGGGGGGGCGGCCGGGGCTCCCTGTGCTTGTGCTCGCTGCTGCCGTCCGCGGGGCCGCCTGTGAAGGGGCGGGAAGCGCGGGGGCTCGGCCCGGGGGCTCGGCCCGGGGGCTGTCGGTGGCCCGGCCCTGTGAGGCTCAGGCCGGGGAGCGCGGGGGGAAGCGCGGGCCGCGGCTGGGCGCGCAGGTGTTCCCAGGCGCAAGGCCGGGCTCGGTCTGTGGGGAATGCGCCGCGGTGGCGGGGGGTGGCGGGGCTGCGTGGGCCGCTACGGAGGGTGGAGCAGTCCCCGGCGGGACCTCGTGGAGCGACTCTCTGCGGATATAGGAAGGTTGCAGGTGAGAAGATGGGGAGGACTTGCTCTGTTCAAGTCGCCTGCTGTCAGGACTGCTGGTGTGTGTCGCTGTATCCGTTCTAGTGTGAAAAACCCCGAAGTGATTTGCAAGGGGCATCACTTGGTAGTCATCTTTTCACTAAGGGTATCGCTGGATTCCATTAAGTTGCTTACAGGGGAGTTAGGAAAGCTTTGAGAAATGAAAACTGCTATGTGGAAATGGCACTATTCTTCATGTTTTGGCATGTTGCTCCAATGAATTCAGCCATGAGCTTAGTCTGGCAACAATATCTTGCTAGTCTTCATTTTTTCATTATTTAACCAGAATATGCAGTGGTACCTATAGGAATACATTAGCTCAATCAAGGGCAGGCTGGGCTGGCACCAATGTAACGCGGTGAATGTAGCACTGAGGGCAGAGGTTGGGTCACTGGAGGGAATGGGCTCTTCTCCTGGCAGAATCTGGGCTATGATACTGTTAAATGATGAAAAAGTGGAAAAGTAGGTTTGCTTGCAAGTTTAACCCATGAGGGAGGCAAAAAATGTTTTTGTCAGATGACCACCCTAATTATAGAATTGAGACAGAAATGAGAAACTATTGTGTGGCTTCTGGAGGGAATTTAACTTCTCTGACTCTGATGATTTAAAAAAAACCCAAAACCTTCCCTAAATGACTCGATTCTCAAGCAGTTCCTATTTTGAGAATAGCAGTAAGTCCTATCAATATCTGTCTTGGTTTTGTTGCATGTCTGTGACTAGAGTAATATTTGGGTGTACGATTGAGAGACATGCAGTCTCTTTTTGGGTGCAAATTACTTAAGCTAGTTTCCTTTTGTTACTGGCAAGTGAAAAATAAGTTGTGAATAGATAGCATGATCGGCAGTTTTCCTTTTAAGAGGGACTGCTTCAAAAACATGCGCTTGCTGTTGTGCCGTGGTGGGAAAAACTGCTTTGAAGGACTTATGCCTAGTGATCTAGAATGGGTAAAGGAAAAAACAAGAACTTGCAGTCTGACAGGTGGCAAGACTCCATGGAAGTCAGTGGTGAAATGTCATCTCTGGCACAGTTGCAGAAAAGCTACCAAGTGAGGGATGATGCAGTTAGGTAATGCAAACACGCTACTGGCTGATGGCTCAGCCAGAAGATACAACATGGGTGTGCGGGACAAGTCCCTGACCAACCTATTTTTGCACTGCCTTAAGACAAGGTGTTGATTTGCTTTATAACTGTTAAGAAAACAATGTCCTGACACTTGTGTGGCATAATAGGGCTGGTGAAGCTGCAGCAGCCTCTCTGTCTGGTGTGTGAACGTTGAACGGGGGGCAAGGAAGGAGAATGCTGGGGATTAGAAGAGGCACTGACTGTCCTTTATATAAGAGTAGAGTGATACTCAGGTTAGGAAAGCTGTCTTGCAGGGAGGAGGAAAGGCGTCAAAACCGTTTGTGCAAGAGCTGCAGCATGGGGCTACTTAAACTTGAGTTAGTGGTTTTCATTGCTTGTTTCATGTAGCCTTACTGCTGGTATGCTTGGACAGTCTGGGGAAAGAAGAAAAGCTTTCATTCTCTGAAACTTTGTCAAATGTCATGGCTTGTAGTGACTGGTTTCGTCATGCTTTCTCCTTTGTTCTTGTGTGCTCCCACAGCTGACTGTGCTGTCGTGTGACTTGCAACTGGCATTCTCTTTTTATCTTCTGTGTAGAGGTGTCTCCAGGATTGCTGTAGTATGAGCACCTGGGGAAGAACGCAGGGAACTGGTTGGATATAGGGCGTTACTAGGCAGTTTGGTCTCTTTCCCTGTTTTTCCTTCTTCCCCTTATGTCTTTCGTGTGACAACGTAGGAGAAACAAATTCTGGAGTTAATTCTGTGAACTGTTCTTTAAATCCATCTACTTCAAAACCAAAAGAAAGCTTGACAGTTTAGGTTCACCTTCCAGGTAACATTGGGGAGTTACTGTAAAACTTTCTTTCCCCTCTAAAAAAATTGCAGGAAATATTTTGCGTGTGATGGCAGAGCAGCAAATACAACCTGCCCCTTTTGCCTGCTGTTTTGCCTGATAATCTGCCCTGGATGAGAGACGATTTGATGACAGGTAACGTTTTTGTCTGCTGTGAAGGATAGGAGTTGGTGCATAACTTCTGTAACTTTTAGACTCCTTAGTGGAAGGAAAACTCCTTAAACTGTTGTACATCACAGGACTTCTGTTATGCAGAATTTCCAATTTTGGGGTTGTAAGTCAAGTCTACTTTACATTTAATGTTGTAGTTTTGAATAACACAACGACCTTTAGGTGAACTTGCTCAGCTCTATTAAGTACTTTGACATATTTAAGTGGGAGATGTCATAAGTCATTACTGGACTTACTTGCATATGTGCATGGTTGCTTCACATGCCTGGGAAGCTGCCATTATAATGGCTTAAATGTGATTTCTCAGCACATGAGCTCTTGTGTACTATAGCTCTTGTGTACTTGAACTTCAAACTGCTATTCCTTTTCTTAGCATTCTGTAAGATGATGTAGTAGATGTGGTTTACAATGTAGCATGAAAGACCAAAGGTCGTCTGGATGGAGAAAGCTGAACAGCTTGTGGTGTAATTGTAAGGCTATTACACATGATGCATATGTGAGAAGACTTGCCTGAAGACGTGCACTGTGCATGATGGTTGGAAGAAGTGACAGGTAAGCTAGAGCAGAGCTAAGCATGAGTAGGGCATTAAAAAGCTCTTGAAGCACAGCCATAGCTTTGTACCTTGTGTCGTTCAAGTTCTCATTTTCTGTAAGGAGACCTTGCTTTGACATAGAAGTTTCTTTACCGTACATATTTGTGCTAAAATGTTAGCCCCATCTAATAGTGATTTTTGTGGCAACTAGTGGATCTGAGCTGCCAGCTTCAAATTTGAATTGGTCATCCCGGAAATTGTTTCTGGGCTTGTCTACCTGTGATCGTGCCGGTTGAACCTGCTCATAAAGACCTTCAGGTATTAGTTTCATCTCTGCAATGTTCTGATAGCTGAGGAGCTGCTGGACACAACGTTGTGTGGATGCATAATCATATACGGATCCACTTTCCAACTCTGTGGCTGTAGGTTGCCTTGCCTCTGTGCTGGATGGTCTGTGTAACACCCCTTCAGCAAAATGAGCTGCTTCAGTGCGTTCCCCAGAGTGCAAATGCATGTTTCTTTGTAACTGTGCTTTACAGCTGTTTGGAGCAGCATGTACTCTTCTTCCTAGCAGCCATCCCTTGGGTAAGAGTTTGAGAACCAACTGCTTGCGCATGATTATGGGAATGGTAGCAATAGTCTTTCTGGTGCTCTGTTGCATTTGAAGTGGTTCGCTAGTGCTCAGACCTCAAAGTGGCTCTGGCGTGGGGATGCACGTGCTGTGACAGCCGTTAGCCATCTGCACCTTGTCTGACTTCAATGCCTGAGCTACTGATTCGCAAGGTAAACTAGACTCGCTAATGCTAGTGTCCCTTTTCCCTTTCTTATGTTATTTTCTCCATGAGTTGCTTCTTTGCTTTGTCAAAAAAATGCAGAGCTCTCTTTTGATCTTACAAGTTGCTGAAAAGTACCTTAATTTTTTTTTTTTTTTCATGCTGTCGCTTCAGTGTCTTAAAAACAAAGCTAGGTAGCTGGAAAGGCTGACCTGCAGGCAAGGTTATCCCTAGTAACTCGTTTGGACCTTGCTTGCACAACTGCTTTTGACAGTGGCCTGGGTTGGCGCTGCCTGCAGCAGGGGATCCTCCCTGCCTGCCTGCTGCTGGTGCACAGCCAGAAACCTGGGTGAGCCAGACTGGGAACTGGCCAGGCTCAGCCCCCTCTCCACACACATGCGCATGCACCTGTTGTTTTTGCTGAGTTAATTTTGAGAGAGGGCAGTCCCTGGGTCCAGCTTGTATCAGGTGCTGGGCCCAGCAATACGCAGGGGAGGAGAAAGGGAGGGGAGAGGAGGAGAGCCTGCTCTGGGGTGTTGATGTGTGTGTATGTTTCAGGCCTCTAACTGTGGGGTAGTCCACGGTTGGGTGTATCTGGAAACAGGCGTCATGTTGTGATTTCAGCAAAAATAACTATTGGACAGTTTTAATCAAGGCAGATGCCATGCTTGAGCCCAGACCTTGAACTGCACCAGAGATGGCTGCTTGAACGGTGTCACCTCCGAGGTAGCAGCGGTATCAAGCCCCCTGGCTAGAGGGTGCATTGCACCCCACCCTGTGACCAGGGCTGTTGCTTTTTAGAGCTGTTGGTAAAACAGCTCCCTAAACTAGTTCAACTTCATTGAATCTGGGTTAGCTTAAGCCCTTCGAACAAGATAACTTTAGTTGGCCCTGGCAAGGGGGTAATTACATGAGGTGTTGCTGCTGGTGGAGGTGAGTGCTGAGCAGCTGGAGGAAGCTGGTCTGCATGGCTCAGCCATGGTCAGGATGGGCAATGTGACTGCCAACAGATCGTTTCCATTATGGGATGCAGCGGAGAGGTCAGCTTGTATCTTATTGGAAAGTAGAGCATGTGCAACTTGAAACTATTCCCATGCACTGATTTAATGCCAGGAGTCTTACTTGTGAGAGAAAGAATTCTTGCTTTTACTGTGAAAGTGATTTTGCATCTCTCTGAGAACAGCTGGTTAGGCTACATCCAGCCTGCGGTTACTGCCAGTGAATAAATCCTGCCCTGATCCTCCCACCCATTTAAAAAAAAAGTCACTTGAACTTCCTTGAAAGTAATACTACTCTGAAACTGCATTAGGTTTTCATTTATGTGTGCCACTGAAGGTGTGGTTTGGAACATGATTAAACGTGGGATTTTTTATTTCCTTTCTGTGGACTGTTTTGATGGACGGCTCAGCCTTCCCTGTCCAGGGGCCTGTGAAAGGGCGGAGGGAAGGCCTGGCTTCAGTGACTGCTTTCCTTCTGTTCTGTAAGCTGCTCATCTTGTTTTTCTTTTGCTTCTGGCATGTGGGTGAACTGACTTGAAGATGTTGATTTCCTCTGTTTCATAACATAGAACTGGGAAAGCAAAACCCTTAAGCTCTCATAGAGTGATAATTCTGTTGTGTGAAGGACTTGGATTCTCCTTCAGTTCACAAACAGATTTTAACTTGCAAGTTCTCTTAAAACAAAAAAAAAAGCTCACACTGAAGAACACTCTAGCTTGATCAAAAACTTTGTGCCTTGATATTATACGTTGCCTTTTTGTCGTCTTCCAAAGCCAGTCAAAAAAGAGTACTGGAACCCTTGGGAATTTTTCAGTGAAATGCTAACTTTCTGGGGCTTCATTGTGAAGAAATTGTATCTTGATTGAAATGCATTTTCTCTTGGTGGTAAAACCAGCTTTAGTCTTAATCTCTTGCTGTTTTCAGTGCCCTTGAAGGTAGAGTCAGGTTCAACTGACAACTTTTTTTGTGTGTGTTGTCAAGCTTTCTTCCATTGCTGAACTTTGCTTATTCTGTACTGTAGCTTAATTCTCATTTATCATCCTGCATCAGGATTGTCTTTATCTGCTTCAGAAATGCAAGAAACTAGCTCAGAGGACTAATCAGTATGATTGTAAAATGTTAGCTCTGCCTGCTTATGAGGAAAAAATAATGGCAAGTATTTGTCTAGGATTGAGACACAGTCCTTGAATCTGATTAAAAAGTAATTTTATTGGTGTTTTGGGTATGACTTGGTACCTGGTTAGTTATTTTTTGGAGCCTTATTATATTTGAGCCTTTATATTCCAATGTAATTAGGATATAAAGATTTTCTCTCTTTTTTTTTTTTTTCCCAGTTCACAGAGAGAACTCTCTTGTAGTTGTCCCTATCTTGTTCCACCCATTAGCAGACTGAAATTAATATGGCTGCTGTAGTACAGGGAAGCCAAGAACCCTGTAATCAGTAATTAAATGGAAGCGTATGTGGTATTTTACTGCTGGCTCTTTGATTAGAGATGGGATGCACTGGATTTGAGAGGAGTTCTCGGACGATTCAAAATCTAGGGCAAAGTAGCTGAACTGCTGTTGCCCCTTCCTCACCCAAGGACTGGGCTTCAGTGTGGAACAAGAACAGGTTTTCCTCCTGGAGGGGGGATCTGGGGTATGTTAATGTCAAGGGGTGCAACACCTGTGAGCTAGAGATTAAGGCAAACAAACCTTATGGGTGAAGCTTGTGGTCAACTTCTAATTTCTTGATAGCTGAGAGGGGGGAGTTGAGCTCCCTCGCTGGATTTGGTACTAACCTGTAGATTAAGACAAATGCTTCTATGGGTCAGATAGATGCATTAAACCCTGTGTGAGTTGTAAATTATGGGAATACCTAACAAGTAACTGTGCTGTCCTCAGTTTTCTGATGTGATGACTCTGTATTAAATCCTACTGAAGCTTCCACTTGGGATAGAAGGGAAGCTGAGGAATCTTGTATGTTGCAAAAATCAATACTGTACAGAGGATGCAGGCTGCTGCCAGCACTAAAAGAGGTGTAGCTGAGCCAAGCTGATGGCAAATGTTTACTGAGCTGTGCCTTTTTAACAGAGCTTGGCCCCAGCACCATGCTAGTAAGCCAGGCTGTCTAAAGAGCTCCTGACTCCAAACTAGCTGACCTGGGCCTGCCTCGAGACTGGGCAGTGCTGTGTCATGCGGCTGACCACATCTCACTGCAGTCTTAGCACTTGCTATGAGGGAAGAGGATCCTTGCTCTACCTCTGAACTACACTGCGTTTTATTTTTTTCTTCTGTTACTCTGATTTATTCCCCATTGTATTTAACCAAAGCTTCATGTTCCTTTATCAGTTTTTAGACAGCTGAGTTTCTGATATGGCTGTAGCTAGCTTGTGGGATCTTTCACTGAGTCTCTCGTGGATAGCTCTGCTTGCTTTCCAGCTTCTGACATCGCTCTTCAGAAACTGTCTGTTCGATATTGAGATAGATTATATATATAAAATGCATAAAGGTGCAGCTAGGCCCTAATAAGCATTATTAGCATCTTTCAGTCTGAATGCTGTGAGAATCTCAACCCCAATTTTGACCCTGAAGGTAGGTGGCTCTGCAGCTCCAGGCAGGACGTGGCTGGCTCTTCTCTTCCACTTAGTCTTAGCACTTCTGCTGCTGTTACTGGGTATTGATAAAGTGCAGTAGTGTGCAACCTGACAAACATGTTTGAGAGGTTTATCAGGCTCTCAAGGAAAAAGGATCACCACCTGTGATATACCTAGTCAGAGTGACCTTCACAGAGATTTGAGGGAGAACAATGGGCGGTTGTGTGTTCAAGAAAAGGGAAAATAGACCTGATATATGCTTCTCAAGTGGTTAACTCTGTTTTGTTCTTGGCCCTGACACAGTAACAATTATTTCTGGTATTGACAGATATAGACCACAAATATGAAACTTGAGTTAGTGGTGCTCTTAGCTTTATAACGTGGTTATTTCAGGGACTGGTATCTAGAGGATGGCAGTGCAGCCGCTACGAATACCGACTGACAGGCTTTTTTTTCTTTTCAGTTACACATGGGAAGCAATTGATGCAGGCAAACACGTGCTTTATAAAATAAACTTCTGTTTTGGTGTTGAAGAGTGTGGAAGATCGAGTGCAGTCTGTGCATATGACATCAATAGCAAGACCTATCTGTCTGTAGGTAAGTAAACAAGCGTCCTTCTTCATAAGTAGTTAATGGGTGATCTTATAACTATTGCAAACTTTGATATGTTAGCACAGATTTTTTTTCCTTCTCAGAACAGTGTAAAACTTTATTCTGTTGTAGATTTACTGGAGAGATTTGGGAAAACGTGATCTGATTGCAGAAAATCACTTCACAGGACAGTGAAACTTATGGTCTAGTTAACTGTACTCTAGTGTGAAACTGTGCAAGGCTATTTCAAGTAGAAATAAGTGCATCTCCCTGTGGCAGGATATGCACTGTGCACAGCCTTGTTTGAAGCTTGATAGTGAACACAGGATAAAGCTTGAGTTATAGCTCTAAACTATACTACAGCCTACCCTGATGTTATACCAGCTCTTTGTTTGGAGTCAGGTTACTCACTGTAATGCAGTCTTGGAGTATTGCTAAGCTTCTGGGCTCTGATCTTTAAGTTGTTACACGCAGAAAGAAGTCAATTACATGCAGTCCTCTGTTTTCAGTTACACTTGTCAAATCTGGTGGCTGCTTCGGTAGTTCACAGATGTCTTTGGTCTTCGGAGGAGTGGTGGACTTCTGCATGCTGATCTAAATGTGAAACTGGCATATTCCTATAGACATGCTTGCACATGGTTTCATCAATCAGAAGCAGCTTGTGCTCTGAACAGTATTTGTGTGCTTATTTTCATGGATGCTTATCACTTTCAAGGTTGCTTATGTGGTTCAGCTAATGAAACAATAATATATGAATACTGATGAAGAGGTTTTCTGATAGTTGATTTACTTCTAATAGAATAAAGCAATAGCTTTCTGAAGAACAGTATCTCTTCAGAGTGCCTCTTAGTCCTGCAGATCTGAAGGTTGAATCTAACATGCTTGCCAATCTTGCTTTCCATTGGCAGACAGCTCTTATGAGAAGCTATGAGTCTTCAGTAAAAGTGTTTGAGCTTGAACTGCTGGAAGATGATTCTCGCTTGTATGCAGATGCACAGCAGCTAGTTAACCTCCATTCTCTCCACCCCTCTCCATTAACTGTAGAGATACTTTGGTTTCAGGCTGTGGTCAGTCAGTGCTTTTCAAACAAACTACTAGTGTTGCGACCCAGACTTATAAAATCATTGGGTATATGAATAAAAGTATATCGCAGTTCATGGCTGCATGGTTTTTTATGTAGTGCAGTATATTCAAGCTCCAGAGTTTTCTGGGGTGACTGGTTAGATGCATCTGAGTTCAAACTACAGTTGCATGTAGTAGCATCTTCTACTCTGAGGAGCGTGACATCTCAGTAGACCACTTGACGCTGTTAATGTGTTTCATTCCTAAAATGTACAGCAGGAATTTTGTTTCCTGCTGATGTGGGTCTCAACTCATAGGCAGTTGGGGCTTTGGTTGCCTGTGGATTACAAAAGGAAGCAGCATCTGGGCATCTGTTTTAACGTGCTTTTTTGAGTAAGATTGAAATGTGGCAGGTTGAGGAAGCCTGTTCCCCTCAGGGAGATGTGAGACCTAGAGGCTTGTGTAGGTTTTGTTCCATGCTTCTTGTGGAAAGAGGAAGGGAGAACAGAGCTGGGTGATGACCATGAGCAGTATCAAATATTTCATTGTATGCAAACCTTGAGTGTATTATTGCCTGACTGCTACTGGGTGGAAGAGGATTTGGCAACAATCATAACTTGGTCTTGCAGAGGCTGTTTGAACTGATTCTCAAGGGTTAAGCCACAAATCCTGTTCAAGTAAGATACGTTTTTAACCACCCTGCAATAAACTAAGAAATCAAGGCAATGCAGTTAACATCAACATTGACTTTTGCTTTGTTTTATTGGTCAAATAGTCTAAGTTTCATTCTTGTTCATGGTAAGTCTGAGGCTTATTAGTGACACCTGCGATGCTTCATGGTACTGCCTCTAGTTGCATTGGAGCTTCAGCACCATCACACTGAGTTGAGATCATGCTAATGGATTATCAAGCCTCTTGTTTGTCAAAAAAAAATAAAAAACACTCTTAATGAGAAAAGAGGAATCTCCTTAATCCATGTCTAGGCAGGTATAGACTCCCAGTGTAGACTCCAGTCACCTGGAAGCTAAGATGCATACCAGTCTTCAAGCAATGCAGCTGATATGAGATTACTTGTATGCCAAAGCTGAGCGCAGCTGAAGGGCTTTGATTTGGAGGATGAAGGGCAATTTGCCAACTGGTAAACTTTGCTAAGTTGTAAGATTTCTTCAAATATGGACTTAATCAGATCTCCTCTTCATTCTTTCAGAAGGAAGCTTTCACTGCAAACAATAGTTTTGCTTTTAAATATCATCTGTGCAAGAGGTAACAGCTATACAGCTGGTTCTGTTTGTTGATCCCAGCTTTGGTAGGGGGTAAGGCTATATGCTCTGGGACTGTGGTCAGTCTGTATCCAAGGGAAGCCTTGTGGCTGATGTTAACTGTGTGTCAGTGGGATGTACCCGTGTTGGTGCTGAGACCTCAAAGGCCTCTCATAGAAAAAGTTCTTTAGCTTTATTGATTTACCTTAGAAGTTTTCAAGATGTAGGCAAATGCTTAGTTCTTGAACATCAGTGAGGATGGAAATGATGTGGTACTTATTTAACGTAGTGTGGCACTTAGTGACTCGTGTGCCATTTAGCTGAACCACTACTAAAATTGAAAGCAGAAATATTACTGTAATTGTTTGTTGACCTGAGTGGTGAAACATGCGCTTTGTTTAGCTGCAGTAGAAGGACTGGACATGAAATGATTGCTGCCACCTAAATGCCCCCTTCTTCTGGACAGCTGATCAGATGTCTTCCATGATTGCCTTTCCCCTTCCAAACAGCTGAACACATGAAGGAGTCAATGAGGAAAAGGTGTTGTGGACAGTGCCTTTGATACTGATTGAGCACAACTGTGTAATATGAAGTCTCTAGTGCTAATTTTTTGTGAGCTGTACTAGCTGATTTTAGTGTGTTACTTTGTGGAAGGAATGCATCTCTAAAGTCATGAAGAAAACATGAGTGATCACTGAAGAGAGAGCTTGATGTTATGGAAAAGGTGGTTGCAGAACTAGTGTTCTGGAAGGAAGCTCACGGGAAGCTGATGGTGTGAGGGGATGGTTCACGAGACTACTTGCTCTGGAAGCAGGGATGCGAGGAGTCATGTGCCACTGAAGAGATGCTTGCTAAAACTTTTTGCAAGTTTCCAAACTAGTTTTAAGCACACAGCGGGGAGGAGAGCATGCATATTGGCCTGTAGTAGACAAGATGTACTGGCTTAACTTGATTTTTCTTGAATATCACATTAACTGAGGAAATTGGAGTTGGCTCACATGGCCTTTAGAGCTATGTAGTGTGTTCTCAGAGTTGAGAGAGAACTAATGCTTACAGAGCATTGAGGTAAGTCCTCAGTTGGTGTTGCCATAACTTCTCTGCTAAGCTGGGGCTTAAAACTGTGTACATTTATAACCAGAGTGTTTTTAATCATGTGTGCATATTGTTACTATACATAGCTCTTTTGACTAGAAAGTCGTGTTGGCTTCCTTCTGCTAATCTAGGGAAGAAAAGGAAACACTTTGCCAGCATCTTCCAAACAATGATGTGATAAGTAGAAATCTTGCTCTCAAAGTAGTGTGTAGCTCTTAGGTTTAAAAGGGCTGCATGGCACCTTTGTCAGCACCCGTGCTGGAAGTCTTAAAACCTGAAGATAGCCTTTTGATAATAAGAGTGCCAGGAAATATGAAAGGTATGAGCCACTGACAGCCTCCAGGTGCCTGGAAGGTGGCACTGAGCCGCAGTGATGGTAACATGCTCCACTGTTGCAGGTTCTCAGCCTGCACACATGCATGCATGTACAGGTTAAGCCTGTGCTGCCGTTCTGGGCTGGCATGTCTCCACTCTTACCTTCCCTTGAGAAGGCGGAGGGTTATTGAACAGTCTGTAATAGTTGTCACGCTGGTTATACAGGGAGTGCTGTGGTGGCTGCTTAGCTATGAGCATCTTAATGTGCCTTCCTCTAACACAGTTACCATAAGCAT
The DNA here is from genome assembly GCF_965183815.1 of Platalea leucorodia. Taxonomy (NCBI): domain Eukaryota; kingdom Metazoa; phylum Chordata; class Aves; order Pelecaniformes; family Threskiornithidae; genus Platalea; species Platalea leucorodia. Next base: position 53,378,125 of record NC_138825.1, on the reverse strand, counting down.
ATGCGGCATGAATAGAAGAGCTCTGAGCTACTGAGAAGATTCCGTGTGGGTTAGCATAGAGTTTCCATTCTGACTGCCACCGTTTCAGCTTTACCTGCAAGTTTGGTGGCTATAGTCGCTTTCTCTCTGCTACAGTTCAACACAAACGATGATCATCAGAGTCACAAATGGATGTCTTCCCAGTTCCTTTTCAGGACTGGATTGAAAAATAGTGCTGCGGCACTTTTTGGAAAGATGGTAAACAGTGCCCATCACTAGGAGAAGCACTGGCAGCTGGTAACAGCCTTGAGTACAGCTGTCTTAAATGGTGTTTCTGCAGAATATTGCCTTGACTGTATTTTTCCTGCCCAGTTCGCTTGCTTCTGCTCCTTTTGCTCTGAAGACTATATTGGGTGTAGTGTAGTTTTGCTTGCCTTGAGTGAGGAGATAATGGGCTGGGCAAAGTTCCAACGAGTGTGTTTTTAAGGTGAAACAATGTCTGGCCTAGGTGCAAAGCTGCTGCCTGCAGTGACTACAGATTTGACTTGATTTCTCCCTAGTGTAGACATCAACAAAAACGGTAAGGGGAAAGCTGGTCAATACTCACATTTTATAGCATTCTCTATAGTTCAACCCAAACTCTTTGCAAAATTAAAATTTACCTATCAAGATGGACAGGGTTGAGTTGGCATGCTAGATCTAACAGGGCTTGGTGCTTAATGCTAACCAAAATAGGTTTGAGCAGGAACATTTCAGTGGCCTGAGCTGGTGCTCATCATGACTTGAAATGTACTCCACCTTTCCCCTTTGTGTCAGGTGCTGGGGAGGAGAGAGATGTGCAGCGATGCAGCACTGACCCTAGCCTTTGTGTGACATGCAAGCTGTGCTAAAGGGGATGGGAGCTGCAGGGGGACATGCACTGAGGTAGTGGATCTGTGTTGGGTTTGTCTGCAGGCAACGCCAGTACAATGGCTGTGCCCAGGCACCAATGGGTTCTTCATTAAGTAGACTTAATCTTAAGATGTAAATAGAGCTGGCAACATGCACACGCAGCCCAGAAAGCCAACTGTACCCTGGGCCGCATCAAAAGAAGCGTGGCCAGGAGGTCAAGGGAGGGGATTCTGCCCCTCTACTCTGCTCTTGTGAGACCCCACCTGGAGTGCTGTGTCCAGCTCTGGGGTCCCCAGTACAAGAAAGATGTGGACCTGCTGGAGCAGGTCCAGAGGAGGGCTGCGAAGATGATCAGAGGGATGTAACACCTCTCCTATGAGGACAGGCTGAGAGAGTTGGGGTTGTTCAGCCTGGAGAAGAGAAGGCTCCCAGGAGACCTTATTGCATCCTTTCAGTACTTAAACGGGGCTTATAAGAAAGATGGGGACAAACTTTTCAGCAGGGCCTGTCATGATAGGACAAGGGGTAGTGGCTTTAAACTAAAAGAGGGTAGATTTAGACTAGGTATAAGGAAGACCTTTTTTACAATGAGTGTGGTGAAACACTGGAACAGGTTGCCCAGAGAGGTGGTAAATGCTCCATCCCTGGAAACATTCAAGGACAGGCTGGATGGGGCTCTGAGCAACCTGATCTAGTTGAAGATGTCCCTGCTCATTGCAGGGGGGATGGACTAGATGACCTTTAAAGGTCCCTTCTAACCCAAACCATTCTATGATTCTATAATAGACTCACATTGTGCTGACGCTGTTTGTATAAATGGCTTAAAGGCTAAAAAGCTGATAAATAGAAGCTGGTGGGAGGAAGGCGTGAATTGTGGTACTTGAAACTAGTTGGTAACAGTTTTTTGATGGAGTCCCTTGTTCCTAAGGCAGTGACTAGTTTGTAGTGGCACCTGCTGTTGGGCTTAACTTTCCAAGTGTTTGCTAAAAACCTTTGAGAATGTAGAAGTGTGATTAGAGATACCAAACACTATCTTAACTTGGATCTAGTCTTGCAAATCACAAGAACTGCAAGGAAGGTCTTCAGTTGTACTCTGTTCAAAGACTGTCTTCAAGTGGACTGGTATGTCTTGTGCTGCTCAGTACTTGAAATTAGAGCCTGTCTGTTGAGCTTCTGTGAAGACATGGTATTATGATAATCTCTGTTTTCTTTTTTTTTTTTTTTTTTTTTTTTTTTCTTCCCCCCAAACCCTAGGTGACTTAGGCTTGCAAAAAGTTTCTGACACTCTTCTGGAACTCAGCACTACACATGACTGCTTGCAGCAAGGTACTCAGCACCAAATTCAAAGCAACATTAACTTCCTGTGTGGGAAAACACTGGTAAGTCTAAATCATGTGTTCTTATCTTCAATGGAAATGGCAAGCACTTCTAACTTGCTTTTTAAAGAGGCTTGCTGTACTCGTGGGTGTACTAATCACTGAGCTTCATAGCTTAAGGAAGAGCCAGTTATGTTTTAGTACCAAATTAAGGTCATTATCTACTATGGCTTTCAAAATTTAGTCCCAGTAGAAAATAATTACAGATCTGCAGCTTAGCTCTTCTGGGTCTTCAATGTTTTTATAGGGATTGCAATGTAGTATTTTAATAGTGTAATATGGAGGAATGAGGCAACACTGTACAGGCTGCTGTAACAATGAGAGCTATTGTTTAAATGCTGGCTATGCCCAAGCTGTGGACCTAGCATGGCTGTTTAATAGAACACTGAAGAAAATGACTGACCTCTGTTATGGGTCAGCATAGCTGACAACAGTCAGTGTTAGATTTTGTCTGCATGTAGTTGGACTAACAGTGCTTATGCGTCCAGCTGAGCTTCTGGAGGAGTAGTTGTTCATGGGAATCCGCTTAAAGTGTGAATGGAGGTCCCAAAAAAGTTCCTAGAGGCGTGTTTGTATACAGTTCACCTCCACGTGCTTTTGGAGTTACACCTTCCACACACTTAACTGATACCACAGCTGGGTATTCTGTACAGACTGTGATCAGTTTACATATTTGTGTATCAGAGATAATACTTATTAGTGCTGCTGTTGTCACTGATGATGCTGTTGCACACCCCTTCTTGGAAATCTAGCCAATTCAAACAAAGTGCCAGTGCAGCAGAGATTTAAATGCTTCCTGTTCTGTTTCAGCAGATGACTCTTTAAACTAAATTAAAAATTATTGCTCAACTCCAGCTGTAACACTAGATCATAACAATCTTCAAACTTCTAGTTAGCATAGTTCTGATACCTATTCTTCATGTGACCTAGTAAAAGGATTTTGTAATAGTGTCTGGAACAACTTGTTTCTGACACTTTTATGGCAGGGTTAAACAGGGAGGGAATCAGTTTAAATATGCTAAAGTGCTTCTAGTTGGGGTGATGAGGGAGAATGGAAAAATCTGATAGTTGTCTTCCTCGAAGTAGAGATATTCAGTTGAGCATCCAGCCCTGAACCATGGTAGAACACCCATCTTGAAATAGATACAAATGTGTATAACACGAGCCTATGAAAATCAGTAGCTGAGATCAGAGGTATTCTTTCTGTGTAGCAGAAGAGATTGCTAATCAGTCTTCCGTGTAGGATAAAAGACAGGGTACTGGTAAACCATGCATTGCCTTGCTGTTCATCTATTTATACGCATTTATATTGGCGTTTTCCTTTCTAGTAACTAGATGTGACTGGTGCTTCTTCCAGTATCACTTGGCATAGTGAGCTCTTCTAAAAGGTGTAGTACAATTACTGCGTATTAGGACTGGCACATGTTAATTTGAGAATTGGTGCATATGCAGACTGAGAAGGATTTGGCACCCTGCGTCTTCCTGAGTTTACCAACAAAGCTGTTAAATAACAAACTTGCTGTTAACAAGTGCTATTAGGAAACTGTATGCCCTTGCTCTGTGACATGCTGCATTCTGTTTTTCTTAATCTCTTGAATGAACTTCTTGCTGTCTACAGATGTAAAGTAAAACTGAAGTCTGTTTTTCAAAGAATTATATTTTTTCTCCTTTAAATAGGGTACCCCTGAATTTGTAACAGCAACAGAGTGTGTGCACTATTTTGAATGGAGGACCTTTGTGGCTTGCAAGAAAAACTTGTTTAAACCTGTGAAAGAGGTAATCTACGTACTATGCATGCAGAGGTTACTCTTCACACATCTGGCAATTTTACTCTAACCACCTGCCCCCACTGTAAATGAATCCCAGCAACCCCCGTAGACCTAACTTTTTCATAGACATATAAAGCATCTGTTGGAAGTGGGTGGAGCCGAGAATTTTAAATAACTCTTCAACCTTCTTTTGTCATCTGGGTGCTTGTTTGCAGTAAAACTCTTCCAAAAGCTAAAGCAGAACAGTCTAACTTTGAATGCCTCATTTTAGTCAGCATATCTAGCTTTAAGTCTAGCTTTAAGCATTTGAGCTTCCAGAAGTACAAACCTTTTCCACATATTAAGCTGGCTTTATATATGCTTGTTCATAACTTCTCCCTACTTGTGTAGCATGGATTGCATGTAATTTTTTGTTGTTGTTCTAGGTCCCTTGCTATGTGTTTGATGAAGATTTGAAGAAACATGACTTGAATCCTCTCATCCAAGTTTCAGGACACTACTTGGTGGATGATTCTGATGATGATTCCTTGTTCATAAACATCTGCAGGGACTTAGGTGTGAACACTTGCTTGTGTCACCTGTCGGTGTATAAATTTCTAATAGCGCGGTTCTTTTCCAGTGCTTTAGTTGAGGTTGTCCTATGACCAAAGATCAGTATTTTAGAAATTGTGCTACTGTTTCAAGCTGCTTTTGATGATTTGAAGGCTGCTTTCTGCGAAGCCAAGTCTTACTCTCCAGCTATTGGGGTGTTTGGAGATATGCCCCTTCTGGATGGGCAAGTACTGTTAGAAAAGTTGACTTAAAATGGACTGAGTGGAAGAGCTCAGCTTGTCTGGTAGCTGCTTCTGTTTGCTGCCAAATAGAACCGAGATGGTTCATAGCACTTCATGTGCTCTGAATTTATTACTTTGGGCTCCAGTTCAAGGCTGTTGCTTAGTTCCAAGTGAATGTCCTGAGATGCACCTAAAATAGTGTTTAGGTGCTGGGGTAAGTAATGGTGCATAGCTAGCACTTTCATGTCAGTTGGGAGCTATATGTGTAAGGAATTAAACCAGCAAAATCACTCATTTGAAACTTGCTGAAAAGGCTAGTTTGGCTGCATACTCCCACTGTGTTTTTTACTCTGCAGTTAAATATGTATTTTGTGCCCCTGTTAAGGGTTTAATACTTCTGGTTCTAGTGGCAGGTCTATTCTTTTAAAAATCCCATTAGTCTGAAACTTTTTGCTGACAGCTTTGAATAAGTTGGTTTATAAGAAACAAAGGAGGGGAAAAAAACCTTTCCTGTGAGGAGGAGTTATCATTACTTGGTATCATTTTGATGTTGTGGGGAAAAAAAAAAATACTTGGCACACTTCTAGAAGTTCTCAAAGTCCTACACATCCAGCAGTTGTACTAGCAACTGGAAACTAGCTGCAGCTATTTTCGCAGGAAGGATGAATTTGCTGTTCAAAAACAGGGCAGCATGAACTTCCCCCTGTATATCACAAGCAGTTCAGATTTTGTCTTGCATTTTAATGTAACCTGTTTTAAAGGTATTTTTAGAAAAGGGTAAAGCAGCAAATGGTAAGTAAGCCCACAGATAAAATGGCAAGATGCTTCAGGTAGAGCAGCGCTTAGAGTCCTATATTTTATTTTTTATATTCTATAACAGGAAGCCCAAGTGGAGAGACCAGAAACTGCCCTGCTGGCAGTGCTGCTTGCTTGTTACACGAAGGTCAGGCGTATGATGTTGGCCATCCACAGGAACAGCTGAAACTTCATGACAAAGACAGGTATGTAATTTTTGTGGTGATACTTCTATAGTTCCGTAAATGCTTCTCAGTCATCTGGGCTGGAAAAAAAACAGTCTTGGTAACAGATGAGTCTTCTAAAACTTAACATCAATACCACTTCAATTTCGAAGCATTGGCAGAAAAAATTTCTTCAAATACTGGCAGGGCAGAGTCTTTTTCAGGCATCCTGTTGTACTGCCATAACACATCAAATTTTCTTCTTCATTGTTGGAGACTCCTTTTTACAGAATTGCAAAACTCTCAGAAGCGAGGGATGATTGCTGCTCTCTGCCCACAAGCAAAAGAGTGAGATTTGACCCCATCTGCCTACTGTCTGAGGGCCCACAGGGTAAATGTGCTTGGCTCTCTGTGGGTTTACGTACTGTATTTGGCTCACACTACTGCCCAGGAGTACTTTAAAAGATGATGGATGTCGCCTGTCTGTAGTTTTGCATTAATGAGCTCTTAATAGAAGAAATAGATCAGGAATGCAAGGCTTATTGTTCCTGGTAGTGGCAGAGCTGGGACTAGGGACTGTTTCCTTGATGCTGCCTCTGTTCTGTTTGCTGCCTTTTGTGCTGGAAGCATAGCTTGAAAGAAAAAAACAAACAAACAAACAACAAAAAAAACAGCCCCCAAAAAAACCCACCCGAACAACCCGATGTGGCTCAAGGGACTTACTCAACATGCTGATCTTTCTGAGCTTAAAGTCATCTGAGCCTGCTTACCTTGTCTGTAGGGTCAATAGTACCCTGTTGACTCCTGCAGCAGTCTCTTTCTCTCAGATGCAAGCTGAAGAAAATAAGCAGAATAAACCAGGTTAATAACTGGGTTATTTCAGTGACAGGATTGTGGGTTTTCTTTTGGTTTACAAACAAAGTTGTTAGTCCTTCGTTGCAGGGCTTTTCCCCCAGCGTGAAACAAGTGGCTGAGGTGTTCTGTACCAAGGCAGAAGCTTACATCTGAGGAAGCACAAGCTTGTTCCTGTATTAAAGTGCAACTAGTACTCTATAAAGTGCTTGGCAAGAAAGCTTTATCTTATCCCTGCTAGGATTGAAGATCTCTTCATTGCTTGAGGAAAATCCATTGTATGTGCTCAATCAGACTAGGGTGGCCTGGGAAGAGACCCAGATGATTGTATATCTGTGTCCTAAGGTATAGAGAGGCCAGTTAGAAGTGTGGCTAACCTGAAGCCAGGCTGTCACCCCTCCACCAGCTATTGTCTTCTGCCTGTTAGATTGTATAGAGCAGTAATGTTTAGTTGGGAAGTTGTGTTGGTCTCCTTGTTTCCTCATCCAAGTCATCTTGCCATTTGTCCCTCCCTGTCAGATAGTTACCAGGTTTCGTTCTCCTACTCCTGCTTTGTCTGATCTGTCCCAGTTGCCTTCCTCCTGTCAGTTTGCTAATGAGTTCATCTTGCTTTTAATTCTGAGGACAGAATGGAAAGAGATTAGACATATGGAGGTGGTAAACTATAGGAATGTGGTAAAACGTGAGTGGTTATTACTTCCAAAAGTTGCAAGAGTGTTTCTCACATCTGCTGTCCAGCAGTTTGAGAGCAAAGCTAGAGTGACTATCAGCCTATTCTCTTGACTCTATCAATCTAGTGACTATTGACTGTGACTATTGTCCGAGTTCCCGCTACAATATGGGTTACGGGGCATTGAGCATAGTCTTAACTGGGGCACGAGAGGATGCTGTATTAAGTAATTTTGCTGGGACTGTCTTAATCTTTATTTTGGTTAACTGTTAAGATTAAAGGAATAAGGACCTCTGTAAAAGTATCTTTCAGGAGCAGGGCTACTTTGGTATATCCTGCCTGGGTATCTAGCAAAGGGCAGATGTTCTTTCAAAAATGTCCTTCTTCTGTACAGTGCATAGTGTCATAATTGTATTTTCGGTTTGCCATTTTCTGTTTCTAGGCTGGTATTGAGTTATGAGAGAATATACAGTGCTGAAGAAAATCCAGACTTCTGCCTAGGCCACAACCCAGCAGTGACGATCACTTTTGTGTGCCCATCAAAGAGGGGAGAAGAGGTAACTGCTGTTTTAGTTTGTGTTAAATGGTTGGTCTTTAACTTTTGTGTGCATTATCTTTCATTTTTATTGAAGGCTGACAGGAACAGAAATCTTCCTGGTTTGCAGCTTGTGAAGAGTGTAGGAACCTAAATAAATTCTGGAAGACTTTATGAAGAGTATAAGCGTAAAACAAGAACTTGAATAAAATTTTCCCAGGGTTGTGTTCTTTCTTGTTTTGGTGAATTTGGTTGTCCTTTTCTGGGTTCAAAGCTTTCCTCTGAGAATAGGACAGAGTTAGTACGGTGTTAATTCTTGGCCCAGAGCTCTGCTTGCTGATGAGCACTCTTCCATCCTCAGTCAGGCTGGGCATGCTTACAACTGTTGTCTGTAACTTGTTTCTCTATTAATCTGGCCTTCCTCAGGAGAAAAAAATAGCTAGCAAGTGTCATTGCATGGCACAAGTCTGTCATTTACTAAGCAGGCTCCTGAACTCCTATTACCTTAAAGTAAAATCTGTAGTGTTAAGCAGCAGCTCAGTTTTTGCAGGGGACAGTTTTAGCCTAGCTTGAATGCATTATGATTGTCACTTTGATGTGATTCCAGGTAATCTCAGCCACCCACACTCCTTAAACTGGGCCAGAGTGGCTATTGCTAATGCTCTGCCATTTCATACCATGATGCTTTTGGTTACAGATTAGTGAAGGAGGAACTATTGTCTGGCTAACTTTTGTTTTAATGTTTTGTCTCTCATCTGACCTAGCTATCTAGGTACATACTTCATCCTCATCACTGCAGAAACAAACCACAGTCCTTTCTCTACTGTCACTTTGTAATACCTCACTTCAGCTATGCACACATATAATATGAATAGTATTGCTAATGTTACTTGTGCCTGTAACTTATCTGATACTTTACCTGTGTATCTGCCTGTTGTTTTAGTGGGTGGCAGAAATACAGATTTATGAAACAAGGTGAGCTTCTAAATGTTTCACTTTAAAGTGAGGAAAAACAAGACTACCCCTTCTCCCAGAGGTGCAAAAATATTTCACTACAGAAAATGCATCTGACGAAAGTGTTGGCTAAAGAATTCTCAAACGTCTTTTAGTCTTGATTTGCACTGAGGGAATCAAAGTTGCTAAAACATCAGTGTCTTAAGAGGCTTCTTTGCCTTCAGAGAACACTTGATCTCTGCTCCCTTCTTTGTGTTTGCCTTAGAGGAGTCCTCAATCCAAGCTGTGCTTAGCAATTTGGACTCACGCATCTCACTACAAGAAGGATATCGAGGTGCTGGAGCTTGTCCAAAGAAGGGTCTAGAGCACAAGTCTTGTGAGGAGCGGCTGAGGGAGCTGGGGTTGTTTAGTCTGGAGAAGAGGAGGCTGAGGGGAGACCTTATTGCTCTCTACAACTGCCTGAAAGGAGGTTGTAGCAAGGTGGGGGTCGGTCTCTTCTCCCCAGTAACAAGCGATAGGACGAGAGGAAACGGCCTCAAGCTGCGACCAAGAAGTTTAGGTTGGATATTAGGAAAAACTTCTTCACCGAAAGGGTAGTCAGGCATTGGAACAGGCTGCCCAGGGAAGTGGTTGAGTCTCCATCCCTGGAGGTATTTAAAAGACGGGTAGAGGTGGTGCTCAAGGACATGGTTTAGTGGTGGACTTGGCAGTGATAGGTTAACGGTTGGACTCGATGATCTTAAGGGTCTTTTCCAACCTTAATGATTCTATGATCTGCTTTTGTGAATGTGTTAAGGAAAAGTGCTTTTTAATGTACTGTTACTGCTGCTGACCTTCTGCTAATGCCTGATACTTTAACTCTGTTTAGACTTCTAGTTTGCCACATCATTAATAAGAGCTGTTTTACTTTCTTCTCAACACTTATTTCTGAGAGGACAGAGACAACGTTTGCAGCTGTTAAGCAAGTTACAGATGAAGTTAGTCATTACTGACGCTAAACGAATGTGATGCTGTTGCTTTAAAGATTATATTTCAAATAAGTCTCTCTACTTGTAACTTAAATTCTGTTCATTTCTGTATCAGAGTGCAGGTCCCAAACTCACAGCAAAAACAAATTGCCGGTATGAAATTGAGTGGGTTACTGAGTATGCCTGTCACAGGGATTACCTGGAGAGTAGGAGCTGTTTTCTGACTAATGAGCAACATGATATCTCCATTGATTTAAGACCACTTATTCAACATCCAGGTAAGCTCGCTATTTTTCTTCTGTGGTGTGACTAGCCAGTTTTCCAGTTCCATGGTTGGAGACAGGAAAAATGTCCTCTATAGATATTTGGGTTTTTACATCTGTTCTACTGTGTTTTAGAACACTTTTCTTTTTCTTATCCGTTCAGGTTATGTCACACCATATTTAGCCAAAGATGACAAAGAGGAGTATTACTATTACTTGAATATTTGTGGGGAAACCACTGCAGGTGACTGCAAGGACAGCACAGGCTACACTTCATCTTGCCAAGTAAAACCTTCAAGTAACCAGCAAAAAGTGGCAGGCAGATTTCAGAACCAAACCCTAAGGTGTGTAAAGGCTCTTTAGCCCTGTTAACTTGTCTGAGTGACTGATCTTTCTTTCCTAATTTGATGCCCTTATTTGTCATGTAAGCGATATTTGATACAAAACTAGGCAAAAATACTTGCATTTTGTATAGAAAAACATTAATAGTATACCAGGATAGCATTAGCAAATGAAGGAGCAGATGGGGTTGGTAGAGGCCATTGCCTAGACAGGGAAGAAACTTTCATCAGCTTTGGTGTCAGATTTGCAGATTGTGCTGTGTCGCCTCTTGCCCTCCTTGAGTTTTGCATGTAAACTAGCATCAGGATTGGGTGTTCTAGAAGCTGCCCTCAACAAGAGGGCATCTTTGCTTCCTTTGCATTGATCATATCCGAGACTACTGAAGTCCAGGATTTTGTGATTTTTTTTTTTTTTTAAGAACTTCAGCATTCCCAAGTGGCATACTGGGACAATAGTTTGCATTAGATTGCAAAGCAGAGATTATTCACCTAGATATGGTTTTCCATTCTGTCTGTAAGCACATGGCAGGTTTGTTGGAGTGATCTTCCAGGACGTATGACTTCTTCCACCTGCAAAAATAGCCATGCAATAAACTAATGGGAACAGATATTCCACCTTTGGAGAAAAGGAGGCTGAGGGGTGACCTCATTGCTCTCTACAACTTCCTGGGGAGGGGAAGTGGAGAGGGAGGTGCTGATCTCTTCTCCCTGGTATCCAGTGATAGGACATGTGGGAATGGTTCAAAGCTGCGCCAGGGGAGGTTTAGACTAAATGTTCATTAGGAAGCATTTCTTTACCAAGAGGGTGGTCAAAGACTGGAACAGGCTTCCTAGGTGGTCGATGCCCCAAGCCTGTCATTGTTTCAGGCATGTGGACAATGCCCTTAATGGCATGCTTTAACTTTTGGTCAGCCCTGAATTGGTCAGGCAGTTGGACTAGATGATTGTTTTAGGTCCCTTCCAACTGAAATAGTCTATTCTAACTGAAAGCACAGATATTCTATTCTATTGAAAGCTGGAATAGCTTTAGAGCATTCTTTAAACTTTGTACAAATTTATGAAAAGTAACCAGAAAAATCAGTGGATGCAAGCCTTTGTTACAGTAGAAATGTTGGTATTAATGTTGAACAAGCATTTGTTTTCCCTTTGAGTGAGACAATTATTAAATAAAAAGAGTGTAGCTTCTATTATGTGAAGAACACTGTGTGATTGTGTCTGATCCCATGTTTCTATCTAAAACTGACTTTTTACTCAGATATTCTGATGGGGATCTCACTTTAATTTATCCGAATGGGGATGCGTGTAGTTCCGGCTTTCAGAGAATGACTGTCATAAACTTTGAGTGCAATGAAACAGCAGGTGAGTTTAACAAGCTGTGATGACTCTGCTCAGGGTTTGACTTCTGTGCTTGCTAGTAGACCTTATGTTCAAAGGAATGCATGCTTTGAGCCACAGCTAACACAAGGAATAAATATTGTTAGAGTAAGCACTGATTTCTATGGCTGGCAGGATGGTTTTGTGCTGTGTAGTAGCGCTGCTATTCTGAATTTACAGTGATGAGCAAGAATATGGAAGTGTAAAAGAGCCTTGTTTCTTACCCAATAGAAAAAAAAAAAAAAAAAAAACAAAAAAAACCCAAACAAAAAACCCCCAACAACAACAACAACAAAACAAACAAAAAAAAGCCCAAAAAACAACAAAACCCCAAACCACAAATGCAAGTCCTGTGCAGCAAAAGGATTTTTATCTTCCTTGCTCCGTGCTAGTCCTCAACTCTCCTTGCTTTTCTCCCCTTCCCCTACTGGAAACCTAACATCTGTTTATCTGTCTTCAATGTTAAGGTAATGATGGTAGAGGAACTCCAGTGTTTACTGGTGAAGTGGACTGCACATATTTTTTTACATGGGATACAAAATATGCATGTGTTAAAGAGAAAGAAGATCTCCTTTGCAGAGTTGCTGATAAGAGAAAACACTATGACTTGTCACCTCTGATCCGCAGTTCAGGTATGGCATGAAAACTAGCTTTCAGTTACTTTTGTCCTGAGTTTATATGCCATCTCTAGTGCAGTTCTTTAGCTGAACATTAATCAGCTTTTGCTTTTCTTATTGAATTTCTGGGGTACTGGCGTTCATTTCCCTCATTCCCGAAAGGAGTGAGTGCCTTATGAAAGTAGTCATGACTGCCTTGGTTGCTGTCATCTTAAGTGGTTTTAAATGTGGGTCCTTTTCTGTGATAAAAGGCATTTTGGCATGGAGAGGCTAAAATAATTAAGCCAGGTGACTTGTTCTTAACAACCCCTTGTATTTCAGAGTTAGCCCAGAACTGGGAAGCTGTGGACAGTAGCTTTTCGGAGGTAGGGAGGAAGCATTATTACATCAATGTCTGCCATAAAGTGCTGAAGAGAGGAGGAGCTTCCAGCTGCTCAGATGATGCTGCTATTTGCTCTGTAGGTGAGTCTTTGTGGTGGTGTTTGTTGTTGTTCGTGTGTGTGTGTTGGGTTTGTGTGTTTTTTGTTTTTTTTTTTTAAGGCTCTGAAGGCTTGGCACTTCCTCTGCAAATGGAGTTGGCTGCCCTGAGTGTCTTCAGTTATTTGAAGAAACATAAGTTAGGAGCACGTTTCTCTTGTGCTCCCAAAGACCCTAGAAGAAATGATGCAAGTAGCCTTTTCTAACTAAAGAATGGTATTACACTCTCCTCCAGGCTTTGTAGAACGGTTTTGGTGAGGTTAAAAACAAACTCCTAATCATACGCTTTCTTAAGACTTTCCATTTGGCTAGTTAATATTCTCTTAATAGTGTAAACTTCACTTCTTTCCAGGGGAAACAAGAGTGATGCATTTACTGTCTTTACAGATAAACAAAACAACAGTAAGAATCTTGGAACATTTGTGTCTTCTCCTAAAAAGGTTGGAGAAAATATTCAACTTACCTACTCAAATGGAGACAGCTGTGGTGTTAACAAAAGAATCAAAACTGTCATCACTCTAGTGTGCAGACCAGGTGAGAACATCCACACCCTGTTCTCTGATCCCGTTAAAAACTGTAGGTCATTTAATATGCCCAGGCATGAGTGATAAATATTAGCATGTGCATTTGTCTTTTATTTCCTTCTATGCAAAAGCTGAAGCATTGTGGTTTGTTTACTAGGATGATAGCAATGTAGTTGCAGGTCACTAGCCCTGTTCACCTTTTATGCAAGTACTCTTTAAAGACCCTTGAGTAAGTCTCTTGAATTAAGATTCTCCTAAACATGATAGAAGTATGTTTAAGTGTTTAAAGCTCCACAAAAACATGGAAGCTATACAAAGCACTTTCTATCCTGAGATTGTCTTGATGGGAAAGTTTGGTTCTGAACTGAGATCTGATACTTTAACCTTCTTTTCCAATAAGTATGTTTTGTGTCTGAACTGCTTGCAGTCACAAAAAGCAGAAGCATTTGTAGAAGTTGTTAATGTTGTTCATAAAATAGCCCACTAGCTTAACCATCTTCCAGGGAAATAGAAAACCTGTATTCCTCTACCTCAGCTTGAGGAAGCTGAATCCTCCAAGTGTGGTGGCTGTTAGGACCAGGTTATGCACTACTTCTAATAAAGCTGTTGCTTTGTAGCAAAATACCAGGTTTGTGTATCAAAGCAGACTTTTTTTTTTTTTTTAAGAGTGTGATAGGAGTAGACTGAGCAGTGCATCTTCACCTCTGGGCTAAACTTTTATTCTGGGGAGGAGGATGCAAAGAATTTGTGCAAGGAATTCTTGGTTCTATTTAGTCCTTATTTTCAGAGGAGAGGTACTTCAACAGTTAACCTTGGTCTGCTGTTGGGAGGGAGTTAGTGTTTGTAGGCTTAAATTCATAGTTCCTTTTGGCAGCCTGACTGTCTGTATGTGTAACACATTGCTCTTGCGATACCAGGTGATCTAGAAAGTGCTCCAATCTTGATGTCTGAGGGTGTATGTTCATATGCATTTGATTGGTATACTGCTGCTGCATGTGTCCTGTCTAAAACTGAAGGAGAGAACTGTCAAGTCTCCGATCCTCAGGCAGGTATGTATTTACGTTCAGCACATTGAAAGGTTGTGAGGGATAGAACTTGTGTCACAACACTGAGTCCTTTCGATGCGCAAGAACAAAGCAAGTTCAGCCTAAGTCTAAGCACCCACAACATTTGAGCACAGCAGTTTTAAGCATGTGTGTATGGAAGATCAGAACAGCACGAGCTTAATATTCCCCTATTGTGTGTGGAGAAAAATAAGTGTAATGAGTATTTTACTGTAGTAAATATTTCTGTATAAGGAAACATGCTTTTAGTATGTCCAAATTGTTTCTGGAACAATAATTACCCAGAAGGATACTTATTCGGAGAGAAGTGAACTAGCTGTGTGCCTGGTAGAATCAAAACCTGTGAGAGATGGCAGGAAAAAATTAAACTGATAAAGTTAATTCTTTTCCCATTAGGCTTCTCTTTTGATTTATCACCTCTGGCCAAGAAAAACGGGCACTATATAGTTAATACTACTGAATACTTGTTTTACATAAACATCTGTGGCAGTGTGCGGGATGAGTTGTGTCACACAAAATCAGCAGCATGCCAAGTAACACAAAGGTGAGTAACTAGCTCTGTTGTCTGTAATAGAAAATCTCTTGTTGCATGATGTATTGTCTGTATGTAACAGTGAACAATTTGCATGTAAAATAATTACTGTGCTGCCTGTAATAGACCCAGGTAATTTGCATGTAAAATATTATTTGGTAGCACAGTAATTATGCTGCCAGCTGTTTCAGGCAAAGTGCACACACATGTAATCTTGCATAAGCTAGCTTTTGAGATTAATTGAGTGTGTCCATTGCTCCCCCTTATGTTTCCCATAGGGAATGTAAGCTGTAGATTAACTGCTGCAGCTGTACTAAGCCAACCCACAATTTGGATTCAGGGTCAGCTGGATCCCAAGAGCTGGCCTAAAGAAGCACTGCTGCACTCGGGATGAGTAGTGGCTGCCTTATGCAGAGGCGAAGCCCAGAGCTTGAGTGTTGCACCGTATTTCCATTACTAAAAGTGCTGTGCAGGCACAGTCCCAATGTGTACTGCTACTCTGACAGCATCATTGCTCTTATCTTCTACAAGCTATGTCTGAGATAGTATCTGTGCACTTCAGGTTCCAGGTCAGCCTGTTGCCAGAGATGTGGTACAGTGCAAACACAGGCAGCTGTACTTGAGTTGGCTCGGAGTTACTCTCTAGCCAAAGAGTTCACTGCAGACGCTAAAAATGTTCTTCAGGGGAAGGTGGCCAGGCTAGGTCTGAAAGAGCCAGTGATAAGTCAGAGTAAAGAAACCCCTCTGAACCAAAGCTGGTCCTGAGCTAAGAGCATGTGAAGGCAGCTTTCTTCCCTGAATGAGAAGACTTGCTGTTGTGTGGTGCTAGGTCTTCACTGTCCACATGTATTTGCATGGAACCCATTTGAGCCAGAATTAGGGTGTCTGCAGTTTGAATTCTACTCTGGAGAATGGGAACTTGATATTTCTGTCCCTCCTCTAGAGAAGGGAGTGTTAAGAGAGTCTCTAGATATCCAAGCAAGGTACAGTTTCCTTTCTTTTCCAAAGAAGGACACCTGTTCATGTCTTAAGTTTCCTTCTGGCAGCATTCTGTTCATCCTAGCTCACTTATATCTAGTCAACCTTACTTAATTCTTTTGTCTTACTATGGTGTCTTCTATAAACTTACCTGTGTGCTTACTACTTGTAAGACTTCTCTTAGGGAGAATTAATTTTGCATTCTGTTTAAGCCTCAAAGTCCACCTTTTCTTTTCTAGTAAGGATCAGTTTTGGAGTCTTGGACTGCCCAGTTCCAAACTTTCATATTATGATGGTCTGATTCAGTTGACCTACAAAAATGGTACAGCATACAATGATGAGAAGAAAACACAGCGATCTACCCATATAACTTTCCTGTGTGACCGTCAGGCTGGAAGAGGTCAGCCTGAATATCAGGTAAGAGGTTCTATATGAAGAAGAGAAGGATCTCCAACCCAAAATCCTGACAATAATTGCTGCTAGGCCATTGCAAGATTCATGGATGGAAATATCCAGTATCTATAAAGCAGACTAAGAGAAATAATTATTTCTCTTGTTATATCTGCCTCTTGTTGCAGCCATAAAGCTTGTCTTGACCACTGAACAGTAGGTCACTTTTCACCTGGATCCAGGTTCTTACTTCACTCTTCTCTAGTTTCTGAGCCATGTAATTACTAGTGGTTTTGATCATCTCATATTTCTAGGTGAAAAAAAAACCAAACTGGCTGAGAAGTAACAAGTGGTAGGGCTGTATGTCCTGTAACACAGCAGACAGCAGTTACATTGCTCTAGTTGCTCTGAGTCTGGTATTTCTGGAAAGAGTATTTTTGGTGACAGAGCAAGTGGCAAGATCTACAACAACACAGACCTACGCAAATCAATCTGAGAAGGTATATCCCAAAACCAAAGGGAAATAACAAGCTTAATGTATAAAGGAGTAGCTGTGAGTTGCAAAGTATTCTGCGTGGAAAGCCGAACTGACCTATCCTGCTGTTTTTTAGATAGAAGATAACTATACCTACAACTTCAGGTGGTACACTGAATATGCTTGTCCTGAAATTCCACTGGAATGTGTTGTGACTGATCCCAACACCATGGACCAATATGACTTGTCAAGGTAGGAAAGTAACATATACAACATAACTTGGCTATTCTAGTTTAGTGTTCTGGCTGATAGCTTAGCACTGGATGAAGTTGGTTTCCTCTGTAGACAGCACTAGAAACTTAATCTGTTGCGACAATCTTAACTGCAAGTCTCTTGAAATGAAGACAGTATTTCCCTCTAGTATATTGACTTGCCTCCTAAGATGCAAGTTGACTTTCTGGGATAGTTTTGCTTAATAAAAACTTATTACTTTGCCAACTGTGCTCTACTTCCTAGGAGTATTCTTTTTAATTGTAATGCTTAAAAATGAGGGGGAAAGTTATTCTAAAATGCTTTAAGATTGCTCTGTTTCTTGAGACTGACCCAGAAAGCTAGAGAGAATCTATGAAGAGTTTGAGTTCTTAGTGTAGAGCTTTCTCTTCCTGCTCAGCTTAGCAAAATCTGAGAAGAGAGGTGAAAACTGGTACGCCATGGATAATTCAAGACCAAGTGAGCGCAAGAAGTACTACATAAATGTCTGTCGACCATTGATTGCTGTTCCAGGATGTGACCGGCGAGCATCTGTCTGTCAGATGGAATATCGGCATGATCATGTGAGTAGCGTTTCCATCCCAGCTCAGAGCTGGTTTGCCAAGTGAGTGAGATTCAGGGGTATGCGAGATAGGCACACGAATTCTGGCTTCTTTGTGCAAAATACAGTGGTATTCTGAGTATCTGTAATGTTGGCATAATCATTGCAGAATGGTAGACCTCCTGTCCACCTCTTCAAAGACCAAAGATTTAATTTTTACAAGTGTATCAATGTCATGTTTGACATGCATGATTCTTTGTCCTGTGTTGCAGAGGCAGACAAACTGTATCTCTTCTGTGTAAACTGCTGCAGTCTCAGAGACTGCTAGCACTGCTTCAGGCTGCTCTCCTGGATATTCGGTCTTTCTTCTGTCTTGTTTTAGATTGAACTGCGGAAGAAATGTGTTCAAAGATTCTTTGTCACCCCCCTCTGAGCTCTCTTTGGCTTTGAGGATTAGATTAGGCAGAAGTTGCCAAGCAGAAAAAAAAAAAAAAAAGAAAAACGAGGTGGTGGTTCTGGGCTTCTATATTTCCCTGAAGTATAACAATTTATCATGGGACTGTTTGTGCTGACAGGCTGGGTGGACACTTAGCCCAAGGCCTGGTTTCAGTGCTACACAAAGCTGTGGGGAAAGTTGAACTACAGGCTCACCAACCTGTCCTAATTCCTTCTGTAAAACAGAGAGAACACCTTCCCTCCATACTGTTGAAGAGCATGTCTGAATGACTGAATCTGTACATCACCATCATGGCACTTGAGCTAACTATTACTAGTTCCCTGTGCTTGCATTAGTCCTTGTTGTGTAAGGCTACTTACTTTGTGTGTGGAGACACAGTAAGGCTTCATTACTTCATTGCTGAAGACACTAGAGTAAAAAGTGAGCACATTGGGTCAACCTAAATGCAGAGTTGTTAAAAAAAAAGGGGGGGGGGAAGTGGGGGGGAAAGGCAGAAGTCTTTGTAGACAGAGCTGCTTTGGAGGTGTATTCTTCTGTTTGTTGCTGTTGCTAACTTAAAATAGTTTCTTAAAAACAGGAAACACCAGTTATCTTGCAGAAGTGAAGATTAATTTGGACCTTGGTAGTAGCACCTACTGTTGTTCTAATGCGGTCTCTGCTAGTGCTTTTTAGGCTTTGCTAGGCATGGCAGATCCCTAAGGTCAATTCTAAGAATGCCTGGAGGGTTCCACATACTGTGTTTTAAAGAGCTGTACAAGTTAAATCTTACGTACTGTGCATGAGGCATAGGCCTCCCTAAATTCCTAAGCTGTGTAGCTGGTGAGGTGAGGATGGCTGGTGTGAGGCACTGCAGGCACCTTATTGTACTTAAAAACAGGAACAACAAAAAACGAAACCATGCCTGCTTGTGGAGCTTGTCTGTTAAATATGTGAAACTTAAGTATAGAATGGGGGAGAAATGTAGGGAGACCTCTACACCTTTGTTATCTTCAAAACCCTTGAGATAACCTTCTGTATACAAGATTATTGTGGTAGGTATTTTCTTCTTTTTGACTGTATCTATAACTCCTCACTTGGGTTTAGGATTGCTGACATGCTTTTCTTTATTTCTAGGTTTCTTACTCTGAAGTCACCTCTATTAGTAACCTTGGTGTTGCCAGCAAAGAACTAGTAGTTGAAAGACCTGGACACATTTTTCTAACCTATGCAAATGGTTCTGTGTGCATTGATGCCGATGGAAAGAAAACTACTTATACCACTACCATCCACTTCATCTGTTCCAAAGGCACTCTTGTAAGGACAAACGATCTTTCAGTTGTTGCTTCATCATAGTAGGTTTTCCATCATACAACGTGAAACTACATGAAGATGTACAGTGTATAGCAGATTGATGCCAAGGGAGACTTCTTGAGGACTTAAAATAGAGATGTAAAAACAAAGTTGACTTAGACGCTAGAGAAGCGTGTCTCAGACTGAGTATTTTATCATAAGCAAGAACTAGTTAAAAACTAACAGCCTTAGTGGACAGTGGTATTTCAGACTAGTCTAATTAGCACGAAAAATACATGGGGACTTAAGACTGAGGAGTTATACATGCAAACATTGCATACCCTCTTAAGAGGAAGAATATTGTAAAGTGTATCTTCAGGCTTAGCTTCTGCATCCTCTGTAGCTTGTTGATTCTAGAGGACTTCCTAAATCTATAAAGCTTTTGCTGATACAACTCCGCATACTGAAGTTTAGACTGAGGGGATCATTAGACTGAAACTTGCCTAGACTTGTTCTTGCTGGTTTGTGAATCTGCAGGTCTTACTCCCCTCACTCACACGATCTTCAGCCCAAGAGGTATGGTGAAAATCTGTGACTTGGAGCAGTTATGAACTGCTTTGCTTTTGCCTGAAAACACTGAAATGAAGTGTGTATAACTAATACTCCCGTTACCTTGTTACCTCAGTTAAGAGAGTTTTGTGTTGTTTGATTTCTACTTTTTTGTTTTTATAACCGACTATGCATTTTACCCCAAAACTCTTCAAAGCTTAGACTGAGGCAAGGTCTGGTTATACCTGTCTAGATTCAGTATTGAATTTAATCTGAATATTTGGATGTCAGATTCAGTTCTTTGCTAAAGCTTAATGACATGCTAAGTGTTTAGCTAGACAATGTTTTCAGCAGTAACCTTCAAAATAAATAGGGGAGAGGGAAGCAGGGTGGGAATTGTGTGCATTTGTAGTGCAGTCTTTTAGAAGAACCTGACAGTTTCTTATAAAGTGGAATCTCAGACATGAGAAGGTGTTGGCCGTTACACTTATTCTAGTCTTCTCTCTGCAACCTGTTTCCAGAGTAGCAGCCCACGGTTTATAGCTATTCAGGAATGTGTGGCCACGTTCTTATGGGAAACTGAGGCTGCTTGTCCAATCAAGGAAACAAAAGATGATTCTCAGGTAAGAAAGGAGGGCATAATTGTGTTCATAGTCTCAATGTACCATTTTTTTTTTTTCTAGCACTCCTGGTTGCTGTGTTTAAATTACTCTTGGAGAAAACTAACGACAGTGAAGTCTGAAGTTGATCATGATGGGGTCTTATAATATCTTATTGCTTTCTTCTTGAAGTGTTGCTGACATGCAAAGTATTCAAGTGCTCTCTCTCTCGAACAACTTACTTGCTGTGGCACTGAATGTTTCATTCCCTTACAAGGTTGCTGGTTTATATGTAAGGATATATATTGTCCTTGTTTGTGTATAGATCATCAAATGAGGCTTTTTTTTTTTTTTACACTGAGCTACTCAGTTGCTTCTATTTTACAGGTCTCTACATAAACAAATTAGTGTGAAAACAACTCTCAGTTAAAATTCCTTGCTCTTAGCTAACTTGATAGATGTCATCTGTTAAATTGCACTTTGATATGTTGGTATGTGGCTGATGTCAATGGACAGCTGTGCAAAAGAATTGAATGGAGTGTTGCTACTGTCAGAGCTGTATTCTGGTTGTCCAAATTAAGTTGCTGATTGGTACGCAGGCTAGGAATATGTGTAAATCACTACTCTTTAAACAAACTTTAAAACTTTAAACAAGTTAGAGGTAAAACTTAAACAGAAGAAATGCAGAAGGAGGAAAATAATGCTGTCATAAATTTTTTTTCAGTCCTGCTCTGTGCGAGATCCAAACACTGGCTTTCTCTTCAATCTGCAGCCGTTAGCTTCTGGAAAAGGCTATATGGCTACTGGCATTGGGAAGAAGTTCTTGGTAAGGATTCTGACTGTATAGTCTGTTGCTTATGGACGCTGTTGTTGCGTTTTTCCAGTCTTACTTAGTGAGCAAGTGGAGCTTTGACTTGGTCCTCTTATGAAATTTGAGTTGGCAGGAAGTACTGTGCTTGAGGGGAGGAATGGAAGATAACTTGCATCTCAGATGGTCTTAGAAGCATTGAACTTCTGGCTTTTAGCAAACTTAAGGTAGCCATGCTTTTGAGGCTATGCATGGTTTTCCAGTTATGGACTCTGTTGTGTAATACCAGTTTATCTGCTAGTGCTGGAGAAATGGACAGTGGAAGCCTAGAAAGGGATCTAATCTGTCCCATGTTGGTGTTCTTAATGCGATCTGCATGTATCGGTAGTCCTAGGCTGTTCACAGATACTACCATAGTGTTTTTTAGTCTAAGAATAAACTTGCTAAACCACATCCTGTACTTCAGGTGGGGAGAATTTGTGGACCCTGTAAGCTGAAGATTGAGGATATTGTTCCTGTATTATAGTTGGTTGTCTTGCAGCCCAGAAGTGACAGGCATTTCATGCTGTTTGAAATAGTTCGTGACAAGTGAGCTTTACTTATGTAGAAATGCCTATGTGGACCTAATTTTTCTGATGCAGTTAATACTGTGTGCACTCACATGTTTTCAAAACTTCTAGCTAAACATTTGTGGACCCATGCCAGATTGTGGTAAAATCAATGGCAAAACGGCTGCTGGATGTGAAGCAGAAAATCTGACATTGGTGAGGCTGGTGGAATTGGACAAAACCCTGTATCTCTCTAGTGAAGGTTTTCTAACTCTTACTTACAGAGGTCCTTTTCGTGTGCAATCAGGTGAGTTCAGGAAACATGCAGTGGAGATGGATGCTAATATTGTACAAACTTTCTGTGAACGGTCTTCGTTCCTTCTTTTGTTCATGTACTAAAACCTACTGGGCTTGGTGTTTGTCGCTTAAGCTAGTTCATATGAAAATTTTAGGAAGAAATCAAATCATGCAGAATGGTAATGGCTCAGTTTTCAGTAATACATGTGCATTTCAAAGCTCCTGGAAAGAGACCAAATACAGTACAGGATTTTTTTTTTTCCTTACTGAGTAGATGAAAAATACTGCTCCTCACATGGAATAATGGATAGTCAAATTGGGAAAACAAGCAAAATGAACTCTGGATCTTTTTGTAAGTGAAGTCATTGCTTTAAGCTTCAGTTCCATGAATAATGCTCTCTAAAGTTGTTTCATATCTGAAAGGTCATTTTTCAGTAAGCTTATACTCTCTTATATGAATTTCTTGAATAAGTGCTCTAGTACTTCATGTACACCTACTTCATGAATTTAAGTGTTTCGCAGATAAGACTGATGAAGAATGTGTGTCTAGCTTTTGGATTTTACATGCTCTTCAACTGTACTGAAACTGAGTTTTCATAGAAAGGCATATGACACCTTAACAACAAAAGGTTTTTAGGAAAACAGGATTTTGGATTCAGGAACCTCAGATGCTCCTGCATGTTTGTCCTCTGTACAAATTGCTATGGTGATATCTCTTCATTTTCCCAGTTGTGACTTTTTCGTACCTAATATGCAGTGGGGAGACAAGTGATTGAGCTCTCATGTATTGTTCTTCGAGAGCTTCTACCATTTTGATAACACTATGATATGTTGATGACAAATACTACTTCCCCACATAATTCTACCGTTTCTTGTGGGCTGTGGAAAAAACAACTGCCAAACCCAAAACTTTGCTGTGTGTGATGTAATTTAGAGGTTGCTAGTACAGCTGACTTGATGTTTTATAGGTTTTCTGTTTCTTCAAATACATTATGTCAAAGACGTAGGAAGCACAGTTCAGTGAAGGTAATTATGCTCTTGAAATGTGTCAAGGCTTTCTGGTCTCCCATTCGGAAAGACACTTGTGGCTGCTAGGCAATTTAGCACAGGTTTCTAAAGAAGGCTTGTGTATTTAGTTAAAAAAACATAAACAATAAGGTGGTGTTTTCCTTGAAGCAGTTAGTAATAAGAAACTGTTAGAAAATTTTAAAGGCAGGTGTTAGCTTGAACTTAAATTCAAATATTCCCACGTGAACCAGCAGCAGATAAGTGTTTGTTTTACAGGAACATCAGACACGTTCACGGTGACTTTCATTTGTAATGATTCATATCCTGGAGAGCTTAAGTTTGTACGTGAAGAAATAAACAGTGTGATGAACATCCATGATACTTTTTTTGAGTTTCACACAGCTCTGGCCTGTGTTCCTGCTCCTGTAGACTGCCAGGTTACAGGTAGGTACCCGGAATTTGGGTGGGCTCTGTCCAACAAATGTTGGAGGGATTAACTGAACAGCAAACTTCTGCAGAGGAGGGCTTTAAGAATACCTGTTCTGAAGACATTTGTAAGACTTGAAGTCTTCACAGAAGTTGTAGAGAGGGAGAGGAGGTAAGTTGTTTGAAGCAGGCTTAACTTATGAAGACAAGCAAGAAGCTAATGTGGTATACACAAGAGCTGATAATTACGTGGAAAACCTTTAATTCTTATCATGACTGGGTGCTGCTTCAGCCCAACTCTGAAGAAAATGGGTTAATGTAGTATTGGCCTCTGGAAAAATGCACCTGTGAATTGTGGAGTAGTTACTCATGGGAAGCAACTGTCAAGGGAAGTCTGTTCTACATTTGATGTAGTGACATTTTTTATGGCAACAGTATGTTCTCTCAAAGGATATCTAATGTGATTCTGAAAATTACTTTGAATTATGTGTATTCATCAGTGAAACTTGTATCATTTTAAACCCGATACTGCTGCAAGTATCTAATAGATCGTCTTTCAGCTTACTGTATGTACCACATATCTTTCAGATGCTGCTGGCAATGAATATGACTTAAGTGACTTGAGCAAAGAGGATAAACCGTGGGTTGCTATAGACACTTCAAAGGAAGCAAAGAAGCAAACATTTTTCTTGAATGTCTGCAAGCCTTTGCCCTATGTGCCTGGATGCCCTGGTAAGCCAACTGTCAAGCATTTCTTAACTTGTGACTTCTGTATATACAGAATGACACCCCTGGTTATTTTAGTAGGATTTCTTGAATCCTGCCCATTCAATCAGTGAACTTGCATAGACCTGGGTGAGGTATGTCAAGGGTATAATAAACAGACTTTCTCAGAGTGAGAGCAGTCTTAATGCTTATCAGGACTCTTGCATTGAGATGTGTGGGAATGCATTTGAGAAAAATGCATTGAGGGCAGTATTTGCCAGTATCCTTGATTTTTTTTTTTTTTTTTTTTTTTTTTTTAAAAGAAGAAAGGAAAGTTAAATGTTGTTGAAGCCTCCTAACTGAATGAGGCCGGAATGAGAAACTTATGCCACATCTTAATGCGCTTCTAGCCAGTTTGATTTATTTAACCTGTTGCTGTAGTCTTCTATCAGTCTGCGGGAGCAGCTAAGTTAGTGCAGTTTTAAAGACTTCAGTGAGTTCAGGACAGTAACTTGTTCTATTCCTCAAAGACTTTGGGCATACAATGTCTCTAACTATTTATGAAAACACTTCTGTTGTGTTCAGCTTCAGGAGTTTGAGACAGTCTGCTTTAACGCTCAAAGTTCTCTTAAAGCTACTCCATTATGTTTTACATAAAGTTAGCTCTAGTTGTCAAAGCTTTGAACTAAAATACAGGCTTTTTCTTTTTTCTGTAGGTGGTGCCATAGGATCTTGTGTGAAATACGCTGATAAAAGCAAGAACCTTGGAGTCATTCAGATAAACCCACAGGCTGCTACTGATGGGTCACTAAGTATTATGTACTTGAATGGTGACACATGCAAGGATAAGCAGCGTTATTCTACGCGTATAATCTTCCAGTGTGATCAAACAATGGTAATTAATGAGGATTTTGGAGCTTGGACTTACTATAACAAAATAGACAGTGTTTATTCCTGTTGGAATCGAGAGGCTCATTCTAAAAAGTAATGTCTTGTATACAGGCTTTTCCCTTGTCTCTCCGTAAAACTGCTTTCCTGAGCCCATAGAACACACCGGCAAACTGTCGTGGAATCCTGTGAGCCACCAAAAGCAGCTCTTTGCTGAAAATGAGTACTAAAATTTGATAAGAGAGATCTTAGACTGTGCAACTGCAATAAAAAAAGGATTCTGCATGTACATTTTGAAACTTGCAATGTAATTGTTAGTAAGCCTCCTTCATATGGCTCTTTTCTGTAGGGATCGCCAGTGTTTGAGCAAGAGGATGACTGTGAGTTCGTATTTGTTTGGAGAACCTTGGCAGCGTGTCCTATTCACAAAGCAGAAGGTAAGTGTAGTTATCTGAGCTCTAAAATATCAAACAAATCTGTACAAGAAGTAAATACTTAGTGAAGCTATGTTTGTTTCTTGCCCCATCAATCTTTCTGTAAAAGGTGCTAGCTTGTGGAGGGATGTCTCTTCTGAGCTTTAAGCCAACTAAGAGTCACTTCTGACATTAAAAGTACAATTTAGGATGACAGGCAAATGTACTTTCCTGTCTAGGGAAAGAAGATAAACTAATAATGCTGTCTCTGACAAATCATAGTACTACCTGCACAGGCAGACTTGCTAGTCTCTTGTAATCTTAAAAAAAAAAAACCAAAACATCGGGTTTCATGAGAATGCAGCTGATCCTATGCCTGTCAAGTCATTCCATGTCCCCCCCGAAGACTGGAAGCTATACTGTAAACTTGACCCTTGTTAGAGAGTGGGGGAGAGACCAGTGGGGAGAGTATCGGAGTTTACAGTTGACTCCAGGACATGCAAGAAGGAATCACAGGTTCTAGTTCCAGTACTTGGTTGGCTCTTAGGTGGGAAGTTGAGTGTGCAGGTATCTTCTCTGCCCTTGCAGGTTTTGTTTGGCAACTTGTAGAAAATGCTTTATAAAACATCCAGACTTCCTGTAAAGCATCTGTTGTAACAGTCCTAGACATTATTGAAACTGCCAGTGATCTCATGTGGCATAAGAGGAATGTTTACAAGCTACTTCTCTATAGCACACAATTATTGTTCAGGACACTGGTGACAAGAGTTGTGGTTTTGAAGGGAGGGAAACTGATGTGATGTCTTTAACTTGGTACCAACTTGTTGGATGATTGAGGGGAGCATAATGATAATGTGATGCAATCTGACTTTTTTTAAAAGCTTCAGAATATTGAGCAAAGGGTCACTTTGCTGCTGATCAAGTCCTCAGTTTTAAAGTTACTGATGTACATCAGATGGTTAGACTCATGAAACTAGAATTTTCCCAAAGCTTTTCTGTATACATCTTGGTAGACCT
Organism: Platalea leucorodia; assembly: GCF_965183815.1. Taxonomy (NCBI): domain Eukaryota; kingdom Metazoa; phylum Chordata; class Aves; order Pelecaniformes; family Threskiornithidae; genus Platalea; species Platalea leucorodia. The sequence goes on along the minus strand of NC_138825.1, from coordinate 53,351,569 downwards.
GTAAGCTGTAGCTAACATTTCCTATGATCAATTATTTCCTAACTCTGCAAACTTCATAGCTGTTAAAACAAGATACAAGACTGACATTTAGGACAACTTTTGCTTTGGCCTTGTGACCTTGCTGTTCTTTCCAGATAATTAAGCAGATGCTGGACTTAGTGTCTTTGGTTCTGTACTTACTTAGCCTTCGGCATGGCTGAAGGAGGAACCTGTGAGGCCACTTTGAGGTAGTTTTTGAACTACAGTGTGAATTTTGCACCTTGCTTTAGTGGCAGTGATAAAAGAAATGTTCCATTTGTAGCTTAGTCTCATAGTTCTAGATATTGGTTACTTCCCAAAATGAGCTGCTTAGCTGGACTAAAACGGTTCTTCAGTGTCACTGCCCCAAAGTGCCAGCTACTAATTTTTGTGGCATTATTTGTGCCAGTAAGCCTTAACTGTCCTAAGTGTATTTTGCATGGCTCATAGATATTAAATTGTATTTTAAATTCTTAACTTTTCTTTAAAGGAGAGGATTGCCAGGTGAAAGATCCAAGGTATGGTCATGTTTATAACCTGAAGCCACTTTCCAATAAAGACGTAAAAGTGAGTACAGATGAGTATGACTACTACTTCAGAGTTTGTGGAGAAATAACAGAATCTTGCAAACCAGAGGCTCGCACTGTGTCATCGTGTCAAGTAAAGAAGATGGACAATACTTTCAGAAAAGTAGCAGGTATAGCACTTGACCAGAAGGAACTTAAAGAATGGGAAGATTAACCAGGGTGCGATTGAAGCTACTATGTGATACAAGAGGGGTTCTTGCTAATCCTGTACATCTTATGAGATAAAGCACCCTACCACTTCTGCTTCATGTGCAAATAAAATGTCATATATATATATATATATATATATATATAGTGATCTTGACACACAATTAGGAATGAGCTCAACACTACTGTACTGGAGTAGTACTGATTCAATAACTAGGTCACAAGTTTTAGAGGAAGGTTGAGGTCTTTCTATCAGTACTTTATTGTGCGTGTTATTGCTGTCTATGTAACCCCGTTGCTAGAAGCATGACTGTAGTTGTATTTACTGGATTAGCTCTTTACTTTTCTCAACTCTTTGCTTCTAGGCTTGCTTACAGAAAAGCTGACTTTCAAAAATGGTTTAATAATGATTAATTACACCAGTGGAGAAAAATGTCATAAAATATATGAACGATCAACTGCCATATTATTCTATTGTGACAAGACTACATCTGAGGTTAGTTTCAAAACATATGCTTCCTGTATGTACTGTCTTCCAGAGTTGCCCTCTTTAATGTGTGGAAGGGTAAGGTGAAGAACATGAACTAGCTTCCTTCAAGGACTGCCTAATTATTTACAGATTAGGCAGGAGATTGAAAGGTCCTGTGAGGTGGTAAAAAATGAGGAATATTTTGAATTTCCTATTTATGGAAGGTGCCTTTGTCACGCCCCAGGGAAGTCAGGGCATGTTATTCCTTTAAGGGATGCCTGCCATTAGCAAAGCTCTTGGGGATGTTGGGAAGGGATGTTCTCCCAGAAATAACAGCTGCTTCTTTGTAAGAAATAAAAAGTAGGAGGATGAATCTGCAGGAAAGCAGGCGTTACATGGCCAGACCAAAATAAGCTGGTTACTTGTTTATCATTATCTCTCTGTACTTGTTCTTAAACAATGGTGCCTAGAGTTATTTTTGCTCTTCTCCTTACTTCATGGAGGAGGCAGAAGCTCCTGACGGCTGCCCTTTTATCAGAAGTGTGCATGTGGATAAACTCAGGTTTGGGAGAAGCCATGCTTTCAGCTGGTCAGAGGCATAGTGTGGCTCTAAGATAATGTGTAAATACAAGTTCCTGGATCTTCTTGAAGCAAGACTGAGACATTCTGGTAGCTTCATTATGTCTAAATGAGAAAGCAAATTCCTTTTGTATTTTGTTCTTTCAGCCTGTATTTTTGAAGGAAACTCCAGATTGCACCTACATGTTTGAATGGCATACTCAGTATGCTTGCCCACCTGTTAAATCTACTGAGTGCTCCTACAAGTAAGTTGTTTCCGCCAACTTAAAATGGAGCTGTGTGATGACAGAAACAAAGACAGCCTTATTGCAACTCAGTGCAATACTGCCACTTTAGCTATTGTGTTTTGACTTAGTCACCTGCTAATGTGCCGTTCAATGCCAATGCAATGTGTTTTAAGTAACTCTTGCAATTTATACTTCCTAAAACTAATTTCACTGAAGAAGAATGCTTTCTGTGAGCTGCTTCTGGGGAATAAGCTTAGTATCAAAGTGAACTGTTAGGTGTGCAGCTATTGATGGTTGAACTCCGAGTATGTTACCTTGTTACAAGTGTCTAGTCATTATTTAACTTTAGCTAATTTAAACAAAAATACAACTGCTGTTTGTTTGGAACTTCCACCAAACAAAGCTCCAGGAAATATGTTGTCTATTTCTGTCACAACCAAGTATTAGTTCATTAAGAGTTGATAAGTGGGGTCAAATGTGGCTAATAATGAGGGCTGTGTGCATATGGACAGTTACCGTGGGGAAGGCTGGTGCAGTGATATATTTCTGTACTGAATTTGAGGTTTGTAGGGAGCAATGAGTCTGGTGCACATTTCTTTTCCAGCATGATACTCTGCTTATAGAGTTATTAGGTTAAAAGTTATTGCGGTAACTTAAGAATCGTAACTTACAATTACTTGATTTTTTTTTTTTAATGCTTCTTAATTTGAATCCTTTGTCTTTCTTACAGGGATGATGAAGGAAACTTCTATGATTTTTCATCTCTGACACGGCATAGAGAGAATTGGGAGGCAATTGCTCTATCTGCTTCTGCACAGAAATACTATATTAATGTCTGCAAGCCCTTAGTACCATATGGTGCTGCACGTAAGAGCAAAATAAAAATATATTATCGCTGTAACTAGGGAAGGCAAGTGGTAGGACACTACTGCTGGTTGTTCAGAGTAAAAAAAAAAAAAAAAAAAAAAAACAACGTAAAGCAAAGTATGTGGAGACAGTGGTGTAATTTCAGCACCAGAGGGAAGGGTAAATTGTGGGCCTGATTTCTATCTGCTTGGAAGATGAGATTCACTAGCAGCTCTTATTTTCTCTTGATAACTTCAGCACTCTAGCTCTTCCATCCTTATCCAAAGTCTGCTATAGCTCTTAAAGATTAAAATAATCTTTTTGTGTAAGATGTTAACTTCAGAAGTTTCCCTATGGCATCTTCTGACTGACTCCACATTTTGTGCAGTGGAAGACCAGGTAACAGACTCTAGCCTTTCACTCTATGTAGTAGTCTGCTTCCACAGTAGTAGCTGCCACTACGTTCTGCATGATCTTGAGTGAAGTGAGGTGGTTGCTGCTACTTGTGATTTTGGGGAAAAAAACCACTCCAGTGAGTATGGTTTGGACAGTGGCTTGGAGATAGATTATCCATGACATACCTGAAAGTAGACTAGTGGAGTTTTATTCCAGGAAAGTAAGCCTTAATAGCATTTGGAGTAATAATGCAGTTTTTGCTCACCTGTATAGGTTCCTGTCCTTCTGATGCTGCTGCCTCCCTGATGGAGGGTGCAAAATGTACAAGTCTTGGGGAAGTGGCTGATGGTCCTCGGTGGGAAAATGGTGTTTCTATTCTGAAATATATTAACGGGGAGCAGTGTCCAGATAAAATCCGCAAGAAAACAACAATATTGCGCCTCAAGTGTGATGAAAGCAAAATTGTAAGTGGGCTCCTTCTGGTGGGGTTTTATGTTTTCATGAGTTGTTCGTACCACTGTATGTGTATGGAGAATGGTGGGCAGTTCTTATCTATTCGCTAATTGTCTGTAGTTGGATGGGAGCCAGTCTTGTAAGCAGACTGGCTTATAAGTACTTGAACTTTAGATGCAGAGCAGTTTTTAAGTGATCTTTTTGTACAATCTGCTAGCACAGATTTTATTATCTGTAATGGCTTAAAATTGTCTGTGTCTTGAAGGCTGGGAAGTGTTTGAAGTAGTAAATAGTGCTATTGGCTGTGTAGTTCTTAACTTGCACATCTGTATGCCTTGCCGTTGAGTACTCTTCTACTTGGTGAGATGTCTTACCCTCACCTTTTGGATTTTCTGTTGCCCTGCTAGGCTACCTTTAGCTCTCCTCTCATCAATTTTATTGCTCCTGATAACGATTCTGTACTGTTGTGTATTTGAAATAGTCACAGTTAAATACTTTGTCTTTGGGTTAATTCATTGAACCACGATGGTCTGTTAAGTCCTAGGACTGGCATTCGAATAGAGTTCAGCTGCAGGTTTCAGGGATAACCCCATGGCATGAAATCTTAAAGTATCACTCGGTAGAGATGTCACTCTCTCCACTGTTTCATATTTAGGAATCGAAGCCAGAACTTATAACAGCCATTGAAGATTGTGAATATACCTTCTTATGGTTCACGGCTGCTGCGTGTCCTCTTAAAAGCAATGTGCACAATGACTGCCGGGTAACCAATCCTGCAACAGGTAAGGAGGAGGCCTCAGGATTTCGTATGTGGAAGAGGCTGCTAGAAGCAGCTCTAATGTGTTTGTGTTCTTGAGGGACTTCATTAGAAAAGGGCAGTGTGACACATCCTCTGGATAGTGACTAACAAGCTTATTGGTGGGTAGAGATATCTTGTAAGGTAGTGCAACGTCCCTTGGAACATAAATAGTCTATAGTTCTGAAACTAATTTTACCTCTAATTATTAATGTGAATTGGTAACTGTTTGCCTTTCTAAGCTAGCAGGCAAGTAGAGGCTGGTTGACCTTCCTACTAAATTTAGGTACTGAAAGCTTTTAATACAAAGAAATGTCTTGATTTTGAATCTGAAAAAAAAGATTAAATAACTTCCTGATCTGCCTACAGGCCACCTCTTTGATTTGACATCACTAAGGCGAGAGTCTGGCTATACCATCAATGGTTCACACAACAGAAAAATTGAGTTGAATGTTTGCGCTGAAGCTAAAAGTTCATGTGCTAATGGAGCTGGTAAGCATCTTATCCCCTCTGTTACTGTAATCACTGACTGTAGGGTACCCAAAGGAAATACTTATGCTCAAGTTTAGAGTAGAATGTGAGGGGCAGGTTTTACCACAAATGCGGAAGGAGTGAAGAGAACAGCTGTGTGGCTGAATTGGCTAGGAAAAGATCCTAAAACTGTTTTAGGAAATGAAACGATGTATTCCTATCAAACTTCATTCCTAAACTTACATGGGCTCATTTCCAGTCCAATCCCTTTAGGTTCGAATGGGTGGGTATTCTTTTGGACATGAGGGCAGGAGTGTAGATGCTTCTGCACCTCTTGGCTGTTGTGAAAAGGAAGAAGTTACAAGCTTCCAGCTAGAGTGAGCTGCACACAAAAATTGTTGTATGATGTTGTATTGCTGTAATGCATCTGCGCTGAGCCTTATGTCCACACTTCAAACCCTTGCCAACTCTATTTCTAGCTTTCTGTTCTGTTTTGGATGCTTCTGAAACATTGGTAGAAGTTAACTTGCATTTTAAGCTGCTTACTAGCAGGTTGAATTGCTAGCTCTTCTGTCAAACTGAATATGAGATAATATTTAAGCATCTTAAATGCTAAAATAGGCATATTGCTTGTGATTTAAAAATTATTTTGTGTAGTTAGATGATACTGGATTGATTTGATTTTTAAGAGGCATCTTAATAAAATTATATATCGTCTGGCTGACATTTTGTGTTAATATCTTGGTTTTCAGAGAAGCGGTAACTAAACACTGTGCTCTGTGCTTGCTTAAACGTGTATAGATGCAGTACATTCTGCTGGTTAATGAAGGGTTAAAGACACAATATTTGGTCTTTGTTTCAGTGCAGTTCAGCTCAGTTTTAATGGCAACTCCAGATAGCGTGAAAAAGCCTGTCTTTTGTAGGCAAATTAGAGTGAGACTAAAATCTTAAGTTTCCTGCTGTTCATGTTGTAAGGTGCAATTTTGAAGGGCAGTTACATCAGACTTGATCTGTTTTGTTCATTTTTCTTTTTTACTTTAGCTGTCTGCGTCACTGGTGGTCCAAAACCAATTAATGCTGGAAAAATGAATAAAACTTTAACTTACGAAGATCAAGTGTTAAAGCTTGTCTATGAAGATGGAGATCCTTGCCCTGCAGACCCTGAACTGAAGCATAAAAGCTATTTTAGCTTTGTATGCAAGTCTGATGTTGGAGATGACAGCTGGCCTGTTTTTCTGTCTTTTGATGAGCAGACATGCACTAGTTACTTCTCTTGGCATACTTCCTTGGCTTGTGAGGAAGAGGTAAGAATTACTTCTATGGAAAACACTTGTGGGACTAAATTTCTGGAGGGGGTTAGGCATAATAGCAGTGTATGTTTTAAATTCCTTGAGGGAAAGGTCTCTTCCTGTAGCACAGAACCCGGTTCATACAGAAGTTCTCAAATACTTTTCTTACTGACTTTTTCAGCAAGGATGAACAATACTTGGCACACTTCTGGTCTGCATGATGAGCCAAGTTAAAACTTTAACACTTCAGAATAACCCCTCTGTGGAACCTGCTTAGCTGCTTTTCTGTACAGCTCAAATGGAAGCCACAGGGCAACTTCTTGGGAATTGATGGTTAAGATCCTCCAATGCAACAGGCCAACAGAGCTTAGGTTGAGTTGAGGATGGACAGCATCTCTGTGCGTGGGGATAGTCTTTGTTTCTAAGCAAGTGACTAGGGACCAGGCAAGTGTATGATCAGTTTGCTCAGTGCAAAAACTGATAAACCTTGATAGCATGAATTTAGGATCTGCCTCTGCTGTATAACACATACTGTAATAATGTGATTTGGTCAACTCTAGATGAACTGATGTTCCAGACAATACGTTGAGCTAGTCTTACTTTAGTTAATTTTAGCTAGTTAAATTGTTATCAATAGAGGGTGCACAGAGTAAAAGCCAGCAATAGGAATAGAAAGCTAAATGAGCTATAGGGTGAGTTTAGATCTTTTCTTAACACCTGAACATTACCTTTTATGAATCTGCCTAATCATTCTTTTCGCTGCCTTGATTACTTCTAGTGTGACTATCATTCTCTGTGACAAGTTGTTTTTCCGCCTCATTACTGTCTCAATACTGCCACAGCTCTCACTTCCATTTAGGAAAAACATTTTCCAGTTTTCCTTTCCCCAACAGGAACTGTCACAGGTCCCCTCCTTCTTTTGTAAGCATTCTGCTACACGTAGCTCTGGCTTCCTCTTCAGTAGTATGTGCCACGCTGCAATACAAATCAACACTGCCTAAAAACACTGTCTTTTCTAGCCTATTAATTCTGTTTTGTGATCATTTGTGCATTTCCGATCACTTTTCACAGCATAACCATAGTGACCCTAGCTGTTTCAGTGTGGTGATAGCTAGGTAGCAATGATGATTATTTGTCCTGAAATTAAACAGTAATTTTGTTAGTTGCTCCTTATGTAATATCTAATCAAGAACAGACTTCCCAAATTCCAGGTAGGCTGTCAGTAAGCTTATGCACTTTAAGAATGCATGAAATAGGTTCTGAGGAAACGCAGTGCTCAAGCCATCAGCTTGCAATACCATAACTTTACATTGTTATAACCAAGCTTGCTTATTGGAGATGTTCCAGGGATGTGTGGGAGCTGAGGAGAGGAAGGAACTGCAGCATCTACTGATCTTATGAAGACATAGTGACTATGTATGCTGGAGAATGCATGCCAGAGCTTTAAGTCTTGGTATTGTTCTGATACAGACTCTATTCCATAAGAATGTTTAAAAGATTGAGGTTTTTCATATGCAGCTTTAGGTTCTTAGTATCTATAGACAAACAAAAATTGTAACAAATGCTGCTTTAGTTAAATCAAATTTGAAACTTTTAAATGCAGCCACACTGCTGGTCCTATGAAGGGCAGGATGTTTGTCAATAAATCAAAGCAAGTAATAAAAGAATAAGAGCAATAAAACATACTTTCTTGTAGGTGAAATGCTCGGTATTGAATGGCAATTCCGTTATTGACCTGTCTCCTCTGATCCATCGCACTGGGTATTATGAGGCATTTGTGGATGAAGATATAACAGATGTTTCTCCAGACTTTTACATCAACATTTGTGAGCCTCTCAATCCTATCAAAGATGTCAATTGCCCACCTGGAGCGGCTGTTTGCATGGTTCCTGTTAATGAATCGCCAATAGTAAGTACTATGCCTGGAATCACTGAGACGTGCATTTCCCTGCTAGTTTAAAACAATATTCCTGCCTAGAGACATGTTTTGAACCAGAGGCTTGGCAATGGGTCAAAGAAATGGAATACAAAATTAAAATCTACCCTGCAAAATTCCCTTTCATCGCTTTTCCCTATGAAGAAGTATTTTCCTGTCCTGAACCTCAGTGATTTTTTGGGGCATCAGAAGATTCCATACTGTGACAAATATGAAAAATTACTACAGAGAATTTTTTCATGTAGTGCTGTGTGCCAAATACAGAGACTGGGAAGCAGAATGCCTCGTGGTCTGCCATTCTGGACACAGAAATGGTGTGTTTGATCCCATGATAGCCTTTTGCAGTATGAAGCAGGATATGTCCTAGCATGCTCCAAAATGCATTTAGTACTTTCATGTAAGAACTTGACAGCTGCATGAATAGCAAGCCTGTGACAGACTATTGGTTAACTTCTCTGTGTTATCACCTTGAGAGACGGAGGTTCTTACCTTTTAAGGTCTTGTTTGTGAGCTGTAGAAGATGCACATAAAAAGTTGAGATGGTTTTCCATGAACTTCCACATTGATCTACGGACCTTACTCCATTGTTAATACTACACCATTTTTAAGTGATGTGTTGGTATTTTGCAACAATGATTCAAAGAAGAATCTACTTCTAAGATGCAGAACCTCCCTGGCTTTTGTCAAGCTCAATCAAAGAGTGTTTTGAGCTGCTCAACTTGTGTTTTGTTAGGATTGAAATACAACAACTGTTCTTTGAGTATAGAATGCAGTTTTCAAAAGTGGAATAGTTGTGCTCCCGTGTAAACCAAACAGAATAATCTGAATTGATCTGAATCTCTGGGCTGATCTGAAATCTAGGTGTGTCCCATATGTCTCTTAATACATATTTTTGCTTGTGTAGGATATCGGTCGTGTTACTGAACCTCCCAAGTTAAATGAGGCAGTAAATGAAGTTTACATCACTTACAACAGCACTACTCCTTGTCAGATAAACAACAAATTGAACTATACTTCTCTTATTGTATTTCACTGCAGCCAAGGAACTAGTCTGGTAAGGCATCTGTTAAACTTACGTTGATATTGGGGTGCAATGGGAAGTAGGTAGTAACCAGTGTTAGCTTTGTTTAAATCAAGGATTTGTTTCTAGCATGTAGGGATGGACTTGTTTCAACAAGGAATATACTTAGTATTTGTGTTCTTAACTACTTAAATACTTAACAGTTAAATACTTAGTATTTGTACTCTTAACCAGGCAAAATTTCATAGAGTGCATGAACTTCAGGCTTGTGAGTGGCAGGTTCTGATGGTTTCAAGGATCAGATTCCACTGAATTAATGTAGCGATAACTTATTGCTGGTGTTAAACTTAATGTTGTATTGCACTTTGTCTAGGTCCAAAAGCTTGTACTTGTACCACAAGCTAACACAAGAACCAGTGTAACTGTCTGTAAAGACATTACTGTGAAATGTTTCCCCTCTGTTTTAACCCTTTCCATAATCACGCACAGCTTTAAAAATGTGCATTTAGATACTTATGTTTTTGTTTTGTGTTGACACCTGAACACTAAATTGAGGTTGTGTGGTGGTGTGAATCTAACACTTCTTGAATTTTTTGAATGCTTGAACAAACTGTAGAGAAGCACTTTGATATGATATTTGACAAACTAGAGCTTGTTGAAGATGCTCAGTTGGAACCATTTTCCATCAAAATGGGGCATGAGCTGAAACACTAGGCAGCTCTGAATATTACACAGGCCATACTCATATTTTTATTTAAAATATGATGAAGGAAACAGCATTCTTTCTAAACCTTAACTCAGTGAACTTTCTTAATGTCCCCTACCATGGAGAAACACAGCTCTCTCACACTTTTGTTGCTGCTTGCAACTAAGGTGAACATCAAAATCTCGACCCTAATTAATAAGAAAGCTTATATACTTCAATTACTGCTTTGATTTTTTTTTTTTTTTTTTTCCCTTTCCCCTGGAGCTAGGTAGAATGTACTTCACTTTGTAGCTTTTTTGGTACTGGTTGTAATATGAAGGCATGATGTTTGTCCTACAGTCAGTAAAGTCTAGCCTCGGTAATAACTAAGGTTAACTGTTGGAGGGTGGTGAAAAATGCAAAAAGAACAACAAACTCTCCAAAAATTAAACCTAATGTATCTTGCTGTGTACTTTGGTAACAGGGCAAGCCAAAGATGATAAGGAAACTTGACTGCAGTTTCGTGTTTGAGTGGGAAACTCCAGTTGTATGTCCTGATAAAGTGAAAACTTTAGGCTGCTCTGTGACTGATGAACAGCTACACTATACTTTTAACCTGACGAGCCTTTCTGGAAGATCGTTTGAGGTAATGCCTGCTGGTGGTGTGATTTGTTTTGTTTTGGGGTTTTTTTTGTTGTTTTTTTAATTGCCCATTGCTGTCAACATTAAAACTGAAGCAGGGGTTTCTTTTAAGCATCCTGGGGTATGAGAGGAGACTGAAGCATGTGCTGCAGCTGTGATCAGTGTTGATATTTGTTTGGCCTCTGACAGAGGCAATAATACTAGAGGGAATAACATTAGGTTTTTAATGTTTTTGAGAGGGAAATTCATGGATATATTGATGGGGAAAGGAAGGAGAAATCTTCACCTGTGGCAGAATCCTGAACATGAAAACAAGTCTGCTGAACAGACTATATCCTTGGTCCTGTGGGTCTACTTTATCTGCAGTTTTGCCATATTAAGGAAGGCCAGAGTTGCAAAATTAGTTATCTTATTTTCCTCCTGCATTATGCAAGTAGTGCATGAGACTTGATTTATAAAGCACTCAAGCAGTTCTTTGTAGGTATTGAATGTAGGTTCTGAGGCAGCCTCATTTATGATGCTTCTGGATGTCCACACAGGTATTTTCTGGATCTAACAGTTACCATGTTGGTGTATGCAGTAAGGCAGCAGACTTGCCCCAGGGAAAATGCAAAGATGGGGCAGTGTGTCTGACATCTGAAAGCGGTGCGTCATCTTTTGGCAACCTAAAGGAAATGAAAATGGACTATAGCCACCAAGATGAAACGGTCATCTTGCAGTATACAGGAGGTGATCGGTGCCCTCCAGGTGAGATTCAAGCAGACTTGTTCTTTATGTAAAAACTTGTCAGCTTTTTTTACCCTTAAAATAGAGATTTTGTTGTGATAGGAGGGAAGCAATGTGCATTTTGCATACATTAATAGAAACATGTAGTTTTGTTAAATCACATGCACCATACTAATTGGCTAACGTATCTCCTAGAAGAGTGTGCAACTTTTCTGTAGGGGTGATCGTATCTAATTGTACGCTACATCCTAGTTTTCTAATTGGATTTAGACTCAATGTTTCAGTATTTCTGTTGTCTGCCTCTGCTTATGACTTTTCTTTAGTATTGAAGTACAGTCTTTGGATATGCCTCTGAATATGGATGTGCCTATCATTCTACTGCATGTTATTAAGAGGATATACCTTTCCTTCTCAGTGACTGAAAAGGGAGAGCTTTGTGTGTTCCCCTTCAAGTACAAAGGGAAGACCTATGAGGAATGTATTACAGAAGAAAAGAATAGGCCATGGTGTGCTACAACTGAAAACTACCAAGGAGATGGAAAGTGGGGATTTTGTGGTAACGGTAAGAGCTTCCTGTACTTCATGTGCAAGGATCTGAGCTAACATAGGGAGTTAGCCGTTATCAGGCTGGGCAAAAGACCTCTGGTGCAATACAGTAGAAATAAAGGGATAGGAGTGGGCAAGACAAGAATCTATGGGACAAACACTTTGCTCAAGCGAGCAAAATAGTTTTGAAATAAAAAGTTCTTGCCTTCAGATCATGAGTGTTCAAGTCATAAGTGATGACTGCTTTGATGGAGATCAGTTGTTTTGGAAGGAACACTACTTTTCTAAAAAGTGTGAAAGCTAACCTAGGGATTAAAACTGCTAGGTAAAGCATTTGTGCCTCTTTGCTATCTGAAACAATACCTGATTAAAATTTTTGTTGATGCCGCAAAATTGCTACACTGAAATCCATATGTGCCTGAAAGCCTCTTGCAAAGTATTTTTTCCTTCCCCCCCCGCCCCCCCTCGAACCTTCCCCCTTACAGCAACTGCAAGAAAGGAATCTACCATTATCTTCACATGTGACGAAAATGCTGGTGTTGGGAGACCACACCTTCTGAGTGAGACACTTGGTTGTGCTGTGACATTTGAATGGAGGACTCAGGCTGTTTGTCCTCCCAAGAAGATGGAGTGCAAGTTTGTTCAAAAACACAGAACTTATGACTTGAGAATGCTCTCTTCCCTGACGGGATCATGGATCTTTTTCCACAATGGGAACTCGTGAGTAATGAGCAACTCCCAGGGAGCAGCTTGCTAATCAATACAGTTGAAGTTGTAATGTGGCATGGTACTTCTGTTTGGTTGCTGTTCAGAGTCTGTTTAAATTGCTGACAGTGTCTTAAAACTGTCGATGCTTAACACTGCATATAGACAAAAAACCAGCAAGGAAACCATTTTATCTGAAGAGGATGAATAATTACTGTCTTCATCCTCACCTCTTCCCTCTCTTGATAACCCTTTTTAAAGGACGAGTAAGTCTAAACTAAAAGCTTTTTAAAGGCCTTCTATTTAAACTGCTATCTTAACAGGGTCATTTTCTAGTTTAAATGCAATTTTTTTTAATCTTTATCATGTTGAACAAAAATCTTAATGACTTAGTTGCTGTCTTTTGACTCAAGTGTGTAACTTTTTATCTAAAGTTTAAGTAGGGCTTTTTTCCCCCCCAATTCCTCTAAGAATCAGCTTAGAGGAAAATAGGAATGGCAGGAAGTCATCAGCCTCTCCAGCCTCCTCCCTCCAGTTAGCAAACAGAAATGAACTGGCAAGGATGAAAGCATCTAATTCTAAACTTATGATAAACAGTGGAATAACAAAACTGTTTCATTCACTGCCCTGCTACTAGTTCCTCTATTCTAATAAAACTTAACTGGTATAGCTCCGAAGAGACGCTGAATTTAGGATCGTCCTATAACCTTTATAACTGAAAAAACTCTTGTGCGTTTCTTGACTCAGTTCCAATTTCTAGTTTTGACCTAGGTCAAAATTAACTAGTGAACTAATCTGGTAAATGATCAATTTTTTTGCACAGTCATTTACTTGAAAATGATAGTTAGAAGTAATCTGCTAAACCTTAGTACATGCTTTATTCTGTCAGCTAATTAGACTATTTAATTTCTTTCAACCTGGCTAGCTTCCCATGAGGATTCTAAATTTTATATCTCACTTTTTCAGTTTAGCGTAAATTAGTTTTAAAGAAGATTTGTCTACCATGTTCTCTATAGGTACTATGTGAATCTCTGTCAGAGGGTACATGAGGGACCCACAGGCTGCCCTGAAAGAGCCAGTATTTGCAGGAAAAGCAACAATGGAGATGTTCAAGTTCTTGGACTTGTTCATACACAGAAGCTGAATGTGACAGGTAGAGTTACTTTTGTTCCTGTAGAGAGCTAGAGATGGCTAAATCTTACAGCCTAGCTATAGTGGTTCTTAAATTATGGTGAAGCCTTTATTTTGAAATATCGTTACCAGTGAATCTTCTGTTTAAAAACAAAAACAGTAAATGCTACTACTCAAACTTAAGCGTGGTGTTTAAGCCACGAGAAAACATTGAAGCAAATAAATAGTGTTGTCATTAAAGCTGTAAGAAGTGAATTGCCTGTCTGAACATCAAGAAACACTTTTTTACAGTGAGGGTGACTGAGCACTGGCAGAGGTTGCCCAAAGAGGTTGTGGTGTCTCCTACCTTGGAGATATTCAAAAGTCATCTGGATGTGGTCCTGGGCAGCTGGCTCCAGGTGGCCCTGCTTGAGCAAGGGGTTTGGCCCAGATGACTTCCAGAGGTCCCTTCCAGCCTCAACCAGTCTGTGATTCTGTAATTGTGGGAGGGGGAAATTATTTTTGTTCATCCCATTTTGAAAGACTTGTTCTATGTCCACTAACTTCTTCGATTAAAGCAGCGTGTGAAAGATGACTAATTGGCTTCACTCTTAAGAAAAGGAATTAAAAAAAAAATCTCAACCTTACTCAAGTTTTCAGTTTAGAGAGTTTCTTAAATTGCTACTGAGTTTGTGAAATTGAGGGAAACTTTCCATCCAGCTACAAAATCAATGGGATGAATTGCATGTGTTTATTGCCCGAGTTAATTTATAAATTGATATCTTCATTTACTCTTATGTTTAAAAAAATGATGTCTTAAATGTAAACATTTGTTATGGCCATACTGGTAACCTGAACATAACGGTAGCATGTAAATACAAAGGTGTTTGAGGAGTGGTTTTTAAATGATCATCAGTGCAAAGGCCTCAAATTACTGAAGTGCTGTAATTGATATATGGTCTATGCAGGGAAAAAAAAATCCTAGAAGTTAATCTAAACTAATGAAGTCTGGCGAATAAGCAAAGGGAATTTCTGCCAGCTGCTTACAAAAACCTTGAGTGTCACCATTTTTTCTCTTCTAGGTGATACAGTCTATATTAGTTATTCCAGTGGGCAGGAATGTAGGAAAAACAAGAAAGTAACTACAATTATAGAACTGAAGTGTGCAAAAACAGTTGGCATGCCCATGCTGCAGAGGTGAGTAACAAATTAACATACCACTGATCTTCATGGTTTCTTCCTTTGTACCTCTCTAGTAAACGGTAAGTCTCAGGACAGTGACTGTCCGTTCTGTAGGACAGTCCCTAAAATAATCCTTGGTCTGTACTTGTAAGACATGGATCTGCTGGAGTTTCTGCACCTGTTCACTTTACACAAGCAATTGTATTCTGTATTTATCTTAAAATTTCTGGGCAAAAATTTAAGCATTCAACTTCCAAATTAGATCTGACAATGGCTGGGATGCTGTTGTTTTCAGTGTCAGTTGTAGTAAAACCACTCCTAACTTTGCTCAAAATCTGTTTAGTAAAGAACACTTACTGTAGGTAAGTGATTAAGCTAATAAAACATAGCATATTATTGCCTCAGTACAGATTATTTAACTAGAAGCTGTCCAAAGGGAGGTATATATGCATGATCACAAATACTAAGAAAGCTTGATGGCTGTTTGCTCAGTCTTGTTTTGGTTAACTGTATGTTGTTTGTAGAATTGGGAAACTGAGCAAGATGCTTTGATGAGTCAAAGAACTAGGCAGCAAAATCTGACTAGTTTATACTCCTTGTCCTACTTAAGTAATGTGCAGCACGTTAAACCTGTCATGAGCAGCCCAACATGTTTGTTGGCTAAAATATTTTGATAAAACCCTCTGGTACACTGTGTGACTTCTGAAACTTTTGAAGTAGAAAGTTCAAGTGCAGCCAAGTCTTTTTAGGTCTTGGAACCACGTAAAAGTGCAGCGCAACTGTCCAGGTCAATCTTTTTGAGTGCTACCGGGCTCTTTTAGCTTACTCTTGGCATGATGCTTAAGCAGCGCATTCCCACCCATGAGTTAGCAGCTCTGTGTCTTCCCTTTCTCAGGATACTAAGCACTTGTTACTGTTTCCTGGAATCATGAGTTGTGTCTGTCATTTGGTAGGATTGATGAAGAAAACTGTGCTTACTACATCACTTGGGACACACGTGCAGCTTGTGCTGTGAAGCAGCAGGAGGTGGAGGTGGTGAACGGAACGGTTATTAATCCTGCAACTGGGAAAAACTTCTCTTTAGGGGATCTTTATTACAAGTAAGTAAAAAAAAAAAAAAAAAAAAAAAAAAAAAAAAAAAAAAAAAGGCAAACAAAACCCAAAATGACAAAACCCCAACAACAACCTAAACCCACAGCACTTTAGTCCTGTAGAACTGTACTGCAAGAAAAGAGAGCTTGGTGTGAACATTCTATGTTGCCTTAACAGTTCTTACCTGTCACGTAGAAATAGCACTGAATTCACCTTGTACCAATGACTGACTTAAAGGCCTGGTTAATAGTGCAGCTTACAGCTGGGCTTATAGCTTTGAGCATGTCCAGGTGTACTCAAGACTCGTCTAAAGCATGCACATACCCACCTTGATGTTAGATCTCTTTATTGTGGGTTATTGCTCTCTTCCATAGTGTGTAGACATCAGTTCGGTGCCAGAGAACTTGATTTTTTTCACTTAGAGTACTCCTTTGCTTTTTACATAGTACCTTCTTTCCTGCTCAGATGATCCATATGGAAGTAGGAAGCCTTAGAAGTGAGGACAGGCAGCTCTGGAGGAATGGTTAAGCATGACAGAACTCAGGACAGGGAGGGAAAGACCAGCAGTTACACTGACTGTACTACACATTGCACATAACTCTGATCCACAATCTCTTAACTACTACACTTAACGTCAGTGCTAGTGTTGTGGAAGGCAATCTGTCCATACTAGTGTTATGGGAAGAACAAACTCGGTTTGCAGGGCACAAACCATTAGTGTGCAGAATTGGAGTAACTGAGTAGAAGTGTAGTGAATAAACCCACTGTGCCAATGTGGTGATAGCATTACAAGCATTGGGGGGGGGTGGGGTGGGGTGGAACCAAACCAAAAAAATCAAACCGGCCTGGATGAAGGAGGAGAGGAAGTGGGGACAAAAATAAAACTTGGTGTAACGTGAGATTAAAGGCAAGTCATATTTGAGCAAGGTCAGCCTTCAAGCAGGTGGCTAGAACAAATAGCTATGAATCTCAGAGCATTCTCACTCTGACCAGCAGTGTGAAAGGATACAATTGTAAATAGTACTTAGGTAATGCTTATGGTAGAACTAGTTACCCTTCTGGAGAAGACAGCTAAGCTACACTATTTATCATGGCTACAGAGCACACAATATGGTTCTTATGGTCAGTAGGCTAACTTGTGTATAAGCTGCAGAATCATGCTTTTGTCTCCAGTTTGTTTTAATCCTTTGGAGGTATTTACATGTTCGTACACCCATTGAGGGAAATATAACTAGAAAAGTTTGCTCTTTGTCCTTTCTTAGAAAGATTATATTTATGCTAAATATAATCCTCATTTCTAACATTCAGGGAGGAAGCCTCAGTCCTGTATCTTTTCTGGTTGCTGAATCAGTCATTCCAACTTACTCTGGAATCAACCAGTGGTAACAGCTACCACTGTTGCCAGTTTTATGTCTTGGGAATAAGCTACATCTGTGAGTTTAGGCTTAAGGATAGACCTGTCCTCTGTTTCCTCAGGTTGTACACGGCTTCTGGTGACATACGGACAAATGGTGATAAATATGTGTATGAAATTCAACTTTCTGGTATAAGAAACTCAAGTTTCCCAGAATGCTCTGAAGCAAACATCTGCCAGGTTAAAACTAATGAACGTCGTTTTCGGAGAATTGGTTCTGCCAGAAAAGCTAAATATTACGTTAAGGGTAAGTACTTGCTTGAATTGCTCAAGAATTGCTTGATACTCAGTGTGAATTGCTTCATCAGAAAACGGTTCTTGTTTCACAACGTCTGTGCTGATCCATTTCTGTAGTGGTATCCAGAGTCTGTGTAGCAGAATTTAGGTTGTTTTTTTTCTTATTGTGTAAGCTCGGTGGCGAATGTGGCCTTAATAGGGTTTGGGCTTGACACTTGTTGAAAGACTTTGGTAGAAACAATGCAAGATAGAGGACTTGGTCTCCTGTTTTACTCTGTGCTTGTGCTGCATAAATAATGATCTCCTTTATCTAGCTACTTTTTCTTGTGAAGAGCTTAGCCCACTGTTCCATAGCAACTGATGGAATCAGCTACACAAAAGTATAAGCTCACCTGCAGGTACTGCAAAGTGTAAGCTGCTACTGCAGAACAACTACTTAACTTTCCAGCGTCTAGTGTTAATGGAGTGTTCTCAAGGAAGTAGTAAACTATAAGGTTTTCTTCTCGTTGTAGATGATGACTTGGATATCATATTTTCATCAGACTCCAGATGTGGTAAAGATAAATCAAAGTTTGTGTCTTCAACCATTTTCTTCCACTGCAATCCACAAGTAGAAGGCATCCCTGAATTCCTTCATGAGACAGCAGATTGTCAGTATTTATTTACCTGGTACACATCTGCTGTGTGTCCATTAATGTGAGTAGTTAACCATTTTCTGAAAGCAGCTCTTGTCAGCACTTCTCAGCTAAAGGGTTTTTTGTGTTTGTTCATCACAGTGATTGTGAAAAGATGAAAAGCTAAAAAAGCAGTAGACTCATGGGCAGATGGAATTGGTGTTCATGTATGTAATGTTTGGCACATGACCACAGAATAGAAGCTTGCCGAGTTGGTCTTGGGCCTAAAACTGCTTGTTTGCATGGGAAATGGAGGGGCATGGTGGAATTAATATTGTTACTCTCACTAAGTAAAACCTACTGTAGCTAACAGAACATGCTGTTTCATGTTACTGAGAGGAGTAACCAGTATTCGGGTAAAGTTTTTTATCCTCCTTGCCTTACGGTCTGGAAAACTTTAAAGCCATGGCAAAGACTGGCCTTCCCTATTTGCCTGCTTTAGGATGGAGTGAAAATCATTACAGATCTTAGAGGAATAATGAGGTATTTCTGAAATTAATTATGATCAGCTTATCCACAGATCCAAAAAGGAGTAATGAGGTGACAGTGTTAAAAGCAGAGTGACTGTATCTAGGTGCTTACTAGCATTCTTGACATATAGGCAGCCTCACTGCAAAGAATGGAGTGACTACTTCTAGGACTGTTCACTTTCTGGCTGCTAGCTTGAAAACACAGGGAAACCATTTATTCTGGTTTAAACAGGCAATTAGCTACTGAGGTCTGTGTAGTGCCATAGTCAGCTGGAAGGTAAATAATTGCTGTAACTTTTGCAGCTTGCTCAGGTGCAGGTTTGGTTCTAAAATAGCAGCTCTGTGTGGATAGCTGCTGCTGTGTAAGCTCTAGAGTGCCTAATCATGCACTTCAGTCTTGACTGCCATCAATTGTATGCACTGTTGGAAAGCATACCAGGATTTAGGCACAGTACATACGTTTATATTTTTTTCAGTGATTTTTACTTAGAATGAAATCCCCTGAATTTAATTCTTTATAGCTGTTAAGTAGGACTGACAGGATGGTGTGACGTGTTTAATTTCTTTGAATCTACTGTTTCTAATCCAGTTTGATGCAACCGGTCAATAGATCTTAACTCACCCTTTTCTTCCTAATTTACGTTATTAGATCAACCAGTGACCCAGGAAGCAATGAGCACCAGACTGATCAGGAGGCTCAAGTACATAAAGGCCTTTCAAGGAGAAGTCAGGCTGTTGGTGCTGTGCTGAGTGTCCTCCTGGTTGTTCTCACTGCATGCCTTATAATCTTACTGTTCTACAAAAAAGAGAGGAGGTAAGAAATGATTGGGAGTCTTTAGAAGTTTCTTTGGTAGGACTTGGTTTCCTCAGTGAAAGGGAAGTAGGGAACTTCAGAGATTTAAGTTCTGTTTTTCAGTTGGCAGCATCAACTGTCAAACCGCTGGGTTTGTTGTTTTTTTTTTTTTTTTTTTCCCCCGAATTCCCTGTTACTGTCTGAAGGTCCATGTACAGAGGGTACACAATTGAATTGGGCTAGTCTCTATTGTGGACAACTGCTAATTAAGGAGGATAAAACAATGTGATAAGGTTGTTAGTATTTGATACCTCTCTCCTTTTATGGTGTCAAGCTGGAACCGTGCAACAGCAGCAAGGAACAAGTGCAAGTCCTGCTGAGTCTCTCCTTTCCAGACAAGTTTGGGTTTTTTTTCCCTTAGACATAAAGGCCAGAGGTGCTTCAGAACAGTCACCCTGAAGCTGTGGTAAGGGGGAAGATGTACATCATCATGGACTGAATTTTGTTAGTGGTTCAGGGTCAAGTGCCACTATGCGATAGCTTGCAGCTTGCTTGGTGAAGTGCTTTATGTCGATGGTGAGAATCCAGTGAAGAAAAGTGAGGGCTAATAAGGGGTTACAGTCACCCTAATGCAGTATTCTTCCCTTTCTTTAGGGAAATAGTAATAAACAAGATAACGAACTGCTGCAGAAGAACATCTGGTGTTTCCTACAAATACACAAAGGTAACACAGTGGCAAAATCAGAGGTTTTGTTTCTTGTCAAGTTTTCTTAATATGAAGCTTTTATTAATAAATACATAAACCCCCTTAATTCCTAATTCCTTCACTGCATGGAAACCATACTGTGTGGCTTCAGGAAAGCCACATAGCTGAGATATCTACATTTATATTGTGAAATGGGAGAAGAAGATAGATTTGAGGAAATGAAGAGCGGTCCATAAATAGCCAAATAACACATAAATGTACAGGAAGAGAAAGAAGGCTGTTTCAGACAGTGAAAAGCGATAGTAACAGCATGCTATTGCAGTATTACTATCTTATGACTAAGTTAAACCCAAGGTCATGTGTGGTGTGGGGTCTGACAACTGGGGAGATGAGCGTGTGGCAGAGTCTAGAGTGGTATATGCAGTCTCCTCTTGCATTTTTTCTTTTTCTTGCAGATAAACAGTGAAGAAGAAGCTAATGAGAATGAAACAGAGTGGCTTATGGAGGAAATTGCAGCACCAAATCAAAGAACAGCAAAAGGAGGGCAGGAAAATGGTCACATTACTACCAAGTCTGTTACATCTGAAGCCTTTACCTCTCTCCATGTGGATGACCTGGACAGTGAGGATGAAGTGTTAACCATTCCAGATGTAAAGATTCAGACAGGAAGAGGACTAGACAAGAGCAAGCACCCACAAAAGAAGCCACCCAGTCTTGGAAGTGACAACAAAGCTTATTTGCTGAATGGGGGAAAGGAAAGGAAAGCAAAAGCCAAGCCAGGCCAGCAGGCGGCACAGAACTCTACAAATACAGTATCGTTTCATGATGATAGTGATGAGGACTTGTTGAATGTTTAATAAACCCTCTTGTGCCTAATCAAATATATATAGAGAGATTATATATAACGGGACAACATTTCCAACCAAATATGAGGACTTCAGCCTGAAAGATTTTTCTGAATTTTGCCTTTAACAAGAAACCATTGAAAAGGGAAGAAGAGAAAGATTTCTTGGTTGTTTACAATGATCTGTTCAGTGATGACTGGATTTCTAACATCCAGTTGGCTGAGTTATGTTGACTCTCTCTAGCCAGGACACTTTTTTTTTTTTTTTAAAAGCCTCAGCATATATGTTAAATGCTTGCTTAAGAAAGAGAAACCTTTGAAAGGAAAGGATTAAGGCTCAATGAAGCCCCTGGCTCCTGAGACTCAAGTTATCTGACTACTAGCATTTTAACTC
Source organism: Platalea leucorodia (assembly GCF_965183815.1). Taxonomy (NCBI): domain Eukaryota; kingdom Metazoa; phylum Chordata; class Aves; order Pelecaniformes; family Threskiornithidae; genus Platalea; species Platalea leucorodia. The sequence goes on along the minus strand of NC_138825.1, from coordinate 53,330,114 downwards.
CTTGTATTTATTGATCCTCACTACTCAGGTTTGCTTAATAGCAACATGTTCTTCCTGCCGGCAGGGTATTATTCTATGGGTTCACCCATCGTAAGACAAGGAAAAAATATAACTTTTGTGTGTTGGGATGATTTGATGTAAATTTTGGAACTGGTCTAATTTATCCTGTAAATTTGAATATCCATTCTAATTTAAACAGATCATTGGTTCAAAGGTATTGACTGAAAGGTACAACTCTGTATAGCTTTAGCCTGAAATGATTGCTGTTCTTTGCATGATATTTTTTTGGTACCGGTCATATGACTGACTTCATCAGTATTTGCCTAAGCAGCTGACAAGCACCCAAAGATTTTTTTCCTAGATTATGGCTGGACTAGGCTGACTGCACAGAGAACCAGAGTTTTCAAGGACATAGAGGCAGAATTCCTATAATACAATCTGCACTGCCCAGTTTGTCATCACCAAGAAAAACTCAACAACTAGAGGACCTCTAGTCAGCACAATACCTCTCTCTGGTATTAACTACAAGAAAAAAAAATTCGGGCCAATGTTTTCTGATAGCCTAAGTTCTAGCTCTTATGCTAAGGTCCTGGCCATGGTCATTGATTTGAAATGTTGCTGGCAAAGAATGCAAGTCAAATTTCCTCTAGCAGTCTTGCTCTTCTCCAGGTGTTTCCTAAATTAAATTATGGACTTTCAAAGCATTGTACAAGTACATGCATTGGTCAGAATTTTTTGAAACTTTTCATTGTTCCTTTTGGCTGGCTTACTCAGTTTCAATAATGGTTTCTTTTTATAAAAACTCCATTTTGAATCAAAATAGTGTAATATAAAGTATTCAGCAATTTCAATAAAAGATATGAAGTGGGTATTCCAAATCCCACATCTCAAGTCTGGAATCTTTCTTAGACTAGTCTGTAATGCTGCTCATCAGCCTAGTGATACCCTTTTTTGCTGTGATAGCTAATATCTTAATCAGGTCACTCAAAACGAGAACTGATGTTTGATGACAAAGATTGGAATATATAGGTAAGCCTCCGTGGTGTATGCTTTCTTTTATCAGACTTGGGTTTTCTTCCTCTTGTATTGTTACCAGTGAAGCTGTAAATCAGTTCAGCTAAAGCTGTATCTTGTCATACTTAAAACAAAAGCAGCATTTTTCATATTTAGCATTAGGTTAATTTGGGGGAATGAGAGGCTTGACAGTGTATTTTTAATACTGTCAGTTACCATTGCAACAGTTCTGTCAATGGATGTTGAAGATTGCTGCTTCCCTTACCCAAGTCTTCAAGGCTGGCATCTTGGAGTTGTTTGATCCATGAGCTGCTGCATGAAATGACTTCCCATGTATTAAGGCATAACACCGCATGGTCTCTTTGTTGTGATGGTGCATAACGAGGCTTAGGTACAACAGAGGTACTCTGCCTGGGGTGCTTATCTGAGCAATATCAATGACATATTTCTAATATGCAGTTGACAGTGGTGAAGGACTTCAGTGCCTAGTCTTGGAATTATTGCCCACTTTTTATCTAGGCATTCGTAGGCAGGCTGACTGAATCTTACTTTGTTCAGAACTGGATGCATGACTTGCTTCACCAGACTAATTTTCCAGTAGAATACCCTGCTTAACCGTAGGGAGGGAAATGTTATGAGAACAGTGGGGACCAGACAAGTACGTACAAATGGCTGGGCCAGGAGCAGAAACCCTGCCAGTCAACAGCACGGCTCCCTGGGAAGTGAATGTCTAAGACACTGTTGTGGTTTAGTCCCAGCTGGCAACTGAGCACCGTTGATAGCGATATCAATTGTGGCGTACCACTTGGCTGCCTTTGACTCCAGTTCATATTGAAGTTCTAGCATGTCCTGCACGGCAGCACTCAGCAGTGGTGCAACTTCATTCAGGCTGCAATAGTCTGTTAGTATCTAGTCTCCATTAGACTTTTGCACTGGCCCTATGGGACTGTTAAAGGGTGAGTGAGTCTTGCTGATCCCTCCTTGGCTCTCCAGTCAATGAATCAGCTTATGGATGGGAATCGGGGAGTCTTAGTTGGTGCAATATGGCTGCCAGCGCACCGTTGTGGTGGGGATCGGCACCTGTTGTTCTTTGACCCTCAGCAACCCCACCATAGAAGAGTCCTCTGAGAGCCCAGTCAATGTGGACAGCTGTTTAATTTTCTTCATCTGCAAGGCAGCTATACCAGAAGCCCACTGGTACCCTTTTGGGTCCTTGAAATACCCTCTCCTGAGGTAGCCTGTGCCAAGGATGCATGGAGCCTCTGGGCCAGTCACAATGGGGTCCTTCTGCCGCTCATTCCCGGTTAGACTCACTTTGGCCTGCAATACAGTCAGCTCTTGAGATCCCCCTGTCACTCCAGAAACACAGATGGCTTCTGCCCCTTCATAGCTTGATAGCATTAGGGTACACTGTGCACCAGTGTCCACTAGAGCCTTAGACTCCTGTGGGTCTGATGCGCCATCGAACCCACACAGTCCAGTAAGGCAAGGCCTCTCTAGTCCTGGTTGTAGTATTTGTTACTTGTTTCTTGTAAATACGAATCGGAAGTCTCTTCATTAAGATCAGCCCTTCTACTCTGTCTGGGGAGCTGCTCACTGGAAACTGGAGCAGCAATTTTCCTGGAAGAACCCCCTTTTGTGATTGTTTTTCCTTGCAACTCATGTGCCTGTGCCTCTAGGGTCGAGGTAGATTTTCCATCTCACTTCCTCATGTCCTCTCCCTGGTCATGCAGGTAAAACCACAGGGTGGCCTGTGGTGTGTACCCTCTATAGCCTCTCTCTTGAGCAGAGGGATGCTTACTCCTAATAGCTGAGATACTGGTCCGTACAGGTGGGGAGTAGGACATACCCTCTTCAAGTTGCTGGACCTTTTGGGACAGTTTCTCCACAACGGAGGCAAGGGAGGAAAAGATTTTTTTTTTTCATATTGCTGGAGTTAGCCAGCCAATTCATCAACCGTTGATCCCTCTCTGTCTTTCCAGGTGAGTACTACCAATAAGTTGGCATACGATGATGGTATGCTCCGTACATTCTGCCACATTGGGCGTGTGCACTTGACTTCACCTGGATCTTTGGATAACTGCTCGTTGTCCAGGTCATCATAAATCACCTCCAGCATGGCTAATTCCCTCAGGTACTGGATACTTCTCTCCATGGTGGTCCACTTGCCTGGGTGATATACAATATCTTCCTTGAAGGGATACCTTTCCTTGGAGACTGACAGGAGCTGCCTCTAGAGGCTGAGGGCATGTGCCCCTTTTCTAATTGCTTTGTCAATGCTCTGTTCCCTAGAAAGGGATCCCAGCTGCTTGGCTTCCCTACCCTCTAATTCCAGACTACCAGCCCCATTATCCCAGCATCGGAGCAGCCAGGTGATGATGTGCTTGCCTGGACAACGGCTGAAATCTTTTCGCATGTCTCACAACTCACTCAGGGATAGGGATTGGGTTTATGAGTTCTTACTCTTCTTCTCGTGATGGCCCTGCTTTTTCATCATCCCTTACTAGAAGAGCTGACTTTCACTTCCAAGATTTCTTCTTGTGTATAAGGGCGACAGATACTGGCATGGGTTGGTTCCCTGCTTCGGTTGCAGTGCCTGTTGCAGGGGATGGAGTAACCGCAGTGCCTGTCGTTTTGTTGTCAGATCCAGAGACCTTCTCTTCCCCTTGAGGGTTCTGAATAGAGTTGAACAGGGCTCGGTAGGCATGGGCCAGGCCCCAGCACATGGCAGTGATTTGTGTCTCCCTAGAATTGCCAGGGTGACAGCATACTTTTTCCAAATATTCTACTCATTTTTCAGGACTCTGCACTCGTTCAGGGGTGAAGTTCTAAAACGCTGGGAGTGCCCACTGTCCTAGGCATTTGCCTATTCTATCCCACACACCCCGCCACTCATAACTATCTAGCCTTGTGGCAGATCTCTGGATGATATTCTTAAATTGCTTATTAACCTTAGACAAAACCAAAACAACATTCCCAAGAAATACCAATAGAAGTATCTTAACTACCCAAGGATGTTCAAGATAGATACTGAAAAGTTGCTGTAATGAAGGAGGAAATATCATAGAAGAAGGTAGCACAGGTGCCATTCTGTATTTCCTCCATAAAAAACCTCTCAGAGGAAGAAGTATAATTGCTAACTGTCTCCACGAGGTGGTACCTGAAGTACAGTAATGGCTTCAGTACAAAGCTCAAATACCAGATTAAGCTCAAGGCCAGTGTTTTAATAACAAATCTCCCAGACAAAACATCACTAATCACTGCAGAGCACAGCAACCTGCAAAAAACAACACCAATCTTTAACATGTACAGCAAAAAAAAGAGCGTGGTGCAGATCAGATAAATAGAGAACAGATGAATCAATATCATGACCCGCAACTGTTAACAGATATAAATTCCTTAATATGCTCTGGTTAATCCGTTATTATCTCAAACCCTTCAAGCCCCACGTTGGGTGCCAAAAAGGACTGTCATGGTTTAATCCCAGCCAGCAACTAGCACCACACAGCTGCTCGCTCACTCCCCACCCCAGTGGCATGGGGGAGAGAATTGGAAGACTAAGAGTGAAAAAAAAAAACCAACCAAACCTTGTGGGTCGAGGTAAGAACAGTTTAATAATTGAAATAAAATAAAATAGTAATAATAATAAGAATGATAAAAGAATATACAAAGCAAGTGATGCATGATGCAATTTCTCACCACCCACTGACCGATGTCCAGCCAGTCCCCAAGCAGCAGCTTCCCTGGCCAGCTTTCCCCCAGTTTATATACTGAGCATGATGCCACATGGTATGGGATAGCCCTTTGGCCAGTCTGGCCCAGCTGTCCTGGCTGTGCCCCCTCCCAGCTTCTTGTGCACCTGGCAGAGCGTGGGAAGCTGAAAAGTCCTTGACTTAGTGTAAGCACTGCTTAGCAACAACTAAAACATCAGTATGTTATTAACACTATTCTCATCCTAAATTGAAAACACAGCGCTATACCAGCTACTAGGAAGAAAATTAACTCTATCTCAGGCAAAACCAGGACAGACACCTACCTGCATGGCACAGTGCCACCCAACCCCTGTCTGGACTGCAGAGAGGGTGGTGGGAAATCAGAAAAAAAGGCCCAGTCTGGATCTAACTTTTTTAGTTCACGTGGAAGTTATACACACCATTACCAACTGGTTAAACAAAACCGCTAAGAAAGAAGCAATGTGAGGTTTTTTTGGGTGTGTTGTTAAGATGCAGCCTAATGGCTTTAAACTTCACCCACTTCCCGGGCAGGCTTTGGTTTCGGCTTCCTTGGCCTCAGCTGAGTGCAGGCACCTTCCTGCTGAGGGAGGCTGCGGGGGCAGGCTGCGAGCGTGGCGGCCGCTGTGCACTTGTGTGTCCCCATGTCCCCCCCCCAGCTCCACATGGAGCCCCTGCAGCCACGGAGGTGAAAGTCTGGTGTGGGGTGGTGTTGTGCTGGCCTTGGGGTAATGTAGCTGTAAATGGCTGCAGGAGGGGAGCTCTTGTTACCTTGCTTCAGCCATTCCTGCCTGAGAAGAGGAGGTGGGAGAGGAGGCAGCACATCTGTGTGATGCAGGGAATGATCCGAGAGTGCAGGTCCACAAAGCAGCTTTCGTGCCTGATTAGGCTGCTCTTGCTCTGATGGCTGATGGGCAGCGAGACCAGGTGAAGAACGGGTCCTATTTCTGTCCCTGGGCCAGAATGGCCTTCTAACCTGGTTTGTTTTTTGGAGTGTATTGAGAGGAGGTCTTTAATTTTTTTGCCTGGCTGCCTAAACTGTGCAAGTCACTTTTCAGACCATTTTTCACTTTTTTCCATCTTTAAAATGTTACCTTCACTTATGCTTTTCTTTGTGATGGAAGCAGCTCTTGTAAGCAAAAGGTGTTGGAGTAGCAAGTGTCTATCCATAGACAGCATGAAGTATCATTGGAGCCTGATATAACTGCATGTTTTTGGGGGTGCCCCACAAAGTCTTACAGGTCTTCTACAGTAATAAATAGCTGTTTTTGCCCTAAGTATTTTGTATTATGGCTTCCCAAAGCTATTCCCAGTGCGTAATTCCTTAGTGAATGCTTTTTATCTTTTGTATCACTGCAAAAATACGGTCATGTGAAAATTGTGTTTCCTGATGTAGGTGGGAGAGGTTTTCCTTGGAAATGGAGGAGTGTGGAGAATGAGGGTGGCTGCAGGGGTGAGACATACATGATACTGGAGTTTGTGGGAAAGCCGTTCCTTTACCATTACATAGCTCAATGTAGAGACACTTCTATTTCACAGTTTACTTACCCGTTCTTCATAGAACTCGGTTGATAAGCCTTGTTCACATGCAGTGCCCAGCAACTGCTACACTAAACTTTTCATTTGCTTGCATGTTTGTGGAATTTTCCATCTACACTTGCTCCTTAAAAAGCCTCTTCTTTGAGGAGCTTGTTTGGCTAATAAAAAAAACCCCGAAGTGCTATGGCTGTTAGCGGCTTTTCTGGAGAAAAGGAACATATGTGCTCTGATTAGGGGTTAAATGCAAATTCTCCTTGGGTGAATTGAGGTCTGATTTCAAATGAAACCTAAAAAATAAAGCTTGCAACATGTAGTTTAATAATTTATGGAGTTAGTCTTGACTTTTGGTCAAATGTCTTTGTTACTTAAATAGCTTTGCTGCCAACTAAATGTATCAGTGCTGCAGAGGAGACCTAGATGAGGTTTTTGGGGTGGTTTTGATGCCAAAATGCCAACCCTAGATGACATTTTGGAGAATGTTGGAGAATTTGACAGGTTCCAGAAGCAAACCTTCTTTGTCCTGTGTTTGCTTTCTGCTGCCTTCACCCCGGTGTACGTGGGTGTCGTCTTCTTCGGGTTCATCCCCGAGCATCGCTGCTTCAGTCCCGGGGTGGCTGAGCTGAGCCAGCGGTGTGGCTGGAGCCTGGAGGAGCAGCTGAATCACACGGTTCCCGAGTGGGGCAGCCATGGGGCTGGTTTTGTCAGCCGCTGCAGGAGGTACGAGGTGGACTGGAATGCGACGGGCATCAGCTGCACTGACCCCCTCGGCAGCCTCGTGGGCAACCGCAGTGCCGTCCCCCTCGGTCCCTGCCAGGACGGCTGGGTCTACGACTTCCCGGGGACCTCTCTTGTGACTGAGGTAAAAACAAGTACCCCCCGTCCCTTGGCACCTCAGTTACAGACAAGCTGAGGGACGTGGGAGAGGGTTGGGGTAGCCTAGGCTGTGTTGAAATGACACCCGTTTACCTGGACGAGGGGATCTTCTTGCTGTGAACTTGCGCAGGGCGCTTCGCAAGTTGTCTTCCCTCTGTCCTTGCTGTGAAGTGTTGCCCTGGCTGCTCAGGAGGCTTATATCTCCAGCTGGGGAGCAAAGCATATTTCAGCAAATAAATCCCTAGGTAGATAAAGTCCAGTTCTGAATGAAACTCCCGTGGCGTGAGAGGTCGGATTGGTGGAGGTGTGTAAACAGTGCCTGTGAGGGATCAGCGGGTCACAGCACTACAAACAAAACCAACCGATCCCCAAGTGGGCGCGCTGCACAGACCTCTCAGTCTTCTGGGGATCCGTGCCCAGATGTGAAGGTCTTGATTTCTTTTCTTTTTTTAGATGACGAAAGTCTTCTAAAGTTTGTTTCAAATATGATTGAATGACTATGGGTGGGGGAAAGGTAATCACCTCCTACAGTTAAACAGCTTAATTCAGGAATAAATTGCAGAAAATCCCACGGCTGTTTTCTGTTCTCAGAAGATGTGTGAATAAACTGAAAATGGTATTTAAGCTACTTAGGGTACTTTAGGGTTTTAGGTGCTTTACCTTTAAAAACAAATCAGTATATGGGATGACAAACTTGATTTTGTCATAGAAAGTTCCATCAAATTTTTGGAGATGGTGGAAGTCAGGATTCTTTCCCCCACATATCTAACACAAACAGAGGAGCAGGTAAATTCTGTGTTCTAGCAACTTCAGCATTTATAGTTTTGTAAGAGGCTGGAGCTAGATTTTAGGTGGTGTACTGTAGGTGTACTTCTTTCAGCAAAGTATGGACTGTGTGATATTCAAGTGAGGAAGTGAGACACCTCAAACGGAGGGTCTACAGAGCAGCAGCGCAGCAGGCACATCTTGCTGCAAAAGGCTCGAGCAGATGCTGTGGTCCAGATGCCCCCACTGTGACCTCTTGAGATTGCGGGAAGCTGAAAACTTGCAGTCTGTGTGGGTTCGTGCAGTCATGCTCTCGCATCAGTCTTCCCTTTTCTTCTGAAGGGGGTGCCAGGCCAGGCCCGTGGGCCGCTTCCTTCACAGGATAACCAGGAACATCACATGCCTCTGCATGCATTTTGGCAATGTGTTTTGCTTCTGGATGTGACTGTTTCCATGAAGGCTCTTGGGCTCTGTTTGTTGTCCCTTGCTCTGGCAGCTAAGCAAGGGAAAGAACAGCACAGAGTAAAGCATGTTACTTTGCTCGAAGGAAAAATTTAGACATGGAAGAATAGCCTCATAGGAAGCCCCACAGAGCATCAGGAAGAGTATCTGTCTGGTTTTATGTTGATTAAAGATGCATAGCTTTAAATAAACCCAGCTACCAATAGGATGGGAAGGGATTCTCGGTCATGTTAGGACAGCTTTTTGAAATAACTTATTCTCCGGCAGCTTTTATGTATATCTACTTAAGTAAGATAAGAGAACTAAGGCCAGATGGCAAATATGTGTGTGTACCCATGTGGCGTAAAGCTTGGCCCTGGATTATGTTCTTTCCAGTAACGAGACAGGGGACATGAATGGGAAATACTAGGAAACCGATCAAGGGCCTGATCCTGTTTTAATGTTGGACGCTTAATTAAGTCACTAGGGTTTCTGGGTACTGATAAATTGGTCATTGACCCAGAAACAAATTTAAATCTTTATCTGAAGTGAAGGAAACTTGTGGATGTGAGCCAGCTCCTTGTTTCACTCTCTTGCTTCTAACTGTGGTTGCTCCTTTAGTTTAACCTGGTGTGTGAGGACTCCTGGAAGCTGGACCTCTTTCAGTCTGCTGTGAATGCTGGTTTTTTTATTGGCTCCATAAACATTGGCTACATAGCAGACAGGTAGGTGTGGGCTGACAGTAAAACTCTCTGACCTCCCTTATCAGTGTTCAGCAACTCAGCTTAGTAAAGGTAGAGAAAGGTTGTGCAACTGCTATCATCTCTGCTCTTCTCAAAATAAGGTCAACCACCTGGATGCTCTGTCGCGGTATGAGAAGCGAGTACTCTGTCTCTTAGGTCGTACCTGGTGGATTTGCACAAATCTCCCACTCGGTGAGTCCTGCAGAGCCTGCAAGGACTATTTTAGGACCATATACACCAAACTCCCTACCAGAGCCCTGTTAACCGAAGCTAGGAAACGCTGGTTCAGAGCCCCCACTTGATCTGTCACGTGCTGTGTGGCTGCAGCTTGGAAACATCTTGCATCCTTTGGAGAAACTTCGAAATAGTAGACGCAGAGATTGCCAGATAGGTACAACAGCAGTTACTGTGAAAAATCAGAAATCCCTGTGTCCTGGCATCTTTAGCTCCCTGTTCAGAGCCAGCAGAGCCAGCTGCCCTAGCCCAGGTGGCTGGGGTTAAAAAGAAAAAAATGCCAGCATTAGAAGGCCCTTCTTCCCCGTTGTTCCCCTCCTGCCTAGGACTACAGCAGGCTCTGAGTTGCTCCAGCTGTGAAATGCAGCCCACTCACAACAAGATCCATACATATCAGATTTTTGGAGATTAAGATTGTGATATATAAATCTGTTATAAATCTGATGCATGCAGACATATCAGAATCATAATATTAACCCATACTTATTTTTCGCTGCCATTATAAAAAAACAGATTACTAAGCTGCCTGTTCTGAAATTCAGGGATAACAGTCACAGTCCAAATATATGTAAATACAGGACTATTGTTCTTTAACTTGGGAATTTTTTTCTTTTTCCTGAAAGCCTTTGTGGAATTGCAGAGCAATTGGCACAATAATTTTTCAGGGAATAGAAAAGCAGATAAGTGAGTAATGGGCTAAGAATAAAAGTCAGTATGTATCTATCCCTTATATAGCAAAGTTGGATTTTTTTCTTTTTTTCAAAGATGCACAAAGCTCTTACTAGTTTAAAGTGCCTGTGTTTTCATGACTAGTGTTTTGCTTTACACGTATTATCTTCCAATCCAGGTTTGGCCGTAAATTTTGCCTCTTAAATACAATTCTTGCAAACGTTGTCTGTGGAATCCTTCTGGTCTTCGTGCCCACCTACCTGTGGATAGTCATTCTCCGGTTCTTGCAAGGGCTGGTCAGCAAGGGCTGCTGGACTGCAGGCTACATCCTGGGTGAGTTCAGACCTTTTACCAGGAGCAAGACTGGCTGCAAAAGATGAAGAAAAAAAACAATCCAAAAAACCCCCCAAAAAGCCATTTAAAAAATGCCTCCCATGGTGTTTTATCAAGAAGTTTTCTCCCTCTTTGACTTCTCAGGATTTTTTCCAGCACTGTCATTAGGGAGATGTTGCATCAGTAGCCTTCAAAGCTCAAGCAAGCAGTAGTATACTAGGGCTGTTACCTCAGGATAGGCTTTCCCCTATGGTGCAGACCCCCTTGGCAGATCTGGGCCTCTGGGCTCCTCTCCCTCCCCTCAGGCGCTGGCTGGGGAAGGTGACGGCCCCGGGGCAGACTGCAGCTGCTCCAGCCCCGTCGCAGAGGGGTGATGACAGAGGAGGCCATTAAAGAAGCAGGTACAGGGTGGGGAAAATTGGAGGCATTTTTATGACACAAAGAGCATTAAAGGGCAAACAGAGGCTTTACAGCCTAAAAATAACTGAAGAGCAGCACACACTTGCTGAGAACAAGTCAAGCTGTTTGGGTATCAGTGCACTTGTCTGAGTGGAGACCATCCCAGGGGATTGCAAAGCAATGCAAGGAGCCGGGCTGCGCTGATGCCTTTCCCAGTGCCTTGGCCTGATCGTGTCTGGTGGTGAAGCACAGCTGCGTGGCAGCAGCGTTGGGGCTGGCTCAGGACCACTTTCTGGTGCATGGAGGAGCTGCCTGGGACTTCTCTGACTTCTCTGGTGTGGAGTTCAGGCTCTTGTCAAGAATACCCAAGACCAAGCAATCCCCAAAGCAGCAAATTAAGTATTTTAAATGTTGCCCAATAGAGCCTTATCTGGATTAGGATATCAGGTGGCTCTGCCAAATAGCTCTGAGTGATCCAGTTCACTGTGATAGTGGAAAAAATGTAAACGTCAACACCCTAAACTTCTATTAAGTCTTTTAGCAGGGACATCTTGCTAATGCAGTTATGCAGATGTCTGATATAAATAAAATAAAAACATCTCGCCCACAGTCCAGATCATCTTCTGCCAAGACATGATTGTTCCTTCCTGTGCATATTCTAGATGCTTCCTTGGCCTCTTAAATCTTTTCCTGGCACAAATGAAATCTTCATCACCTCTCCTGGGGAACTTTATGCCATTTGAGAGCATAAAATCCCTATCAGGATAATGACTTGCCCTATCCTGATATTTTCCCTCAGTTACACCTTGTTACTTCTGGATTCTCCTTGAAACTCTCTTATGAGAGAGAAGTCACCCAGAATCAGCCCCAAAGCCCCTTTAAACTTGTAACCTCTCCCAAAGGGTGGCCAATGCTGAATGCCCAGGGAAGGGTACAAGGACAGAGCAACCTTGTTGTCATGCTCTCCTGGGACACTTTACTACCCTTCAGCTGCTTTTGGCTCAGTCCTACTGAGCCTGAGGACATGTCTTTGTGTCCGTGCATCGTTTGGCCAAGCAGTATTAGATAATCTGTGGCTCCAAAACGCAGCACTTCCTTTGCTTGCTAAGTAACTGCTTTCTGTTCTTTTTCTAATCGGTTTGCTTTCTTGAAATCACACAACCGGATGCAAGATCTTGAGTGTGCTTGTGCCTGCCTGCTGGAATAGTTACTTTTAGCTCTGTATCAACAAGACTTAACCTGTGGGTCTATCCTGTGATGTGCAGTTGCAAAGTGTAGATGAGTCGTGAAGGCATCCTGACCGGGGAGCTGTATGCCATCCTGTGGTACAAGAATTTCTTATATACTTGGCATGAGATGCAGGCTGAAAGGCTGCACTTACTTAGAAAACAAAATATGATGTTTTGTTATTGGGTTGGGGACATTATGTAGGTTGGTGTTTGATTTTACAACAAAATCCATCTGTTCACTTTGAGGAATGTTTGATTTACTCACAGATTTCCATGAGAGAGGACAGTACTGGATGCCTTTGGCCAGTGCTTTCTGCTCTGCTGAGAGTTTGGGTGACAGAAAAGCAAACCTTCCTCTGTGAGCACCAGGGGATTTTTGTCTGGAGGCTTTATGCCAGGAAGCCCAGAATTACCAAGAGGGTTTCTTGGGGGCGTTAACGCAGCATTGGTCTTCCAGTGTCCCCACAGAGCAAGTTACTGCTGCACTGAGTAGTCATGGCTGAGCTGTCGTTCACCTGTCTCTGTGCATGTTTGCAGTGACGGAAGTCGTCGGTCCGAAGTATCGGAGGACGGTGGGCATCCTCTACCAGACAGCCTTCTCCATTGGGCTCCTGGTCTTTGATGCCGTCGCTTATGCCATCCCTCACTGGCGGTGGCTGCAGCTCACCGTCACCCTGCCAAGCTGCTTCTTCCTGCTCTACTACTGGTAAACGGGCTTTCGTTGTACCTCTGCCCACAACCCAAAAACCAGCTTCTTCTGCCTCCCAGGGCTTGATACCGAGGGAGATTTGGCACTGCTTTTTGGTTGTGTGTGCTTAGTGCAAAGAGGAGGTACACAGCAAAAAGGAGAGGGAAATAGGACCCCTCAGCAACTGAGACTTCATTGCATCTTAGCCTGTGCACCACACCTGACTTCTATTTAAAGGAAAGGCCACTTTGGAAAACGCTGGGGGAGAGTGGTTTAATATCATATATTATCTTCATTGAGGATTTCATAAAGGAAAAGTAATGCCTTGACATAATTTAGTGGACCCTACACTGAAAAGATGGTTATTGAGAGATTGTTGAATGCTAACAGAGCTGTAACAGGTTGTTTACATGTTCTTTTAAGGAAAAAAGTTGCAGCTTTTTGTGGTCCAACCAAAAGAAAGCATGCAGGTTCACCTGTATTTTGGATTCTCTCCTCTCTTTTTGATTGATATTTTTCAGTTTCAGTACTTTGATTTAAGAAATTGTCTGGATGGGTCGAGAGGTTAGGAATAGTAGAAAGAGATTTGTGGTCTTCCTTTATGCATATTTGTGAATTGGTAAGCCAGTTCTAGATTGTTTACTTCTTCTTAACCTGTGATGGCAGAACTGGAAAATGACCGCCTAAGAGGAGCCAGTTTGTGGTGAACAGGCTGAATAAAATGATGGTGCCACTCCCCCTCAAAGCCCTTCCCTGATTTATGTTTAGTAAACTCTTCTCTGACTAAAGTCACTACCACAACTGCTCCTCTTCCCATTTTAGCAGCAGGATGTACTACTTTTCCTGATGGGGACACACACACACAAAAAAACAAAAAAAAAAAAAACACCCAAAGAAAAAAAACACCTGCCTCTATTCAACCAAAGCTCTCTCTCCATAGTCTCCATACATGGGAGCACTATGTGAGCTTTGTTTTGGTATATAATAGCATCTGCTTGCATCGTAGGTGCCTCCCAGAGTCTCCCAGGTGGCTGATCTCTCAAGGAAAAAATGACAAAGCTATGAAAATTGTCAGTGATATGGCTAAAAAAAATCGGAAAAAGATGCCTTCCCATTTTGAGGTGAGCTGAGGGTTTGCTTATGCATATAAACAAGCATCATGCTAGTGCCTTCCAACAGTTCCTCCCAGTAGAAACTTACTGTACTTGGTACTTTGTACTGGCTCTTCCACAGGATATTAAATTTGAAGAGGAAGATGGCAGAAAGCAGAGTCCTTCACTCATTGACCTTGTCAGGACACCACAGATGAGAAAAAACACATTAATTTTGATGTACAACTGGTAAGAAGATAATGTTGGAGAGCTGTTTTTGAAGCTCTGGTTACGAAGGCTCCAGCAGGACACAGACCTCAGTCCTCTGACTGACTAATGAAGCCAGGGTGCTCTTCTCTGCCTAGGTTCACAAGCTCTGTCCTCTACCAGGGGCTCATCATGCACATGGGAGTAGCCGCTGGGAATGTGTATCTGGATTTCCTCTATTCTGCGCTTGTCGAGTTCCCAGCCGCCTTCATCATCATTGTCACCATTGACCGCGTTGGGCGGCGCTACCCCTGGGCTGCAGCAAACCTGGTGGCTGGGGCTGCCTGCCTTGTCACAGCCCTGATCCCAGAGGGTGAGTCACCCGCACGAGGCCACGCGGTGGCTTCCCACCCTGGCGTCGCTCCCCGGGAACAGCACTCACCTCTCCCTTTTCCCCGAGGTCCAGACCCAAAGGTCCGCAAACCCACCCCCGCCATCGGGTGCTTCCTCCATGACTTTTAGTAGCGCTCCTCATGCTGCAGAAGTGAAATGAGGTTGATTTGTAGCACTGCTAATAATAAATCTCAAAGCACCTGGGTCCCCCGTACCGCTTTGGGAGGGTCCCCATGCCACAGCTCATGCGGTGCTGGCTGTTCGCATTCCCTCATTCACACAGGTGAAACAAGACCCCTTAAAAACATCAAGTGATATGGGATCAGAGGTCCTCCATAGAATAACACTGGTATATTAACTGATTCTGGCTAAATCACTGGGATACTTTTAAATGTGTTGAATGCATTTTCTCTGCAGATATACATTGGCTAAAAGTGATTGCTGCTTGCATTGGGAGAATGGGAATCACAATAGCTTTTGAAATGGTTTGCTTTGTAAACACTGAACTGTATCCAACATACATCAGGTAGGTGCATCCTCTTCCCCATTGGCATTTGGCCGGGAAACAAATAGTTGAGGCCAATGCGTATGTTTTATGCTAAACTAAGTTGTCCTCAAATGCTTCAGAACTACACAGGTACTGCTGAACATAAAGTAGGTGGAGCATAAGTAAAATGCTTTAAAAAGTAGATTCTTAAAGACAACAAATGTACTTTAAGGCAGATGAAAACTCATGTGACTGAAATAAAGCGAAAAGTGGAGACAGCCAGGGTGGATGAGGGTTCTGAAGTCCCACGCGGTGCTTGGATTTGTGTCTTGTTTGAATCAAAATAACATTTAAATGGATCTGTCTGGAGTGGAGTCTGCTATGGACAATGTGTGTTAACTCAAGCCCTTCACCTGAGGACTGGATTTTTTCCCCTATTTGTAAGTGGGCTGCATGGTGAATAGCTCAGAAGCAGATATGTGCACTGCAGAAATCTAAAGCTTGAGAGTTAATTCTTCTTCAAAATTTCCTCTTTCTACCCAGTGACTGTAGGCCATTGCCTGCAGAGAAGATGTCTGCACTGACCAGATGAATCTTACTTGTCCTTTCTTCATTGGAGAGACACTAATTATATGAAGCTACATAACACATGAAATCATGAGACTCTATTAATCTTATTTCTCTATCCATAATGAATACAGCAGAGTTTTAAATTTTATTAATGGTGTATAGCAAACAGAAGGATTGTTTGCCACCCTTGCACTACGTCACCTAAGATGTACTGAAGCTAATGGTTTTACATTTTTACTGCATCTGGAGACTCCTGTCAGACACTTTGGGCCTGATTCTCTTCTATCTTTAACCTTGGGAATTTGCTTACACCTGTGAAAATACAGATATACTTTCTGGTTCCTATTTGCTAAGCTTTTTATTCTTGCAGTACTTAGGTCTGAATAACTTCCCGATGTGCCCACCACTGGAAAACCAGGGCTTTGCAAACTGTTTTGGCATTTTGTGGTCTGCTGAGCTGCATGCCCTGTGCAAGGGTCAGAACTGTGATCCCTGCCCTTCCGTCCACAGTACTGTGATGCTAACGTGATCCCTTTGCTGTTGAACCAGGAACCTCGGGGTGATGGTCTGCTCCTCCTTGTGTGATGTTGGTGGAGTCATCGTCCCATTCATTGTCTACAGACTGGTGGAAGTCTGGCAGGATCTGCCACTGATAGTCTTCAGTAAGTGCCATCTTACCTCCGTGCCGGCAGCTCCTGGGGTGCAGCAGTGGGGCCCAAGTTTCAGAGGGAGGGAAAAGCAGCTAAGGCAGTTGCCCCAAATTCAGCAGAAGCCCCTTCCCATCTACAAAAGCAGTAACCTTCAGTTTATAACAATCTGGAGCTTGTTTATGCATTCATGTCTCCTTTGCCCTTATTATTGTTCCTTGCATTTTAAAGGAAGCTAGAGGTGAATACAGGTTCGACAGATGGCAAAGAGCTGAAAAATGTTCTAATGTTTGGATGAGATTAATATTTTGATGAATTCAAATCTGATCAGTTACTGCTCTTCTGTGAGGTATATTGTCTCAGTCCAAGAGCCAAAACTTAGAACTTCACATAATTGCCTATTTAACAAGCCTGGCTGTTATACTTCAGCTTTTCTGACAGTCTGTTAACTGGCTGTTCTCCAGCTATTTGGAAAGAGGTTGGTAAATAAATGCAAGATGAGTGTTTGCAGACTAGTGACCTGAACTCTCAGGTCAGGGTCTGTAAAACCTTTCTGAATCTTTAGATCAGCACACTGTTTATACAAAAAATGTCTTGAATGGAAATATGCAGTTTTTAACAGACAGCACGTTTAGGAGGGTGCTTGGTAGATTTAAAATACAGACACCAAACATGTACAAAGTGCGTAAAAGAAATTATCAGTGGAGAACTTAATCACGTTGTGCAGGAGATGATAATATATTGTGTATATATTTTTTAAATCATGTTACGTAAATAGCAGAAAAATGGAATCCATTTCCTGGCATACACTCAGACCAGAAAGGGTTTTTTCCTCTTTACAGTTGTCTGTCCAGCCCGAGATGCCATAGTTCAGGGCATAAGTTGCAACTGAACTTGGCTCATTGCTGTCTCCACGTGGCTGCCACATCCTCCAGAGGTGGCATGCAGGTTCTGCATATAGAGCCTTGACATGCCCATCTTGTATGAAGAACAAAATAAAATGCCATTTATGAGTGCTTTGTGCCAGGCAGTAGAAAGTGGTGTATATGCTGGAAATTGGTATATGCTAACATGCTCTTTGTGCATCTGTTCGATTTGAAGCTGTTCTTGGTTTGATTGCGGGTGGATTGGTGTTGCTTCTACCTGAAACTAAAGGAAGAGTTTTGCCTGAGACCGTTGAAGATGTTGAAAACTTTCATAGGTGAGTCTGGATGATGAACTCTTAGCAGCTTTCGCTTGAAATTGTGCAAAATCCCTGCCCAGAGCTCCTTGGGGAAGCCCAGGGATTACTTGCCTGCCTCCTATGTTTCCAAGAAGTTGCTAGTTAATGCCCAGACTCTAGCTGGAGAGACTTTCTTTTTCCCACTTGTCTACCTAGGCATCTGAAAACAAGCAGCATAGGTCTACTGGCCTGTGAATAGCTGCACTAGTCTCTCAAACCTGCTGCAACACTATTATAAATGTTATTTGTGCTTAAAAAACCTAACTGTTCTTGTGGAACAGAAAAAGGGCATTCTTGATAGCAGCTACTCATGTGGTGAGTGAAGCACTAGTATCTACTGAGGAGCCAGAGCAAATCTAGAGTATTTTAGGATTAGCTGCTCATTTTCTCTGGGGAAGAGGCAGGGCAAATGAAAAACTTGAAGTTAGGTGCTCACTGAGCACCTTCATTCCTGGTTTACTGCTCATGTCTTGTTATTCTTGCAGGCAAAGTGCTCCAAAGGCCAAAAAGATCTATCTCCATGTCCAAACATCTGAAGTAGCACATGACTGAAGAAGGCATAAGTCTTTCTGGGTAGCCTGCTTTAAGGCACTAGCATGGAAAGGCAAACTGGAATAAATACTCTCTCCTGTCTTGCCTCTTTTTTGTCTGCCTATCCTTCATTTACAAAGTTTGAGGGTTTCTGATAGGATTGTCCCTGTTACTGCATACCTGCTTCCCTCTCTGTACACTATAATATAAATATGTTTCAGAGCTGGGAACTTTTCGTACCAGCTGCGTGGACCTCAGCATGGGGGCAGATCTTAACTTGGGGATGGTGGGGTCCATCCCAACAAAACTTTAGAAACCTCCATGAAGTCTGTTGTTTTGTCTTATGAAGGGTCAGCATAATATAACAGAGGTTCATTTCTGTTATGGAGCTGAGATGACTACAAACCTCATATAGTCTTAGTACAACTTGCAACAGATTTGCACAGATTTTTTTTTTGCTAGTCCTTAAGTGTTATGGTGTTCGTGTGAATTCATGTGCCTGTACAGTACCCCTTATCGGGGATTTTATTAGCTCTCCTCAAACTCACAAAGATGGGCATGTGGCAACTCCAGAGCATGAAAAGGGGTCCATGGGATAAGAAAGACTCATAGTCTTTCATAAAGTAATAGCCTTGCTCAGTTTTTAATGTGTAACCACTAAATTTTCTTGTCTTAATATCATCTTCATATTGGTTAATCTATACCTTTTTTTGTATGAAACTGTTTTCCTAAGCCTCCATAGCATTATAAATCTGTGCATGCACAGACATGCAGAATTGTATTAAAAATATTATGTTGAGACTCCAGTCAGGGTGGGAAAACCATTACAGCTGCCAGGGGACTGAAAGCCCACTAGAGTCCTGCTCCGCTGGAGGCTTAGGATGGGGCTGGGGCCAGGACAGAGCTGTATCTCTATGTGTTTGGAGGGGGCAGCCCTGCAGAGGCATCCCTTTGGAGTGAGCTGGGCTCAGGCTTAGGGACCTGCAGGACTCTGAGCTGGGATTTGGCCAGGGGTCCTGTGCCTCAGGGAGCATTGGGGCAACACTGGGTCTGCCAAGCACTATCCAGCAGCTTTCACAATTTTCCTAGTCCCTCCCATTTAACAACTGCAACAGTCTTGTGGTTGCAGAGGAAAACAGGCACAACGGTACTGTGGCTCCTCTTCACTGTTTCTGTCTTGTTGGTCCCTAGCACTGCTGGGGAACGCTGGTTTTCAATAAGGATGGTGTATGCAGGGCACAAGATACTGCTGCCATTTCATGATCATCTGCAGGGAGAGAGCTTCCAGCTGAGAAAAGTGTTGCTGGACTCTCGCAGGCAGTGTGTTGATCCCCCAGGATTGCTTCCCGGCTGGCAGTACGGTGATCTTGCCCTTGCTTTCGACTGGCCTGAGCCCCAGTTAATGTTCAGAGTTGCTGCGAGGGCCTCAAAGTCAGGGAAGCATGCTGTCCAGCAAATCAACGCCATGACGAGATTGCTCTGAGAAGGTAAGGAC
Source organism: Platalea leucorodia (assembly GCF_965183815.1). Lineage (NCBI taxonomy): Eukaryota > Metazoa > Chordata > Aves > Pelecaniformes > Threskiornithidae > Platalea > Platalea leucorodia. The sequence continues at coordinate 53,310,813 of NC_138825.1, read as the reverse complement.
AGATCTGGTGTGGAGTGACTTTGGCCCAGGCAGTTGCAAAACTAATATTTGCTTCAGGGTCAGAAAAGAACAATCTGATCCTAAGACAGGCAAGAGGGCCAGTGGGGATGTAACTATGTGTCCTGTGGAGCTGGTGTCCTGCTGTGATTGCAGAGATATCTCTGCTCTGCAACAAAAGAAATCTGGCGGAACAGCTGTCTTTATTATAGTTCATTGATTCAAAACCTGTTGAAAACTCCGTGCAGAAAGAAAATGGGGGAGGAGGCAAGAAGTCAAGCAAAGCAAATACTGGGATGAATAAATGAGTAACTACAAAAGCTGGCTCTCAAGACTCTTACCTGTCACACTGGCATTTTTTTTTTCCATAAGCACTGCTGATGCCACAGAAGGAGCTGCAGAGGTGGCAGGCTCTGGCGTGCCTTCGCTTTGCAGTCACCTACAAGTTATATTGGCATTTGCTTCTGGTGGCACCTTAATGAGCACAGGAGCAAATGTGCTTCATTGATTTCCTTGCTGGCAACCTCGTCAATTCATGTACTACTTCCCAGAGTTGGGAAGTCAATGGAACATGTAAAATCTGGTCCAGCCGCACATGGTTGCTCTCAAAGTGCAGAAAGCTTTTATGCACTGGGCGCGTGGTAGGAGTGGATCTCCTCCAAGGTATGAGACAGGCTGTCTAACATCCTGCCTTAGATAAAAAAAACAGTTTGCTAGCTTCCCTTCCCATTAATAGCAGCTGAAGCTTGTCTGCTCCTGGGGCTGCTGGAGCGTAACCAGCTCAGTGGCAGGGCAGTCCCTGGAGCTTGGGAAGGAGCACTTCAGGGCCCAACCACTGGCTGGCTCAGGCAACCCAGGGAGCACCTGGACGTGGCTGTGTCCAGGTTAATGAAAGTGAGACTGGCCTTATAAGAAGACCCTGTCCCCTGCCCAACTACTTAAAACCACAGTATAAGGACTGTCCCAAAGAGAACATAAAAACTCCATGTTTCAGGGTACCCACCAACCTTCAGCAACTGGGTTTTGGAAATAATTGCTCTTTACTTTTACAAAGTTTCTGGTGTTCTCCCTGGCATCACCTGATGGACAGCCTGGCTGCAGATGTGGTCCAGGGCAGCACTTTCTAAACACTGTTCTTGTCCTCTGCTGTTGCCGTCAGCACTGACATCCAAACACCGACATGCCAGCATAGCTGCTATGTGGAGATTCCAGTGTTAATTTTATCCCATCAAACGTGGCCACAGGCTCTGCGGTGTATCAGAGACTCATTAAGGCTTATTGTCTGCAAAGTGTAATCTTAACATGGTTGTTTTGTCAAGATGTTCTTTTGTGTTCTTTTGTTCATGAATTGGCAGAAAATCACATCCTACAGGCCTGTACAAAGCTCATGTGGTTTCCAGCTCCCCTGTTTATTGTGTGATCAAAACAATGCATGTGCTGGATCTTATTTGCAACTTGTTCCAATCCCATCCCTACTGTATGGCACTGTGTCACCCTACATTCTGTAAATGTTTTAAAATATGAAGAAATTAGGCTTTTTCCTAGAACTGGGACTGGTCAGGAGACAAACCCAAATTCAGAGAATATACACAAGTTGATGAATATGATGTGAATCACATTTTAAGTGCTTCCCAAGGGCTGTGGAGAGGAACCTTCAACCTTCAAAAGCACTAGAGCAGTGATTTTCCAGCATGTTGTTGAAGGAAATCTACTTAGAAAGCCATATCCTTTTTTTGGCTCATCTTTCCCCTCAGTTCAGTCCTGATCCCTTACAGCTGTTTTGGAGTTTGGCCATGCAAAAAACCAAACTCATGGCATTAGGAAAATAAATATGCGTAAACACAAACATGAATATGCTTTAATATGCACAGTGTCTTGTTATTGTTCATGCCACCCTCAGCAGGTGTCTGTGATGGGGCTTTCTCCCCCCGCCCCATCACTGATCCCTATTGATGTTGTAGTTACACACAGCCCCCCATGTCATGAGGCTTCACTGCCTCCAGCTCCTCTTCACCTTCCTTTTTGTTTTCCAGCTTGCCTAATATCCAGTCAAACGGGTTAAAAAAAAAAAAAAAAAGGCTTAAAAGCCAGTCTGGGCTTAGAAGTACTTATTTTTTGTACTTATTTCTCTGGAAGAAGAGGAGTAAACTGGGAGGGAAGAGTGGCTTCTGGATGCCCTGCGGTCCCGAAGGGGGCTCTGCAGTGGCAGTGCTTGCTGCTGGGCAGCAGGAGCTGTCTCAGGAAGCCAACCTGCTGGGCATCAGGAGCCATAGACCAACCGGCAGTACCAAGATTTTAAGGGGTGTAGGGAAAATTGTGACAGTAAATCAGTTACTGTCTACATGCTTGCTTTCACGCAGAATCAGGTGTAGCTTGGAGGAGGTGAGCTGGGCTCATGAATGCACTCCTGCTCACTACAGAAATGAGTTGTGAGTGAGCAGCCTGAAGAGATTTTTGGTTTTATAACAAGCAGAGGAACCTGTTCCTTCACAAATTTCCCACTCATGCCATACAAGTTACTGCTGCCAGATGCCCTGGGACGCCAGAGGCATGAATGTGTTCAGAAGACAAATAGAAAAATATGTGGAAGGACAGCTTACGAGGGACTGAAGCAGAAATGCAGGCAGATGACCTCTGGCTTGAGATGTCCCCAAGATGCAGACTGCTGGCAGCTGGCATAATGCAACTGGGAAAAGATCACTGCGTTGGTCTGGCTTGTCCCCTGCATGTCGGGTCGAGGGCTGGGCTTGCTATGGCTGCTCTGCTGGTCCTCTTTTGCCTCCCTGCCTCAATAAAGGCAGATCTGGGGCAAAACAGGTCCCGGAGGTGCTGGAGCACATCCAAAGAAGGGCAACGAAGTTGGTGAAGGGTCTAGAGCACAAGTCTAGTGAGGAGCGGCTGAGGGAACTGGGGTTGTTTAGCCTGGAGAAGAGGAGGCTGAGGGGAGACCTTATTGCTCTCTACAACTACCTGAAAGGAGGTTGTAGTGAGGTGGGGGTTGGTCTCTTCTCCCAAGTAACAAGTGATAGGACGAGAGGAAATGGCCTCAAGTTGTGCCAGGGGAGGTTTAGGTTGGATATTAGGAAAAATTTCTTCACTGAAAGGGTTGTCAGGCACTGGAACAAGCTTCCCAGGGAAGTGGTTGAGTCCCCATCCCTGGAGGTATTTAAAAGACATGTAGATGTGATGCTTAGGGACACAGTTTAGTGGTGGACTTGGCAGTGTTAGGTTAATGGTTGGACTTGACGATCTTAGAGGTCTTTTCCAACCTAAGCAATTCTATGATTCTATGATTCTTGCTTGGGGGGCAGCTTTGGAAGTCAGAACATGGAGATAAATAATTTTTTCTTTGCTTCTTTCTTGCCTGCGTAAGAAAAGGGGAAAGGGCAGGTGATGCTCCTGGTGGCTAACAGCACGATCCACCAAATAATCCACATGCTTACATTCATTGAAAACTAGGTTTAACAGATGTCTTGTCATGAGCAATTTTTCAAATGAGGTTAGATTATTTTGAAGAGCAGCAGAAGAAGGAATAAATTGGAGACTTTCTGTGGCCTCGTTGCAGCTGCGCTGCTGCCTGGAAATCCTATAACAATGGTAGCATTAGTAACTTGAACTCTGGCATTTCCTACTGTAAAAACTGTTATTCTAGGTGGTTTCTAAAGTAACGTTTGGGTGTGTGGTTGCATGTATGGACTTCCTAAGTTTTCCCAGAGGCAACCTCTCCATGCTCTACCCTGTGCTATGCTGCCATCCCTCTCTGGCCAGGCTGGGTCCTTTTCCTCCCACACCCAATTTTTTACCAGGCCAAGTGTCTTTTGGCTCCACATAAGCTTCAGTAAATCCGAGTGGCTCCTTCAGTGCCTGTGGAGCTCTACCCTCACCCTGGGAGCTGCTCCAGCTGGTGCGAGTCGTGCCAGAAGGAGAAAGCTTCCCTGCATTGCTCCCCAGGACATTCTCTGCATTGCTCCCCAAATGTAAAACCACAGCTCAGCCAGCTTTTTCGCTATCAGGTGTGAGCATCTCTGGGAACATCAGCGGTCCCCTCACTGGCACAGCTGCATACAGGAGGTGAGACAGGGGTGGTGAGCACCCCCAGGCACACGCAGGGTGCAGCTGGCAGCAACAGATGCTTAGATGGGCCTGCTAAGTTTTCAGGAGGATGGCGTGACCGAGGGTTGTGTTCCCCAGCTTTACTTTGGACAGGTACGACAGCCAGCACAAATAGCGTTTCCATGCCATCAACCTTCTTGCTTTTCTCCAAGGAGCCATGCCTTCGCCCCTCTGCCTCACCTTCCTTGGGCAGGTAGGATGGCTGAATGAGCTTCTGAAAGCTCCTGCCGCCATGCCAAGGTGCTCTCCTGCTTGAATGCCACCTTCAGCTGCTAGCAGTGTCCGGCTGTGGCAGGGAGGATGCATTTTCCCATGCTGACAGATGACTCTCAAGGCAAAGCAGCTGTACGTGCTGCCTAAGGAGCAACTGAAGCCCAGATCAATGCTTTTCAGATGGCCCGTGAAACCACCCTCCGCGCCTTCTCTTACTTTCTGGCTTCCGCGTAAGGTGTTAGTCGATTCTGGTCAGATCATACAGGAGAGCCCAGAGCCCGATATTGCCCGATATCCGGGGATGAGTTACCCAGCAGCCATCCACTGTATTTATATGTCTACAACAAAACCCAACAGATCCTTGGACATGTACAATGAATTTTTTTTTTTAGCAGATTTTGCAGATGTAAAGAAGAATTGCTCTGCTCTGCGGGAGGATGCTTAATGCCATACCTGTGCAGATTGTCAGCATCTTCAATGGTCTCAGGCAGAGTCTTTCCCTTCATCTCAGGTAGGACCAAAGCCAAGCTGCCATTGATTAAACCAATCACAGCTGCAAACACAGAACAAGGATCAAAAAGGCAATGCAATGGTCATGCCCGAGTTTAACTCCAAGTTACTAATTAATTCTCATTGAGACACAGCTGCCCCGATGACTGAATAAGGACTCTTCAAAGTGATAATAATGCTTGGCTTTTTATCTATGTGATTCTCATTTTTCAGAGTAATTGCTGACATTTCTGAGGTGCATCTGAGGCCTGTAAAGCCATCATGGGCCAAAGACCCAGAGGTGGTGTGGCTCCCTTGCTTTGTGCACACAATGCAAAGGAAACAGGTTTATGCTCTGGTTGTCCAGCTGGCATGGGATTGGGGTGACACTAGCTAGCTGTCATCCCTATTTTTGGCTAGATTAGGACATACACAAAAGGTTGCTACCAGCTCACCTGGCCAATTTCACCTTCTGGTGAGTTTTAGATCCTGCTATGACCATACTCAGGGCAGACTGCCTGCACGCAGGCAGTCTGATTTGAATAAATGCAGTAGCAGACAGTGAAGGCAGACCTTTTTTTAGGATATCAGCCTTAACATTAGGGCTGACATGCTGCTTTGCTATCCTAAATTGCCATGGGATCCTTGACAGGCTGGCCCCCTGAGGTGCCAGCAAGAGGTGGAGTGTGCCTTTTGTGTAGGGAGACAAGAGGCCATCCTGCTCGGACCTTGGGTCCTGTAACCATGCTGTAGGTGAGAGGGGCAGAACCCAAAGATGTTCCTCCCTTGGAAGGGCTCAGCAGGAGGAAGTCAAAGCTTGAAAGGGCTGTCCCTAAAACATGGGGTCCCCTTCACCGCAGAAAGGGCTAAGGGGTGACTTTGCTACAACTTCCAAACACCCAGATGAAACAGACTTACCAAGCTGTATCTTACGTGTGTACACAGGTGTATATACAACTCTCTAGTTTTTTTTAAAGGCGGGACATAGATCACCAAACTCACTCATCTAGGCTGTGGCCAACCGATCCCATCTCACAGCTCTCTTACCAAAGACGACCAGGGGCAGTTCGTGACAGAGCTCCACTAGTCAGCACAAAAGCAAGGGCGTTATGATCCCACCGAGGCTGCACATAGACAAGCAGACAAGGACTCCTAGGTTCCTGCAAAGCACACGTGCATGCACACACATGCACGTGCACACCTCACTGGCTCTGCCTGGGGGTCCCTTGTCCAGCTCTGCACCCCAGCACCCTGGCAGGACCCACAAGGGTTTGCCCACCCCTGCTGCTGGGATGAGCAGGTCAGCACCCTGTCCAGGGCATTTGCAGCTGATAGGAGGAGGGATGGGCCATGAGCCTCAGGGAGGAAAGGACAGATAACACCCTGGGGCTTAGAAAGGGGCTTAGAAATGCCTGGCTCCTATCATGATGAACATAATCGAAAGAGAGCACAGGCAGAGCAGTCTCCTGTGGAGAAATACCAAAAGATAAAATGGGTGAGGAGAGAGAGAATTGGACAAGGCAAGACATTAAGACTAGCCCTATATTGGAGGAGAGATGTTAATGAGCATTTGACTTCTTGTTCACTGAACTGCACTGGAAGGGGAGCCTGAAGGGTGTCTGGGATGGTTTCTCACACATGCCCTCAGGAACCTGCTGCCTCAGTGTTGGGCTTGCAAGCAGGGAAGGGGCTTTGGCCAGGGAAGGCAGTGGGTTTCTGCTGCACCACCCAGCAGCTCTCTTCCACCTTTGCAAGGTGTGTGTTATACATGCAAACTCCTTTTCCAGGGCAGTGCATGAGCCACAGGCTCCTCAGCTGCATCCACAGCCTTGAGTCAGCCACTTGCAGTCTCTCCCAGAGAAACACCCAGTGCTTTTACCAGCTAATGGAAGATGGTGCACTTACCTGACAAATATTGGATACAGCTTAGGATTTACCAAGCAACTAATTCTGTAGCACATGGTAATTCCCATCCTGTCCAAGCAAGCTGCAGTCGTTTTAAGCCAATAAAGAGCTGGAAAGACATTGTGCACATTAAGGTTGGAATACAAAACTATGGGGTTTTTTATGCTCTTGACATAAAACAGCATCAAAGATTTAATTTAAGGAAGCAGTAAGTTTGCCGTCATGGAAGGTCAAGAGGACAGCACATGATGGTGCTCCATTTCACTCAATATAAAGAATTTATAATGCAATTTTCTTGTGACTCAAGCAAATAACCAAGACTTGAGACTTTTCTAGGTTGCTGTCACAGAGAGGAGAAATCAATGATACAAAGTAGTTTGGGTTATCGAGCACATTAAACAAAAGCTTATGCAAGACACCATTTTTTGCTTGCAATAAAACTAAACAGAGGGCAGCTGCATTGTTTAGTAGTTGAAATCTGCCTGTCAGCAAAATACTCCATATTTTTGCACAGAGGCTTCTGGTGGCTTTCAGGCTGGGACAAGTTTCTGTTGCCTCCCTGTCTCTCAGTGTGTGCTCTACAATTGCTTTCACACCTGGAGCCATGGATGTCTGCTGCAAATAAATGAATATCCCAGCCCTGAGTGTAGAGTCAGTCCAGAACACCTCAGTCTGCCACGTGGGCTTTTAGATCCCAAACTGACCTTGGATCATGGCTTCAGATGTTTCAGCTATTAGCACACTCAGAGCATTGAGTTTCTCCCTCATTTAGCCAGCTGAGGGACGCGTCAAGCCCCGGGCAGTATTTTACTGACCCATAGCTGCCGGTAAGCCCTGCTGGCAGAGCCTTTACAGAGCTGAGACACCAGCCACTGCTGCATGTGGTTTGCAGCACTGCAGCTGTGGGAGTCTGGGGCTGTCCCTGCCTCCCTGCTGGGGCTCTGCCTGCCCCGCCGCCCCTGCAGAGCTGGTCTGAGTGAAAAGCAACCCTTTTCTGGAGGGTTAGGCTTTGGGCTACGTGATTTGAAGGTGATTCAGCTCAGAGCTTGTGGTGCCAACGCAGTCAAGTGGGGAAGAGTGGCTGGAAAGCTGCCCTGCGGGAAGTGACCTGGGGGTATTGGTCAACAGCCGGGTGCAGATGAGCCAGCAGTGCGCCCAGGTGGCCAAGAAAGCCAATGGCATCCTGGCTTGTATCAGGAATAGTGTGGCCAGCAGGACCAGGGAGGTGATAGTGCCCCTGTACTGGGCACTGGTGAGGCCGCACCTCGAGTACTGTGTTCAGTTTTGGGCCCCTCACTACAAGAAGGACATTGAGGTGCTGGAGCGTGTCCAGAGGAGGGTGATGAAGCTGGTGAAGGGTCTAGAGAACAACTCTTATGAGGACTGGCTGAGGGAGCTGGGGTTGTTTAGCCTGGAGAAGAGGAGGCTGAGGGGAGACCTTATTGCTCTCTACAACTACCTGAAAGGAAGTTGTAGCGAAGTGGGGGTCAGTCTCTTCTCCCCCGTAACAAGCCATAGGATGAGAGTAAATGGCCTCAAGTTGTGCCAGGGGAGGTTTAGATTGGCTATTAGGAAAAACTTCTTCACTGAAAGGGTTGTCAGGCATTGGAACAAGCTTCCCAGGGAAGTGGTTGAGTCTCCATCCCTGGAGGTATTTAAAAGACATGTAGATGTGATGCTTAGGGACATGGTTTAGTGGTGGACTTGGCAGTGATAGGTTAACGGTTGGACTTGATGATCTTAAGGGTCTTTTCCAACCTTAACGATTCTATGATTCTATGAAGTCTGGGTCTCTGCTGGTGAGTGCTGCCACCAAGCCCAGCAGGGCATTAAACCATGGGCTGAGCCGGGTTGGCAGCAGCGTCTCCACTGGCCGTACCTGTCCCCGGTGTGAGGCGCTCACCCGGGCGCTGCTGCTCCCCGTGCTCTGGCCCAGGCAGCAGTTGCGGGGCCGCAGGACTCCTACCCCTGCGTTGCCCCAGCAAAGCTCAGTGATGCCTTGCATAGCCTCTGCACTCCCCAGTCACGTGTTAAAATGAGTTTCCATTGTCTAGACACTTTGGGTTTTTTGCCTACGACATTTTTCTGTAACATTTTGTGGTTTTATCCTTTTCCCTGCATGAACTGGTAGTTGGTTGGCACTCTTATGTCTGTGGTTTCAGTCAGTTGTATTTCATAAAGAAAAAGGAAAGATGTTTCATTTGGTGGCCCTTAAGGGACGCACTGCTTTGAGACTGTGGCCTTGGAGTGAGCACGTAGCTAAACAAAAGCCAAATACCTGTCATCGTGATTGCTCAACATCCTACATTCATGGCAGCAGCACTGTTGATGGCAGAAAGCACTTACTGTTTAAAAGTGTGTGTGTGCCCATACATTTTTCCTTTTTAGAAACAGAAAACATGGGGATTTTTGGATGAAACCCCTGAATTATGCATTCAAATGCAAATTTTAGGCCAGAAAAAAATTGTGGACTTAACATGGCATGCTTCATGATCTAGCACTTGCAGACTTGCCATCTGATTTGATGCCATTTTGGAAATTTAATTCACTCCATTTCTCCAGCCTCTCATTAGCTGGTATAGATGCTGATGGTAGGACATACATTAGCTTTTATGGTATTGGTCTTCATTGGATCACAATACTGACATGGGCCAGGTTAGCAAGGATTGTTTTCCATTTTCCAGGGCGATAAGCGAGAGACAGGGAGAGAATTCATTGATGGAGGAGGTTTGCGTGACTCACTGTCTGGCACTAATGCTGTAACGAGGCAAGCACCACCTGCCATCACGTTTGCCGCAGCTCACAGGTAGCGATGGCCAATGCGATCCAGTGTTAGCATGAAGGTGAAGGCGGCTGGGAACTCGACGAGAGCAGAACAGAGGAAAGCCAGATACGTTTCCAGCGGCTACTCCCATGTGTGTGATGAGCCCCTGGTGGAGGACGGAGCTCATGAACCTGGGCAGATAAGAGGGTGGAAATGAAGCCAAATCCTTTGGGAGAGAGTTTATGCAGAGAACTGAGATTTGCAGCTGGCTGGGAGCAAAACAGGCTTAAATCAATGATGACGATTTAGGGCACCAAATCACACACCTCTATTTGGGCTGCAAAAACCTTCCTTTACCAGCTGTACCCAAAATGAATGTGTGTTTTCTGATCTGAGGTGTCCTGATCAGGTTTAGAAATGAAGGTTTCAGCTTTTCTCCACCTTCATCTTCGGAGCTGAGATTCTGGGAGCACAAGTGACAGGACAAGAGATTACAGTGGGCAGGGGAGAGGGTGGTGAGCACTGCAATGAATATTTTCCTCTGGATGGATGGGAGGATGAGGGTTTTCATTTGCCAGTTAAGTAACTGAGGGCAAAATAACTTCTCCAGAGTGTTTTGGGGAAAGGAAACCTGAAGATGTATATAGACAGTCTTCATATCTGTGTAGCCATGTGTATGAGGCTGTTGCATGGCATGAAGCAGCATTTAAAAAAATAATGAATAAGGATGTTCTGGAATTTTAAGTCATGAGATTTGGTGACTTTACTGTTGATTGATACTACTTAAAGGAATAATTTTTCTTGTCTGCTGGCCGTTTTTGCAAGTCTCTTTTCCCAAATATGCTCTGCGAGGGTCCTAGGCAGTCAAAGAGAAGAAAACTCACTTAGCTTTGCATTAGGGAACTGCAGTGCTTTTGGTCACCAAGCTGCTCCCCACTCTAAACCCAAAACAATCCTAAACTCATAACATTATTTGCCTCGAGGTTTGCATATATGCAGCAAATGCAGTGCAGTCACTTGGAAAGACAGAGGTAGCTTCGTCTTATTTCTCTCGGCGATGTGCTTAATAACTTCCATAGATTTGTCATTTTGCTTTTGAGCTATGAGCCACCTGGGAGACTTAGGCAGACACCTGCAACACATATAACCATGATAGCTATGAGGAAGGAAAATGCACATTGCTGGTACACAGAAAATGAAAATGGAACTGAGTTTCTCAGGCTAGGATCCTATGGTGTATTGAATATCCACAGGCCATACTGAACTCAGTGGTAGCTGTGTCTGTCAGTGATTGCACTCTGATTTGTGCTCCAATTCAATGACAACATAGCGTGATTTTTTATTTTTTTTTAAGGCTAAAACCGGTTTATTATAGCTTGGAAACATTAGCTTGAGATAAATTCTGTTGACATGTTTTAGAAATGGCTAATTGTCTGTGGATATAAAAAAGAACAGCTGTAAACCTAATCCTTCAGCTTCTCCATGTTAAAAATAAACTTTCAAAAAAAACCCCTCCCAAATCTGTTCCCTGATCTGGTTATGGAATTTTCTAAGGAGCATTTTCACTCAATTTTTTTTTGCAAATAGTCAATAAAAGTCTGTTGATTGCATTAAAGAAAAAAAAAGCAATTTTAATCAATGATTAGAAAAACTCACTTCTCACAGTAGCTCAAGTACTGTCCAAAAATAACAACTTACTAGTTTGTGGTGGGTGGCAAGGACTCCAAACACAGAAGTGTTACGACATGTTGCAGGTAGTCTCTTGCTCTCAGATGATTCAGACTGAAGCCCTGGGCAGGGGGAACAGAATAACAGAAAAATGCCAGATCTGATCTGATGTCATCTCAGAAATCCTACGTGTAGCGCTATGGCTGATCCCTAAAGAGAAGCCTCAGCTCCCAGTTACAGTCCCCTGTTTTTGGCTCGGTGTTGCTGGGAGCTGTAGCAGCAGGCGCTTAACAACAGTAGGGCAGGAAGAACAAACTGGGCAGTGTGACCGCGAGCTGGAGCCACCTCCAGTGCAGAAGCCAGGGCAGTGAGGATGAGGAGTCCCAGGCTGAAGGCAGTCTGGTAAGTGACGCCTGCTACCCTCTGGCAGTTTGAGCCAACAAATTCTGCAACTGCAAGGACAAGTTGCATGAAGCACAGAGAAAATAAATTGGTTTCGAGAGCTGGGTGGACTCCAAAGCTCCTGCCAGCTAAAACCACGTGGAGCCCCTGTGCTTAGCTGTGCTCTTGCAGCGTGGTGCGCGGGTGTGGGTTTGGATGGGAAAGCAGAGCAGGTCTTTGTCCCTGGTGTAGAGCACAGGGCAAGTCCTGACCCTTCCTCCTCTGCCGGTCAGCTGGGGACTTTGCCCCTGCCTTCCAGGGTGTCAGGCCCTCACCCATCAACACGGGGCAAAGGTTGCTTTCTTCCTCACACTCCTTCTAGCTAAGAACTAAATGGGAAAATAAAATAGACAGCTGGCACTTGCTTGCCTCCATCTCCCTCCTCCTCTAAGTCTTGGGAACAGAGTCTCCCCACCACCAAGCATGTGAAACAGCACAGCGAGAATGATTTCGGCGCCAAGGCTGTGCAACACAAGTGTTATCTCTCACAGCACCACTTACTGCCTTTCCCGGAAAAGTCTCATACATCTTTGCAGCTTTTTCAATTACTTCTTGTCTCTAGACCTTGTCCTTCATTTTGGCACGTCCCTCTCCAGGTATGAACGCTCCTTAGTTTTCAGTGCTGCCTCCTAATTATTCCATTTATGTCTATGAGCTGGTGCAAGCTTGGGTCATAAACACCTGCATTTAAGCAAAGAGGTGCAGTTTGGCAGTAAATAGCACAGTGTTGCTGTCTGCTCTTGTTATACATGGTTCCTTAAAAATCGGATGGCACCAACAGGGGTCAGCCCTGCTAAATGGGGGGTTCCTGCCCAGGAAGTGTAATTGCAAGATGCAGTAACTGAGGACGTAGCCTATAAGCCAGCCCCCCTTGCTGATCAGTCCCTGAATCAGGCGGAAGAGCACCATCCACGTGTAGCTCGGCTCAAAGGCCATGAGAATGCCCGAGGCTGAATTGACGAGGACTGTGACCAGGAGGCAGAGTTTGCAGCCAAACCTGCAGAGGGAAAGAAGAAAAAAAGAAACAGGTTCAGCTGCTGGCAGGGTAGGGTGGCAAGTCGAAGTTTTTGAAGAGGCTGGAGATGGTCCCCGTTGCCCTCTTCTCTCTTCATTTTGGGTAGGAGTCTGCACCTGCTCTTCCCTTTGCAGCATTTTTCACCTTGATGGAAGCTCAGGAGACTCCCCTGTCCTATGTGTTCAGGTCGTCTTTCACTTCTGGTTAATGACTTAGCTAATGAGTTCAACAAACACTCTGGTGTGGCTCTTCAGCCCATCTTTCAGAGCTGCAATAGCTTTTTAATGGGGATCTTGTTCGACAACTATGTTTGTTACCTATTTTCTCATTGACCTTGGCTGACTATTGAGCGCTTCTTGAAGAGGCTCTTGTACATCCCTGTTATTTGTCATTCCCTGTATCACCGTGACTCATTGATAGTCAGAAATAAATTGTTCCCAAAAGAAACAAGTTTACTGGAACACTGGAAAGGCATTTGTTTTCTAGCTGACAGAGGTATATATTCAGTTAGAAGTATGATTTATAAAACCCATTAAATTAGTCAATGTCCACTAACAAAAATAACATGATAATAAATGCCAGCCAAAATAAATGTCTTCTGTTCTCCACAATAACATCAGCAGATCCCATCACTCAAACTTTCCTCCTGTCATGAGCCTGACATACAGACATTTTTGACTTGCCTTAAAGGCCAGCCTAAGAGAGCCTCATCAGACCATGAGAGGAGTCCTCTCCTGTGAAGGCCCTTTCCCAGTGCCCCAGCTCTGAGTGCCAGAGATGCAAGTGCTGCATGTTAGCACTGACCTCAGGAGCTCTCTAGGGACACAGGGGTGCCATTTCCAAGACACCTATGACTCTTGAATGTCAGAGTCAGCACCTGGATGTGTGCCCAGAGACCAATCAAGTAAATGAGTAGGTCTAATCCCTCAGAGAGAAGCACATTTGGAAAGGGCTTATGAAAGCTCCCCTGAAGCACCTGAAACGTTCACAGTTGTTCCGAGTACAGTGGGTTGCACTGCAGTGCTTTGCACTAGCACTCCAGCTGCACCCAGGCTGTCTGACAAGAAGAGGATGGATATCTCAAATCCAGTAAACACAGAATTAATTCTGGGCCAATTCTGGGTTTGAAGGCCTTTTTCTCATTCCCTCTGCTAAATTTGAGACTTCTGGGTTTGTTTTTGCCCTAAGTATAGCACTGTCTGGGTACGGGATTTTGTATTGCTCTTGGGTGCTTGCAGTGCCGGGACCGCAGTGAACTGGGTCAGGATGGCAGTAAGCAGAGCAGTAGAAAACCCCTCGATGCTATGACATGCATGTGCTTTATCTTAGCAACAACGATATCCTACTCCCTCATGTCTTTTCATACTTTTGCTTATTAATGAGCCTTGGTAAAAAGATCCTTCAGTATTTTGACACAGAGAGAGAGCATTTCTGATATAAGTGGCTGCAGGTTTGTGAGCTCTGGTTTCTATTGGCTCACACAGCTATATGCTGCCAAGAAATGCCTTTGCTAGTAAACATGAGTGCTTAATCTATCTCTGTGCTGAAAAGGTCATCTGAAAAGTGGCACCTCTGATGGCTGTGGGATCTGCGCACTGCTCTTTCATGTCCTGTCATGCCTGGATGAGCGGCTGCTACATATCCCCTTCTTTGGTCCCATAAGATGTGCGTCATTATCCCCTGAGTTCGAGGAAAAAGGATGGAATATGTTCAAATTCACTAGAAGACTGGCCAGAAAACAAGAATTTGTATTTAAGGGAAAGAAAGGACTGACATATGTTTCTGATGCCAAAAAACCCAAGATCTTTCAAAATGTATGTGAAGAAAAGCAAAAATTGGCATAAGCGTGCTAACTTTTGTCCTTCAAATCACACAAGGTACTCCAGCCCAGGACTGAAGGCTGGATGTAGGATATTTGCGGTACTGCTGTAGCCATTTGATGTCTTTCACCTGAGAGAGCTTTTTGCCAAAGGTGTAGCCGCACATAAGATGTGGCCAGAATGAGATACTTTGATAAATCACTATCTTCTGATGAAAAATCCGTTTAAGCAGAAAACTTAAAAACAAACATGGTCTGGTTCACTGGCAGTAAGATAATGGTTTACTGAGGACTGGAAAGCACTCTGTCCAATCCGTGCATAGGTGAGCTTCTTCACAAGCAGGTTTGTCCATGTGGAGGGACAGGTTGGGGTTAGCTAGGACTGTGGTAGCCACTTTCCCCACAAAGGTGGCATGCACAACCTAACCAATGATGTGTTTGCCTGCAATGAAACATGGGAGCAGGGACCAGTGAGACAAACACAGTCCCACCCTCATTTTGTGACACTGCAGAAGTACTATGGGGTACGGCTCTGCCCCTTCCCGTAGACCTTCCCCCTTGGAGGAGGGGGAAAATCAAAAGAAGGGAAAGATGGCAATAGCTGTCCAACAGAGATGATTTTGGGGCCTGATCAGCATGGGCGGAAAAGGCTATTGCTCATTGTGCTCTCCTATGTTCTGAGAATATAAAGAAATCAAAAACGTTTCTCCAAGACAAACTCTACAGAAGGTTTGTTCACCCCGTGTTACCTTCACCTCTTCAAATTCCAGTCTCAGCCTCTCTTGTCATTTTACTGAAAAATTTGGTAAACATGCACAGCAAGGTCAGCTACAAAGCAATAGATTCGTTCAGAGTCTAACCTAAAAAAACCCCCCACTGGGCAGATATATGGCACAATGACATTTGTGATGGAAAAGAAGAGATGACGGATAATAAGGTCTAGATCTGGCTACATACAGAGCCAATTGAGAAAAAGGGCGAGCAAAGAAAATTTAGGAAGGAGCAACTTCTTCTATTTCTGTATCTGAGGAAAACTCTCCTATATTGAAACTGATTTATGGCCATCTGGATACTGTTAAAATTAATGTGAAACAAATTTATCACAAAGGTGGACAAATAGTTCTCGGTGCATGACTTAAAATTTCATCTCAAACTCTGAGCTCACATTGCAGTTTGCCACTGTGAAAAAAACCAAAATCTCTTCACTTGTGACTGTGCAAATACCCCACGGAGCCACTGAGAGGCTGTAAAAGTGGAGCAACACCATGGCATTTCCGTGGATTCCTGGGTCACAACAAGGGTCCCTTGCCTTTGAAAGCAGGAGCTTAGGAACCACCATCCACCCCTTTGTATGTGACACACGGGCCTTTTGAATCAAGCTTTAGTTGCATTTGTTTCCTCTTTGAATTCTGAATGTTGTTCAGCAACGTGCAGGAAGCAGATAACCAGAGGAAACCGTTCATCTCACATCTGTCTACATACTACATACCTGTCTGCTATGTCGCCAACACTCACAGAGCCAATAAAAAAACCTAGTGTTCACACACGACTGGAAGAGGTCCAGGTTCCAGGAGTCCTCACGCACCAGGTTAAACTGCAAGGGCAACCACAGTTAGAAGTGCGGGAACATGCAATACAAACCATGGCTGTTTGAGGAGGAAGGAAACCAATCACACACAACTAGAAAACAGGCTCCAGAAAAGAAACCCTCTAATTTCATAAACTGACATCTGCAATACATCTTGTCCGGATTTTCCCAAACCTTGTGGAAAAGTTACACCCTGAAAAATGATTGCACAATGACACATAAGGAGAGTGTGAGAGGGAGAGAAGCTTTGAACGAACAAATTAAAAAGTTCAGAGAAATCTCACCCTCTCCTCTCCACCCACCTGCTTGAAATTTGGAGGACACTTGGAGCACCGTTTCCTTCCCAGATGCCAAGGACTGTAACCATGTATTATCTCGCTGCGTGAAAGCAGTGCTGGGCATGAGAGGTGGCAGGGCTGCCATGAGCCCTGCAGGAGGGGAGCCAAGAGATGGCTGTCCTGCTTCTAATTAGCACTGGCAAAATGGCCAGGATTTGGTTGACTTTTCTCTGCAGCGAACCAGTACTCTGTAACTTGCTTTTGACTTACAATTAACAGGTTACCAACCCACACCCAGCAAGGGGAGGAGGGCAAACTGGTGTTAACTTCTCTACGGTTGCACATACTCATTCAGGTCTAACTAGACTTCAGCCCAGAAAGAAGCATGAATGTCTTTGGCTGCTTATTTAATCTCTTTTTAACCCAGACAAATTTGCTGGGGCTGTACCAAACAGCTCACATTGGTTTCCCTGGCTTGACTGATGGGGAGGACAGCTAGGAATGCTCTTCTCTGCCACAGCCCGTATGTCCCAAGGGAAAGTGAGGTGGAGTTGCTTTGTAATAGTAACGATAACAAAGCAAGGGAATATGAATACCCTGCCCAAGGAAGCTGTGAAGTATTCAGCATTGCAGTTTTTTAAGAATGGGTTACAGAAACATTCTGCTAGGCATGGTTTAGGTATAGTTAATATAGATTTGGGACTGGAAGAGGAGTAGAAGAGGTCTCTCTTGAGGTCCTTCCTATGCTTCAGGTCTCTACATGGCTTTTAGACTGTTAGTACTGGTTTGCAGTTTTTCACTTTCTAAACTATCTGCGTTAGTGTAAGTTGGAAGAAAAGAACGCTGATGTTGCTAATTCATTTTCTGTCAAATTTAGCCTCATCTTCTACTTCTTTGCCAGGGGAAGTTTAGGTTGGACATTAGGAAAAACTTCTTCACCGAAAGGGTAGTCAGGCACGGGAACAGGCTGCCCAGGGAAGTGGTTGAGTCTCCATCCCTGGAGGTATTTAAAAGAAGGGTAGATGTGGTGCTCGAGGACATGGTTTAGCGGTGGACTTGGCAGTGATAGGTTAATGGTTGGACTCAATGATCTTAAGGGTCTTTTCCAACCTTAACGATTCTATGATTCTATGATTCTTGTTCATTGTATGTGAGTATCTGTTTGGATTATTACCCAAATGTGCAATTGCTCAGTTTGGACTACAGAGTGCTACCTTCAGTTTGGTGACTGAAATACTGAATTATGAGAATAACCATTGTCTGATTGATGACTAGCTTGCAGTATTATCCTCCCAGGGAAAGCAATCATTTCCCATTATTTATCCATATAAATCTTTGCTCTAAGTCCCTAGCAAGTCCTGATATTCACTATTTATTAGCAGTCAGGCTCAGGCTGTGCACCAAAAGCAAACTCTACAAATCCAACAACTTCTAGCTTCAAAGCATGCAGGCAAGAGTGATTTTGTTGGACAAACTGTGTCTTACCTCAGTCACAAGAGAGGTCCCTGGGGAGTCGTAGACCCAGCCATCCCAGCAGAGACCAAGGGGGACAGTGCTCTGGTTACCCACGAGGCTGCCAAGGGGGTTGGTGCAGCTGATGCCTGTTGCAGTCCGGTCCACCTCGTTCCTCCTGCAGTGGCTGCCAAAACCGTCCCGGCAGCCGCCCCACTTGGGAACCGTGTGATTCAGCTGCTCCTCCAGGCTCCAGCCACACCACTGGCTCAGCTCAGCCACGCCAGAGCTGCGGCAATGGTGGTCGGGGGTGAATCCCAGGAAAAAAATCCCACGTAAATGAGAGTGAAGGTAGCAGAAAGCAAGCATAAGACAAAGAGGGCTTGTTTCTGAAAGAAGTCAAATTCTCCGATCTGCTCTAAAGTGTCACCCAGGGTTGGCATCTTTGCATGTTGCAACTCATTAAAATATCTAACTCAGCTGCTTTCCAGGGCTTTGCCCTCCTTCATTGCATGCTTATATAACAGCCAAAGTGTTTGCTCAAAACTCACAAACAAATAATTAATTAACTTTGTCAGTTGTCAAGCCATGCATCACAACCTTTGTTTCTCAAATGTAATTTCTAAACAAACTTTGGCTCTCTTGTTTTGACCTCTGTTGTTATGGGTTTTTTTGTATGACACGCTTGAAATACAAGAGCTGATGTCTTAGATTATGGCCCTTTCAGTCTGTCACTGAGAGTCCGTCAGTGCACAATATGGGGTAGGCGATAATTCCTTTGTCCGGTATCTTCAGAAGCTGTAAATAATATTAAAGCAATGCTGTCCTCTCCCTCCTACATATACAACTGAAGAACTTTATACTCAGAATTACATTGGATATGGATGACCACTTGCCTGCTGCTTTGGGGGTGTAGAAGAAGACAACGCAGAGAGACACAACAGGGCAGATTTCTTTTAGGCACCTAATAGCTAAAGAATAGCGTTGTGCCCCAAATAAGAAGCAGAGCAGCCGCTGCACTACGAGCTGGCATTTCTGAGTCAGAGGTGCCCAGACCGAACTTGTAGGGGTTCACACGCAGCTGCCCCGCACTCGAGGAGCTGAGAGTGGCCCCAAGACCTGTCACCAGCCTTCACGTGCCCACCCTGCCTTCTGCCTCCTGTCCTGCACCCTGGGGAGGCAGTGGGCAGAGGCTGCTGTAAACCACAGCCCCATCTCACCAACACTTTACAGCAATTTCATGTGAATTTATTAGACAATGCTAATGTGTGAATGTGTGCTTAAGCACTGGAGACATCCTCAGCCTCTTCTAGTGAGGGGGATGATTTATGTCGTGTTCCCATAGGTTGCATAAGGTCCTTTCATGTTGTTCCCCGCTTGTCTGCCCCGTAAACAATTAGATTGTGTCAAATAATATAAGAAATGACGGAGGACTGGAAGAGGTTCAGTGCAGCTGAGCATCAACAGTGTGGATTTGGGGAAAAAAAAAACCCTGGGCAAAGATCTCTGCCTGCAAATCTTTTGCAGACAGATTTTATTACCCCTCTTTCTAAGCCAGACTGAAATGACGATGCAGCTTATTTAGTGCTTCTGAGGGGAATCCCTGAGCAGGCTGCTGTCACTGAGTTAATTTCTCCCCGAGGAGCACTCGGTGACCTCTCTGAGTTTTATGAAGCACAAAACTAAACAATGAACTTCAGAGGAAAACAGAGGTGATAAGTAACATGATCTTGTAAAGAGCTATTAATAACAAGCCCTGTTGAGTTACAATGACTGGCGTACCTAGGAACCGTTGTGAATTGCAAATATAACTGCTACTTTGCAATAAACATCTTTCACAGCTAAGAAAAGCCCAGACATTTGACCATTTACAGCTAAAGTGTTTACCTATCTCTGTTCAGGTCTGTTTTACATCAGAAGGATGGAATGGGCTATTCTCCTCGTTAATGCTCTAGGACCTCACTGCACTAGCAACTTTTAAACCTTGCACCCACCCTACTTAATTTTTACCACCCTCACTGGTACTGTTTTGACCGATTCCCATTAGCACAGTCCTCACAACGCCCAGGGGTGTTTGGGGTGGTGATGCTGGACAGGCTGTTTCTGGTAGG
The DNA here is from genome assembly GCF_965183815.1 of Platalea leucorodia. Lineage (NCBI taxonomy): Eukaryota > Metazoa > Chordata > Aves > Pelecaniformes > Threskiornithidae > Platalea > Platalea leucorodia. The sequence goes on along the minus strand of NC_138825.1, from coordinate 53,290,960 downwards.
CAGAAGGGAAAAGATCACTCTGACTGGGGATGGTGTATACAGATGTAAGCCATGCCATGACCCAGGCCTCCAGGAATAAAAAATGGGCCTGCCCACTTTATTTATTAGCACAGATACAGCACGGTATCAATCAGCCAGAGGAGCAAAGTAAACAAAGCCAGAGCTCCTCTGTTAACAGGGGGCACCTGTGCCTCTGACAGAAGACCCATATTGCCCTGCAGTGGCAAATTTGTGAAACAGTGTCAGCTGTGACAGGTTTACTGCATATAATCAGTAATCCCTTCAGTTTACAGTAGTAAAGCATTACCATGCCTGCTTTAAAACACGTCAGCCTTCCAAAAAGCTGGGGTAAGCATTCCTGTACTCTGACCTTCTTGAGCTTTAGGTGTATGTTCACAGGGTTGGGTGAAATGTGAACAAAGCGAAGCCTAAAACAGTGCTGAAAAAAAATCACAGATACAAGACAGGTCTAATCCATCCATAAAAGCCATGCATCCTGATAATGATAGTATACATAACTCTTTGCTGTCAAACAATAGCCCTGATTCAAACATCTGAAAGCATCTTCTAATGAAATCACTCCTGAAGACCAAGAAACTGAGGCAGAGAGATCTAACAGGCTAGATCTTCAGAGATACTGCTTTTCAGGTCTTGGAGAGTTTAGGCTAAAATGATTTACTAGAGATGCCTCAGACAGACATTTCCATTCAGATGCCTCCTGAGATGTTCTCCTACAAGCCTTCCTGCATGAGTAGATTTCTGCATTGAATTCCTTCTCGTGAGTCATCCACAATGTTTAGTAATGATTTTGGCTAGCTGCTTACCCACGCGTATGGACCTTATTACAGCTCTGTTTCCTGTGAGTATAACAAGAGGACAGATGTTTAACAGGAAGCTTTGGGCACGATGCTGTCTGCCATAATCATGTGCTACCATGGTCCTGAGCAGATACTACGTTCAGAGGAATGCAGTGGAGAATCACTCGAAACATCCAAAGAAACAGTGAGTTGTGTTCCCACTGGGGTTCACTGCCTGTGCATTAGGGTGCAGGTGCATGAGACAGGGTGAGCCAGTCCAGTTTCTTGGTGTGAAGGTCCCACTCCCCATCCCCTTTCCTATGGCTCATTCTGGCACTTGGTCCTATACTCCATGAATTAAATCAGCTCGCTAAGTAGGCAGGGGCTGATCCTAGCAAATATCTGGGTAGAGTTATCCTGCAGTAGTCAGTTGTAGGGGTTCATTGAAGGAACAAGGAAGAATCAGCACAAGGGAAAGGACAGGACTGCATGGCTGGGAGCCACTGGGAGAGGGAAGCTGGAAAGGAGAGGGAAGAAGCAGGATGCCCTCCTTGTAGTGACAGGAAGACCAGCTGTCTTGTAGCTTTTGGTAGGGCTTCACCTGAGCTTGTGTCAGCCATGTAAAAGCTGAGCATCTAGACTGAGCTAGTTGTCCATGCCTGTTGTCCAGGCCTGTCCAGTCAACAGAGAAGGACAGGTATCTCCAGATATATATCCAGATGTATAGCAGGAGCCTACAGCGGTGGTTAATAGCAGATCTGTGCACCCAGAGCTGTTAATAGCAGTGGGAGCACCACGCAATACACAGCTAATCTGGATGTGATGTTGACACATGGGGACATTTCTGCAAATTAACCAGGGCATAAAGTACTGAGCACACGATGGGGTTGACTGCAGGTAGCCAGACAACACCCGATCTCACATGAATCCTGCTGGGAGAAAGGTGCCCATCAAAAAATGTTAAAGTAAATTTGGACTGCCAAAGAGTCTATAATTTACCAGTGCTTTGCATCATGGGATCTCAGCTCTTCAGATCAGCACTGAGGGCTAGATATCTAAGAGCTGACTACAGAGGGAGCCTACACACCTTGTTTTTAGGCTGCTCAAGTTATTTCAAACAACATATGTTTGCACTTGATATTTATTTGCACCATGAGAACGTATTTTATAACTGAGAGAAACAAAGTGTACTTTATGGCTGGCTTACGTACTACTAACACATTTTTCTTAGATGATAATCGCACTATATTTGGCAAAACCCTCTAGTTTTTGATTATTTGTGACTAGATCCAAAAGTCAAAGCTTGACCTCATTTCCTCATTGAACACTAATTACCACTTAGTATTGTGCAACCCAGGAGTATCTCCCTCGATGACAAAGACAGCTCAGTGCACAGTCCTCACTCCTTGGCTGTGACAGGTTTACTGCATATAATCAGTAATCCCTTCAGTTTACAGTAGTGAAGCATTACCATGCCTGCTTTAAAACACGTCAGCCTTCCAAAAAGCTGGGGTAAGCATTCCTGTACTCTGACCTTCTTGAGCTTTAGATGTATGTTCACAGGGTTGGGTGAAATGTGAACAAAGCGAAGCCTAAAACAGTGCTGAAAAAAAAATCACAGATACAAGACAGGTCTAATCCATCCATAAAACCAACGCATACTGATAACGAGCAGTGGCATAGAACATGACGTGTTGCTGGGGTTTGTTCTCTGAATGTTTCATTTCTGCAGCCATGAGGTGGCATGGCTTTTGCCGCAGGTGGGAGTGCTGCTGAGCGGCTGTGACACTAGTATTTGGGTCCATGAGCTGCCTGAGTGCTGTGTGAGGAGCTGCTTAGGCCAGGGCGAGGGATGCTCGAGCTGCCTGGGGAAAGGGAATTGGCCCTGGGGCAGCTTGGCTTGTTGTGAACCTGTGCCACGGTCCCCAGGGTCGTGCTGCTTTGCTCTGACTTCCCAAGGAGATGGCAAGGTCACCCCACAATGCACCTGGGATTTGCATAGCCACTTTTATCAAAAGGGGCAGTGATAACAGGTTACCAAGGGGAGTAAAGGAGTCCAGGCAGCCTTGTAACTACCGGCACAGAACCTGGAGGGTGTGCTAGGCACTTCAGGAAAAACACACAGGTTTTGTTAAATGCTAATCAGAGCTTTTTCCAGAGCCCACCCACCCATCCAGTTTACAAAACTCCTCCCAGAGCTGCCTGGAAGGGGTGACTACATCCATCAGCAGAGCTGAGGCTCGACCTGGCCAGACCAGCCTTCCCAGCTCTGCAGCAGTGCAGCACAGGTGCAGCACAGGCTGTCCACAGTTATCCTGGTGTCTCAACCCAGCCTGCCATCACTGCCACCAATGTGACTGGGAAGCACATGGGTCCCAGGACTTCAGCTTCCTGGTGAGCAGCCATGTATGGCTGGAAACAACAAACCCCATCCCCAATGCTTGCAGTCAAAGTCCTAGGTTTGTTATTTCTATTGCGTAGGTGAACTGATGATGCCCGCTCTAGGGGTAGCAGGACTTGACATGAGACAAGCAGTGCAAACAGTACAGGTATTACAAGACTAGATCCTACACAAGGAACTTGATAAACAAGTGAAGATGGAGTCAACCTGGGGATTGAGGCTGCAGCATGACATATGTTTCTGCTGGTGGTGAAGATAGGTTTTGCTGTCAGAGACAATGTACTGGGTAACTGCACCCATAGTTTCCTGGCCAGGGCTGAGGCGGTATCTATTTCACCATTCTCAGCTTGAGCATAGTCACTTCTGGGGTGGTTTAAACACATTGACTCCTCCTCTCTCACGTATAGATGCTCCTTTTGAACTGGTAGCCCTGCAGGAGTGGGACCTGCTCCGTGTTTTGAATAAGAGGGAAGAGGTGAGTTAAGTAGGCTTCAGGTGAAGCACAGCTTAAAGGAAGCCTGTGATTTTGAAAGGGAAGAAGAAAAAACATAGGAAAAAACAAACTGGTAAGTAGCAAGCAGGTTTGCTGTCAGGACAGCCAAAAGACACTGAAGTTTCTACAAAGGCTGAGAACTGGCCCTGTTCAGTAAGACTTTAATACACAGTTAATTGCAAGCATTTAATTTTGCAGTAAGGTCTTGGGGGTGTGATTGCTTAATTAATTCCTAGATTGCATATATTAACCAGGTACTTACTGCTGTGCTGAGACAGGGTTTCACAGCTGCACAGCATGATATGAGTCATGGAGCCACCCTGGGCACCTCACCCCAGCTGAGAGCAGGGGCAAAAGTGGTGGCAGGGGGTGAGGCTGCACTGCCTGCAGGGATCAGAGCAGCGGATGCCCCCTTCCCACCTCTGCGGGGCTCTGCTCCCAGCACTGCTGCCCTGGGCAGCCTGGGAGGAGAGCAAAGGTGACAAGGGAGCAGTACATCCCACCACTATCGTCAGCATCAGGGGGCCCTGTTCTTTCTGGAGCTCTGTCCTGGCCCGTGCCTTTCTCCGCTTCTCAACAGTGGGGACAACACCTGCCCAGCGGGGTCCCACTGGGAGGGAGAGAAAAGGGTGCTTCTCCGAGGGATGGGTGGCTGTGTGGAGGAGAGAGTGACCTTCTGTCTCATCAGACAAGACTACACTGGGGCGAAGTGTCCTGACAATGGGAAGATGGAGAGCAACAGGAGGGTATGGGGAGAGAGTGCTCTTGTCCTTCAGGACCAACTGGTCCCCTTCAAAGACCCCAAACTCACCTTTCTGCCCTGCCTCAACCTGAAGCAGACCCCCCTGACTCCTCCTGCAGCCCCTGTCCTCGGCCTGACCCCTGCTGAAATCCCATTCAATCCTTGAGGCAGCAAAATACCATTACTGGGAGCGCTGGGTTGTGTCAAGCCAGCCCTAATAGAATTAAAAGTGGTATAACATTATGAGACCTGATTTTCTAAATTTCTGACAGCCCTACTCCTTGTGTATCACTATGCACCTGTGTCATGGTTTAACCCCAGCTGGCAACTAAGCACCACACAGCCACATGCTCGCTTCCCCCCGGTGGGATGGAGGAGAGAATCAGAAGAGTATAAGTGAGAAAACTCATGGGTTGAGATAAAGACGGTTTCATAGGAAAAGCAAAAGCTGCACACGCAAGCAAAGCCGAACAAGGGATTTATTCCCGACTTCCCATTGGCAGGCAGGCGTTCAGCCATCTCCAGGAAAGCAGGGCTTCATCATGCCTAACGGTGACTTGGGAAGACAAAACGCCATCACTCCGAACTCTTCCTTCTTCTTCCCCCAGCTTTATATGCTGAGCATGGTATGCCCATCATATGGTATGGAATAGCCCTTTGGTCAGTCTGGGCCAGCTGTCCCAGCTGTGTCCCCTCCCAACTTCTTGTGCACCCCCAGCCTCCTCGCTGGTGGGGTGGGGTGAGAAGCAGAAAAGGCCTTGACTCTGTGTCAGCACTGCTCAGCAGTAATGAAAACATCCCTGTATTATGCACACTATTTCCAGCACAAATCCAAAACATAGCCCCATACTAGCTACTATAAAGAAAATTAACTCTACCCCAGTGAAAACCAGCACATTCTCCACCCCTTGTTCTGTACCATTTATGTCATGCTCAGGTCTCACACTATCCAATACATCCTCATTAGCCATCACCCCCCTTCCCATCCTTTGATATAATACACAGATAGCATCCCCTTAGTCCACCCCTGTGAAATGCCTGTAAAATGTCCATTGAGTTCATTTAGTCCATGACTTTGGGCTTCGTCTGTTATGGTGGTCACTCAGGACAGGAGAGGTGGTTTGTTGCATGGGCACCAAAGGCAGCTGAGGTCGGGTCACTGCTGCACTTGCACTGCTTCTTGTAAGGCTTCTCCTCCATTGGTTCAGGTGGGTCCTGCTATACTAATTTCCATAACATGTAATTCAAATCATGGGTTATAACAATTTAAAGGCATTTCCATTACAATCTCTACCTCTGGGCCCTTTGGACCAGACCATAGGGTTTAACATTGCAATGAAGTCCTCCCCTTGCCCCTGCTCTGGCTTGGACTTCTCCACAGACTGCAGTCCCTTAGGGGAGTACCTTCTCCAAGTGGAGCCTTACCTATGAGCCACAGTCTCTCCAGGGGTATAGCTGCTGTGGCATAGACTTATCCACAGCCACAGTCACTTTGAAGTGCACCTGCTCCAGCTTACCCATGGCTGCAGTCCCTCCAGGGGCGTACCTGCTCTGTTGTGGGTTTATCCCTGGCCACACGCTTTGAGGTGCTCCAGCATGACCTCATGCACAGCCACTGATTCTTCAAGATGTACCTGCTGCAGCATGGACTTATCCACAGCCACAGGCGCTTTGACGTGTACCTTCTCCAGCGTGGACTTACCCTTGGGCCACAATCCCTTCAGAGGTCTACCTGCTGCGGCACAAACATAGCCAAGGCCACAGACTCTTTGAGATGCACCTGCTCTGGCACAGGTTTATCCATGGCCACAGACACTTCGGAGTGTCCTGCTCCTGCGTGAACTCATCCACAGGTCACAGTCCCTTTGACTCGAGTTCACACTGGAGCTCCGGCCTGTGCAGTACAGCAGCACAGAAACAGCAGCGATGCCCTGACCATCTGCCAGCCCAGGCGCATCGCCACTGCTGTTATCAAAATGTTCCCAGGCACAGCGGAGTAAAATGATAAGCAGTACAGCAAGCATCAAAAGCAAAGAGCAGCCAGTAACGAGCGCTAGGCTGTAATATACAGTAAGGCAAGCAAGCCCCATGGCAAGAACAGAAGCCTGCCGATGAATAGCTCAACAGCAATAACAGCTATAAATTCAATCTAGCACATTCCAGTCAAAGCTGTCATTATTTTGAACCCTTTGAGTCCTATGTTGGGCGCCAAAAAGGCCTGTTGTGGTTTAACCCCAGCCAGCGACTAAGCACCACCCAGCTGCTCACTCCCTCCCCCTGCCCCTGGTGGGCTGGAGGAGAGAATCAGAAGGGTAAAAGTGAGGAAACTCGTGGGTTGAGATAAAGACAATTTAATAGGTAAAGCAAAAGCTGCACACGCAAGCAAAGCCAAACAAGGAATTCATTCCTTGCTTCCCATCAGCAGGCAGGTGTGCAGCCATCTCCAGGAAAGCAGGGCTCCATTGCGCGTAACGGTTACTTGGGAAGACAAAACACCATCACTGCAAATGTCCCCCCCTTCCTTCTTCTTCCTGCAGCTTTATATGCTGAGCATGACATCATACGGTATGGGATAGTCCTTTGGTCAGTCTGGGCCAGCTGTCCCAGCTGTGTCCCCTCCCAACTTCTTGTGCACCCCCAGCCTCCTCGCTGGTGGGGTGGGGTGAGAGGCAGAGAAGGCCTTGACTCTGTGTCAGCACTGCTCAGCAATAACAAAAACATCCTTATGTTATCATCACTGTTTTCAGCACAAATTCAAAACATAGTCCCATACTATGAAGAAAATTAACTATTTCTGACTATGAAGAAAATTAACTTTATCCCAGCCAAAACCAGTACATTCTGTTGGGATTGCTAGTGTGAATGCAGTCTAACGAGAGACAGGCAATTACAGAATCCTCCACCTACACCATGCCAGTAGACTTCAGCTTCAGTGTCATTATGCAGATAATTCTTGGATTTTTTTGTACAGTCCTCAGTTAAAGTACCATTCTAGCACTTCTGTGAAATGAGTAAACATACCCATCTCTTCTGGCATGGTTATAAATTGCTTTTCACATGTCAGAAGTCCTGGAGTCAGATACACAGCACTTATTAATAAGAGCAGTAACGCAGTTAAAACTGACCTAGAAAAATGGTAATTGGTAATGGTAATGGTACTGGTAACGGTAATCAGTCAGTGAAGCCTCTAAGTCAAATAAAGATAAAAACAAGGACAAAGTGCAGGAAGCATTCACAGAAGGAGCCACAAATTCAAGTGCGGGAACAGCAGGGTGTTCGCTGTGTGTGTGTATGTGGGGGTGGTGTGTGTGCAGGGAGGGTCTTGTGTTACTCAGCAGGTGATGGACAGCCGCCCCGCAACTTGCGTGGCCAGCTTTGCAGACAGCACTGGTCCCCTCTGGTTTCCAGAGACTGAGGCGGCAGAGCTGGCAGCACGGGCAGTTTTACAGTGCACAGGCTGTTCTCCAGGGAGGTATTTTGGACTGAATGACCTTGTAAAATGTATGTCCTGACTCTCTTATGGAGCAATCTGTCCATTCGGTACAAGAGGTTTTCAATAACTTCTGAATTATTGGGGTGCTCCTGTAAATACATGAGTAGGTGAACTATGAGTGTACCAGGAAATTGTGAGCCTAAATCATCATTAAATATATCTCTATGAGTCCCTAGTAGTGGTAGTGGGTGGGCAGGGTGGTTAGTCATACCTGTGGGGAGTATACAGGTGAGTGAATATTCTTAGTCATATGTGTGATAAAGTATGTGCTATTACATATGTTTTTGGGCCAGGCCATAGCTACATCACAGCAATGTTAATATTTAACTGCATCTGCCCCTCGGTTACAGCAGAAGATGTGGAGACCTCAGCTTTTCTACCTGATTTCAGGGTATGTCTCCGCTGTGACCTGCAGCAGAATTGTCCCACACCAGTAACACCAGTGCTGGTTCCCAGGTCACACAGCACACAAAGCTGACCTGAATCGCCTGCAGGCAAACACATGTTTCTGTTGAATTAGTGCACATGACATAGGGTCTATGCCAACTTTATACTTTTACACTGGTTTCAAGGCCAGCATCAGGATGACAGGTGATACTCAAGCAAGCAGACAGTGAGGGACCTCCGCCAGCACAGATACTGCCTGAAGGTCTCTTCAATACTTTCGGGACAAACCATAATCAGCTGAGCAAGTTTATGCCAGCTCAGTGTTTTGCATCATTTTTAACCCAGCAGCAGGAGCCTTACAGCCATACTGACCAGAGCCTCTGTGCCTGCCATTGCTCCTGGTAGTGCATGGACACCCCTGTGCTTCAGGCACATCTGGTGTCTGGGATATGTGTGGCTTCACTTCTTGAGAAACACTGTTTTCTTCAACTCCACAGGCACAAGGGGGATAGCAGGTAGAGCTACAGTTACTGAGGACCATACCAAGCAGGAGAGAGCATCTGCTTCTATGAGTTTGGGCAGGATAGGTCCAGCTGGGTACGTAGACCTCAGCAGAGACTCCTCTCCGGGCTGGTCCTGGAGCAGTTGTACTCCGCGGTGGTTCACATACATACTGCTCTGCTGGGCTGATCTGCGCTGCCAACAGACTGCAAAGCCATGCCCAATGCAAAACAAATCTGACAGTTAACAAGCAGGGAAAAAATACACTGCACACTCCCAAACTCTGATCTTATCAAGAACATCCTGTAACACTTGTGTGTGCTCTTAGATAATTACAGGTGGCAATTGTTAAGAGAAAAGCTTTTAAGTAAGTAAGTCAGATGATAGCAGGCAAAAACTTTGTTTAAACTTCTGTCTGCGTTGTGGTTATCTTGGGGCTTCCAGGCACAGTGAACTCTATGAAAAAATAATCTTGAAAAAATAGCCTCTAGATCTGCTAAATAAAACTGCTGCATAGCAAGTGAGAAGCTGAAAAAGTCCGAAAAATTTCAGAAGCTCCAAAGAAATGAGCTGAGGTTTTCTAAGCAGGTGCCAGGAGTGATCGGTGACGCAGGCTGAGTACGAGGGTGTGGGAAGGCCACGTCCCCACGAACGCCCTATGGAGGTGGTGGCAGTATTATTTCTGTATTAACAGTCAACAATGCTGATTTTTCAGCATTGCTAATTTGTACCTGAGAGTGAAAACCACTAGACGAGCAGTTGTGCTTCCCCTCACTCCTGTGACGGCTTTTGGTCTCCTTCTGGGGACAAGACCTCCCTGCTCCCACAGCATGGCAGCCGGCAGGAGCCTGCGCCCAGGCGGTATCCACAGCACCGCAGTAACACCCGGTGATGCAAACCCCTGCTCTCGCCCTCGCAGCTCTCTGTGAGTTCGGAGTGTGATGTGGTGAAGGTTTTGCTGTTAGAAAGATGCGACTTGGTGCTAGCTGGGCTGACGCCTGTGTGCGCAGGACCACCCACAGGGCCTTCGGGCCATCCTCATGATCCAGGGGTCACACTGCCTATGTGTCATGTCCCCATTCAAGCTCAGTGCCTTGCATTCCTGCTGCTTCTGCTAACATTCTCATGATCGAGTTTTTCTAGCCAGGGACCTTTGCCTCAGGCCTCGTCTTGCATCAGGTGTCTGTGCACAAGCCGTCACCTCGGCTGCCCCTCGGAAGCAGCCTGCACCACCTGGCCACAACCCGGCCTGGCCACTGCCTGCTGCCACTGCCAGCCAATGGTGTGGCACCACTGAACCTCACCCAGCCTTGGCCAAAGGCGCATGTGCACACACACACGTATACACATACACACAGAATGTTAGTTTATTCCTCTGAGAAAACTGAGTGGTAAAGGGAAACTCACTTCCACCAGGAGAGCATCAGCTGCATGCCTGACCTCAGCCACTGTGTCATGGACACTGCAGCAGCAGACAGCTGGGTGTTATCTGGGATAGCAGCTTCCCTGCAATGTCTCTGAAGTCATTTTTCCCTGCATGGGAGGCCAGCATCTTCTGAAATATTGCCTGCAGTGACAGCGCTGGAAGGACCCCGTGGACACTCATGGCTTTGGTGAAGACAGACTTTTGCTGCCCTGGGGTCATGGCTCGGCACCACAACGCTGACAGTCAGAGCTGCCTGCTGAGCTGTCCCCAGGGAAGACTGAGGGGCAAGGACGTCTCCTGCCTCCTTTGCCAACCAGGAAGACTTCTCCTCTCCAGCCCTTTGGTGAGGACCTAACCCAGGCCCTTCTCCTGATGGGAGCCTTCAGAGGTGTCTCCAAACCTCACTTAGCTGCTCTATGGCTTCTCTACATCTGCAAAGCATGGGAGGAGTTCAAGGCTGCAGCAGCAGGGAAAAGGACCTCCAGATGCCAACATGAGCTGTGTTGGTGAGGATGGAGCCTTCTGTGGCTCTGGAGTGGGTGGCACAGTGGTGCCTCTGCCCTTGTGTGGACTCACAGCAGGAGGTGGAAGCGATGCCAAACACAGAACGAGGCACGGCCAGTTGTCCACAGTGGTGACCGCTTTCTTCCCTGCCCCTGCCCCCTGGCTGGTCCCCCTGACTGGTCCCAGCTCTTCCATGTCTCCTCAGGGCCAGCAGAGCAGTGAGGCCACCAGAGGAGCTCAGCAGCTCTCCCATGGGGACGTGGCCCTGCATGGTCATTGCACCAGCTAACCTGCTCCCTCCCGTTTCCCTCTGTGCCTGCTTTGCACACATTTCCATTTGCCCAGCTCACGTGGGTTAATGGTGTTTTAAACAGATCTTTGCTTCACAAGCTGCTCTTTGCTCTCAGCAAACCCACCTGCGGGAAGGGAGAGAGGCAGAGGCAGCAGCAAATACCAGCCTGAGACAAGAAGAAACGGAGGAGACCTGGTGAGGGTGAGCGGGGCCAGCCAGCCACCCCGCACCAGAGCAAACCAGCAGCAGACAATGCCGTTCTCCTCCCAAGCTCTTTCCCATTACTGTCCTCATCCCCTCCCAAACAGACTGCCCCATTTGCTCTTAACCCCCTGCCCCCAGTTTTGCTGGTTTTACAGCGGTATCTGGTATCTGTGGTATGATAGCCTCCGTATTTTCTACCTGGGTCAGCAATTCCTTTAAGCTACTGCTTTCCTTTCATCGTATACTTAATGCTTCTCTTTTCTGCCATTTCTCATGTTGTTACCTTATAATTTCTCATGCAGTTATTTTGTTTGTGTACGTACAGGCCAGGGTTGGCCTTTTGCCTGCATGCCTCAACAGAGCAAGCTAGCTGTGACAGCCTGGAGGTGAGCACAGGTTAGTCTAGCTCAGGTATTGTTAGCGTAACCATCGCTACGGGCAGTGTGGGGGTTAGACCCAAGGCCTGGTCAACAAACTTGGCTTGGTACCACCGCAGCATGCAATGGAATAATTTTGTTATTTGGCACTAGTAGCTTTTTGCACACACACACACACACACACAGTATTTTCTGATACAGGCATAAGAAAGCAGAGCTGAAGTTACACAAATTCAGCTTGACTTTGGTTCCCAGCAGCAGGGAGGAGAATGGTTTAGCACAGGTAAGGTAGGCTGCCGTTGCTTGGAACTTTGAAGGGAAAAGGAAACACAGGATCATCACAGACTAGTTGAGGTTGGAAGGGACCTCTGGAGGCCATCTAGTCCAAACGCTCTGCTCAAGCAGGGACACCTAGAGCTGGTTGCCCAGGACCATGCCCAGATAGATAGCTTTTGAATATCTCCAAGGATGGAGACTCCACAACCTCTCTGGGCAGCCTGTGCCAAAGCTCCGTCACCCTCACAGTAAAAAAGTGTTTCCTGATGTTCAGAGGGAACCTCCTGTGCTTCAGTTTATGCCCATTGCCTCTTAAAACGTGCTTCTTAAGAACGTGCTTTAATCCCTTCCTGGCAAAAATCTACAGCCTCTATACACAGAAGGCTGGACAGGGCCTGAGTCAATGAATCTCTAAAAAAATCTTGGCACGGTATGAACTAACAGGGATCACAGCTGGGACTGTGGTTGCAGTGTTCTAGGCCTTGTAGGTTCATAGGTCACAAGGCCAATGTTTCCCCCTGTACTGATGGCTTTATGGAACAGGAGAGTAATGGGAGGAGGGATTTCTCATATTGTACACAGTGTTTTTCAAGTTTATTGATTTTTCCAGGAGAAGACTGGAATTGCCTGAAGGTTCATCCCCAGAGGAGGGAAAATTGAGGTGAGGCAGAATAAAACGAGAATAAAACATAATGTAATGGGAAAACCAAGGGAGAAACTTCCCTGAATACAGAAAAATCAGCGAAGGATTAGCTGGGAAGACCATGGACTTCCAGAAGATAAACAAGAGGCTTCCTTGCTGAAAGCTGACATATTGCTTAGCTAATGCCACCTCTCTGGGCAAAAGCTGTTACCAGTAAAAATGTGAATGAGGTGTTCCTGGTACTTTAGAATATATTACCATTTTAATCATATTGCTGAAAGAAAGGACGAGAGAGAGAGAGAGTTTTTCCCATATTAGTTGTGCCAAGTTGTACCTTATCTGGTACAAAATTGTCAGCCATCCCTTTGAAAAATGATTGTGAAGAGGGCGGAGGTTGGTGAAGATGCCTTTAAGTCCCTACCAAGCTGGGATGAGGGCTGGGAGGGTGAAAGCCAGGACCTGCAAAACATGAGGTGTGTGACAGACAGCCTTCCTTGGGTGCACAAACTGCTCTGATGTGTGCATCACATTGCACCCCTGCTATGCCAGCCTGTGATGGATGGGCAGTGGGGCTGGGATGGGCTCTGCTCCCCCTCACCCCTGTGGGAAGGTGATGAGGCCCACAGCCCTGCAGAAGATGAGAAGATGAGGTCCATGCTCGTGCTTTCTCACAGTGCAGGAGCATAAATGCCTCCTTGGCTCTGTTGGCCCAGGCGCAGTTTGTTGTTGTAGACCGTGCTGGAGGGGGGTAGATGTTTGAGGGGTCAGGATGGCGCCAGCAGCTGTGCTGATGCATATATGGAAATAATATGGTAACGTTGCTGGTTTCATTTATTAAACAACCCCGAAGTAAATCCCTTTTGCTTTTCTTCAGCTATCATTTTGCTAAAAATACCGTATGAACTAATCCTCTAAATAACCTTTTCATAAAGATAGTCTTTGGATTAGTCTCCCAAATCTAAGTTTCAAGGAGCTGGCAGTTAGTCCAGTAACTGTTTGTTCACTGAAACTGGTCCATTCCCTGTCTCCTCATCTCAGTGTGGAGGAGCAGATAGGTGGGACTGGAAGGACTGACTGACCTGGAGGACTGATGGTGGGCCTGCCCTTAGGGAAGGCCACCCACCACGGCAGTGGATGGTACTGCCCCAGACTTTATAAGACCTCCCCAGTTCCCTATTCCACTGCAGCTGGCCAGCGTGGAGCTGGGGGAGGAGCTGTGGTCCCATCCCTTGTCTGTGGTTGATGATGTCCCTTCATCATTCGGTAGCCCCCAGCTCTTAGCTACTGCACAGCTACAAGGGCTGAGTCAAGGGTTTCACGCCTTCTGCTGAGACCTACTACCAAGGGGAGCAACCTCACGGTAGGAAGAATAGTCTTTTGCAGATGATGCCTTCCGGTTCCTCGTGCCCAAGGCTTTCCACCTGCTACCATACTTTACATCATGGTGACACCGCCAGGGTCCACCTGTCCGAGTTTCCTGATCACTGCACTCCCCTTACATAGAGTCCTCTGTTAAGGTATGGGTTTGATCTGTAGACCCTGACAACTGAAAGCTCAGCCTAGAAATACAGCAACCATATCAGGGACTCCCTCTGCCATCTGCATTATTTTGTCTGGTCCAGCTTCCCAAGATGCAGGTGTTAGACTTTCCATCCAGTCACTGCAGGACTGTTTCATGGGAAAACAGATGATACAAATACCGTAACCTTTTCAGAAACACTCAGCTTGAATTGGCCTTTGTTTCAGCCCATCTGGTTGCTCAGGATTTCAGGATCTCAGACCAATGTAAACAATTCCTTGATTTTTGAAAGTTTGTTGAATCATTCTTGCTTTGCATCTCCACATCAGATATTTACATCTTTGTATTTTTTTCTTAAATACACTCAGGAACATTTACTAGGGAAAGGTAAATAAATCCTGTGTAATAAATATACTGACATTTAAAAGCAAACAAGCGTTAAAACAACTGAAAGTACTGAGCAATTGAAGTACCCTGTGGTAGGTCCACATATCCAAAAATGCCCATTTTAAGTAGTGTGGTAGGTGCTGGATAGTGAACAGCGAGTGTGTACAGCCAGCTGAGTGGCCTGATGAAAGTGGCCTGGTCCCTCTTCCTATTAATAAAGCATGCTAATCAAGCAAGAGGTGAGAACCCAGCTGTAGAGAATTCCTTTGGGTTGGTATTGTGCAGTTAGGACAAAGGACACAATGTTATAGCAGAGATAGATAAACTACAAAAACAGTCTCAACTATAAATAGATTGTTACCATTCAGGGCTTCCAAAAACATCCACAGGGAGATTAGAGAAAGGCACCGAGGAATTACTAGTTCCCATCCATCCTTTCAGGATGACTCAAACTTTTGCTGGTGCATTTGGAGTGTGCTGGGTCTCTGCTGCTGCTCTGAATTTACCCTGCTCCCACAGTCTTTTTTGTTTTCTGCAGAGCTGTATCTCGGTTCTTTTCCAGTGGCGGTAAAAAAAAAAAAAAATTGTTATTATCTTGGGAAGCCAGAAACAGGAATTTGTTGAAACTAAATATTTTTTCACATAAATATAAGACGTATATTAATTCTCCCATGTGGAGTTTGATCAGCTAGCTATTCAGGCTCATGAAGTATTTTGAACCTGAATTGTCTTCTATACTGAGTCATGCTGCTTCTACCCAAGGCTGTCGATAAGATGGACAGTGGTGATCTAAGAGACTTGCTCTATTACCTTCTTCTTATATGTATGAATGCTAGCATTTCTGTTACACTGACCAGCTTAGTGGTCTTCAAAGATTCTAAGAGTTCTCAGAAATAGAAACCATGCAATAGGCCACAAAAAAGGCTTGTCGGGAGTATTTGATACAACAGCAAACTGAGAAATGGTATGAAAGTAGATAAAAAAGACTAATGTCAGAAACTCTGCAAGGGTTTTTGTGTTTTGTTTTGGTTTTTTTTTTAATGTAAGTCCTACTTCAGAAACAGCTAGGGAAGCAGGCAGCTAGTGAGTGTCACCCCCAGAAGTCTTCACTGCACTGATACCATCTGTGATATGGTTTAAATGTTTCACCTTTATTCTCACAAAATGGGGCTGGAAACTTTCACACAAAGCCCTTTTCTTAGAAATGTTTGCTTCCAAACTTGATGGAAACCGAGTCACAGGAAAGGGATGTGCAACCATGAGAAATCACAAAAAACTCCGATGTGATTTCCCCCGTCTTCCCAGGCAGGACTTGAGACAGGTGTGGCCGAGAGAGAAAGCAAGCTTGTGATTCACAGCTGTCTGATAACACGGGGGGATGTTTTCATTTTATCAGGCCTTTACACCCAACTCTGAAAATATCCCTTGTTCGTTTCATTGTGTAAAATAGCCTTTGGTGAACTCAGCTTGTCTTATCTCATGGCCGAAATGCTCGGTTATTTGAAGTCATTAGCAAGGGTCCTGACTAATGTGCTGTGGGATTATGGCATGTTTATCTGAACAGGAAAGCAGAGCCCAGTGCAGCTTCTCCGCTGGCCTCCAGAGTGACCGGGTGAAGAGGAAAAGGATGAGGGAAGCCACATATGGACTACAGAAATGTGTGTGTAGGAACTGCTTTTCTTCTGGCTGCCCTTCCTTCAGCTGGCCTTGGAGAAGCTGATGAGCCTTTTCGGTTCCTCCATCTGCCTCACACTGTGCTGAAATCCTGATGAGGAGGTGTTCCCAGACATGCTTGGAGAGCCACAGGTTTCTGCTGCTCTCCCTAAGTAGGAATAAAGTCAGTGGGGAACAGACACTGGCTATCTATGGGCACCCAAATGTGTGGCACCTCATCTGCTCCAAGAGGCAAAGAGGAACAGTGTGCAAGTGCCATGGTGGCGAAACAGCACTGGGTTTGGGTAAGAAAACATAGTCCCAACAGGATCCCATTTGCCTTGCGGCAGAGGATGCTTCGACCCCAAAAAGAACACGTGCTAGGAGAAGTGTGGAGCAAGAGGGCAGTGGGAGGGAGCTCTTGATGCTGGCTGTGGTGGGGATGAGCCTGCAGGAGCCCCAGGGGCTGCGAGCACCTAAACCCCATGTGCCTCCCACCCTCTGCACCGGGGCAGCAGGAGGAAAAGCTAAGGGTGTAAGAATGAGCACTGGCTGCGGGTGGAGGATGGCTTCCACCCCTACTGTAAGTTTTTTACCTGTATGTGCTCAAATTGACAAAGATATGGGCTGTCTCAGGTGTGGTCACTACTGGTCTGGTTTGGTTTTTTTTTTTCTCTCCTGTGAGGAGAGAAACCGGAGCCTCTTTGATCCTGTTTTGCTTTTCCTTTCACTCTCTGCTTTTTTATTTCCTTATTTGGATTTTCCGTTCTCTCACCATGTCCCCATTTTCCTCTGCTGTTTCAGCTGCTGTCCTAGTGATGAGTACAGATCCCCCTGGTTGTTGTACTCTACAGTTCCTAGAACTACGTTTATTTATATTTGTTCTTGGAACCAAGATGGTAAAAATAGCCTAAAGGCCATGGAAATAGTGAGGGAGGGGAGTATAATGCATTGTGCATTACTTTCATGGATTGCCAAAAGGTGGAAACCCTGTTGATTAGAATTGACTTTTCCCATGTCTCAAAGTTAGCCTGCAGCTCACCAGAGGCTCATCTGGAGGCCTGGGAAAGGACATACTCCATTGAGTAGAGTTGCCACCTTTTGGAAAGAAAAAGGAAATCTGGAAGAAAAAGAAGAGGGAGATAAAAGAAGATGAAAGTGGGTGGTGGGAGGGAGAAGAAAGATTAATAAAGTGAAGAGAAAAAAACAACGACAGCAACAAAAACCAAAGCACAAGAACTGTCAGAGAAAAAGCTACAAGTAATTTTGTATCCTGCCTTGGAATGTGACTGTACTATGTGTGGAAGAGGGGACTGTAAACATCTCTAATTGCCCCACGAAAGGTCTTGCTCTAATCTCAAACAATCCACTATTTATTTAATCTCCAAAACTGAGCTCCTGTATCCTTTCCAGCCTGGTTTCCTAATGAGATATGTTGTAACAACGTGAGCTCTATGAACAGATGGTGTTTCTGGAGCTGGTGTCAGGCTTCTGCACTGCAGCGTGGAAGAGCAATGATTTTTGCACGGGAGAGCCAAACCCGCAGGATGCAGCTGGAAGGTGCATGAAAGGTGAAGTGAGTGGTGAAGAATGACCAAGGGCTCTGCCATCTTCTGCTGTGAACCAGGCTTTGCCATTAAGATCTGCGCAACATGCTTTGAGCTACTACTGCCAGGTTCCTTGCGGCAATCTCTGCTGTGGGGTCACCAGTTAGCAGAGGTACAGATAATCCCCAAATGCAGGGCTGTGGAGATCCCTGCCCCTTCTCCTGGCATGGAGAATTGAAGAAAAGACTGGTGTAGGCAGTCTCCTGGCCCTAGGATGGTATGATGCTGACAGGTTTGCACTCCTGCTGCTTAGGGCCATCTAATCTATAGCAGATTTGTCTGGGGGGTGAATATTTGGTGCAATATGAAGTAGCACCAAACAGTGAGATAACAGGCAGGGTGGATGATAGCTGCCCAAGCTTGTTCACAGGCCCTCTTTTATTTAGCAAGAGGCATGTATCTGTAGGAGATCATAAACCTAGGCCATGCTTTTCTGCATAACTTTATCATGGAAATGGTGCTGTTATGTAGGATGGTGCCCTCAGGTGTCTGCAGACTGGCTGATGTCACTGCCCCACTGCTTAGAGTGTCCCAAAGAAGGACTTTGAGGTTTTTAAGTGTTTCTCTGAAGCACTGGCAAAGGTTATCCAGGGTGTTAACAGTAAAGTTGCAACTTTCCAGGATTCAGTCAGAGTAGCTGTTGATCCAAATGTCTCATGCTGTCACCCAGACACGTATAAACGGTAGTCTAATGTCATGAGTGTACATGGAGTGTATGTGCTTTCCCCTCTAGGCTACATAGTTTTCGTTCTGCTTCTGAAATAGGTGTGACATTTGGGCTTCTAAACAGAGC
Organism: Platalea leucorodia; assembly: GCF_965183815.1. Taxonomy (NCBI): domain Eukaryota; kingdom Metazoa; phylum Chordata; class Aves; order Pelecaniformes; family Threskiornithidae; genus Platalea; species Platalea leucorodia. The sequence goes on along the minus strand of NC_138825.1, from coordinate 53,272,465 downwards.
TCCAACCGAAGATGCTCATGATTGTGATTTAGTTGTACTTCTATATCTCTTTCTCCTCTGCTCCTCTTTCATCACCACTTCTGCCTCTGCCCTTTCCCTGGCTTGCTGCCTTCCCGCTCTTCCCCCTCCCTCTTTCTGTTCTCTTCTCTGCATCTATTTTTACTGCTTCTGTCTTCTTCATCAGTTAACATCTTTCCTGTCTCCTTCTTCCCTTGCTTCTTTCCCAGTATCAAAGAGCATAATTTTTTACTGTATGTATACTATAAAATGTTTAAAATGCTGGTTTGACCCTGAGATCTGTCCTCAAAGATTTAAAGGCATTCTTTCAAGAGGTTACAGTAACAGGCTTTGTATACAAACTCATCATCTTCCCGTCCTTAGATGTGTTCAGCTCTTGAAGCATGCAGAGCTGAAGTTCCAAGAAAACCTCAGGGAAGCTGAGAATTGCTTGCTGTGGAATAAATGCACTAATGCACACTCTCATGCATCTGTCATTGGGATATTTTAGATTTCTTTGACAAACTGGAGTCTTGCAGCACACCGATATGGTGGCAAATATTGATAAGCCATTTCTGGACAGAGAAATGAAAACATGGGTGAACGCTGAGGAACCAAGGTCACTTTGATGTCATCTATGCCAGACAGTTGAACTGATTTTACTGAATGGATCTTTGTGTGTATGACCGGCAGTGTAACTGCTGGGAATGTTAGGAAGACTCCCAGATGTCCACTGCCGTGGCATCAGCACTGGTCTCTCTCAGGTGCTGGGTTTTCTGGCTGTGGCTCTGGCAGAGTGTGATGCACATGCTGTGCATGGCAAGAGCATAATGGATGAGATGTGTGAAATTTTGACAACCAGCTACTAGACCATGCTTTCTTTTGGGAAAGAAAGTAGCTTCAGAAGCAATGTTGCAATAGTGGACTGAATGCTCACTCAACTGAATCTGGTCTAGCTCCACTGACTAGCTAAGAGGTGGCAGTGCTAGTTGCACCAATGGGTTTCTGAAACAGGTAAAATGCTGAGCACAGCTACATTGGTACAGGGCTTACAGGGGACTAACCCTTATGATTCAGAATTGAGCTAATACCCAACAGGGATAAAAGCAACATTTTTTTATTGGGGTAAGGCTTGATGAGCAGTGGAGGTTTAATACACCCTTGAGCAGAGCTGTGAGAGCAATGTAGAGGCTCAGTATCAGGCTTTGTCCCCATTTGTTTGTCTTTGTGGTGGTCCCTAACAGAGACAATCTTCTCCCCAGTCACTGAAAGCTGTCAGGATAAACCATCTCACCTTTGACATCTCAGCATGATTGACCCCCCCAATTATGCTTGTTGGGATAAAAGGGCCTCTCTTGTTTGAAACCAGCCATCAGACAGTGCCCCATCTCCTCAGACACAAACCTGGACCCAAAGGTGTTGTGTTCATGGCCGCTAAGCTTGATTACTGCAAAACAGCATAACCAGGAGTCAAACAAAATTCCCTCAAAAGCATCTTCTGATGCAAGCACAGCAGCGCATCTACCTAGCAACAAGCATCTTTGCTGCGCTCACACCACAGCACCGGTCTTCATGTCTGTTACAAAGTCCATGTCAGATAGTCTGTATAGTAATCAAAGCCTTTCTTTGGCTTTGGTCTGGATCTAACTGTTTTAGAAATTGTACTTCGCTTCAAAACCATAGACAACCATGGTGAAAGCTGTAGGTAACCAGAGACAAGGGATTGCAGGAGACATCTTTGATAGGTGCTGTCCCTGTGCTCCTTCTCACAAGAGAAGAGAGTAGCCATGGACCTCATGATCCTGAACAAAGTGCAAAACACCTGCCGTTGCATGTCTGATTTGATTCAGGGAGTTCTGCACAAGATGGGCTTATGTGCACACAAAATGCACCCCAGTCCTGGCTCCCCCTTCCCTTCTCCCCCCACTCAAACAAACAGCTGAACATTAAAGTGAAGTAACTTGTTTTCCATTCATTTTTGAGGAAGAAAATCTGGTCATTTCTCTTTTAAATATTTGGAAGGCTTTGTGACATTAACATTAACAAGGTCATATAAAAGCTTTCTTGAACAGGTAGATCCAACTTCAAAAAAAAATCCTGGATTTTGGACTGGCGCAGTTTGTGAGCCTCGTTTTATTTACATACAGAAGGGAAAGACTCTCGCAAATTATATCAGTACAGAGGGTGAAGCAGCGCTTTGGAGAAGTAGTTAAACTTTGCCGCGGTATTCATTTCTGTCTGCTGAAGGAAAGACTTTGTAGCTCTCTTTGAACCAGCTTTCTTCCCGCCCCTGCTATCCCACAGAGAGGCTGCATCACTCACTGCTGCTTTTTACAACAGCTTCTGCACTCTTTCCCATTTAACTCTCTGCTTTATCCTTGCACCTATTAATTTACCATGGCCGGGGTGGGAGCTGGCATTTGCAGCTCGCCCACCCTGAAGGAGTTAACTGGGTTTATTACATAATCTGTTTAACATTTGGGATGAATAGGAAATGCACGCCCCTCCTCTCCTACAATATGTTTGTGTGCTTTAAATCGCACTCCTCCCCGGCTGTGTGTAAGCCCCACGCCACTTGACATGCCCTGAGTCTCCGCGTGTGTACTTGGGCGTGCGCTTGGATGCCTGCCTGCCTGTGGCTTTGCCCCATTCCGGCTCCGCTCGCGCTACCGGCGTTGCACACCCGCGTGTCTGTGTGTGTGCGTGTGTGTGCGCATGTAAGCACGAGAAGAGAGAAGCGAGGGGAGGAGAGACGGTCACATTTATAGGAAGCGCCAGCAGTCGTTGCGAAGTGTGAAAGCAAACTCTGCCATCTCTTGAACTGCTCCAAGTGGACAGACCGCCACACATAATGCCATCTTTCGATGAGGTTTTGAAGGAAGCTGGGGAATTTGGAAGATTTCAGAAGAGGGTCTTTTTCCTCCTTTGCCAGACGGGCATAATTTTTTCTTTCCTGTTTGCCAGCGTGGTTTTCCTTGGGCAGGCACCACAGAACTACTGGTGCAGGATCCCTGGGGCAGTTGAATTAAGTGAACGATGTGGCTGGACGCTGGAAGAGGAACGAAACTTCACAGTACTGCCCCTGCACCTGGGGAACGGGTCCTCCAGCGGAGAGTGCGAGAGGCTGGACGTCGTGTGGGATGCCTCCATCAGCTGCGCCAGCCCACTCGCTCGCTATGGCAATCACAGCACAGGCAACTTGCCGCTTGCTGCATGCCACGATAACTGGGTGTATAAACAGCCCCACTCATCCATCGTCAGCGAGGTAAGGAAAATCCCTGTCCTCTAATCAGCATCTTCCATCCCGGTGCAGGATTAAGGCAGAAAAATGGGATTGCTACTGCAAGGGTCATTGCTTTGGTGGCTGGTTTTCCTTTCTGGATTTGTTTTGTTCCTAGTCATAAGCAAATCAAGACAATAAGTATGATCAAGCGTCAGCATCAAACTTTTAGGGAAAGGTGAGCTGATCTGAAGGGCGGGTCACCAAAGCCAAGCACCCCATGCAAAGCCAAACACCCCACACAAAGTTTGCTCTGTCGCTAGAGGAATGTCAGATTAAACCAGAGAGTTAAGTCCTTGCAGCTGAGGCTTCTGGTGCTCAATTTTGGACCAGCAACTTCGGTGATGTAAACCCCAAGTGTAGCTGACTGCTACCACTTGCTGATCTGGACTACTGTATGTTAACCGTTCTCTGTATTTCCAGTACTGAACACTTAACGTCTGCAGGTAATAAAAAAAAACTAGTGGCAGACTGCCCTTCTGAGATCTAACAAGAGTCAGCAGAAATGATTATGCTTACTAAAGAAAAAAAAACCACACACACATTTTTGCCCAAAGCTATCATTCACCTTTTCCTGAAATGTCAGAAACCACGGACTGTTACCGCTAGTGGTGAGCGCTGGCAAATGTAGTAGCTTTTAATGAGGCTGCGAAAGGCCATTTAAGATGCTTTCCTAGGAGATCCGCTGTGTAATATGTAATCATGCCATGGATGTGCTGTGGTCTGGCTCCAGCGCACAGGCTGCACACTAGGAGTGTGTATTTTAAGGTCATCCTGACAGTAACTGTCACCAATGCAGTGATGAAAAACACGAAGTGTGCTTAAAGGGGTCGGCTAGGAAATCATCAAGGTGCACTGCAAAATGTGTCAACACAGCTGTGGGCTCTGGCTCCTGCCTGTCTCATGAGGCTTCCGCTGGGTTTTTTAACTGGGTGCTTGCACTGGAGCTGTGCCCTCTGAAACACAGGGCAAGGCGTAGCAGGCGAAGCCCTGAGTAAACATGGAACTGAAAAGCAGTGCCTTTCCCAACTTTTCAATTCCCCATCCTTCCCCCATCCAGCTAGGACCGCTGGATCTGCTTGCACGCTTCAGGTTCTTCAGAGCAGGAGCTTTGTGCTCTGAGCTCCACATCTGACATGAGCAGCTTTAGCCAGGATCTATGCTCAGGAGAAGATTAATCAGAGCACCTGCCTGGCCCTAAAGCAAAGCTTCAGAACTGGCTTTTGTGTGCGATCGCCAAAATCAAGGCTGCTTGGAGGGCTGCAAGTGACACATAGGGAGCTGGTGTCAAACTTTGGTCCCTGGGAATGACGTATCTCTGCCCATGCTGGCAGTGGCAGGCAGGGCGAGGACGAATGCTGCCCGGGAGCCACAGCCTGGCTCCGGAGCGAAGTGCGGGAGGCGGCTGTGGTGGGAAGGTTATGCTGCTGCCTCCGAGGTACCTCTGCTGGGGGACTGCGAGGGGTTAGGTCATGGTGTCTTTTACCTGGGCAGTCTGCACTAGTCATTCCCCTTAGAACTTAAAAATAGAAACATAGAGAACCCTTTTCTTTTGCTGATCCTTTTTTTTTTATCCCTTCAGCCTTGCTGTAGGTGAAAGCATGTAAGTTGTGTCCATAAGATTGTGCTCAGAGTCCGTTTATGGCAGCAGTTTGTGTATCTAGCAATGCCACTGTGATTTTCCAGCAGCGCTGAGCCACTGGGTACAGATAAGAGAAAATGAAACCAGTGTTTGTGTTGCAGCAATAAATGGGAGTGAAAGGTTCAATGTTCTCTGGCAAACACCTTGTCCATCTGCACCTTCTTCCCCCCTTCTCCTGCGGAGACCCTCCAGGGCCAGGGGAGGGAGGAGGGGTAAAACGATGCTTGTGGAAACGCTCCCCACCTGTGCTCCCAAAGGCACACATTGGGAAAGCCAGGGAGTAACAGTCTGCAAGTAGCAACAGGCTGGGACTGCCTGTCCCCTGTGCTGGGGCAGCAGGTCCCATCATCAGTGTCACTGCTGCTCCTAGAGGGAGTTTTGCTGGCCAGGGGCACCTCGGCTGGGCTGTGACGTGTGGCACTTGTGTCCTGTTCCCAGTTTTGCAATGTTTGCTGGATAAATCACATCCCATGAGGCTCAGTTTCTTCATCTGAAAAGGAAGCTTGTGGCACGTCCTGGCTCAATTGCTTTGAGATCAACTATTAAAAAATGCTTGATATCTATTAATGTGTTACACATCCAGCAAAGACAATTTAAATCCCAGACTTAATTTAGTCTCCTTTCACTCAGCCGAGGCTTGAACAAATCATGACTCAATTTAAGCAGATCTGCACTCTGTTTAATCAGATCACCAAACATGTCTTTTCTCACATGTCTATTTGTAAATACTTCATTTTGTCCACGTCTGCAGAAATGTTTCTGTTTCTTTCAACTATCTTAAGATTTCTGGCACTTCATGTCTGGCTGAATCAAGAGTGGAAGTGACCAGGTAGGCAAAGTTAAAAGGATGAGTTCCATGACAATCTGAAGGACATACGTTCAGGGAGAGGGGGGGGGGGGGGGGAAAGTCAGGATACTGAAGGAGTTCTTCCAGGCTTACGGCAAGCGCAGACCTGGTGTGGATTTGCAGCATGGCAGTGGAGGCAGAGGGCAAATAATGACATGCAAACCTTTGTTGGGAAAAGCTGTCATCACAGAGCAGGTCTGGCAGCCAAACCACAGGCTATTGCAATCAGTTCTGAGCACCCCAAAGAAGCTAAATCATATGGCTGGAGGGACTGATTTATGAGGAGTTGTGAAACGAATGGTATTGCCATACCTGACTTCATTGCTCTGATTTGTACATGACTGGATCATGCTGCTTGCTGGCTGCTCTCTCATCTTGGATAGCTGTCTTCTGCAAAGGTGTTCACAGTAGCATCAGCAGAAGGAAGCAGAGGAAAAAAGGGGGAATGTGGCCTGATAAAAAGCACCCACTGCTTTGTAAGCAGTACCTGAGGTGCCTGCTGCATCACCTGCTGCTGTGGGACTCCTGAGTCTCAGTGCTGGGGTACAGCGGGGTGCTGGGAGAACGTAGCAGGGCTTTCCTCCTTCGGGATTTGAGGAGAAGAGCAAAATCTATTAAGAAATCATCACAGGAGCAACACATGGCAAAGCTAGTTAGCTTGATCTAGTGACAGAGCACTGCTAAAGGTTCCCTTTAAAAATCTTCTTTTGATGTCTAATGGGCTCTGAGAGGAGGTCCCTACTTCCACAGTGACATGCCTAAGGATCTCTGTGCTCCATTGCTTTAGGTCAGGCTTTTCCGTGAAGGCAATCCAGATCAGAGGAGGAGTTGTCCACTGGTGCTGCACACACAGCCCAGCACTGTGGTGCCTGAATTAGAGTCGAGAAAACCAGAGCTGGCATGATGTAAAGGTTTCAAGACATCAGCAAAGTCCTCCGCTATGTGTAAAACTTGGCAGCAATCCCTCCGACGCAATGGTGTCACAGGTGGCGGATCTGCTCAGAGGACCTTGGCCTGGTGCAGTCTGCTCCCGTTGTGCAGCTCCCTGTGAAACTGGAAGACGCGGCTGTGTGCGTCAGCGGCAGAACAGGAACCCAGTGGCTGCTCAGATTTTGCTTGAAGAGGGAGGCTGAGGGGGTAATTATCTAGATAGATAAATTCATGCCTGGCTCATGCCAGCTGATGTCATCTGAAATAATGCTGGCCGTAGCAGGTGGCTGGTGCTGCTCGGGAGGGAAAGCTGGTGACAGCAGCACCTCTCACAGGGGGAGGAGGGCAGGAAAGGACGTCCTTTCTGCACAGTGGATGGAGCAAGCAGAAGAGCAGGGCTGCTGGGGGGCTGCGGTGGACCAGGGGGTCTGGAAGGCAGCCCAGATCACCCCCTGCACTCTGTAACACTTGAAGTAGGAAGTGTGTTGCCTGCCATCTCCTGCCGGGTGAGCCTTGTGAGGGACACACGTACCCAGGACATACAGAAGTCAAGAAACCTAATTTCCCCAGGAAACTGTGCTGAAGACTGAGTTGCTGACCTTTAATACTGCTGGGCTTTGGCACTATGTACTTTCGTCCTAGTGGAGAAAGTCTAGCACTCTGCGAAAGGGCAGCTGGTGGTAGTTTGCAAAGCGATAGCCTTTTTATTCAGACATTTTTGGCGGTGATGACTCCTACAGGTATGTGCGTGAATTACAGTTGTGTCTGCAGGTTGAATGGCCTGGGGTGGTGGATGAAAGGAAGAGGGAAGTCTACATGGTCATCAGCAGCTACAGCACAGCTGGCATATTTTAGGCTTATTAGCAGCCTTTGTTGGCAGGAGTTCAGCAGAAGGGACCGATTCCAATATGCCCTGTCTGCAGCCAGTCTTCACGCCATAGATGATGTCATTGCGAGACCTGGCAACAATTTGTTGCCAAAGTGTGAGGTCTGAGGTGGACAAATGATCATCTGAACATATTCTATTGCACCTGCTGGGAATAAATCTTACTCCTCTGCTTGCCAGCTGTCTCAGAAAATAAAAGTCAGTCAGCATTTGCAGAGAATCCTGTAAGCAAAGCAATAATGTTTGTCTCACAGTTTTTACAGTCTCTCTGAGCAGGAGATTACATAGCAGTCAAGCTCAGGGTGGAGAAAGCACAGCTAGTCCTTTTGCTGTCCTCCTCCAAGGCAATAAACAATGCAATTCACCCTCAAAGCGTTGATCTAGCGTGATTATTGTCATTGGCACGGCAGTACCCTGTCTTATTTCCACTGTCATGGTGGGATTAATATTAAGCAGTGGAGGGAGAGGGAAAAAGGGAAGACAGAGGAGCAGAGGGAGCAGCAATTGCTGAATTTCTTATGAAGCTCTAACTAAGCTTTGAGAGGTGCTGGAGCAGTTCCTTGCACAGGTTACACCAGTGGGGCTACGTTTCTGTCACTGCCATTGAGCCAGCTGGTACTGGCTGAGGGTTTGGGCCTTGGTTTTTCTTATTGTTTTTAGGACATCTGTTGTTTTTCTCCCTTTAGGAAATGGTAAGTTTCTCCGCCTCCCGCTTGCCTTGGCCATGGGTAGACATAAGAAAAAAGAAGGACAGAACAGGTCTTCTGTCCTAGGAGGCTCAATGAGTCCAGGTGATCTGAGTGGCAGGGATGCAAAGGTACGAGCTGGGCCTTGGGCCACGCACAGAAGAGAAACCTCCAAAGCTTTCAAAGCTAAGCTGTTCCTCAGGCCTCGAGCCACAGTGCCCTGGGAGCAGGGTAAAGGCTGACTCCATTTGTCCTGTTAAGTGCTCAGCTTGAAACAAGAAATGGAGAAGGACAATGTCCTTGCTTAGTCCCTTAGCACTCTGACAGAAGCTTTGACAGAAAGATTAAAAAAAGGTAATTTCTCCCTTTCCACTGCATGCACTTGCAGGGTGTTTTGTTGCAGTAAGGATGTGTGAAAGATGATAGCAGTTTGACAGCCCAGAGGACAAGAGAGATGGAGAAGAGCTGCCCAGGAACAAATAAGGAATGTGCAGCAACAGTTTGCATCTCCCCAGGTTTCCTTAAACGATGAATATTGCCCTAAACCGTTTGTCACTGGGAGTGGAAGGGTAAATCAGCCTCTGTTTGGCCACTTGTATGAATGCCACTTAAAATATGTGTGCTGGCTCTCAATATGCTGTTGTAATTGGGCTGAGAAATCACTGTTGATCTCCTTATTGACCAAAAATTTTCATCCATCATTTGGAAATTTAATTGTCACAGGCAGAAAAGTGCTTCCAAACTCCCACTCAAAGTTGCTACATTTTGAGGAACTTTTAATGGCATGTTGTCATTTAAAGCAATGTATTTCTACAGGGATAAGTGGGACTTGCTTGGTGCATAAAGGCCTCTCTAGTACCAGGAATTACAAGTCTGAGGTTAGTCTGCATGTCAAACTAAAATGGAAAATATTTGCCTTCTGCCAAAGCTATGAAGAAATGAGAAGTTTCCACAGCCCCCATGTTTCCCAGTCATTACTCCTGTACGAGCATTTCTTCTGTTCCCATCTCAGCCAGTTCCCACTCCTTTCTATAAAGATTATTCCACTAATGAACTACAGGGGCCCAGTGCAAATCCTCTTCCTTCTCCCGAGGAGATCTCGCTCAGATGGTTTGCTGCTGCTTTAGAGATCAGCAAAGTGCACCAGCGTAGTTCCTTCCCGCCACACCATTGTTACTGTAAATCCACGCTGGGATTTCATGTTGATGTTCAAACCTTTAGCAGGTGGGAAAACATTCATCACAGGGATGTATTTCCAAGCAGGAGTGTATGGCTGCCTGTATTGCAAGGCCATTGGGGTGGAGCGGACTGATTTTCCCCACTCTGTTAAAAGGACGCTATAGAAGGGGATGTCCTGAAGGATCTGGTTCCTGCTGCCTGTCTCTGTTGGCAGCACCTCACTTCTGCTCAGGATGGCAGCTCATTGCCAAGGCTAAGAGGAAAGGAGTGCAGATGTGGATTGTTTATCAGTTTGGGCAGCACAACCTTTTTTAGTCAACTCCCTAAATGGAAGGAGACTGTGTTCAGGCACACAATGCTTTTTGTCATACAGCGGATAGACATCGTGCAGGCGAATGCGGCACTGAATGCAGAGACAAGTTGCAGGGTTGTGCTGGGTGCACGCGTTTGTGCAGTGAGGGGCTTAGCAAGGAACATGGCAATGCTGAGGAAGAGAATGTGCCCTTAGCTGGAGCTGGCCAGCTGAGCTAGTTCACCCACTTGATGATGGCAATGAGGAGCTGGCTAGCTAGGTTTTAACAGGGACTAGGTGTAGCCAGCTCTATATAGGTCAACAAATAGGCTTAAAATGAGGGGCAAAAAGACCTGAGGCTTTCCTTTCCTTTTCCATGTTCTTCCCCACACACCGCAGTAAATGTTTTAGCAATTAAATTTCAAGTCTATGGAGGACAGGGGACAGAACACAGGACATGGTGACATTCCCTTGCTGCTGTATTGTCCTGGGTGAGCTTATTCAAGTGAAAGAAGAAATGTTTACTTCATGGCATAGACATGCACTATGAGGACACTGTTTGTGGGCAGAGACACCTACAAATGAACAGACAGGACAGTACAGTAAGCTCTCCTCACTCCAGTGTCTCCCAAATGTTTCTCCAGAGTATCATAGAATCGTAGAATCATAGAACCCTTTCTATGAAGAAGTTTTTCCTAATGTTTAACCTAAACCTCCCCTGGCGCAGCTTGAGGCCGTTTCCTCTTGTCCTATCGCTTGTTACTAGGGAGAAGAGACTGACCCCCACCTCGCTACAACCTCCTTTCAGGTAGTTGTAGAGAGCAATAAGGTCTCCCCTCAGCCTCCTCTTCTCCAGGCTAAACAACCCCAGCTCCCTCAGCCGCTCCTCACAAGACTTGTGCTCTAGACCCTTCACCAACTTCGTTGCCCTCCTCTGGACACGCTCCAGCACCTCAGTGTCCTTCTTGTAGTGAGGGGCCCAAAACTGAACACAGTACTCGAGGTGCGGCCTCAGCAGTGCCGAGTACAGGGGCACTATCACCTCCCTGGTCCTGCTGGCCACACTATTCCTGATACAAGCCAGGATGCCATTGGCCCTCTTGGCCACCTGGGCACACTGCTGGCTCATGTTCAGATGGCTGTCAACCAACACCCTCAGGTCCTTTTCTGCCAGGCAGCTCTCCAGCCACTCCTCCCCCAGCCTGTAGCGTTGCATGGGGTTGTTGTGACCAAAATGCAGGACCCAGCACTGAGCCTTGTTGAACCTCATACAGCTGGCCCCGGCCCAACGATCCAGCCTGTCCAGGTCCCTCTGTAGGGCCTTCCTACCCTCCAGCAGATCGACACTTCCACCCAACTTGGTGTCATCTGCAAACTTACTGAGGGTGCACTCGATCCCCTCATCCAGATCATCAATGAAGATGTTGAACAGGACTGGCCCCAGTACTGAGCCCTGGGGAACACCACTTGTGCCCAGCCGCCAACTGGATTTGACTCCATTTACCACCGCTCTCTGGGCTTGGCCGTCCAGCCAGTTTTTAACCCAGCGTAGAGTGCACCCATCCAAGCCGTGAGCAGCCAGCTTCTCCAGGAGAATGCTGTGGGAGACTGTGTCAAAGGCAAAGTTGCAAATTTTGCAGCAGCAGGGGTGTGCTGTTGCAGCTGTAGAGGTGACGCTTCTGAAGGGAAACCTCAGCTGGGTCCCGGCTTGCCAAGGGCTGTGTGATGCTCAGCAATGTGCCACTGGTCTCACATCTCTTCTGCAGCTTGTTTTTGATTGGTGTGAGCTGTAGCTCTTCTTCCCGGGAGGTGCCAAGCTGGAATGTTCAGGAAGAAAACGAAGGAAACCGAAGTCAGACAGCTGTGGTCTAGACAGATAGAGAGCCCTAAAGTTTTTGATTCTCAGTGTTACCAATTTTGGAAACCAAGTGGGATCACAGGAGGGTAGCCTGTGACATTTAAAGACCATAGGGTTGGATTTTTTTGATATGTTATGTGAAGAACTTGTACTTTCAGGGAATGGGATCTCCTGTTACACACAGTGGGAGATGGTTACTGACATGGATAGCTCTTCTGCTCCTTGATGCCACTGGATATTTGCATGGAAGTGCTCCTGGTCAGTGAGCTGCTCACAACGTGGACTGCATCTGCCTGAGCATAGGAGCAGCCTGTGTGGTAGAAGTGTAAACATCAGCCCATGCATGGACAGGCATTCAGAAACAGAGAGGAGGCACACCTCTTGTCCCTTTTGTGGAGGCTGCTGGTAAGGGACAGGGGAGGTATTTTGGGGGAGTGTTATATAGGAGGACTACTGTCTAATGGAGACAGGCTGAAATCCTGGGTAAAGACATGCAGATGTTTTTCCTCCAAGTGAGGCAGATGGGGATAACCATCAGGCACAACCAAACCACTGTCACAGCTGAAGTGGTGGTGGATCAAAAAAAGATCTCTGCAGGGTGTGCAATTCTCTTTTAAAGGTTACATTCCCCTCTAAAGGTTATGTTTGCAAATGAAAAGCAAGACATTAGCAGGGTGATGACTTAAATGCTAGCTGCTATGTCAAGCAAACAGAAAAGGTCTGAGAATGCTTATCTGTACCAGAAGTTATTTAAATACTTAGAAAATAGCAAAGCGCAGGACTAACTTAGGAAACTACAGTTAGCGTATTGTCACTAATCTCTTCAGAAAGAGCTCAGAGTTTCTTAGAAGTTTTCTGTATTTTCCTATTTCCCAGAATATTTAAAATACTCGACTGTATTGTTAGCTAAGAGCTAGTTTCAGCTGCTGCCTAAATCATCTGGAATTGCTGTTCAGATGAAAGAGTCCTCTCTGGTAAAGATATTTTGCCCTCTCTCTTTCTGGCATGTGTTCGTTCTCCTGCCCTCTTTCATGATAGCTTATTCATTGCCTGTTTACAGTAAAGAGGGATCAAATGATTTAAAAACTAAACATACCCTTTGAAAAACGATCAAAAGTATAAACCCTGAAGGCCAGCGCCTGCAGCGGGCACTGGGGCTGGTCCCTCCTGGCAGCTCTGTGCAGGCTGGCTGCTTGCCTGGGCATGGCTCCAGTGCTGCCCGGCACAGCCACCCACCACCACCCTGGGAGCTGAGCTCCTCAGCTACCTTTGTAGCTTTCTGGCTTTCCCTCTGCTCCTCGAAGGGCAGGTGCCCTTCCCAGGAGAGTGGCTCCACAGTGCACTGAGGGTGCCAGGCCAGCACCATCCCACGGCAGGGCGGGAAGCACGCCTCTCCTCCCGGGGAGCAGCCGTCCACCCAGCAGTGCCGACAACGGTGCTCCCTTTGCCGTCACTTGGACTGCTGCGATAGCCTCCTGGGTCTTGGGAAACCTGGTGTGTCGGCTCAGGGAGAGCTGTAATCCCAATGCAGCTTATAGGTGTTAGAAATCTGGGGCTTGGTCTCTGGAATCAACAACTGAAATTAGGGTTGAGTGGATTTTAAGTGATCTACAATGTTTTTATTTACGGATTTTACGTCTGTGTAAACATCCTTTCATTTTGACATTGCTTTAATGGTTTTGTTATTACATGCACCTTTTAATTTTATTCTCACACTAATTTATTGCTGTTTCTGGAGAGGCAATAATGTTCTTATTCCCTTCCCCATTCTCTTCTCTGCTTGTGAGGTGCTGAGCCATCTTAACCTTCACTGGGAGACAACTCACTCTGCAGAGCACGGGCTCAGATCTCTCTGTTATTCAAGGGGACTGCTAGGAGAGAGGTATGAGGGCTCCTCTCTGCGCCTCTGGGGAATGGTGCTCCCAGGGTGACTCCACAAGCATCTGCTGGAAGCATAATATAATGGTGCAAATGTTCATGTTAAACAGTGTTCAGAGCTGGCGTACAGATGCAGGTTGAAGCTGGCCTCTGTCACGCTCCGTAGCTGTAAACAATTTTTGAAAAAGAGGTGACACCCGGAGTAATATGAGCAGGAAAATGCCCTCAGCCTGGTAAGAGCAGAAGACAGTTAAAAACCCCACCAGAGATGAGATTCTGGGAGGTCAGTGATGCCCAGGGATGCTACAGAGCCTCCACCCTGGGATATGCTGAAAGCCTGACTGGACAAGGCCTGGAGCAACCAGCTTTGATGTGAATTTGGATGTAAGCTCAAAGCAGGTCCTGCTGTGAGTGGGGGTTTGGATCAGAGGGCTCCAGAGGTCCCTTCCTACCTAAAGTATTTCATTATTCCAGAAGATGTGGGCAACAGCAGGAGTAACCCTAAGCAACAGCTCACTCTGTATTTGCAAGCACTGAATGAAGTCACTAGAGCAGCTCCTTAATGCTGATTTTCTGCCCAGGCTCTACTCTGCCCCCTGCGTCTCCCACAGAAAAACACAAGAGGGTTTTTATAGCACAGAACAGCCTGTTGTCAGCACAGCCCCGCTCCGAGAGCCTGGAAAGGTGGCTGGGAAAAGCCAGTGCCCCACAGCCAGCTCTGAAGTCACCAGTAGGAGACAGCATGAAATAACAGAGCATTTTGTAAAATAGCCCATGGTAGTGGGTTCTGAGCTCTCACTAGAGCTGTCACCCACTCAGCAGAGCATAGGGTCTCTCCTGCTGGCACTGGTCTGACCAAAAACCCACAGGGAAGAGTGCTTTGAGGTCCTGGGAGAGCATTGCTGCATGGTGCAAAAGCTCCGCTGAGCAGCGACATTCAGCACCTGAATGTATCACCTGCACCTGAAATTCAGGCCAAGATGGCCAGAGGAGCCATGCCAGTGATCCACCGACCAGGCAATGTATATACCTCTCTGTTCACATACAAGTCCGGCAGCTGTCCAGATGGCCCCCATGGTGCATACATGGCAGTGCCAGCGGGTCCAGCATGGGCCCTGGCTGGGGGGCCTGCACCAGACACGTGTCCTGTGCGGTGTCTAGCTGAGTACAGGTCTGGCTAAGTCAGAGAGGTTTCCTTGAGCTCACGTGAAGACACTCTTCCTGCTTGCCCTCTCTGCCTGTCTCTTTGTGTGATTGTTTCCTTTTCTGTTTACACCTAGGCAGCACACTTTTGAAGCTGATGTTTTCTTGTAGCTGGTTTTTAGCCCTCTGGTGAGCTGTGTTGCCCCCTGCTGCAGATGTTCCTCTGAGAGCCCCAGCCTCTGCCATCAGCACAGTCAATTACATTGCCTTCTAAATTCTTCTTTTAATGGTCATTCTAATGAAAAAACTCTGTTTTCCAAAGCTGCATCTTTTGATACTATTTTTCAGGGTTGTCATAGTTTCAAGAAGCAAGAGGTTAAGCACCATTTGAAGTCTGAAAGTGCTGCTCCATGTTCAGGCTATTTCAGGAAAGCATTGCATTGGGCCTTGAGGATGACTGTTGAGAGCAGGTTTTATTCCTCTCAGAGGAAGCTGAGGTTTCTGCAGCTCCTGTTCAAGATTTACAGAAGTGGAAGCCAGATGCTGATGGCCTGGCTTGGCTGAAAGGTGGCCAGTCAGGCTTCCCGGAGTAATGGGGTTGACATCAAAACCATGACTTTATTTAAAGTCAGCGGGGTGGGATATATATGGGGTTGGCGACCTGTGAGATTACTAGCCAAGTTTTTCTTCACAGTTGTGAGAGCTGGAAACTGCAGTTCTCACTCACAACATTCCCAGGCTTGTGGCTTCGAGAAAAACAAAAAGCCACAAACAAACCCAAATCCCGGACTTCCAGTAAAATCATCATAAGTAACGACAATGATTCTCCTGTGGTTACTGTCGGTAATGGTGCTAATAGTACATTTGGAACCAAAACTGAGGTGTTTCTTTTTAAAAAGTGAAGAATAGCCCATAGAAATGAGTGTGAATGACACCTTTGTGGAGTTCAGAATATTAAAAGAAATGGTTTCTTATTTAGGTACATAAATAAACATTTAAGAGTATTACTTTAGATTTTTGGTTCCATATTCAGGCTCAGTAAAATCCAAGTCTGGGTGCCCTCTGTATCTCCTGTGGAAGCACCTCTGAAATCCCAGGCCCAGGCAATACTCGCTGGGCATTACAGCAGGTAAATGGGCTAAGAGAGAGCTCGGGATCACGGCACTGCATTTCAGAGTCTGGAGAATTGTGAGTGGCAAAAGAGGCTTTTAATCTTTTCTCTAACCCACCCTGTGGCCGCCCCATCCAAGCACAGTGTTTGAGCACTGGTATTGTGGTACGTGTGCTGGTGAGCACAAACGTGATATGCTGTGTGTGCTTCAGCAACCAGCACCTTGTTAGCAATAAAAAAAATTTCTTACAGGTCATGCCTGAAAGCAAAAGGGTCTCTCTAGGGTAAATGCTGGTAGCTGCTATTGTCTGTGTCTTCCCTTGGTCCTGAAGCTGTGTTGTTCCTAAGGTTACCCCAAGTATGGACCAAAACCTCCCAAATCCCATAAGGTCTGCAGAACTTGGCAGGCAGCAGTTGGTATTTCTTTATTCTTAAAGAACCTCTAAAGTAATTTCCAATGACATGCTGTCTGGATAACTACTTTATTTTTAGTTTCATTTTAGTTTTAACTCCTAGTCTCTTTGTCTTCCTTCCTCTTACCCACTTCCCTCTTCCCTCCACCCTACCCGTCCCCCTCCCCATCCCTGTTAATGATTTCTTCAGATATGCATCAATGTTAATGTCATGTAAGGGAGTTATGGCTACTGCAGTATAAGGAATAGAAAAGTCTGGGAAAGCTACACCAAGAAAATACATATTCGATGTGTTTGAAATTGATCTGAGATCTGTTTTCAGTTTCCTCAGAGACTACATGCTTTTGCTTTTATCTAGAAGGCACTAAGAAAAAGAATTAAACCATTTCTCTAAGTTGATGTTTTCATTGGCTATAGCTACGCACCCTTATTCTGGCTTTGCCTTGGCAACATATTCCAGGGCAACATCTCCCAGGGTGGAGGCTCCACAGCACTCCTGGGCATCACCTTGGAAAAATTTCTTCACTGAAAGAGTAGTCAGGCACTGGAACAGGCTGCCCAGGGAAGTGGTTGAGTCCCCATCCCTGGAGGTATTTAAAAGACGGGTAGATGTGGTGCTTAGGGACATGGTTTAGTGGTGGACTTGGCAGTGCTAGGTTAATGGTTGGAGTTGATGATCTTAAAGGTCTTTTCCAACCTAAACGATTCTATGATTCTATATTTAACAGCGTTGTGTTTGGTTTGCAAAAGAGCAATTTGCTTTCCATATCTGGACAACTGATGTATGAAACACAGCATCCTTTTGGCAAGGAGGAGCTCTTCCTCTATCTTCACGGTAGCTTGAAGAGTGCTTGCTGTGGCTGCACTTCCCTGGCCCACTGGTTCTTGATGTTGAACAAGCACATTTGAACTTCCCCTTCCCCTTCCCTTTTCCCTTCCCCTTCCCGCCTGGCCCTGTGCAGTTTCTATAACGTTTTGCCCTGAGGATGACGAATGACCCACCTGGAGTGTTTATGCCTCTCCCTTATTCCCTCAGTATAACCTTGTGTGCGGCAATGCCTGGATGCTGGATCTCTCACAGGCTATCCTCAATCTGGGGTTTCTGGTTGGCGCGTTCACCCTGGGCTACGCTGCAGACAGGTACTGTATAAGCGCTGCTGTCCTTTAATTTTTTTTGAGGTGAAATCACTTGTAGTGTCACCTGCAAAAGCATGCATCAGCACTTTGGAGGTTTAATTCACTTCGGATAAACACTCCCAGCCTGGGTTAACAAAACCCAGCCAATGTAATCTTCACTTCCTTTTGGGCTGGAAACTTCACACAATTGTACTTACTAATCCTGTTTGGACATTAAAATGTCATGAAAAGAGCTTTTCTTATGGTTTCTGATGTTTTCTGTGCACACCTGGACCCAGAAAGGGCAGAAGGACATGGAAATGAAAAGGAAGCATTCAAAGGAGTTTTCTGGATGGGTGTTAAACAACTGGAGGATGTTTAATAGGCACCATGGATGAAGAAAGCAGCTACTTGAGGAAAGGAGGAAGGGACTCAGTATGGTAACTCCCTCCATTCACAGGCTGGACTCATATGCTTACCACTGAGGTCATAGCTCCCTCCAGCCGGTTCTCAACTGTGTTAGAGCTGGATGAATACCAAGAAAAAGATGTGGGTGATATTCAGGCTTGAGCAGCTGACCTGCCCCAGAACAGGGAGCTCCCGCAAGCTCTACCTTGCTCTTAAGAAGGGGCCTGGTTTGTGCTTTGTGCTGATAATTAATGGTAGTTAACCTATGTGTTGGCTGCGAACACCACTGATGATTTCACTGGCAGAAATATTTCTTCAGGTCATAAAATACATTCTTTCTGCCTGTTTTATTTTTCTTTGGTATCTGTAATAATAGCAATAATAACGTAATGTATGATTTCCTTGTAGGCAGGAATACTTACAGAACTATCTGGAATGTCATCTCAGATAACAAATTTTGAACTAGTAATCAAAAATACTTTTAAGGAAAACCTGGTCTTTCCAAGGAATATAGTAATAAGGGATAAAGTAATGTGGAAAAGATGCCATGGCACTGGCTAGCTTAAGATATCTCTGCTCAGTGTCTGGCGGGGCAGTTATGATAATAGCACCTTAAGACTGTGTAAGAGTAGAGATATTACAGCTAATTATTAAAATAAAATAATATGTCTAGGAGTACTCGTGTATCAATCATAATGTATCTACAGTACAACTATGAATGTTGCACGCTGATAGCACTGGGGAATGTGCTGCAGCCAGACCTGTAGATTCTTGTCTCTTTGACAGCACTCAAAAGAACAGATCGGGTTGAAAATACCCTGATTTTTCTCCCATATAAATTCTTCTCATGAAACATTTTGAACAACATGAACAAACAAATATTCTTACAAATACTTTTTCGTAAGATAAAGAGCTACATCAGTTTTCACGGTTTCTTCTTTTTAAAACAGCAACAATAACAATGCAGAAGAGATCAAAATGGAAATTCTAGTTGTGTTCCAAGGACACAGTTGCCATGAAACGACAGGGAGGTTTTGTTGGGGTTCTTTTTTTTGGAATCATGGCTTACCTTGGGCACATCTATTAATAATGATGGTTTTTGCTGAAATATGAGACTCATTAATACATTAGGCAGCCTTTGGAAACAAGCAGTCTTAAACCTAAACAAAACACTGGAAAATCACATAAAGTAATTAAAGAAGAAATTACTGACTTTCACAGAGCTGGCTGTAGTTACTATTAGGAGACTAATTTGTGAAAACAGAAACCCCCAACAAAAGTTGCTCTTATTTCAATTGGATCAAAACTCTAAACTGTAACATATGGGCCATAATTTAGCTACAAAAAGATAAAATGTTTTCTAAAATAAAAGGGGGACTGGTGAGGACATCACCAGTTTTAAAATTAGTGACATAAAGACAGTGATAACTACTGCAGGGAAGAGAGTCCCACAGCCCAAGGACCAATGCTACAAAGTTTCAGGCAGCCTCCTGTTGGAACAAGGCTGGTCTCAAAAAGGCACTTTCAGATCTAGTAGTAAAATGAGATGACAGGAAAAAAAGTCTCTGTGGCTTTTCATGATTTTCTTTTCCTTTTTCAACAGATACGGCAGAATCCTCATCTACCTGCTCTCCTGTCTTGGGGCCGGGATATGTGGTATCATAGTGGCATTTGCACCAAACTTTACTGTATTTTTGATCTTCCGTTTTCTCCAAGGTGTGTTTGGCAAAGGAACCTGGATGACATGCTACGTGATTGGTGAGAGCTGTTATCTTCTTTCTTTTCTGGTTAGGAAAACTGAGGGATTTTTGGAGGACCAGGAGTCAGACACGTCTGCTCTTGATAATAATTATTCCTGGGAAGAAAGCATTGGCCCTGGGGTCAGCAGACAATGAATAACCCAAACCCATCCTAGTTAATGCCTCTGTCCTCCAAGATAAGGTGGCTGCATGCAAACTGTAGTCTAGGCTCATGCCTGAACTGAATTTTTGTGGAAGCAGTCATTGGCCTGTGTCCAGACCATGCCGGGGTCCCTTCTGGTAGCTGAACAGTTTAGTGTTACCTTACCCGGCAGCATCTGCTAATTTGCTGGTACAGAGGTGGCCTCTGAGAATGGCAGCAAGTGCAAACTCTTTCTGTTACTCAGTACTGATATGAGATGGAAATGAGTAGCAGTGTACATGCCTGCCTGACCTCATAGGATCCCATGGAGAAGAGCGACGAAGAAGTAATGCACTAGGGCAGACTAATGAGTGATGTGGCCTTCAGAACTGTCCAGGCTCTCCTTTTGTACCCATCACTGTGGTATCTGAATATGCCTGTGTCCAGCTGGCCATAGGCAACTCAGTAGCAATGCAACATTTTCTGCTGATGTTGTCTGAGGACTTTTACAGTTATCTAATCTATGGACTCCGATGGGGAGGGATTAACATAAATAATTAAGAGGTGGAGGAGTAGAATGTGTATATATAAAGGTTTTCTTATTACATAGAATATCACCAAGATGATAAAAATCTGCAGAGCAAGCCTCAAATCAAATGGGATACACAAACAGGGACATGGTTAATTTTGGCAGAGTCTGAACATCTTCCACAGATGCTCAGAGGAGTTAACTGCTTTTCCTCAGTGGGAGAACAGACACTTGGATAGCTATTCTTCATTCTTTAGCTGGGAGGCTTTGCTTAGTGCCAGACTGGGCATCAGGGTCCATATTAGGTTTATTATTTCCTGAAAAGGGAAAAGGAAGGGAAGCTTTTTTATAAATAGCATCAAAACAGCAGGGATCCAGTCTTTTTGATAGGTTATAGTCATGGCCCAGCAATGAAGCTCCTCACATAGCAAGTTTACTTTTAATGAGAAAAGGCTACTTTTGTGGCATCTCAAATGACTGCCAGGTTCAGAAAGGCAAACTCCTCCCTAGAGCATGAAATAGCATAGCATTAAGGAAAGCATCCTACTAGAGATGAGACATAAGATTTATTTAAGAAGAAAATCAGCCATTCAGTAATCTACTGTGATAATCCAAACCACAGTGATAACATCATTACATAGTGCAAAAACCTTGTAACACCGCTGTAGTCTGTGAGGCCTGTGACATTTTTTTTTAAATTCCTGGTGGAATTTAGACGAGTAAGAGCAGAATTGCAACCAGACGTAAGTGGTTACAGTGAGACCTGGGAACACCGTGGTGATGTAGGTGCAAACATGCTTCTGCCAACCCCCTGTCTAGCCCTCTCAGCATCTAAATAAAGCCCAGAAGCACCTAAGTTTTCTGGGCAAAGTTACGCTGCTGAGCAGCTCAGGTCCAAGATCCAGTGAAAGGACCAGAAGTTGCTGTTCCCCTCACTTCCAAACACATGGCCTAATTTTAAACTGAGATCTTATCCTAAAACTTTGGCAAGTGCCTAAGCAGCAAAATGTTTTATGAAAGACTCATGGCTTCCTTAAAATGGTGAAGTTTCAACAGAAAGGAATGTTTTTCAATGCTCAGAGCAGACTGCCTGACTTTAGGGAAAGGTACAGAGATACAGCATCCTGAGGGACAGTGTATTACTGCAGCCTTAAGCAAGGTGCTTAATTCTTGGAGAGAGTGATTCCATCTAAATCCCTTCAGGGATCTACTCTTATGTCCTGGGATCACCCAGAGTATTTACCAACCTAACACCTTTTAAAAGGCATATACAGATCACCGGAAGGGTGGTTGCCATTAATACATCTCCCAAGCTACTGATCTGGGCTTCAGAATCACAACAGGCAGCCCCAAGAGCCTCACTTTGCTTTTACATACAACCCAGCTCTTCCTGGGCCAGTGCTGAGCAGCTGCTTTTAGGCAATAGAGTTGCCCCTGAGCCGTGCAGACGTGATGAACAGTAAAAAGAGTAATGGTGTCATATCTCCCTGCATTGCCAGCTGAAATGAATCACTGTTACTTGTAAAACTGTGTCTTCTTTAGTAAAATAAAAAAAAAAAAGAAATTGTTTTCTGTGTATTATAAACCAAGGTAAACCCCTCTGCTTTTACTCTGAAGGCTAGGTAGTGGTGACAGTTTTGAAACAAACAAGAGACACGTCATGCATTGCTTGTCTCAGCTATGGATCTCATGGCCTGAAATATGGGCTTACATGGGTTTCAGAAGTAATTAGACACATTCACAGAATAAAAAATCCACCAAAGGATAAAAAAAACCCAAACAACCAACAACAAAGGCTATGTTTGTTCTAATAAATAAAACAAGCTGTGGACCATACCTTACCTTAGCCCTCAGAGCAACCAGCACAGTATGGCTAAACTCTCTTCCCCACAGATGCCTTGGCCATATTACTCGCTGGGGGCAGTCCCTGCCTGGAGGATCCTCTAGTCTGGGGCATGGGCCAAAACTGTGCCGGGAAGAGTGCTAACAATTTACCACTAGGCACAATCATGATGCGGTCTCAAACCCCTGTTCTGGCCCTATTTAATTCATTAATAAACATGCAGTCAGAAACCCCTCTAGCTGAAGAATGGTGGGTGAATTGAGGAGGAGGTGTCACCTGTGCTTCTCCTGGGCAGCCTTGGTGACATGCTTACACTGCTGAAGGCGAGACACCGGGCTAGACAGACTTGTGACCTGATACAGTACTATCCTTCCTCATGTTCCACCACTAATATTTTTCTTTAGAGTTGGGTTTGTTTCTATGTTGTTTATTTTGGCTTTCTCTCTGCCCAGTGACGGAAATCGTTGGTTCTGATCAGCGGATCGTTGGGATCGTGATTCAGATATTCTTCACCCTGGGAATTATGATTCTCCCTGGAATCGCGTACTTGGTTCCCACCTGGCAGGGGATCCAGCTGGCCATTTCACTGCCCAACTTCCTCTTCCTGCTCTACTACTGGTAACGTTGCAGTCATTGCTCTTGTCATTATTGCTCTTGCTATCCCAGCACCTTGAGACCCCCACTGTTGCCCCAAGTCTCCAATGTGTAAGATGTGGTAGGTTAGGAAGAAGATATTTGCATATTGTTGATTTTGGCATTTTCAATTCTTTTTAGTGTATTGCAGACATACATTACTTTCCTTTTTCTGCCCGGAGTCTGCCTCTCTCATCAGCCATAGCTAGCTCTTCACAGAACCCTACTCTGCTCCTGCTTAGCCAGGGGCTGGCTGTTTATCTGGTTAACTTGACCAAAGTCTGCTTTTCCCATCAGTCATGGGAAAACCCCACCTTTACCTCTAATTACATACTCAGTTCAAGACTGAACTTGCCCTACAGGTGCCATGAGTTGGGCAGTACAGCTAATGAGAAAGCAGAGCACTATCATGCAGTGAACGTCTGTCCCAGTGGAGTGCAGCCATCCTGTGGGCTGGATCTGAAGAAACTAATGCACATAACCTCTTCCTTCACATTGATTCCTTAATGCTGCCTGTTGTGAACTTTTAAATTGTGAGTCATCTTAACCTTAGGCTAGCAGAAACTGAAACACCAGTCAGTAGTATTGCTTCATGTTCAGTTTATGAAATATGTATACACTTGAGTGTGTGTGTGCCTATCTTCTAATGATACAGCTAGAAGTTTCCTTGTCTGCCTGTACTTGGTACTACATGTGTTTAGTGTTGACTTTCATTGTTCCTTGCTGTTCTACAGGCACCTTGTTTGCCTGTTGGTTATCATACTTTTGACATCCATTGTGCAAATACAATAGTTAGATTTCTTATTTTTCAGCTTTGCAGAGTATTGTTATAGTCTATTTTCTTCTTTCTTGCCCACAAGAATCAGATACTTTGCAGGAGGCTGACTGGAAAAGCAGTCCACAAAAGAGTTTCTGTATCCCAAAGACTGAAAAATCAGCTTGCAGTGTATTAACACAGGCAAAAGGCAAAGGACTTTGGTTTACTTATGATGTTAAAGGGCAAAACCCCTATTTATGACTTCTGTGTTCTTACAGGGTGGTTCCTGAATCTCCACGTTGGCTCCTGACACGCAAAAAGGGAGAGAAGGCATTAAAAATCATGCACAACATTGCAAAACACAATGGGAAATATCTCTCACCACATTACTCAGAGGTACTGTCATCTGTTTGAGCTAGAGGTTTTTTCCTAAACTTTCTTAATCTTTTGAAGGTTCAGTTGTGCTAAAATGCATTCTCTTTATGTGATAGGCAACACTCTTGGAGTGTCACACCAGAACAAGATTGTCAGTCCCATACCTACTTTGTTAATTGCAAGAGGGTAAAAGTGAACTGACTGGAAAGACATGGGATGAAAATAGAAGTTTGCAAAACAATCAATCAGGTCTTCCGTTTACAACCCTCCTACTTAAAAAACTTGTGGGAAATATCAGAAACTAGCCTGAGGGCCAATGGTATTTCACAGCAGCTGCCGTTTCAGCTGACAGAGTGAGTGGAGACAGCAGGATCCACTTCCCTGGCTCCTTTGCTAGAACTTCCTTTTACAGCTCAAAGAGAAGATGATGTAGAAAATTGGAACTGAAGTATAAATTTGCTTCCATCCCAATAGGGCGAAAATATGCCCCAAAGTAGGGGAAACACTGCCTAAGATCACTATTTACAAAATAGGACAATATATGTTAGAATTACAGTCCTTTGACAAGTGGTCTTGACAGAACTGAAAGGACTGATGCGTTTTAAATGACACTGTCATGTCATTGCAGCATTTGCCTTGTTCTGCACTGGGTAGCATTGCCTGGCCCTCAGACTGTGCTTACCGTGGTGTTGGCCTTATGGTTCAGTGGCGACAACAGATGTGGACAAGGTACCTGTTCTGTTACAAACCAGGTCTGGAGCCTAAATGCTAAAATATGCAAAAAATGTAAATAGTAATGTTAGAAATCATTATTTGAAGTAAGGAAAACTCCTGCAAATTGTTAGCACACAGCAGCCCAGATGTGGCATACTGAATACACTACAAGTATTTCAGAAAGAAATTGTGATTTTCTTATTGAAAATAAATGACCTACATAAAATGTCCATCTATCAGTACACAGTAATATCCTTTATGCCTACATACATGCATATGCCTATACATTCATTTTTATACCTATACAAAATTACTACGTGTGACTTTTAACTAAATTTTCACTGAGACTAAAGACAAATGCTTTGCGATGGCAGTGTTTGGATGGGACTGATGTGTCCCATCCTGTCAGAAAGGGACGTCATGATGTGTGTGCTTTGTAGCAGATAGTTGGCAACCTGGGTTCCCACAGCTGGGTATCTTACCTCAGTCTTTCTCATTGCTGCTCTTAAGCAAGGGAGAACTTGAGAATTTAGTCCAGTTTATCCAAAAAAGTGGGGCTGCTTCACCAAAATCCTAGAATATAATTCTGGATGAAACCCAAGCAGTAACAATTGGCACTCTTCTGAAACACCAGATAGCTGTTCCCACATCCATTGGATTTTATTTACCTGGTGAGAAACAGGCTTCATAAATCATCCAGAGAGCCTAACAAGCTCTGCTTATTCAGGACCATTCCTGCTGTAAATATAGACCCTGCATGAAGTGCACACAGGAAGAGGTATGTGGCAACAGAAGGAGTATAGTTAATTTTACCAGTATTCCATTATCTTTCCACTTCATTAAGTATATGCTAATGACAGTTCTGGCAAGGTAAGGTTCACACAATAGGTTCCACAGAGAAGCTGGGCCCTAACCTATATTATGCCTCTTAGGATATGTGACGCTGGACTAATGATTTTGTAAAGTTAAAAAGAGACCTATCAGCAGAGATGAGTATGCTGAAACATACATTTCCACAGCCAGCTGCTTTATTCATAAGCAACTTGTTCAACTGCCATAACGTTGCTATAATGGCATTTCTATGAAACAGAAGCACACAAAGTTTAATGATGGAGAGGGATGTTTGTCAGGGGAAAAAGTTATATATAACTTCCTTGGCCAAGAAAGAGGATATACTGAATAAGACTGTTGTACATTAGTGAAGCAACATGACAGGAGTTTTGTTGAGTGGTAACAAGCTAGGGCAGCAATTAGAGAACCATTTTTCTGACGGAAGCCAAGGTATCCCTGTGATACCAGCCACGGTCAGGAAGTCGCCCTCAGCTGTCCCATAACACAGAATAAGCTTTGCTAGTCATGTTGGAGTAGCATCTTACACAACTGGAGGACTGCAGACTGAAACCAGTGGGAGAGAAACAAACTGAAAAGACTGACTAAGGAGAGAGAAAAGGGTGAATCCATTTATTGTTCTTGGCTGGAGCGTATACACCAGTGAAACACCCCTGTCCTAGTCAGCATTACCCAGTGTCAAGTGTGGCCTGAGACATGTAGCAGGAAGGTTGTGCTGCTGCAGCTTCCCTCCATATTCAGCCCTGTGTTGTACACATATATGTGTTCCTATGCCTGCTTCCCCTCTCTAAACATCAGCATTTTCAAAGTGCCACATCAGGATGAAGATGTGTGTCTTTCCCTGCTTTTTGTTTTAAGTTATATTAAATTTTTTTCTTAAGTGTCCCTGCTCATGACCCTAAGCCACTCATAGCTGGAGCAGATTAACCTCCACACATCCAGATTCATGCTGGATCTGTTCCTGGGACCTTTTTAGTATACAATGTCTGTCATCCTTGGTGCTGTGCCCAGAGGAGAGAGAGCATGTCCAGGAAACACGTTCATCACAGATCAAGTGCATTTCTTGCATTAACTCACGTCAGAATTTGCTTTCACGTGGCAACTCCAGAATTTCAGACAAAGTGGTGCAGGTGTGGAGGAACAGGGAGAAGAGAGAGGCATTATCCATCAATGCATTTTGGCCAAGATTTTCCAGTATGCCTGTAACAATTTCACTGGCCAAGTCCCTAACATGGCTCTGGATGTAGCAGCCTTGCGTTTTTATTGGCATGTAGAAACCACAGATGACCTTTGTATGAAAACAAATGCTTCTTTTTGCTCTGTGAGTTACGACACTGGTACAGTTAAGCTCCGTCCAGAACTCATTAAATTAATTGTAAATTATAAACTGTTTTTTTTCCAGTTGCTCATAATTATCCTAGCTTGTTTTTTTTCAAGTTAATTTTTGTATTCTTGGTCTCTGTCCAAAAGCAGAATGGACTGCAACCAGCTGAGTAAGAGCTGCTTCTTGAGAGAGTCGTGCATCAAAAACCCCTCTCCCTTTACTTATATATATATATATATTTCTACAGTATAGACATATCTAGACATATATATTTCTAGCATATATTAACTTACATACATATGTATTATAGACATACATGGATGTACTGTCCTGTGCAGAATTAAGCATGTGCAGAACTACATGTCTGTGCAATGACAAATCTTTAAAAATTATTGCAGAAAAACTGATATGTAATTTGGTGGCACATAAAAATGCGAGGGAAGTTGGTTATAAAACTTCCTCCAGAGTTTTCAGATAGTGTATCTTTGGAAACATGGGCCCTGTCATTGAATTCCTGACTGCACTGATGTGAATAGCAAAGATCTCCTTGACTTCCAAGAACAAAAAGAGGATTTTTTTCCCCACAAAGAGCTGACTTTCCACAGTGATTTTTTTCTTCATCCATGAAAAAAATGCTCAGTCATGCTTGGGGTTATTATGACTTTATTAAGACATAAAAATATATGGTAGCAGACGTGCTGAATTTATGTTAATCCTTTGGAAAACTAAACCCATATTTGCACAAAGTCGCAACCGATGGCTGGCAGCCTGCTCTTATAAAAGAAGGCATGGCAGTTTTGTAACTATAACATGAGAGAGTCCAAGAGCAGTGCAGAAACCCAGCAACCTCCGCCGGCCCCACAAAGGGCTCTGGCATGCAGCAGAAGTGGCAGCACTCTGAAGAAAACTTCTGGCTCTGGTTACAGAAGAAAAGCATGAGGGAATAGAAAGAAAGTTTAAACAAATGTGAAGTTTCTCTGTCCACTTACAAAGTTTTGTGTCACTTAGTTATGAAAAAGTCATGCGTAAATATATCCAGCCCAATCTCACTGAAAAACGTCTGTGCTACCTTATGATATGAAAAACAAATACAGGGCGAAAGCTTTGGGCACAGCCCTGGCTGAGCTGACAAGACACTCGGGCAATGCCTTTGGCTTTACCTGTGTTCTCATCACAGGTGTTCCACGTTCCCCTGTGCTTCTCCATCCTTTCACCCACAACTCCCCACCTGCCGGGATTGTTTCCTTGGGCTACTGGGCCCTCGCTGCAGTTGTAGAGAGGGGTTTTACTCCTTTCTTTGTTCTCTTGGGCCTCCTCTCAGGAGGGGGGCAATAACTGAGAGTCAAAGCAATCAGGCTGCCTGCAATCTTCCTAAAAAGGGTGCAGCAGATTTAACCCCATGTTTCCCACAGCTGCTTTGAGTGCTGGTGGCAATCCCAGCCGCAGCTGCCAGTTCTTTGGGCGGTCTCACTGTTTGTCCCTGCCTAAAACCACCTCTGCCTTCTCTTCCTCATCTTCCTCACCTGCCACATGAACATACGAATAAAAGGGCTGCCACCTGGCTTGGACATCATGGTTAAAAACTGCTGGCCACAGTTAAAAACAGCCTTCATCAATGTGCCTAGTCCCTTTTTGGCCCTGCTAATATTCTGGCTCCACAATATCCTATGGCAATGAACTCCAACGTGTAAACACAGGCTAACTAATGATTTCATTGAGTGCCTCATTGTGACTGTATTGGAGGAAGCTGTGAACAGATTTACTATACTTTGTAGGCAGTATGAGGACCATTAATTCATACTTTGCAGGATTTTTTTCTTCCAGGGTAAAAGCCATGTTCAGCACAGTGCTTGCGTATTTTGAGACCCCCTGAATTTCACCAGTTGAATGTTTTGTAGCACCCAAGTGCCTTCACAGATCTGTTCTTTCTCTCATTCTTCTTTTTTTCCTGCTGCTGTTCCCAAGCCCATTGCTTGCTGCTCACCCCCTCTCCCTGCTTCCCACAGCCCATCGTTTTGCCCTTCCTGCCATGGTCTCCTCCTCTCTGTCACCTCTGACAGAAGGCAGCTCTGCTCCCAGTGACCCTGATGTGACAACGACTGCTTAGTGCCTTCCAAGAAATTCCAGGTCAACCTCTCTCAGTTTACAACGAGGAAATAATGTTTCCACTCTCAAGTCAAGATCGGGGATTTTTTTTTCTGATTTTTTCACAATCATCATTAAGGAAAGCCTACAGCCATGTCCGGATATAAGCTATTTCCCATATCTGCGCACTGCTCTGGAGTGCTAAAAGCAGCAAGCTGGCTCATCAGCACCTTTGCTCGCTGGACTGGAATATTGCTGAGCACCATGTTTCTACAGAAACTCTTCCCCAGCGCCCACCTGACCCCCGACAGCTGACTCTGCTGCTTACTTTTCTCCTCAGATCACTATTAGCAATGAGGAGGTCAGCAACCCCTCCTTTCTTGACCTGGTGAGGACTCCCCGGATGAGGAGGAACACGCTCATCTTGATGTTCGCCTGGTGAGTGCCCATGTCAGTCCAGCTTGTTACCAGGGCGGGGTTTTAGAGAAAAAAATCCCTTGTGACTTTTAGGGTCTTTCCAGCTGCTTGCAGTCATTTGTTTGCCTCAACTTTTTTTTCCCTTTGCTGTTTAGGTTCACAAGTGCCCTGACCTACCAAGGGCTTGTCATGCGCCTAGGAATTGTTGGAGGAAACCTCTACCTAGCATTCTTCATCTCAGGAGCTGTGGAGCTACCTGCTGCTCTCCTAATTTTAGTGACAATTGATCGCATTGGCCGGCGCCTTCCCTTTGGAATAAGCAACATTGTGGCAGGAATTGCATGCCTCATTACTGCCCTCTTGCCAGAAGGTAATTCCCTTCCCAAAGTCAGGCTCTTCAGGTCAGTGACTTCTCTCTGACACCTCTTAAGCAAGAACAGCAGGCCACACAAAACTGTAGATAAAAGTAAAAAGTGTCTGGTGATGCAAGCAGCACTGCAGTCATGGAACAACATACCTTATTTGCTTATAGATTGCTCTGGGATATGTAATGGTCATATCTTTGATGGGTGGTGAGCAACAGCTGGGTGTAGTCTTAGGAAAAATGTGTATAAAGGCCCTGTACTGTTTTTGAAGGCAAATGCAAGGGAAGAGTATACAAACATAAAGGAAAATACATTCCCTTACTTGGAAGACACTTAATAATGTGAGAAATCAGTGACTTAGCTGAGGTAGCTTGGTGGTCTTCTCATTTGCAAATAAAACGATGCAAACCACAACATGATGTAGGGGCAGTGGCAGACAACACGGAGATTGTTGCTCTGCCCTCACCCTCCCAGAGGTTTGGACAATGTTAAAGGGTTGGAGGAAAGGTATGGCTTTTGATTAAGTCATTCTTATCTGGTTTCAAGGACAACTGAAAGGTCTGATATTGCACACAGGCTTCCCAGCACTCCTATCTTTTCTTTAAATTGTTTTCCCTCCTGTGTATTTTTTTTTTATCCCCAGGGAAGCATTTGGAGGTGCTCTAAAGCGAATGTTACCACATCAGCATGCTTTGCCTTAGCGTAGCTGGGGACCAGCAGCTGAACAGGCATTAGAGAGGCTTATTCCTCCCCAGGGATGTTCCTGTCAAAGTAAGGGACAGTCCTAGCCAGCCTCAGAGGTTTTAGTCACTGAAGTCATATGGCAGGGCAATTGTTTTCCTAGAGAAGAGCCATGAGAAGCCACTTCAAGAGTATGATGTGCCCATGAAAACAGGCAGGTTGCGGTGAGTGCAAAATGAAATCCTTCAAAGAGGTGTGTTGGTTCACCTCCATCTCAGTTAAGCTCTCTTTAAAGGGATTCCTCCAAAAGTACTTAAAATTAATACCATATGCTTGAGGAGCTTCACTACTTTAATAGAAGCAGAAATGCCGGGAGAGGGAAATGGAGAGGAAAGATCAGCAGTCTGTTCCTGGTGCCAGCACTGGTGGCTTTGTGACCGTGCCCTGAGATGTCACATTGTTGTCACTTTTTGCATTCATCGTTTGACCACTGAAGCCCGTGACAACTAACTCTGCTGTCCTGGTGGATTTTCCCCAGGTCCTCGCTGCTGTGTGCCTCTCAGAAGAGCTGCCACATGTTGAGCAGATGCCAGCTGCCCTATGCTGCTGTAGCAGCTTCCCTGACACTGGGCACGGCAATTCAGGCACAGAAGACCTTGTCACCATGTCATCTGCTGGCTTTGCCAGCATCGTTCTCCACCTGTTAAAAAGGTAGAAAGGACCCACTGGGACAGCAGGGACTGGGGACTGTTGACCACCTGGAGCTAGGGCTGTTGCAGGAGAAGAAAACAAAGAGCAGCTCCTGCAGGACACCTGTCTCTAGCACCTTCATGTGTTTTGGGCCACACCATAGGCTGAGCAGAGTGCATCAGGTCTGGGGTTAGAACAGGAGCATTGTGTGGGGTTGGTATGGCTTGAGCGAGGGGAGAAAGTGGTGGCCTGGGGCCAGCAGGATGCTGCCACCAGCCTGCTCTCAGTAGTAGTGAAGTGCTGAGGGGACTTTGCCCAGGTGAGGAGAGGACAGCCTGGGGATTAGATACCTGCAGATGGGACACCTGAGGTCCAAGTCGTGTTTTCAAGAAGGGTCTGTTTATACAGATAGGAAAAGCTGCAGCGGCAGCTTATTAGAGCTTTGTCACGCTGGGGTGCTCACACAGTTCAAGTCCCCTGGCAGAGGGAGGAGGCACACGGACGTCACCCTCACCTCAGAGATCTGATGGACTGAAAGGGTGCCAGGGAGACAACGTGGATTTATTTTGTTCTTTCCAGCCCTTGCTTTTCTTACAAGTGTTTGAAAACAGAACTTTTCAGGGCAAGGGCAGTGTCTCGCAACATGGGATGAAATTTGACAGGCGTTTGTTTGGTTGTTTTGGAAGGGAAATAACCCCAAGCATCTCATTTTTTGGTTCAGAGCAAACTGAAATGTTTTCTTGTTCTTCCTGTTGAAGTTTTGAGAAAACACAAAGACTGCCAGAGCCCTCTCCAGTGGCAGAGCTTCCCTTTGTGCCAAGTTCAGGCTTGTTGTTTCACTCACCTCCCCATCTGCTCAGTCGTGGTTAGACCATACAGGCAACCATCCTCTCCCACAAGCATTGCAAGAGTGCTTATTGCGTTCCTTGTGACACATCTTCAGAGGCTGCCCGCTCCCCAGAGCAGGCAGTCAGACTGCTGAGGGGTTGCACACGGTGAGACAGGATGGCTCTGCCCTGCGGTGAAGATGTGACCATCGCACTGATGTATAAGGGCTCCCTGCTGATGTATACAGGGCAGTGGCTGGGCGCCAGGGCTTGAGCAGAGCCGGGAGAGCTGGGCAGAGCCACTGGGGCAGCATAAGGCCCCTGGGCTGGTCCTGCCAGGTACAAAGACAAGCATCAGGGAAGGGAAAGGGAAGGATGGCCAGGAGTAGCATTTTTAGGAGTGTGTCTAGTGTGCAACAGCTAGACAAGTTACAAAGTGTAGTTGACCTGCTCTAGGGAGAATTATTTTACTGTAGCATCCCTGGAGGTATTTAAAAGACATGTAGATGTGGCACTTAGGGACATGGTTTAGTGGTGGACTTGGCAGCGTTAGGTTTGTGATCGGACACAATGATCTTAAAGGTCTTTTCCAACCTAAATGACTCTATGATTCTATGCACCTTTAGAGGTAGCTTCTTTGTGGTCAGAAGGCTTTGTAGGTGACTCAGCAGTGTTTGTTACAGCATAACATCCCTATATAAACAAATGCTCCTTTCCAGAGCACAATTTGGACGTGATCATGGAAGCTTATGACATTCATTCTCCCATCCATGCTGTTATGCTCCACCAGCATCTTGAATCAATTGACTGGAAGTGATTTCTGATTCTCCAAAGCAGCCTTGCATGATGGTGGAAAGCAATAAATGCCAGTAGAGATTGATATCTACAGCAGTGTCCTTTCAGTCTGATTTGCACTGATCCAGTGTTTCTGTGATGTAGCTTCTGCTGACAGGGCCTGGGGCTCTCAGAAATGTTCTGCTGGTGCAGCAAAGCACACTTCACCTGGGTTTCTTTCTGAATGAACAGATATCCCATGGCTCAAAATGACGGTCGCCACACTGGGAAGACTGGGCATCACAATGGCTTTTGAAATCGTCTATCTTGTGAACACTGAATTGTACCCTACGACGCTGAGGTACGTTGAAAGCTCCCAGGAACCTTTCAACTTTTTCCTCTGCTTTTCCCAATTCCCTGTTTCACTGCTGTTTAGTAAAACTCAGTTTTCTCCAGAGTTTCCTAAATGAATAGCCACTGCTCAATGTGGATGGAATATACTGACGAGATAATTTTGGAGCTAAGTCTACATTAGCTCCTTAAACTGCTGGTTCATCTGTTTGGTAGCACCTCTTAAATATGTGGCACTATTTTTCTTTTGCAGAAACTTTGGTGTTTCCCTGTGCTCGAGTTTGTGTGACCTAGGTGGGATCATAGCCCCATTCCTGCTTTTCCGATTGGCAGCCATTTGGTTGGAGCTACCTCTAATTATTTTCAGTAAGATTTGATTTTAAGTGTACTTTTGGTTTAAATATCCTCCTCCTAACAGAGCTTTTCTTTTGGGATGAAAGTGTAGTGTGTGGCCTCATCTCCCCCTCAGACCAGCTCCTCTCAACCTTCATGCCTAGAGCAAGAGGCTGAAGAGCAAATGGGTGAAATGTGGGTGATGTCATGGCACACTATGGAAGAGCTCAGATCTGCTTGGGTAACTTGGCTGAAGGAGCATAAAAGAAACTATATGAGGTGTTTTAAGACTGAGAAACTTTACTGCCAAGTTCTGTAATTGCAGAGAAGTAAGCTTAATCTCCCAAGAGTAGAGGTTAATGTCCTTTAAAAAATACTTGGTTTGTTTTTTTTGGTATATACAGTTATGACTATGGACATATTAACCATAACTTCATTCTCTTGTCAAACTCTTTTCCTCAGTTGCATTTTGGAAAAAATGAGCCCTGTGGAGTAATTCTGTGGAAAAAAAATGTAGTTATTTCCAACAAGGAAACGGGAGCCTGTGTCTAAACCAGACTTCCCGGAGATACACGTGACTGGGAAAAAAAGAAAAAGGGGTAGAATAGAATAAGAAGGGAAATTGATGCTGATGACAACTTAGCTGAAAACAAAAATGGAATTACAAAAGACATTTTAAAAGATTACCATTATGCCAAGAATAGACATATATAGAAGTACAGTGTTCACATTATCTAATTCTGAAATTCTGCTGCTGCTGAAGGACATACGAATTCCATCTGTCTTGAGTAAACAGCTACAAAATAGGACCAGAGAGGACTGTGCAACAATCAGGCAATATTTTACTTTTTGCTCCAGCCCTTCTATTTTTGACTTAGTACATTATTTAAATTATATCTATGCAGGAAATTATTTCAAAATAACCATTCCTGATGAACTATTTCACATTGTCTCTGTATCTGAATGTTCTTTCCCAAGGATGAATTTTTATTCTGAATCACATAATCTACTTTGGCCATGGATACACAAAAAGAGTATTTCAGGAAAATCTCAGTGGTCTCAAGAAACACACATGCGTCTATGTGATAGAGTCCCTTAACAAAGGCAGATTTGTCTTACATGAGAAATACCATCCTGGTTCCAGTGCAGTTTGTAGGCACTTGCCCATGTGCACTTATCTCAAGTTTTTAACTTCTAAGATCTTCCTTTTGGGGCAATTCAGGCTGCAAATGAACCCCTAGCCCTCAAGTTTTTTGGTAATAAGTTAAATTAAGGTAGCACAAAGGTGTTTGATAGGAGTAGAGTAATAAGAAACAGCTGTTGCACTTTAAAAATCTCACTTCAACCTTAATCTGAATAAACTTTCCTCAGTGGAT
The DNA here is from genome assembly GCF_965183815.1 of Platalea leucorodia. NCBI lineage: Eukaryota > Metazoa > Chordata > Aves > Pelecaniformes > Threskiornithidae > Platalea > Platalea leucorodia. The sequence continues at coordinate 53,237,995 of NC_138825.1, read as the reverse complement.
AAAACCTGAAAATAAGAAAAGTAACAATTTTCTTATTGCTTTTGTATTTCTTCAACGTCCATTGTAGGTATTCTCGCAGTTGTCTGCGGCCTCCTAGTATTTCTTTTACCAGAGACGAAGGGAATCTCCTTACCAGAGACAGTGGAGGATGTGGAGCAGCTTTCAAGGTATGATATATATTTTCTTACTTTTACTTGGGTGAGGCTTCCTGAGAGTGTTCTGCTTTAATCTCATCAGCTGTCATAAATTATTGATGTTTTCCAAGTGCCAAAGTAAATTCCCTAGTCAGGTTCATGTTATGAGTAGGTGGTATTTTCCTCAATAGAAACATTAACTTTTCAATACCACTAAGGCAGGTTGTTAAAAAAAAGAATGGGAATAGAATCTGTATTTTTCTCACAGAGACAAAAAGTTGTCTTGTGCCCCTTTAGAAACAGAAAGTAATAGTGTGCGAGAGAGACTGTGAAGTACAGTCTGCAACTCTTTGCTCAAGAAAACTAGATATAAGGAGGAAATTTTTCAGGCTAGGTATAAGGAGAAAATTTTTTACAATGCGGGTAGTGAAACACTGGAACGGGTTGCCCAGAGAGGTGGTAGATGCCCCATCCTTGGAAACATTCAAGGTCAGGCTGTGAAGTCATTGAAAAGTCATGTACGAGATGAATTTATAGCTGAAGTGTTGTAGGCGCAGCTTTCCCACTCCTGGCACGTGGCAAGCCAGACTCTTCACTGCATTGCAGGCGTGCAGGGAACATTTACACCTTGGTTAAATTTCTTGAGGAGCTAGCGCTGTACATCATTAGTGTTTCAAGCAGTGTCATTGGATATTACATCAACAACTTTTGCCTGCTTCAATGTACAAACTAAAGAAAGAGGAACTTTTCTATGCAGAAGGTAAATATTTCAGTACTGCAGCTTGGACTAAAACTCGGACTACATCTTTTCCTGTTTCTTTCACCCTTATACCTCTCTGTCTTTCTCTTTCTTCAGTAATTTTGTTAAATGTGGCAAGAAACGGAAACACCAGGACACCAACTCTTATATTTGACCTTTGAAGGACAGCACTGAGCAAAGAACTGTGTTCCCATACTGGGAATTTGTTCTCCACCTGCCACCACTTCAAAATTTGCTGCAGAGTATGGATTAAGCTCCGTGTTCTTCTTCTAAACATAAGGACGTTTAAAACAAGCAGTGTATTGTTCTATAACTATGGAATAAATTCATTTTTTTCTGAGTTTGCTATTTGCAGGAAGGGAGCACTCTGTGGTTCTTCGTAGAGAACAGAACAGCTTTAAAAAGATGCACTATCCAGCTCAGTGAGCTCTTATTTATTTCTTTTTATATTTGAGCCATTTGTTTATTTCTATTGTTAGCATATACCTTTATGTGGGGAATGTTTGAAACGGTACTGATTGTTTAAGATTTGGATGACTTTGAGGATGAGATGATGAGTATTTCAACTTGTTCTCCTTTGCCCCCATACAATCTGGACAAATAGAAGATCTGATGGCTCAGGGTGGCCCTTTCGCTGGTTGGGAGGGATGGGAATCAGAGGCGTGCATCAGGAGACCCTCGCCCTGGTCTGATCTTCTCCCCCAGCGAGCCTCTGCCACAAAGGCCCTGCTTCCCTCACTGTTCAAGGGCTTTCTGAAATGTGGCAGCAGTCTTCCTCCTCTCCTTCCCAGGGCTTTATGTAAGTGCCACATCCTACAGAGGGTGTTAGCTCTGTAGGTCAGATCGTCCTGTTGCCCATCGGTGCCTCCCCCCAGACCCAGCCGGGGTTCATGTGCCACCCCGTTGTCCTGTCCCCTGGTCGGGGACCCCCCTGTCTCAAAGGTAAGGGCTTCTGCCTGCTCTCCCCATCAGGTACTTTTCCAACCCTTTGTTTCAAGATCATGCTGATTTTTTCCCTTCTAAATTACGCTCTCTGCCCATCCCTACAAACCAAATTCCCTCGCCCTGACCATTGCCAAGGTGACCTGCGATTTCTGTCTTCTGCCCATTATTATTTGTCATCTTTCTGCCGTGGGGATAAATTACTTGGGTTGTTGACAGGGATGTTAAGCTGTCTTGGGAAGATGAGCAGCGATGACACAAGAGTTTTGGTTATGGAAGGAAGTGTTAACTGGTCCTGGTTGTTTCAAGCTGACTTGTAGCAGAAGTGTTTGAATCTGTGGCTCTGCAAGCAGACAGCAGGGACTGCCTGCCTTCCCTTTCAGCTGTATGACCTTCTTCATCAAGCACGGGGTCCTGGCCACTGACAGGCAAGCAATACACTCCTTACAGTGAAGGACTTGAGAAGATATGGTGTTCAAAAAGTATCCTATTACCAACAGAGAATTAAACAAGAAAAAGGAAGCCACTGAGCTCTTGTAAAGGGCCTTATAAGCTCAGAAAATAATATATTTGGCATAAGCAAATATAGGACTGAGTTTTGAAGGTTTGTACTACAAATGAGTAATGCTAACATTACAGTCAGTGCAGCTGAATCGCTACTGCTCTAGTCTAACCATCTTAAGAGCACACATAGGCAGGTGCCTGCACAGCAGGATTTCCTATGGTGAGGAGTGTACTGTGCATTTCAACAGTTCCCGGCTCTCCCTGCCTTTTTGCAGCAACTGCCCATACCACCAACCCTGCTGGAGGAAAACAGGACCTTTACTGGTAATCTTGGTCTAATGTTTTCATACTTTGAACAGTTAGTGATAAAGGGCTGTCTTTCAAGGCTGTTTCTAACTTCCTCTGAGGAATGGTTAAAGGTCAATGGGATGCTTAGCAAAAGTCAGTAGTGATTGAAAGACATGAAACCAAATGGGCATCTCATAATATATCTAGGTAATTGGTGATCTCTGGAAGCCAACCCAAAACTGGTGCTACTGCTGCAGGGAGAAAACTCCTTCTACACCAACGCAGTCTTCTGCAGATAGCTGTAAACTTCCTTGGGCTGGCCGGCAGAGACCAGCCCTGAACTGGAAGCTGTGGGGTTGCACTGGCTGGGTGCCGTGTCTCAGCGTAGGGTGAGAGCACAAGCATCTGGCTGCAGAGCTCAGCTCTGCCTTCCTTGCACCCAGCCAGCCCACACCACAGGCACGGCCCTCGGAGAGCCAGGGTGAGGCAATCAGATGCGATGCTGTAGGAGCTGAGCCTCCCTCTTCCTTTTAATGTTTCTTCTTTGTGAATTTTAAATTTTTAAAATCATTTTCTTAAACACTACGGCAGTCCAAGAAGGACTGTTGAGATCATTTAAAGGTACAGCTTGCCAAAGAAATGTCAATATTATTTGCCAACTGCTGCTGTTTGCGGACAACTAAAATGTGTTGAGAAGTGAGAGACACAAACACTTGTTTCTGGCCTTTCAGACTGTTCTTTGTTTTGTATAGCATCATATATTGCTCAAAAGAGAATATAAGTAAAATATTTCAGTATGTAAAATGGCTAGGAGCTATGTCAGAAACTTGGATGTATTTATTTTCTAGAAATTCATACGTAAAGGACAGCAGGAAAAAGCTTGTGTATGTGTTCTTACTTCTAATATGATAGTACTTAACAACTTCAGGTATAGTTTGTATTTGGTAATGGCTCCTGTGCTAACTCTTAGCCCTAACAGGGGGAGTTTGTAAGATGGAAAATCCTCCCATCTCTGTGAGACTTTGGGTTGCCTCATGAAGGTTGTGAAGTGGGTAGTAAGCTGTTGTATGACCAGCAGTTTGGTGACAATGGGGTTACGCTGCTGTGGGTGAGAGAGGACAGATGAGGGGGTGGAAGCAGAAGGAGAACTTCAGTGAGGGAGGACCCCAGGGGCAAGCAGCTGGGGTTGTGCGGGTCATTCATATGTGCCCCAAACCACTTAATACATTGAGCCTTATGGGAAAGTCCTACAAACATCTCAGGCGGCAAAGCAGTGTTCTCCTAGAGAGCATGGGTTGACACTAAAAAGGCTGTTGTGACCCACCTCAGTGAGAGGCACCTCTTCAGGAGGGGCCAAACACTGTCAGCTTTAGCTGTCTTGCATGGTTATACGTCAGAGGCTCAGTGAGAGATGTGATGTGCATAGCAGACAAAGGATCACCTTACCACCGCCAAAGGCACACGTTGAAAATGACTTCTGAAACCCAGGAGCTGTGTTCTTACTGCCTGCAAAGAGATTCCCAGACCAACAAATGAGTGAATGTGCTATTTGATCCAAATGTGCCGCTGCTGCCAAATTTGCCTTGTTACTTCATCTAGTCTGTGCAAGTGGTTAGTGATAAGTGGCAATTTTGATTGCCATTGACACTCTTGCAGAAGGAAAAGATCAAAATGTACACGCTTTAAGAGGCGATGAGGTGGGATTTCTGTAGCCGCTCAGGCATGTCCAGGCATTTCTGGTGGGTTTGGCAAGGACAGCAGGCATCGGTTTGTCTGCCTACAGCCAGGTATTAACCATGGCTGCAAGAGTTCACATTTGAAGAGCTTTACAAATCAAAGACCAAGCTGCAACACAGAATTTCTGTTGTCAGGGAAGTGCTGTGCCTATTTCTTGGCTGACTTAATGATCCAAATGAATAGATACAGAAAATATTCAGGAGGGTATTTGTGCCCAGTGAATCCCCCCTGACCAGAGAGGTGGTTTGGGAATGCTTTACCAGAACTGTTCCTTCTCAGGAAGGAAATGCCCTGAGATCATTGGGTATACCCACTGTGACATAGACTTATCCACAGCCACAGTCGCTTTGAAGTGCACCTCTTCCAGCGTGGCCTTCTCTGTGGGCCACAATGCCTTCACAGGTATACCTGCGCCAGCGTGGCCTTACCCATGGCTGCAGTCCCTCCAGGGGCGTACCTGCTCTGTCATAGTCTTATCCATGGCCACACGCTTTGAGGTGCTCCAGCATGACCTCATGCACAGCCACTGATTCTTCAAGATGTACCTGCTGCAGCATGGACTTATCCACAGCCACAGGCGCTTTGACATGTACCTTCTCCAGCGTGGACTTACCCTTGGGCCACAATCCCTTCAGAGGTCTACCTGCTGCGGCACAAACATAGCCAAGGCCACAGACTCTTTGAGATGCACCTGCTCGGGCACAGGTTTATCCATGGCCACAGACACTTCGGAGTGTCCTGCTCCTGCGTGAACTCATCCACAGGTCACAGTCCCTTTGACTCGAGTTCACACTGGAGCTCCGGCCGGTGCAGTACAGCAGCACAGAAACAGCAGCGATGCCCTGGCCACCTGCCAGCCCAGGCACATTGCCACTGCTGTTATCAAAATGTTCCCAGGCACAGCGGAGTAAAATGATAAGCAGTACGGCAAGCATCAAAAGCAAAGAGCAGCCAGTAACGAGCGCTAGGCTGTAATATACAGTAAGGCAAGCAAGCCCCATGGCAAGAACAGAAGCCTGCCGATGAATAGCTCAACAGCAATAACAGCTATAAATTCAATCTGGCACATTCCAGTCAAAGCTGTCGTTATTTTGAACCCTTTGAGTCCTATGTTGGGCGCCAAAAAGGCCTGTTGTGGTTTAACCCCAGCCAGCGACTAAGCACCACCCAGCTGCTCACTCCCTCCCCCTGCCCCTGGTGGGCTGGAGGAGAGAATCAGAAGGGTAAAAGTGAGGAAACTCGTGGGTTGAGATAAAGACAATTTAATAGGTAAAGCAAAAGCTGCACACGCAAGCAAAGCCAAACAAGGAATTCATTCCTTGCTTCCCATCAGCAGGCAGGTGTGCAGCCATCTCCAGGAAAGCAGGGCTCCATTGCACGTAACGGTTACTTGGGACACCAAACACCATCACTGCAAATGTCCCCCCCTTCCTTCTTCTTCCTGCAGCTTTATATGCTGAGCATGACATCATACGGTATGGGATAGCCCTTTGGTCAGTCTGGGCCAGCTGTCCCAGCTGTGTCCCCTCCCAACTTCTTGTGCACCCCCAGCCTACTCGTGGGTGGGGTGGGGTGAGAAGCAGAGAAGACCTTGACTCTGTGTAAGCACTGCTCAGCAATAACAAAAACATCCCTGTATTACTCACGCTGTTTCCAGCACAAATCCAAAACATGGCCCCATACTAGCTGCTATGAAGAAAATGAACTCTATTCCAGCCAAAACCAGCACAATAGCATATGGGAGAAAAAAAAAAAAAACAATCTCCTAGGATGCAACCCATCCCTTTTGTATACACATGCATATAAAAAAATAAAAAGACAATTTAAATTAAATGACATGCAACTTGGCATACCTGGGAGTGGACCTCTGCACTGCAGAAAGTGGGCAAGACAAATCCCAGCCCAGGAAGTAGCTGTGTTACTTGGGGTACACTCAGCACACCCTGGGGATGCAGGAAGGAGTCCATGCAGAGCTGGGGGTCCCCAGGTGCCTGTGGGGTGCTCCCTGGCTGTTATGCAAGGGGTGCAGGATGAGAGTGGTGGTTCATACTTAGCAAGTGTTTCACTTTGGCAAGTGTGAGCCAAGCTTTCCCTGGAAAGCATCTCTACCAGTCTAAGCTTTCACTTCCTATAACCACAGGCACGTGTACATCATTTTCTTTTAGAGAAGAAAAATGCACATGTAACAGTTATATAGTGACATAAAGTTATATAGTGAAACAGGATGGGTACTATGGACAACAAAATTTTATAATACGTTAAACACATTGTCATTACTTGCTATAATGATTGACAGTTTTTTCTCTGTCTTCAATATGGACTAACTTTAGGGTGAGGCTATTTTTTATTCACTGTTTTACATCTCTGATGCAATATTTGTACTTTTGCTGACACACAGATTTCCATGTCAATAAAAAATATGAAAATACAAACCAAATGTGTTTGCTTCTTTTTTGTTTTCATCCTGTGTATTTAATGCTATTGGACATATCTAATAAACCTTCACATGCATATAAGACATATACAGGGAGATTCTTCCTTGGTTTGTATCATTAAATTGGTAGGAGGCTCAGACAACTCATAGAAAATGAGAAGTATTTTCCTTTCTTAATTTGTTGGAAGCACAACATCTTGGGAAGGTCAACTTTAGAAGAAAAAGTCATTGTAGGGCCTAATGTAAGATTGAAATGTGGATGACCAGTTACAGTTGAGGTTGGGATTTTTGACACGTATTTCAGAGGTGGGTAAGTAAGTCCATTGTCAAACACAGCAAACCATAAAACATATAGAAAGAGGGTAACACATCGCCAGTTGGGTTTCTTGGCAATAACTCTTAATTTATAGCAATTTAAAATGGATGATCATATTTATTTTACTTTCTTATGAATGATTGTAGCTTTAATATTGCACTTGGAATCTTGTATTTCTAACGTGCATACTGCTTTTCAGGAGAGGACAATCCATACCCAGGATCAGTTGTTTTCCATTATACTCTTAATCCAAGGAATATAATTGGAAACTCGAACATAAACACCAGGTTTCATGGGTTGGGCACAGCCAAGACCCCAAGAGGTGACTCCATGTTGGACAAATTTATCTTGGTCCAGACAGACTAGAGGTCCTCCACTGTCACCCTAAACAGAGAAAGAACAGGATGATTCCTTCACGGTCAGGCCCATGTGGAAGAGTGGCCTCACAGGAGGCACAGAAACAGAAGTACCTCTTGCACGTGAGGAGTACACAAGGTATAAGAAAACACTTGAGCTCCAGCCAGAGAAGAGTTCTCTATGTGTTGTGAACACTGCTGTAAAGTCATTTCTTCCCATTATCCAAGTATTACATTTATTTTTGAAGTAAGGGGATTTGGTGAGAAGGAATCTGATTGCCCTTGACTTAAACTGCACTTCCTCCCTCAGTCTCTTCTCTGTGTTCTTTATGGCCTCCTGTTGTTACTAGATGATCCAAGACCAAGTGAGTGCATGCATTCAAGCCATGTGTCTTAAGACAGGAGTGCACACCCCTCAATGGACTGCTTGCCCATCACAGTGCTTGTGCATAGGGTATCTATGCTTTTCCTCCAGCTTTTCCGGGAGGAAAGTTTCCATCTTGATTCAGTATGTTAAGTTTTTCCAAGCCCTTTCATGCAGTTAAAGAAACTGAAGAACTCAATTTCAAAACCTAGACTTCTGGAGAAAGCCTTCATACCACACTTGTGAGATGAGCTATTGCCAACCCTATTCTTCCTTTTCAGCAAAAGAGAAGTCCAGCGTGCGTTTTGCCTCACTCAGTGTGATTTTCACAGGCACTGGCAGTGACACTTGGAAATTAGTAGTTCCTTTGGCTCTTGGTATGCCTGCATGGCAGACTCCACTGCGTTGTTCCTTGACTGCTAACTGAGATGTCTCAGGTTGTTAACTGAGCTAGCCTGGACACTGGAGCTAGTCTAGCCGAGGCAAGCAAAGTGGTCTGGGAAAAAAAAATCAGACTGTTAGTCATTCTAAGCTGGCTTCCGTACACATACACCTGGCTCAGGCAGCTGTGTATCACCACGTGCTTTGTAGTTCAGGCTTATCTGAAAAATTACCTGCCCCACTTCCTAGCAGCAGACAAGGGAGCAAGGGAAGAGCAGAATCCATATGCACTTTTCAGCTTGTGTGCCACGTCATGTGGCAACATCCCAAGGCTAATACTGAGCCTCTCAAGCCCAGAAAGCAAGCACTATTTGGTTTGAATGTTCTTACAACCAACTCTGATGCTCACAAACTTCCTTACCTGGCAGCTATCTGTACCACCATGAATATTCCCAGCACAGAGCTCGTGTTTTTTGACTCTACCATTCAAAAATTCAGGGCGATTGCATATTTTATTCTCGATTACAGGGAAACCAGTTTCCTTTAAGTAGCCATCACCACCAGTTCCTTTGCAAATAAAAACAAAACCAAAACACAATAAATGACAAAGGTAAAAGAACATCTTCACAAAACAAACATTGAGGTATGGATAAGCAGTAAAATAAACATAGTGTTTATGCACTATGCATATACTTCCCATGCATAATATGAAGTGACACCAAAATCAGTAAGCATTATCAGTACCATGGTACTTATCACCCTCTACCACCCATCCAAATCTACGCTGCACTGATTGACCTTCCTGCTCCCATAGTACATCCATATGGATCCAGTACCCACTGACATTTGTGGGAGTCATTCCCAAGCCATTTTATTTCTCTGTAACTGAGTTTTCTTCTCTGTGGAAGAAAGGAGGTAGGAAGTAAAGAGTTGAAAATGGCATGATGGGCAGAAGCAAGGAGGCAGAGAAGGTACTGATGTCCTTCTCAACCAAGACAGTGGGAGGTTTTGAAAATGAGAGTTATGTTTATATTTGTGTGAGATCTTCTGAACTGGGCTGGTTGGGAGAAAAAAATCATTCAAGAGAATGAGCAAACTCACCTTTATGTGATTTAGAAATAGCCTAAATCTAGAAAAACTTTCCTTGTGACTGTGTAAAAGCCCACTTTGAGGAAAAGCAGAGTGGACTGAGAGATAAGAGTTAGGAGCTCCTTAGGTCTGATTCTCGTCTTTTAGTATTGGTTTAGGGGGTTTCAGTTTACACGGCTCTGAGTGATACAGGAGAATCTAAATCAGAGGGAGACAGTGGAAAGAATGGCAGTGCCTGATGAATTTTAATGAATAGGTATGCATGCAAGCTTGCATGGGGTGTTTTTGGCACAAAGAGAATACACTTTGGATACAAGTATACACCAATCTCCAAACACAGAGCTTTCAGATGTGTTAACGCTGTCTCACCTCTTGTATCCCCCCAGCCCGTCACATAGCATTCCTCTCTTCCTCCTAACACAGCATTTTCTTTCGGCAGACAAACTGGGATTACATGATTATTGATGATTGCCGGGCTGAAAGAAACAAACAAGAGACTCATACAGGAAAAGTCATTAGCACATTCATCCCTGATACCACTTCCAGGTTTCTAAAAAGATTTTCTAGACAGTCAGCCTTTTTTCTTTGAAATCCTGAGCTTCAGGTAAAGGGTTTTTCTGCTGTGCAAAATTGCTTTTGTTTTAGGCTCTAATCCCTCAGAATGTGATACACAAAAGGAAAGGATCTGAAATAGAGAACAGTTACAGGCTTTTGATACTGAAATTACTAACATAAAGCCAAGAGAATGCTTTGACTTAGGCTAATGCATAGCCAACAAAACCTAATTACAAAGCTACTTAGCAGTATGAATTAGTGGCATTTAACACATAGGTGTTAGCTTGCTCTGTCTGCATCCAGTCTGACTATTTATTAATCATTTTCGAACTGGACACTTAGCACACCGCGGAACCCAAGTCAGTCTGACTTGCCTTTGGGTGCAGCTAAGGTTAAGCTCAAGTAAGAAGCCACATTAATTGTGCTGACCCTGCATGTGTTTTGGACCTATATTGCAGCCACAGAAATCAAAACACAAGCACCATATGTTCACATCTGCTTGCAGCTGTATGGACATATTCCAGTGCCTCGGCAAGAGTTTCAGATGAATGGAAACAGATGCAAGAAGGGTCATACTGGGTATTGCATCAAATGTGCATACTATTTGCCCGCACACTGGACAGACCTGCTGGAAGAAGAAATCTCCCTACCACAGCATGCAAACAGTATGGGGTGACATCATGCTAATATTGCAGCTTTCAATCCTCATTACCTTATCAAGGTAGAAGCATGTAGAAACAGAGATTAAAGCTCTTCTAGGCATTACCTCCTCCTATTCTGCTGCCACTGCCTCACCTCCCAGCAGCTGGCACCCAGTGTACTGCCAGCCTGCGTCACTGTCCCTAGTCCTCCTCCCCTCCCAAAGCAGTCCTTTCCCTCTCTGAAGCCCTACAGCTGAATCACCTTGCTTTCCACTAGAACTTCTGCAGAAAGGGAAGCAAGAGAGGGTCTTAAATCACTGATTGAACACAATGTGTACAGACACACACATTTCCATGACACCAGCAACCACTGTTTAGTCAACTTGTCCCATCAGAACAAAGGAACGCTTCAGGTGAAAGGGTACCTGCTCAATTTTAGCAGAGCAATGTCCACTCTGTGTGGCTCCTTGAACAATTTCTCAACATCTCGTTTTTGCACTGATGCCTCTGATGCTCTTTCTCTGTGTAATCCAAGGTATACTTTATATGCCGCTGGCCGTGAGGACCTATTTGAAATGATTGCACATGATGAGCTGACAAACACACACTCAGGATGTAGACTGCTTATGATATTATTGGGCACCTTGTTCTGTCAAAGCCAGAAAAATAAAGCCATCTTTGGCATAAACTTAATTTCTTAATCCCTTATTATGGCACATGAAATCAAGTTGGCAGAAGTTATCAATGTCGCTCTTTGTTTCTTCAGTTAAAACTCTGCTTTAATGAATGACAAATAGACTTGGCTCAATTCTCAACTGTTTGCAAGCTGAGTCAAGAGACAGCTCTCGTTAGTTATTGGGTCCATTTTGTTTCTCTTCTGATTTTCTATGTAGTGTAAGAAAATGCTGGTGCAGGCTATAACAGATAGATACTTACTTTTCTAAGCAGTGAGCGGCAGTAAGAACCCACTGAGGGTCTATCAGGGTTCCCCCACAGAAATGCAGGCCAAAACTGTAATAGAGCAGAAAGGCATGAAAAGGGCATTGGTTTAAGGCGGGGAAGTTAATTCTACTTCAGTCCATCATGTAATCTTTCTAACATGTACACCTTTATGAACTGAAGACATTATTCCACATTTTCATTAAGAATCAACATTTTACTTTCCTTGAACAATATTTCTTACAATGACAGTAGTGTTGTGTGGACATTTTTATAAGGCGTTGTATGAAAACACCTAGATCTTTGTTCTTAACCAGTATTTCTGTTGCTAGAAAACGTTATGTGCAGTGATGTATACTCTTTTAGAGATTCTGGCTTTTATCTAGCTCTGATCACAGTCAAAAAGCTCTGCAACTGGCCTTGATTCCTAGTTTTGCTAATAACTTCACCAGTAGGATCAAACACTTACATGGAAGGACCAATCAAGATCTGTATGAGCCGTACTTCAAACTGTTGCTTCTACTCAGAGGATACTGATTCTACCGTAGGATATAGTGATGGATTTAAAGTCATTCTGCCTTTTAGTGAAAGTGGTTTTGAAATTAGTGGTTATATTGATTCTATAGGTATTTATCTCAAAACAGAGCATTCTTGGTTGTCTAAATGACCTTCTTTAAGATTAGCACACATAATGTATAGCCTTGAGCTATTTTTAAATTAAAATAAAGTTTAGAATGCTGCAACCACATACTATAACATCCTATGAGAGGCAAAGTTTCTTTGCATGCAAAGTCTAATGTAATGGGGAATGGCCATACCTTGTCCGGAGACTGATTTGCCAGGGCCAGGAGTGTGGGTGTGAAATACACCCAGCAACAATCCTTTGAGCACACAACTTTGGTCTGAACTTGGATTTTCCACACTCATACTGAGCAGGAGCTACAGAATAAGAAAAAAACTCACTACAAGGAATGTTAGCGTGTTTGCTATACATTATTATGCACTCAGAAAACTAGACGGTGAACCTGTTACATTTGTCACTTCAGCTTTTGATTCTCTGCAGGCAATTATATACCATGCATCACCTATAGGTTAGGTTACCTTCATCTGGAACACTTAAAAATGCCTGGCAAATTTTTTTCACATGCACTTCTCAGTGGTCAGCAAATTACACATGAATAGATCTCCAGTCAGATAGAAAAAAACAGAAGGGGAAGGAGACCGAAACAGAGAGAAAGAAAAAATAAATTCTCGCAACATCTTTAAATGTACTTTCACAGATGCCAGCAATGCAAAAGCTGCACTGGCAGCTGTTTCAAACTAATCTTGGTGGTACAGCATGTGAAATTCAATCACTGTCTCTGTGGAACAAAATTTTGTCCGCTCTTATCTCATGGATCTTTTGGAACTTCAGATGTCTCTGAGTTATTAAAAAAGGGTAGTTCTTATTCAGCCATGGGAAACTGACTCTTAACAACACAGAATTCAGAATTCGTTGTCACCAAAAGGAAACTAATGAAATTAAAGGCAAAAGCCATGTTTTCTCCGTTCCTTAGCTGAACAACGGAACGAAAAAGAAATATTAATTGTAAAAAGAAATTGGATGGTCAAAATGAATAAAATAACCATGTGAAAATGCCATTTTTTCCCCTAAGAGTCCCAGCCCAACACTTTCAATGCAGTAGTATTTTTACAATTACAGGATGTACATGTTATAGAACATCTTTCTTTTTCTTGTTTGCTTGATTTTGGGATTTTGATCAGAGCACATTTTCTGCTGCTCACAGCTGAGAGGATAAAGCAGCAAGAAAGTCACTCTTCTTTTGAGTGGGAACTACCTCTCTTCCTGGCATAGCTTTTATTGTAGATGGTCATGAAAGGACTCGAAACGAAAATGTTGTAAAACTTTATCGTTGTACACTTTGTTGCACCACCTCATTCAGAGTACTGAATGGCTTGATTACTAGTAACAAAGACAAGGGCATTTAGTTATATGTTTAGGGCCAGATGCACTTTCCAGACATCTGATACATTACAATATCAGAGGAGGGAAAATCTGTTTTACATCCAGGGCAGAACCAGAGCCACATGAGCAGGGAGTGCAAAAATTTTGCTGGGATAAGGGCATCCCTTGTTCAGCCTGGCCACACACACAGTCGCGCCAGGTGGCCAGGCAGGAGCAGAGGAAATTTCTGCAGGAACAGCCTTATTTTGAAACACATGGCAAAACCCCTGTGAGCTTCCGTGGGCTCCAGGTACATCTTGTGCTGGGTTTGGGGCTTCCAAGGAATAAGCACCATTCTTGAGACTTCAGACACAGATAGTGAGCATCACTTCCCCACAGCCTTAATTTCCAATCTAAAGCTATTGCACTGTCTTAGGCCAGTCTTTCAGATTAATCACTGAGTGTCCTCCAGTTGTCATAAAAGATTACAGAAAGGGAGACACTAGTCTTTAAAGGAATAATTACGGCACTTGGGAATGTCACAGTACTCCCAGGCTTTTCTTGGGTCTGTTGTGTAGCACCAAGGTCCATTCACATCTCCATCAGGATTCCTGCAATACTGTAACAAAGAATAAAGACACCAGCTATTAACCAGGGGACAAAAAAGCCCACCAATGCATGTTTCAAAATAAAATCAAATTAAATTTGGGATTCTTTTTTATTTCCTTACTTATAAGTGATTTCCAACTCCTTTTGTCAAAGTTGGTTTCATTTTTCTGTTTGCTCTGTGAGTTTAGAAAAAGATAATAATGAAACCTCTTCAACTGTCTTCAGCCAGTAAGCTTCACTAGTGCAAGCTTGGACGTCTGAGCTCTCAAAAAGTAGGAGATCTTGACCTAGGAGGGGATTTTCTAAAACACTAAACTGTCTACTCCTGCTCGCACTGAAGTTAGTAGGAGCAGTAGGGTCAGCCCTGACGTCTTTTCACACCCACTCTGGTTGCATGACTCCGGGGCATGTGGGTATTGTGTAAGCTGCTCTTGCACAACTTGGTGATGCCTATGAGTCCCCAGGGCAGGGGTGCAGTGTTCAGCCTGCTGTGGGCTGCCTGGTTAGCTGAATCACTCTTTAGGGCTTACTGGCCATACTGACTGATCTCTGCTCAGAACAGACACCTCACACAACTCCATGCTACCAGATATTTTTCTAGTTCCCTTCCCTACTCTGAAATATATCCCATGTCTCAGGAAAAAGGAGAAAATATTTGCTTCCCTTCCCCAAGAGTCTCTGCCAAATGCAAGAATCAAAAAGTTACGGCAGGCAGCTTTTAGGAGGGAGTTTCCCCAGTCTGAGTTGGAATTCAATACAGGGTATGTGATACTATCAGAGGATCGGCTAAAGCAAGCTCTAAAATCATGTACCTAGAGAAAAAAATTGTTCAAGCTGGCAACATCAAACAAGCTCTTTATATCACATACAGAGCTTGTCACAAACCAGGAAAGTATTGTGCATAGGATGTTACAAGTCTAGAAAACTAGTGATGAGTACATGTGTTGGGACGAGGGAGATGAAGGTTAGAGATGGAGAATGACTTACAGGATGGGTCAGATGCATGTATTTCCTTGTATGATGGGCCATGGCAGAAGTTAGAGGGCTGGAGGGGAAATTAGTAGAGGATGGGGGCTGCAATCCATCAGCTATATCTCAAGGAACTTGCACTGAACATTAGATCCCTTGCCATCTCACCCGTCACTGTTACTACTGAAACCTATGACCCCAGGTGCTCTTTCTGGCAGAGGAGGCAGAGATGCTGCCCACAGACCAACTCCAGTTAGTCCTCAGCAATGAGGAGAAGCAAATGCCCATCTGAAGACCCTTGGCTGTGCTGCAGAAGCATTCAACAGAGCTTCCGTGCATCTGTGTGTCCCACAGGAGTACAGACTGCCCATGTCAACTAGAATTAGCACGATCAGGTTCTTGGATTGAACTGAGGAAAATAAATTAATTTACAAAGACCTGGCATGAAATACTTGCTAAGGGACCAGGAAGAAGATGGGCGAAGATCAATGACAGCAAGTATTGAGTGAAGAGCTGCTTACATTTTTATCCAGGCCTGCTCCTGGATGAGTCATGGGAGTGAAATAGTCATGGCTATGAGGTCTCTGAGAACTCCATTCTTGACAAGTCCTGCCCCTTCCAGTTTTTGCTACTGTGCCACGATAATCTTTACCATTACCATTAATGCAATCTGTGAAGAAAGAGGAAAAGGAAATGATTGTTAGCTGTGAGCTATTGGGCCACGTCCATACTTGGTGGTGGTGAAGCAGAAATAAATTTCAGGAAATACTAGTAGGACTTACACATCCTACTAAATATGCATATAAGGAAAGAAGGACAACATAGTGTCAATGATGGCTAACAAGCACATTTTAATTTCCTTGCATTTTAAACATTTTCTTTATGATCATGAAAGTCATAAACCAGTGAAGTGTAGATTCAGTTGACGCCTCGTGACTCCAGAAACCAGGACCACAAAGACCATGCACTCATAAAGTCTTGTCCTATCAGGACACTGATATTTGTCCACTGCCACATTTTACAGTAGGTAAAAAGCAGTAATACATGCTCAGCTAAAATTATTAGCCTTTTAACCAGAAGAACATGTCATAGCAAAAAAATGAAAGCTGAAGCACTCTAAGCATCTACTGCATAACAAAGTTGCCTCTGAACGGAATTTAAAAAGCCAGCTGTCCTCTGGTGTGAAATGGAGCCCTGGAATTGTGAATGCATGGCACAGGAAAAGACTTTTTTGGAACACTTGTCAGCAAAATGCCATCACCTGTATATTTGCTGTCATTGCTAGTAGCCCTCCCACAGTAGTACGGGGACTACTAGCCATCTGTTTCCTTGTGTTTCCAATATTGCCAGATGTAGTAGATAAAAGATGCGATATTAATCTAAAACCAAATACAGAAACCCTGCTAAAAATTCTACAAGAAAGTTCAGAAAATTAAGAGAGTGGATACAGTACTATATTAAATTCTGTAATTATCTAGAGTTTCCTGTATTTCACCCTCATTAAATTCTTGATGACATTTCCATAAAAACCAGCTTGCTGGTTATGAGCATCTCTGGGGGAAGCGGAAAGTATTCTCACCAGGATTTGGTTCCAGTGTTGTCTGAGGAGGTTTTGGTAAAGTCACTGATAGCTGATCGCTACACCTCTTCAGGTCACAATATTCCCATCTCACACTGGGGTCAGTGGTGTAGCACCATGGGCGGCTATCGGCATCTGGGTTTCTGCAATAATTCTGCTTCAGGTCCCTACAAATGTAAGCATATTGTATTCCCATCCATGCCACTGCTCTGAGGAGAACTTGAAAGAACATTTTAGAATGTAGCAGGTCTGCTACACAGTTAGCATATATCATTTATCATGTACAGTGTGTGACAGATATCCTTTTTCCAGCACAAAGAAATCAAGAAACATATGCAGAATATTTAAATGTCAAATACTTATTCATTGATTAATGCTTATAGTAGAATACCGTTTACAAATCCAGATAAGTAAATGCACATATGTATATCAACGATACAATCCTTTTTACTTTTTCAAATACATTTATAGCTTTTAAGAAAAAATAGTTTTTTGCATTTTGGAATAAATAGATAGTAAATATTAGGAATAAGAAAACAACCCAGCCCTTCCACAAAGCTCTAATGAACTCCAGACTAAACTCATGAATAAGACCATGTATAGAAACAGTTCATTTCAGCATAAGGGAAAATTTACAGTAAGTCTTAATTCCTTTAGAAGCAATGTAGAAACACACAGTTAATTAGTGTAAAGCATAATAGTGACAACTGTAGTTTGTTTCAAGGTGGGGTTAATAGAAAACATTTCCACATTAAAAAAAGGAAAAAAGGAAGGGATTATTTTTATCAGGTACACTTCCTTCCCAGCTTTAAAATCATTGTTGTGTAAAGATGATACAGATTAAAACGAATTCATGAATGGTCATTTTCCAATGAAACACAGAAATGGGAAATACACATACGCATTTGGGAAATGGTCTGCCGTTTTATTGTGTCGGTGTGGTGACATTGAACTCCAGGCTTGACATTTCTTTCCCGTGAGAGTGAAAGAAGCTGTGCCACGGTAAGTCACACCATTGCCTTGATAGCACTCCTCAGTAATTTGAGCCTGCTCAGGCACATCAACAGCTGTAGTGAATAACAGAAACTAGTCCCTTGCATCTTAATACTTTGATATTTATACATAAGCATAGAAAGCCAAAAGAAAACAGCAAGCCAGAGTATTTCACTGACTGCCACAGCACGCTCTCTGTAACAGCATCCTCCTCAGACTGTAGATCAAAATGAAGATTTCCAAAAAAGTTTGCAAAAATTTTGATACACTAGATTAAAAGCACTCATACATCAATTTTACTGTCATCCATGGGGATTTATTTCAGCTAACGATCCAAACAGTTCACATATAGATCAAAACTCCAGGGTAGGGGAATGTCTGTGGCTTTGCCACAGATGTGTGTGGAACAAGCCTGCCTTGTGTAAGGAGAATTTTCTTTTGACTGCTTTTTATGGAGTCTTGGTTCAGTGCTCTTAAATTATCTTAGGTTTTGCTTTGGATTCTGTTCTTCAGGAGCCAGGATGTAAATGTAACTAACTTTTCCATGGAGCATTTAAAAATTTAGAGGTGGAGGGAACCACCACTTGGCAAAAGGAAAAGACCTCTGTTACTGCAATTTTTCCTGGGCTGGGTCAGTAGGTGACTTAAAACCTTCTGCACTTATCCACCAGACTGAACATACCAGCCTGGGCTCCATACCAGGCTCAGGAGTTCCACTGATATATAGCAACACAGAGTGACAGTAATAATACAACTAGGTAGGGTCATCCAAGATTTTTCAAAATAAACCACAATGACCCTTCACTTCCAGATGTCTCCTGTTGCTCTTACCAGGGGCCTCTGGCTCTGTCCCATCACAGGAGGGGATGGTGCAATATTCCCACCGGGCAGTTCTGTTGGTGGTGTAACACCATGGCATCTTCTCACCATCAGGATTTCTACAGTAGTTTTCCTCTAGGTTCCTGAAACAGAAAACGTGGCTAAGAAAAGACTCTCATGGAAATCTAGTAAAGGTTATGAACAACAGGGGAATGTACCTTGCTGCCTAGTTTACTCTTGTGTTTACTGGTGGGTAACTCCACTGTCATTTACTGATGCCATTTACTAGATGAATAATTGCAATGCACTGGTGTTTTTGATGTGCTAAACCAGAGACCTGCTAGACTGATGGATGAACTAAGAGGTTGTATTTCATGTAGTACTTTGAGGCCAAGAGCAGCACAGCAGAAACATAGGGTGAAAGAATCTAGTCCCAAGCAAATACCATAATTGTAACTTTCTTACTCTACATCACTTCACCTGAGCAACAATACAGTAAAAGGATGAACTGAAGAGGGAAAAAGTCAATCAAGCAGAGCTTGAAAGTCAGAAGGGGAGACACTAGTATCCAAGAACAAAGAAGTGAATAAAAAGAAATGTGCAAAAAAATTGAAAAGATGGAATCCAGCCAGTGATGAATGCTGGTGTAACCGAAGAACTTTGCAACATAGTTGAAGAAAAAATAAGTAATTCTGTGCCTTGGTATTTCTCATGGACACTGAATAATAGAGAGGTTTCGCTTACTTGCAGGGATAGTTTTCAGGAGTGCGAGCGTGTTTGTGAGGAGACTGAGAACTCCAGCGCTGACACGTATTTCCTGATTCAGTAACAGATATCGTGCCTCGATAGTCTTCTCCTCTTCCTGATAGACACTGACGCCCTGGTGCAGGAACTGGTGGGGGTGTTGCTATTGCACAAAAAGGAACTGAAATTTAGCAGTGCCTTCTAGACATATTAAAAAAAACCAAACCAAAACAAAACCACATTGAGCTTTATAATTAAGCGGGCTTTTTAGCTTTCTTTGCAGGTAAGGTTTAAAGACCAAAATGTTTGCAAAGTCCAACAGGTAGAGAAAAGATTTAAAAATATTTTAACTTTTCTTTCTTCCATTTTATCATCTTCGCAAACAGTTAGACTGCGAGAAGGGCATTTGCATCTGCCCCTTTACAGCAGCCAGGACACAACACAACCAAGCACTGGCAGCCCCCTCAGAACAAAGCTGGAAAGTGAGCAAGTGGCAATACTGTGAAGAAAA
This sequence comes from Platalea leucorodia, assembly GCF_965183815.1. Lineage (NCBI taxonomy): Eukaryota > Metazoa > Chordata > Aves > Pelecaniformes > Threskiornithidae > Platalea > Platalea leucorodia. Next base: position 53,218,386 of record NC_138825.1, on the reverse strand, counting down.
TTGGGTGAAAGCAGCAGGCCCGTCAGTCATAGGTATAGGTGCAGATACGAAAGAGATGTACTATAACTGGTGAGAGCTAGAGACAGCAAGGATGAGGTCTGGTGAGAAGCTGCAAGGAAAAGTATCATGGCAAGGACAAGCCTTTAGGGGAAAAGGTAATTGAAAAGGTGGCAAATTGAACTGGAAGAGTAAAACAAAAGCCAGAAGATTTTCAGGAAGAGTGAAAGTGTTTGACACCAAAAGAGGAACATCAGAAGAAACATCAGAACCACTGAAATGCCTGGTCATGGAAAAACACATCAAGGAAGGGAGATGTGCTCCAGACAAAAACATTAGAAATGCCTATGAAAGAAACGTCTAGCCTCAAAAGAGCTATCAGAGGTTCATTTCAAGGTTATTTATTTTTTTCTTTGAGATAAAAGTCAGCAGTCTTTTAGTTTTTCTTTTATCTTTGGGGCCTCTTCTATTTGTTCTAGCTCCTTGCACCATCCTGAATGGAAGCTATCCTAGATGTCTTTGTGTCTAGATGTCTTTGTGTCTAGAAGTCTAGAAGTCAGACTCACTGCAACGAGGAATGTCACAATATTCCCAGCGTTTAGTCAGGCTGGTAGTGAAACACCAGGGCCGAGGTTCACCATCGGGATTACGGCAATAATTCATCTTAAGATCCTTCTCTGGAAAACTGAACAGGAAAAATAATTTTTAAAAAATGTCACTAATGGATGTAACAATTATCCTGTCTGGGGCAGAGTGGTCTTCAGGCCACCCTAGACGATAAACAACCCATCACAGAGTCTGACTTACTTTTCTGGGAGGTATCCGTGAGAGTGAGGTAGCTGTGAGTCCCAGCGCTGGCACTCAAGCCCAGACACCGTTGTCGCAACTACTCCGTGGTAGTTTTCCCCACTGCAGTGCATACACTCCACTGTAGGAGCAAAGCAGAACGAGGACAAGAGAAACAGAAAGTCCTTGAGGAACTGATCCGTGACCACTCATATGCATCTCACGTGAAGCTCAAGAGCCTGATCAGAGCACAAGGCTGAAGGACAGTCTTTTTTTGGCAAAGTAAAAGCTTATTTTTGTTGGTAAGATGACTTCAACTAGTTGATTACATTTATAGTACTTCATTTAAAAAAAAACAACATTATAAACTATAGTTTTTAAAAGACCTAAATTAAAACTACTAAGCTATAATTGAAAATCTGTGCCTTGCTGCTGTCATGTTTTATTGACTTTTGCACTAGCAACTGTCATTTAGTTCAATTCTAGGATTATGATAGTGAATACGCTCATATACCATTTTTTTATCTAGGGAAAAAAAAAGACTTTGTATAGTTGTTTTGGGGATCTTTTGATACCTTCCTTGTTGGTGTTAAAAATGTCTTTGGAAAGTTTCATGTTGAACTAAGCTCAAGTTTGGAACAAATACTGAATTAAAAATAAAACTATCTGAATAACTTCACATTCTTGAACACATCTTCCAAAAAGGGAAAGAAACTGCTATATGTATCCTGACCTTCACACTCTGGGATGTTACAGTAATCAAATCTGGTAGTAGGATCTGTTGTGTAACACCAGGGTCCCTTTCCATCATTATCGGGATTTCTGCAGTAGTTTTCCTCCAGTCCCGCATTGGGATATTTTTCAGGTGTGTAACTGGAACAGAATTTAAATGGGATTAGAGAATAAGGAAAATGTCCCAATGGTTTAGCTGACGACTCTAAAAAATGAAATCTTTATCTGAGGACCATTTTGTAGATGTTGCTCATTGGAAGTCTCCTAATTGCTACTGTGTGCCATTGCTGAAGAGTTAGAAGTGCCACAGCTATAGACTTGAAGAAATATGGTGCCTCTAATGCCAGTCATGTCTTTAACACTTGCATTTACTTCAGCTGTTCAGTTTCCAGTATTTTTTTCTCAGCCAAGGTACTTTTTAGCCTGTAGAGAAAAGCCTCCTCTGGAACATGTTCCCTGGCAGATGCAATGAGAAGATATTTGCTGAAATGGGAGAGTTCTCTGTAACCTGAATGCTATGCCATCTCAATAGGAGGTTACTAAATAAACCTGGTTGGGTGTTTTTCATTAAATACAAGAAATACTGCCCTGCTAATTGTCTATGGATTCACTGATAAAATGATGTACCTTTATCTCATCTGCCACATGTTATAACTTTAACAAAGAGAAGGTCTTGCCCTGGTGAGATTAATGGAAAATTCTTATTTCAGCAGAACCAGGTGCTTCCCTGTCAAGCGTTTTGCTCATGTAAAGAAGACAAAATTTAATTGCAGATGCCAAGACTGACAATGTCCCTGTTGATCATGGTTCATCAACCTAATTGCAGGTCTCTGAGTTACAACTCAGGTTAAAGAATTATCTTATTCTAGGTAAGTGTAGAAAAATACTTTGTAAGAAGACTTTGAACACCAAACAAATTGCTTATAAGACTACTTAGCACATATAAATGGCTTAGCAAAATTTCAGAAAAACATATAAACTTATACAAAAAGGTCTTACTTTGGTTTATGGGGGGCATTATCAGTCCACTTTTGGCATGGCACACCTTTATGAGTTTTAGCTTCTGTTCCTCTGTAATCCACCCCTTTTCCCTCCTTGCATTCTAGAAGATAAACTGAAATGATATGTGCTTAATTAATCAGTATCATGACATGTCCATTGTATACACAAAATCCATTCTCATGCTAATACATTTAAATACATTTGGTCATATTTTTACTTTCTTATGCCACCAAAAATAGACAGCTCATGTTGTAAAAACCTACTAGTTAACTGATGTTTAAGTTGAAAAATATATGTGAAAGCCAAAAACTTCCAAACTAGAATTCCAGAGAAATAAGTGTAACACAACCCGGTTCTTTTGAGAACATACTACAGCAGATTTAAATAATAAAATATGCTTTTAACTTTTAAATATGCACTATAACAAAATAGAAACACGTTGTCTTTTCATTGCTGCCTATGATGTTATTATAGTTATACACAGTAATTAAAATCAAACCTTAAAAGAGAGCCACCTGAATTCAGTTGAAGAAGATAACAGGACAGAATCACAGATGCATACACATAGCATTTTACCAGTTTAAATAAGCAATTTTTTTAAGTTCATACAAATGCGGATGACATTGTTTCATTAAAGTTCACCATGTCATGAATCAGATTTAATTAATTCATGATGTGTTAAAACAATGACTCTCTGCTCTACAAGATAAAATGGATAGTTGGATGAAGGTGTATATTACATATGCTTTTGTACTCTTAGATTTTGAGACTTCATAGTACCTCCATGAAAAAAAGAAAAAGGAGTGAAAGAATTAGCAATGAAATCCTGTCTTTACATAAGTCAAGGGGAATTTTAATGCTGAGTAAACCTGGGTTTTGTATCAGTAGCCTTGAAAACATTGAATTGTTTTAAATTATTAATAATTAAATTAAATGAGAACTGAAAGCTCAACGTTGTAATTTTTTTCCCAGGAGGAAGGAGCAACCATAAGCCCATTGCAGCTGTTAAGATTTTCCTGTGAGGACTGAACAATCGCCTTTCCCAGCAAAGAGCTGGTGACTGCCAGGGGAGAGCAGGCTTGCAAGGGGCGGCTCTGCCAAGGCACGGCCGAAGGAACTCAGATCTTGGCACGTTCCCTCAGAGCTTCTATATCTGCAGTTTAGGGGCAGTCACTGTCAGCCAACATGTCCTCTGGCTTGGAAAACTAAGCAGGAAACTCATTTAACATTTCTCTATGCACAGGGCACATCTCATCAGACAGGTCCTCCTTTCTAACTGCAATGAAGCAATCTGTCTTTTAGGTTCTGACCTGGCTTGCCTCAATGTCTTTAAGTAGTGTCCAGATTAGATATTTGTGGAGACCCAGTTTTGCATCAGCTTTTCTCAGCATCAAAGTTATACCAAAGCTGACATACAAGCAGAAGATTAACATAAATCTGGAGAAATAATGCCATTTTACACAGATCTGTCTTGTCAAAAGAGAAAAGAACAAATATTTGAATCTGAAATAAGGTCCAGCTCTTCTGTGGGCCCATAAGTAGTTTAGATCTGGATTTATTGACGTACCTTGAGGCACATCTTTTTATTTCAATGTATATATATATGGGCAAGTTTACTCTAAAAACTTAGGTGGAAGCCATTTGGATCCCTCAAACAATTTTGCAATAACTTAACATTAAAAACCTCAATAACTGAACATTGAGTCAGTCAGGTGCTGACTCTTTCTGTTTACATAAACTTTTGACCGTTTATATAACCTTTAGGTTTTTTTCTGTCTGATGACAAATAACTAACTTTGATCCCCAAACTCAACCCATGTCCTTTGGGTTAACTATTTACAAACAGATATGTGGATAACAATTCCCAAATGCTAGCTTTAATTCTTATTACTTTTTCTATAAGCCAGAGAAGGTTAACTTTCTCTTTTATAGCACATACCATAGAAAAAATAATTTTGAAAATTGTGACTTTTATACAAATCGTTATCCTTTTCTTTCAATGCAATGATAAAGATCAATTAGGTCTCATCAAGTAACTGCTCCAACTGAAAAAAATAATATCGGTTTCAGCCATAATATTGCAAAAGCATCTGGGCATGTGAAAGGAATTTCCTTGAAGTATCAGGACAGCAGCAGCTGCTGGAGACAGTGAAGTGATCTGCCTAGGTAAAAGCTACATTTTCCCTTCTGTTCTGTAACAATAGATTAAATCAATGTTATCATTAGAATGGACACATAATTATTTGAGACCCTCTGAAAATGAAGAGATGAGCAACAAAGAAACCATCTGACACGTACACAATAGGCTGCATTTTTCATGTTCACAATACCTAGGTCCATCTTTTGTTTTTTGTAGATAGATGTGCAATTTTTGGACATTTTGGTTATGTAAAACTGCAGTTTTTCACACCTTTACTGATGGGGTTCTGTTTTTCAAAACTAAAATCTATGCCTATGACCTCAAAAATCCTCACTGAATATTGCAGGACTGTTATCCAGATTCTAACCTCAGCAAATCCAAGGGATGTCTCAAAAACAAACCAGAATCACACTCTAGCTCCTGATCACAGTACTGAAGCAAAATTAGTATGGATTATTTACATGTAAGTTATTTGTTCAGTCTTTAATATTTGTTACTTGCCAATTGATCCATTCAGTTTTCCTTCAACAATAGGAACTGCAGAAGATTTCTTAGCATTACTTAATCATGATTCAGGGAATTCCCATCAGCTTCTGGATATAATAAAAATATCTTAGGTTCAAAACATTAAATTGCCTATCAGTTATATATACAAAAAAGGGCAGCTGGCTGTAGGCCTTATCAGGTCTTATCAGCCTTCAGCCTTATCAGGCTGAAAAAGACCCTCAGTGGTCTTTGGTCCAAACCCCCATAAAAAGCACTGCCAGTTTCTGAGCTGGATGACACCACTCAGAGCTTTATCCAGTCAATATCTGCAAGGGCGAAGGCTCCACAGCCTCTCTGGGCAATGTGGTCCAGTGCTTACTCACTTTCTCTGAGAAAAATTATTTTCCTTATATCCACAATATCTGAACAAAATCTCATTTGGATGCTCAGCCGCAATCCAGCTAAAGCTATGGAACTACTACATAAAATCTTCTTGCAGGTGATATACACATAGAATTACCTTATCCTACAAGTCTTTGCAGGTCAACAGAGGAGTAAGGATGCAGTTTTCTGGAGGTCATTGGTATTTACAGTCTAGTTATTGTGATTCTTCACTTTTGGTTAGAAACTGGCCTGTTGAAACCACTGCATGATTTGCAGCAGCTGAGAAACTGGTTCATTTTTCCTCTTCGTGCATCTTTCTTTGTTGAATGAGACCACCTTCTTGGTAGATACTATAGTTTCCAATTTCTGAATATTCTCAAAGGTGTTAATATTTTTCAAAAAATTACAAATCAGCAAATGGTGAAAGGCAATATTCACAAAGTCATTTAACACAGAACAGCAGTAATCCTATTCAAAGTTTACCACATTATCTTACATGTCTGAATGTTCAGAAAGGAGATCTTTTCTTCCTTGTGTATTACTAAAGTCAGAGAACAACACAGTGAAACTTATGTTACATTAAAAATAAAACACATTCCTTCTTCCCTTTATATAGCAAGAGCTCAGTTCTTGATTATGTAATTCAAAAACAGTCTTAAAACCCAATCGTTTGTCTGCATCTGGCATAAGGTGATAGATAGAGAGATGATAAAAAAATTGGATAGTTGCCGTTTCTTAAAGACAGACTTCCTATTTTCAGAAAGAGTAGGATATCAAATAAATAAACTTAAATCACATAATCCTCATCTATGGCAAAACTGACCAGAAGTAAAACATGTACAAAAGGAGAATACAAAAATTCACCATGTCAATTAATTATATCATAAATATATAGATTGGGATAAAAGTTTCACTAAATTCATTAATTGAGGAGTACAAACATCATATAACGATATACAAATACTATAAAAATAAATCATTTTTATCTGGAGCATAGGTAATGGTCTAATACTTCTGACAACCTGTACAACTAAAAGAAAGTTGATTTGAGTCCCACTCAAGTAAACTGTGAAATTTCTTTAGTGATACAAATGAAATTATTTGGTAGTTTCCAGTAGTTTTCCAGTGGGGAAAGGTCTATCTCATAAACCACTGTCAGCACAAGTAGCTCTTCCTAGTACCCTCAGCAGAGACAGAGAAGATGCAGCCATAGGTTACTGGCTGGTTTAAAAGGAGAGGGGAGGAGAGAAGGGATCCTTAAGCACCTCCATTACTCCCAGCACCTTCTGCATTCCCTGAGCAACAGTGTTCTTTTCTGCCTTGTGGACGCTAGGATTTAGGGAGCAGGAAAGATGCTGGACCACTAATCTGGGGAAAAAAATTGGTACCACTGCTATACAAGCAATGTGGCAAAAACCAGGTGTTAGGTAAGGGCTGACCTACCCACTTCGTCTGACCCAGTGAAGGCTTAGCCCTCATTTACAATAGGGTTATGTGAGTCCCACTGGAAAGCATACTTCAGTGAAATAATACAAAAAAGACATAGACATAGACATACTTCTTTTTTCATAAAGCACTGCATCTGTTCTTCTGAAAATCATTGCTGTTTTGGTGTTCTCAGCCAATGTTAAACACTGTTGGTCTTTACTGCTGAATAAGAAGGCCCTGTTGAAATTAAGAGGAGAGAGCAACGTAAGAAACAATAGCTAAATGCATGCATTATTTTCCAAACACCTTTTCTAGTATTCGGTTGTAATTTTAGCAAGCACTGCACTTCAGCAATATTTAAGATTGAGTAACGTTTCACAAACCACTGAGTATCGCAGCTCCCATTTTCACTGGTGACTTTGACTCCTAAGTCTTCCTACGTCTTTCAACTTAGGTTGAAAGGGAGCTACATGAACAAATTACGACAAGTGATAAAAAAGGTTTATAATGTGCCAGAGACTCCAGAGAACATGCTGAAGAGGATATATGCACAAGGGACTTTGACTTTACTTCAAAAAAATTAGTGGTCAGTCAAGAAGCGAAACATTCTACAGTATTCAGCAGTTACCAAGGAACAGGTAAAACCCAACAAGCCAGGACCTTAAATTACCTTGTGATAACTGTTCTGAGTCATTGTACATGAAACAATGTAAGCACTTTGGAAAACACAGCCATTTGTCTTTTCAGTAAGTACCTAGTCTACAAGTCTGCAAAACTGGAGCTGATGGTGTAACCTTTACAACAGCATCTAAGGAAAGATGACAGGCTAAGTAATTTCCACAGCTAGCTTTTCTGAACCAAAAAAAGATCAATAGCAACATGGCATTCAGTGGGTAGGTCTGTACCAGGAACGTAAATACTGACAAAGCCCAATCTGTAGCACTAATACCAACTGGCATGATCCTGGTGTGCCTGTACTTGTAAATTCGCACAGCGTCTCCCCAAAGGAGAGGGATCACATCTGGAATCAGTGCTGGGAACGGTGTCTATGCGTTGCCTGGGGAGTGCTGGTTGCCCTGGGTCAAAACTACACTGGAGACTGTTTCCCCCCTATCCAAGCCCAGCTCTCAGTAATGTTAAATTTACAAGTAGGGAGGTAGTGAACGAGTGTGGTCCAACACACTGCTAAGGTGGGATAACAAGTCTGAAGTACTGATCTGAACTCATTGGTCTGAAACACTGATGTGGTTGTGCTGCAGTGCTGGCTTGGTCTTAAAGCTCTGCCTAACGGTTACCTTTCTTTCCCCAGGTCCTTCCCTGCCAGATCGCATCTGTTCTTTACTGATTGTAATAGATCTCACATAATTGATTAGGGAGGCAAAGACAAAATGACTCTGATGTTATTCCAGCATCAGGTGACGGTAGGCTCAGACCTGAGGCAGAGGCTAAGGAATGATACTGTGTCTGACTATGCCTCAAAAGAGAACAATAATCCTCTGCAAACTGTAAATATATAATCTGAATATACAGACCTGCCCTCTCTGCCTTCCTCCCTACTCTCCTGAGACAAGTACTGCTGAAGCTCTGCCCTCTCTGTGTGGTTTTCAGGGAGGGGAGTAGGATCAAAGGGAATGGGTGGTACTTCACACACTCAGTCAGCAAACCCCTGTCATCCTTCAGGGTTACACCTCTTTAAAATGAGTCTCATTTTCCCTTTTGATGTAAAACACAAAGTTATAAAACACATTTGAAAAGTCAGCAGCAGGATACCCCTGCCTTGAATAAAAGCCTGATGGAGAACCAAGTGCTGAAAATAGCCCTGCAGACAGTCAGTCTGCTGAGTTCAAAAAAGTATGCTGTGGAAGTGGCAGGTCAAGAACTCATGAAGATGAGAAGAGAAAACCTCCCTGCCTTGTATGTGAGGACAGCCTCCCACCGCAGTAACGGATACCTCTCCTCATTACTCCACTTGCCTGCTGTACTGCTGAAGCTCAATGGGCACCGAGGCTTTGGCACAGGAGGCTCAGAAGCCGTAGGCTCAAAGCAATAGGCTCCCCTGAGGCAGGAGCCTGAGCAAAGGCCAGCGGTACAGACTGGTCGACATGTTGCATGCTTTCTAGCCCCTTGGGCCTGGTTAAATGCAAGTGCAGAGGGAGGGCTTGGCTGGAAGTAGGGTTTAGGATTGTTAAAGGTTAGATGGCCGTCTGTTTCTCAAAGTAAATAGAAGTAACATAAATCCAAATTCTAGCAAAATTCAGAATAATGGATTTATCTGCAAGATAATAGCAATGAGATGAACATAAGCAATGCCATTATTGTTGTCCTAAATTTCCAAGGAATTAATTATGACTCTTTATTGCAAAAGGAGTGCAAGAGTCTCGATAAAACCATGTCAAGTTGGTTTTCAGTGTGCCAAGCTGTACATCAAGATAACATAATGTTTTCCAATAAAAATTCAACATAATTTTCTTAATTTCGCTATTTCTGCTGTCTTCGTCCATATGTCCCAGGCATTCTGTTTCTATATATCTTTTGTTTTTTCAGCAAACCTCAGACACACACATTCCTAAGAAATCCCTCAAAACTTCAGACTGCTGATAAATAAGGTAGACTGCTCCATCATCTGTAATGAAAGATACATATGGGAACCAGTGGAAATTACCTGCAAGTAAATTTATTTTCAGTTTCACATTGCTCCGCACATTCTTCTTTACTATTTGTCCTATAAATTTGCTTCTTTGGGTTGAGCAGCCAAGCTCCCTCTGTTCTCACATAGCTGTCTAGTATGTCTCCTTGCACTAAAAGGAAAAAGAGAGAAAGAGGTAAAAATGTGAATGCTGATATGATTTATTTTGAACTTTCATGTTAAACTCTTTGTCACCTAGTTGAGTAACATCATCATTTAATTGCTGGAATAATTGGGTTAATGGTGACAAAGTATAGGTAAATCTTGCCTTCCTAGTATCGTAAAGGGTAGCATCACTGAAAACCCCATGTAAGGCAGGACAGAGAAGTGGCTTGAACAGTGCTTTGTATCATTCTGAAAGTCATAACAAGTAACACAAACCTAGGGTATAAAGTGATGGGAACAGAGAAGACAACCCAAGGATCGAAAAAAAGCGAGGTGTTTCAGAAAGAAAATATTGGTTGCCCATACTTTGGAGAAAGTGGAGAAATGGGACTCAAGGAAGATGTGAAACAACGATTGTCCATTGCTGATACCTACCCACATGGAATGACTTCAGTTTTATCAGCCACTCCATAGCTGCCTCTTTTCAAATGCTCTTGCAAGAAATGAGGAAGTCACTGGGGTTATCACTGTGCTCATGTTCAGTTTACCATTTCTGTAATAACTCTGTATTGAACTTAGTAATCAGGGTAGCAGATGTTGCCCTCCATCACAGTGAATTAACACAAGACATTAAACTGGTAAATAAATTCATCTAACAACCTCTGAGCTACAGCTGCATGTGAAATATATAGGATCCTAAAAAGTAAAGCTATGCTTAGTGGTAAACTCCAAAAATGTTCAAGTACAATCTTTCTTGTAAATGACTTTCCCATTTAGTATTTTCTTTTTCTGTTATAGCTATGCAACCTCTGAATGCTTAGCTGTAGTTCACAGAACTGTGACTTTCATGACTTCCAGCTGCAAGGTCACAGAGTTGCATGAGTCCTGTGATTTTTACAGTTTCTTTATCAGATGAGCATACGACTCTACTGACAAACCTTTGGCTCTGGGAGTTATCCGTTCTGCATGGTTTCAACCCCAAACAGACAGCTGGCCCATGGTCTTTGCAACACATCTCAGTCCTGTGCCCTGGTTTTGTGCCTTGCTTTACACAATTGCTGAATAAAAGGCATACAGGGTATGAACCAGACCCTGGCTTCCCCCTCATGCACGACAGCCATGCTGAAGAGAGGGACTTCTTCTTTCGTCATCTTTTTCTGACCCTTCTCTTTCTCGGCTGTAGCCCAGTGCCAGCAGGAGGGACAGAAAGCAGCCTCGTCCCACTCAGACCCACAGCCTGCGACTGAGGGGCTCCACAGGGATGTTCAATGAAATGTCTTCCAGGCTGAGAAAGGCAACTACTCCTCCCTTTCCTGAGTAACACTCTTTTGTAGTGTGAAGCAGGCTCATAAGCCTCCTGGTACAGTTAAATTCCTTCACCTGTGTGCTAGCTCAGCCTGCAGTTGATTATTTTCTTTAAGATCATTCTGCATCTACAAGACGGAACTGATAAAATAGGCACAAAAGCCAAATTACGCTTCCTCTCATACCACTGCAAACCCAGAGAAGTTACTGGAGGTTTTCTTCTGCATGTAGACTAAGGAAAATTTTGACCCTCGGGGCTGAGAGTTTAACAGTATGCATGAAAGAAAAGGATAGCTGCTAAAAAAAAAAAAGAAAAAAGATAAAGTGAAAATGATACAATAAAATTTCATGTGACAGGCACAGAAATCACTGATTCCACTAGTTATTTAAAAAAAAAAAAAAAACATTAAGAAGTAATGAGTTTTGAGACAAAACATTAAACTAGGTTAAAACAATATTATAGGGATTCTGCAATGCTCTCCACAAGGACAAGAAATACAAGTAAAGAATTCCTATTACGGTACAGCTTCCATGCAACCTTAATTCTGTTCTGTTTTGACACTATGCAATAATATTGTTATTATAATTACAGCATTTGATATCTAAAATATTGACAAGGTCATAATGGATTTGGGTCATAAAAATATTTTTCCCCTTTTCTGTTATAATGACATGGCAGGGCATAATACTTTAAGAAAAAAAAAAAGAAAATATATGCATCTGAATAAAAATGCAGTAAATCTTCTTGCTACCATTTTCCCTATGTCTATGGAAATTTTCAGTGTTAGAAAGATGTATTACTGCTTTATGCAGAAATGTAAATATTTACCGCCAGTTGATAAAGGATTTGCAAGCAAAAGCAGAGTATTGCAGACAGAAGCCCAAATCCTGTATTTTCCTCCCCTGTATAAAAGTCTTACTTATTTGAATAGTGTATTTGATTTGAATGATGCTGTTCTGCAAAAACAAAGCTTAGAAACTAGAATTTAAATTAAGATGATCATTCTTAACATTAAATAATACCTAGGATTTTTTATGCTGGGATTTTTTATACCTAGGATTTTTTATGCTCTAATATTTCTAGCTAAAATCTACGCATAAAATCGATGCATTCTAATTGGTACTTTTTTATATTTTAAAACTACATATGTAAAATGCTTGTGTATTTTATTTTTTTTTTATATGTGTTGAAACACTCATAACTATATTTTTAACTGCAATCACAACAGACTGTGTAGTTATACAGAAGGTCTGAAAGAAGATGTGCCATCTGAATCCCATAGTTCATTGAAGTTTAAAGTTTTCAGGACAGAAAGTATTTACTCAAAATTTCTGTAAGAGCTATGATCTACTAAACCCCAAAAGATATATGTAAAGAGCCTTACCCAGTTCCTGTGTGCTAGAACTTATTTTATACTATCCTCCAAAAAAAATAGTCTTGCAGCGCCAAAAATACTGCAGAAACTAACGCTGACCAGATTTTGGCCTCCCTATCACATGGAATGAAAAATTTTCTATTAAGATTGTGGCTATGAAAAAGACTGACACTCTAGTGTGTAGAACAATTTTTCCTTTTCTTTGTGATTTTGTTTTTCACAATGCATTTACGAATTTCAAAACAATCAAAATAAGGATCACAGTACTTGGCAATAACAGAGACAAGAAACAACCCTAGGATAAAAGGTTGCTGAAACCAGAGACAGCCATATCTTTGCATCAGGCTTTGGGGCTGCTTTCCAAGGGTGCCCCCATTTCTGACCATGGGGCATGTTTGCAAGGAGCCATTTGTTCCCCAAGCAGACATCAAGGCTCTTGCTCCTCTGGCATCTCTAACCGACACAACACTGGAGCAACCACAGCTCTCACTTTGTTCAACAGCAACTCTCGCTGGCCAACACGCCCCAAATCCATCATCGTCCAGCTAAGTGGCAACACAGGGATTTGGGGACCTACGTTCACCAAAGGGAGCTTGCAAGCGTTTGGCCCCCACCTCACCTAGGCAAGCAGAAAGCAAAGGACTCTTACCTGAGCTGAGCAAGAACAGAAAGAGAAAGGCGGCTTTGCTAATCCCCATTTTGGCCCAGCTGGCGGGTGCTGGAAGTTGTGGGTGTCGGTGCACAAAGTTTTATTGACTCGCACTGGAGCAAGGCGGCATCAAACAAACAAGGCAGGTAGGTTAAGTTAATCATTCTCCCATGCTGTGACCCCCTTTGCCATGGTGTGTCCATTCAAACAACCTTGAATTGGATGGATTACCAAATCAGACTCAATCATTGTACTGGATGCTAGGAGATGTGAAGGCACTCTCTTGTTTTGTGGGGCATGTTTTTGTTCTCAAATGGTTAGGTCTTTCTTTGCTAGAGAATAGACAAGAATAATATAATAATAGAGTTCCAACGGTAATTTCAGCCATGCATACCTATATTGATTTATAAGGATCAATTTCCATTTCATCTTGGGGTAAGCACTATTATCAGATCCAGATAATATTAACTCTGTAAAACAGTTTGATTTTACTTTTTTATTAAAGAATTCCTTCTCTCCTATGTTTCCTTGACTTAGGCTTTTCTTTTTTTCTTCTGTTTGGGAGTAAGACTTAGAGTTCATTTTAGTTCAATAGCTATTTAGTGTTCTTCCTTACCAGACATTTAACCTCACACTGCATGCATAAACTCATCCAGTGAGGGTGTCAGACTTTGCTCATCCATGTGTTATCCCGATTTCAACATCAGCTCACTCTGCATTTCCCAAGTGGCCTTTGCCTTGGAAAAGTTGCACTGCAGCACCATTTCATGGCTTCTCTTGCATGTTAGGTCACCGGTGTTGCTTCAGAACAACTTGTTGAATTAAATGTGCTAGTGACTCACCAGAGGCAGAAGAGGGCTGAATATTGGATGAGGAAAACAGGCTTGAATGGGCGCTGCTGTGTCACACAGTTCAGACTTCTGCAATTGATGGCAAAAAGTTCATAGAATCATGAGTTCCTTCTAAAAACGAACGAGGCTGTCCACATCCTTGTTGTCCTGCTTACTTTAAGGAGAAATTGCGTTGTACTGAGGGCTTGGGATAAAGCTAGGGGTGCAGAAGTAAATATGTAAGACAGGCAGTCTAGTACGGGAATCAGACTGGGAACCAGATTAGCTGCTATTTTACAGGTTATGTGAAAAATCTAGAGCTAAACCTGCTTGTAGTCCTGTGCTATTTTTTTCCTGTAGGGTGCTATAATACCATGTTATCTGGTTGTCTTCTGTGCTTGAAGCTGTTTCAATGCAACTTGTGAACAACAGCAAAGCACAGGATATCTGTAGAGGCTTGGGAGACCACTAACGCTAGGCCAGGGAAACAAAGCAGATGGGCCCCAGAGGCGAGGAGAGGTTGGATACTGTGCAATTATATGTGGGATCAGGCTTGTTGGGTTTTAGGAACAATTACTCATGGGGAAAGAAGGATAAAGTGAAGGAGCAGAATACAACGGCAAAGGACTCTTACCTGAGCTGTTTGCTTCACTAGCAAACAGGCCTTTGAAAGCTACTTAAGACTGGTTTGGTCCCACATGATTTTAACAATCTTAACCCCATCTTCAGTTCTCACTCCAGATCCAGGGTTCCCTCTCTCCTGCTCCACATCCCCTGAGACCCTGGCCACTGTCTTGTCCCCAGCCACAGCCAACATCTGCTCACCAATCCCCGTGCCTCCTTCCCATCAGATATTATCAGGTAGTGTTTTTTTCCTTACTCCAGTGCAAAATTTGTTTTCTGCACAGCCCTGCCCTCCCCAGCACCTCTGGCACCTTCCCCATCCTTCTGTATCACTCACTTCCACTAAGGTATTCGCTCAGTTACTGCATTATGATGCACAGCTGGTGGTTAAAGTGTAAGAAAAAAGCCGCATATGTGGGTTACATGTGGACGTTTCTCCTGCGTGGGAGAGGATTTGAAAAGCCTCGAGTTTTAACTGAGTTTGTAAAACTCTTTGATAAACATGATGTTTTAGAGATTTTAATCAGATCAGCTTTCCCTACAGGTTTTCAAAACCAAAGGAGCTAATTGTGGTAGCCAAAGGCCTGTTAGCATGTTACTGTGTCCAGGATAGTTTGGGAACATTTGCATGCGTCATGTAAGCAAGCACTCTTTTGCAAGCTTTCCTCAGGTCTATAGCAGTTTCCACTTTTAGGCTTGGTCTGGTTCTTCTCTCAGTCTCATTGCCTTGAACCTGGTTGATATGCATCTAATTCACTGCAGCTGCTCCTGATTTATTTCTGTGGAAAGAAAAAAAAACCACTTGTATTGCCATTTCTTTCAAGGATGACAATGCGGATTCGGAGAAATATATCTTTGTCTTAATGGATCTGATCCCGGAGAACTAGATGTGGGGATATTGCCGGCAATCGATCCTGGTATAAAAATGCTCATTCTATAAGTTTTCCACGTGAAAATGTCAAAACAGAAGTGTCTTTCATCTGCCAGACTGGCACGCCTCACTGCTGTCTTGTGACAAGGATGTGATCTCTCAAGGCGCTGTATTTGAAACGAGCTGTTATAAACACTTTCCTTTTGTGCCTTTCCTCCTTTCCTCTTTTCCCTCATAAGATCCAAGTGCCTAAATCTTTCCCCAGTTCTGGTCTTGTGGTGTTTGTTCTCATTTATTTGACCACTGTGAGGCCTACTGTAGGTTGAAGTTTATCAGATCTCATTTCAGAGTCAGGGTACATTAGTTAGCACAGTGGTTAAAATATAAACAACAGTAGGAGGCTTATTAAATAGAAGTTGACCCTTGAAATTGGGTTTCCTGTAAGCTTATAAAAATCCCCTGCAAAAGAAATTGCAAATAATGTCAGAACACAGGTCACACCTTATTGAATAAATTCACATAAACCTAATTCCCCTAAATTTCAGAATCAGACAAAGTCAGAAAACAGCCACTTAGATATCAGCTATTTGCTAAGAGGAGAAAGGACCAAAGGTAAGATTCAGTTGTTTGGAGGTGAAAATCTCAAAAAGCAGCTCTAAGGAAGGGCACAGCTGCAAGACTGGGGTGAGCATGAACTATAGGAGCTCATGTAAGAACTCCAAAGGGTAATGATGTGGCATAGATGCACGGGCAGTTTGGGAAAAAGGAAGGTATTTTTACTTTATTTTCAAAGACAACCAGAGCAAGTGACAAAGTGAGACTTACATAGTCCTGATTCACAGAGCCAGAGGGCACTTTGGGCAGTGACCCCAGAGGGATAATGTGGATGGCTTCTAGTGGCGGGAGCTGCTGCAGGTAAGGTGGGAGAGGTTCAGCAAGGGAAAAGGTAGCCAAGTTAAAAATAAATTCTGTCCTTGCCCTAGACATGAAGGAACATAGAGGGCAGAAGACCTGGTGGATAAGCTCATCTCTGCAATTTCTGGCCATAGAAGCTAATGTATTCAAGGAAAGGAAAGTACAGTGACAGCAAGGAGAGACAGAGAGGATATTTTTCCAGTAGTGAAAGTTGTAGTCTTTGAGATGTTTGTTCTGGCTGCTGCCAAATATCAGAAATCAGCAGAATAAAGTCAGACAGACATATGAGAAGCAGAGAGGTTAGGAAGTGAACAAACTCAGTGTCATTTATAGTGGAAAGATCTAAAGAATTAACTACTGGGGTTTCTGTGTTGCTGAAAAAATATCCGGAAAAACAGGGACCCTGCAATTGCCTTTAACAGAGTTGTGAAGAGCATTAATGCCATAGAGAATCTGACAGCAGCCTTTACTGGACACAATTAAGAGAAAATGCAGTCCTTTCCCCTGCCTTAAAAGTAAGCAGCTGAAATGTGAATTCAGCTGTAAGTATTTAGAAATAGTGCCCAGTTCAGCAGCAGTGGCATTCGGCATGCAGCATGCTAGAACGCTTTGTACGTGAGGGACTACTTCATGCTAGGTAGGAGGGCGAAAGCATTCTCCATGCCCGAGACAGAGCGCTTTGGAGAAACCATAGCTAAGCTAAAGGATGGCATACAGCAGAGCGACCCGGTGGGCAGCTTTGAGTTCTGCCCAAGTGTCACAACGTGTAATGCCCAGCAGTAGCGTTGCTTTGGGAAATGGTTCAGCAAAACCACTGTGGTCATCTACTGTAGCCTACTCCACATTTCCATTAGTGGGAGCACGTCCCGCACGCAACCTTGCCCTTTCTGGATTTTGTTATTCTCCTAGTGTACCGCAATCGCCACCCTGCCTGCGAGTGCTAGTCACTCTTTACATGTGGGTCCACACAACAGAAATGGGGAAGCAGCATATAATAGGGCCTGAAATTCAACCTGTATGTCTATTTTTCTTTTTAATTCTGTTTTCTTCTTGGACGAGTCTATAAGAAAGTAAGTATCTGTTTGCACTCAGGCTCCTCAAAGGCTGGTGCCTGGCAGGTCATGGTTACGCTTTTTTGGGTTTAGCAGGCAAGTGGTTCCTGTTTCCCCTGCACCAAATCACAGGGCTCAGCTGTGACTGCTGTTCTGGAGCCCAGGCAGAGGGAGGGTTGCTGAACTCTTATCAGTCCTTCCTCTCACATATAATGGTGCAGCTTAACCCTTTGACCACTCTGTTCAAAATGTTTGGAGTTACCAGGGAGTACTTGGACGAGGGTGAGGGCTATTTGGCAGCAGAATGGGGAAGAGAAAATGAGGAAAACCAGCATGACCACTATTCCACTTCTGGTTAGAAAGGCAGAGGGGAGAATGTGTGGAGAGATTTTGCATTTTACCCAACAGTTGCCTCCAAAGACCCCAGCAAATGCCTGTTATTTGTAACATGCTGTTCTGATATTTTTCTACACACTTACACAGTTATATACAATGATCCCTGCAGCACTGTGTTGTTTACTGATGGTTCCAGCCAGTGACGAAATTGGCTGTCTAGAAAGGTCACTGAAACAGGATGAATGTTTATACCTCCTTGTTTCTATCACAGTTTCAGAAAAGAGGGACAAGCAACCTGCATTTTACACACAATGTATATACTGAAAGTGCCAGTGCAGTTTCTACTTGTCACTTACATGTAGGTTTATTTCCATGCTTGTTCTTGACTCATTAACTTGTGTAAAGGAAGGATGTTCTAACCAGTTTAATCTTATTGAAACAAAATGCTAAAAGGGCAAGGCAGCAAATGATGTTGTTATATTCCATTCAAGGCTGTGCCGAATGGGATCAGTTCAAGCCACTTGAGTCAATGAGATTTGCAACAGTATGTCAGCGAGGTGAGAATATCGCCTTCAGATTTAGTTTACTATTTTGGCAGATTGTGTGCTTGTGTCTGTGTGCGCATGTGTGAGTATGTGTGTTTATGTGTGTGAGTGTAACATACAATAACATCTTCTTTGTTTACAAGAAGTTTATAAAAATGTTTATGATGGTTCCAGTTTAACAGATGTTGTTTAAAAATCCTTTACTCTTTAATCATTTTTATGTCACTATGCAAAAAGACCGTGCCATTAGATTCCACTGCTTGCATTTGCTGGAGGCAGCATTGGAAAAGTTGTTTAGTTTTTTTTTTCCCCTGACTTTCATGTAAACTCCTGAGCTAAGATCAGGAAATTTTGCATTAGAAATCATGGAAAATCTGCTGATCATCTTTATCATTTGCTCCTATTGTATTTTAACTCAATTTCTGAAAGATATGCCATTTACATATGTCATGCGTCCAAAAGACTGTAGCATATCATGTTCTGTTTTTGCCAAAGTGCAGAAATATAAGATTCATCACAAACAACGAGGTGGAAGGCGGATGAAAGCAGAGTGAAAGCTTAAATGGATGAAGACGTGAGCAACTGGAGTTATCTTCATAACTTTTTGTCCAAACTTGTTTTCAAAGTCTGCAACACCTTCCCTAGTTACAAACTGCCCATGAGTCTTGTAACACCTTGTATAAGATAGCTTCTTGAAGAAAATGCACTTCTAGCACTCAGAAAGGTTTGAAGTGCTGCAGTTCTCTACAGGCTTAAGGTACAGGAAACCAAAAATATCCAGTGGTGCATTTGCAAGTGTGACAGAGTAGAGAACATACAGTGCACCAAAGCAGACCCAAGAAGCACGGATGAAGCAAAGAGGATGGTACTTGTGTGCCAAGGACGCAGGGCGCCATCCGATGACAAAGTGCTGGTGTTATTATGAGAATCAGGGTCCAAGTTCCTAACTTCTATGGCAATGTATTGACACGGTCCTAGTAGTAATGAGTTGCACTGTAAATATAAAAATAGATTTATTATTTAGACACACCAAAAAACTGGAAAATGCAAGAAGCCTTGCCAGAAGCAGTGTATCACTATGTGCCAGAAGCAGTGTATCACTATGTGCCAAAACCAGGACAGATGACTGATAGTAAATCAAGAATTCCCGTGCTGCAAAAGAACAGCTAAAACGGCAGTCGTTTTCTCAGCTGGTGAAAATAATGCAGGATTTCCAGACTGTATTCTCATAAAAGCTAAAAAAAAACCCCAAGTCACAAAATGACACCCAGAAAAGACTCAAATAACTGTGAAACTAGGTCAAAAAAGATTCAGAGAATATTGTAAAGTGAAAGCCAAAGAGAGGCTTCAGCCCCTGAAAACATCCTGTAGCAAGAGGATGGACTGCTAATGAATCACACGGATTTCCGGGAAAGAAACCCGATTTCCAAATGTGATGTATAGTGACATGAAAATTGTCATATTTATTAGAGTCTCCAGGGAGAGCTACACTGACAATCACCCCAAATCTAACCAAATAGTATTGAGAGGTACTCTGACAAGAGCATCCGCGGAGAATGGCCTTTTTTAAACCTTGAAATCAAGAACAATAGCCTTTGGCTTACTTGAAAGAGCAGCAGCATTTCAGTGACAAATGTGCAGGGCTGTTGGGTTCCATGAGGAGTATGCAGCTGCACACGTCTGCGCTACTGCAATCTGTGAATTACAGGTAGACTGTACAAAACCTCTGCAGGCAATGGTATCGCCTGGGTTGGCAGAGCCCCAGCAGGCACAGTTCAGCATCTGCTAGCAAAAGACAGTATCAAATATCTGAAATTTTCATTAGGCAATGCCTACAGGCACTGAGGATGGCTTACAGGCACCAAGAGAAACAGGAACAATTTCTGGGTCTGGCTAGTTATTACAGAGAATTTGTGCCAATGTTTTTTGAAGGAAGAGCACTACTGGCCGAACTTACAAAAACAACGGTACGTGGGGAATAGAAAGCAAGTGCCAGACGGCAGCAAGCCTTTCATGTGCTGCAGGAAACATTGTGCTTAACAGGTTCTGAAAGTATCCAAGTTTATTGAGCATGCAACTCAAGAAAAGCCTTTGGGGCTGTATTACCGTTGGAGAACTAGGGAGAGACGCACGGAGTACCAGACGAGCAGAAAACTTTTGCAACTAGAGAGTGCACTGTATTGGTGACAGAGCAAAAGGAGCTGTTTCTGGGTTCATGCTTCAGGTTTTTCTCTGCCCCTGTCTCACAGGTTGATTAAGTGAGGTGAATGGTGACAACAGGCTGCAGAAGTGGTTGTAGCCTGAAACATGCTCCCCTGTAACAGCCTGTTACATGTTCAGCTGATCGTACAGGAAAAAGTAGAAGAGATTCACCACCATCTCCAGATCCTCTGGGTCAGAGCACAGGGGTCTGTGATGGTGTGAGAAACTTCATCCTAAGGGCCACATCCTTTAAAAAGGTGGCCTGTTCCTATGGCTGCTGTGGGGGTACACAACCAAGGGCAGACTGGATGGAAGGAGAGCAGTAGTTCAGAGAGGGGGACAATATTCACGATCCGGAAGGAATCAAAGAAAAAGATGCTGTCAAGAAAGATTGGGTTAAAGAACAGCTATTCAAACAGTATCATGATGAGCAAAGGAAATTGATGAGTGAGTCATAATGGAAACCATAAAGAAACCATAGAGAAAATCAAGGAGCGAGTGGGGAGTCTGCAAGTATTTTATTTATTTTTAACTCTAGCTTTTTTAAAAGTCCAAGAATGAGTTTATAAAGCCTGATCTCTGTAGAGTTCTTTATAGCAATAATAAAGTACCTAAATACTAGATGTAGATTTACAATATACTTTAAATCAGGCATGCAACTGGAAGACTAAAAAAATACAGAAATCCTTGTTCAGATTACAGGTCCATAGGAGGTGTACAGGAGGTCAATACATATACTGTTTGGAAGTGGTATGTTTTTAAGTGATACACAGAAAATTGGAACAACATCTGAAAATGCCCGAACTAGCTTTGGTAATTGATTTGGAGTCAATGGGACAAGTGGGTTTCTGTTGAGTTCTGATGCTGCTGGAACATGTCCCACTCAGCGATTTCCTTTGGTCACTACAGTACTGCTTGAAGAGCCTTTCTCTAACCCAGCCTTTCCTGACAGCTTCAACAGCAGTACTTTTCCATTGCTCTGGGAGGCAACCAGGCCAGGTTCTGTGGCTCTGGGAGTCTTGACTAATCTGGGGGTGCCCTTTCTTTCTCTACATCCCTGCCGCAGCGCGCACAGGAGCATGAGCTGCCAAGCCTGATAAGGCAAGCACCGGCAACCTGGCACCCAGCTTCACTTGTCCAGCCCTCTGAGACATCCTTGCCTCTTACAGAAATAAACTGAAAGAGCAGTTTATTTTAATTCCTGAACGGTGTCAGGGCTGAACTGTTGATGTCACAAGTGAGAGCAGGATTTCTATGCAAGCGCCTGACAAACATGTTAACCATACCATATGCCACCCAACTCACCGCTTTGCCCACTGGAGTGGATAGCTGTTTTTTCCATGCAAACATCTAACCTAGGAAGGTTAAATGATTGCACAGCACAGTGCAAACCTCTGCTTGGGTGGTGAGAGTGGGGGGAATTAGCCCCAAGAAGAAGCAACCCCACCAGGCCTTCATCCAGCTCCTGGCAGCTCAGGCACAGTCCAGCTTGGCCTTTTCTTACCCAAGGCAGCAGCTGGGTTTGGTTGCTACTTTCTTACTCTTGGAGCAGCAACAGAAAGGGGAGCAGATGTCAGTGAAAGGTACAGGGACAGGCCTGATTTGGGATAAAGTTTCTTGCACAGAGAAGACCTTATACACAGAGACAGGCCAGCCACTTGCATGTACGGAGAAGAAAAGCAGGTGTCTGAACAAAGAGGAAGCCACTTTCATGAGCTGGAGCATGACTCTCTCAAAAGAGAGGGGTGAAGTAGGAACCTTAAAGCTGCTGCCACATACAACATGGTTGACTTACCCAGTAATAATCAGTCAACTTGGCTATTGCTTTGCAATTACTACTTATGCTCAGCCAGTAATGATATTTATTCAAGATTCTTATGAATTATTACAATTTTAAAACCATATTTGGAATGCTGTTTCTGACACAGGGACTGCTTTCCAGAAAAGCTAGCCTGCATCCAGATTCAGTGGGCAACCATTGCATTCTTGATCCAAGAAACAAAACTAGGAATTCGGACAAAAACAGGCTTTGATGGCTGGGTACAGTCCAGTCCCCAAGAGGTGACTCCATATTGGACAAATCTGTCCTTATCTTGGCAGACCAGAGGTCCTCCAACTTCAGCCTAGGGAGGAGAAGAGAGAATAAGGTGACTCCTTTAGTGATGGAGACACTAGACATGCAAACAGCAAAATACTGGCAGGAATAATATTGTAGTAATTCTGAAGGCCTCAAAATATGACTAAGGCAAGGGCTGTACAGAGAGGGAGACTGTTTTATTAGACCTGCTGGAGTAAAAAAATGGGGGGAAAAAAAAGTTGTTTCCAAGCATCCAGGCCATTCGTCTGGTCTGAAGGAGACCCAACCACCAATCATGGATGTGGGAACATCCCCAGATCACTGAGAAGCCAATTACACAAAAAAAGGAAGTTTCTCAATTTTCCACATCCTCTGACCTACTTGATCCTGGACAAAATGAATATAATTGTTATAATGCTGTTTATTAAAATCCAGGCATGGCAGGAGATGAATACCTATGGTCGGTGATTTGTGTGCGTGTCAATGAATGCACTGTCCACGCTCTCAAAGACATCGTTTGCACTGGCAGTCTTGAATACCTGCTCAGACAGACCAGCATTTGCTTTCTGACTCTGTCAACAAGTAGCTACCAGCTTTTTATTGAAAAGCTCCCAACGCGATACCCTCCATTAAGAAAATCACGTTTTAAAAGTCTTTTCATACACTTGTGAAAATTAGAAAACTGGAGGCACTTCAAGCTTTATTTAATCAAGGGATTGAATAAAGATGTGGTAGAACTCCAGGCTGCACCAGAAACAGTCACTAGTTTCCCCTCTGTCTCTAGGAACAAAGGGAAGTCCAGGCAGTATACCACAGGCTTTATTTCAGGTGGGATGGGGTATTCACAACACTAGGCTACTATGAGTAGGATACATCAGCATGCAGTTCTGAAAGAGAGGCAAAATTACCCTGCACAATATCCCTGCTATTCTGGTTGACTGTGTAAGTGAAGAAAAAATGCTATGTATACTTCAGTTCTTATGCTTCATGCAGAAGCCTTGAATTGCTGAAGCTACTTCTGAGCCTTGAAAGTACAAATTGTCATTTAATCTGCTTACACTCAAAGCTATTCTTACCTCACAGTTACCTATGCTTCCAAAAGTAAATCCACCACAAAATTCATGATTTTTGACACTTCCATTCAGAAATTCAGGACGATTACATATTCTATTTTCAAGCACGGGGAATTCAACGTCTTTTAATGTGTTGTCTGTACCGGTACCTTTAAGAACAACCAAGAAAATGTAACAGTTATAAATGGTAGCCTGGGCATTGTGCTCCAGTGAAACCTCAGTAATGGAAGGAATGGGATCCATCCCCAGCTCTACTATAGTCTCTGAGCTTCTTGAAGGACCTTATTAAATCTTTCAGTTTTTTTGTACTTGGATCATACTTACCCTCAACAAACAGAGGTGTTACAAAATAAATAAATACAAACGCTTAGTATTCTGAGCCATTCTGTTGGTTTGTAGGCTTTCATTATGGTGCAGTAGCAATGGCTTGTTTCGGGGGGAAAAAATGTTAGCCTGGATTTACTTTACATTATTTGAAATCTTTCAAGCCTAAAGATAGTGTTTTCTAGATAAGGGGAATTTTCCTGAAACCACGGTTGAATTTTCCCAAAACACAGACTATTTACATGGGGAGCTCCCCTGCTGATTTCATGAACTAGTTGTATGACATGGCAGGACCTCATTTCCCACTGCCTAAATGCACCAATAATCTGTTGATTTTTCCATCCCAATGCACTTCCAGAAGAAATCTTGCCTGTACCATTTTTTTGTGTCTGTGATCACTAGAAAACGGGAAGCAGCTGCCACCGTGTGGCAAGCTGAACAAAAAAAGAAAAAATGCAAAATAAGAAAGGGAAAAAAGATGAGAGGACAGCCAGTAAATACTGTCTATGCTGGAGAGAAGTGTTTCTTGATAGTGCTGATCAGTTACACTAATAGTAGAGTGATTACTCTTAAACATTATTTTCATAGCATCAGTTTTGCAGCTAAATGACCCAAGAAGGGGAAAAGGGTACTGCAATCTATGTGGAAGGTTTTTATGGTGAAACTCAGAGACAGGGACATGTTCTGTTCAATTTTTTTTTTTTATATAATTCTGTGGACGCGCACACATAGAAGAATCCATTGGCTTTGTTTTACAGGTGGAGTATTAGGTGCTGTCTGGCAAATGAGGTGGGAAGGGCATCCCTTACGTGTAGCTCAGCAAGGCCAAAAGTGTGTACGTGGGAGCCAGGATTGAATGAGGGCAGATGCCAGCATCACTGCTGGAAGCCGCAGGGATGAGGAATTGCCTCCTGCTGCAGCAAAAGTGGGTCAAAGAGGACTGGGTGTTCTCAACCCTCAGCACAGCTGGAGTGAGAGGTGGGCAGCAGGAGATCACATAGGTCGGTTTTTAATGCTAGACTGTGAATGAAATTCAGGTAAGGGTTTTACTGACATTAAAAACCTGCAGCTTGAACTCATTTTGCCCATGCCCCAAAGGTGGCTGGATCTGAGCAAGCTCTGACTCAAAGGCTTCACAGTTCCAGGGATGCCATCTTATCTCAGAAGGGGAAAAATGAGGGGGGAAAAATTAAGCTCTGAGACAAACAAATAAAATAATAATATTGCTTGGTGACCTCTGACTTAGCTAAATCTTAAGTAAAATGTGCTCAGGTCCATGAGTGCACATATATTGGGACAGGATTTGAAAACCTGCCTAAGTTTTCAACCGCACCGAATATGCTTTACCTCTTGTTTTTCCCCAGGCAGTTAGAAAACATACTGTGTTTCTTTCTACCATCAGACTGGTTTCAGGCAAACAAACTGGTTTTACGTGGTTGGTAATTGTTACAGGACTGGAAAACAAACAAAGAATAATTAAAAAATCCTTAGAAAAATTACCATCAGCTTGTTCAGTCTTCATACTCAGGAGGCTCTGCACAGAAATGGCGTGGGAGGGGTGGAGAAGCTGATGGTGCCTTAAAACCGTATAGATGGTTGTGAGATGGTGCCTAGTCACTTAGTGAAAAAAGAGGTTACTTACAGGAACCGATAGAACTGGGATGTGTTTGTGGGCACAGTCACAGTGCGAGTGTGTTTGCAGCATAGTGCTAGAGCACTGATCTCTGGTTACCCCTGCAGTGTGTATAGGAACATGCACAAGCCCAAGCCTCGCCCCTAGCGACCCTTGCAGGTGGTGTGAGCCTGACTTCTCTCAGATCCTCCCTGTCTGAGAGGCCATGGACATTTTCATGGGCTTCACAGGAGGAGGGAAGGGTGGATGACTGAGTAAATAAGCAGACACAGCTGGAGATGCAGAAAATTCCTTTCTCCTCTGGTTACATGAGTGATATAACTGTGGGTGACATCATGCAGTATTTCACACATTACCAAGTCTAGCACCTCAGTAAATACCAAAATAAAACTCTTTCTCATCACGACATTGCACCTGGAGGCTTCAGCACTGGAATAAAGCTCAATGTGGAGTGGACATGGCCCTGGGAAGCAGTTCTGCAGAAGATGAAAAGGTTACATAGGGAGGTCTTTGCTTTGGACTGTCTGATCCCTTATTGACTTTCAGATGTAGATGTGAAAAGATGATGTGGCTTCTGGAAGGTATAATGCCCTAGGAGTCAGACAAGTGCAAACAGTTTTGGTACAGTGAAAGTATGTCTGAACAAGCTGTTTAATGAGATCTACCACTTTCAGGAACCTACCCTGTGAAGGTTAGTTCTGATTGTGAAAAAGAGTAAAATGACCTGAATGAACTCCAGATGTTCAGTCAGGGTAAAATGAACCTTTCTAATCTCTTTTCAGGCCCAGAATGATTTTCAAAGTATGTGAGGCGATAGCTAGTGAGGTCGCCAATGTCCAATTAGAGGGAATTAACAAATCCCCCTGTTCCTAATCAGGCCATGCCAGGGCCATGAGCACCAAGAACATTCAAGAGAATTGGAGACCAAAGGGAACTGACTCTGACCTATCTTAAAATAAAGATCTCTCCAACACAAAAATCTGAATGAAACATGAACACAGCAGTCCAGGAGCGCAGGAGAGGCTAACAAGCTCCTGTGCTGAAGCTACACTTGTACCAATGCCATCATCATCATTTTGAACTCTATTCTCCAGCCCTCTGAAGTCCAAGATGGTGATCTCCAACCTCCACTCTCACATAGTTCCATGAAATTAATCCTGCATCCGTTCTTTTCCCTATAATAATGAAAATCAGTTCTGCAGCTTCCAAAATTAGTTCATTCACTTCTCAATAAAGTCCATTTTTATCGAAAGAATTCCTGAAAATTGATAGTCAAGAGGAGATTAAGGTGAGAAAGCTCAGGTTGGCGGGGGGGTTTCTTGGTTTCCAGGTTTCTCTAGGTTGCTAGTGCTGATCCTCTAGGACCTTTATCTTCAAGGTTATATTAAGCACCTCAGGTCTAATTCCACTTGTAGTATGGCCCTCACAGCAACTCTGGCTCCTGTCTGGCCTGCTGGTGTGACAGTAGCCAGGCAAACATTTTCAAACTACAGCAACAGAGCATTGCAGCTTCTGCTTCCCCAACATCAAGAAGTTAACTTTGTTTCTACCTATGCTCCTATTCTGCACCAAGGACATTCTACATCCATCCTAAGATGAGAGAACACCTAAATAACCTGTTGGCACACAAGGGATTGGCCTTCGAATGGGATGGACAAGGTGGACACTGGCACCTTCTCAGAGGCCTCTGATATCTGGGCGGGTAAATGAACAGGAGAGCAGGGAACAAGACCTCAGAAGATATACCTGACTATGGATGACATGACATTGAAATGGAAGTATAAAGTCCCAGACAGCACACATCTGCTCAGAAGCATGGCACACAATTCATCTGGGACTAGACTTCTACTGAAACCAGGGGTCCTCCTCAATAGATCAGCCCTCCTTTGGTATGATTTTGCTCAAGATCTTCACAGACCTGCATCAGTTCTCTGACAAGTCTTGTCTATTGCCACAAAATTCAGGTGTAGGAGTAGCAACCAATCTTCTCACATCATATTTTCTTGGGTCATCTGTTTTATGAACAGACAGTGAAGATTTGGAAATAATAATGTCCACAAAGAAAGCTGAGGACAAATGTAAAGAAAGAATTTAATGAAGCTGAAAAGAAGCAAAGTTGATCTAAGCCAGAAACTGAGGGATATGATGTTCATATCTGTTATTTATGGCATCTCACATGCAGAATGTGCTCAGATGGTGAGTACTGCTGATGCAAAACTGACTACAGCGCTATAGCATGCATCCATCTACAGTGCAAATGTGCATAGAGCACCCCATGAAAGAGGAATTGAATCACATAGTTACAAGCACTAGCAAGAGTAAAACTGGTGGAGCATGAGTTCCTTCTACTCACCTGAAGTCAGTGGGATTTTGATTAATCAAGCACCAGAGAAACTGAGTTGAAATTGAAGTGAAATTGTTCTAAGTTCATTAAAGCTGTATGGAGAATTTTTAAAAAGAGATGTC
This sequence comes from Platalea leucorodia, assembly GCF_965183815.1. NCBI lineage: Eukaryota > Metazoa > Chordata > Aves > Pelecaniformes > Threskiornithidae > Platalea > Platalea leucorodia. Next base: position 53,190,362 of record NC_138825.1, on the reverse strand, counting down.
CTCTCAAGTCAAACATGAGATTTCATGATCTTTAATCCATGTGTGGTGAGTGTAAGAACAAGAGGGAAACCAATGAGTAAGTAGAAAAGTTTCAGGAGCATTTCAAAAGGGAAAAAATAACACTGAAATAACTGCACACATTTCAGAGCAGGCTGCTCAGACATCTAAGCAAGACACAAAAGAGGGCTTTAGGCAATTACAGTTATGCATAGGATTTTTCACTATACCACAAGCAGGATCTGGTTTTACTGAGTTGTCGGCCAAGTCTGCAGCTCATGAAACATGGATGTGGCCTGGCCTGGAGGACTGCCAGGGAAACTAGACCCTTCTACTTGCTCCATGCAGAAGCTGTGGTGACTCTTGGCGAAAACTTCAGTTGGAGCTCACAACCCTCAGGACTGACCAAGGAAAAACCTCCAAGCAGATCCTCCAGACACAACTCCGCTTTGGTTTGCCTCCACCCTCCCTGCTTCAGTGGAGCTGCCACTTAGTGGGTGGCAATCCCTCCCATCCTAACTGGTCCTTGTCCTTCCCAAACTGTGTAAGAAGCTCACATGGCTTCTGCCAGTGGGGGCATTCAGCAGGAGAGATGCTCAGGGTTTACCCTTGAACAGATGCCTATGCTATCACTCAAAGGGACTCTCACACTCTCTCATACCATCCCACAACCACCCCTGAGAGCTAACTCCAGGCTAAGCTAACTCATGACTTCAGAGTAAAGGTGTTAGGGGTGGAAAACTTGGACTGAAATGGTACCTGTTCAACTTCAGCAAAGCAATGTCTGCTCCACTTGGTTCCTTTAATACTTTCTGAACACCTTGGATTTGCAGGGATGGCTCTGCTGCATTGAGATTCTGTATCCCAAGAAAAACCCTGTAGGAAGAAGGCTCTGTTGACCTGAAAGAAATGACAACAGCAAGGTTATACATCCATACTTGTAAACAGGAATGTCACTCTTACAAAATTCAGTGATTTCTCTGGAGAATTGCAATTAACAAGATGGTCAGGCTGCTGCTTCTGACCATAGATGCCTGCATTTATTCTTGGGGAAGAGGAAAATGTAGGTGTTTTTAAACAGTTTGATTTTTATGATAATGGAAAAATCCCATGGTCTGTAAATAATGTGGCACCTTCCTGCAGTGTTCACAACTCCTAAAACCCTAAGGGTCAGCTGCTAGCCACAGTTTTTCCAAGTGCAATCATCACCAGCACATCATAAGCACCCTTTTTGACATGCTTTGGCATGGGGGAGAAGGCAGAGGACAGAAGTAACCTCTGTTGTCCTCTGCTGCCATTTGACTAAGACAGGAGCAGAAGACAAAAATCAGCTTGCTGGCAAGAAAGACAGGAAATAAGGAGTCAAGAAAGTGCCTCATTGGGTACCTCTTGCTCCTCTGTTGATTTTCTGATACAGATCTAGGAAATGCCTGTCACTCATCCTAGCAGATACTCACTCTTGCAGGCACCGAGCTGCAGTAAGGACCCACTGTGGATGTATCAGAGTGCCCGCGCAATGGTGCACGTTGGTACTAGAATAGAGAAGACAATCACATTCATTTAAGACTGCATAGTCAATTCTCCACCATCTATGCTGTGCACAATGGGAAATATTAACAAACTAGCAATATGTCCCTTATTCAAATCTTTTACCAGTCATAGTTTGTCTTTTGCCAATGGCAAGAGAAATCAAATGCAGATTTTCAAAGGACAAGCTTTATTTGCTCCAGAACATGAAAGACATGAAGAGAAATTTGACATCCAGGTGAAATTTTTGCAACAGGGCATTCTTGCTTTCAGGAATTTAATAAAAATGATTACATTTCCTAATAATGTCACTTGTGATGTAATGGGCTTCTCCTGATTAGCAATTAATAAAAGGAGACATCCTTCTGATTTGTGGGGTTGCTTTGGACTAGTTCTTTAAATAAACCTTACTGACTTTTAACTTTTCTTGGGGTGGTATTTATTATGGTGATTGTCAATAACTCTGTAGAAATTTTCATTAACCTTTCTGCAAGCACCTTTTCATCTGCTGTTCAGCCACTCTCACTGTGACTGTGGAAATGCTATGCATAATCATGTTTTTATACTGAGAGATGATGGCCTTCCTATGGCTTCTAACAAAACTAGGGTGGTCACAGCATCAATTTACATTTGAACCAGACTGGAGACTGGGTGAAATAGGATGATTAAAATCCATTCATACACATTGCAGGTTGGTGGCTATATTCCTGGGTTTAAATCTCCCACTGCAGAATGCAATTAACTGTCATCATTATCCTCAGTGGGAATTATTCCTTCCCCATTTCAGTAAATAAAGGTGTACTTAATGTCTGCAATTCAAGTTTGCCCTCTAGAGATTCAGGAGAAAGTGGGGAGTTTGGGATTAATGACCCAATAAGTAGCTATCTGTGGATATTATGATTAGAAAAAAAAAAGTTTATTTTACATGATAAGGCATTTTATATGGAAACCAAGGCCAGTCTCCAGAAGCATATGCATTTTTTCCTGTCAGTCTCTTTCTAATGCCCGTTCCCTGTGAAACCCTGGTGCCCACAGATGGTGATACAGTCTGGAATACCAGTACCTCATCCTGAGGCTGACGTGCCAAGGCCAAGACCCTGGAGATGCATCACACATGTTATATTGCTCACAGGCTCGCTCAATCCTCATTGGGACTTTTCCACAGTCATGCTCAGAAGAAGCTACAGAATAAAAAAAGCTACAATGGAGAAATTTAAAGCAGTTCTGTAATGCCATCCACAGTGCAATCAGATGAAAAGAAAAAGACATAAGACTTTTTTTTATCTTCCTTAGGCTTTTGCTTTTTACATTGGTTAACAGAATCTAAGGGTAAAGAAACAACCAGAACTTTCAGACTCCATTATATTATCATTACTTTGAGCTTTTAAACCTGGGGCTAATATATCACATTTGACATGACAAAATATTAATTTACCTGGAAAAAATTGTTAACTATGTCAATTATTTGGATGTAGACAGCTAACATAAGTAAAACTACAATGAGCCCCACCCCCAAAAGAAAATCTATAGGGAAGCTGAAGGAAAAAGGGAGCTAAAGAAAGTGGAAGAGTTTATTGCCCAGACAATAATAACAATTTCTAAATTCCTTAAGACATTACATAGTCTACACCTTGGTTGAGTTCAAACCAATCCCTATATTATAAATAAAATTGAGTCAGTATCCCCTTGTCATAAAATATTCCAATTTTGCCCTCACACTGCTCACTCTGCTTTCTTGTTAATCCAAATCTCTCTGAACTTTTTAAAATATATTGAGCTTAGGTGATCAGTAAGGACCCAACTAACTCTTTCCAGAGCTGCATATGGTGCTACGGATGTTAAATTTTTTAGTTCCAGTATGAGACAATTGATAAGGTAATCAAAGGCAGGAGACTGTAAGGTTCCCCTACACCTTAATTTAAAAATCTAGTATTCAAAGGCTGCTTTGAAAAGAGATCAGATCTCAAAGTGAAGCTCCACCCCAGCAGTTTCAGGGAGCAGGTTTTTACAGCTGTGGTATGTGTTGTTTGTATACCATTCCTTATTCTTTTTGCCTGCACAGCTCTTAGGTCTGGTTGACAAAATTGATGTGTACAATGATAATGCATTGCTGCTTAGAGGAACACATTAGATGGCCAGCATGAAGAATATCACATACTCCTGAGGGAGTGACCGCTCTTCACTATTTTGTATTGCTACATTTTCCAACAGAGCAGGGACCTGGCCTCTAGGTGTTACTGTAGTAAAAATAATACATGAGATGAAGATGAAATAGATTTGCCATATCCCTGCCAGACATAATAAAAAAAAAAATTCTGTCAAAATGCAGGCAAGGAAGGGAAGAGCAGAGCAAATGAGATGACTGGCAGCTGTGCCAAGCAGTTCTCCCAGTAAATTACAGTTGTTATTGATGCCCACTGCCAGGGCACCACAGAAGGTAAAATCTCTTTTGCTGTTGAATTTTTCAGCAAACACTACGTCTGCTCAGTGCACTGATTACTATTCCAAAATAGAAAAAAAGAATTAAGGAAACTGCATAAAATATCCAGGACCAAATTCACTCCCTACCCCAGAAGAAAGGCAAAATATCTAGGGACAGATTATTTTAACATCCAGATCAGGATAAAAACTAAGTCAGCAAAGGATGAAAAAGGTTTCAAAGGATGTCTTCTCTGGTGCTCCCAACTAACAGGAAAGGTGTATGAGCAGGTTCTCGAGGTGTTAGTCTTGCCACAAAGTGCATGGAAAGCCTAGCATGAACATCAAGGAAATCCCCTCCTGTGTTTGAGGAGCCCAGGGAAGGAATACCTCTCTTCACGGCTTCACTGGATATTTCAAATTCAGCTAGCCACTCTGAGTGCTTAGCTTAGATAAAGAGCACATGGATTGTTATCTATGAAATCTTACCGATGATTCTTGGCACCAGGTTATCTCAACTTTGGCTGACTGTTACAGGTGCCTGTTTGTGTCAAACTTCCATACAGACCTAAATCCAAATCTAAAGCTACTGCCTACTGCAGTTTTTTATGGTTGGATTGAAAACATTTTGTAACTATCATAACAAGTTGTAGAAAGGGAGAACAGAAAAGTCTTTAAGGATAATTACAGCAGCGTGGGATTTCACAGTACTCCCATTTTTTTTCTGGGTCTGTTGTGAAGCACCAAACACCATTTACATCTCCATCAGGATTCCTGCAATACTGTAATAATTACAAAAACAGAGAATGAAGACTCTATATGTTAGCCACAGAATGAAGAAGTGCATGGTTTTAAAAAAAGTTTTAAACTAAAACTTTGAATTATTTCCCCCAAATACTTTTCCACTGGATGTTAAATGTTTTCTATTTCCTCTGATCACAAAATGCTTTCTTTCCTGTGTCTCAAAACCGTTAGCTGAAGTTGGAAAAATATGATAAAATTGCTATCATTTTATTCATCCACCAAGAGTCATCGTAGCTCTAGTGCTTTTTAAGACCTCATGAGAAGTAAAGTTTGGTGTAGGATGACTAAGTACTTTGCACGAAAACGTTTATTGTTGGCCTAATCCTTCTTCCCCTAAAGTCGGTGAGTGCAAGTTAGGTCAGCTCCAAGAATTTGCCAGAAGCCTGCTTAGTTTGTGACAAACAGCAAAAGGCATTGCTTTGGGGTTTGCAGAAATCAGGGAAGCGCTGTATGTTTTCTTTTGCGCTGCTTGCCTGTCAGCATGGTGTACCTCTGTGCTTGAAGTACTAATATCCTAGGTAATGTAAAATGCATCCTTCCCTCTTCAACGCTATTACAGGTCTGGGCTATCAACATGATGACTTCCAGATACGCTTAACCTGGTCTATAAAGACTGAACATGAAGTGTTTACTGAGGGGTCATAGAGAATGGAGACAATGTTCAATGACACCAATGGCATTAGCAGCTGTTTACATTTTTTTCCAGGCCTGCTCTTGGATGAGTCACAGGAGTGAAATATTTGTGGCTATGAGGTTTCTGAGAACTCCACTCTTGACAAGTCCTGCCCCTTCCAGTTTTTGCTACTGTGCCGCGATAGTCTTTACCATTACCATTAATGCAGTCTGTGAAAAAAGAGGAAAAGGAAATGATTGTTAGCTGCTGAATCTGTATGTGGTGGTGGTAAGCAGAAACAAGGCATATTAAGTACCGTTAGGACTTTCACACTGTCTAGTGTCTACAGCAGAAAGACAGACAAAAATGTACGCTGTGATGTGATCTCTCAGTCTGTCAAGGATGTCTTCCTGGGTGTACAGACCGACTGAATTGGAAAAAATTTCAAGGAACTTCAGGCTAAACATTTTCTGTAATATATTGCAAATATCTGAAAAGGCTCCAAGATTTTTGCCAAGTTGGTATCAGTAAGCACCTTCCATGAGAGAAGCGTATTTCAGAGTTAGCAGCCTGTTACACTGAGAGAGCAATTGCTGCTTCTGAGGACATTGCTTCAGGTATTTTCTTCTGCTGCCCGCGAGTAAGAGTACGCAGCTCCATTTAGGAATATATCTTTTATCCAGCCCTGCTACGTTCCTTTGCAAAGTCAATAATCTGTGGAAAGCTCTACTATACATTCAGAAAAGTCACACCACTTTGACCAACATGGGCTATTAATTGAGGAAGCAATGAAGCAGGATAGAGCAAAAACCTGTTTCTCTTGGTGCCTACATTTTGCAAAACATGGTTGCCTATGAGCAATACAACAAGCTAAAGTCAACCTCCTGAAAACATAAAGCACAGCATCAGCAAAATTCCTATAACAACGACATTCACTGTAATCATATTTCAATAGTACACAGCTACAGAAACACTGGAAATTTTTTCTATTTTCCTCTTGTTCCCCTAAATGAAAAAGATATCCTACAGAATGCACCGTAAAATGATACAGGCCACAGGATATGAACTGACTAAGGAGCACTTGCTGCAAAATTCAACAGTACAGATCTGAAAGCTGGAGGATGGATGTGACTGTTATGTTGTAGCACCACTCAAGAATAATTTTGGTAGATAGATTACTGTTTCCTTTGCCCACAGACTCTACAGGAGGAGACACTTATAGCCAGCTGTTACCAGATGTGGTGAGTGTAGTCAGGCCAACGTTTTGTGCCGTCGTTGCAGGGGGGTCATTTGGTGCAGGCTCTTGTGTGTGATCATCACACCTCTTGAGATTGCAGTACTCCCATGTCGTGTTGGGGTCAGTGGTGAAACACCACGGGCTGTTATCACCATCTGGGTTTCTACAATAGTTGTCCCTCAAATCCCTGCAAAAATAAGTACAATAGTCATGTTGCATAAGACTGAAAGTAATCACAGGAATATCTTGCCAAAAAGATGTGGATCTGTACTATGTAGAGATAAATACATTTATTAATTTTTCACTTCTTGCCAGATATCCTATTACCAGCAAACACATTTATGGCTGTGATACAAGTGCACTCGTATAACTGGGTGCTCAGTTCCAACTACAAAGAACATTTAAATGGTAGTTCTAATCGTAATATATCTGACTGTGTGTTTTGCAGCATAAATGCTGTGTTCTCCCCAGATGAAATAAGTAGAAAGGCCACCACAAAGGTCTCAAATTCATAAACAAAATGCATATTTCAGCACATGCCCAGACTATGGATACAAGTCTCCCAGTGCTGGTTACAGAAGCTCAGATTTAAGTGTAAAGGGACACATCTGTATTTTACTCAGAATTTAAATAACAAGAAAACACAGTTTTTAAAAATGAGACTAACAGAAAATGTTTCCGCATCTTGGAAGAAATCTCTTTTATAGATACATTCCCTGGCAGTGTTTTAAAGCACAGTTGTGCAAAGATAATACAATTGGCAATGGTCATGGTCAGATAAACCAAGAAAAGTTGAGATAAACATACGCATTTGGGAATCTGTCCGGGGTTTTTTCATGCCTGTGTGGGAACATGGAGTTCCAGGCCTGGCATTTCTTTCCTGATGCAGTGATGGAAGTTGTGCCACGATAACTCTGTCCTTTACCTCGGTAACACTCCTCTGACTGGGGAACCTGCACAGGCACATCTGCAGAAAACAACAGAAACTGGTCTTTTGCATCACCATTTTATGTTCTTACTGAGTAGGCACAAGTAAGCATCAAACACACAGGATGACAAAAACGAATGACTCATTTATACAGACAGCATCCAGTGAGAGCATCACGGCCAGCATGAAAAGCAGAAGGGCATTTCCAAAGATATTTCGAAAACTTTCACAGATTACCCTCCTACATCAGATGTTCTTCAGTGGAAGATTCATCCCTCAGTTTCATTTTAGTATATGTGAGCATGTTTTAATTAAAGATTGAAAAGTTCCCATGAAAAATCCTCAAAGATTAGATGCTAGTAATTTTGCCCCTGATATATTTCTAAAATGGACATTATGTTAAACTTTAATCTCTCTATTATCCTTTTGAATGCACTAAGACTTTCTTGTTATTTTTTGTGCTTAAATGAATGGGTGTTTCAGATGAGATTTTTATTACTTTGGAAGATCCTGTCCTCTCTTTCATGGTTACTTTAAAAAAATGGGACTTCCTTTTATTTAGCACTTTTTTATCCCTCTAAACTTATTTTTCGTTTCTCAGTTAACTTGCTAAAAATGCCCTACATTTGGGGAAAAAAAGCAATATAAAAAAGTAAAACTCTTTCATCCTGCAATTCTTCTGTTGGGTCAGCCGGTGATTTACATCCTTCACTACACTTCCTTAACCATTGAAAGTCCAATATTTGGCAGGTTTTGTAATATGCCAAGCAGAAAAGCTGCATTAACAACAGTGACAAAGTGAGTGGAAAAAAGATTTGACACATTTACAATGAGAAACACTAAGTCTCTCACTGCTTTAAAGTCCTTCTCTCAAGTACATTCCAGTACTCATACCAGCAATCACTTGATCTGTCCCATCACAGCGAGGAATTGCACAATATTCCCACCGAACGCTGCTGTTGATGGTGTAGCACCAAGGCCTCTTCTCTCCATCAGGGTTTCTACAGTAGTTTTCCTCTAAGGCCCTGAAACACAAACACCGGCTTTAAACTACTCATGGAAATCCAGAAGAGTTGTGTGCAAGACTATTAACAACTACTGCATGCAGAACTCAGTTGAGTGGTTCCATTTATTCTTTTTGGAGGACCACTATTTTGGGACTAATCAACAGCCTTTGAATTTACAGTCTAAATGCTGATGATATATGAAGAATTTTTCCAATGCTTACATTTTCTGCTCTTGTTTCTGAGGCCAAGACATGGCAGTAAAAGCTGACTTCAAAACACAAGCCATTGGTGTACCTGACCACTATGGTAAGAACCAGGCGAGGCTGGATGTCACAGACTGATCCTGGCAGCATGTGCATATAAGCACTGGTGCATGCTGCTCTCTGCCCTGTGATAATGGACAGGGTTTCACATGCCCAGGAAAACTTGCAGGATCCATTTCAGAACCCACAGGATCAAAATACAGAGCTAAAAGCGTGGTCAGTCTCATCTACCCTTGCCCATTGATAACGCTCTACAAACCCAGCTCCTCTGACCTTGGAGCACGAGGATGTATTGGAGCATCTTGGATCCTGGAGCATTGCTCTTCAGAAGAGTAATGCATTGAAAGTGTGCCAAAACACAGCCGGGGGATTTTTAACATAAAACTAGTAAATAGTTATAACTCTGCAGTGGGATGTGGAGGAGACAGATGAGACAAGTACATGAGAATAAAGTAGCTGGTAAAAAAAGGAGTGCTGAAAAAAATTAAGAGCAAGACCTGAACAGAAGTAATGAGAGCTGACAAAAGGTGACCAAACAGCTTATCAATATAGCTGCAGAAAACCTGTGCTACTCTTGCCTCTGCATCTGGATCTATAAGGAATAACTACGTTCTTTCATATTTGTTAAAATGATGAGGCTCAGCATACTTGCAGGGATATCTGTCAGGAATCCAGCCATGTTTGTGAGGAAACTGTGCATTCCAGTGTTGGCAGGCATTTCCCGATTCGGTGATGGCTATCCTGCCTCGATAGTTTTCTCCTTTCCCTGAAAGACACTGGGAGCCCAGGCCAGAGACTGGTAGGTGTGTAGCTGTAACAGGATTAAAAAAAAAAAAAAGAAAAAGGAAAAGAGAACAGAAGAAAAAACAAAACTAGATAGTGCTTTCAAATACATTAAAAACCCCTCTGTTTTCTGTAAAGTCGAACATGTATTTTTTTCTTTCAGCAGAGGTGACATTGGTTGAAAGCCATGGCAAAACCAAAGTGTACATTTTCACAAGCAGTTGGTCTGCCAGACAGATGTCCTGTGTCTGCCCTTTTACAGCAGCCAGTAAATAGCTTTGCTGGGTTGAGCCACCTTTTGTGCCCACAGTCCCCTGAGAGCAGAGCTGGGAAGGCAGTACGTAGTCCTGTACAGTCTGGTAGAAACAAGTGGGATGAAGGGAGCACTTGTACTAATAGTACAAGACACACGGGTAGGGTGGAAGTGCAGAAAGGATAAGGGTAAGGGCCAAGAAGGAATCGTGAGAGAACGCAAAACAGCCTGCAGAGCTGAGCCTCTGGAGTCAGCGAATTGGAAAAGTGGGGCAGAAGGAGGAGTGAAAGAAAGTGAATTGGTCTGGCACGTGGGGAACAGCAAAGAAAGTAAGTGTAATGATCAAAGGCACAGAACCTGCAGAGGGCAGAGAGAAAATGAATCCACAGTGCATGCCTATTATATATACCTAGTATCTGGAATTTTCTGAGAAGACAAGTATGACTCTAAAACGTTGGTCTGCTCCTTAAACTTTAAGTTTTAAGCACAAAATGGAGATGCTATGGTAACTTTCACAATTTACTTTATCATACACAAGTCTATAAATAGTCATTCTTCCATCTGCAATTGAGCATGTTGAGGTGAACTACATCTAGCAAACACATGCTGCTCCTTAGAGCACTGGCAAGTGCAGATGCATAAGAAAGCAAGATCTAGAGATAAAAACACAAAAACTTTTCTCAAAGTGCAGTCCAGTTCTACAAACGGCAATGCTAATCTCGTTATTCAGTGTTTTGGAAATGTCCAGGTTTAGTGTGTTCAGCTTAATGGGTTAAGCTAGCTCACGGATAAGTCAAGTTTTTCTCCTGAGGCCTGAACTTGTTTCTCAGGATTCATCCCTTGCTAAGAAAAAGGCAGCACTGGCTGTGCTGGCCAGACCCACGTAAAATATCACAGTATGGCCACATGGTGGTTTAGGTGTTTTCCATGAGTTAGCAGGTCAGCTGAAAACTACCACCTGATTTAACCTGAATGCCCTGCCTCTTAGGTGAATTGAAAAGTAAGGTGGTTGAAGACAAATTAGGGTTTCTATATCATCTCTGGCATTATTGCACCTTGTGACACCTGCATCCTCACTGACCTTAGATGATTTCATGGAGCAGAAATGTAGTGAGTGATTCTGCTTATTAATGTGCACTTTTCCTGGTTCACAAGGATTTCTTCACATTACTCAGAACTGTGATTTCTTGCCTTTCCCCTTCCTGCATCATTTTAATGGGAAGAGCCACCCTATGGAGTGATCTCAGGAAATCAAACTCACCGCAACGAGGAATGTTGCAATATTCCCAGCGTTTAGCAGGGCTGGTAGTGAAACACCAGGGCCGAAGTTCACCATCAGGATTACGGCAATAATTCACCTTCAGATCCTTCTCTGGAAAGCTGCACATTGAAAATGAAAGAGAAGCTGTGACTCAGCTATGTCTGGCTGTAGCAATCAGGGTGTCTGCAGGCAGGGCCTCCCAGGCACTGCGAGAATTAATTCAGTGCTGAGCCTGACTCACTGTTTCAAGGTAAATCCATGCATATGAGGCTCTTGGGCATCCCAGCGCTGGCACTCAAGCCCGGACTCTGTTCTGGAAACTTGCCCATGGTAGTCTTCACCATTACACTGCATGCACTCCACTGTAGGGCCTAGGTAGAATGAAAACAAAGCAAGGTTTGTACCAGCTTGTGAATTCTCATCCTGATCTATTCATGGAAGACTACACTGAAAGGAAAAGAGGGTTTTGCTCCAGCTAATGATGAAAGGAATCCAGAAGACCATGCATTACAGCCTGGCCAAATGAATAAAACTTTAGGGATACATGTCATTTGGAGGGAGGACTTCGTCACATATTTCTATGTACTGATAGCAACTGGAGTTCTGTATGTAACACAGCACTTGGGTCAATCTTTACACTTGTTAAAATTAAATAAATTGCTAGGGGTAAGAGCAGGACAATATCAGCAAATGATTAAAAAATTTCAGTTCCTCCATATTTACAAAATTACTTTGGTAACTGGAGCCAATTAGGAAAACCACCTTTGTGTTGAGAACTTCTTAAATTCCAGCTTGATCTAAGTTCACATTTGACACCAATCTGCAATAATAAAGCAAGAACAAATAGCAGGAATAACATTACCTACTCAAACACTCGGTCTCCGAAAAATAAATGTACCTTCTCCAGTGTGCGTGACCTGGCCCTCACACTCTGGGATGTTACAGTAATCAAATCTGGTAGCAGGATCTGTTGTGTAACACCAGGGTCCCCTTTCATCCCCATCAGGATTTCTGCAGTAGTTTTCATCCAACCCTGCATTGGGGTGTTTTTCAGGTGTATAACTGTAATAATATTAAAATTCTATTTTAATTCCAGTAATTTAGTGGAGCAGAAGGGAAATGTCCAATTTGCTCAGCTAGTTGTGGGCTCTATTCATTCACAGTAAAAATGAGACAAACAGATTCCCCGTTGTAACCCGTAAATGAAATCTGAAAAACATTCCGTAACTACCATTATTAGTAGCTTCTCCCTAGGTCCCAGTTGCCAATGATGAGTGAGCTTACGGCCTGTAAGGACTATGACAGTCTCAAAGAACAATTATTGTCTTTAATACTATCATCTAGCTGATCTAATCAGCTCACTATGGCCTGTGGCTCTGTCATGTATTTTTCTTAACACAGCTACTTTAAAAGTGGACTATTTCTAGAGACTATTCACCAAACACAACTGGATCCTAATTTGCAGAGATTTTGAAGCAAGCCACCCTAGGCTTCTTCCTATAGCAATCCTCCCAGAGAAGACTAAATGGCTTTTAAACAAAAAATTGAAACAAGTGCACCCAAGTTTCATTAGAATAACAACAAAAATTAACTTCTTAAATAGATAAAACTCCCATGTAGATCAGAGAAAATAGGCCCTCTGCTTCCACACTTGCTTCAGTGAGCCCAATGGCAGCCAGCCCTAAGAAAACTCTGTCTGGACAGGTCCCTTGGGCACTCAGACGCTTTCCTGGATGTTTCTTCTTGACTGTCGCTGGGTGATAGCCAGGAAGTCATAGAGCTGGACAGATACCTCTTCTTTTTTTTTTCACACCTCATACAGAAGAAAGTAATTATGGCCTCACTGTCACCAACAGCAAAATTTCCATCATGGGTTGATAGAGGGATCATTTCATCTTCTTAAGAGGCCCGGCATTTAGACACCACTTCTCTAGCTGACAATGCACCCTTTCCTTACCCAGACCATTGCAGTTCTCTGCCAATAGAGTCAAAAGTAACAAGACAGATGAAGATAAAGTTGTCTTTAAAAGTCACCTGACAACTGGCTTTGGTAACATGCCCTATAAAGTTGTTTAAACACATGAAGTTGGGGAAGCTCGGAAAAGGTTCAGAACAACTTGAAGACAAATATAAATAAGGCCATACTTTGGGTTGTGAGGTGTTCTTTCTGCCCACTTCTGGCATGGAATACCCCTCCGAGTTTTGGCTTCCATTCCTCTGTAGTCCTTCCCAATCCCTCTTTTACACTGTAGAAGGTAAACTGAAATGGAATTGGCTTTGTTAATTCAGTGGTGTTATAATGTGACATCTCTCGAAACTGAGAATCTGCAGATATAACTCTGAAGTTCATCTATTTATGATGAACCATGCTTTACCCATGTTTTGAACCTCTTATGCATGCAAACAGAGAGATGTGATTCAATAAGGTATTCTAAAACAAATTAGTTAGCAACTACTAGGGAACTACAGAGGAAAATTCCTGAAGCATTTTTATAAAGCTAATACAATCAAGTTAAGAAAATAGATATAACAAGTTACAATTGGTTTTGACATGTATAAAATGCATCCTTATATTGCTATACTACTGAGATAGAAAGGAAGGCCTTTCACCAACAGCTGGAGATTCTTTTAGATTTATTGTTCATAAGAACATTCTCAGTATGGGTATCATGTAACTATCCCTTCAAACCAGAGAATTTTTAGTTATCAAAACATGTTTGTCACATAAGTGGCCCCCACACTTTTGATTCCTCTTAGCCTCAGACTCCCAGGTACTTTCTAGTGGGATTCCAAAGCAGAGAGAATGCATAGCATGTTGATGATGCTTTTATTGCAACAGACACTGAAAAATCTCCAGTTATTGGGAGATTCTGGGGAGTGATCCTCATTTCCCTCCCAGCAATTTCTTTGCACAACAAGAATCCCCCTGAGCCCTCAAATATAAAATGGAGATGTTAGAGTAAGAACAGGAGACCAATCTGATAGGAAAAGCTGAGCCTTTTTTGGACACCTTGCAATAGTTACTGTCATCAGAGTGTGTGGCTGGGACTACAAATGTCTGTGCTACATGTCTTACCAACAGGGGCTCGTGCAGCTGCTGCCTGGTTGTCAGGGTACTCCTGGAGTGCCCAGAAGTCTTGTCACTGCTGCTTCAACATTGGTACTCTAGTAGCAAGTCCCAGAATGACCATCTCTGGTGAATAGCCTTGCCCATGGATTTTCTGATGTTGCCAGGTAGCTCCTAAATGATTTTAGCATGTCTAAATGCTAAGCCAGACTCATCTGACACCTAGGGAGAGGGGGTGGAGGCTCCGTATAGCTGGGTCAGGAATGAGGACAAGCAACTTCCCCGTTCAAATGGCACATGGAGACCACCATGGATTTAGATCTTGGTATTGGATCCCTCTTAAACAGAATTTTTAGTAACACGGCTCCTTTCCTCTTGACCCCCAAAGTCTCTCTTACTTTTCTGTCCTGTACAGGACTTTGCTGTGCTGGCCTATAACCCCTGAAAGTCTGTATTCCTCAAAAGAGTGATGGGATCCAGAGCCAAGCTATATGTCAAGACAAAATTAAGGTTTGACTGAGGAAACTGCTCTGTAAAGAAGGAGAAGTTTCTAACCAAGTTCCTAAGAATTTTTTCAGTGACCAAGTGCAAAAACTTTGATTATTACTCATACGAGAAGGTAAGCATCCCAGATGGCCACTGAGCTAGTAAAAAGGCCATGGTTCTTAAATTCTGAGAAGCTAATTAGGATCAAAAGAAAAGGCACTCTTGGAGGTGTGAATGGGAAGAAATCTGACTCAATATAATATAGTGAGTGTAGCCTAAAAAAGCTATGTATTTGTGCCTTGTGGATTATTCCTACTATTAACAGGGAGGCTGTAATCAGAAGAGGATTCCTCATACAGGGTTCTGCCATTAACTTAGAGAAAATAAAACTGTAACTGCCAGACATATGTTCATGGAGCCTTTGTAAATATGGACAATCCAGAGTATGGTCTGCGTACGGATCCCAAAGTGTCTGTGGTGGGGTAAAATGTGAGTGCATAACATTGTATGGCCTAGCACAGCCAGACAAACTCTTATACTCACAGCAGGATGAACCTTTTGGCTTTAAAGTAGCTGTTCTGTACAGATATTTTGCATCCAATCCCAGGGAAAATAAGCTCTGGCAAAGAGTGATGCCAGAGTAGCTGTTATGAACTCCAAGGTCTGAGTCAGTCATAGGTGAGACTGTACAGTCATCATGAGCCTAAGGGAGTGGCAGAGTCACAAAATGTCCTGGAGATTGCTTCCTCCAAGCAGAACAGATTCCATCATATCTCAGCAGAAAGGAATTTTACAGCAGCTATTTCCTGGTGCTGAGGAGTCATGGTGGGGACAGAAAACTTTTCTGAGGCTTAAGGACACTAAATGTCCTTATTTGCAAATTCATGTTGGGTGATGCTGGCTGTGATAATTAGGTTGCTTCTAGGAAGGTGAATCTCACTTTTACAATGCATTTTAACAGCCTTATGAGAAATATCTCTGGTTTGAGGTGGATTGGGGCCATTACAGATACCAAATGCTGCCAATTGGATTATCCAGAGACTTCACAAAGATGTTGACAGTGGTAGCTGTGAGTTTCAGAAGAAATGAGATAGTCTTGTATTCCTGCTAGTGAAAAATAGAAGGAAGATGACTCTACATCCTCTGTTTGAAAAAACAGGCACTGTAAAACTGTCCCCTGAAAAAACCAAAGGAATCAGTTCTCTGGCTGCTAGAGCTAAAAGCAATTCCTGCTGAAGCAGAATGTCATGAAGAGATATCCCTAAGAAGGCAGAGGTAGTGGTCCACAGTGGCAGCATGGGAGCTGAATGGTATAGCCAAGGGATGCAGCGTGTGTCCCAGGTGTGAAAGGTGCGTCTCCTAGAGTGCAGAAGGTGGCAGGAGATGAAGATGAGACAGGCAGTCCCCAAATTGCTGCAGATCATAAGAATGCTGGATGATGAGCAAATGATGCCTGATAACTCATTAGATGAAAATGAAAAGTCTGTAAGGCAGATGCCTTTTTTCCCACTCATACCTAGCTGCCTTAAGGTTGGGTATATGGGTTGGGTCATTTCAAAGAACCATCACTGTTAGCACAAGGTTAAAATAGGGAATGAGAAAACAGTTTCCACATGAAAGGATTTAGTATCAATGACCTACTCTCCAAGCTGTGGCAGTGCCTCATTGCAGCTTTCAGTGACATTGATAGATGCTAAACATTAAGGAGGCTTGATTTCTGCTCAGTCTGCAGTGGGAGCTGAGAAGAGCCAGCCTCTACTTTAAAATGATCAGAAAAGGTCACCCAGTCACATCCCAGGACTGGTAACTCTGCAGAAGGACTGCAGATGAATGCATCTGCTCTGACAGCCCACACAGTGATGGCAGTGAAGGCAAGAGAGGTGGCTGCCCGCCGTGCCTAGGTGGGACACTTAGTTTCACCCTGTGGAAGGACAGCAGGTAACGATGTCTCTGTCCTGGGCCTGACCCCTGGACAAGTGCTTCCATTCATGAGGGCCCCCCTGCCATGACAGGCACCTACAGGCTGATGAGCTGATCCCTTGGTGTGAGGAACCAGACACAGTGTCTCCTCCTGCAGTGGACTCATGTGGTGACATTTCCTTCAGCCCTGGTCATGGCCAGGAAGGAAAAACTCCGCTTCCAAAAGGATGAGGAGAGAGGGGACCAGACCCATATCTAACCCTACGGTTTCAGTTAAGGATAAAAAGTAAACAAGACAAATCCACTCTGAAGCATAACAGGGTGCCAAGCTAGGCCTTTTTTTCTGCAGCAAAAGGTGGCTCCAATGGGGGTACAAGCAGCAGAGCTGAAGGCTCTGACTAAATTTCTAGGTTATATGTATTTGGGAAGGTCACTGGGATGGACACTGTGGCTGGAGGCACCAGGCCTGTCTTCCAGGGAATAGCTTTGGAGGAGGTGGACAAAAAAGAAGAGCAGCCAAGCAGTGCTTTCTCCTTTTCCTGAGAGGCCAAGGCTCCTGGGTATAAAATCAAGTCTTTTGCTGCTGAAATGAGGATCAGCTATGTCCCTTCAGATATTTCAGAAATTTGGAAGAGCCTGGACAATGGCAAGCAATGTAAAGGGGCCCTGATGAAGTTAAGGATATTGTCTTGATTTGTACCAATTTAAGCCTGAGTTATTGTCTGGCCCTCTGTGACAGCATACAATTAGGGTCAATGAGAATTATTTATTCACTTAGAAGGGCTAATTTCAATTTAATAATTAATGACTTGTGCATGTGTCTATTCGCTTTCAACATATGCAGAGGAATTTACAGAGCACATACTCCTCCTTTATCCTGTTCTAACCTCAAAGGAAAACTCCAATCAATTTTTACTTAAGTAAAAAAAAAAAAATCACATTTAAAATGTTGAGGCATTGGCTACACCCATTATTTCCATAGATATTTCACTTGTGCTAGAAATGATTTGGCTGAACCTGCTCCAATATTCTTCTGTACTGGTGACTCATACATCAGTGGTCTATGAGGAACATGTGACAAATAAAAGTGGAGAAGAGGTCTCCATAGGCTTTAGCCTTGTGAGGTCTGTTACTGGGGCAGGGGGGGACATGACTGTAGAGCTAAAGTCTTTTGATCAAAACAACTGTAACAGTGGTTTTGCCTTTTAAAACAAGAAGGAAGCTGACCATAATAACGCTCAAGAATCAAGCAGTACGCTTCAAATTCTAGCTTTTAAGGCTTTAGTAATCTGTCCAAGCTAAACATAAACTGCAAGTTCAGGAAAAGTGGTGAGAAAATCCACTTGTGATTAGCATAGAAAGAAGGCGCCAAGAAATACATATTGCACCATAAGAACAAAATGTCACTGGCTGATAGTCAGCTAGAGGTTAAGCTAGTACTTAGTGAAGATAGCTGTTACAAACCAAGCTGCACCCGGTGCTGTGAACCTGGCAACCCGTTATCCAGTCTAATAGCAGAAGAATCAGGATACAGCTGTTTAAATGTTAACATTCTAGCTTTTTGTTATGTTTAGCCCAGATCTCCAGCAGAAGTTAATGAATTAATCAGAATCGTATCAGTTTATACTAGCTGGGAATTTGGACATGAACTGCTTTCTCTTTAAAACTTTGATATGGCAAAGGGGACCTGCACCGTGATTATTCATGCAGTTTCAGTTTTCTGTATATCTTTCAAATGCTTCAGAATTGTAAGGACACTGCAAATCACTGTCTTTTCAAACAAACTGAAATGTTCTTACATGAAATGTTTGCTATTCATCTTACATATCAGTTAGTAATAGGAGCTTTCTTTTTCCCAGAAGACTCATTGAAGTTAGTGTTTGTGACTGCATTATCTATGTTCCCACAAAACTTATGAAGATAGTCTAGTTAAAAATATTTTTCCAGCTATATAGCAACTATTCAAAACTTAGAAAAGCATTAATTAATTAAAAAACCAAAATCTTTAAACCAACCAACTTATCTGAGCCTGGCATACAACAAGAATTAAGCATAAACAAAACAGCTTACAAAATATGAACATTTTATTATAATTTTAAAAAACCCAATTTTAAATCAATACAATATTTCAGTCAAGTAATTCTTGACTGAATTATTACACAGAAAATTAGAGGAGTGGGTACATAGAAGCAGATAATCCTGTAGTCTTGGAAATTTGTTTGACGAAGGACTCTGCTAGCTCCGTGAAGCAGAGGACTGCAAATACTTAAAGGGCAGAGAAATGCATGATTTTTGCTTTGGAGTATGTTTATTCTGCCTCGTCTCAATAATACATGACTTAAGGATTGAAATATAAGTTCAAATATAAGGAGCCTTGATGCTATATGTGAAATTCTCTGGCACTTTCAGCCCAGTTCATAATGGGTGCAGGCCTACCTCACTGAAACTGTCACCACCTGCAGTGGCGTACTCCAGCACTGCAGCAGAGAATGCAAGGATGCAGTTAAAACAGGCTTAACATGCAAATGTGTACCATCTTACTATATACATACTTTTCTTCTCATAAAGAACTGCATCCATGCTGCTGAACGTCACTGTCATTTTGGCATTTTCAGCCAGTGTTAAACACTGTAGTTTTTTCCTGGTGAATAGGAAGGCCCTGTTGAAATTGAGAAGTAAGCAATAATGACATAGGAAGCAATATTTTAAATTCAATTCAAATTATTCAACTCATAATTATTTTTCTATAAATTATTAACTTATAGCACTGTCTTGTATCCATTTATATCTTTCAGATACTGCACTCAGTATCTGAGACACTGAGTAAGAGACTGACGTTTTCTACTGCTCCGAAGTGGTTGACTTTTTCAGGATGTATGACTACGTGAACAGGTTACTGTGTGGGAAGCTAGTTACTGCATTGGCAAAACGTTATCAACAGCATCCTAGTTGCTCAGGTTAGTGCCTTTCCCTACAATGAATTAGAAACATCTCACCCTTCTTTTGTGAAACAAGGCAGCATCCAGCTAAAAAGACATAAGCAGCTCTTCATGTAACATCGGATAAGAGCAGGAACTTGAGCATTTACTATAGAATGAGTAATACATCATAAATCCAACCTTTACTTGACCTTGTGGTAATTTATGGGTGGAGATAGATAAGCCACAAGCTAAAGGCACAGGCACGGGTGACACTGCTGTAGGCAGAGCTGCAGCAGCATGGCAATGTTGGTTCTGAGCAACAGTAGGAAAATATCACTGCTATGCAGACACCCACAATGACATAGTTTTAAGATTCAAGAGAAATTACCTGCAACTAAAATTTCTTTCTGCTTCACATTTCTCTGCACATTCTTTTTCATTATTTGTCTTGTAAAACTGTTTATTTCGAGTAAGTATCCAAACACCATCTGTTCTTAAATAGTCATCCAGTATATCTCCTTTCACTACAAGGGAAGGAAAGGAATCAGACATTAAAAATGAGAATGCTGCAGTTCAGAAGATCTGTGACTTTAAGTCCCATTTTTCATGTAGCATTGACAGGTGAAGGCACCATTTATTTTGTGTAATTCTGGGTAAAACATCATAAACTCTGAGGAAATTCCTGTCTCCTAACACAATCACAGCTGTATGACTGGAACATGTCATACGAAAAAAACAGCAGAAGAGAGATGTAGAGAAGCAGCTCTGAGTAGAGTTATGTATGGGTTTGAAGTTGAGAACAAGAAATGTGAAACAAGAGTGAGAGGGACCGGAGAGAGGGACTAAGTGGTGTCAAATAAACGCCAGTTAGAGAAAGATGAAGGGAAGTGATATCCATATTAAAGTTTTGGAGAAGCATGCATTAGGAGGGTGTGAGATTATGACCTCCCATGTGGATGGTGCAATTGCTACAGTTTTACTGGTCACTAACTAGTTGTTTGTCCTAAGATGTCTTGCCCTGGAGCAAGAAACGTCAATTGTAAGATGACTATATAGTCTTTTACAATGGCCACCATTATTTTTGTTGTAATGGGTTGAGCAGATTTACTAATGAATCTGTCAGACTGCATCTCTGTTGCAACAAATTAACGCAAGATTTTAAATTAGTAAATCAACTAGTATTATTATATCTGAAAGCTACATGTGCATAAGATGTATATGATGTACCTACTAATACATTTAACACTTAGCTCCAAAATGTTGTTGCTCACAATGGAGTTTGGCATGTAATTGATTTTTTCCTTTTATGTCTATAAAGATTCTATGTTTCCATTTCTAATTTCTACAAAAGTTTATTTCCGTATCCAGCACCAGGTTACAAAGTTACAAAAGTGATATGGTTTAATTATTTCACCTTTCGAGCTAGATTATTATTGACAGACACAGGAAACTCATAATCTTGTACAGCATTTCATAGGTAACATTGTGAATCTTTCTTTCATGCAAACACTCATATTAGGCTCAATTCACTGCAACATCACTCCAGTGTAATTAACTCCCATGACATATAGGTCATCCATCACCTACCTCTGCATGACATGCATTCATATAAAAGAAAAGGTATTTTGGCCACTAATGAAAGTATGATGATTAATTGCCTGAGAGCAATCTTCTGTGACTGTTTGCAGAGTTGGCTCAATGCTATAAAATCCACGTCTTAAGAAATCCCTGACACTGAGGCCTCCCATATCTAATCTTACTGTTACAGTAGGACTATGCGGAGCACCAACAGCCTATCAATTTCGCCTGATGGACTCAGCAAACAAGTGCTTCCTCTCCTGACCTTTTTCCTAAGCTAACTGAGGCCGCTGTTCCAGAATTGCAGGGGATCAGAATAGGAAGATATTACTTTTCAAGCTGTACTGACTCATCTCAAAACTATATGTTTGTCCAAAGAGCTCTACTTTGGATACCATTCCTTTTCAGTGACCATAACAAAGATTTATTTCCGTTGGTTTAAGAATGAACACATGAGATTTTGGATGACATGCATAAGCTAAAAGGCAGCACAGATTGGCAGAAGCTTGGATAACAGAAAAGAAAATGTGATGTTAGTTGCCTGAAAAAACATCGCAAACTGTAAACTTAAAAAAGAATACAATAGTTTTAAAAACGCAGCGGGGAATGTATTATTCTGGCTAAAGTCCAAGTCTTTATAAACCCAGACATGATACAAGATATATGAACAGAATATTCAAATATATGTAAGCAAAACAATTTCTTCTTTTATGTATGCATCTTTCCAGACTTGACTAGTACTAATCCAGAAGACATAAAAAATAGTTTTAAGACAGTTTTGTGGACTATCATTTTGGAGAAAGTGAGTTAGAGCTGACAACAATAAACAAATAAAAATAACTTTATTATCTGTCTTTTATAACCCAGCAAAATCATACAATGATACGTCCCTGTTATTCTGTCATATTAAATGACTGAGCTATTAGAAAATTGCACAAACTGTACTGATATGTTTTTAACAGTACTTTTTAAAAGTAATTTAAGGGCCATATAATGATGTGCAGTGTTAAAGTACTAGAAAATGTGACATATGATTGAAATGTAATTGAAATGTATATTACATGTGGAATATTTATTTACAGAATTTGTAGATGAGCTTGAAATTCATATATTACCTTTAGTGAAACACTTATCTTCTTTTGGAGTTGTAAAACTAGACATATTCCTGGAAAAGTTGGTCCAGGTTACTGAAGACTAAATTTCTACTTACTGCCCCCAGGAAAACAAAGGCGAACATTTTCTTGTAAGTGGTCGACAACAGAAAATGTGAAATTGCTAGAATATAAAGGAGCTTTTCCATTTTTAATTTTGTTTTAAATATTTAATTTTAAAACTTTAAAAATCCTGTCATAAAGGATGAAAATCAGGGTCACCATGCTTAGCAGTGCTTAGCAGTAAAAACAGCTTTAGCATTTGATCCAAAGCCTGCTGAAACCAGAGACAGCCATATCTTTGCATCAGGCTTTGGGGCTGCTTTCCAAGGGTGCCCCCATTTCTGACCATGGGGCATGTTTGCAAGGAGCCATTTGTTTCCCAAGCAGACACCAAGGCTCTTGCTCCTCTGGCATCTCTAACCGACACAACACTGGAGCAACCACAGCTCTCACTTTGTTCAACAGCAACTCTCGCTGGCCAACACGCCCCAAATCCATCATCGTCCAGCTAAGTGGCAACACAGGGATTTGGGGACCTACGTTCACCAAAGGGAGCTTGCAAGCGTTTGGCCCCCACCTCACCTAGGCAAGCAGAAAGCAAAGGACTCTTACCTGAGCTGAGCAAGAACAGAAAGAGAAAGGCGGCTTTGCTAATCCCCATTTTGGCCCAGCTGGCGGGTGCTGGAAGTTGTGGGTGTCGGTGCACAAAGTTTTATTGACTCGCACTGGAGCAAGGCGGCATCAAACAAACAAGGCAGGTAGGTTAAGTTAATCATTCTCCCATGCTGTGACCCCCTTTGCCATGGTGTGTCCATTCAAACAACCTTGAATTGGATGGATTACCAAATCAGACTCAATCATTGTACTGGATGCTGGGAAATGTGAAGGCACTCTCTTGTTTTGTGGGGCATGTTTTTGTTCTCAGATTGCTTGGCCTCACTTTGCTAAGGTAAAGATGGGGATCATGGTGTTGGAAAGTATGGGAATCGAGGCACAATCTAATTCTACACAGACCTGTATATTCAACTTTAGGTCCCAATGGTATTTTCAGTCACAGACTTGCACTGCTTAGGATGGAACTGCTTCTGATTTAAGCTTTTGTGTAAGCCAGTCCCCCAAAATCCCCTGATAACGCTAACTCCGTATCAGAATTTCTTTTAACAATCGCCAGTGCCCTTCCTGGGGAAAGAAGCTTCCTTCCCTCTGCTGTTTCCCATTTCTGGGCTGGTTTTTGTTGTTAGTGGCTTGGGAGGCAGTGTCCACTTTAGTTCAGTGTATAATGTGTCTTTGCCCTCCAGGCAAAGCTCCTGATATCTCAGGTCTGCTCAGACCTTAGGGTGCCCCACATATTTCAGCAACACCACCTCGATCACCCCCATGGGACTCAGCTAAGGCAAGCTAGGCGTTCCCAGCCAGAGTGCCCTCAGGAGTCTCAACTGGTTTGTCTGGCAATTCGGTATAGCCTTCAGCTGGGGTTGGTGGGGCAGAGGAGAACAGCAGTTAGGAGCAAGGTGGGAATCCCACGTATTCCCCTCTGTGTTGGGAGAAGGGTGGTTCTGGAAAGGCCACGTGCAGCAGCCACATCCCTGTGAGCACTGATGACTAGACGAGTCACCTGGGGTGAAAGCAGTGGTCAAAAGGTACACACCTGCAGGGCAGAGGTGGGAAATGCACCCTGGGCTGGTGGGGAGGCAGTGGGCAAGTGGCCTTTCTGCCTCAGCTCTGAGACACTTGCAGAGGGTTCTCAGTAAGGAGCCAGTGTGTAGCTTGCAGTCAGGACAGGCAGAAGAAGTGATGTCAGTAGGAAAACTGGCATCATTTTTTTTATTTTCTCAAGTGATATTCCATTCCAAAACTGATTGGTCTTGGTAACTGTTTTGTGGTCAGTTATGTCCATGTACCATCACATCCACAGCTCATCCACATCCCTACCTACTCAGTCACTTTTTGAGCATATCATTCACTCTCCACCACACCTGACAGAGGGATGGAACCCCGATGTTCCTACAAGGCTTCAGAAAATCAGTGGTCGGACAGAGAAAAGAAACCAAAATTTGTTTTCCATGAGGACACTTATGGTGGAAGCAAACACCATTCATTTCTGCTTGGCCAGTCAGCAGTTCTGTACCCTCCAACCAGCACGTCAGCACACGCATAGGTGAATCCCGGGAACATCCACCTTGTACACATGGACGTGGAAAAGACAGGCTGTCCTAATGGAAGCCAGGAGTACATCACAGAGATGTTATGGGGACATGAATGGAAAGAAGCAGGATTAGGGGACCACTTGGGAGTGAGGAGGGCATGGAGGACCTGAAGATTTCCCAGTTTGATATAGGAGAGAGGTGGGGTCACCAAGAGATGCAGGAGCACATGATAAGCAGGGATATGAACTATGCGGAGCCAAGCCTCTCTTGTTCTGCCACTGACAGCATTACTTGCTCTGCCCTCAGATAGCAAGTGCCATAGACTATAGATGCAGAAGTTTGAAGCCACTCTAGATCTGCTAGTAAATAGCATGGAAAAGTCTTTTCTCTTGGATCTCATTTAAATCTTAGACCAATCAAAAGCAGAGAGATTTTTATGCCCATTTTCTATCAGAAACAACAGAAGACACATATCTGCTTGTGAAAACTATGCTATAATCCTACGTGATTTTGTTTGAGATTTTCTGGAGAACGTGCTGTCCTGGTAATGTCCAGAAGGGTGCAGCAGATGATACTTTTTTGACAAAGTAGGTGACATATTAAACTCCCAGCATAAGCAAAGGTGTCTATAAGCACTCATGATACATTGGCAGGAGATGTTTGTCCATAAGCTTGAAAAAATCCCCAGGGATTTATTATTTCATTGTTCATACCACAGCACTAGCTTATAAGGAAATTTGTCTTATGCAAATATGCTTTTCTTTCCTTTCTCAGTTCCCACTTTTCCTTCCCACCACAATGCAAGCAGCTTAAAGTTGATTGGTTTGAACTTATGTAATATTAAGAGGTTCAAAAGCTTTATTTTCTCAAAGCAATATTCCACGTAGGAAAGACAGCATGCAAACATGAAATACAGTGAAAAAAAGAATGAGAAGGAACAAGGGAAGAAAGCCAAGTATAACATTATCACTGTAAGATACTGAAAAACATAATAAAGGTTATGACGCAGTGAAAAATAGAGGCACCTATTTGGAACAAAAGAAATCCCAAATTTTGTGAGAGCATAGCACAGATTTAATCTAAATTAGAAAAAAGAGAAGAAGAAACAACTCCCTTGAAACGGAAAATAAATATGAATAAAACAAATGAATGAGTTGTGAGCTCAAACTAATTTGGAAAAACATAGATATAGAGCTGCATAGTAATGAAAGCAAAAAAGAATTTGAATGTCAAGTGTCAAATTATAAAATACTTTGATTAGGCTTTCAGCTTGGAGAAAGGGAGATTTGTACATGCTTGCTCATTCTACACCTTCGCTAGGGAACATCATGCAGCTCTGCTGCACTGGCTTGGAGAGTATATTTTCTTTAAGTGATGAACAGGAGACTTGTCAGTTAATCAAGGAGATACTTCCAGCCACTGATTCAGTAAATTCTGTCAGTGGAATATAAATATTTATGCTGACTTCAGAGGTCTTTTAGACAGGCCTTGTATAATTTTTAATTCTTAAAATCAAGTTAAAGACTCTCGGGAGAAAAACAAATCTAGGAATAGAAAAGAAAACGAATGCATCTCCAAACAAGTGAGTGAGAAATCAAATATCTCTTAATAAGGACAGTTCCTTCTGCAAGTAAATAATAACAGAAAAATTGCTCTGAAACTCATCTCTCTATACTTTCCTGAACTGAATAATGTGAGTCACAAGCTCCATGAAATATAGGTTAGTTGTCGTTTCCTCATTAGATGCAAATATGTTCCAAAGAACCAGTTTCTAAAGTACTTCATACTTTCTCTAATCCCTAATTTTCCCTTCCTGGTAAAGACACATTGATAGGAGTAGCAAGTGAGAGATCAGCCACCAGAAGTAATAGAGTGGATAGTGAGTGGCGGGCACAGCTTTTGTATTGGTTGGCCAATTTGTTTATTTTTCAGTTTCAGATTTCTCCATTTTTAGTCACAGAATTCCCAACCCCAAGCTGGTTTCCAAGGGAAATGAGCGCAGTGTCCTCTAACTCTCTAATGATTTCCTGCTTCATGGTAGCTTTTCTCCATTGACACAAACCTGAATCAGGTAGACTATTAGGGCACTGTTCAGGTACACTGAGCACGGAGCAGGGCCTAGCTCCATTCATCAGCAACATATGAAAGCCATTTTTATAAATTTCAGTACCTCATTTTTGGGGGGCTCCATTACTGGTCATTTGCTTGTTCTCATGGATACTTACATTTCTTCCAGAGGATGCCACTGATGATGATGATTACTATTAATATCAGAGCCTCCACCTGAAATCAGAACCCAAGCACTAGGTGCTCAAGATAGATATGAGACTTGCTGGGAAGCTGTGTGGGGTGGGTCAGAGGAAAGGAAACAGAATGAAAAAGAGTGGATTGTTTTGGCTAGAGATTATATTACTAGAGGAATACACAAGAAGGATCTTCAAATATAGACATATAAATGTCTATTATAACATATGTATGTATGTGTGTGCATATATATATATATAATGATTACTGCAAAGAAGAGTAGATAGTCTATTTACCATAAATGTAGAGGATAAGGCAAGCAGTATGGATTTAAATATACAAAATAGATTGAAAATCAAGATTAGAAAAAAATCTCTTTCAGACGAAGGAGAGTGAAGCACTGGAATTTTGTCTGGGAAGGTTGTGGCATCTTCGCGACTGGAAGTTTCAGGAACAGGTTTGATAAATGTCTGACAGACATTTTGAGTCTGTATGTGTTCCTACATCACGATGGTTGAACAAGATAATCCTTTTTGTTGTCTTTTTCTTCTAATTCTGTGAATTAGATTTGTGACACCTAAACAATTCCTCAAAACAGCTGTACTGCAACTCTCCACAAGCCACAGTCAGTAGTCTTCCTCTTTTCTCTGCAGGATGGTTTTTGCACCCTCTGCTTTCCTCCTCCACTGATCTCCTCTCACAGGCTGTAGACATGAAAAGAGGAAATGTTGCATTTCCAGGACTCCACAGCTTTACGTACTCAAGTTCCCTCAGCCACTGTCCCCATTAACCACCTTGGTTATAGCTACATGTTCTGCTCAGTTGTCAGGCTGCAGTTCAGTGCTGTAGGTCATCTCTTAGAGCATTTTGGCTTCCTTTGGGAAGAGTACAGCACACTGAATCCTTGTCCCAGGAAGACTGACGGAGCAGAATAACTCTCTTCAGAGAAAGAAGAAAAATCTCTTCTTCTCCAAACTGCCCTGGGAACACTCAGGAATCTCCTTTCTCAAAACGTCTCCAGTATAAGCCTACAAGCAACATCATTTCATTCAAGTGACAGCTCCCCCGGCCTGGGGGCACACTGACCACAGTTGGTTTGCCCCTGGTTTTCACAACATAATTGCAACTTCTGGAGTTGCCTCACCTTGAAAGTTCAATTGTTTTTCGCTGGAGTGGCCCCCAGCTATGACGAGAAATACATGCAAGTCAGACTTGTTT
Source organism: Platalea leucorodia (assembly GCF_965183815.1). NCBI lineage: Eukaryota > Metazoa > Chordata > Aves > Pelecaniformes > Threskiornithidae > Platalea > Platalea leucorodia. The sequence goes on along the minus strand of NC_138825.1, from coordinate 53,162,536 downwards.
AGGCCTGATCTCCTGGTATCTGCCAGTTCTCCCACAACTGGTGAGGGAGCGTTTGTGTCCTCCTGGCACCCACCAAACTGGGGCTCTGGCTCCCACCCAGCAGCTGCTCTCCTGCCTAGGGCTCTCATCCACACAGCCTTTCTCAGCATCAGCACCACGGGCGTTACCAGCACGCTCCCAGCACCTGCTGAAAGCTCTTTATTTGGAGTAGCCAGATAAGGAATTATCAGATAACAAAATGCTTCAGAAAAACATCTGGACCTAAATGACCTTGCTAAATAAGAGACTTATATTAATTTTAGTCCGTATGACCTGCGCATACTGGTATATGATTAAGACCCACCTGAAAAACAGAGCACTCTGATGGAGCATACTTAGAGGAATGATGTCCTTGTTAATAGTCAGAAACAGCTGGTTGTCTAGGCCTAATTCATTCCAAAATTGAAGGTCTCTATGGCTTGCTGCCTTTGAGCAAGGTTTGAGGCACAGGCTTAGAGCTCATTTCCTCATGCAATTGTTTGGTGCATTTTTCTTCGCCTGCATGTGGATACAAACAACTGAATGTTTAATTTGAAAGGTACTGTACACACTGAAAGTGTGAATTTATGCCCTTTACTATAGCAATTGAAGTGCTGGAAATGGGTCCCCAGAAGCCACCTAGTCCATCGCCCTTCCCTCAAACAGAATCAACTCTACCACATCCTTCCTGACTGCTGCTTGAACAACCATAGATTAAAAACCTCCCAGAATGGCAACTCCACACCCTTCTCAGGAAAACAGCTAACAATTATTGTTACAGTTAAGGCTTTCCTGATGTCTAACCTGGAGCTTTTTGCTGTAGTATAGTTCTTTCACATCTTACAGTATGTGAGAAATCAGCAAGGCATCAAGTAGAATAGCAGAGTTGTAAAAAATAACCCAGGATAGTACAAGCCTAATAGTTCCTAGTAGTTCCTCTGCATGGATGGTTTATGTTTACATAACAAATATAATGGCAGGCTTTTCTGAAATGCATTCGGACAACTGGATGCAATATTAAGTTTGAACTACATGCAGAACACCTCAAGTAAAACAGATATAACTAATACATATTAATTAGTATTCATATAACCAGTACGTATTCATTACATATTAATGATAAATTTCGGCATTGCTAAAGCAAGTAGGTGTATGACAGCAGTGGCTCAAAAAGCTGTTTGAGAACAAATATCTGAGATGACATTGAGATGACTCCTGTGTCTCATAGCCCTCTACTGAGCCACAGTCTTATGGCCACCCCTGTTCCATGTGGCCCCAGACTCTACTCCTCCAGTCGTGCTCCAATTGTACCAGCCAGGCTGCTCCTTAACCCAGCAAAGTCTGCACACAGGCAATGCAAGAAGGGCTACATCCCTGCTGTTCCCCACATTGTTCATGTTTATCCTTCTCCTACAAGTGGTCCTAGATCACCTTCGCTGTAGCTGCAGACAAAGCTAGATTTGCTGGTACTCTGACATGTTAGGTGATAAAGGCCCTCTTGGCAGATGGTAAGCCTTGGGCTAAGGGCTCTCTTCCAGAAATTTACTTCAGGGAAAAGCCTGTCTCAGGATGACTTCACATGAGGGGGTCTATCCTACTCCTGCTGTGAAACACGCTCAGACAGGGCTGGAGACAGCGTAAGTACTACTGGGTTGAATGTAGAGTGTGACAGCTCCTGAAGTCTGTGCAGTGGCCCTGCTCGGCCGGCTGGGAGGATGCTTTGCCGGAGAGCCGGGCTGGTCAGCACGCCTGCCCCACCTGAACGAGACAGACACTTGTTGTGCATCGGCTCCTGTACGGGCTCTGACTCGCCACCCTCCCACCGGGGGAATCGCTACCTGGAGACAACCAAGGTGTGAGCAGGGGATCAAACAGGAAGGCGCAAACTCTTTCCTGATGGCAAGGACCGCGGAGAAAACCATTCGGCTCCCTAAGGAACTCCCCATGGGTCCGTCGGGGCAGGGCCTGGCAGCCAGGGCCCATCCCACCCCCAGCCAGGACCAGGCAGCCGGGGGTCACCAGGAGAGCCCCAGCCCCAGGCATCAGGCACCTCCCTGGGGATGGGGACGGGCCAAGGCCGGGTCAGTCAGGGCTGGTGGTGCCATCAGGGCCCTGGCAGCTCCTGGCCAGGGAACTGAGGTAACAGGAGCTTATTTCCCTGTCTTGCACCCATGCCGTAACTAAGAAGTGCCTCTCCTCTGCACACACAGTTTCTTTTTTTATAAACACCATCTGTCCAGAAGAAGCCCATTTAGTTTCATGTCTTTTAAATCCCTTCCTGCTTTCCCTAGACCAAGCTGGCATAAAGCGCTGTGGGGAAGAGTCCAAGGTCAGAGGCATTTCTGTAGAGAAAGATCTGCAAAAGCAGTTTCTTTCAGTGGAGAAACTGAAAGTTCAGGACACTTAACTGCCTCTTATCTTTGTGCCCACAGATGCACAAATGTAGCACCAATAAGGACCTTTTTTCCTGATTTTTTTTCCCTGCTTACATCCACTGTGACTTTTCCTGCACAGTGCAGGGCTGGGAGCTGGACTGGCAGAGGGAGCACTGGTGCAAGCACCTCTTATAGCCCAGGGGAAGAACTTAGTCATTTCATAGAGGCATTTCACTGAGCAAAGAGATAATAATCTGCCATGACATCTATTAGTACATGTTTTATTGGGTTTAAAGTAAATGTCAAAACTGTACATAAGAACACAGCAAGCTGTAACACTGGACAATATCTTACATGCACAATATATGGACAATATATTGCACAATATGCACAATAACCCTACATTCGCCTTGTTTCCTCCATATTTCTCAGGTATTACATCAGAATTTTTTTTTTCTGTCCTAAACTGGGCCTCCCTTTGAGGGGAACCTTGTTCCTTCTCACCTGAGGGGAACATTTCCTGCCCAAACCTCTCCTTTCGCCCTGATAGACGTGGCGGTGATCAGTTGCATATCCCGTCACAGGTCACTTGTTGGTGACCGAAATTCACTAGTATAAAATAAATGCCAAACAATTGTGACGACTGCATACATTCAATTTAAATGAACCGTCAGCAGTCAGCTCAGAACACAAGTAGGAGCTAACTTTTTCCAGTAAAATGAAAACAATATATTGTTTGTCCCGTTGTAACATTAAGCCTAAAATGATCTCAGATATCCTCAGCTCCTGCTCTCCAGCAAATCTGAAATGTAGCTCGTGTTGTTGGCAACTGAGCTTTCTAGCAAAAAAAAAAGAGGCTTATTACTCTCTTTCCTGTAAAGGACAAGTTTTTTAGGAAATCACAAGAGCTGAAACAGTTCCACCTCTAAAACTGCTTTAGAATACATGTTTTTGGATAAAGTCAGTTTTATTTTCCTTGGAAACAACTTGACATTAAATTCCTACAGGCAGAAGCTACTGGCTTTTATACTAGGACATGCTGGCCAACCCATGCTATAATAAACTATTTTTATTCTCCTCCCTTTTCTGATGTGAGGTCATGCCACGTTCTTGTCTGGTGAGTTAGCAAACAGCTTCTCTATGCCACGATCCTCTGCCCTCTGTGCAGCTGTCGCCTAGGTTCTCCTCTGGCCTCTGCCCTGCTTCTGGAGTTTCAGACTGTCAGGTTATGCAGATTTCCTTCTTGAGACATTATGCTTTTTTCCTGGAGGAGACTGAAGCAATACAACCTTTAGCTCTGCTGCTGCTTGGCTAGAGACACCAGAAGGAGGTATTTGTATAAAAAAGGATCTAAATTAGCTGCCTAGGGTGAGAGGGAGGAGAGAACTGTCTACCTAAAGGTAGGACAGTTGCAGAAAATGTCCCTTTGGACAATCATGCCTCCATGTGTGGGAACAAACCCAGGGACAGAGCACTCAGGCAACAATAAAGCAAGCAGGAGCTCTACAGTGTGGCCCCTTAATCATCCATAAAATTTGCAGATTTGGGGGCTTGCAAATGCCTTTTTAAGGTTTAGCCCTACATTTGCAAATTAAATGCATACTTAGGTACCCTGGGAAAGAGGCCTTGACGTTCAGACACATTGTACAAATGCAATTCCTGTTCTGCACCTGAACTTCACATTAACAAAGCAAAACAAGCCCATTTGATCTAGTGAGCTAGAAATAGATTTAGCTGTCCATCTTAGGAATCCTTCCAGAAAGCATATTAGCTTTAATCACCCTTTACACAGGGAGATGAACTATTATTTGTGTTTCAAAAACGTCTTTTCTTTCAACGACCTTACCTTCTGCCAAAAAGAAGGGAGGAAAGAGGGTTACTACTAAAGCAGCATCTAGGCTTTTGTTCACAGTCAAGTATATTTGGTATTGCTATGATAATATGCTTGGCAAATAGAGCATGCAGCTGGATTGGAAAACTATTTAAAATTCAACAACTCAGCTATGTGGTTTGTGCAACAAATTGTTCCTCCCACTGAGCAAAGACAGGGCTTTTTCATCCCCTTTTAGAGGACTCACTTTTAGTGGTCAGAATAGTGATTTATCTATGTACATCTTAAGCAAAAGTCACAGGTTAGCTATGGCTGGATCTCCTTTAGAAAGCTTAGCTAGCAAAGCCATATCAGTAAGAACCCTCATGAAGATATGGGTATAGGAGTAAAAAATGTACATAGAAGTGCAGCTTATGCTGGGCAGGGCACAGCCAGAATCTGCATTAGTATGAACTCTTCTGTGACTCCGTCTACTTTTGGGTATTTTTGTCAGTTTAACTACATCAGAACAACTAAGGTGCAAAAGTCTATCAATCAGCTCAGTTATCTTCTAAAGAGGTGGAAATAATTCTGTGGGCTGAGAATGCTTTGGAACAGAGTTCCACTCCATGCAAATAAAGGTGGAAAAGGCTTTTTGTTTGCTTGTTCTTGCTGTGATGGTGGTCTAAGAACATGGGCAAGACAAGATTTACAGGTGGAATTAATATTTTCTGTTAGATCAACTAGTATAGTTGGAAAAATTAGACAAGTTTTTGTGCACGCAAGCCCTTCTTTGTGCCTAAAAGCTCATCTGATTTTTCCAGCCATGCTAACTGGGCTGATGATGGTGGTAGGCTGGGCTGATGAAGGTGGTAGCAGGAGAATCACGAGATACAGAGGGGTGAGATAAAGCAGGTTGGTTCACACACACTGTAAGAGCATATTATTTACTCTGAAGCAAGTCTTTTTGTATAGACTTACACGGAATTCTACAATTTGATCTAGCTAACCAATTTCATTTTATAATAAATATACAGAGACCAACACTGTTGATATGATCCTGGTATTATACATCATCTAGAATTATTTCAATGTTGGTTTAAATTCTTTTTTTTTCATTCATTTTCTAAGAAAAACAGAATTTGTAACAGATTATTACTTTTTCTCTAATGGAAGTGATCTCACACATAGAACACCAAACTGCTGACTGGATTGAATCCCAGCTTTTCTAAACAGGAACATCTGGTTAAAAGAGGCTAATGCTAGAAAATTTCTGTTTAAGAGCAAAACAGTATTTTGAACATTTTGTGACTTACGTACAATAGCTGCTATAAAGAAATCAGTACAGTAATGGTTTTTTTAAGTTTAACTATATCAAAAGCCACCAGCAACTTTTAAAAATCTTTGTCAAAATATTTGCATATTTCACATTCAGAACCATGATAAACCAGAAAACTTAGTTCACAGACAAGGGTGAGATTGATAATACAGCAACTCAATGAAATAATGAATAAAACTAGTTACTGATGCTATAGTATCCTTACCCCTACCATGGAGAAAGGGGTTATGAGGCAGGTATAAAACCCTTAATATAACACCTGATATGTCAAATATTTCTGCTTCCTACAGAAGATGAAAAACTACAGAGTTATGCAGCCTGTGCCTTCTAAACCAGTATATAACAGAGAAATATGTAGGCTATTATAATGTAGTGCACTGTTCCTAAAGGCAAAATAGAATGAAAAAAATTACATAAAACCAAATCAGATTAGTAATCTTAAATGAGTCTAGTTCTCTACTGAATTGTGTAAACTGTTGCCAAAAAATGCCTGGGGAGGTAAATCATCCTTTGTCAAATTCTTTTGGTTTTCAAAGTAATTTTTGTTTATTATTTGAGTTGTTGGATTTTTTCCTCTCTCTCTCTCTCTCTCTCTCCAATTTGTGGAATTTTCATATGAGAAGAAAAAGGGAACAATGTTTTTTAGATTAGATTAAGTCTTAGACTTAGATTAGATCTAAGACTTAGATTAGATCTTAGTCTTAGCTTAGATTAAGTCTTCTAGCAAAAACAGAAGATAGAATCAACATAGAAGCAAATCAGGTTTTTGAAAGACCTAGTTAAAAGTTTTATCAGTTTCTATTATATACATGTAAGATCATTAAGCACAGCACAAGTGAAATCATAGACAATAAGTGCACAGTGATTAAGATGAAAGAGGGGTGATATTTTTAGGGGAGCGATATGGACAATTAATTTTGTAATGTCTTAATGCATTGGGTTTGAAAGCTTTGTGAGTCAAGTAATAGAGATGTTTTAGCCTTGTGTCTTTATGAGGCAATGAAGTCAAGACACTTGCAAAATTCATGTTGGACTACTGTTACTCTTCTAATAACATGAGTGATGAAAGTACAGTATTATCCAATCAAATAAGATAACCAGAGTCTACTGGGTATATTTACTAATGCATATTGCATATAAATATATGTATAAAGTGGACACTTTAATGATAAAAACTGCCAAGTTTGGTTGTTCAGTTAGAAAATGAGCTGTTGCAGTATTTTTCTCTCTGATGTATATAATCTGATTAGCTTTTGCCAAGATAATGGGCATGGTAACAACTGTTCGGGTTTTATTTTCTAAGAAAACTTACTCAATACTAATACCTGTCCTATGCCATTATTATCTTTCTACTGTACAAGTGTGCATTTATTATAATAAATCTAATAACTTCTACACATATTTTTAGGGAATAGCTATTTAATTGCTCTTTTTCATCTGTACAGAATATTCAGTGTGGGAAATAACTGGGGCTTTCTCAGCTGTACTGAACCAGCAAAAGTAGCAAGTGAGGACATGGGATAAAAGACAGCAACACTTTAACTGATGATATTATACAGCCAAACTGGCTTTAGGACTGGGATGAAACAGTGCTCTTCCTGCCATACTTGTCGTTGTAAGCAATAAATATGTCGTCACTGGGATTTACGAAACAGATGCTGAAGAGTTGAAATAAGAGTCAGGCTGGGCTTTGATACCTGTTTTGACTCTGCAGGGAAATGACCAAAGCATGCATTTTTGAAAAAAGTAAATTAATGTGACCAAACCACAGGCAGCAAAATTCACAGCTCAAACAGTTTGAAGTCCTTAAAAATTATTTCTATCTATTGTCTGTTCTCCAAGGAGAAGAGCAGGATGATGAAAGTCTTGTGCAATGGGTATTTGAATCTAGTCCAGGATGCTTGTCATTTAAACACAGGGTGAAAATTATTCCCGGGGCTATGAATGCAGATGATTTTTTGGGTGTATTGACATTTCTAGACAGATTGTCAGTCTTTTTCTTAAAGATGGCACTTCATTATACTGTCAGAAAGAAAAGCAATGCTATTTATGACACATTCTGGGAGAAATGGTATTGTTTGGATGCAGGGATGACCATGATGGAAGGGGCTACTGAAGAATGAATATGTCAGTGTGAAACAAAACATTAAAACAGCTATACTGAGATCTGATGGTTTTTCAGTATTATAAGGCATGGCAAAGACTCAAATGCATTACAGCTTTTCTGTTCTCTTTTCCTCCATTGTATGTCTTAAATTATCATGAAGAAGTAAACTGTATTTATGTATCTTAATAGCTAATGGGAAAAAGCTTCATTAGCCACACTGTGATATAAATTCTTTCCAGATAGGGCAGAAGAATTACAGCTAGGCTGGGACTTGTTTAAGCAAAGCATCTAATACCATTTTAGACTCCCTAGGGAACCCTCTGGAGACTACAGCTGCCACTTCAGAAAGGACTGGATCTCCTTCATATCCTGCAACATTTCTGCCAGCCCCATCCACATGTCTCAGGAACCTGAAGATTTCTAAATGACCCTAGCCATCCATTTTTGGGCAGTTAAATCCTACCTTTGATGTTTACACACTGAGACAAGGTGGGTACCAAGGATCTGATGTCATTTTTTCTTTGCACTGTAATTGGTTGTCAACAACAGTGCTGAAGAGCTCTGAAGTCTTGCATCAACCTGTCCAATGGAGAAGTTTTTGAGCTGGCCGTTTGATGTTACTCCACCATGTGTACTCCAGTGCTGAGACTCAGTAACAGTTCTGAATTTGCCATACACAAAAATGAAGAAAAAGACTCTTCCACCTCCACCAAACAAGACTCTGAAAAAATCCTGCCTAATGCCGATTGTCAACTACAAGCAACCTCTAAAACAGAAGGGTTCTTTGCTGACTCTTTTCTTCTGCCTGCATAGCATCTGGAGGAGAAAATAATCCTCATGCTCGGCAATCGCTGTGATGGCTGTTAGATAAGTTCCAGAGCATGGAGACTTCCATAGCCACATACTGCTGTCTGAAAGGCATTCACAGTCCAAAGCCCACCTAGGGAGAATCTCTGTCTCCCACAATTCGGCTTGATGTCTTCATGATTTCTGGGAGGCCTTGAAAGAAAATGGGAAGTATGGCCATTAATAATGCAGGAGTTCAGTGAAAATGTTGAGAGCACAAAAGACCTAGAGTAGTACAACCTCTATGAGAGCTAGAAAGAGGTGTGAGATTCAACTACACAGAGAACAGGATGTTTTGATTGGATGCTTCATCTGTTTTTATTGTAAAATGCACTGAAAAACAGAGCATACTGAAAGAGGGGAACAAGCCATCAGTTTGGCTACTTATCAGAGTGTTAGTCTACAGTAATTTCTAATGGATTATATTTATTTTTTGTTCTTAAAATTTAATATAATTTTAATGTAGCACTTGGAACCGTGTATTTCGAATATGCATACTGCTTTCCAGGAGAGGGCAATCCATTCCCAGGATCAGTTGGCTCCCGTCGTGTTCTTAATCCAAGAAGTGTAACTAGAAACTCTGACAAAGAAGTTTCTTAGGCAGGGCACAACCAAGACCCCAAGAGGTGAGTGCATATTGGACAAAACTCTCTTGGACAAGACAAACCAAAGGTCTTCTACTGCCTCCTTGAAGTCTTCTATATGTAAATACGCTCGTGACAGTACATCAGTAATCAGTAATGTGCAAAAAGGAGGCAGAGAAGTGGAGTGAATATATCACCACAGCTGTACAAGGGCAAGTAAATAGCATAACCTGAACTTTGCCTAGGGAAGTCTTCTCCCTATCTATTACACAAATATCGTAAATCTGTATGCTATAAAGGCATAAAAGCTCTAAAGGCAGCCAGGAGCTAAGACTGGCCTTTTATTTCATGCCATTTCATTCTTCAATTCATTTCATTTCATTACTTTTCATATTTTTATTTCATATTTTACAGAACAATGTGAGGGGTTATTTCTGCAAATGGCATGTAATGAGTCAGACTGCTTCTCTTCATTTACAATCCTCCCTGTCCTCTCTCTACTGGTCTCTGCCAGGTATGTGATTCACCCAAGAGAGCTTTGAACTCTGCTCTGGAGTAAAAAGCAAGGTAGCCACATCAACAAGATATAGCAACTAAAGTAATTAGCCTTAGCATCTGGCACAGACACTCCTGAGCTTGCCTGTGATAGTATGTTCATGTATTATATTTCATGGCTACTGAAATCCAGAGAAGATGCAAGCTCCTCTCCTGAGGTGGTGTAGCAGCACCAGTGTGGTGCTCAACAGGAGTCAGTGAGTCCTCTGCAGCAGCAGCAGCAGCTCAGGTGCTGACACGAGCTTACCTGCAGCTGTTGTTGCACTGCATTGTAATCTGCACTGAAGGAGATCAATGTAACAAAAACTCATGGAAGAAGAAGGTGACTTCTTTTACAAAACGTCTGAAGGAGTTGATTATACCCATTCAATCTCATTCTCTCATAAACTTTATTTGCTCACACTCCTATACCCACATACACAACAAGCACCTCTTGGCGCTGGACCTGTATGCATCCAAGCGGTCTGCCCAGGATCACTGGTGGGGCAAAAGGGGTGCTGGCTCCTGAATCCTTGTTATGTCTCTGGGGTTATTTTTGATTGGCAATGGCTAATTAGTTTTTGGACAGATCTTTTACATCATTTAGGAGTGAAGAGCTGTAATGGGGTGGTCTTTTTCTACAGCCTGTCGTCCTGTTGAGTTAACAGAAGAAAGAATGGCATAATGTGGTGTGCAGTCATGTAGTTTGAGCACTAGAAAAGGAAGGACAAGGCACAGTACGTACCTTTCAGCTCTTACATTTTAGATGCAGGATAGAGCATATATCACCTGAGTAATAATCTAAGAGCTGAACTACAAAGACTAACAGAGAATTTTGATTTGCTTAGAGCATCAAGCAGAAACTTGAAATACAGTCACAAACAGTAATACAGGAAATCAGTGAGTATATCGACGTGACCAAAGAACTAGAAAAATAAACTTCTAAGAGCAATGTACTTTCTACAGGCTTGCAATAAGGATAGAGGAAGATAAGCACAGTCAGTGGGTTAGGATGAAGAACTTCATACTACAGAGTTGAAGGACAGAGGAGTTCATTGCGAGGGAAGTGTACCGGCTGTTTATAGTAGGAAGATAGTATTAGGTTAGGAATATGTATGAAACTTTGAAATTAATCCCAGTTCACTATAGTAGCTGGAAATTGTACCTAGATCTTTCCTAAATTATTTTTAGTGCACTTCCTGTCTCACCATTACAGTCAAATGCACTTTCTCCAAGTTCCTTCAGAGTCTGAGACAAGTGCCAAAGATGAGTGTGTTTGATAGGCAGGGGATGCATCCTCCAAAGGGCAACAATGACCATAGCACAGTCTGTGTTCCCTCCTACTTTCAGCAGTGCAATGTATTTTCCAGGTGGACAATCATAAATAATTATGCACATAAATACATGTGCATAACCAAGACTAAGTTTGAGAACTTTTTTCTATTGCAGTACTCAAAGGGAATGTTTTGTTAGCCGCACTGTCCTTTTCAGAGAATTTTACCTTCCGCTTGCCCTTCTCCTTCATTGAGAGTTTTGCTCCTGTGAACTTGAGGAAGGGCAAGGGTTTCTGTTTGTCTCTGAATTTGCTTCCATTTTATTAAGCTGTGGTTGTGCCTTGTGGCATCTCCCTTGCCCTGGCGCACTCCTCTAAGTCATCTGCCACTCTTGCCAGGCCTTCAGTGTGACCTGCCACGGTGCCAGGATCATACTTTCTCTTGCTGACTCAGAAGTACACATAAAGGACTGTCTTCACTTTCAACTACATCTACAACCCATCTCAGAGGGTGATCTGTGTCCATGCCCAGAGCTGGATGTACTACTAACTCCCTGGATTATATGTACTATATGTATTTACATATAGTCTTTTCCTTGTCCCCCACTCATCCCAATGCTGGAATGTTCTTGCAGTAATCCTAGCCCTTCCAGACTAACTGGTAATGATTTCAGTATCAAGATGTCCTTTGTCTGTTGAAGAGGGGACAAAGACTATGTCTATGCTAGGAAATTAAAGATGGCCAGAGACTAGGCTTGCACACTATCCCGTGATGGTGCAAGCTGTTTGATTGTTAGCCCATTCCCTGGCATGGCTCTGGCCCATGCTGGCTAGCATGGTCTCACACAGTGCCAAGATGTAGTCTGGGGGCTGACAGAGTCTAGGGACTTTCCCAGCAAGCAGTGTAACTGTCCATGTCATTCTTAATAAAACCTAACAATGCTTGTAGAGTTTTAACCACAGGCTGTACAAATGTTCCGACTGGCTGAGTAGTGCCCGATGACGTAGTATTCCTCTTTACTGACATTCGCTAGGGCATACACGCAACTGCAGAAAATACCCGATTTGTTTTAATTCACATTTGAACTGAACCATATCTTTTGTAAGTAGGAGCTTACCATAAAATCAAAAAGATTTTTTTTCATTGTCAGAAATTGAGAAAACAACAGATGAGTCCCTTATAACGTTTAGGTCCAAGGACCCAGGAATGCATATGCATGTGAATTTGAGTAGGGATTCCTATCTAGCAATAGTTCTACTGAATTCAGTGAGCATTTCCCCACATAAGTGTTTGCACAGTGAAGGCTGGATGGGACAGTGAGAGGAACGGTCTTCCTCTCCCCAAGAATTTTAAAGAACTCAATTAATTTCTCCATCTTGAATCAGAACAGTCACTAAATCTCCAACAGTTTCACAAATAGAAACCTTTCACTCACAAAAAAAATTGTTGATCAAAAAAGTGTGATTTGGGATGGAACAGAAAATAAGAGATGAGCTGTTAGCAGGTTTGAACAGAGATTTATGTGGGAAGAAGTAATGATACACTGGAAGGATTTGGGGAAAAATGACAGATGAGAAAGCTGAAAAGGACAGGAGTCAGTTAAATTAATTATATTAGTCTTATCGTTTCCATTCCAGTTTACAACTAAGGGTAGGCTTGCTAGCCATTGTGATTGCTTTGCCATATAAAACAGTCCAAGCCACTGATAAATGTCAAGCTGTTCAATTCTTCCATCTATTACTCTCTAAAGCACTTTAAAGGCTATTGCAGCTCTCAAATATTTATAAAGAGACAGTTTTGGAAAGCAGACGGCCACTTTGCCATATGTCTGAGTGGCTGTTCTTCAATATGTTCTTGAAGAGTAATGACAACTCTTAAATTTTGTAAGGGCAGTTTAAAGGGACCCTCTTCATTTACATTTAGTCCACAATTTAAGTTTCATGAAAAAATGACTAAAGGGTCATTTTTAATGTTTGGACACAGGATTTTTTTTTTTTTTTTTTTTTAATCAAGCACATTCCCTTCTACTTTTAAGTACTTTTAAGTACTTTTAAGGCAACTGTATGGAAAGCAAGAGCAACTGGCTAACATAACACAAAAAATGCAAACCAAACATACACATTTGGGAAATTCCTTGCTGTTCTGTTGTGATGATGTGGTATCACCAAGCTCCAGGCTTGGCATTTCTTTCCCGTGACAGTAAAAGAAACTGTTCCATGGTAATCCAAGCCTCTCTCTCGTGATAGCACTCCTCTGGACCTGAAGGCTGTGTTGATATATCAGCATCTGTAATGAACAGCAGAAATCAGTCCCTTAATTTAATTTATGTGTTTAAATTTAAAAAATAAAAAACCCCCACAGCCTTCAGGAAATAGATAAAAGTGAGTTAGAAAAATCAGACAGATTAGTAAGCAGTCACAGGAATGTTTGAGAATAAAGACCAGAAGGCATTTGTAAGGGTGTCTGGAACAACTTCATGCAACAGATGGGACTTGGTAGGAGCACTTGCATTTCAATTTCACTTCTGCACACTGCATTTGTTTGTATTAGGGAAGCAAAACCTTCACATACGGCTCTAAAATTTATTCAAATGTAATTTTTCATGAGTTAGATTTAGGAGGTTAATGTTCAGGATTTTAAAAAATTGATTGTTATCCTTTTATTTATTTTTTTCTTTCATCTTCATTTGCACTTTCCCCCCACCCTGCCAATACATGCAATAAGAGATATATTTTGATTTTTACCATATATCTTTAGTTGTGTTCATTTCTTATATATTCTTATATTTACTCACATATAAAAGGAAAACTAGAACTCTCAATCAGCAGACTTAAAACCTTCAGTGTCAGTTCCCCTGTGACCAGAAGGCCCTACTTTCTACCCATGACTGAGAAAGCTTTTCAGCATGCGCACAAGATCAATAAACAATCAACGGTACTGAGAAAAGTTTTAGTAGAGATTTTTACAACAGAAATGACCACCTTCCGTTGTATTCTGTGCTTCTGTAGCACAGCTGTACTCCCCGCCCCCCCCCCCCCCATCTTCCCAGGGGTTTTTTATGCTATCTCTGGACACTGAGGAATGCCATAATACCACCACCACGTTGTGGTGTTGGTGGTATAGCACCAGGGACTCTTCTTACCATCTGGGTTCCTACAATAATTTATATCTTAACTCCTGAAATAGAAACATAGTATGAAAATAACAGCATTCTGGAAATCTGAAACCAGCTATTGTATGAAGATATAAAGTGCTTTCCTGACCTGTTTAATATTACTTTTATTTACTGGAGTGTCATCATCACAGATAAAACATCATCCCATGTTGCTGATCATTCATGCTAGAGACACATTATTTCAATAAACTACTGTTTTGGAAGTGATCAACAAACCCTGTAATAAATGTTCTTTTGCTGGCCATTATATGATTAGTTTTTCATACTTCAAGTTGTCTCCTTTACATTTGCAGTAAAATATGCCTACTGTAAGGTATGTGTACTGGCAGATGACTAGTCCACTAAGCAGTCTTAGTTCAGGCTCATGTTCAAAATGCTGAGCAGTCTCAGATGGCTTTTGCACTGGACCGGTTATGGGGAGACACACGTTGACTTTGGTGGGGAGGATTTTACCTTGATAATATATTTTCAAACATAATTAGACTTCTGAGGTATGTTCTGCACTTCCTTTTAACAGCAATCAGGCAGAAACATGACCAAGCTGAACATGATCCCACTCCACCAGGCTCAAGAGTATAGCATTGGTAGGTGAATGAACAGCAGTACTGGAAAGAAAAATGTGAAAAGTCAGCTGGAAAAGCAAAGTTGGAGAGAGCAGGAGAAAGTGAGGGTAAGAGACAAGAATAAGGTATGAGGAGAAGTACTGCAGGGTACAGAGAAGTAAAAGAACCCTGCCCTAAGGAGAAGCCAAACCAAAGTCCAGTCTTCTATGCACAGTAACTGGACTTTAATAAACTACAACGTTTTAGTGGCTGGGTTATGCCACAAGTCCATATGAACAAATTCAGCCTTATCAATAAAAATGCTCTAAATTCACATATAAAGCAAATTCCTGATTCAAAATAAAACAAACACAGAAGAATCTGAATATTCTCTCATACTTAAATATATCTTATGAAAGAAAATAAAAATCATGGTAGAGAACATAGTGGGGAGAATGGAAGGAAGAAACACATACTCTGGCCTTTACACTCTGGGATGCCACAGTAATCTAATCTGGTAGCAGGATCGGTTGTGAAACACCATGGTCTATTTTCCTTCCCATCGGGATTCTTGCAGTAGTTTTCTTCGAACCCCACATGAGCAAAAATTTCAGGTGTAAAGCTGTAATGGAAAGAAAAATACCATTACAGAAGAAGTGAATTTTTCCTTTTTTTCAGATGTTTGTGGCTCATTTCATGCAATCTGAAAGCCAAGAAAAGGGATACTCCTCTTGTGGATCTGATCTCTCTGCCTGAATATTTTTCCGTAAGATAAGCTGTCATAAAAAGTCTCTCTGTTGCCACTGGAATGCCCCAAAGAACCACCAGCCTCATGCCCACAGTTTACAGGAAATTCAACCAGCTCAAAGGGCAACAGGACTCCTCTGTATTTTCATGCAGCTGATCTATTTGATTTTTATTGTCAGATCTATTGTTTCTAACCTACAAGGCTTAAAAGAGGTTCACATAAAGAACTGTGACTTTTTTTTGGAAGATACAGAGAGAGGACACTGACTAAACAACAGAGGGTTTCCAGTAACACAAATGCCATACCGGTGTGAATCTACCTGAGGAGCAGATAGACCTGCTTGCATGTTTTTCATATAGTAACAATAACATATTAGCAGCGAAAAGGCTCATCAATAGAATGATACTATTTCAGTTTCATTTTTCATGTACTATCTCTGACCTAAGCAACAAAATCCTGGCCCCACTTAAGTTAAGCATGAAATTTTCATTATGTTATTTTTTTCCAAGTGAGTGTTTTGCTTGAACAAGGACCACAAAAACTGGAAGCATATGATAGCATTTTAATCAAAATGGGACAAATTACACAGTGTCTTAAAAGCATATCTGTCTTGCTTATTTTTGTGGTAAGTCATACAAGTCAGAGTGAGAAATAAGTGGAGGAAACTATTAATTATAAATTAACCTCAGCAATAAGTAACTGTCTTTGATAATCTATGGTATAGAATTGCTTAAAGCACACTATTAATGGATAGTTCAGTAAGGATCATTCATAATATTTAGACAAATATGAGAAGATTAAACTTTGATGTGTGGAGTGTGCTAGCTGCCCACTTCCAGCATAGCACCGCCTTCTGAGTTCCATCTTTTATTCCTCTGCAGTCCTCCCCCTTTCTTTTCTTGCACTCTAGAAGATAAACCGAAACAAAATACACTGCTGATGAATCAGTATCACTTTACATATGTCTTACCTGACATTCTGCACTTGTTATAACACATTTAGAAAATTTGAAACCTCAGCCGTACACAAACGTGCATGTTATTCCACTATCATCAATAAAAGAAAATTAGAGATATTAATAGAGTACTTATACGAGGAAACTCATTAAAGGTGTCCTGTTTTTGGCAGGAAGGCCCTGTTGAAACTGAGAGGGGACAGCATATGAAGAGCAATAGGCCGTTTTGTTCAAGCTGTTCTCCTGCTCCAGTTTCTGACAGCGTGTGACTTTATCTCCAGCTTCCCATGTAGCATTTGCGTTAAAATGTTCTTTCTTTCATTTGTGTTCATGGTGGGAAACTGAAAAAGCTCATTCTCCTGGGAGTGGTACAGGGCAGTGTTGCTGGCACAGGTAGTGAGGAACGCAGGAGAAGGCAGGGCAAAGACAGAGCCTTCAGCAGTTCGGAGTATTGCTTCTGAAGACAAATATTAGCTCAGCGCATGGCAGAGGGGTTTTCCCAATCAGTGTCCTGAGAATTCGCACTATTCCATTTTAGATCTCACTTGTAGTTTCCTTTCATGTTAGCTCCTTTTCTTTTAAATGACTTGTTCACAGAGGAGTCATGAGGACAAATGTTTGTAAAGTTATGAATTAATCAAATGCGATAGCAAGGAGGACCTTGGAAGTATGTAGGCAGTGAGACAGAATACTTCACTTCTCTAACACCCCCTTACAGGATTATAAAGCAATGAATTTGTGAGCCATCTGTCACTCTCTCCACCTCTAATCTCAAATTCCTTGTGTTCTTCAAAATGGTTCCAGTTCAGCTGCTCATTCATTTGTGCTCATAAAGAAATGTGCATTCTAGCTGGTTCAAGCTGAACAAAAGAGAATATGGGTGGGATGCATACTCAAGTGGGAGTGAGACTTAACCGAATCTCTAAGCAGCAGCAAGAAAAGGAAAATGTGGCTTAAACTGTCTGACAAGGACTTCAAAATAAAAATTTAAAAACTTATTTCAAAACATAAGCAATATGCATCATTGTGGTTTGAAGCCCATTCTATTATAAGCACAGAAATAGCACATAAAAATTGATTAGGACAACCATAAAAATAAACCGATCTATTTGCTTTGCAGACACTTCACTTAGAAATGAACTTGGATTAATCCAAAATATTTAAGAAGCACAGTACTGCATTACCTGGAAGTAATAAGGACGATCAGATAAAATAACTCTTTCTTTATAACCCAATGTACGCACAGCACATTCCTGCTATATTTTATCATTTTTCTATATATTTCTCATATGGTATTTCTCGATTACTACATAATCGCACAAAATATGTTGACATGCTTGTTACTGTGTCTTAAAAATGCAGCTACAACAATAAAATAGGCTTATCTAATGTCTAAATGAAAACACACTAACATTTTTGATGTTACATGAAAGCTGATTGTATACCGTGTTCACCAAAATGTTTACCCCAAATGCCCAAAGCTTTTACAGATAAGCTAAAAAGCAACATAAATATTTTTAAACGTTTACCATATTGCTTAGCATTTTGTAAATCCACTTATATTTCCTCAAAAAACAAATCCTGCAACATCTAGGCAACTGAAAATTATATTTTAACCTGCTAAAAGCCTATTTTGCTCCTATTTTTATATGCCATAAGAAAGCCTCATCAATATGGAGTCATAGAGAAGAGTCAACGTTCTGTGCCTTTGCTCATGCTGCTTTATAAAAGTTTGGATTTCAGAAAAGGAGGATTAAAATTAGGATTGCTAATTTTTGAAACATTTCATAGTATCAGAGGCAATAAGCAGATACAGGACCAGATCCATATTTCAGTGGAGTTTAACATGACATAGACGTCTTAGCTGAAATGAAATAGGGCTTTTTTTTAGACCTTTAATAGTCTAATTCTAAGAACACCAGAAAGACATCCTTGTCTAGACTGTACCCTTTCCCCAAAAGTAATTATGAAGGGATAACCAGTGAAGTGACCCTGGATAACAAGGTATCCAAATATAGCAGTTTCTCCAGCACTGTCCCAGCCAGCCATTTTCACATCAGCTTGACTGCAGCGTAATTTCTCAAGCCTGATACTCAAGTACCACTCAAATGTAGTACTCGAGTTCTGTGTCTTAAGCCCATCCCTAAATCACACAGAATCTTGCAGCAGCTTGTTAGGAGCGCGGCACCCATTTTCATGCCTGTGCCAGCCCCCACAAAAGATACTTCTCAAAGACAAGTGCTACAGATTCTGTTGATATGATACAGGTCTTTAATGTGGAACAAAGTTAATAAAATTTGTGCTTTAAATACACATACCACCATTTTCAGATGATAGTCGGACACCTTAATAAAGGTCCTTGATTTTTTGCAATCCTCAGCTAGCATGGGTCTGATGTTCTTGCAGTGACTGTGGCAGTTGGTCAGCAAATCTGAAAATCACAACTTGACTTCACCAACTTGATTTTGAATATATGTGGGTTTAACTTTACTAATTCAAATGTAAGGCAAAGAAAACTTACCGGAGCACAGAAATGCAAGAGAATGACAGCTTTGCTAATCCCCATTTTGGCCCAGCCGGCTGGGGCTGGAACCTGTGTGTATGAGTGCATCAAGTTTTATTGATTCCCACTGGAGTTACGCATCAGCAAATAAATGTGGTAAATGAAGTTAATCATTTGCTCAGTTCCAATCTCCATTTTCTAATCTCCAAACATGACCTGGAATCTAAGATGTTACAACATAATATTTAAATGTCTGTACTGGGTGCTGGGAAAGGTGAAGGCGCTCCCATCTTACTAAACATGCTGTTATTCTGAAATTGCCGTGCCTCATTTTGTTTAACTAAAGATATAGATAATGTTGCTGAAAATCATGGACAATGTCTCTGAGCAGAATCCTGGACTCTGCATGTTCAACTCCAGTTGTCTGTGCTATGAAAGAGTTACCTACAAGATAAGGAATACAGCACTGAAAAGGACCTTCAATCTACTTCCCTGCAATTGGAGAGTTGTACTATGCCGTCACACACAGAAAATTATCAAAGTCAATTGTAAAATTGCGTATGTTGAAAGCTTATCTCCTACATACTATTCCAACCAGGAAGGCTGTTCTTAACTCTTACAGCTCTGGTAAAAACATGAAAGCAAGGACTGATGTAAATTGGAAGGAGTTGGATGAGCTATCATTTACAAGACCGTGAAGTTTCACAGAATTTAGAGTGAATGCTCTCTGATTTAAATTTCTCTAATAGGATCTCCTAACAAAAGTTTGTTTGCACTGAAAACTATTTGAAAGCACCTGGCAAAGCCTAAAATTGCACGGTCTCCCTCGAGGGAGGTTCTGCCTGGAGTCCCAGTGGCTTATTAAAACTGACTTTCACTTGTGGAGGTTCCTAGCTCCACAGACAGAGAAGAGATGCTTTAGTCTAGGGAGGTAGGTGCCACCTGAAAGCCAGACTCATCACAGATAGGGAAAAACAGCTGAGCAGAGGGAGAAAAAGCAGTACCTGAGGTTCAGTTGTCCTTTGGCTTGACAATGTATAGTTGCTATGCAACTGCAGTTTTCAAGAAAGAAGGAATGAAAACACTGTGAAATGCACAACAGTCCTGGCATTTGACCTCAGAGGTCAAACTTCTTTACCAACCAGACTCTCTAGCACTTAGAGTCTCCATGGCTCAGCTGTATGATGGAATAATTATCATTGACCCAAAGCTTGACTGTGTTCAGATACACCCGAGGACAGAAGTAGCATTCCACATTATCTTGACAAACTGGAGAAGCAGTCAGGAAAAAAGGTAAGTGCAAGACCTTAATTTTATCCAGACAAAATAGTTATGCAAAATGGAGTGGAAAATAGCCAGATGTATAGCAAGCCTGTGAAAAAGAGACTGAACATTCCAGTTGTTCACAAGCCGAAGCATTTCCAAAGACGGTTTGAGAGAGGACACTAAGAATCATCAGTTATCTTCAAATATTATCTGTGAAGAAAACCAGCAAGACACAGGTTTCTTGTCATCAAGAGAAAACTTGCAGTTCTGTGGCAGTGGGTAGACACAATAGAAACCTTCAGGTGTGTGAGAGGCTCTGTACTCGTGATGGATAAGCTTAAATTTAAGTTTGAAAGACTCAGAACAGACATGAAGAACAATCTGCCATGGCATAAGAAGAAAGCCCTGGAATAGATTGGCTGAAAAGATGCCTTAAGGACAGGTTAGACAAACCTCTCATAGAACTGATATAGAAAAAGTTGCACTGTTGTAGGAGGGAGGGGAAGAACAGATGCCCTGTTTTTCTCTGAAACTTTCTATTATCTTGGACCTTAACTCTCCGTAATCCCGTATGTCCAGGAAGTTGTGTCGTCTGGCACTCGGAACAAGGATGGGACCACAATCTCCAAATCAAATGTCACTGCGTCTTAGGCCACTTCCCCATATCTCACTTTCCTGTTCCAGTTTGAAGTTCAGACCTCAAAGTTTGAGGCTTTGAAGAAGGTTTGAATCTTATTGAACATGTTTCAAGAAGCACAGCTTTATGTTTTCAAGCTCTCTGGTAATGCAAATATCTTATCCTACAAGTTAATTCTGCCATTTTAATATTTTATCTCTTCTACACTGAGAATATACCAAATGTTCTCAAATATTTTAGATATTCAAGCATTTATGGCATTACTGGATATCAGGGAAATTAAATTATCAGAAAAATAAGGTACTCCCTTTGGACTTGAGCTTTGGAAAGGCCAACCAAAATAAGATTTTTTTTTTTTTTTTGTAGTCAGCAAGTTCAAATAGTGAAGCCTGGGATTACTATAGGGGATAAACAATGCAAAATGAAGAGGAGGATGCAGGGACTTTCCAAAAGGCAGATTAACAGAGGGATTTTCCAAAACTCAGTACCTCTCCCCTGAGCCCCAGCATACAGTCAGGTGAAACGGCAGCACCATTACTGGGGAATATACAGGAAAATCTTTTGGTGTCCTGCTCCTAACAGAAAAGAAATGTAGAGTGGAATTCAACTTACCTAACTTCAGATAAAGTTAAGATACTAGGTAAATACTGATTTCTAACTGGTCTGTGACTAATTAGTCACCCTTCAGATTCCCTTTCCAATCAATTGAGGGATAGGTGTTTGGAAATAGTTTGTCTGACTAAACATATATGTCTACTTTGGGATGAGCCACATCCTGGGAATTCTCATTTCTCTCATTGACTACAAAAGGAATTTAGCGTGAGGAACTTGGCAGGAGACATCTACACTGCAGATCTTTGCATTTGATCAGATAAATCCACCTACAGTGTACATAGTCCCACTGAAAGAGAGCTTGCTTCACTTCCATCTGTTCTCAACAATATGCTGGGCAAGTTCTCCTTCTACTTCAGCATGCTCACCTTTAATGGGATGGGAAAAACAGAGAACCTTTGGGCCTTGTTATTTACACTTTTTTTGCTGCTGAGATAACTGATTTGTCATCAAGATCATTGTGGTCAGGGGGCTGTGACCACACATCCTTTCTTTGGACAAGGTAGTCAAGCAGTCTCTTCTCCCATAATGCAAGCTTTTATATACAACCACAGACTCTTCTGTGTGCTCCCTTTCTATTTTTATCGATGTTTCTTCTTTCTCATACCTAGGTAGCCAAATGCTTCAGCCATTTATTTAAGTTATGAGGGGACAAATACTGACAATCAGGTGGCAGAATTTAGCTGAGAGAACAAAAGAGTGAAGTATTTTCCCTTGTGTGGAAAAGGAGGAGACTCTGGGGAAGAGAATTTTACAGGAGTGTAGAGAGATTTTACATTCTAGGCAGGAGTAACCCGGCTGGCTATGAAGACCCCTAGAAGCTGCTAAAGTTTCAGCACTTTGACATTTTTGTGAAACAGGACAGTGCGTGCCTGTGATGTATTTTGTGATGACCTTTGAGGTACTGTGGTGGAGACTATTACTTATGATGACTGCAATATCTAAGGAGCTTTGCCACTCAATGTCTTTAGTCAGGATGTGCAATTGATAGAGCATTCATTTATGCAGTTTTCCATGCTAGTGGCCCTCATACACACTTTGACAAAGTTTCCTCATTTTCCATATTACAGATGTGTTCATACCATCAAAACAGGTTTTTTTGACGTTTCCATGTGTTATGTTTATCACTCATCACTTTATTCTTTTTATTATTTAGTTTTTATGGTCATATCATTAACTGGTAAGAATTTCTTTTCTTTGCACATGCCAAAATAAAAATGCTAAATGGGCAAATAAATGAATGACTACTATATTTCATTCAATGTGTACATGAAAATGAGATCATCAAAGTGCTGCTGTAATCAAGGGGAGTTGTCATAGACTTTAGTAGAGTCAAAGTATCATTCTCAGCAATATGGTGCAGACAGCTGAGCAGACTTTAAAATGTATGTGTGTAAAGAAAAGAAACGGAATAATACCTAGTCTATTTGCTATGCTACATCAATATTCTCAGTTCATAGTAATGTAACTTTTTTATGCTTCTCCTAAAGAATTATTATGAGTGTGTTAACAAAAAGACTATTTTCTCAAGAAAATATCTGCTACTTAAGGTATGGCATCCAAGTCTAAACTCATGCATACTTGTAAAACTCAAGTTAGTTCACTGAGATCCCTTGGACATTATCATCCATTATTTGTTTTCTTAGAATAATAGTGTACACCACTACTATTGAGAATATATATCCTGATATTAAAACAGCTAGTGTATTATTAATATTAGTTTTTGCAGACGAATTCAGTTTATTTGTAGTTCAAGATGTCTTGAGTCAGACTTCACAAATAAGACAAATATCTCCATTGCCCTTTTTATCTATTCTTTTACACTACATATAGGATACTGTACTGAGAAATTACATACATCTTTCTGAAATCCTCACAATACCTCTTCCAGTAGTCAAGTCTGAGGACAAAAAGAAAAAACCCAAAGCACATGTTTTTCCATTGGAAGCGCACACACACACACACACACATGTTCAGGTCTTTTCTGTAGCGGGCAGCATGTGAAGTCTGTAAGGAAGAATATCCTCTTTCAAGGAAGCAGGAGACCTCTCAGTTGAAGGCTGCACAGGTATGGCATTAATACAGACATGGCTAACTTCCACTGATACTCTTTCATTTCAACAGTTATGCACTTTTTTTACCTGTATCACTTCTCTGTCATGTTCACTGTATTTGTTGTTTATCACTGAAGACAGTGAGGACTGAAAAATCACAGCTCAAGAATGTGTAACAGCAATGA
Organism: Platalea leucorodia; assembly: GCF_965183815.1. Taxonomy (NCBI): domain Eukaryota; kingdom Metazoa; phylum Chordata; class Aves; order Pelecaniformes; family Threskiornithidae; genus Platalea; species Platalea leucorodia. The sequence continues at coordinate 53,138,972 of NC_138825.1, read as the reverse complement.
AAATCTCTTCCTTCTCCACAAATTGTTTTCATTTCCTGAGGGAAAAAGGAAAAATAGGAATAAAATGCATGTACCTTCCATGTACCTTCTAATTGGTCTACCTCCAATTTACAAAATGTTATACTGTGGTTGCAATTAACTGAGCATTATATAAGAAATGTGGGAGCCAGTTTTTTGTCCTTAGGCAGCAAAAAGTTATATAGTGTAAGTACACACATGTGATCTGAAATCATACTTCAATTTGGGCAGAAGATAGTACTGAAGCATTTTTTGCCGCTGAATCTGCCTTGGTCTCCAGATCAGCCAGAAGGATGGAAGTTAAAGTAGGCTTTGCTTTTAAAACATCAAAACTGAACTTTTGCTGATCCAATCCATCCTTTGATCTTACTACTTATCTGTACAAATTTTCTTTTAAAATGTGCTGTTCTGTGGATGTTTGGAAGAGTGCTGTTTATGACATTTTATTTGAAAAAAAGGCATAACAGCACAAGTTCCAAAATGATAAAGATCCTAGTAACTCAGTTATTAACTGAGTTAATTCACAACTCTGTTGCTATTTCCTTGCCCATTCCACTGAGCTAAATTTATATGGAAACTTGATTCCAGTCCCTTCTCTTTTCCCTCTGCTTCTTTCTCCCTTGTTGAAATGATTAAAGGGACCAGAAAGGAAAAGGAGAAGTGATTCAAGATTGAAATGTCAGTGCTGATGGAAAGAGGAGAGCTGTGCAATGGAGAATTTAAATACGATACCCAGAGACAGACTTTCACCTGTTTTCACTTGCAAAGTCACAGAAACGTTGCAGAGAACTGTAGCCATTATTTCCAGAGCTGGATTGCTTCCATAACATGAATGGTGTCTTGCTAATTTGAACCAGCCTGCAACAATAAACTGAGAAACAACGACAAGGAAGGTCCGAGTAAAGGTAAGAAAATTCAAGGTCTTACTCATATCTTGCAGCTTGGGAGCCAGATAACAAAATCACTGGCACTTTCTTTCTCTCCCTGGGAACATAATTGATTATTGAAATGAGCATTGCTCAGAATAGCTTTGCCTTGAATTCATCCTATTCTTGAGGGTGCGAAAGTTTGACCCTAGTAAGTGTATTGCCAGATTCCTGCTTCATTAAACCCATGTGAGAAAAGAGGAGCAGACATGAAATAAAAAGTGGAAGAAGACTAAGTAATTAGGAAAGCAATGACACAGACATTGGCAACAAAAGGGTAATGAGGGACATAGCTATGAAAATGCTATGAAATGCATGAAAAAAAGCAGGCCAAACCCCAAGCTTTCACATCAATTTGAACTAGAAGACCTCAGTACCCGTTAATTAGGAAAGGTGCCTTAACATTTTATTTATGTTATTTAATTTATTTTAGGGAAAAAAACAGTGGACGTAATGAAAGGACATGTATTTGAGGGTCTCAGACCAATTTTATGAATTCTTAAAACTTGCTTGTAAAATGTGACTCTATAAATATCGCAATAACTGCAGCAAATGAAAAATGTGAAGCATATGATGAGGCATATAATAGGGAAAGATGAAGATTCAGAACAATATATCAATAGGAAATATTATTCAGCTTTGTTTTACTGCCTTTGAACAGATACATGCATACTTTTTCTTAGGGGGTACCAAATTCATTAGCCTGACAGAGCTGCTGCAGCTCAATGTTCCCAGGTCCAGCCCGTAGCGAGGCTGAGCACCTATTGCCAACACGCGCACAACCACGTACACATTTACGCATACGCGCACAGCCGGCCACATGACCATGGGACCCGCTTGTCCTCCCAGGAACCAGCTCTCAGCCTCTCTGATCTCTCCAGCAGGGCCAGGTTTATGGCTGCTTTGATAACTAATCCCAAGCCTCTACCCTACTTACTGGCCAGTCGGGCTTGATACTCGCTGGAGACCACACACTTGACATACACATTCACACACAATATACACACACTGCTCTGTTTGCCACTGTGACCCATGGTCTCGCTCCAGTTGCTGCGCTTAAACCTCCATACACACACATGCACACAGAATAGAGACTCCCTCACCCAGAAAAATAGAAATGGAGTTTAATGGGAAGAGAGGATAGACAGCACTGATCAGGTGCAGAGCGTGGCTAGACAAGTGTGCTGACCACCCACCTGTTTACGTGCTATCAGCCCCTTTTATCCCCTTTTCCCTCTGTTTCCCCACACTTGTTCCTCCCCAAATGATGCTGAAACCTCTCATTCCCTGCCTTTGTTTCCTCCCCTAAACATCCCAAAATAAGTACTGTACAATCCTAAGGTGTTCTTCCCCTGCATCCCATCGTGAGTCCCATACCCCCTAGGCAGTAACCACCCCTCAATTTGAAAGTGCTCTGGGGAGAGTCCCCCACCCCTTGGCTCACCTTGACAGGTTTCCCACCTGGCCCATGATGCCCGTAGCTGCCCTGTGACAGCCCCAGGAGGAGCTGGGGTAGGGACTCCCTTTCTCTTACTGAGTTATTTAACCAAACACCTGAAGGCAGTGGCAAGGAACTACTTCCAACAGCCTCCATGCACTTTCTGTCAAGTCTTCTGCTATCTGGTGTGTATGCCTTAGAACTGAGTTACAGGACCTTGGAGGAAAACAAGTAGGGAACATAAAAGGAAACAATAGTATTTTTTAGACAAGTAAATGGAAACTACATTTTTAATGTATTTTATTAGGGTAGGAAAAATCACTTCAATACCCAGCTCTTCATACGTTCTCAGTCTGACTTGTTACATGGAGCCAGCAGCATGTCATGGTCTCCACGAAGCGTGAGTACCTGCACATCACCCTTCCATCACGGATGTGTACGCAAGATATTTCCTTTGCTACTCTGCATTTTTTCCTCTGATATCTGATATTTCACAGTTCTCCACTGAGAAATATATTGTAATGACAGCGAAAAAGGAGTAGGATAACAGTCACGGGGAGTGGTGTAATAGACAGTAGGCACAGTGTTGTTCACAGTATCGCAGTGTTCACTTGTTTTCCAAAGTGAATGAGCTTGGTGACCTTTAAATCTGTTCCTGCTGCTTCTGCAGTTTGTTTCTTACCCATTGCCACTCCACCCAAGCCACTGGACTCCAGTATACATTCAGCACAGCACAATTCTGGAACAGGCCACTATATATGCAGTAAGTAGAGAAGTTTTCTTTAAACTTTTGTGTTTTGCTTTCTTTGGGTTCCAGTCTTGCCTGGGTCTTCTGATTGCTTTGGTAGCTCTTTTTTTTTTTTTTTTTTTTTTGTTAAAGATATATAAGATGCCACATTCAAACGAATTGTTTCTTATTAATCATGACTATCATCCTGATTAGTATTGCTATGAGTTCTCCTGGCAGAGATTGGGACCCAGGGCTTGATGCCATACAGCTGAGCAGGCCAGGAGAAAGGGCCTTGGAGGTGCGAAGAATAAAAAAATCTTGACTAAGGCTGGGGAACAAGAGAGTCATAAGGCCAAAACCCTCGGTCACTTATGCTCATTGCAAAGCGCTGTCCAGTTTTCTCACATAATACGTCTCACAACTCCACGCCACCTGCCTTTCCACCTCCGGTGGGAGAGCGTGGAGGAGGCAGAGGGGAGCTGCCGCCCTCTGCAGCCACCCCTGGCCTGGGCGCCTCGTGGGGTGGCCACCACCGGCTGGGGGTGGCACCCTGAGTCCTAAACGCTTAACCCCAGCACCTGATGACCCACTTTGGGTAAAGCAGCACTTATGGCCCCTGTGAGTAAAATGAAGGTGACAACATGTGCCTATCTGCTTCCTCGATTTCTGTGTAGGGAGTTTGTGGTTGTTAACAGCTTTAAAAGTTAAAAGCATTGCCTACCTGCTCAGGGTTATGGCTACGTGAGTTACTGGTGAGCCTTGAGGCGTGTTCTTACTGAACATGTGGGGGAGCTGGTATTTTAAATACCTAGCCTTCATGATTTTGCCCAGATCACTGTAGGACCAAGTTTAATTTAAAAATAAAAGAACCTCTGTGTTTTCAGGACACAGTGAGCTCTCCTTTTCTGGTCAAGAAATCTGATTTTCTGGTTGGTCATGCTTTCCTAATCTGTGAAGCCCCAAAGGTGTGGTACATTTCCAGAGGTGCTTTAGGCTAGGTCAGGAGCTGTTTCTTAGGGAAAGTCTGACAGTAATTTTGTTTCTCTCTTCTCTTTTTCTTTCCCTGGTGTTTGGAAAGCGTATTTGGTATCCTACATGAGAACAAGCAATCGGACTGGGTCATCTGAAAATTTCAGAGTGCTCTCTGCATCCTAGAAAAATTGACTGAAGTGCTTACGTATTATTACTGTACGATGTTACAGTTGCTTACGTAAAGTTACCAAATCATCAAGTGTATCTCAGTGCAGTTAGAACTTAAATAATTCCTGTATTTTGAGAGGATTTTGCTGGCAAATAAATCCAATATGATGGTCTGCTGCAGCTTTTTTGAGTTATACATTGAATTTGTGTAAACGTGAAATTTTCAGAAACATATGAGGGAAACCATAAAAAATCATTCTATATCCACAAAATACTCAAAATATATTTTGCTTTTGTAAAACTACTTTGATTAATTATTAAAATATTCCTTTTACAAGTACATAGAAAATTATCTGGAATTGAAGGTGACAAACAGGGTGACTTAACCTTCACAATACAGACAGCTTTGGCGCTTTAAGATACTATTGCCTACATTTGACCATTTGTTTTCAGCTGTCTGCTCTGAGGGATCACCCTCCTAGAAGAGCACGTCATCTGAGCCCTACACGCCAGCCTCTGGGCAAAGTTGCTTGGTGGAGCTTAAAAGCCCCCATCTGCTGTGGCTCAGTCTAAGCTGACTGCCTTGCATTCAGGCAAGCAACCTGTGAGCAAAGCTCAGTTAGATGGGCCGTAGTCTGCAGCAGAAAAACACTACACTGCAGGGGATAGCTGGGAAATGGTAACATTTTAAGTCATTACAGCTGTTTCCAAATAAAACCTGACTTAGAACGCAGCCGGATAAAGTGTTTCAGCTGTCCCTGAGACCAGATTAGCCCCCAGACTATTGACACCATTAACCCATCCCTCCATATTCTGCCATTAACGGATGGGTTTTTCTTGTTCATGCAATTTCACAGAACAGAAGAGCTGCGCAGTAAAAGCACTGGAGCGGGGAAGCAGCAGCAAACAGCTGGGATGATAATCTTTTAATCCAGCTCATCATAAGGGTTCACCTGACTTCCCTTTACAAAGCAGACTGAAATGACTAAGGCAGCAGAAGAGACTGGGTGATGTGACTCGCGGTGGTAGCAGACGTGCCTAAAGCCGCAGTCAGCGGCTGCGGGACGTACCCGGCTGTGTGACTAACAGGCTGATCGGGATGAGGCCATCCTGCGATGGCCAGAGGTGTGACTGCCTCCCACACTCTGCTGCGGGTGCTCGTTCTCTCGCAGGCTCGCGTGAGCTCCCACACCTCTTGCTGCATACCGGCAGTGGATCCGTGAGCACTCTGCGTGTCCTCAAATACAAAGCCTGAGGGCTTGGCTCAGTCCACGCGTACGGTTTAACTGGGGAGACCTGCTGCCAGAGGTGCTCTCTAGCAGATGGCAGGGTGGTGTGTGCCAAAGGGCAAGGGAGGTGAAGTCTCCCCAGGCCCAAAGATAACCCCACAGCTCCCATCGATACTGAGGAACGTCACACAGCGGCTGTTCTGCTCAGCTGCTCATCCGTAATAACTCTGGTCAGAAGAGCAGATGCTGTCAGAGGCGAGCTCCGTCACAGGTCAGCTCTGAGTCACTTCAGTGAGTCACCTCTGTCCGGCCTTGCTGCTGGCTACGGAGCCCCCGGCTACAGACCAGTGTGGGAAGGAGCAGTCTCCTTTCTGTCAATTGTCTTTACTCCATTGTCCTGCTGCTGCTGGTCCCTCAGCTTCTGCCCCAGCACGTCTTGTGAGTGCCAGGCCCAGCCACCCAGGGGGTGTCCGTCTGGCTGGGTGGGAACCAGCTGGTTCCCTCCCCGCAGGAGGGCTGCTGCCCATAAACGAGTCAGGCAGTAAATCATTCCCTGGAGAGTGACAAGCAAACATACAGCAACCCTGGCTTGTATTTGGCTCAAGACAAGGTCTGAGGAAAATGGCTTGGCCTTGCCGTGCGATGGGTTTAGATGGAAATGGAAAAAGGTGCAACTTCTCCTGGCCTGAGTGCAGAGCTGCAGCTCTGGGAGCCTGCCAGGCTGCTCGGACCAGCCAGCCCAGGCAAAGTTTGGTGGGCGAGCTGAACCACGAAGCCCATCTGCTTCACTGATGGGCAAGAAAAGCCTTTCATTCCCCGGTGCTGCTGGTGCCGGTTCTGCCTCAGGGCGTTCCTCCCCAGGGCTAAGCAGGGGAGAACAAAGGGGCAGGGAACCAAGAGGTCTAACACAGACAATAAAAATAAATAGTGCAAGCACTTCTCAGATACCAAGAACTGCAGAGAAGGCTTCTGTGCTTTCAGCCAGTCTCTCAGGGTCATATGGTCTTAGTTCAGAAAAAAAAAAAGCCAGGTTATAAAATTCTTATGAGGGCCTCCTCCTGCCATTCTAGTAGCTATTCAGTTTCACAGGTAGAGAAGTAACTTAGGACACAGTAAGGGCATTACAAGCAACGGAAATTATTTAGCAGAAATGATCTTGTGCGTATACTGCAATGAAGAAAGAAGTTCTGCCTCTCTACATAATGCAAACTTTCTTTTGTTATAATTGCCCGTCTATCCAGAAGTAGTCCTTTAGCTTCATGTCCTTTTAAATCCCTTCCTTTTCTTTGCAGAACAAGCTGGCATTCAGCACCATAGGAAAGAATCCAAGCTCAGAGGCGTCTTTGTAGAGAAAAAACTGTGAACACAGTTTCTCTCAAAGGAGAAATTGAGTGTTCAGGGCACTTGGCTAACTGTCATCCTTGTCCCTACAGATGCGCAAATGTAATACTAGCAAGGACCTTTTACATATTTTTTTCCATGCTTACGTTCACTGTGACTTTTCCTGCTGGGTACAGGGTTGGAAGCTGGACTGACAAACAGACTGTGTGTTATTGTAATCACATTTTTTAAATCCTCTGGAAGAGCATGTGGGTTTTGCATTTCACTCTAAAGCATTTCATTAGGCAACTGAGTAGCACAATAGCAGTTACCATTAATAAAATGTTTTTTATTTTTAGAATGTCTTCTTTGTAAAATGACAGAGCTACAGAATATGCGAATTTCGAAAAAGTACACCCAAGTATTTTGCAATTTTTATATCTGCTTTGCAATATTTATATATATATAAAGATATATAAATATATATCAGCAACAGGCTGAAAGAACCCAACTGAAAAGATTCTTACTATTATTTTTGTAGGTAGTCTTGAAAGGGTGGTTCCCCAGGCAGCTGGTGTGAATGTTGACTGAAGAGCAGGATTTCACTTCTCCAGAGCTAGAGCCCGTAGAAGGACAGAAAACCCCTTTTCTTTCTTGTGGGGCTCAGGCCTGTTTGCTTTTCAGTGTCTTGATGCTGAGACAGCTTGCTGTCCCGGAGGGAAGGTGGAATATGGGGAGGAAGGGCAGCTTCTCAGGTGACCGATCATCTTCGGAGGAACTGATGCAGAAGGACTGCTGTGGCAGGTCACGTTGCAGTTATCTGCGTAGTTCACTCTGCATATTTTTTTATCTTACGCATAATTGCAATTTCTAACACTAACTGGAGAAATTACTTGGCAACGTGTCCTAACCTCTCACTGATACACTAATGGTGTAAAATGAGTGATTCTAAGATGCCATCTCCCGTATAATCCAGAAAAATGGCAGCTGATTCCTGAAGGACACTGGAGAGAGAAAAATCAGGGATGCTTCCATGTCCTTCTTGTACATATTTAATGAAAAGTTAAGCTCTATTGAATAATGTGCAAGAATCTGCCATGCAGGAGCTATCAAAACATCATTACACAGCTAGCTCCTTTTGGCAAATACAGTCACAAAATACCTTTGGCATAGTTTTAAACCTGTTAATCTTTAGATTCATTACCAGAGTTGCATGCCAGTATATTTTACAAACATGTCCCATTAAAATATATGTAACATATTCATATAGGTATGTACAGATAAGAAATGTACAGACTGCAATAAATAGCTCAAATAACACAACATATGATTTTGCACCACAGAGACAGGATGATACAAGTTTTAGAAAGGAAGGACATAGAGGAATTCTAGGCAGAATAAGTCACTTGAAAATCAAAAGGAGACATGGAGAAATTTCATAGTATCTTCAAGGCAATAGCGCAGGCACAGGCTTGCATACAGGCCAGTGTATTGCAATATTGCTCTGTTTTATTTCAGAGAAAAAGAGTCTCCCACAAGAGCTCCCTATTCTGATTAGAGCAGTATACATTCTCTTTTGATAGTCTTGTCTTTGGTTTTGGGTTAGAGGGGTTTTTGATGTACCGATCAATACAATGACAGACCCACCTGTGGTCTGTCCCGCTCTCCTAGGCTAGCACATAGGGAGCAGCTGGTGCCCTGAGGAGCTGCAGCTGTGACCGGCTGGTGCTTGCACAAGCCACATTAGGGCGAGAAGAGGCTGGTTGCTTCTCTGAGTAAGGGTTGGCCACGTTCTGATTCTGGACGTTAAAGTACCCATATTTGGGATCCGGACTGGAGAAGTTTTAAGAAGTTTCTATAGTGTTGAGACTGCCAACATATAACAGGAGGGACACATTTTTAAGGTAACAGTCTTAATTTCCATCTAAAGTACATATATATGTCAGAAGGCACATATGGTAGAGAAGAAAACTTGTCTGTATCACTCCAGATGTCAGCTTTCAAACCCTGTATTCTGGAATGAGCAAGTCTCCCAGATAGAGGCCCAAACAAATTGATTTCCAGCACTTCATTTGCTTCCTATTATAGCTTTGGACAAACACTGAGACTAGGAATTGACCAAAATTGTTCTTTAATTAACACTTACAATATAGCAAGTGAAACAGTCCAGCCAGATTATCCACTGTTGTCTTAAAAAAAAAAAAGGAAAGTGATGGTTTCTGTCCCAAAGAACCAACTGTCTAAAAGATAACACACATGTGAGTGGATAAGATCAACAAATAAATCAGACTGGGGCAGACAAGAACAGGAAATGCAGGTAATTGGTTAAGGCTTGTCTGCGTTCAATCAGGAACACTTGCCACCGTTTTCCAATTACGTAGCTTATGAGATCACTTTTTTTTTTTACTTTAAAAGGAAATAAAATTTTTGCCTGGTGAACCTGCCCTTTTGGAAGTTCAATCAATTTGAATACCATTGCTTCATGCATCACACTTAAAGGAAGATTGATAGAAGAGGAGGAGAAGTGCTTCAGAGCAGCTCCCATCAGTCTCTGTCGCTGTAGAGAGGCAATAGCAGAGAACTTCAGATTCAAGAGGCAATGTTGCATATTGATCTTTGTGGACATGCCCTGCTAACTGCCAAGGTCTCGGTTTCTTTTTTTAGCAGCTTAGCATGGCTTTTACCAAGCATAAATATAGCTGCACAAATAGCGAGAAGCTATTTTTGAACATTTTGGTCACTGCTAAATACAGAATTGCTAACCCAAGCATTCAGAAGTCGTGATTCAGGTCCCCAGAATGAGAAGACTGGCCTAAGTATGTAGATCCTTTTTTATTTGCTGTTTGTTTTGCTTAGTGAAACTTTAGAATATTTCTGGATCATGTCTTCAAGCACTTTGCTCCAAAACTGAAGATAGAAATTAAATCTGAGTTTATATTTGCCTTTAATTCACAGGGCTTTTGAAGCTGGGACTTGAAATTTCTTCCTAATGCTCTGAGACAAATGGAAATCTTGGGAAACATCATAAAATAATTTTTTTGCATCATGGTCTAACCTTTTGTAGCTCTTTGAGAAGAGTCAAGAGACTTTCTTTGCCTATCTGCCAAAGTGTATGTCATACTGGCAGCTGAAATGTCTTTAATCAAAAACAGGAACGCCACCAGTGAGCGGACAGACCAGCAGAGGACTGAGGCGCTGTTCGTCTCCCACCTTCCCTTGCTTTCAGAGCTTTGATACACGGGGAGCACAGTGCCTCCCTGTAGAGGGGTGACATTAGTCAACCCATGGCAGAACAGCAGCAACTTTCTGAGTGAGGCACTTGCTCAAGCAGCATAAATACATCGTGAATGTCACACAGCACACAAATATCATGGCACAAATGTCAAATACTCCAAGGAATACTTGCGACAGGCGTTAGCTTAAACTTGTTTGATGAATGTTTTGTACAAGTAATTTCAATTTGTGATGCATTTGGGAGTTTTTTTTGTTGTTGTTGTTTTGCAATTTTAAAAGCTGTTAATAAGCTGTTCATAAGAAGAACAAGGATCTAACTTTGTCCAGTGAAATGAACATAATATATTGCTTGGCCAGTTGTAACCTTAAGCCCAATATGATTTAGTACATCCTCAGCTCCTACTCTCCAGCAAATTTTAAATTTGGCCAATGTTGCTAGTGACTGAGACTTCCTGCAAGAATGGTTTATTGTCCTCCTTCCCTTGAAAGGATCCATTTTTAAGCAATCAGTATCATAAGAGCTGGTGACTGTTTCATTTCTAAGAGCACTTGAAAATATATTTTTGTGGATGAAGCACCCTTTATTCACTATTGTATTTTTCCTGGAAACACCTCAAAACCAAATTCATACACAGTGAATATATTGGCCTTTTCAATAGTACAGATGAACAAGCTTCCCTTCTATAAAATACTTTTAGCATCCTTTTCTATTGTAAGACTCTCAACTGGTCTTTGTTAAAAATTAACAAACTTGTCCCAGCAGCATAATATCTGATTATTGGTTCAGTAGCTGTTCACCGAATACCTGTTCTATCTTCTGCTTGCTCTCATGAATTCCATGTTTTGTCTTACAGGGGCATCCTTTTGCCTAAATAAATTAACTAAATGTATTTCTGTAAAAATACTGTAATAATACCAGGTTGTGTTTGTCTGTAGCTCTCAAAGATGGTTGTGTGTCTACTTTACCCTGCCCCCTGCTTAAAAGCTTCGGAGTCTGCTGGATACCTATGAGGGAACAAATAGTCTGTCAGGGAAGGGCACGGGCAGGGCTTGCATCACCCTGACCCGTTCCTGCTTGTTGAGCCAGCTAGGCAGCCCAAGTCAGAGGTTACACCTTCCCTAAACAGGTGTAACTTGAATACTCCTGCAACTGTACTGGAGAGCTTGGGGGGAAGAACCAGAGTCCCTGAACAATTTCTTCTGGGTTTTCTTCGTGTGGCTGAGTGTTGATGTCCAACCAAGAAGCAAAGCACCTCCCCGGTCACGTTGTTTGTACCCTTACCCTTGCAGATATCACGCAGCGTGTAGCAGGGTTATGACTCACACCACAATAAGCTGAAAGTCAAGTCAGTATGGGCCATGCACTCTGCTGCTACCCACGGAGGTAAGGGGATGGAGCACACGGGCAAGGGAGAGACAAGCAGAAGCTCTGCAGAGCAATCCCCCTTCAGGCTGACGGCAGGTCAGGACTCTGCAGACCAGGAGCAAGGAGGCCTGCAGCAAAAATGAGCTGGCCGAGGACATGTCTGGCCTTCTGCTGTGACCTCATCCTCCTGCAAAGCCACAGGGATTTCTCACCAGGTCACTGAGCTGAATTTGCAGCTCTTTGATTTTGCAAATGTTTTCTTTAAGGTCTAGCCCTACCAAATGCAGATTAAATGCATAGCTACGTACCCTTGCAAAGATATTCAGAGACAGTGAACACTGCAATTTCACACAGAAAATGCAAAACAGGCCAGCTTGGTTTAAAGACCTTGAACTAGACTGAAAAATGGTAATATTAATTATCTTTCTTACTTGGATGGGGGTTAGGAGCTCGGAAAAATTTCTTTCCTTATCTAGCACTTCAAGGAAATATGAACCTTGAATATCAAGGGTTGCTGGTGGCACTAAGGAGAACATCCAGGCTTTTGTTTGTAGACAAGGAATATGGGTACTGCTCTGAAAATATATTTGGCAGATGGGGAGCACGCAGCTGGATGAGCATTCAACAGCTAAACTGTGCGGCCTGTTCCTTAGAGAGTTCCTTGCCCTTGGCAAAGAAAAAAAGTGCATCTTTCTGGCACTGAAAATGGGTCTTATTTTATTCATAAGAATAAACTTTTCTCCCACTTGTATGCACGATAAATGAGACTTTCACAGTAAGCTACTGATGGGTGTCTATGATGTATGCCAGTAGCAGCTCTATTATTGATTTAGTTATACTGGTAAAAAACACACACTTTATTATAGTTTTATGCTGCAATGGGAAGAGATTCAATTATGCTCATAAGCACTGCTGGAGCTGTGTTTATAATTCTGCCAGTTTTTCCCAATATAAATACACCAAGAAAACCTTTTTCAGCTAGGCAGATCATACAGAAATGAAGATCTCTCTGACTGAGAATGCTTTGGAACAAACTGCCATGCAATCCAAGCACGTGGAAGCAGAAAAATCAAGCAATATACAGAGGTGAGAAGCATGGTTCATAAACGCATTGTAATAAATGACATAAATTAAACCTCAATTAGTTAGTTTTATGGCAGACTTCTTACTTTGAAAAAAAAAAAAACCAAACCAGCTAAATTCAGTGCAGTCAACCATTGTTAAATGAATAGTTAAACCAGGTTACTATAAAGCTCAAGTTACATTAGAAAGGCAGCACCTACAACATCCTCTTGTTTCTGCTATCCATCCTTTCTATATCTGCTATATATAACTATGATTACTGAAAGAACTTTCCATTAAATAGCACATCTGGATGTGCCCTGTCGTGGCTGTAATTGTATTTATCTAAGGATATTTCTTAACTTCCCCCTCACCCATCTTATACAACAGCAATGTTATATTTCTAAATTAAAACAAAAAAAAAAACAGAGGATGAAGTATGTTAAAAAGAGGCAGTTAGTTAGAAAACCTATCGGACTTGCTTTGTAACATCATGTAGGTAAGCTGGCTGATTCTTTATGTAGCTTTGAATACAGACACTGTACATTTAAACAGTATCTTTCAGATTATTTTTATATGCAAATAGCCACATTTTCATAATCAGTTTCTAGGACTCTGATGACCAATATGAGCACAACTGTTTTACGTTGAATCTTCGTATTTATGCATGCATATAAGGCTCTGTGGATGTCAAGCTAGTAATCAGATTCACTTCTGGTTTGCACTAAAAATTGTAAATAGTATAATATGAAGAAAACTTGTCAGCGTTCTGTGGACCAAAATGCTGGTGATCAAATAGGAAAGGCATTCAATATCATATTTAAAAGGCTGGTTGCTTGTTACTGTTTTTTCAGGCAGAAATGTTTTAAATTCACAGAAAGATCATTTGACCTTACAGTTTGCAGGAAACTGGACTCTCTGATGATAACAGTACAAGCTGTGACTGTGACACCTACAACTTGCAGCTTTCTAGGAGACTCATACTCACTGCATTACATCAGAGAGTAATTTTGATAGCTCTGCCCTTACCCTCTTTAGACAAGTGATGAGGCAGCCAAAACACCCCTTTCTGAAGTCTATGTGAGCTAGTTACTCCAGGGAGAGAGATCCATTCACAGTTAAATCCTCTTATTCAACACTCTGATTGGCAGGCTGCTGTGGATATGACAAGGAGATTTGGAATAGCTGTAATAAACGTAGCATGAAATGTAACTCTGAAAAATATTGGTAATATAAATAGATTTTAGGCACTTGCCACACTAAACATGCTTACAGGCTATTTTCAAATACAGGCAGTGTGATAATTAAAATATATCAGGAAGCTCAGCTGAGGTGCAGTGCCATGAATGGGAATAGCACAGAGTCAATTCATCTCTTGCCTGGGCAAACCTCACACAGGCAAAACAGCTGTTGAAATCAGAGGAGTCTAAGATTTTCAGAATCTGACTTTCAATCAGGGTGTCACGTTCACTTTTTGTGGAGCAGTAAAGCTGACCACATCCAAATAATGGCAGGCTTGGTTTATTTGACATGTAAAATTCAATGGTTTATCATTTATACAATTTGGATATCAGGATTTTGTATCACTTGAAGTACAAAAGCAAAAGACATTTTTAATGTTAATTGTTCTTTAAAAGTTTCTTAAAAGTCCAAGTCCAAGTATAAAATCCAAAAAGAAAGGCGGGTAAGCAGTAGCAGGTTGCTCAGGGCCACAAACAGTTGAGTTTTGAATATTTCCAAGGTTGGAGACTCCATAACCTCTCTGAGCAACCTATGCCATCGTTTAACCACCCTCATGGTAAGGAAAGCTTTTCTCATGTTTAAACAGAATTTCCCGTGGTTTAGTTTGTTTCCATTGCTTCTTGTCCTTTCACTGGACACCACTGGGAAGAGCCTGGCTCCATCTTCTTTACTCCCCAGCCTCAAGTATTTATACACGTTGGTAAGATCCTTCCTGAGCTGTCTTTTCTCCAGGCTGAACCGTCCCAGCTCTCTCAGCCTCTCCTCAGATCTCAGACGCTCCACACCCTTCATTATCTTTGTGGTCCTTCGCTGGACTCACTCCAGCATGTCCATGTCTCTTTTGTGCTGGGGAGCCCAGGACTCAGCTGTCATTTGGAGGTGTTTTATAAATGTGTAAATATTACATTTTAATGCAAAAAATTTAACTGAAGTGTTATTCTTGAAATTTTAAATTCAGATAAGAATAGCAGTCCTATTCTTATATTAACCTTAACTGTCCCTTTGGAAATATAGCATGTATTAGAGTCATCTTCCATAGCTTGTAGAATACGTATTTTCTCATTCTGTGAGTAGTTAGTTATGCCTAATGAAGACCATGAGAGACCACCTCAGACAGATGGGCTATAGCTCAAATGTCCATCTAAAGAGTTAGTGTCCATCTAAAGAGTTAGTTAGAAGATAAATATTTCCGTGATCCCATCTCAGGCAGGTTACAGTTATGCAACATGTGCTAAAGTTTTGTAACTGACCCATACTGAATGCTTCCAACAGGAGACCAAGCAAGCTCTATTCAGCAGTCCTTCTCCAGTACTTCCGAAAGAATAATGTGTGCTCGCCCTGTTGAAAACTGGGTGCTGAATCTGCAGATGAGCATTTTGTTTCCTAGCTCTCTCTGCTGCAACATCCATGCATTGTTAGAAAGCTGAAGTCTTTTAACTGAGTTCAGGATATTTTATGTTAGTGTCTTAATGTCTAGGCTAAGTAGTAGGGCTAATTCACTGGTGTCTCTGCTGGGATTAAGGGTGAAGAAAATTTCTCTCCCGGAATTCAGTCTATCTCTAGATAAACAGCACAAATAGGGCTTAAAAATGCCATAGCATTCAGCCTGTAAGAGAGGAGGAACTGGGCAATGACAGATCCTCAGCTTCAACAAGGTCATCCTGTTCTCCACCAACACACTGTCTCTTTCTAGTTTCCCTGGATAGAAACAAGAACTAACAAAATTTTGACAACTTTCTTTGTCTTTCTGATTATCACCACAGCTGAGAGCAACTGTTGTGGAACTGAAAGTCTTCAGAGTGCAATTTAGAGTTAAAATAGCTACTCTTAAAAAACAAAGCCCATTGTATCCTCACAGTCACAGTGAAATCCACTCAAAGATGCTGAGAACAACCATGTTTTAAAAAAAAGCATTTTCAAAAGCATTCGCAGTGCTAAGAAAAACAGAATACAGTTACATTTGGGTTACCTAATATTTTCACATCTTAATTGGTTAAAAATCAGTGACATCACTTTGTCTTTTATCTAAAGCAAAACACAGTCATGGTATCAGTGATACCATTGTCATATATTGATGAGACCAACTGTATGCCCATAAAGATAATAGGAACTTTATCTTCATCTTTTAAACCAAAACAATATAAACATCTAATGCTTGTTAACAGAAACTGCTGTCTCAGATTCTGCTACTGAACTTCCCTTTAGCAGATGCACTAGAAATAATTATTTCCCTGATATTCTGCTCTTCCCTGAGCATTAGTATGGTAGCGACTGCAAAGCAGTAACTGCACTGGCCTTAGACTGAGATGAATTTTCACATGGATTACCTATGTATGCATGGTTATATTGGCAGATGATTTTTTTTTCAGATGCTCTTCACCTGAACTATTTTGATGCCACTTCACTGGGGTTTTTTGAATTTTGATTTGTAGGAAAAAAGAAGGAAAACAATCCATAATTTTTTTTTTTCTTAGGAATGAAACAACATGAATGGGATTCCAAATTGTTAAATGCATTTTGTCCAAATTTTGACAAAACTCTTTCTTGGATGGAGTCTGAATCTGGAAAGTATTGGTTCATTGTGAAGATTTTTGGAAAGTTATGAGCCTAGGGAAAAAAGCAAAATGATGCACCTTCTCACACTTTCAGTAAGGCGGTTGCTATGGTAATAAAAAATACTTACATTAAAATAAAACCTAACAATACTTTTCAAATTTTCCCAACTTTTGTTTTTTCTTTTTCAAAAACGTCATGATTACATGGTGTCGTGGTTTAACCCCAGCCAGCAACTAAGCACCACACAGCCACTCACTCACTCCCCCCTGGTGGGATGGGGAAGAGAATCAGAAGGGTAAAAGTGAGGAAACTCGTGGGTTGAGATAAAGACAGTTTCACCGGCAAAGCAAAAGCCGTGCACGCAAGCAAAGCAAAACAAGGAACTCATTCCCTACTTCCCATCGGCAGGCAGGTGTTTCAGCCATCTCCAGGAAAGCAGGGCTCCATTGCACATAACGGTTACTTGGGAAGACAAAATACTATCACTCTGAATGTCCCCCCCCTTCCTTCTTTCCTCAGCTTTATATGCTGAGCATGACATCATATGGTATGGAATAGCCCTTTGGTCAGTCTGGGTCAGCTGTCCCAGCTGTTTCCCCTCCCAGCTTCTTGTGCACCCCCAGCCTTCTTGCTGGTGGGGTGGGGTGAGAGGCAGAGAAGGCCTTGACTCTGTGTCAGCACTGCTCAGCAGTAATGAAAACATCCCTGTATTATCCATGCTGTTTCCAGCACAAATCCAAAACATGGCCCCATACTAGCTACTATGAAGAAAATTAACTCTATCCCAGCCAAAATCAATATAGATGGGCAAATCTAAATCACATGTTAGCCAACATAGTAAAAGTAGGTTATATTTCATTTATGTGTAAAATATTTTCCCGTCAACAGCTAAAAAAGAAGGAACTGTTATGCCATGTGTGAGATAACAGGATTACCAGGGATATATAAAACTCCACAGGGTGTCCAACAGCAAAGGCAAAACTTTTTCAAGTCACCTACAGAGGTAGTACTGCTGGTTCTGTGTAGCCTCTGCAGCTGTCATGGATGCATGTAGCATTATTCAGGCAAGTGGGCGAGAGGAAGGAGGAAGTTAGAAAAGGTGTAACTGGGGTAAGGTTTTTGCTCATTGTAACTATAAACTTCTTAAGAAGATTATGCAGCCACAGAAAAAACCCCAACAATCTGATTTCCTGTCTTTGTACCAAAAACATTTGCTCTGGAATAATTTTATCCCTTGAATTCCATGGTAAATGTTAATACTTCATCTCCACAGAGTACCTGGTTAAATGATTGAGATTTTTGTTTTGGCTAATATGCAGTCTAATTCAAAAGATGAAACACATGCATGCCAGTGCTGAAATATTACAGTTGCAAATTTAATGATGAAAATATGGGAATTCTGAAGTCAGGAGTCACACGATGCTTCAGTAACTTTGGTCATGGTTCAGATAGTCAGCTTGGTGTTGCTTTCTATTCTGACCCATGTTATTTGAGCCTATATCCATCCTTAGGAGGGGTCAAAACGTAGAGTACTTGAAGGCGGGTTTCAGAAAGTTGATGAGAACAAATATGCTTGATACAGCATCATTTTTTACTCACAAATGCCTGAAGGCCATGCTGAATAAATTCTAAAACTCTTAGAGAGAGCCTGTATGGGTCTTACAAATAGCACAGTTGAGATCACTGGGATTCTTAATTTTCTTTTATATAATCCACCCTCCTATGCTTCTGGGATAATAGGAATGGTTAGATCATCCACTTTACCTGCTACTTGGTCTCCTCAGTCCCAGGCACAAACCTCCCTAAACCACTTTAGATAGTCTCCTAGTTAATGAGATGAGCAGAGAGCTGCTTAAGCTGCCAAGAGAAAAAGTCAGAGGAAAAGGGCTCAGAAACCTGCCTCAGTCAAGCAAACAAACAGGCATAATACATTGCCTTACAATTTATCACCTGGGCAACAACCAGTATGTATTTATAATGCACCTGGAGATCCTGAGGAGCTCTCATCTCAGTAGAAGGTACTAAGTAGGGCAGCCAAATGCTGTGTGATACCTGCAGATCCATAGTGCTCTGAATCTTTGCAGAAGGATGTGTGAACTCCATCATACATAATGGATAGGGAAAAAAGACTCTTTAAAATCCTATAGAACAACTAATTCATAACTAACCTCCATGACTCCTTCTGAACTGCCTCATCGAGGTGCTAAATGCATGGAGGCTTTCTTCTGTAGCTGCTCAGCAGAGAATGTCACATGGATCTCGGCTCCCTAACACAAGGGTCATAAACTGGATTCCTCAGCCGGTTGTAGCTGGAGAGACTGCTGCTGCCAGGAAAGCAGATTAGCTCACATCATTCAACAGTTATTTGAAGTGCTGTGTGCTATGTTTCCTAGCATGGATGTGTCTTAAAATAAGCACCAGTGCCTGTGAAGAAGAGGAAATGCAAAACGATTATAGAAATAATGATAGGGGCCAATAAGACTCAAATGACAATAAAAAACCCTTAATGCATTGAAATAATGTCAAATGGCAGGCGATTATCTTTTTAGAGTATTTTATACTGTAGGAACTGTGTAAGTATTTAGAAGGATGAAAATAGTTATCTTCACAATGAGGTAACAGCTTTTTTTAAGTAATGAAGTGGACAGAAATGAAGGTGTAAGATAGAACCTGAAACACTGCAAAATTGGAGACAACTGGGAGTTGTAGAACGAGTTACTCTCTTGCTACCCCCTGGTTAGGGGGGCACTGGGACAAGTGGAGAATATCTTATTTCCTATTGCTGTTCACCAGAACCAAGCCATCAAAAGGATTACACCACAAAACTCACCTTGTGAAGTTGTGAGTGCTAAATTATTCTAGATGATTCAGAGCAGAAGGAGGAAATGGATCCTATAAACATTTATATATGAGAGTAACGGTTCTCCCAGGGTTGTCCCATTGATTTCATTTGATTCGTTCTCATTGATTTATAAATGTTTGCAGGGATTAACATTAAATGAAGATTAAAATTTTCTCATGGCTGCTTATAACTCCATACAGCTGATGCAACAGCCAGGAACTGCTGGGGTAAAGGAAGATGCCAGCTATGCTGCTTTTCTGTGACTACTCTCACTTTATAGAAAGAGCTGTTGGAAGGAGGAGAGATGGACAGGAGCTGCAGAAGATATTTCTAGGCAGGGAAGTTTGATATAGATCTCACAGCTGTTTTCTGCTGGGATAATGCAGCTGCTCTCAGGCAGATATAGAAAGAATCTCAGATGCACAACTAAATATTTTAAAAGATACAGTCTGGAACTTTTTTTTTTCCTTTCTGGGCTGATGAAAATAAATAGCATCACTTAAAAACTTTTAATATAAGCAAGCGTTCAAACTTGCAAGATGCTTGAAAACACAGAGAGTTGCACGCAACGATACACTAAATTGCACTGCCAGGCACACACAAAAAACAGATGGATATGCTCTGGGTCTACAAATATGGTTTTGGAAGATGGGCCCCAATTCTCCAGTGGAGCTTCTTTGAACATGAAATTACTATATTGAATGCAAATGCAAACAAGCACTGCAATGATCTTGGTCTTGTTTATAAATGTCCCACAGCTAGTCACTGAGTATGTCTATAAGACAGTTGGGGAAAGTGTTATAGTATGATTTAGCAGGAGCCAAGCTAGCTTTAAGTAAGCTTACTCTGTTGTTGATAATCAGGTTCAAGTAGCACCAAATTCAGTGCAGCTTATTTTCACAGGTCGAAAGACAGTTCTTGGGGAGACATAAGCTACTGTAGCCAGACTGTTAGAATACACGTGTTGACTCAGAAACATTTTCAGGCTCTTTATATCTAAGGACAATCATTTCTATGTCCAGTGTCCAGTACCTTTGAATACCAGCCAGCGGTTTTAGCTATGCCCAGCTTTACAGACACTAAGCCCAAAGACCAGCCTTACACAGTAAAAGCATACTGCTTTAAGCACAACTGAGGTTTACACGTCTCTTATGTGGGTCATGCCATTTTAATAATGACAGAGGCAGTGTTACATACAGTTGCTTTTTAGGACAGGAAGTAAAAAAAAAAAATACTCAGTTGAAGTGATAAGACAATAATCCCAGGAATGCTTCTGACCTCATGCTACTCTTATTAACAAATACTCCTTTAATAGTGATGAGTTAATGATATCAAGCCCTGTGTGATCTGACATGCAGCATGTGAGATGACAGTGTTTAGACAGAAATACTCTGCCTTCGTCAAGCTAGCTGGCTCCTATTATAGCATGGGTGTTAAACCATGCTGCTGAACAAGCTTTGGCAGCTATCATGCGAGCTTCTGAAGTGAATGAATCACAGTGGTAACGGATGATTGAACAGGGGTATATACAGCGTGACTCCTTAATTTCTTTCGGAGGTTCACACTTCAAATCAATTGCAGCAAAGCTCAAGTTATACGACACTGAAAACTGAGTTCGTTTTTTTTCAAAAAAAAACCCAACCTGATCTGCTGTGAAAGCCACAAAACTGTAGATGGAAGAATCTGCGTATTTCCAGGTAGAAATACGTCTTGGTATTTTATTTTGACTCTGGAGTAGCTAGCTGCAATATCTACGTAAGAAAGAAATGGTGTCAGATTGTCTACTAGATATTAAATGCAGGTATTGTTCATGTTTTACGCTTCATCGCATTGCAGAAGAGCGCTTGTAATCTGTGACCAAGAAAAAAAGAAAATTCTATCTTCAGCACATTTAACTAGATCTAGACTGACTTATCCCTAACAGGCTGCTTTCCAGTGTCTACTGCTGAAAGTGGGACTATGTCTAATTAACTTTGCTTTTACTTTTAAACAGCTTTTACTGGAATTAAAATAAATAATCTATTGGAAGGAAAAACTAAATCTACAAAGCTGGTTTTGTTGAGAGTTTCATTCTTGCATGTAGTTCACAGTGAAGAACCATCTGATTACTACGTTTCATTAACTGGTTAAAAAAAAGAACAAATACCTTATTCTGCATAACATTCTTAAAGTGAAATAAAAGTTTGGCCTTGTGACAGGTACTGGGAGAAAAATTTTGAAAGATATTCTTACAACATATTTAACTACCTACATGGACCCAATCTTTCTTTTTCTTCATTAGTATTTTTTGTATATAGAGAAGAGCTGTAGAACTCACAAATGACCAAAGCACAGCTGCATGTACAATCCTGTCTGATACTTGTGATGAAATGCGGAGAAAGGAATAACAGAATCTATGCCCCAGGAATAGGTAGAAATTTAAAGGGTAGTTGAAGTAGAAATTAAAAAAAAAAGCTATCTGAAAGACCTATTTTTGTTACTAGGATGTTATTGCCATCTCTTAAATTTTTATTGCAAGTTCTACGACTGCTGGTGTAATAAAAGGCATGCTGCCGGAATAAAAAGCAATTCCTAAGCAATCACAGTATCTGCTAAAAATATAAACCCACAAGGTTGTTGAGAAAAAGAAAAAAATTCATCCTAAAACTTCAGAAAACAGAAGTTAAACTGGAAAAAGTTTATCTATTTTGACAGTTGCCTGTTTTTTTTTTTTTGAACTTAGAATTTTGGGATCATGATTTTGCCACATCAGATGATAAAATCCTTAATATTACTAATATTTTAACTCAATTTTCTGACAGATTAAGACATCATTTATTGTGATGTCTGTTTTAATTTTGTGCCTTCTTCTGTTCGAGTAGTGGCACCAGAATGAACAATTTCATTTATCAATTTCCATGCACCTGTGCACTGTTGATATGTTTAGACTCACAAACTGGCAGTCAGGGAGTCTTTGAAATAAAAAGACATTCCTTAAAAGAAGACAAAAATAATTAAAAGAATTTTGTGCGTATCCATTTTTGTAAGACCTCTAACTTCTTTAAATTTTGTCTTTGCTAAATATTCTCTCTCTACAGGCTCTGACAGTCTTATGTCACCTGCTGTTTCCTGTACTATCAGCTCCATCTATTCCTGCATCTCTTTTCCTTTCCTTTCAAGTTCTCTATAGGCCATTCATAAACTTCTCCTCTTACAATTTTCTTCTTGATGCCAGGAACTATGTTGCTCACTATGGCCTGTTGCAGACAAAGAAGTGCTGTTGTATCAAACTTATGGCCTTGCTCTGCTTGGCCAATTTGCTTCAGTAAATCATCTTAATGTTTACAGAAAGTAGTGGCAGTAGGCAGTCCCCATTTCCACCTTTTCCAAGGGCCCCTGGGATGCCTACGCATCCATACCATCATGCCATCATATCTGTGGCAAAAGGCAATATCAGATTTTTTTTCCTAGTTAATGAAATTTCTGTGCTTCTAACATACCACTGCAATGATTGCTTTGATTTAAGAAGCAAAGAGGCTGAAAAATTTTGCCATGATTGATAAAGACTTCTCTGCCCTGCAAATAGGTGAAGAGATGGTGTCAGATGACAATCCATAACATAGCTGAAAAGAATGCTAAAAGCCATTGCTATGCAATTATTTCATCAATGACATTGAGCCTTTGTTATTTGCAATCATACTAAAAAAACGCATACTGTGAAATAAGCAGCTTTGCTTTAGATCTAGAGAATTTATGTTTTTATGGAGATGACAAGTAATTTATTAGGCTAGCACTTTAGAATTTGTAATGTTGACTTTCTTCATGTATAGTTTCTAGGTTTTGTTCATGATGACAGATTAGTAGGAACGTATTGTGTGTATCTGCCCTTAGAATTGCTTTTTGGTTTTGGGCTCAAGTATTTGACTAAAAATCATTAACATGCTAAATGCTGCTTTTTTCCATTATATGAGGTAATCTTAAGTAATAATTCTGCACATAAATGCTGAATGTCTTAATGTTTAAATGTCATGACCATCAGGGTCACGATGGTCGAGGTATTTTTTTCTTGACCTATAGAAAACAGGGCACGGGCTTACTGCATAATGTTATTCATTTGGTCCCGCATTTTAATGCATTTATTTATTAAGATGATAAATGTGTAGTAGAAGTACCTTCTGCATTTCAGCTTAAAAAAAAATCTCCTTTCAAAGGGCCTGTTGAAAACAACTTGTAGAAACTTTTTTTCTTACACTTGGACAGATACATGGACAACTTTCCATCATGAACTCTACAACTGAACTTTAGCATCAGGCTAGAAATCTGTGTAAGTTTCTTGTACAGTCAATTTAATGAAGGAACTGTGCATAAAGCAGAATCTAGTATTGATTCCAGTCCAAGTTCAAATTTCACTCTTCAGAAATAACATATACTGTTTGTACACACATTACTGATGCCAGGGTTTGCTGCTCTGCTTCCAGTCCTATAAAACAAAAGACGAAGCTCGCTCTCACCAATTTTAACAATTGAACAACTCATGGCACTTTTCTGCCTTTGAAGGGCGTTACCATGGGTATTCCAGCCAAGCTATAGTTCAGGAAATTACATTTTTCCTCCCTGTATTTCCAAATGGATAACGTGGCTCCAGTTCTCTGTTCAAGGCTGATAACCAGTGCTGCTGGAGGCTTTAGAAAGACCAGGTTTATAAAAAGAAACAAGTTGCTCCGTAAGCAGCAGGATAAATGATGCCTGCTTTTTTTTTTTTTTTTTTTTTTTTTTTTTTCCCCCCTGCCTGCAAAGCTACGAGCACCCCCGCTCATTCCCCCCCTACCCCTCCCGGGGACCCGGCGGGCCTCGCACGCCTTTGAACGCTTTGGGGAAGGCAGCGCCAGCGCCAGCCTCAGCGCGCACGGGCCGCCACACGGGCGGGCTGAGGTAAACCATCTTCCTCCCAGCCACTACGTTTTGATTCTGTCCCTGCCCGCCCAGGCTGTGGAAACCCGCCGTTCCTGAGACGCCCGGCACCCGTAGCGAACGGCAGCCGGTAACGGCCAACAGCCCTGTCACGGGTGGGGAGGGAGCCAGACGCCGGCTGGCGGGGCGGCAGCTCCCGCCGCGCCTCCACCGCCGCCCGGCGCCGGCAGAAACGCGGCCCCTCCCGGGTGCCGTGCCCTCCCCGGGAACGCCGGGGAGACACCCCCGCGTCCCGAGAGGGGGACGCCGCAGCCCGACGGCGCGCCCCGTCCCCGCCGCCTGCGTGTGGGGCGGCCGCCCCCCCGCCGGGGGCAGCCCACGCCCCGAGCCGCTCCCCGCCCGGCCGCGGCGGAGCGAGCGCCTCTGGCTCGGCCGGTCCCTCCTGGCGCGCCGTAGCGATGCTCCCGGCTTCCTTGCCCTCGGAGGCTGTTTTCAAGATGGCGGCCGCGCGGGCGGCTCTGCGCGGCCGGGTTCCTGCAGCTGGGTAGGGACCCCCCTCCCTCTCCTCTCCTGCACCCCCGGCGCCGCAGCGGGCCAGGCCGGGCCGCGCACTGCGATCCGCCGCCATGCCGGCCTCGGTGCATGCATGAGAGACGTCGCCGCGCTGGTCTCTGCCGCCGCCATGGAGGAGCCGCCGCCGCCGGGGAGGTCAGTACCCAGCGCTGCCAAATAGGGAGCTGCGTGCAGAGAGCGGCGCAGGCCGCCTGCTGCCAGATTGTGGTGCGGGGCCGGGGCCGGGGCGGGGAGTGCGAGTGCCGGCCGCCCCTTGTGCACGGCGCGGCCGCGGCCGCAGCCTGCCGGGGCACGGCGTCGGGAGCGCTGCCTTGCTGCGGAGGGCGTTTTTAACCTCCCCCCCCGCCGGTCCCTTTGCGATGCAAAAGCTCCGGCTGCTGCTGCTGCTGCTTCAGCGCTTCTGTAAAGCGCCCACCGAGTGAGAAAGTGCTTCGATAAGAAATCTCTAGTGGCTGCGGTGGGTAAGGCAGTGTTTTGTGGGCACTTTGCAATTAAAAACAAATCGTTTCCTTCCCCCCTGGTTGAGCAGCGGGAGGCGTGCAGAGACGGGGGGGGGGAGTCGCTGCTGGAGCCCCCTGCGAGGCTGAGGAAGCGTGACCGCTGCTCCTTGGCTTGGGAGCTGCAGCGATAAAGGCACCGCCTTCTAGCAGGGCATCTCCTGTTTGTAGCAGCCGTCACTAAAACCAGGCAGTTAGGTTCTCTCTGGTGCGCCGATAAAACAGCAGGATCTTGGAGTTATTGCTCCTGGCAACGTAGCAATCGATATTTGTCAGAAGATACAGTTTAAAAAAAAAAAAAAAAGTCTTCCACAGAGAGGGCTAGCGCTATGGTGCCTCAAGCTTTTTGCAACTGCTCTTACCTCCCGAATGTGCTGACCTGCAGATTGGCTTTTTGCAAGTCTCCATCTGTGCCCTGCTCAGAGATGGGGATGCAAATTACTTCGTGGTTTAGAGTTTCCAACTGGCTGTAGAAGCGTTGTATAAGTCTAAGTTATTAATTCCCTGGCAATTATTTCTCCTTTTAAAATAACATCCTGTTGATCCACTTCACTTCTCACTAGGAGGCATTCAGGAAACGTTTTTTAAAACGCGCTTGTGTGATCAATTAGTACTGGAAGGCAGTAGTCAGGCACTTTGTATTCCGGGCGTGCTGCGCAAAAAAGCTTCATGCTGTCACGTTCCTGAGATCATTCTTGGATATTGCAAGCTACTCTTTCGTATTGATATTATAAAAGGGAAGTGGTGATGCGCTCCAGTTTGGATCGAGGCTATGGAGTTGAACAATGTCTGGTCTGAGTTTTCATTAATGTATTTTAATGATTTGTTTTTCTTATGTCATGAGAATGTCAAAACCAGAAGGTATATAACAGTTAACTGGATTTAACAGAAATATTATGAAATACAAATGCCAGTAGGGCAACTGAATTCATAAGCTTCAGAGTTCCTTTTTACAGTATCTTCAGAGTAATAGTGCAGGTTAAGCAAAAAATGATTTAAAATTAAGTTTGTGCAACAGCATGACCCTAGACCTGGGCTGTCTTCATGTCGAAGAGTAATCTGCAGTGCCTGAATGGAAAACACCCAGGCATTTCCTGTCTAGGGCCATTTCTGACCTCTGCTGGATTCTGCTTATTAAAAGACAGTTTATATGAGTCGGATGTGGGTGTGGATAGTGTGGTGGCAACTTTACCCAGCAAATGAAAATTGAATTAGTTATTTCAGACTGAGCTGGTGGGTGGGAAGGAGATGTCTCAAAACAATTAGGTAGCCTTAATTTGTGTAGGATAGTGCGTGTATTCCACTGTGATTCACTTCTGTGTGTACTTTGTGTATCATCTTCACATTTGCTTTGGAACAGAACTGCTTCTCTGGCTTTACGTAGTACTTGCTTTTTTTTAAAAGTAATACATGAGTAAAGTATCTGAAGCTTTTTCAACATGATTAAAGTTGATTTAAATTTTGGAGTTATTAGGTGTTCAGTCTTGTGGCTGTGAGGTCAGAATCTTGTTGAAATCAGTGGGACTGTGTGCAGGCTTGAGAATTTGAAATCTATTTGGTGGCAGATAGCTTTTAATCCTGCTTGTAGAGTATGAATGTGTTCTTATGATAAAGAGTTCTTCTGGCTAGCACTGAAGTGCATTGGTATCATGCATTCTTTTTAAGTTAAATTTAATTCTGTTGGAGAAGTACTCAGTTATTCTCATTAGCAATACACCTACATTTGTTTAAAAAAGAAAGTTTATTGATTTATTGTTAGACTGCCTTACCTGTTGGAAATCTGTTTGTGTAAGGATTCTGTGTCTTGTCAGAATATAAATGCAACAGTACATGTGTAAATCTAAGGCAAGCATACAATATATTCATGGCTTGCTTTGAATTATACAGTCTTTAGTCCAAAGCATTTGATTGAGAATCCCTCTCCAAAAGCAAACTGATTTTTCCTTTCCCAAAGAGGTCTTCCTTTCTTTCTTGATACATACACTTTGGGGTAAGGAGAGAGGGGAGGCAGCTCTAAACAGAAAAATACTCAGGGAACCTGAGGTGTTGATTTTGAGATAGGATTGCACTTGGACATTGGACAACCTGCAGTGGTTGTGGATAAATGAAAAGATACTACTAAAACGTTTTGGGAAGAATTCACATTTAAGTATCAATCCTTGTAACAAAGCAAGCAGAAAGTTTTCAAGGTAAGATGTTTCCACCTAGATAATGTAGAATGCTTATTAAAACAGGTACACCCTTGGTGCCTATAGGCTTTAAATTTTCCGAGTCCAGTTTTGGGCTTTCCCAAGAATTTTCTGACACAAAATCCACTATAGAGAAAAACAAGGCCTTAAGCATTTACTTCGTTGGGATGCCAATTTTGGTGGGACTGCAAAGGTATGAAGAGCCGTAGGGCTACTCTAACTTGTGCCTTGATTGCTTGTAGCCCTCTTTTCTCCTGGCAAAGATCCAGTGCAAGGGGTGAAGGAAGGAGCAAGGCTGTGAATAAAGCGGGACAGAATTGTGCATAATGTGGAGGCTTCCTCTGCGCTGGGGAATTTTTCAGTGGTCTGTCTGTGAGATTTGTTGGCTCTGTGATGACAATGAATTGGGCTGTCAGTCTGCAGCATCTGTTGTTTGGGGGAAGCCTGAGGTCATGTCATGATTTGTGCTCAACCTCTTTTTCTGTTTGCCAGACTATCTGTATGACTAATAGCATATCAGCAGTGAAAGAGTATTAAATTATTTTATTAATTTGGGAAAATAGCTTCAGTGGGAAAAGTGATTTAAGTGTATAGAGTTTTACCATCCTTTTTTTTGTTATTATTTTTTTCATGCATTGAAATGAGGTAAGATGTAATCTCTATGCTCCATGTATTGCATTTTCTTGTTTACATGTGCAAGATTGGGATGAATGACTGATTGCTCCACCTACACGCAAACACACACGAAGTGCTAGTTGAGATGTCTTTGGCATTTGTATCAGCAAGGATTAGTCTGCCTTGTGTGGCTGCTTGAGTTGTTTTTATGTCTGTTAATTAGTGCTGTCTGTGTCAAGGTTGGTTCTACTATTATGTAAGCTAGTGATATGGGCCCTTGTGGAATGCAAACTGTGCTGTGATGAAGAACAGATCTACTGAATTTAAAGGAAAGGATAAGGGATATGCAGTAATTTTATTTTAGGGAGCAAATTGGCATTTTTAAAGACTTATAAAGATTTGGCTTCCATGACAACCACATGTCTTAAATTATATACAAACCATTCTATTAAACTGCATCTAAAATAGATTGAGAAGACAATTTTTTTTATACTACCCACTGCTAGTCAAGTAGTATGTTGACCTCTGCCAGCAGAGGAAGATACAGGTACCTCAGCTTTTATTTCTTCAGCTGTGTTGTTAGATTTGCTGTTGTATATGCCATTTATGTTTGCAGGGCTATTACTTTCCTTAAGTTTTCTTCTGCTCTCAAGTGTTAACTGTATTGATGCTATGTTTAGCCTGTAATCTATTAACTAAATAACTTTTTAATTTTTAAAAATATTCTAAAAATTCTTTAAAAATGACGCTTATTTGTTTAAAGAGCTGATAATTGTCTCATGCCCATTCTTGGCCAGCTGCAAACATAAACCCAAACTGGAATGCTTGCTCTTAACACCTGAGTTTGAGCATTACTGAGTTGTCAAACGTTCACTCATGTCCAGTCCAAGAACCCTGTATGTAAAATCACATCAGCTTGCCATGAACCTTGATCAGGTTTATTCTGGATCCAGACAACATGGGATATAACTTTATTGCCTTGATGAATGTCTTCTGCTGTCATGGGGTAGAAGAAGGAAATTAGTTCTGTTCCATTTGTGACCTGCTAACGTTGAATGGTGTTGCTTTCTAATGTGGTATACATGTATGATTTATTCTGCCCTCAGCTTATGTGTGCTGCTGGTTTACTTGCTAATGGCTTCTCTGAGAGCAGTATTTGTAAAGGTTTTTACTATTTTAGCTATGAAATATCCATCCAGTAAGTGATAAGAAGGCCACAGTTACATATGCCTCTGTTACTTCTCGGCTGCGCTGTACAGCTCTCCATGGGCATGTCCACTGAGCATTTGGGATGCTCCAAATAGTGCAGAGTACTGCAGCTCCATTGCATTGCCTGGGTTTTCCAAAGGTCGTGGGCTAGTAGTCCAGCATCCAGTGCTGAGGCACCAGCGTCCACTAAAAACACATTTAACTTTTAATGCTTCACCTTCAGGGTTCTTGTAGACTTTGACTTCCTCTAAAAGATGAACTGAAACTTTGGGATCTACCCAAAGGGAACTACCCTTTGGGAACTACCTGCTGGTAGCTTTTTATTATCTAGGAATGGAACTTTCTGCCACAAGAGTAAAGTTGGTGCATGGGAGAGTGGGGGAAGAATGGCTGTTACAGATCGTATTATGTTTTATCCTAGGTCTGTGTCTTTCCCAATTATCACTGTTATATATGATATGTATTTATAGTTAAGCCTAGCAGCCTAATGCTTTCTGTCATAGTATCTCTTTT
This sequence comes from Platalea leucorodia, assembly GCF_965183815.1. Lineage (NCBI taxonomy): Eukaryota > Metazoa > Chordata > Aves > Pelecaniformes > Threskiornithidae > Platalea > Platalea leucorodia. The sequence continues at coordinate 53,109,383 of NC_138825.1, read as the reverse complement.
CCCAGTAGTATGTAACTTTTTCTAGTGTGGCTTAAATTTTCCTGAAAATCCATCCAGATTTGTTAGTGTAGATTTTTTGTAAGTAGTTCTTAATTAAATATACTTTATTTTTGGGTGTGTAGCTTGAGTAGCTTGCGACCTTGGGATCTGATTTGTGCAGGTGCCAAGAACTTAACTGCAGCACTTATCCTTTGGATTTATACTGTCCTATGTAATGCTCAACCATCTTTACTTTAGTGATTGAAACATATTTGAGAGCTTCTAATTAAAAAAAAAAAAAAAGAAAGATAAATGGGAAGTTCTTGGAAATTTCAGTTTAAAAAAAATATTTTTTTCCCAAAGATGAGTTAGGATGTAGTTGCAGTTGAAAAAATAGTACTAAGGATGAAGCATGGTGGCTGAAACCAATTAATATTTTGACGTTAGTTGTTCTGAGGCATTGAAGAGAAGAGAGCTGGATAGTAGCTGGGCTGGGTGAAGCTCTCAGCTCCTCTTTCTACACTTCTAACCTTTGATCCATTTGCAGCCTCACATTTAATGTGAATGTGGAAACTTGACAAACCCATCAACATTTTCACACTTTTTGACACATTATAGAGCAATGTCAGAATTAAATAGGTCTGTTGTTCTTTCTTATTGATATAACATATTGCACACTTTCAATCAAATAATCTATTTGTGAATGGGGAAGAAAAAAGCTCAGAGCTGAATGTACATGCATATTCTGTAAATGCTGTTATGTCATAATCCAAATTTGCATGAAAACTTATAATAATCCAAGATGGGAAAATTAGTTAACCTTTCTCTGTTTCCAAATTTACTAGTAAAAAAGAACAGGAAGTTCTGATTATTATTTTTTCTGAGATGAGAACATGAAGAACTGCCAAAACTGTTATATGAGCTCTATTTTATTTATTTTTATACTTATTTCTAGTTGGTGTAACTTGCAGAAGAAACATTACTTCCTTAGATCATTTAAATAGGTCTCAATAGCTCTTATCTCTGCTTGCAATAAAAAGATATGATGAATACTAATTTGCATTTTGCTTAATTTATTTTTAACTCATTGTTTGACGATTTCTGTTTTTTTGAAGTTTACCGTATTTTTGTAGTCAGTCAAAAGGTTCTTCAACACCTCTCCACTGTTTCAGTAGCCTTTGTTACATTTTTCTGTAACTCTGTGTCTTTCTGTCGTAAATATAATAATCAAGCACTTAGAAGCTTCTGCCCAGGAATATAGGAGAATTTTAGGAAAAGCATCGAAGTATTAGTAATTTACAAAACTAACTGTGGTAGTTTCCAGATCTTGAGAAGCAGAAGATTTTGTCTGAATTTCGCTCTTAAAATAAATGTTGCTAATCAGTACAGTAGTGCTGTAAGGAACTTTGTAATGGGAGGAACTGGCTACAGTCAGACATGTGCTTGAGGTCTACTGTAGAAATGCAGTGTGTTCACAATTGCTGGGTCCTTCTGTTCTAATTAAACAGCTTAATTGAGAGTTACTAAGGGGGAAAAGGTGTCATTGGGAATCAATTAAAGATTAACTGTATAGCTCTAAGCTTTACATTAGTCTTTTCCCCAATAATGACTTTTTTTTCCTTGTAGATTTCTGCAGAAATAGCGGTCGTTCTATCACAATGAAGTCTTGCTACAAACCACTGTTGATCTTGCAGCAGAAGTACTTGCTTTGTACTTCTCTCAGGCCATAGATGATCTGGGAGTTATTATACTTTGTGCTTAACTGTTAGCACAGCTGTTGTAGAGTAAATCCATAGTTTGCAAGCAAGTGGCAAGATGTAGGTCAGGGCTTCATAACAGCATTGGGTGTTTTGCATTTGTGCAGCCATGCTACAGGTTAGTCTTCAAAGATAAACAAGGCGTAAATAGTGAGGAAAGCATGGGTATTACAGGGCTACTACTACATTCTGACTATTTACTAATGAAGTTTTAGTGTTTCTGTAATTATTTCTATGTTGACGAGCCCTTGTTTGTAGGTTAATTTATAAATAAGCTACTGGAATTATGTAATTCAATCAGGTCTTGGTAGTGATACGGGTATTACCTTAAGCATCTTCCTGCCCAAGTATTTTGCTTTTATTTTTATTTTGCTTTTATCATTGCTGCAAGTAAAAAGTTGCATTAGTTTTGCAGCTGACCCAGACTAGAAATTACTATTCTCATCTCCTGACATCTTTCTCTTCCCCTCTCAACTAGGAATATCTGCCATATGAAACTTGCTAGCATAACATTAAGTACATTTGGTTGCCTAATCAAAATTAAAGTGGTTGAAATTGGAAAAATCCTGCTAACAAAGACATTCAAGCTAAGCTGGATTGTTTTGGCAGCACCAGTGAAGAGCCAAGGTCAGTACTTTCAGCTATACCTGTGCATCTTGGGGGCTAGTGACTTCTGGCAAAGTGTCACTGGAAAGCAGAAAGGACAGTCATCTTATAAATGGCTTCAGCTGCAGCCAGAACAGAGTGACTGAGGGCACAATTTCATGTTACACTCAATGTGTTGGACCAGCAGGTTACTTTCTTCCACCCAGTCTCTCCCCAAGAGGAAGCCAAGCTTCTCCACTGCATTCTTACTGGATCTAGCAGTCATGTGTCTGTAGAGTTTTCACTTCAGCTCATTGATCTGATGGGTAACTGGTGCACCAAAAAATTAATGTGGTTTTTTTTTCCCCCATCAAATTGATGACTGAGTTCACATGATGGTTGGCTTCTGTGCAAAGGGGGCAGGCATGTGCAACCTGGGAGACAAAAGGTGCACTGGAACAGGTTCCCCTTTTTGTGTCAGCTTACTGTGAGTATAGTCTTGGTAATTTCTGAAGCTCTTTACTTCATCCCTGTAGAAAATTGTGTTAACAATATTCACTACATTTCATACTTGATTTTAAAAGTTTTTTAATATTACTTCATATTTTTTGTGCTCTTAACAAGCTTCTCTGCTGTAAGCTGTTCGAATGAAAACTTAGATTCTGTAAAATTTGCATCTGCAGACTTACTTGCTGAAAGATGCAAGTGCTTTTTTTCAGTTAGCGTCAGCAGCAAATGGTAAAATTACTATCTCTATTATAACTAAATTCTCTCTCCCCGCCCCAAGTGCCACCTTTTTTCCCCAGTGCGCTGATTGTTCATTCCTAGACTATAGAGACAACTGATCATATATCCTGCCTTCCCCTGATTCCTCTGGTAGGAAAAATGTAGCGATGCACAGCTGAATTTGAATATTTCTTAAAGCTGAAATTGTTATGCTGGTACTATTTCTTCTTTAAAACGTTATTTTGAAATACTTAGTGAGTACAGAAAAGCCTGAGATTTCTGCCTTAGGACAACATGGCAAAATATTTTTTGCTTTCCTCAAATTACTTCCAGGCAATATCTTTAGTATCTCTGTCTCCTTCAAACTTTCTTCTAATTTTAAGATAAGTTTCAAGGTTGGTTTTTTTTTTTCCCCTATTCATTTGAGCCTTGACATTGGTGTGCCTTACATAATATCTGCTTTTATGGTAGAGAAATCGATGAAAGGTTGAATGTGACCCTCATAAATATTTATGTCGTAGCTTTCAGAAGAGATGGGAAATGGATGCATTTAACTAGATAGGATTAGCCACCTCCTGTAGAAAGGAAGAATAGTGCAGATGTAAGGGTGATCACAGGGATACACAAATTGAGTTGGAGAAGCGTGCGTGAAAAACAGGTCCTGAGAAATGAAAGGAGTTAGCAATCTTGCTTTTTACTTAGCAACTGAAGGAAGAGTTGCAAGGGCAACAAGTGCTTTAGAGAACAATATTTTTATTTTGTGCTTCCTCCCTACGTTTTTTATATAGCCTTCATGCCAGAAGAGATGATATTCTGAAGTTCCCCTTTTCCACTATGAGATTGCTGTTAGGTGTTTTTCTTCCAGGCTTTATTGTCAAGTTAAGTTATCCAGATGCCTCTTTTCTAGAGCAATGTGATGTCTACAAGATCCTTGTGAGCTGGAAACTTGGAACACCAAAGCTCTTGTTACTGCTCTCCCCTCCAGCTCATGGTTGCTTTCAGTGCTTTTTGTTCTACTGATGGGATGTGGCATGGGTCTGTGTGCTCTTGTTCTCTCTAAAATTTGGGAAGGTGGCAGGTGACAGATACTCCTTCCAATTTCTTACCCAAAAGCATGGGTATTCATTTGCCAAGCAGTGGTATTTTCCAAAAGTAATAAAGTTGTGGTTTTTTTCTTAGGAGGAAGCTGATCCAGGCCTTAGTAGAGACACGGTGCTTTTTACAAATCTGATTGCATTTGCCCTTCATAATTTGAAGACTTTTCTGTTCTTATAAAATTTTTACAGTGGAAGAACTTTAGGAAGGACTGTTTCTGCAATTTATCTTATGTAGTGATTCTTGTTCAAAAAAAAACAAAACCCAAACTTGGTGCTTTCCTATAGCTTACCCAAATGATCTTAAGGATAATAAATTAAAAAGCCAGACATGTCCTTAGTTTCAAGTTGAATTTAATTATGCTGTTAAAAAACTTATCAAGTATATTACCAAGTTTGTACCAGTCAGTCCTATTAATATGTTGGCAGCAATCAGGAGTTATTGGTGACTAAGATTTAACATTGACTGCTCAGAAATGCTGAGCTCAGGCATACGAGATTCAAATGTGAATACAAGGTCAAGTATGTTCATTACTGTATGTCACTATTAGGTTTTAATGTGAACAATTTTTTTTTTTACTGTCTCTGGAGGTAGAGTCACAATAGGAATGTGTGACATGTACACCATTTAAATGTTCATGCTAGACACAGAATTTTTGTATCTTGCTAACCAGGCTATTTTTTTTCCCCAGTAAGCAATGTGCCAGCTTTACACAGGATGTATTTAGCAAAAAATAGTTTTATTTCTACAACCTGTGAGCAAATTCCTGCTGCTCTGTAATAAAAAATAAAATAACAAAAAAACCCACCAATTTTTTTTCCTTGCTTTTTACTGAAGGCTTCTTTGGAATTGCACTTATAGTCCTTTGCTGCCCTTGTAGCAGTTTGTAATAACTGCTTTGAATGCAATAGCTGCAAGCACTTACTTTTAGCATTCACAAATGTAGCAGATCTTTAAGAGAAGACTGTATGCAACATTGGATTTGTAGTCCTTTCTGCTTCCAGTTCAGGAACTTTCAGAACCAAGTCCATTTATTTAAGCTTAAAGCTTCCCTCAGAACAGGGAATTTTTAAAAGGTGATTACAAATGGGAGCGTATGATGCTTTTGTAACGTCGTAACTGACACTAGGAGTTTACACCAGATAGCAGTCCTGTACTTTAGCAGAACTTCATTTCATTTCATCTTAACTTGTTTTCCTGATTAGGTTGTCTAATCCTCTTAGTTTCCCAAAGTGCTACAGGTTGATTAACAAAGTTCCTTCCTTGTGCTGTTGGTCCAGGAGTACTGTCATGTTCTCTTGTGCTATGCAGATAAAATGAAACCCAGTACTGCCCCACAGAAGTTAGAGCTGCTGATTCCAGAGTTGTGTCCTGTGTGGTGTTTAGCAGCTCTAACTGGATACCATTTTGTTTTTCAGTTTTAACGGCTGCAGAGATGGTTATCTAAAAATCCTGTTTGCTCTTTGCATTACCAGCAGCTGTGGGATGATGACAATTATCATTTATGTTCTTGTCAGAATATTGTTTATCTTTGAAATAGAATGGTTGCAACTACATTTAGGGAGAGCTGCCTTAGCTTTAAAAAGATCTGGTCGGCAATGTGTAGTGCCTGTGTTTTCTGCTACCTTAGCTAATTGACAATGTACATTACTAAGAACAGGCTAACGAAGCTTCATCTTCCTACATGCTTTATCAAGCTGAATCCCTGTTGAGGAGCATATATTTGAAAAATACACTTTGCCTTTAAAACCAAGGCACTGAGCATCAAGAACAAGTAGTGGGTAATTCGGTGGCGGACCTTGTACAGGTCTTGCAGTTCTCTGTATGGAAATGGCAGGGTGCCATAGGAAGCGTTGAGAAAGAGCCTTACTGATGGGTGACTGGTGTAACGCCTTTGAAGCTGCAGGAAGCTGTTGACGGCAGCACCCTGCGGAGCGCGCAGCTTCCTAGCTGTAGTGTTGGGCGATTATCCTGGCTACTGCGTTGTAATTGCCTAGCTCAGATTTATTGCTACGTGCTTGTAGTCCAATCAGTTGACCTCCACTGCTCTGATTCCCAGCAAGCTTTTAAGCTGTGTGTGGGATGATAAGCGGTGGCTGAACCTGAGTTAATTATGTAAGCGCCTAATACTGAGGATCAAGGGTAGCTGATATAAAGGGAAGGTTTAAAAAAAATGTTTCCCCCATATACCTGTCACAGTTTTTGTCATGACCTCTTATTATCGGTTGTTACAAACTTTAAAAGTTTGAATAATGCTTCAGTAAAGTGCAAAAAGCTTATACTGGTTAAAAATCATACTCTTCAGCATGACTTTAGCCTACTTAAGTTTAACCCGCCCCCATGTGATCTTCAGTGGTCTTTTTTATTTGTTAATTTATTTTTAATGATAAATTACTGTATTTTTCCAAAGGCTCATGGCCTTTGTCAACAGCAACGGTTACCAGACTTTTTGCTTCCTGTCCTGCTGCTTCAAGTTTCATACCTCAGTTTTCCACCTCTCCTATTTTTCTTTGCAGGCCTTTGAAAATCTAGAAGATTTATCTCAGTTTTCATGACTGAGCTGGAATTGTAGATACATTGCCAGTACTTTGACTTAGTTAAAGAAAAATAAATAATCCTGTTGTTGTCATCTACATATGCAAATTGAAGAAATTTTATATTCTGTCTTTTCAGATTCTGGTTGAAATGCACCTTGGTGTGACATGCAGTAGTTACTTGTTGGAAACACTCTTGGTTATTTATTTTTTGTTGCATTTCAGAGCTGTCAAGGTGTTTTTTTTGTTTGTTTGTTTGTTTTTTGTTTTTTGTTTTTTACCATACTGCTCTTGAGCTTTCCCAATATTCCTGTTTTACGCATCCTGGCTACTGTCGCTTCTATATTCCTACGGTAAAATTGATGAGAAGCATTTTGCTCATTAAAATTGAGGCTTGGAGCAGCCTGTAAATAGACTGATGTGAAAAATATGCACTTCCAGTTTTCCTCATAAGCATTGGGTTTAAACTGTCCTTGGCAAATACTAACTTCAGTTGTCACACTTGTAGCTTTCACTTTTTGGGTGTATACCTAATTAAGATTAGGACAGTTTTCACTGGTTGTGGGGGAGAAAACCTGCAGTTCTTGGTAGCAAACAAGAAATAAGCTATGATTAATGTTACCCAACTCTGGTTGCAACAGTATTTAGGAACCAACAATTCTGTGTAGTAACGAATACTATAATCTGATTTAGGTTTGCCAGCAGTGCATTTTATAGGTTTGCAGATTTAATTAGTCTTTGGTTAGTTCATAAAAGTAAATAGCACATGAACATTACAAATGCTATGTTGGTAATCTGTTAAAATAATAACTGATTTTAATACTGATTTTAATAATTCCTGCTGATGGTCATATATGTCTGGTGTTGTCTGGATGAGAAAAATTGATACCATCATGACTAAGCTGATGTAGTTGCTTTAGTTCAGACCCTGTGTATCTAGCGCATTGTTGTAACATAAGGCTTTTGCTGGTGAAACTGAGTCGTGTTCACTGACATTGATTTGAGCTCTGAGTTGAGATACAGTCTTTGCACGCAAAGCCTAAACTGAGCATGCTGAATTTTTGAACTTGATTTGCAGGCTGTGCCTTCCTCCCTCTAAGCAGACCAGCCAGCTCCAGTTAGATCATCTGTTAGCTGCTAACAAGAGTGGTGCTGTAGAGCGTGCTTGCTGTTTTGTGATGCGACTTCTAGTGCAGCACGTTTTGTGATAAATCTGCTATGGTTTTTAACAAATTAAAGAACAGCTTACTAAATTACCTAGAAAAAAAATGTCTGAATGTTAAGTAAGTCATACTGGATCCCACTGTATAGGTATGTATGTAATTCAGGTGTGAGATTGGAGGGTGTTTTGAATACTTTTGGACTTCATGCCCTCTCATCAGACATAGCAAGAACCTAACAAGGTAGTGACTGTTGAGGAAAGAAGCAGCTTATGGTCTTTAAAGATCAGTTCATTTAGCCTGGTGAAGAGGTTTGATCGTTACACTCTTAGAAGAGTTTACTCGCTTAAAACCAGAAGGAAAACAGTGTTTTCACTGGTCTTCTGTAACGAGGTAGCTTGTCCTAGTTTAAAGCTGCCTTGGAACTGAGACCTAATGCGAGTGCCTCAGGATCTGCTCTGCCAGGCCCTGCAAGAGCATCAGCACCCCACCCTGTGCCTTGCCCTGCCAGTGAGGTCACTGAAAAAATAAATAGTTCCATAAGCACTGGAACTAATGACTTCTTGTTTCATGTGGTTTAGTCTCTTGTGGCTGATTTGTCTTTGGCAAAATCAGAGGGGTGTGCTCTGCCTGAAGGTTTTTCTTCAGTAGGGCTGTTTGCAAGAATTCTCAGGAATAAAATTTTTCTGGTGTCCAAAAAGATGTAAACTTGTGTTCTGCTTTCCCAGTTCAGCATTTACAAGATCCTTTTCTGTTATTTATCCACCTGTTTTCACAAGATCTGTAGGAACAAATTAAGACTTCTTTGTTACATGCGGCCAATAGTGGTTAATCAGATTGTTAGAAGGCACACAAACAGCATCATTTCCCAAGGCAAGGAAACTAGTCTAAAAGTATTGGTGATTCTCTGTGGTTGTCATTATGGCCAAATTCACTGTAGGGCTCTCTTTAGACTACAGGTGGTGCTACGGTACCACCTCAGTCCTTTTTCTTAGGTAGCCTCTAAAGTTTATCTACAATAGTTGGTGAACTTGCCTGCCTTCTTCTCAAAGCAGTAATGTGAGAAGAGTAATTTCACACACTAAATGTTTCTGTGGCTTTGCAGAGAACATAACTGTTTTGCATGTTAAGGTATTTATTTCTGTTTATAGCTAAAGACAAAGAAAAAAGTACAGTATCTGATTTTGGTTTTGTTTTTTTTTTTTGTTAGCCTTACTGCTATTCTACTGGCTGGCAACATGCTGGCATATTTCTTCCTGCAGACACTCAGACTTGCTCCACCAGAGCATAAGTAACATTCCTCGTCTGCCTAAAAAATAGTAGCAAGTAAAATGTCGTTTGTGATTCGAGTGAAGCTGAAGTTATCAGGTACTGATGCTAGTCTTGCACTGTCTGATTTAGGTCAAATGTTTCTTTGCCTTCATATCTTTTATCAGAGTCAGGATGGTGTTATTTGCATGCCTGCTTCAGAAATAAAATATGTGAGGGGATGGAGGCAAACAACGTTTTTTCCCTCCGCCAAGCTAGAGTGGTGCATGTTCTTCTCCCAAATATATGTTAAAGCAAGAGAGTTGCATGTACGGCACCAGTGGGGAGTGGTGGTGATGAGAGGACTGTGCTGGGGTAGTGGGTCCTGTATTCTGGGAGAAGGCAGAGGTCTTGGTGTCACTTTGAGCTCCAGCCTATCTATGGGATTCGATCAGTTAGGGACTTGTTTTAGCTTTGGAGTCCTCTCTTCCTCCTTCCCTTTTTCTCCCTTCTCTATATTTACCCTGCGTAGTTAAACATCAGATGGGTATAAAGGGATAGTGAGAGAATTTAAAACCCTGTCCTGCTGCCATCTACTTTCCTCTGAAGCCTGAATTGACCAGAGGATTTCATTATTTTGCGGGGCTTTTTTAACATTGTGAAGAATTCAAATTATATATTATTGGTGGGGCAATGATACAGTTCACAGATTGTCTTAAAATAGTTTGTTTCCATGTGTGAATTTGAAATTTCCTAGTATGTCAGTGAGCAGCATAAAATGTACTGAAGTTCGGTCGCTCGCAGCCTGAGAGTAATTTCGTTGCTGTGTGTCGCATGTTCATGCAGAGGAGATCCAGCTATTAGTGGTATTGTACCCAACTGCCACTTGACTGAAGTAGTCTTATTTGGTAGGACAGAGCAAGTGTCCAGGAGGAAGGAAAGGGTATCTGACATGATTACTCATTTATTTTATTTGTCATATTTTATTTTTAAAGCAAGTCCTAATATAAGAGTGCATGCATGCTCCCCATCGTGGTTGTTTTACATCTGACCTCTTCTTATGAGAGGAAGCTGGCACTGAGTTTATATATGAAAACTGGTGGCGTTTCTTTTTTTTTGCCATGTGAGTTTACAAATAGACCAGCTCCTGGTGTTGGCTTAGTGGGTAATTGTATGAGTGCCAGAATTGACTCAAAGGAAAGGCTATAGGAGTTTTTGGCTGGGGAGAGGAGGAGACTGAAATCATAGCAGGCTGGACTTTAATTGTCTTGTTCTGCAATGGAATTGTGCCATTGCTAGGGTTAACTGTGTGATACCATGCAGTTGTTGTTTTGTTGGTTTCTGGTGATTTATGGTTTGGTTTTTTTTTTTTTTTTTTTAAAAGCCTGTTTCCACTGAAGGAAAAAATCGTCACTCTCTAGTTGTATCTTTGAACAATTTAAATCAAAATAATTTAGAGTTTTGGAAAATTACAAAGACAAGTCAGCATTTTTTAATTTTTTTTTTAAACATTTCAGTTTTGTAATACTGTATGTAATGCTACTCTACAATGTTTGCTGATACTGCTAGATGTAATAGCAATGAAAGGTCCTACTTGGGGTTGGAAGGCTATTGTGCTGGACTCTGGACTGACATAAGTACTAATCCTGCAAAGATACATGCTTTCTGTTGCATTTGGTGATACAGCACCCAGTGGTTAAGCAGACCATCTGGATTTGTGGTTTGAAGAACATATGTCCATTATCTTAATTTTGTGTTTGCATGAGCACCGACTTCTTTTTAAGTATTACCAGTATTTCTTCCAAACTGCCAAAGTAATCAAGGCTAATGAAGAAGTTACTATGGAGACCCTGTTGGTTTTTTTTGTTACCAAAAAAAAAAAAAAAAAGGTAGTTCTGAGGTTAAACCTACTTAATAGTAAAATCAGCGGAAAATACATAAAATGCATTCAGGTCTCCTATGCTAGATACAAGTTTTGTGAAGGGTGGAGAGCCTTTTCAGTGAACTTAGAAGTTGTCTTCATGGTATGCACAAGTTAGGGGATGGAGGATGGAAGGGAAGACCTCTGCTGTTGTCTCTGCTGCTGATTAGATTGACTGTCTTGCATTATGTTTGTATTTTTGAACCTTTGTTTATTTCATGTACCTCTTAGTTTAGGCTTGCAACAGGTTTTCTCAGAAACAAATATATTATGTATACATGTATGTTTACCCTGTGTTCTCCTGGTGACACCCTGGCTATACATCCTCTTTGTTGTATGTTGCCTATACTTTGCTTGATAGGATAGTTGCCTTTATGGGTGTGAAAAACCTTGATAAATATACGTGGCTGTGGCAGGAAAATATAGAAGGTTGACTGGTTGGGATTTATTGATGGATTAGCATTCTAAACAGATATTGCAAGTAAAAATTCTTTATCTTTAACATCATGTTTTAACTTGTTCTCTACAGGAAAGAGTGCAAATCAGAAGATGCTACTTGCAAGATCTCTGAATCTGACCCTGAGGAATTATCAGATGAAGCAAGTGCTGACACCTTCTATGGAACTTCTCCTCCTAGCACACCCCGCCAGATGAAGCGTATGTCAACAAAGCATCAGAAAAATAACGTTGGGAGACCTGCTAGCCGCTCCACTTTGAAAGGTGGGTGTGGTGTTTTCTGTTTTTTTCCTAAAATGACCATAAAGTCATAGTATAGTAGCCCTTCATTACCTGATGGAGGAGTTATACAGAGGATGGAGCCAGATACTGAGGTGCAGTGAAAGGACAGGAGGCAGCTGTCATAAATTGCAACAAGGCAAGAGTCTTTGGGTATTAGAAGAAAACTTTTACCATGAGAGTAGTCAAACAGTGAACAGTTTGCCAGAGAGGTTGTTAGGTTGTTGAATCTCCATCTTTAGAGATTTCCAAAACACAACTGGATAAGATCATGAGCAGGCTAAGCTAGTTTTGAAATAAACCCTGCTTTGAGCAGGAGGTTGGAAAAAAATTACCTTAAGTGGTATTTTCCAGTCAATTTTTTTTCTGCAATTCTATGGTCTCTAGTAATGGTGTAGTTGCTTCTCTGCCCCAAATTCATGTTCTGAAGCACTTCACAGTCTGTTTTATAGAAAAATAGAGTTTTCAGTGATTATTCTTTATTTTATAGTGTCACTGAAGCAATTAAATTGGAGTTACCACTGTTTACTTCTGTTGATACTTTGGTCATAAAAGTCATAACTGGGAAAAAACAAAAGATACTCAATACGTATTTTTGCCTAATGTTATTAAGTGATGATATCTAATACGAAATAAAACATTTTTTGGTTAAAGCACAAATTTTAAGCTTTTCTTTCTTTAATTTTGAGCAGATATAGAATATGGTAATTGCTTGTTGAAAAGATAATTTTAAAAAAACATGCAGTAGCTACATCTTTTCAAGCTGCCCTTCCAAGAAAAAAAGAAAAAATGTGCAATTTTAGTGGTTTTGCTGAGCTTGTGATGGGTGGAAAAAAGCCGTTTTTTAAGATTGTATGTTCAGTATTTTCATACAGAATACACCTAGGTTTGGGGTTTGGCATGTGTTTTTAAAAAAACAAACAAACAAACAAAAAGCAACCCTATGTCAGACAATGTTATTTGCCAGAGTTGTTATGGCAGCTTGACTATTGCCAGTTAATATTTTGGAAACAATTTTTTAAATTGCTTCACATGAAACAGGAAATGTTACCACAGAGTGTACTTACTTGCAAGGATTAAGTTTGTCAAGGTAAAGTCTAGGGGAGAAGGTAAATGGTTTAGTATGAATAAGGGAATGCAGTCTGTTCTTCAGTTGCATAGAGTTGTGGAGTGCAAGTTCATGATAAAAGAAGGGCCCGTGCAAACATCTTCCAAAGTTTTTGGTTCCCTTCCGTTTCATACAGCCTCTGAATAATGTCACTGTGAAGAGAGCATTCACCAAAAGACCTCTTCCTTAAACTAAATTGAAGAGAAATCTTGTTATACTTGGCAGTTAGCTGTGTAGACATTGGAATTATTAAGCTTCTTTTACTGGCTTTTAAATTGTGCCTTTTGGCTAAGTTAAACTCTTCTAATGCAACATTAACCTTATTTGGTTCTGTATATGATAATTATGTAACAACTTTCCTCGCTTTTTGGAGCAAGGTCTCTCTACTTGTGAGGGGAATGGTTCTTGCTTCTGGAATAATAATACCCTGTTCATGGTTGCTGTGAGTGTATCTTAAAATATGTTTGGGGTTTTCTTTTTGATGAGTTGGATAGTGTTGTATTGTGTAAAACATCTTTTCTGGAAAGTTCATAGTTCATTTTGTTTAACTTTGCCTATATGTACAATCTCGGAAAATGTATTCATTTATTCTGTGTTGTGGGAGGGAAAAAAAAACCACCCCACCCCAAAACCAGCAACTTCAAAGTGGACTAGTTAATTGACCTTGAATGTGTATGCATATGCTGTTAATGAGATCGAATTGGTTTTACTTCAGTAAGAGAATTCATTCAGGCGTTAGTTTGATGTAACTAATCAGTTTAAAAACTACATTTGAAATAACTTTTCAGACGTTTACATATGACACAGATTTAATGTATCTTTAGACAACTGAAAGAATTTCGGGCATTAGGGGCTTGCTTACTTGTATCTCCAGTGTTTGTTTAATTTCTGTCACACCAAGTTTCTTACAACTTGCATTTAGTATCAAAAAATAAAGTGACACAATAATCTGTTTAAACTAGTTTCTGAATCATTTCTCCTGTAGCCCAAGACACATGGGATTCACGTTTTCTAAGCTGAACGCATTTTGGAGTTGCTCCTAAGACATATGTGTGTCTCCTGCCTGTTTTTTCTGACTTGGAGGGTATGGAATGGCAGTCCAGCAATGCTTGCTTACTTATTGAAATGTTAGCTTCTTGGACTATGTAAAAAAACAGTGCTTCTGTCTGCTTTTTAGTGTGAAACTTCTGCAACTTCATACTTGAATGGAACCTCTGTCTGCCCCACTTTCTTAACCCACCAAGTTCCTCAACTTCATTTTGTCATTTTTTTTTTTTTTTAATGATCTGTTTAAGAGCTCAGATTCTGCCATGTGCCCCTCTCCCCAACCAGTTGTTGCTTACTTGTGAAACCTACCTGCCCCATGTAGCCCTAAAGGTAATTGTAACTCAGAATTTGTTAGTACAGCTGAACTTGTTTTACAAATTAATTTAAGCCTATATTACAAAACTGGAATAAAACCAGTAGTAGGAACTCGTACAGTTATAACATTGATACTCATTTATTGCCGAATTGTCAGGTATAGTTGAATCATTGGTGCCTATTTATTTGATGAAACGAGAGGATTTTGAAATAATTTGTAGATTATTGTGCCTGGGCTTTGTTCAGAATGATGAAGATTAGAGTATTAGGGCATTGTGGATGTGTAAAAATGAATCATATTTTTAACTTATCTTTCTTTCAATGTGTTTTGGTGGAGTGAGGAATCTGAAGATTAATATTGAAGGAGAATAAGATGTTAAAAACACAAACCGAAGGGGTTTAGGGGACCTCCTGGTAGCTAGAGTGTAAGTTCAGAAAGTGATCTTTAGATGTGCCAGGGTTTTCATTTATTTTGCAAGGTCACCAAAATCTTTAACATCAAAGTGCTGTTAAAAGTTGATCCATTTCTAATCTACCTCCTAGTCTGGGGTGGGTGTGTATGTATTTCATCTCTGCCAACCTTCTCCATCTTCCTTCTTCTTTCCTGCCAATGCAGAATGTGTCTTGCCACTGCTCCCCTGTCTCAGCTTTTCAGGCTGTTGCCTCCTTGCGGCAGTACCAGCTGTGGCATGGAATTCAAGCTGCCACGCTGAGCAGAACTTTAGTCTCGTGTTCTGCTGGGTGCTGGTTAACCTTACGAGTTAGTAACCAGTAAGGGTGAGGTACCGCTGTCTGACAGTAATGTTTGAGTAGATAAACGTAAAATCAATGACAGGGAATTCCATAGCAAGTTTCTTTGAATCACTGATAGGTTTCCATTTCCAGGAGAAAAACTCTGTTTGAGCTAGGTTTTTATGTCATCTGCTGTTGTACTTGGTAGCTGCTCAGAGAAAGATGTATGAATACCTGAAATAAAAGTAGTATAAGAGGCATTAATAAAGTCCATATTTGCAAGAAACAGTTTCTGTCATGACTTTGTGATTATTCTTTCTTCCTCATATCCTTCAGAATATAATTTCTTTTTTTCCCAGAGTTAAGTGCCATTGTACGCCTTGTGACCTGCCCCAATCCTACACAACTATGGCAAGGGTTAAATTATATGTTTTAGATATGGGGATTGGAAGGAGGCAGTGTGGCAGGTCACACCCTTATTAACTCACTTATTGCTCATTAACAGCTGGAAACAAGCAAAGGAAGGTGCTCTGACCACATACCTCTTCCCTTTCGTTTCAGACATTTCTGCAACCTTAATACAATGCCTTTGTATGCGTACGTTTGATAGTCTTTGAGCTACGTTACCACACCAGTTCTTTCCAGAGAACTGCTGTCTTACATGAGTAGAGATTGTTTGGTATTATGTGCTGAAGGAAACAGATTTCTCTGTGACTGTACCTTCTTTTGTTGCAGATGCTGGAGGATATATAGTGAATGAAACAAGAATGAAGGACCATCTGATAATTAAGTCAGTGGAGTGCATCATATGATAACAGCATTCTGTCACGAAATGTTGTGTGATGCTAGGCAAATAGCACAAATTAAAATCTAATGTCTGTTTCTTGTTTTCCTAGAAGCAAGCTGGAGATTCTGGGATGTGGTTTGCAAATTGTTGAGAATTCAAGGTGCAATTGAAGTCAGGGTGTGTTGATCACCAAGTGCTCAATGTTCTGAAATGTCAAGCAATAGCTTTTCCCATTTTTGGCACCCAAAAGTATGCTGGCTTGACAGATCTTTCTCTATCATGATTTTCCATATATAGAAGGAGAATAATATTATTCTTCCACTGAGCAGGCCTGTTTTGCAAATAAGCTTATTAGTATTTCTGGTATTAATGGATGTTACAGTGAGGAGCACATTAGCAAAGACTCTAAGGAAATTACTACTTCTAGAGTGGGGAATGAGCCATGTGCAGCAGATAATCCTTAGAGTCACAGTGAACAGTGAAAGAAGACGAAGTATACAGCCATCGTTCTGAAAGTCTTTTCTGTTCTTGAATAAGCAGGGGCCCTGTGACCGTGTAGCTTGTTGTGTTCCAACTGCTGATCACTGGGCTGCAGCTAGTGTGCACACAGGTGCTTCTCTCCAGCTTGCCACCAATTCTGTAAGAGAGAGAGAGAGAACCACTGTTTTAATACCAAGTAGTTCCTTCTGTCCTGATCTGCAAAGCCTAGACTGAAGCGCTGTTGTTAGTGCTGCAGAAGAGTGGTAAGGTCTGCTGCTCCTGAGGAAAGAACAGGGAGAGAAGAGGAGATTGCACAATTAGGCAGGAAAGGGCTGCTGTTACCTGGTAAGAGAGAAGGCAAGTGTTTGTGTGTTGGGTGCATGGAGAAGCAGGCTCCTGGTGTTAAGGTAGCGTATTAAGACTACAGGGGGGTTCCCAGAACTAAGATCAAGCCCCCCAGGAGCCGGGACTGGATCATTCAAGCTAAATTTCAGAATCCATACATGCTCCAGTTTCTATAAAATTGCATGTGCAATGGAGTCTTTTTAATTTTGTTTGACTTGGAAACCTTAATAATGCTCTGTTGCATTTTGAGTTTTTGTTTGGGAGGCTGTGTGACAACTGTATGGAAAATGGACTTGGAAACTGTTCTTTTCCTTTCGATCATACTCGGTTCTCAGTAGATGGCATATTCAGGATAATGAGAATTCTCTGAGGTCCTTTCTACAAAAGAGGTAAAACAAGAGGAGAAAAAAAAATTTCTTTGGTGCTACTCTTGATTTAGCTATACTAATGGTAATTTCCAAGACTATCTTTTACTTATACCCATGCTTATTTTGTTTTATTGGTATTAAACAATGTTTTATGCTCAACCTAAGAAATGTGATTGGGAGCTGGATTGAACAATGCTTTTTTGCTGCAGTCACATTCTTTCTTTTTTTTAATTTTCTTACAGAAAAGATGAGTGTGCCAACTCAGTCTGTGCATAAAGACAATGGGAAAACAATTGAGAATGTGGAGGAGCACAGCTATAAGCAAGGGAAAAAGATCCGAGATGCCCTAAGGACAACAGAACGAGATCACAAGAAAAATGTGCAGTGCTCATTTATGTTAGACTCCGTTGGTGGGTCTCTGCCAAAAAAAACAATTCCAGATGTTGATCTCAATAAGCCTTACCTCAGCCTTGGCTGTAGCAATGCTAAGCTTCCAGTCTCTGTGCCCATGCCAATACCCAGAACTGCACGCCAGACTTCTAGGACTGATTGCCCGGCCGACCGCTTAAAATTCTTTGAAACCCTGCGGCTTTTGTTAAAACTTACCTCAGTCTCAAAGAAAAAGGACAGGGAGCAAAGAGGACAGGAAAACACCTCTTCTGTCTGGCTGAACCGATCCAATGAACTGATCTGGCTGGAGCTGCAAGCGTGGCATGCTGGCCGGAGCATTAATGACCAAGACCTCTATCTCTATGCAGCCCGTCAAGCTATCCCTGATATCATCAATGAAATCCTCACCTTCAAAGTGAACTATGGAAGCTTCTCCTGTGTAAAAAATGGAGCCAGTCTCAATGGTACTTCAGGAGAAGGAGTTTGCAAAGCAACACATGGAACTAGTGCTTTGGGTTACTCCAGTTACCATGAACACCTCCATCGCCAGCGCGTCTCATTTGAGCAAGTAAAGCGGATAATGGAGCTGCTAGAGTATATAGAAGCACTTTATCCGTCTCTGCAAGCTCTTCAAAAGGACTATGAAAAGTATGCTGCAAAGGACTTCCAAGACAGAGTGCAGGCACTCTGTCTATGGTTAAATATTACAAAAGACTTAAATCAAAAACTAAGGATTATGGGAACTGTATTGGGCATCAAAAATCTTTCTGACATTGGCTGGCCAGTGTTTGAAATTCCTTCTCCTCGACCATCTAAGGACAATGATCCAGAGGATGAAGAAGTTGATAGGGAAACAGAAGTAAAGGAATCCTCAGGAACATGCACAGAGGAGAGCGATGGTGAAGAACAAATCTCTGAGGAGAATGTTGAGGAACTTAGACAAGCCATCAAGAACAATTTTACTAATAAGCCAAATTTTGACTTTCAGGACCATTTTTCAAGGAGGCTTGATAGGCTTGAATCTGAGGATGACTCCGCCTCTTGGGTTATTCCAGAATGCAGTGCTGAGGCAAGCTGCAGCCAACACTGTTTGACCTCTATTTACAGGCCATTTGTAGATAAAGCACTGAAGCAAATGGGGTTGAGGAAGCTAATTTTAAGACTGCACAAGCTAATGCATGGTTCATTGCAAAGGGCCCGTATGGCGTTGGTAAGGAGTGATCGCCAGCTGGAGGTAGGTTGCTACTAGTGTAAATGGATAACAGGAGTACCCCCCCTGCTGTATTGTTTCTAGGTGAAAATGGAGGAATTGGGATCTTATGAAAGTTTTGGTTGCTTTGTTGGTTTTTGAAAGATAGTGTATGTTATGATAAAGAGCCCAGTTCTGCTTCCACTGAAATGAATCTGTCATTTGACCTGAATTAGACTTTGTGTGATGCACAAGCTAATTTTCTGTTCTTGTTTGTAACTGAAATGACATTTTAATGATAATATCTTTGGTCATAACATTCTCTAATGTCTAAAGCCATAAGTCAGAAAAATTGCAATGGAAAATTATGCACAAAGGTTGAATCGTGAGAAAGATTAGCTATAGAAGTGGTCATTTTCCTTTTCTTGTCTTCAAGACTGGGTATCTCTCTGCAAGACATCCTTTATGAAAATGTCACTATTGTTTTGGGTTCTTCCTCATCTAAATGAATGAAGTACTGTGGTGGCACGTTATGCATGAGGCCAGATTGCATAAATGAATGGACTTAACCTTGTAATCTATGAAAGCAAGTCATGTTAGCATGTTGCATTCTTCAGCTGGATCTTAGTTTAATTTTTTTTTCTTTGGGTCATTTGATTTTCTTAATTAAAAATGATTGTGAGTTAATAAAAACAAAATTATGAAATAAGCAGTAAATGAAGGACAGTAGCTGAAGTTTCATATGGTAAGTTGCGGTCACTAATTCTTTCAAGGCAGAATATTGTTTCTTAATATAAACCATTGCCTAACTTGTAGGCATTTTATATTAGGAAGAACTAGTAGTAAGGATTACTTGCCCTCCTTGATAAAATGGCACTCTGTGTGTGGCCTAACCATGGATTCTGGACGAAGGAATTTCTTAGCCAACATGCCTGTTCTAATATGGATACCACATGTGGTCTTTGACACGTTGCTGATCCCTTAGTGTTGACTGTCACATTGGCAAACAAAACAAGAATTGTTTATCTCCCTTGGAGGTTATTTTTTTAGAATGAATACATTTCTATTTATAAAGTTACTTGATTTTGAAAGTCTTTATTTGTACTGTTGCTAATGTGGATATTACTGTAAAAAAATGAAGCTATTAGTTGAATTTTTATTTATTCTCTAATTGGTTTCAACTTGTGTTCTAGGAAGTTTTGCATTAAGAAAATCTTTGTGTATTTCTAGAGTCGCGTGCCTAAGCAAAACTTGCAGGTGTCTGTTACAGTAACCAAAAGTACCCAGAAACCATATATACTTAGATAGAAAGTTCAGCTTCATATATAGGTAGAAATACCTTTAAAAAAACCAAAGGAAATAAAAGATAATTTGAGGGTATTGAAAACAACTTTGAATATATTTTTGAAATTGCTAAATACCTCAAATGTTTTCACTTCATAAGGGTTCTTAAACAAGGTAATGAAACACTAGTAGCTTTGTCTTTGCTGCAGCTTTACCGAATTAAACTTTTTGGTAATTTAGCGTTGGATGACTTGTGTAAGATGTAAGGTTAGTCTTTTCTCCCTCCTTCTCTACCCTTGCGACTTCGTTGACTATTCATTTTCAGTAATTACTACATTTTCTTTGGAATATCGTCATCTTTTAAAAAATTACTTTATGACTAATGGTGAATGTTATAAAACTGTAAACTTCTTTCCTCCCCCAAAATTAAAAGAATGCTGTCAAAAAAAGAAAATACTGTTTGTCAGAAGTGTGGTACCTACTGCAGCAAAAGATGACATCAGACTAAAATAGAAGAGATGGTTTTGAATTACTTGGTCTTTGCATCTGACAGTACTTTGAATGCAGTGTCTTTTTTTTTTTTTTTTAGTGTGATTCAATTTGATATTTGTATGCAGCCAGAGCTGTTAAGTGTTTTCTTAATCTTTGTTACTTCTTTTTCTTCTTTTTTTTTTTTTTTTTTTTGTTTTTTGTATCTTGAGTCTGTGTTCATGTGTGTACATACACTTTAAAATCCTTGGACATACTTTCATTTCTGTTGTTACTCAAATGCTGTCTATCAAGTGTGCTGTCTGGATGCACTGTATGCATTTTAATGCTCATTTCATCTTAAATGTATGTAAGTGTTTATACAGATGGCTGTTTGAAGTGTTTTTTAAAGTACAAGTTTCATTCGTCATAGGCTCTGATACTTTAACAAGGCTTTAGGCACTATAGAGTCTGTTTTGTGTAGAAGTTGTATGATTTGATTCTTAAAGAAAATGGCTAATATTTTTTATTTTAGTTTACAAAATCAGAGATGCTGTTTTAGTAGAACAATATTTAAGTCCGTGTACCCTGTTTGTTGTTTAAACACCTGGCTGCGCTTTTGAGTATGGATTTTATGTATGATCTCAATAAATGGCTTGGACTTTGTTTTCTTGGGGGGTTTTTAAGAAGTATCTGGTAGTCACTTGAAACATTTCAGATTGGGCCTGCTGAAGATTAAGATTAATCAAACTGAACATAGAAGTTTAGGTATCTAATACTAAGCCCTAATGTCATGTGCTGTTATCCTTAATGTTAGAAAATGAAATAACACATTTATTCAAATTTGTTGTGTTGGTTTTGCTCATAGACTAGTTCCTTAATATTTTTATAAGAACTAAATTTTCCAATGCTATGCTTGCATCACAATGAGGATTGTATTGTGTAGTATTTTCATGATCTGTTATTAATGAAAATGTCTTGTATAAAAGCCTTTAGCTGTGGTGCTATTCTGATGCTATGCGTCTCTTTAAAACAGAGTTAGTAAAAAAGAAGACATTAATATACCATCTAAGAAGATAAGTTCTTATACTGTAGATCAGCTAGTGATTAAACTTGAACTAAACTAGGTATAGAGGAAATCCACACTCATGCATGTTTGCTATCTCTGCATAATGAGCTAGTGGTTTTATAAACCACTTAAGAATCTGCAGCGCATAGTATGTTTTGTGCCAATGTTAGACAGTGATGAATATGCTACTCCATCCCCCATGACAGTTGAGAAACATCACAATATTAAAAAATAAAACCACTAAGAAAACTGACTTTGTCAGTAGCCGTAGTTTTGTGTGGCTCTTCTGAGAAAGCAGAGCTTGTACATCACTGCAGGCACAAATGTAAAAAATATGTGTGTAGCTGTAAAGGAATAAACAATTTCTTTTTTTTATTTTTTGTTTTCTGCTAGATAATAAGCTTAAAAGTGGCTTACATTTTTTTTAACTTTCTAGGCAGCACTTAGTCGTTTGATTTAATTTCTGGCAATGCTTTCCCCTCCTTTGAAGTGATGTTATTTAAATTTGGCAATGAAGAAAAACCTAAAAAATGCTAGTTATGTCTAATACATGAATGAAGGCTATTCAGATGTCATAGTTAGCAGCCTGGAAATGAGAACTAGAATAAAACAAACTTAATCTGGAGCAAATTGTATCCTTAGACGATGTACAGTGTGTTGTTATCTTCAAGAGCTGCACACATATTGTGGTCCAAATTTTCTTCCTGGATTAAACCCCAGAGTGCCTCCATTTACAGCTTTGCTTAGAGTGTTATCACAAGGTACATAGTTTAGATATCTAGGATGTCTATTTCATAGTTTCCATTATTTTCTCTAATTAGAAATGTCATTTCATTTAAATGTAATTTTCATTTAAATGAAAAATAAGTTTATTAATTGAAAAAAACCAGCTTGATCGCTTTATATTTTATCTTCCTTTTTTAATTTCAGTTTCAATTTCTTAACATCTACCAAAGTTCATAAGTTTGTTTTTTTTTTCAAAGGTTTTGTTCAATTTAGTTAGTGGCACTTTCTTGAATGTTGCATTACTTTACAATGTGGAGTTTTATATCATATATGCGCTATGTGTTTGAAAAGGAACGAGGTTACTCACCTGACTTAGCCAAGTGCAAATTTGTTTCTCTAGATATAGTAATTAGTCTAAGGCCTTTTGATTTATTTATTTTTTAATATATTTTGAAATTCTCAAGTATTGTATCTTATAATGACCTGAATGTATGTTCCTATATATTATTTTAGGCTTAACTTGCATGTTCATCATAACCTCATACAGCAGTTTCTTCCTGTGTAGGTGAGGTGTTCTCCAGCTTTAATAGATGCTTTAGTCATTTTAAAACAGAAACATAAAATAAGAGATTGTTTTGTTCACTCCCAAGGGTCCATAATTGTTTTCCTCAGCCTGGTGATCCTCAAATGGAAAAAAAAAAAAAATTAAAAAAATAGCTTTTTAAAAAAAAAAAAAGAGAGAGAAATTGAAACTTCTCTGGTTGATTTGCCAGTTAATAGGATCTTACCTTTTAAAAATAGACTTTTGTGCATGCTGCTTTAAACAAATGTTAAATCCTAAAGAATTTAAGGAGCCTTTTCATGATACCTATTTCTTGTTACAGTTTTCAGAATTTCCAGATCCCATGTTGTGTTCAGATTACGTGCAGTTATTAAATTCCCCACCTTGTTGTGAGCAAAAATGCAGCACTGTATCATGGGAGGAGCTGAAATCCATGGATTTACCATCTTTTGAACCTGCATTCTTGGTCCTCTGCCGAGTCCTGCTCAATGTTATCCATGAATGTCTCAAGCTAAGGTTGGAACAAAGACCTGCTGGGGAACCGTCTCTTTTGAGTATTAAGCAGGTTTGCTTCAACTGTTTCTTTTTTATATTTCCTATTTGACAGGACTTTGTCATTTTGTTATGATAAGGTTGTCGATTTAAAGAGGATTAGTTTAAGAAATGACAATGTATAATTATGTAATAACTTTTATAAATAGTCTTGTATTTCATATGGAGATCTGGTTTTTGCATAGTGAACAACTGGTCATATATACCTCTCTGATTTAGACTTCCAGGAATCAAAACTGGTGATTAAAGCATTATCAGCCAGCAAAGGTAAACAGTATTTGTTCCATTTGCATTATAAACTGTATAACCTTGTCCACACATCTTCCTCCACTTGGGTTTCGTAGGCAGCGTAACCAGTTTTAAGGGTCTGTATATTTCTTTTTTTCTTTGATTTGATCCTTTTTTCTTTGTGAATGTAAGACCTCTGCTGACTTGTGGTGGGCACGTAGTAGAAGTTGATTAAGAAGAAAAATGTAAAAGAACGATCTTCTTTCCCAGCATATTGTTTTATATAAATACTTGATATTTTCTGTGGGTAGTGACCCAAGGTTGTCAGTCCTGTCACTCGTTGAGAATGTTGTATGAAGATTTCTTTTCTGGTGGTTATCTGATACAATTAAGGCTGTTTAGATCAATGCTGTTTTTCAAAGTCTAGTCCAGGACGTACTAGAATTGTCTGAAGTCATCTCCCTGCTCCCTGGCAAGCATAACCAGATCAGGATTTTTATCAGGTAGTCTTTAAGGGTAAACATTTAAATAAGCTCTTGGGCTGATTATGAGTTCACCTTCCAGTTACCTGCTGCTCCAAAATCAATTGTTAAGTTACATTATGGTCCCAAATAAATTTCAGTCGTCTTTCTCCTCACCACCCCCTTACTCCCCTGCCTTTTTTTTTTTCCTTGGTATACTAGGATTTTGGGTGCCTTTATATCCAAAAGCACAGTACCTGCAATTTCAATCTTAAGAGTCATAGTTATAGTAAAATGTAGTATAGCATACTGTATTGTAAAGCACAATATATCCTTTTTTCCCAGAGACCAGGGCTATTCTTTTTCCCTTACGTTTTGTATTTTCCTCGTGCACTTTAAATAAAAATAACAGTTTCTTCCTGGAAAACAATGTGTTTGTTACAGACTGTTTTGATGGTTTATACTGTCTTGCTAATTACATTGAAAAAATGAATTCAGCTCAGCAAATGCTTGCTGTCCCACGCAGTATTTCTGAACAGGCAAAGGAGCTGTTGATATTTCACAAATAGATCTATTTGTTTCCTGAAAAATTATAATGCCTAAAATCTTGAGCAGGCTCAAACCAGAGTCTAGGGGTCTGTTTTGTTCTGCAAGTTCACAGAATATTACAGAATTACAGAGAAGTCTGGGTTAGAGATACTCTGGTCCAAGCTCCTGGAAGCTGGGCCCTATATTAGGTTATCCAGGGCCTTGTTAGGCCACATCATGAATACTTTCAGTGAGAGAGAGATTCTGCTGCTTCTCCAGTCAATCTGTTCCAGCATTTATTTTTTTTCTTCTCCCAGTAAAGCATTTTTTCTTGTATCCAGACAGAATTTCCCTGAAGCAACTTGTGCCTGTTGCCTCTTGTCGGGTTGCTGTGCATCCTTGTGAAAGGAGTGCCCCCATTTTCTCCCTAGGCATTGGAAAACTGTGATTAGATTCCCCTTGCATATTCTCTTCTCTATGTTGAACAAACCCAGTCCCTTGAACTGTTCTTTGTATGCATGTAGCACAGCACAGTTTGGTTTCTGTAGGGTTTGGCCTAGTGGGTGTCATTTGGGACACTGAGACCTTTAAGTGTCTCCTACTTTTTGGTACCATTTGAAATGGGTAGCAGTACTGTTTGAGTGTATCAGGCATGCTAGTCCTCATACTCAACTTTTCCAAGGCGAGGTTAAATTTTTGGATTACTAGCAAGTCAATTCTATTAAAAAAAAATAATCTGATTTTCCAGAAAAAGCATTTGTGCTGAGAAGTGGAGGGGGTGTGTGTGTCTATGTGCAGGTGCACATGGGTTATTTCTGTTAGGTGGTTAAATTAGACACTGCTGCTCTGTTATAACCTGCGTTGAGTGTCTTACAGCACCATGGTCTTCTGCAAAATAACTATCAGATCTCTCTGGATCTTTCATACCAGTTTGTATCTTCAAAAAGGTAGTAGATGATACTGTCATTTCATAAAAGCTTCTTCCTTACAAAAATCAGTGAAGAAACTAGGTCAATACTGCTAGAAGATTTTTAGTTCCAGATTATAGGATACTGTAATAGAGAAATGCAATTTACAAATAAGTAATTTCTGCTTCATCAAAACCAATTTAAGTCTATAACTAGAAGCACAATAGCATATTGTATGTTGATACAGGTGCTGATTTCTTAATTGCCAATTCTGTTATCCACACACTTGCTAACCAGGTAGTATTTGAACACATTTTAATGATTAAAGAAGCAGCCAGCTAAAGGACGTGTGTTTGGATGGGGAAAACCGATCAGGAGTCTGTCTAGATGATCTTAACATCTCTTAACAGCTCTTAACCCTGGAATTTTTGGGTCAACAGTCCTTATGTCAGCCATCAACATTTTGTGCAGACTGCTTATGGTCTGTTATTGTCATGCGGTATGCATTAACACTAAGGTAGTCTGACCTAGTTGAAAAGTGAAAATTCACACCTACCTGGTTTCTGACAAGTGACTGCTTGGAGCAGGGCCACGATGTACTGACTAGTTACTGTGTTCTGTTTAATAAAAAATTAGCACTACAGGGTTTTTTTAAAATCCTATATTCTGTTATTCAATAGCACTACACATCACTGTATAGCAACATTATTTAAACAAAAAACCCTCTATTTTTAATGAAGTTTTGAGACTTTTATTTTGGAATAGACAAATGTTACTCTCTGCAAGTTTTAGGAATGAACTTTGCTTGTATCTGTAAGGTATGCCATACTGTATAGTAAAGTTTTATGGATAAGTGATATTGCTAAGTCCCATGTGTCTCTGTGAATAATGGGTAGTTAAATACCAATTTTAAATTCTTTGAACAAGTTATGTTTTTCTTGGTGGATCCAAGGGCAAAAAACCCCAATAGGTTAACACAGATTACACTGGATGTGAGTGAGTGGTGAGTGAAGAGTGCACATTCATTTTTAAATATATGACATATTATGGATATACATGTGTCATTACTGGATTTCCACCTTATAAAAAATTACTATTTTTTTTTCCTTTCTCACCTAACTATTGTTAAGTTTTAAACTACAGAGTTCAGAATATTACCCTTATAATACACTGTGCTCAGGGGAGCACAGTGTAATGTGTTCTGGCCTATAAAAGATTCCAAAGACTCTTGTCATATTAATAACATTATTGTATGTTTTTTTGCTTTCATACTATTATAATTTCTCATGCATTGAGTCCACTATATTGATATATTATTTTGCCAGGATAGCCGTTATACACGATTTTTAAAAAGCAGATTAACAAACCACCAGTTCTGTTCCCTCTGACCTTCCAAATGACCCCCTCTCTTCCTCTCAGACTCTCAGTTTAATGAAGCTGTTGCTCAGAAAAGGTCAGGGGTTGTCAGACCTGGAGACTGATGATGATTTCAGAAGAATACACACTTAGCACTGGAAGGACTTCTGAAAGAAAGTTAGTGTAGGTTCGAAACCATTCTTGCTGTCTGCACTCCTATGTCTGTGGTTGTGCACATTTCTTCAAACAAATAAAAGCTGTAAGCTTTCAGGGAGGGGTGACAGCTGTTTGGCCAAAGTGACCACTTCTGTGGTTGAAAAGATAGCTTTCCTCATGTTAACTGTGCCGAGGGAAACAACAAAAGAAACAGCAACTGTTTTCAGGCCTGGTACGGGTTTTAGAGTTATGGACACCTGCCCCATAGATTGACAATGAGCTTCCTGTAGTAAAACACTTCTCATAGGTCTCTAAGCATCTGTCAAACACATTGCATGTTATTGCTGACTTGCTTCCGTTTAAACTGGTGATTTGATGATTGTGAGCCCTCCTGCCCACTTCTAAACTTTATAACTACCCAGTAAGTTGCTTGCTGTAGCGCTATGCAGGGAATGAAGCCTGAAACGTCCGCCTCCATCTCCATTTACAGTTATGTGGGAAATGGCATGATGGCAATTAAATAATCCTGGAAAACTAGTCACATCTTTCCTGCGGACATGTAGAGCAACTGTATGCATTTCTAAAAACTGCAGAAATTATGTAGTGGTAAACCAACATATTTAGACAAACTGGATTGTCAAATTAAACTTTCACTTCCCAGGGGGAATTTAAGAGTAATGTCTTGACTGATGGCAGTTTTGGGGTTTTTCTCTTGCAGCTAGTGAGAGAGTGTAAAGAGGTTCTGAAGGGTGGCCTGTTAATGAAGCAATATTACCAGTTTATGTTACGAGAGGTATTAGATGACTTACAAAAGATTGATTGCAACATTGATTCTTTTGAAGAGGACCTGCATAAAATGTTAATGGTAAGCTTCAAACAGGAGAAAATATTTGGAGTTCTAGTAAGTGTATTAATCTGAATACTGCTAATACAAATCTGTTGTCCTTGTTGGGTATAGATCTTGTTAATTTTTTTTGTTGTTGTACTACTTTAATTTTATTGTTTTAACAGACTTGTAAAGGTAACACAGTAGCCATTGCCATTTTAGCAATACTGATTTTTGTTTACTGGACTGTGGTACAGTATACTTGTAAATTGCCTGTATTTATAATAAAATGGTTTCTAAATAGAACTTAATAACCTTTTAGTATTGAATAAAAAAAAAATACAATTGTTTCACTAATATCATGTCTTAATATCTTGGTATTGCATTCATCCATTAATGATACCTTATTTTTAATGTGTATTCATTATTGTAATAAGTTAAACACAAAAGTATTTTCAAGACAAACACTTGGCCTCTGAAAGATACTAAATGAAATATTCTTTAGTAAATTGAGTTTAAATTACTGTTCCCTTGGATGTGACTAATTTTTATTCTTTTGTGAGTTGTTTGAGCTTTGTCCTCACTATTCTGGGGGAAAAAAAAACAAGATACACCTCAATACCTCATCACTAGTGTTTTCTCAGCAGACATGTTGGTACCATCTGTTGTTGAGTACGCATGGATTTTCCTATTACATGCTTTTCATTGCCTACAGTGGTGAAAATATAATGCTTTACCTGAAGTTTCTTATGCTGCGTGCCTGCCTTCATCTCCATCTGAAATTTCTAGAGACTTCCAGCAGAAATGACCTGGCTAGATCAAAGGAAAATGGTTCATCTTGTCCATTTTGAAATTCCATACCTGTTTTTTTTAGGTAGTTGTAATGTTTTTGTGCTCTGAGGCAAGAGCTTGAGCTTTGGCAGCAGTTTTAATTGTATTAGCATTTTGGTTTTTGTAGGTCTTGAAAGGGATGGTAACAAGACTGTGTAAATAGGAATAAATATATCAGACTTCAAAGAATCACAGTTTGTGCCTGTTCAGAGTTGCAGGTTACTGTAGTGCCAGCAGCAGGGGAGGAGGATTGGATGAATGGTCAATATTGTCAGAAGATTGGGACAGCTGGGCAAAGAGAGCTGAAGAGATGATCTGGACTGAAAATAGGGATAGGGGAAACTTGTACGAAATCAGGAGGTTAAGATGGGATTAATGAGGGGTGGGTTGTGGAACTTATTCTTTGTCTTTTCCTGTGGACTCCTTGTATAGGCTGTTATAGGGTGTTCCTGGCAAGATAGCCAAGAGGAGGACTGGAAGAGGAATTAGGCTGAGAGTGAAAAGCGAATTAAATAAAGTCAAGAATGGGGTGACAGCCTATCAGAACACAGTACCTACCTAACCCAGAGCAGAGTGTTAAGGATTTCCATATCTACGCCACTCTCGTGAGACACCACCTGGAGTACTGCGTTCAGCTCTGGGGCCCCAACATAAGAAGGACATGGATGTGCTCGAGTGGGTCCAGAGGAGGGCCACAATGATGATCAGGGGGCTGGAGCACCTCTCCTATGAAGACAGGCTGAGAAAGTTGGGGTTGTTCAGCCTAGAGAACAGAAGGCTCCACGGGGACCTTATGGCAGCCTTCCAGTACTCAAAGAGTGCCTACAGGAAAGATGAGGAGGGACTCTTTATCAGAGAGTCTTGTGATAGGACGAGGGGTAATGGTTTAAAACTGCAAGATGGTAGATTTAGATTAGATATTGGGAAGAAATTCTTTACTTTGAGGATGGTGAGGCACTGGAACAGGTTGCCCAGAGAAGTTGTGGATGCCCCCTCCCTGGAAGTGTTCAAGGTCAGGTTGGACAGGGCTCTGAGCAACCTGATCTAGTGGAAGGTGTCCCTGCCCATGGTAGGGGGGTTGGAACCAGATGATCTTTGAGGTCCCTTCCAACCCAAATCATTCTGTGATTCTATGATCTTGGCATTATTACAGTGTTGTCTGAAAATACCTGAAACCAACAGGAAGTGTCTCAGCCATTTCTAAGGAGGGACATTGCTTGATGTTATGGATTATTGAACTAAAGCGAATTGCAGCTAATTTTCTGCATTCAATATGATCCTGAAGGGCAGATGTTTGAAGAAGAATTGTACTTAACTGGATTCTTATGTTGGTTTAAAACAATAACAATTAAAAAAGGTGAGAGATAAGACTTGATATAAGGGAACACAAGGTATAATGTAGAACCTGAGAAGCCTGTTCACTGCATTTACCCATATCCAGGAGCGTATGTTCAAATAAAACCTTTTAGAGTAATCCAGTTAATAAAAGATTTAGAAACTGGTTTTCAGTAGTTCAGCTTTAAAAACTCTGTCCACTGTGGGTATTCACTGATGCAATGGTGAATAGGAGCACAGCAAGTAAGGTGATGATACTGTCAATATTTTCAGGAAGGTATCATGGAGACATAGTATTTAATACTAAAGTAGCACTTTCTACTTCCGAAGCCATAAATTGCACATTTTGTGTGGAAGCACGTAGCTCATTTTCAGTCATAGCAAATGAAAAATGTTGTAGAAATATTTTCTACAAATTGTATAATATTGAGGTTGTTTGTTGATTTGAGAAGCTGTAGTCCTTAGTTGCACATTGTGTAACAATTTCTGTTTACATTATCTCTTTCCATGTACAGGTTTACTTTGATTATATGCGAAGCTGGATCCAAATGCTACAGCAGTTACCTCAAGCGTCTCATAGTTTAAAAAATCTGTTGGAGGAAGAATGGAATTTCACCAAAGAAATAACTCCTTATATAAGAGGAGGTGAAGCTCAAGCTGGAAAACTATTCTGGTAGGTTTTATTTAATTTCTCTGCTTACGATGTTGATTTGCACCAGATACGTATTCAAGTCAGCACTTGTTCAGGGTTCCCAGATTGGGCTTCTTGAGGCCTCAGTAAGCAGTTGATAGTCTTTGGGAATTTATGGTTTATAACAATGACTGTAGCTATAGGATGCAGTAAGTGCAGATTGCTGTTACTCTAGCTATAACAGGAATGACTGCTTCTATGGGAAGTCCCTGTTCCTGCTAGCCCTGTGCACACAGAGTAACTGAGGCCCCCCAAGATGCTGCTTGTTTCTGCAGGCGGACTTGGCAACACGGCTCTCTTGTGTTGGACAGAGTAGGAAGAAGTTTAAGGTGCCATGCTTCCTGAATAAGACTCTGAAGTTCTACCATTTCTGTTGCTACAG
This sequence comes from Platalea leucorodia, assembly GCF_965183815.1. NCBI lineage: Eukaryota > Metazoa > Chordata > Aves > Pelecaniformes > Threskiornithidae > Platalea > Platalea leucorodia. The sequence continues at coordinate 53,078,519 of NC_138825.1, read as the reverse complement.
TGATATTGCAGGGATGCTGCTGAAATCTACAGGAATATTTTTAGATTCTGGACTACAAGACAGTTGTGATGAATTTTGGGCCAGTGCCGATGACAGTACTGCATCAGATGAAATCAGGTATTAAGCCCTTCAGCTTAATAATAATAAACACTCATGTTTCTATACCCCTGACAGGTACATACCACATTTTATTTCTTAGAATGAAAATTTTGTAAATACAAGACTCCAGAGACTTTATTGCTGATATTTCTGTATGCAGTTGTAATGAACCATCATTTTGTTCGTTTGAAGCCTAGTAACCTTCTTTTTAGTTCAGGGTATGAGAGATTGTTTATTCTTTAAATTTAAATTCAGGTTTTATATCCTTATCAAAAATGTGCCTGCACAAGTTCAATTTATTTCAGTCAGCTGCTTGTAAATATTTATCTTTTCTATGCTCTTTCTATTGACATATATATAAATAATTCTTACTTTCTAATAGCTATAAAAATGCAATATGATTTATTAAAACATTGTCACTTCATTCTTACCAATGTTTCAGGAGGTCTGTTATAGAGACCAGCCGAGCACTCAAAGAACTGTTTCATGAAGCTAGAGAAAGGGCCTCCAAAGCTCTTGGTTTTGCTAAGATGCTGAGGAAGGTAAGTTAACAGTAGAGTCTCATCGTATTTATATGCTTTAAAGAAATTTAGTCTGAAAGCGTATTCTTTTGTTTTGTCATTACTTGTAGGACCTTGAAATAGCAGCAGAATTTGCATTGTCGGCCTCTGCACGAGATCTTCTGAACGCTCTGAAAGTAAAAGAGTACGTGAAGGTAAATTCAGTTTAGAGGCATGAAAGTAGAGTGAGGATGCTAAGCAAAATGTCAAAGGTTATTTATTGACATACTTTCAATTCTGTAATGTGGCATGTCAGCATTTAAAATGTCATGTATTTAATATGGAATTGTGGCAGTCCAATTATTTTCTGTACCTGTGTTTGTGTGAGTGAGAATGCTAGTCTGTGTTCTGGGAAATCGGTGTCTAATTCCTTCTCTTCCCGAAGATTCTCTTTGTGACTTAGGAAAACCCATTTTGCTTCAATAGTAGTTACTCATTTGTGAGAGGGGAGTAATAACACTTAGTAGGGAGTGTTATGAAAAATAAATGTTTTAAAGTTTGAAGTGAACACATACATCAGTAATTGGACATGTTTAAGTAGATAATCTCAGACTACAGACCTGTGTTTTGTGTGCTTTTATACAGCAACAATATTATAGTGGAGGTCCGCTCTAGTGAGCTTCCTTGAGAGTACTAAGGATGTGAGAAATGCAGGGACTGTGTTCTGTTCCAGAATAACTGTTGCTAGAAAACTGTTGTACAGCAGAAGTAGGTTAAACCTCAATGCCTGATATTTTCTGCACTATAAATTCCACATTTATGGTTTTGCACTTTATTCCTTAAAAATTCCTAGGTCAACAAGTCTTGATTGTAGTTTGAATTTAAGTAAATCAATTTCTTCAACAGATTAAATTTAATTGGATCTGGTGTTCTTTTTTTGTCCTTCCATACATTTAATATCTATAATTCCCAATTGGGAAATAATCTACTAACTTTTGCGTGACAAAATTCTTGTTAGATTTATATAAATGATTGCTAAACTGATTCAAGGGGAGACCGACAAATTCATAGGAGAAAAGTTCATAAAGGGTTGTTAAATACATGGAGGAAAGGAGGACCCTAGTCTGTGAATTGTTTAAGAGTGGGAGAATAGTCAGGGAAATCAGTATATGTTTACTTTTTAAAAGTGTTTTTCCCCAGGTATCCACTCTTGGCTGCTTTAAGACACAATATTAAATTTGGTAGACCTTTTCGTTAAAGATAGTATCATTGTTCTTATGCATATGTTTTGAAGAAAAAATTGAATCTTGAGTTTGAAAAATCTTTGTAAGTGCATGGGTTAAATAATCTAGATAGGCTGTTTGGATCTCGAGATTTATCCCTCTTTATGTATTACTTCTCCCCTTTTTTTCACCACTCAAAATGACACACATTTTGGTGATAACACTTCATATATTGGCCCTCTAACATCATGTAGGGCGTTAAAATTTTTAACAGCCTTTTCAATCAGATGCTCATTAGTTTTGGGAAACTGTTTTAGCTTTCAGTAACAACTAGTTTTTACATTGACCTACAGGTTATAATGGTTTTAATTATAAAATATGTCTGCCTAATGGTAAAAATGTTGAGTGCAGTGTTTTGTCTTAGCTTGATGACATCAAACTCTGAAAAGAGAGAATTAAACTTCACTATAAGTCAGTTACTTCATGTCAAATCACAGGTATCAACTATTTTACTGTTTGCACAGTCTGATTCTGATGCCTGACTTGGTTATTGTTACCAATGTGACAGATATAATGCAGAAGTGGTTTTTAAGTAGTATAAGTAGTATTCTATTACAAGAGAACACTCTTCTTATACTTAATCTATCTCTCGTGAATAGTAAAAGAATAACTGACTTTTTTTTAGCCATATTTTTGCTTACTCTTATCTTTTGTAGACATTGAGAAATGTGTGGATTCTTAGAGATCCTGAAGGAATTTTTCTTCTTTTAATATTCCAGTCTTAAAAGTGTATGCTTCATAAGTCTTAAATTAGTCTTGCCTAATTTACTTTAATTTACTTTTTTAAATATGTGTGTATATATATTTTATGTGAAATTGGACTTTTTTGTAACAAGATGCCTTTAGAAGAATATGTAGATGCATCAATTGAAGGTGCAAGGAAGGATGTCATTGAAGGTTGTACAGATGTACAGAGGTAGTGGATTTCAAAACAAATGATTTCTTATAATGCATTTTGACTTTTAGTGCAAAAATGGCTGAATGTATTGTTTTAGTATGTATATTATACAGCTGTTTAAGATGGAAACTCTTCCCGTTGCTTAAATGAGATGACATATATCTATTTTATCTATTATAGAAGACAGTGAGATTCACTCATTCAGTATATTTTTATGTTTTTTCTACAGGTACAAATCCCTGGACTTGAGAGTTTACAAGTATTCGTACCAAATAGTATTGCAGGGGAAAAATCTGTGATTTTGCAGCTCCTCAATGCAGCTGCTGGAAAGGATTGCTCAAAGGATTCAGATGAGGTTGCATATGAGGCCTATTTACTAATGACCAAACACAGTGACAAAGACCATGAATTAGATGACAGCTGGAGTGCATGGGAGGGTCAGCCGGTCAAAGTAGTGCCACAAGTAGAAACTGTTGATACACTGCGCACCATGCAGGTGGGTTTTGGTTTTTTTTCCCGTGTCCATGTGATCTCCACAATTCTATGAATGCTTATCCTTTCAGATTAACCATGGTAACTTAAGTGAGGCATGTGTCCTTTTATAGGTAAAAAAAGTTAAATTCAAGGATAGGATTGATTCTTAGTTGTGTTAATGCAAGTGTTAAATTCAATGGATTTTAGCATTTCTTAGGAGGATTAATCTCTACAACATGCATTTTTCAGGGTTGGACTTTTATTGTAAAGAGATACTTTCAATATCTAGTTGGGTGTTCAGTATCAGAAGTGTGGATAGGACTTGAATACTGTCCATTTTATTAAGAAGTCACCAGTCTTCAAGAACGTGTGGCAGTTGTATGTTTTCCATACACTGAGGCATGCAACCAGTTGCTGTCGATCTTGGATGAATTGTGACATTTAAAGTTAAATTTCTGTGGAAGCTACTGGATGTTCAACAGTTCTGCAGGAAGAAATCTTTCCAGTCATACTTTCCTTCATCCCAAGCCAACAGGGGTTCCCTGCCAGCAGTTCTGCTACACTCTAGCAACTGAGCCAGCTGCAGCTCCCTGCCCCTCCTCTTCTCATAGCCTTATGTTAAACGAAGTGAATTTTCCTTTCAGTATGTCATGCAGTTCCTTGGATCCCTACCATAAATGGGCTCTACAGTCCACGAACAGAGTGACTTTCCATGTCACTGTGCCTGGCCCCTAGCATTCAGAGGGCTCTAGCAGTTACAGGCAATTGGAAAAGTCACTCCTGTACACACTACTGTTTTTAACGTGCAAGCATGTTACTTCTTCCAGACTGAACAATAAAAAAATAGCCTTTGATTTAGTGCTTAGAATTTCCTTGGACTTTTATCAAAGTTAGCATTTCATTCAGAAAATGAAAACAGCAAAAGATGGGATTTGGTTTGCAAATGGTATTCTGTCTGACTTATGTAAATGCACATAAAACACTGTGTGTTTGTGTATGTGTTTATATATGTATGTGTGTAACACTTCATTAATTTTTTAAAATCCAGTATTGAAAGGTTAGGAAGTAAAAAGTCCTTCAGAAAGATTGTGTCCCGTCTTTTTAAAAAACATGTTTTGCAAACTAGACAAAATGTAAGGTGTTATATAAAAAGTACTCATAAAATAGAAGAATCCCATCAACATTTAAAGACTTCTGAGCATAAAAATATTCTTTGTGAATGAGGTATTGCAAATATGGATGAAGTAGGTCTTGTTTTGTGAGTAACTTGTTGCAGATGCATTGTCTGTAGCTTGAAATCAACAGAGCTTAGTATGTGACTCATAGTGCCACAGCAAAGGCAACATCGTCTGTGACTGTGTACTTTTATAGACTTCTGCAATATCAGAGCTCTGGTTTCCAAAACATACTCTTACATTTTAATAATTTTCAAAATCTGAGCAAATACTGTGTGGTAGATCTGTGGCTTTCCCTGTTCAATAGTATTTTTTTGTCATGAAGTGTACTACATTCCTTGGATAAAATCTGCTTATTTATGTAATGGTTGTTACCTCCATCTGCTTTGAGAAAATATAATTATTTTGCTTAGATGCTGCCTTTCTGTGTGTAACTATTCTGAAGATAATTTTAATACAGTGTTTCCCAAACCTTTCCAGAAGTGAATAGGAGTATATTCCCCTTGAAAACTTGCTGTGGCATTTGCCCTAATAGAGCCCTACTCATAAGATGAGAGTTGGTATCTTGTATTCCTAGGTTGATAACCTCCTCCTTGTCGTCATTCAATCTGCCCACCTTGTGAGTCAGAGAAAAGCTTTCCAGCAGTCTATTGAAGGGCTCATATCTCTGCGCCAGGAACAGACATCCAGCCAACCAGTCATCGCCAAAGCTCTACAACAGCTAAAGGTAGGCAGTTTTTGAGATTATCTCAGTCAAAATTGATGGTGCTTTGCTCACTAGTAAGTAAACATGTGTAAGGAGACTTGATTGCAATGCTAATGACATATTCTGCAATAGTAATTTATGCAACCTCTATGGACTTCACTTTCAGTAGAATTTTCATTCTGTTTTCGCAAAGGATTTGTATTTTTGAGCAATATTAGTGTAATCACTTTTGCACTGGGTAAGTGGGAGACAAGTCCATAATGCAATAGAAATATTAATAGCAACAGTATAAATAGATCTTCATATGAGAGCACTATTGAATTGAAAGAAAGTGTTTGATTTCATAAAAATACATTCTATCAAAATCCATGATCTGCAAGAAACAACTCTTTTTTCCCATATTTGGAGAAGATGGCTGCTTTGTGATGTAAAAGTGGGTAGGTCTCTAGGTCTCTGTTTTTTTGCTTGTTTTTGGTGTGTGTGTGTGTTTTGTTTTTTTTTTTCTGGTGGTTTTTTTGGTTGGATGATGGTTTTCCTTGTTGTTGTTGGTTTTTTTGTTTGTTTGTTTGTTTGGGTTTTTTTGAGGACCTGGAAAAGCAAAGATTTGTTAGGTTGAAGTTGCAGTATCAGGTCCCTACATTTCCTCCTGTTAAGGAGTTAATTTCACTCAAGCAAACAAACTTAATTATAATACTTCAGTTAATTATAAGACTTGCTTAGTGCAACTGCTGGAAAGTGTGTGTTTTTCCAAGACTGAATTAATTGTCATGTCATTAAAGTACATTTCCATTTAAAATAATGTAATTGTTAGATTCATGTTTGCCTTAGTCTTGTCAACTGTAGAATACAAATAATAATTTGATGCCCCCCATCCCTTTTTGTTGTTGTTACTCAGAGTGATGCATTACAGCTATGCAATAAGATAAGCAGTGCCATTGACAGAGTTGATCACATGTTCACATCTGAGTTTGATGCTGAAGTTGATGAATCTGAATCTGCCACTTTGCAGCAATACTACCGGGAAGCCATGATTCAGGGTTATAATTTTGGGTTTGAGGTAAGGAAACAAAAACTTGATGACACATTTGTTTTGTAGTTTTGGTAAAAAACAGTTGAAATGTCTGGTTTTTCATTGGTGCAAGAAAAGTAACTATAACTCTGTGGAAACATGAAGAATTCTAGCAGAACATCGTAAAAAATATGTGTTGCTGCAGAAATCTTATATGAGCATGGTTGAAAAAGAACAGATAGATCTATTAAATTCAGACTGCAATTAGCAATGCCTGGAACTCTAAAAAGCTTTAAGAACTTGATAAATTCAGGTGTAGTCTTGTAGGCTCTGCTACTTGACAGCACTTTAGATGAAATCAGAAATATCCTTTGATATTGAGTATCGTTGTGTAACTTTGCTTCTCACAGTTTTTCAGCCTGGAATAGCATAATACTGTAACATGAGCCATTCTTTCAAAGTTTACGGTGGGTCTTTGATGCAGCGAATATAGCTTTTGCATGCTTTCCTTAGAGTGCTGATGAGGAAATGTCATGTTCAGATGCTTTAAATATACCATTTCACTATTTGATTTCTGTGAGCTTTGTAAAATTTTTTTAAGACTGTATCATACACTAACATACTTCTAAGGATAGTCTTCTAAAAAACAGCTGATATTTCTGTTTAATTTTTTAAATATACATATATGAAGTCCTTTATCCCTTAATGTTACCTGCAATATAACTAAAAATAAACACTACTTTGCAGTTCAACCTCTGATTACAGAACTGAGCATTTATGTAGGATGTTTCTTAAATGATGTGTACACTGTTAAACATTAGCACATGCCCGTATACACACAAGAATGCAAAATGGCTCGAGTGCTGCCTCTCACTATAACACATTTTGTATCATATATTTTTTCACGATTTTTTTCTATAAATATGCAACTGCTGACATAAAATCATTTTGTCTAAGAATAGGATGTGACTGTTACCATACTGTAGAGTTTTGTTAGCCAGCGAATACTCCAGCGGATATTGCAAATGATATTTTTGTTGTTCTTATTAATACGTGAAAAGTAATCTTTAGTTTCTTACAGTACCATAAAGAAGTTGTTCGTCTGATGTCTGGAGAATTCAGGCAGAAAATTGGAGACAAATACATCAGCTTTGCAAGAAAATGGATGAATTATGTGCTAACGAAATGTGAGAGTGGCCGAGGCACTCGACCCAGGTAACAGCCAACTTGTTACTGCCATAGTAGTTTGTGTTTAAATACCACGGGACTTTTCACACTGTGAATAATGCTTTATTGTTTAGAAGTAGTTCTTCTGAACTGTTGATGCTTCTGGCTCTTAACTTTTGAAAGTAATTTTTGAATAGTAAATGCATAAAGTCAAGTGAACAACTGCTTAGCAGAAGATTTTGTGGAACATTTTGCCTCATGTTAGCTGACAGAAAATGGGAAGAAAACACGGAGATTGTTGGACTCAGAGAATTAAAAGACTTTAGATAAGGGTTGTTAGGTTGGAACAAAAGTGCTATGTGATCAGGATTCAATAAAGATTGCAGAATATGCAACAGTCATTCTCTGGGTATCCTGCAGAGAAAGGAGTATTGTATTGTTTTGTGCCAGCTGCGGAAACTATGTACGTATAGAAGCTTTAGCCTCCTGTAGAAGTTCTTCTGTTAGTCCTTTCTGAAAGCATCTGAGGTATGGCCTACAGATGAGGAAGAAATGTTTCCACTCTGGTGAAAATTCTTTGGTTTTATGATTGTAGTAATGGATGCATTTGTGGATGTTTTTTATTGTAGTCCAAGGTATTTTCTGTCTGTTGACAGTAATGTCCCCAGTGGTGTCTCAAATTGTGCTTACAGTTGGTGCTATGAAACTGTGCTGCTGGGCACTAATGAAAAAAGTTACGAAGTTACATCATTTTGAGGATGTCAACAGAGGAACTGGGAAACTGGCCCAAGCAGAATGATACCATTACTTGATTTATTTAGGTGGTTTTGCAGCATTTTGCAGCTGGTATATCAGAAATTTAATAGAATTCTTTTGCATTAAAATAGATACCTTATATTGATCTGTGCTAGCAGATTACACATCAGTGACAGTTTTGTTTCCTTAAAGTATAGGGCTGAGCAGTCTGTCCTGGAGGTGGTTTGTTCTGCTTGCTGGAAGAAGAGGAGGAAAGAGTGGGTAGGCTGAACCATGTGTGGATAGGCTAATCAGTTTGGTGTGTTAATCTTAAAAAAACAAAAGGAAACAAACAAACAAAAAGCCTAAACCCAAAACAACTTAAAAGGCCTTTTGAAGTATGTTAACAGCAAAAGGACTGAAGATGACATTGGTCCATTACTTGACGAGATTGGTCACCTCACAAATAGGGACAAAGATAAAGCAGAGACATTTAATGCCTTCTTCGCCTCTGTCTTTAACACAAATGATGGGTGCTGGGACCCCTGGAGCCCTGGGTTGCAGGACCACCACTAGGGGAGAGATAAGCTCCTGGTTGGCTTTCAACCTGTACAAGATTTGCTGCTGCAATGGAAGGCATGCAAGTCTATGGGGCCTGATGGAATTCATTCCAAGCTACTGAACAAGTTGGCTGATGTTATTGCAAGACCTCTCTCAGTTATTTATCAGCGGTCTTGGGAATCTGGAGAGGTTCCCCTTGACTGGAAGCTAGCAAGCGTTATTTCAATTTTCAAGAAGGGCAAGAATGAAGACCCTGTTAATTGTAGGCCTGTCAGTCTCACTTCAGTTCCTGGTAAAATTATGGAGAAGATTATTCTGGGAGTTATTGAAAAACACTTCAGAGACAATGTAGTCATCGGTCAAAGTCAACATTGGTTCATGGAGGGCAAGCCATGCCTTATGAACTAAATATCCTTTTATGTCAAGGTTACCCACCTAGTGGACAAAGAGAAGGCATGCGGTTGTGTTTTGGTTTGGTTTGGTTTTTTATTATTATTTTAGCAGAGCTTTTGACGCTATTTCTCACAATATCCTTCTAGACAAATTGTCCAGCATACAGCTAGACATGTGCACAATGTGATGGGTGACCAATTGGCTGAAGAGCATGGGCTCAAAGAGTTGGAGTAAATGGGGTAACATCTGGCTGGTGGCCAGTCACTAGGGTGTTCCCCAGGGCTCAATTTTAGGGCCAGTTCTCTTCAATGTTTTTATCAATGATCTGGACACAGGTGTTGAGTACAGTCTAAGTAAGTTTACCAATGATACTAAATCAGGAGGAGACATTGATTCCCTCGAGGTAGAGAGGCCTTACAGAGAGATCTTGATAGATGATGAGTGCTGGGCAATCACCAATCTTATGAAATTTAACAAGGACAAATGCCAGATATTGCACCTGGGGTGGTGTAGTCCTAGATATATGTATAGATTGGGGGCCAAGAGGTTGGAGTGCAGCCCTGCAGAAAGGAATCTCAGGGTTCTGGTTGATGGTGAGCTCTATGTGAGTCAACAATGTGCCCTGGTGGAGAAAAGGGCCAACCGTATCCTGGGGTGCATTAGGCACAGTATAGCTAAGCAGTTGAAAGAAGTGATTGTCCCACCATACTTAGCATTGGTGCAGCCTCACCTTGAGTACTGTGTGCACTTTTGGGCTCCACAGTATAAGAAGGACGTAAAAATATTACAGCGTGTCTAAAGGAGGGCAACGAAGATGGTGAAAAGACTAGAAGGCAAGACTTATGAGGAGTGGCTGAGAATACTAGGTTTGCTCAGCTTAGAAAAGAGCAGATGGAAGGCTGACCTCATTGCTGTCTACAACTTCCTCATGAGGGGGAGCAGAGAGGGAGGTTCTGATCTCATCTCTCTGGTGTCTGGTGATAGGATGTGAGGGAATGGCTTCAAGTTGTGTTAGGGGAAGCTCAGGTTGGATATTAGGAAAAAGTTCTTCACTGAGAGGGTGGTAAAGCACTGGAGCAAGCTCCCCAGGGAAGTGGTCGTGTCCCCAGGCCTGTCGGTGTTCAAGAAGCATTTGGACAATGCTCTTAGATATACGGTTTAACTTTCAGGTTGCCCTGTGTGGAGTCAGGAGTTGGACTCTGATGATCCTCGTGGGTCCCTTCCAACTCAGGATATCCTGTGATTCTACTTGCATTTTGTAGGTTGCAGCTGCTAATTCTAGTAGGTCTAAAAGGAGGCAGTGGGGGGAGAGCAGGTGGCTGAAGACACAACTCGCTCTAGCCAAGTTACTTATTTGTTTTACTCTACCAGTCCAGGCCCAGAAACCAGTGATGCCCAGTTGCTGCTGATTAGATAGTCATGAAATCATTAGTACTCTTTTGATCTTGTTTCAGAAAGGAGAATTTAGGCAGGGGACATAGTGGTTTGGCTTGTTGCCAACATATTATGAGTGAATTGATTATACTGTTCCTGAAGATAGCACATAGAAGAGCTGAGATATATGGCATAGCCTGCTCACTTTATTTGGCAGTGTCCTTGCTAAAATCAGATTTTATCCAAATGTAACTGGGCAAATACAATACATACAGTTCATACAAGCTAAATATATTACCTCTTATATATTAATCCATTTTCTTACAAAGTTTTTATCATATTTTCCAGAGGAAAAATAAGTAACTGCCATATACTCTTCTTGGATGTTGTTGAAACTCCTTATGATGGCTTTAGCCGAAGAACAATTCATTTTCTGTCTTTTCTTTTTCTTTGAGATAGGTGGGCAACCCAAGGCTTTGATTTTCTTCAAGCCATTGAGCCGGCATTTATTTCAGCTCTCCCAGAAGATGACTTCTTGGTACGGAATAAGTTATTCTGCTTGTTTATTTCTAAATACATGTGAAGCTATCAGCATATGTTATCAGGGATATTTTTTATAAAGCTATGTCTGAATACAGATGCTGTTCTGAAGCAATTGCTGTTGTATATAACTGATGATGTTGCTATCTCTTCAGTTTGTAAGATTCTGAATAGAATACACCTGTGACCATTGGAATTAATGTTTTCAGATTGCTGACAAGTTGCTGGTACTGTCTTGGGAGGCTGTCTCCCTTTGTCTCTTGGGAAGTTTGACAGCACCTTTTCTGCAGAGTTACAACTTGTAGTTGTCGTAATAAATTTCTGAATATAAGCTTCTGAGGCTTAGTTAGCACCCAGAGTTCATTTATGGGTATGAATACAAAATCACAATTGTTTAAAGGTATTTCTTCAAATGTCCCAACATGAAACAGACTTTAAAGCATCTTTCTTTTGTTTTTACTATGTAAAAAATAGTAACTAAAACTGGCGTTTTTGTGTGCTCTGCCTTCCCCGTTTTCCTGTGGAAATAAAATTCTGAGAATTTATTTCTCTGATCTTGGTACAGTACTACAGAGAAGTGAAAGCACAGTTGCCACAAAATAGCAGAATGTGAGTGTCAGCACCTCTGTTTTTTATTCATTTCAAGATGTATTATGAAATGCCTACCACATTAATCTTGCATAATACGAAAATTGTATAGTTTAGTCTTTTTTTCCACATATACTTTTATCAAGAGCTCTCAAGTAAGTTATGTAAGTCCCATGTGTGTTTTGTTGGGAAAGGATTGTCTACCTAAAGGACAGAGTTAAGCTTGTATTTGAAATACAATAATACTTTAGCTTTAGGAAGTAGCCCCTCAACTTTATTTATTTGCTTTGTCACGGTTTCTAAAACCCCTGGTACTTTGAAGAGTAATGCATATGTATTTTAGTGATACTGTCTTGCTAGAGATCCCTTCAGTATTTAGAGGGAAGCTTCTAAGGAGGAAAGAAGCTCAGAAAATCTAATGTGGCCCTTGACATTATAAACTGGTAACTTTGTCCAAAAATGGAATTGATAACCTTGTTGTGACCTTGAAGGAGAGTTAAAAAGCAATCACACATGAGTTTGTTTCTGTTGACTGATAACTAAGATATCACAGCACTTCTTCAAGAAGAATGTTTTTACGGCAGAGGTTTCACATGTGCAGAGAAGAGAATTCAGAGCCAGTATTATTTAAGATGGAGTGAAATCAGACTTTGAACAAGTGGGAGAGAAAGGGGGAAACCAAAACCTTAACTGCACTTCTGAACTTTTGCTTTCTTAAACTGGATTTCCGTTTTGGAGAGCATCACTTGAAGCCACTTTGATTAATCTGACTCCTGTATAACACAGGTCACAGCATGCATATGTCAGTCCTTATCTGTTATTTAAATAATACCTAATGTCATAGAAGAAGGACAGTCTAGATCTAAAGCTAAGGTTCTAGCTCAGTCTCTGTTGATAAGATATGCCAATCACAGACTAAACACTTTTTTTAAAAAAAAAAAAAAAAAAGTTTTTTTGGTTAATCTAGCTTCAAGTTCCCGGTCTTCACTAAGTTTCTGAATTTCTGGAAGAAATTTTGACTAGTCTGAATGACTGGTATATAGAAGTGGCTTTCATAGCAACTGTACTTTGGAACATAATTTTAATTCTTTATTTTGAAGACATATTTTATCCCTGGTGTTCTGACAAGTAAATTGAAGCAGAGGAAGATTTAATAACTTGTCCAAGGCTACATACACAGTGGATAGTACACCCACTAATTAGGCTTAGATTGCCTGAGCCCCAGTTTAACTATTAAACACCCTTTCGTGAAAGTTTTGCTAACTTCATGGGTAGATAAGGAAAGTGGATTTCTTTTAATATGCAGTGCTTCGTATTTGTTGTTTTACAGACTTTAGTCTTGTAATTCAGGCTGTCATACTCTCACACATTTTCTTTGGGTGTTTCTTCTTGGGGTGGGGAGAGGGAGGGCAGAAGAAGTTGTTGCAGCTTTTGCCAGCAAGCTTGATTAGTTTTATTAACAATGGATATTTTTAAGTTCCACTTGCTTTATATTATGAAATGTTCTTTATGGTATATCATTGTTCATTTCTTATGGTTGCTTAACTTTGACAAGGTCAAAAGGCAAGACAAGACTAAGACTTCTAACTTAAAAAAAAAAAAGTCAACGAAGTCAAAACTCTAATGTGGGTCCAGAAGTTTAATATAATTGATAGAATGTGGGGGTGCTTACTTGGCAGATTACATACTTTAACCAGCGTAATTTTATTACTGTGAGCTTTACCATGTGACTATCAACTCTCTTGTAACATAAAACATCACAACTTTTTCTGTTTGTCTTTTCTAGAGTTTACAAGCTCTGATGAATGAGTGCATTGGACATGTTATTGGAAAACCTCACAGTCCTGTTACAGGTTTGTACCTTGGTAAGGCAGAAATTACTGGCATTTCTTCTGGAGCTTTGCTGCTATTGTTACAGAATTTGGATTGTAAAGTAATTTTAAAATGCTAGAAATACCAATAGAAGTATTTTTAAGCTTTTCATGATTGTTAATGTGAAACCATTATTGCCTGACAAAGTGTAAATACATGGTGGTTTTACTCAAGAAATTTAAAAGCTTTACAGATGTTTTCCTCTGATTTTTTTCCTTGAACCCCTGTGAAGTCTTGCAGATCTTCTGGAAAAGTATTGTGATTTTTTTAAAGGTTGGGTAAAGAAGTGATTATAACTTTAAGGAGGCAGTTACAGCTCCCTCTTCCAAAATGTCATTGTGGCACTGCAGATATTTACACTTCTGATGGACTTTATATAAGTACTGAGGTACAGAGGAGTTACACCTCGGGGCTTGACAATAGAGCTGTGGGAAATAGTTCTCCAATATCACAGAGTTTGTCATAGTGTAAAAAATACCTTTGGCATTAGAGGGAAGTCAACATATTTCATTGTTTATCTTGCGAAAAGGATGTTGCCTCAGCTGTGTTTCCCTTTTACATATCTCTTTCTCAGCACTGTTTCTCTCTTCCTCCTCCTAAGTCCATTGTCTGGTTTAACTTTCAAAATACCAGGTCTTCTTCTTTTCTTTCCCTGATGTCCACTTCCTGGACAGGGTTGATGGCCGAAGCCATGAAGGGAAGGTAATTTGACTCAGGCAAGAGGAGGTTTTTCAGTATTTAAGGAAATTTTCAGTTTTGTTATAATTTTGATGAGAAACTCTTCTAGCTGAGAAACCGTTCACAATGAAAGTCAGTCCAATCCTTTGGAAAGAAGCGTAGTCTAAAATAAATTTTAGGCAAGTTCTATACTGTGATGTAAAACCTGTACATTCACTTTTGATACTGTTCAGAGGAAGGCCCCTTTTAGGTAAATCACTAGCATGATGATCCCAAAGTACTGAAACGCTTATAAATGCTATTGCAGACACAGAAGATCACACAAACTAAATTGCTTGACAGCTTTTGGCTCAGAGGCACAGGGAGGGGGTGACACAGACGAATGGTGCAGACTTGAACAGCAGGCTGAAACTTTTAATACATGTGAAGTAAACATAACCAAACATAAACTGTATCCTGGCCGCAGATATTGCAGATACCCTTTTCTATCTTGTGATTGGCAGAAAAATAAGAATTCCCAGTTCCATTTGTATACCATGTTGAGGGACTCAAAACCCACCGTGATCTTCACCCCTTTTCCCAAAGTTGAAGATCCAGTTGTGTTTACGCTGCTGCGTGTAGGCACATAGCTGGGGGTCTCCTGGTGTTTTATCCTGTCTTTTGCTTTGTGAAACAGCCTATGTCCACCCAAGTGGGTTAGGTTCTGCCTTCTGGGTCTTCTGCTAGCGTCCTTGTGAATTATAACAGGACAACCAACACCTCGTCCCGACATCTTTTATTTGTCCTGGTAGTGCAAACAAGGCAGAAAATGAGCTCACCGTGATTAACCTAGCCTCGCAGAAAGTACTGACTCATGGGCAATCAGCTGTCTTGCAATGTGACTGCCACAATATTTTTCTGGCTAATTAAGGGGGGGTTGACAGAAGGGGAAAACGCTGCAAGCTACTCTTACAGGCACTGAATGAGCGAGGCATGAGGACAATGGTGGCTCATTTAGGTTTGACCCTGTCCTTTTGCACCACTTCCTTGGGGCAGACTGTCATGGGGGGCATTAGTATGGGTAATACTGTCATATGTGGGTGTTTTTCCCAGCTCATTTTGCTTTCTATTATTGTCTGAGAAAGCTAATTCTGATGCAAAAGGAAGATAATAACGCTGTTTGTTTATTTGGTTTGTTAATATTTATTTTGCAATAAGATAACAAATCATCTTTAATCTGTGAAGTTGAAATAATGAAGATGTAGTTTTAGTGAAGTACACATCTTCTAACTGCTAGTTTTTAAATCTGGAGCATTTTCCTTATTTTCTAGATGAGTTACATGATAAAATAATATGAATAATATTAATACATACAATTGATTTATTTAAAATTTAAATAATTTACATTTTTCTTAAAGGATAGGAAAATATGTGCCAGTTCAGACTTAGCTCTGTAAAATAGGAATTTGTTTTAATTTTGTTTCTTGAAATGGCCCTAACAGAGTTTTTCTGACATCTGAGTAAATGTGCTACCTTTTTTATGTTTACAGCTATTCATCGAAACAGTCCCCGTCCTGTAAAAGTACCTCGGTGCCATAGTGATCCACCAAATCCTCATCTTATCATCCCCACGCCTGAAGGCTTCAGGTATTTAGCAGTAGTACAGAGTTCTAAACTTTAGTACAGAGTTCTAAACTTTATCCTCTCTTGGCTATGCTGACTGTCAGTAAGTGAAACACCTTTTCTTTCCTGTTGAGGGCAAAGCAGGTAGAAAAAATTAGTATGTTAGTGACCTGAATGTTATTGATGTGCTTTTAAGACAAACAGAGTTTCTACCCTCCTCCCCCACCCCCCCTTTATTTTACAGTTTTTATTGGTGCCTGCTTTCTCACTTTCAAGTCATTCTTATCCACGTTGTCTTTCCTGAAAACAATGTTTCAAAGTAACAAGCTTTAATTCAGTGAAGAATGCTCATTAACAAGACTTTTATTTCCTCCCCAACTTTGATTGTCTCTGTACATACCCGTGACAGTGCTTTCTGTAGTTTAGCATAGATAAGATGTAGAAGTGTAGCATTCTGGAATATGGTGGCATTTCTGCGTCATTACCAACCTGCTGTGAAGAAGCTTAAAACAATGGATGGTTTTGCTTCCCTTTGAAAGAGTTGACATGAGAATTAATGCTAAAATAGTTTTTGAAAATTTCAAAATGAACTTTGCAGTGCATATTTTTACACAAACAGAGGGCCTTATTTTTCAAGAAGATCAGCAGAGTGTCGAACTCCACACTTGACATTTTTTTGAAAGTTGCTTGGCTGTTGGCAGAAACTAGTACTACTCTAAAGATTTGGAGATTTTTATTTTGATGATTATTATTATTGTACATATTGACAGCCCCTGAAGCTTTTGAGACCCAGAATTATTCCACAGAAAAGGCTTTATGTACTTGAAAAACTTTAAAATCAGGCCTCATTATGCACACCTCACAATTTTATTTTTTAATAAACTTTCAACTCCATACTTTTTTTTTTTTAAACTGTTTCCTGAAGTTTTTCTTCTTGCCACAGCACGCGGAGTGTCCCTTGTGATGCACGGAACCATTGCAGCGTTGCTGTCAGTCGCCCCGCTCCCGTCGGTAGCGACTCAGCTCAACCCAAACCTGTCAGCAGTGCAAATGATACCAGGTAGCTCTGCTCCGTGACGTAGCAGCCTCATTCTACTTACATCACCCATATAACTGTTTCTGCGTACTTGCATCCTAGTAGATCATTTGCACCGTGCTTTTCTGTCCCATCAGGTCTTCCACTGGCTCCTTCATTCATGTTTGACTTGAGCAAAATCTTACATCGTAGAACTAGGTGATAAGACTGCTTTCAGATTTGAAATGTGTGAACAATATGGTAGTTAAAGCATGGGGTTCTGACATAGATTACAAATTTGCTCAGTAAAAATGTCCATGAAATTAACATATGACAGTCAGTTCATCGGTATAACTTTACTAAATAATTAGTATTGATAACTAACACTTAGCACTAAGATGATTGTAACATGCAAATAAGCCCAAGGATTTTGTATTTTTAATGTTAGCTAACAGTTTGGGTATTGTTCTTGTCTGCCATAAATATTTTGAAATACTATATACTGGCAAACACAGAATTAAACACATAAGATTTCAGGAGGGTTTTTTTATTTTTTGCTACACCTTTGGCTTCTTAGGGTTGTGCAGAATAAACTTAATGTGAAAGAAACCATTCCTGTATCAGGATATGTATCAGAAGCCACTCCTGTATCGTCTGTTTGCAGAGGTCATGAGTGAATTTTTTGGCAGACCTATGTTAGTATCTTCCTTGCTTTTTGACCTCTGATTTGACTCTTATATTTCAGACTGTTGGTGTTCCTTCTTCCCATACCACAGTCAGACCATTAACATGTCTCCCAAGTTCTCTAAATTTACTCTTCCCCCCCTCCCCCGCACCCCTGACTGTGAAAATCCTGCTATTCACACAATGATATTAACTTAGGTTTTATAAATAGCTTTTTGGATTCTTATTTCTACTGCAGAGTACCAAAAGCTCTCTTGTACAAGAGATTTGTATGAATGGAGACACATGATCTGACTGTATCACCCAGCTGTAGAGAAAAGAAAGAATACGTAGTGAAGGAACAACAGATTGATGGTGACCGCAGTGAACGTAGATGTGACTTGATTATCAATTATGTATTTTTTAATAAAAAATTTTCAGTTGTTAGCCAGCAAACCATCACTGTACATTTGTTACCAGATGCGCAGCAGAAGCATGCGTTAAGGTGTTAAGAGGGAAGTAAGTTGCCACTTTTTATGTAAGATCTTTCCCGCAAGTCTTTTCAGTTTATTTTTATGATAAGATGTGACTCGCACCCTACAGTAGCCTCTAGATGTACAGCTTGTGAGTTCGGGCCCTTTTTTTTGGTTGAAAATACATCCTGAATTTTTGTCATTCAAACTACATGTGTTTATTATATATCCTTCATGCTCCTGTTTTAAGCCCCCTATTAAAAAAGATAGAGTAGGCAGTAGTCTGCAGCACTTGAAAAGCCCTTTTCAAGTAAGTAACATTCTAGAGAATTTTCACTGAGAGGTTCTGACAGCTTTATAAGCTGACAGGGTGAGGGTTAATTAGTATTTATGATTTTGAAAATGCAGAACATGTTTATTTGATAATCAGTCTTTACACAACATATGAATTGGGTTTTTTTCTAGAATATGTACAGCACTTTGAGCCAAGGCATATCTTTGAAGTTACTTAATTTTTCAAGAGGCCGATAAGAGGCTAGTTTTTAATACTTGTAGACTTTGATTTTATACCACTCAGTGCAACTGTCAGGTTTATAATTTGACACACTTGAATACAGTGATACATTCTTTTAATGTTTTCTGCATGTGTGTCCTACACAAATATTGATCAAAGTGTGAAGGTTGCCATTTTGACAGTTTCTTCTAGTTGAAGAAGATAGTCATTAGGAAGAAAAGAAATGAGAATTCTACTTCTTAGTAGCGATCAAGTGCACAATACTTTCACAGATGGTAACATGAAAGTTGATGTGAGTGCAGCATTTTAGTTGAATTGCCTAGGCCTGTTTTTCAAAGACTTGTATTTTTCTTAGAGCTCTCAGTTTTTACTTTTCTAATGGTTGTTAATAAAATATCCTATGATTTGAGGTTTTTTTATGCACTGCCTGGATTTTTAAGTAGCATTGTTTAACCCCCCGTATTACCTAGGAAGAATTTGAAGAAAAAAATTATTAAAGCAGAGAGAGATTTTTGGAGGCTGTTGGGGTTTTTTAGGGGTTTTGTTTATTGAGGAAGGCAAAATATTACAACGTAATATATTTATAGCAAATTTCTGTTTTTAATATAGTTAAAAGAAAGTTGCAAACTTTAACGTATTGCATATTGCGGTCTTAATTATGGATTTCATTTGCTTGTGCTCCAAAAGAGAAATGGAATCTGTTGTTATCTGTGATAACTCTTATCAAGAACGTGTTTTGTGGTTTTATATGCAAGAAGTGTGGGGTCCAGCTGCTGGAATAGCACAGAAACAGAAACTTTTTACACTTTACAGAAACTCTTTAGACATTTATGACTTGATTGTAGGCATTAAATACCTATAAAAAGTTGAATGTAGGAACTTGAATGTAGGAACTTGATAAATCAGTTGTACTAGGCAGTGCATAGTGCACAAATGCCACCATAGTTCTATTGAAGTTTTTCTTTAAGAAAAAACAAAATCAGTTTAATATAACTAGAAAGTAAAACCCAAAGCAGCAATACCTGGTTGTTTACATTGAGCTTTCTGATGGTTATACATTTACACTATGTTCATACTAATGACCTTTATAAATGTTTAATTTCTGAGCTGGCTGGGGTCATCATTCATCATTTTATATTTATCCAGGACTGGAGCAGAAATTTAGCAAGTTGTCTTCTCTCTTACTCTATTTCTTTGCCTAATAACATGCGCGGTATCTTTCTGGACGCACACAATAAAAGATCGGGGTGGCTAAGATGGATCCTGACATGGATTTTAGACACCTGCATTCAAAGCTATGATACTTAAGGTCCTCTGTTCAGCTGCTACCTCATTTTAGAGGTGGTTGAGCTGTGCTTATTTTTAAGCTCTTTGTGCATCTGAAATTGTTGCTCTGTATGTGCTGGGAATAACCTCAGCCATCTTGCTGATTAAAACCTCAACTTCCTGAAGGGTACTGAGGATTTTCACTAGTTCAGTTTCAGTTCCTCCTCAAACTTAAAAGAACTAGCTGGCAGTAGTAGGGATTGCAAAGCAAACATCATATTGAGAACGTCTGCACGGGAATAGGGTGTCTTGGGTTTTGGCTTCTGTTCTCAAGATTGTAAAGATTATGTCTTTTTTTTTTCCCTTCCCTTTTTTTGTTTCTCTCTCTTTTTTTTTTTTTTTTTTTTTTTTTTTTTACTATTATTATACTATTATTAGGTAATAATCAGATACAATTTAGAAGCAACTTTAGGGCTGTAGGGAAGTCTTCTCATAGGTGTGTGCACTTCTGTGATGCCAGGTATCTTTCATCTTTTTGTAGTTGTTAGCTTTCAGTGAAGTATTTAACAATGTTCCCCACTTTCCAGTATTATTTAGCTCATACCTCTAAAGCATTATATTAAAGGAGGCATCAGTTACTGCTCTTCCCCACCATGCTTTAAAAACTGAAAGGGAGCCTTGTCCAAAAGGGAGTTACTGTAGAAGGACTTCCATGAGGAATTTATGGCTCTAAAACATGGGTGGATTGATTGATGTCTTGGGCTGGAGAAAGGTGCCTGAAGATTTAAGGATTTAAGACTCCTTTCTCTCAGTATTGTTTCCCTTTCTGTTCAGCATGCTTATTCATCTAGGTCTTATTCTGAGGTATTTAATTCTACGCTGTGCTGTCTGGAAAAGGTAGGGCCTCCAAGCAGTCAAGCTGATGTCATTTAACACTGTCCTTCCTGTCAGCTGGCCTGTGGCTCTTCCCACTAGTTTTAACTTAATGACCATGGACTACGACTGTATTTGCAGCGCACTAGGAGCATATGAATTCAGTTACCACCCTTCCTCCGATAATGCGGCTCACATTATCACCCAGCTGAATCACTTCTGATTGTGTATCCAAACGTGGCACCAGCTGCATCCTGCAGCAGCTGTCTTAATAGTATGTTACAAGGCATTAAAAAGGATTCTGTTGTTTTGAGCAAGTAACAGTTTCAAGTCATTTATGCTTTTGAAGCTTAGGATTTTTTCATAGAGTGGCATAACTAAAATTTTATAAAAAGTCTTCATTTGGGGGGGGGGGGAATAGCATAGAAAGGGCTTTCAGTTTACACCTCAGCATCAGTTTTTCTTTCATGTTACTGTCATGGTTCGTGTCCTAGGCTTCAGAGATTCTTTCTCTTTAAAACTGCAGTTAAATTGTCACTAGTAGTTATTTAGTGCAATGCTAAGTTAATTAGTACAATGGCTCTTTTTAACAGGGGTTCCAGTGTCCCTGAAAATGATCGACTGGCTTCAATAGCAGCTGAGTTGCAGTTCAGATCCCTTAGTCGTCACTCCAGTCCCACTGAAGAGCGAGAAGGTGATTGTCACAGTAACAGATTGTGACCTGGATGTGCAGATGATTTATGTCATTAACATATTTCTCTCTGTTCCCAGTTCTTACCCTTTCCAAAACCTTTTTTCACCTTTTCCCATTAAAAAATCTTAGATTTTTAACTTCTAGGCTTACATTGTCAGAGTAAGTTCTTCTGTTTTCAGACATATCCACTATTCTCTTGCCTTTCATATTGCTTTGGAATTGGACCTGAAGGAATTTCCTGGTGTTTACTAAGTTACAGTGTTCAGAATGAAATGAGTAACGTGATTGCTGAATTATATACCTCATTCAATAGTAAATTTCTAAATGCTGTTAATGAGGCATGAACTGGACCCATTAGGACAGTGAAGAGTTTTCTGTCCAGTTCTTTAACTACCACTGCAGTGTTCATCTTACAAATACTTGTTGTTATTTGAATCCTGGAAGAAGGGACAGGGTGTGTGACTTGATGTCCTGATCTGGGCTCTTCCTTCAGATTTCCTCAGCTCCTGTATATGTGGTGTTTATTACAAATACCTTGAAACATTGATTGTTAAGATAGTGTGTTCTGTGCAAATTAAAATGAAGTACAAAATACCAGGTGAAGCAGAGTTGATATTGTGGTCATCCTGCAAAATGAAGTGGATTTCGAAGAAAGAAATGCCTTAAAAATTTATACTAAGAGGTGTGGGGGATTTTGTTTGTTTGTTTGTTTTTTAGGCAGATGTTGAAAATACTGTCTGCCTCATGTTTATTCCCTTTTTTATTTACCTGTATGAATGGGAAACTGGCTTAGCTGGGAATGAATACAGGTCTTTTTCTAAGGAACCTTAGAAGATTGTTTTCATACACGTTTCTTACATATTTGGTTCTGAGTGCCCTGACTTGAAGTGCTTCCCTCAGTTGTGGAAGGAGATCTCTGTTCCTGTATAAATGAAATCCTATTTCAGAATAGCTTTCATAGTTTGTTTTCTAAAGCTAAGTCATTTTTGAATTCAAGAGCATGCCTTGCTATATGGTTGCCTCATATACTTGTAGGGTGTATTAGTCCTGAGATGTAAGATCTCAGCTTCTGCTGAATATAGTGGCGTAATCCTTAATATGAGATAAAGCCACTTTTACGCTCACAGTATTATTTCTCTAGAACCATCGTATCCAAAAGGAGATTCGAGTGGCTCGTCCCGACGGAGTTGGGAGCTCAGAACATTAATCAACCAGACCAAAGGTAGGTGTTTAGGAGTCGCTATAATGTAATGTCTATTAAACTAGTGCTGTAATAAAAGGTTGAATCTTAATGCTGATTGTGAAGAGGTTTTCACAGCTTTGTACACAGGAAGGGAAAAAAACAAAATCCTGATTGCAGATAAAAGATACTGCTAACAAAATCACAAGGTGTACTCTCTGAGGTAGGAGTAATTAAGCTTCAGAAAAGTTACATCTTTTCAGTTTCTGAAAGATACTAGGAGTGTTCTGCAAAATGAGTACATTTATTACTATAGGAATTGCAGAAGTTTGCTGTCCCTATTCAGTGCCCAATTATGAATTGCATGACAGTAGGAGGCACATTCTCACTTCCCAAGATCTCTCCCCAGTGTCAGATTTTCTTATTTTGAGTGTCTTAACAGCAGGTGATCCTATACTGTTTCCCAAATTAAAGGCTATTATGGAGCCCCTTCCTCTCTGTCCTGCTGCTTATTCTCATGAAACTTAAAGTTACTTTATTACTTCTGAGACTCCTATGCTGTACAGATATATACATGTAGCTTGCTTGCACATGTTCTGGCAGGGTGGAACCTCATGAAACATTAGAAAAAAGTTTTCTGTCACATAAAAACTGGTCTCTCATTATGTGGCTCAGACAAGTTACGGGAAGAACAGCAAATTTTTTTTCTGAAATCCAGAAGACGAATTGAGTTTGTTTAAACTAGAAAAGAAGAATGAGGGAAAACTTGAAAATTTCTAGGAAGAGTGCTTCACTGGGAACTGTTTTTACTGTCCACTGTGAATAAGACAAAGATTTGGGTTTAAAACTACAGCGAGGCAGATTTAGTGTAGATGAAGTGGTATTAATTATAGGTGGGCAGTAGAATATATCATTTGGGAGTATCAGTATCTTCATCTTTGGGAGGCTGGTAGAAACAGGTTAGACTACTGTCTGTGAACAGTGACAGATGTGTAATTTTTGTGCTTTAGAAGGAGGGGATAAATTAATGTCCCCCTGACATTTCTTCCAGCCTCACTCATTAGGATTCTGTTTAATGATAAGACTTGAAAGCTGGAGTTACCTAATACCTCTAAATCTTTGAAATAACAGATGCTATGAGTTTTCCAGGAAACCTCTCGTATCTCTGTAGAGCAAAACCTTACCTGTCCTTTCCTTGGTGCTCTTAAAGACCCTAACATATTTCCACTATCTGTCGGTGGTTAGTTACAGGCCAAATGCAAACAAGTGCATTGCATTTCATACATTTAATTTCCTTGAATCAAGTAAGAGATGATTAGAAAAGTGCCAGCATTCTCATTTTACTTTAGTTTCGTATGTGATTCACAAGTGATAGTTTCATATGTGATTGCTAAAATGTTTTATTCTTTTCCTACATCTTAAATTAGACTCACAAAATAGTTGTCTTCTAACTCAGGTCACTTCACATGATATCAAAAGGTAACAAAATATAAACACAGCGAATATTTCTCAATCAAGGAAATTGTTCATCACTCTTTTTAGACACCACTTCCAAGCAAGCACCGATTGAAGCTGTTCAAAAGTCTGTTCAGTTGTTTGAAGAAAGGAGATACAGAGAGATGAGGAGGAAGAACATCATTGGCCAAGTTTGTGACACACCGAAATCTTATGATAATGTCATGCATGTAGGTTTAAGAAAAGTGACTTTCAAGTGGCAGAGAGGAAACAAAATTGGTACGTTCATTATACCTTCATTTATCAGGCTAAAATACCAAACTTAGTATTTTTGAAGGAAATCTAAGACTATCTTTTGAGATCTTGGGTCTCCGCATAGATAGTATCAGCTATACTGAAATCAGAATGTTAAAATAGAAAATACTGTTGCAGCTAGGATTTCCTTTCTGTAGAACTTCAGTGAAGTTTTCACTGGTCAAATAACAACAAAGAAAGGAGGAGAAGGATTTGGTTAGGACAATTACTTAGGTATGATCCTGCGATTCCTGCATGTGTTTAACCCTATAAAATGTTTGATGAGTTCTGCTTTTGGAAGAACCAGAAATATGAGTGGAAATGAGCACAAACTCTGGGATTTGTTTAATTCACCAATATTGTTGTTGTTTCCCCCATATGATCATTGTTTCCTCTCTGGTTTGGGATTTGTGGAGAAAATGCTCATATTTATGAGAAGTTTTCTTTCAGGTCAGCCTGTTAATGTAATGTTTTTACTTTTAATCAGCTTGAATTCAGGACTATGAATGTAGTATTAGGTGTTACAGGATAAAAGCTACTTGAAATTTTAAATGAAAATAAAGGTAAATAACATTGGCAAGCTCAGTTTTCAGTCATGTTTTCTTATTGCAGTTGATGTACATGTTGCTTATTGAATGTAGTGTAACTAATTTTTCTTATTTTCATTTTAATTCTGCAGGTGAAGGCCAGTATGGGAAGGTCTATACCTGTATCAGTGTCGACACTGGAGAGCTGATGGCTATGAAGGAAGTGAGTACTCTGTATACTACAATCACTGCTGCCCTTGTTTGTTTTTTCCAAACCAAGTGTGCACGATTTAGGGGGCATTAAGGATTTCTGACCACTGTTGTTAGCTAACTGGGAAAGGATGGGAAGACAAATTGCTTCTTCATGTAGCCACCTCTGCTATTATCACATGTTCCTCCTTAAGTTGCTTAAGCTTTTTCTTTTCGGTTTGCAACTTTCAATTTAAATGTATGTAAAATAGATAATGTTTTTTTACTAATCTGATAGGGATGTTGTGAACTTAAGGAATGCTTGCTTAATATGTGTGAACTCTCATTAAGAGATCTTAAATTATTAGTGAAGACTGTACACAAACTTATATTTTACTTTGCAGTATTTCATCTCACATTTTATTCCTTTTTTCTTCATTCCTTAGAGCAAAAGATAGGAAGTGTCACATCAGATGTTTTTCAGCTTCTCCTGTAGTTTAAGTGAGCTAGGCTGAGTCACAAAACTGTTGACTAACCTGGTGGGTACAGAAAATTTAATTTTCAGGATAGAAGTAAGTAAAGCTGTGTAGGCGTAGAGATCCATTTTCCCTACAGCACCTTGTTTTTTAACATATTTGTATTGTTTAGTTTTATTGCATTTCTACATCTTCAGACAACTGCGAGCATCAACTGTTTGCAACAGTTACCATGCCAGCCATTTGATGCTAGAGCAGTTACATTTTATGAGCCAGTTCTTCCACACACACAATATGTATGTGATCTCAAAGGTGTGGAAAAGCAAGACTGGGCTTGTGCTTAACTTCTTGTACCATACTCATTCACTAACTAACTAATACCAACACTGGAAATTTTGTTGGTGGTGTGGTTTTTTGTTTTTTTTTTTCTTTTCCTCCCAATGAAATAACATTTTCCACCCATCAGTAGCACTCTGTTTCTGGAATTCAAAGCTGCTTTCTAGATGCAGGTGCTTTTTACAGATCAGCATGTGTGCGCTCTTTAGCAGAAGTTCAAATAAGTTCAATGGACCTTGTTTGACAGACACTTCACTAGTAGGCTAAATATACAGTATGCTGCCTTTTCCTGTAGTATTTTTAACTTCCAGAATTATTTCACCAAGAAGCATTCGCCGCCTCCCCACCGTGGACTTAGATGCAAATTGTTTGCAACTTCCAAATAAAAGGCTTTTCTGGATTTCCTTAAGAGTACCTTGGGAG
The DNA here is from genome assembly GCF_965183815.1 of Platalea leucorodia. Classification (NCBI taxonomy): domain Eukaryota; kingdom Metazoa; phylum Chordata; class Aves; order Pelecaniformes; family Threskiornithidae; genus Platalea; species Platalea leucorodia. The sequence continues at coordinate 53,052,487 of NC_138825.1, read as the reverse complement.
AAGATTTTATTTACTTATTGTTAAACTGGTTAAAAACATTGAATTCCCCGCCCCCTGAGATTTCTTCAGACTTTACTGTCTTAACTACAGTGTCATTAAAATATCCACAAATTATAGTGGACAAGCTTTACTACAAATACATAGTATTGCAAATTTGAAGTGTTAGGAAATATGTAAAATACTTTAATGTCATTTGTCACCTTTTTGTAATCTCCATGTATTTAATTATACCACTGTTTGAGTACAAACTGTATCCTGGAATTGTTATACAGAACAAAACAATCATAACATCCTAGCAACCAAAGGTAAAATATGTGCATTTATTTCTCTAGCAGTTGCCCTGTACTCAATCAATGAAGTTTCTGCGTTCTACCAGTATGGTAAAAGTAGCGTCTTCCATAACTTGCTGTGCCTTTTGCTATCTCTGTGTGAACAGAAGCTTTAAATCAGTTTTTCAGAAGACTTGATAATTTTGTCCTCCGTGGAAGAACCCTCACAGCATATTGTAGGAGAACTAATGAAAACCTGTTTCTTTCATCAAAACCTTTATGATGGTATTTGTTCCATGCCACACCTTCTCCTTGCAGCTGCCTCATTCTCAATGAAGAAACCCCTCAAAGAAGTCCCTTAGAATCTCCGTTGATGAAGTACCTGGCAACTAGTCTTTCTTGAATGATAGCTCTCACTGATGTTACTTTCAGATTCTCTTGTACTGTGTCTATCTACCGCGGTTAAGTTAGAAGGCAAGCTCGGAAGAGATATATATGTGCACACATGTGTGTATTTATACATTTAAGTAACAGCATTTTGCTCTTGAAGTTTATAAATCATCACATTTGTATGTAATTTTCCAAAAATAGTTTGGTGTTCTTCTTTGTTTAAGTTTGGGGATGGAAAGGTGCTATTTTGGGGCTTTTTGTGTGATGATGCTGTTTAAAAAAAAAAAAAAAGCTTTTTAGCTGTTTTCTGGGTTTGGGTTTAGGATGGGTTGTTTGGTTTTTGTTGGGAGTTTTTTTTGTTCCTTAGTAATTCGAAATAGTGGCAAAATAATGAAAAAATCTTTCTTGCAGATAAGATTTCAACCTAATGATCACAAAACCATCAAAGAAACAGCCGATGAACTGAAGATTTTTGAAGGCATCAAACACCCTAATCTTGTTCGTTATTTTGGTGTGGAGCTCCATAGGGTAAGAAAACATAAATGATTGGGGCTTTTTTATAGAGCAGAGAGGAAATTTTAAGAAGCTTTGGATCATGGAGGTTTTACTTGGGAACATTCTAGTTTAGCTTAATTGTCTGGATATCTCTGTGAATTGCACTGTGTCTTTATTCCTCTGAATGTTGAGGTCTCCGAAACATAGTTCGGAGAAATTTTTTGGAACTGGTACATAAACAGAGAAGGTTCAAAGTAAGTGAATAGAACGAGTAATGCTGGAGCTATTCTATGCTGCTACTCCGTTTAACTGCTCTAAAAGCGAGCTATATCATATACGGTATGGTAACTCTTGCACATAGATAAAGACTAGACAGCCTAAAACCCTTCACTGTTAGCAGCAAAGATTGTACCAGTATCTTGTTGATTCCTGGAAAAATTTTGTGCTGGCGTTTAAATCTTGATGCCAGACAAGTATCTTAAGGAAGCAGATCTTTTGGAATTTAGCTAGCATCTCTTCAGAAGGAAAAATGAGTGTTCTTGCTTGAGCAGCAGAACTAATGAAGCCTGGTTTTCTTACGGAGCTGGTTTCCAGAGTTGCATGCTGAGAGACCCTACTTTTTATTACTCTCTGCTTCCCACGTGCCCTTTCCGCCTCCCCCTGTGAGTCTCAGGTCCTTCCTGTCTCTGCCTGGTGAGGTGGGCAGGGAACAGGATGCCTGGTGTCTGGCTGGAAGGCGGGGTGTGGTTTTGGCTGATTTGCTCAATGTGAACGGGTTGATTTGCTGACCCATTGCTGGTTTAGAAGGGGACAAAGGCTGCTTTCTGTCTGCATTTCTTTACTTGGGGACAGAACTTCGGGTGTCTGTGGCACTGGGTCATTGGTTTCTCAGGCTGGTTCTAAGAGCTTAGTGTCTTTGCCATCTTTTTGTATGAATTAAGTCTGGCTGAAATTGGCTGGGCTTGGAGACAGAGAAAGGGAACAAGAACCTGAGTTTTCCTTGAAGTGAGTTACAGTTGGCATGCTTGTTCAAGCCACAGACAACAACAAAAAACCTGCCCTCCCCAAGCAATCAACACATGATATTGCAGGAACTGGGAGAGAGAGAGGGGAAAAAAAAAAAAACAAAAACAAACCAACAAGCTCAAGACATCATTTTACCTTTTTTCTAAATACGCAAAGGATCTTTTTGTATTTCTGCACAATATACCTACAAGATTTCCAGAGTGCTTTTTTGTTGATGCCAAAGTAACATATTTTATACCACCAAATAGTATCAGTTACATACAAATGATGCAGATAGACATGTAGCAAAGATTTTCCATAGCTGTGCAATAGAATATATTAGGTTGAAGCCTGCCCAAGAGAATAGAGTTCTGAGGAGATGATTTATTACATATTCCATGGTAAGAGGTACTTCCATTAAAACATTAGATGGTACTTCCACTACTCTTTTCACAAACAATGATGGATGGAAGGAAAACTTGATCCTTATTCAGTGGTTAAAAAAAAATTAAAACCAATGAAATCCGGTTTGGTTCCCACAACAGGAAGAAATGTACATCTTCATGGAGTACTGTGATGAGGGCACTCTGGAGGAGGTATCAAAACTGGGCCTTCAGGAGCATGTCATTAGGCTCTACACAAAGCAAATCACGATTGCTATCAATGTACTACATGAACATGGTATTGTTCATCGAGACATTAAAGGTAATGTTAACCAAAAAAGGTAATGTTGTTGTTTCAGTGTTGTAGATGAGGGTGGGGGGGAGTGATGGGGGACATATTTGCAGATTTAGCGCACATTATCTATATAACCATTAAGTGTATAAAGCCTTCCACCCATTTTTCAGTTTTCAATTTACAAGTTATTGGCTAGTTACGTGCTCCTTTTTAAGTGTAGAACATGAAACATGTTCACAGTTGGCATTGCAAACTCATAAATTCTGCCCGTGATTTATATAGTTTCTGTAGAGGTTGTTAAGATTGTTGGGGATTCATCCAAAATCAAATTTTGGTCCTTATATTTCTAGTACTAATATACTGATTTATGTAATGCTGTAATTTCTTCTCCTCTGTGGAAGAAGCAGTGGTGTTTCTGGGAGCTGACAAGCAGTGTACAGTGCTAGAGTTGTTCATCAGAACTTTTCCTTGTGATTTCCATTTTTCAGAAGAGTTTTAGGATTTCGGACAAATGGTTGATTAAACATAGTCATAAAAGCCTTGTTAAAAGAAGTTAAAGGGATATGGCAAAATTACTTACCTAGTGGGTTTTTTGCCATATGTTTATCTACTCACGCCTGGCTCTCAGCATTTGCTTACAAAATGAGCAGACTGGAACTACAGTAACTGAAGGGGGGTTGGCTTTCACATTTGCTTAAGGCACCCAGCGTCAGTCCACATTTCACATTCATTTTTCTTTTCCTGCGCCTTCCAAGAACATCCTCCATGTCTAGTTATCTTGTTTTTGTTAGTCTGGCATATTTTGCTCACCTGTGGCAGAAACTGAACAGAAGGCAGGGGAAACAGTGCACACAACGTGCCCTGCGAATGCTCATTTTATGACAAGGCAGTGCAACCCAACGATGCTGGGTTTCTATGTCCCTCTTGCTCACAGGGTTTTGAATCACCGCAGCAGTGTAGGAGGTTCCCAGTTGCTCTTGGTCCTTTGGCCTCGTGCTTCTCATTTGGGAAAAGAACTATCTACGATCCAGAGGCCTCCCACCCAGGTAGGCCACTCTTGAGTCAGTTTTGGCTTTTTTTCCTGGAAAACACTTTCCCTCACTCCCATTCCCCAGCAATCTTGCCTTTTCTGGTTCTCCTTCCTGACCAAAGGTTTCTCTCCAGTTGTGGATTTCCCTCCATGCTTTTCACAGTGCCCTCCTTGCCCTTTACTTGATCATTCCATATCCAGGTTCTGCTTAGCTGGATTACGCTCTCCTGGAAGCTCGTTGTGATCAAAATCCAAGGCTGGCTGACAGGGATTTCTCTTTTTTTTCTTTCTGACAGCTGCTCTGTCATTGCCGATTTCTGGACATGTTTCCAAATAGGTCTTCCTCTCATCAGGGAAATGCAGTGAAGTAAGAAGAGCTGTTTAACAGAACTGTAATGCTATGTTATCTGAGGGCATTTCTGTTGCAACAGGTTCCTCATACCAAAGGTTGGGATGTTCCTTGAGAATAACAGCAGCTGTAAACAGAGGGTCACTGCAGACACATCTGTGTATAGACCTTCCTGAAACTTAATGACAGAATATGAAGACAGACCACAGCGGGTATTTTTATAAAGGATGCCTGATGTTACATTGGAAATCTCTCGCTCTCTGTCTCCTTCTGTGCTAACACTGCATCCCCAAGTTTTCAGGCTAACAGCGGTAAAGAACAGTGGTTTTACTTTTAGCTCTCACGTAGTCAGGTACCCTTATTTTTCTGATAGGGAAGAATGATAATACGTCATTCAGGCTGTTAAAACTGCTTTCCTATGGAAATCTCGCTGTCAGATCACACTAGATCTCTCATGGCCAGTTTGCTAAACGTCTCTGTGGATATGTTTCTTTCAGCAGCAGATAAGCAATTCTTAGAGTAATTGTTTGTATGTGTCCCGCAGGTGGTGTCTGCAAGTACCTGGTGCTCAAAAATTGAGTCTTTTGGTTGGTAGTGTCCACTTGTGCCACCGTTGTCTTTCAGCTGCTATTATGCCATCCAGTTCTATGAGCGTAAAAGCGAGACACAGCTACCTTGAATCCTTTTTCAGCCCTTGGTTGTGAGAGCAAACTGAGGGTGGTGTTGGCTGGTTGTTACACTTGGCTGCACTGGTTTTTATTAGTCTCCATCCATGTGTAAAGTAGTTGGTGCTAGTATGTAGCAGGTGTCGAAGTCTTTTGGGATACTGTTTTAATCTCTATTCTGGGTACTAGATTTTAACCCCTGTGGCTAAGCCCAGATTCCTCAACTATAATTACTTCACTTCTTGCAAGGAAGCTGTTCTGCTCAATGATAGAGAATGATGGAATATTTAATGCTGAAGGGAACCTCTGGACATCTGTGGTTGAGCCCTCTGTTCAAAACAGGGCCAACCTCGGTATCAGATCCAATGTCAGATTAGATCAGATTGCTCAGGACCTTGTTTAGTTGAGATATGAGTATCTCCAGGGATGGAGATGCCCTTTTCTCTGGGCCCTGTCCCAATGACTGACCTGTCCCCATTGTGAAAAACTTTTTTCCTGATACCTCCCTGGAATTTGCAGAGGTTGCTATTTGTGTCCATTGCCCCATATCCTTTCAGAGGGTGCCTTTGAGGAAAAACTCGGTTTCCATCTTCTTGATATCCTCCCATTACACAGCTGAAAACAGCAATAAATTCACACACACACACACACACTCCCCCAGTCTTCCCTTCTTCAAGCTAAACAAACCCATCTCTCATCCTCTCCTTGTACGTCGTGTGCGCCAGCCCTCTGACCATCTTGATGCCCCTCTGCTGGGTTTGCTCCAGTATGTCAATGTCTGTCTTGTGCTGGGGAGCCCAAAAACAAGACACAGCACTCTAAGTGTGGTCTCGCAAGTGCTGAATTGAGAGGAATTAATCACTAAGGTCATGCCTGCTGCTTTCTGTCTGGGAGAGAAGGGCATATTCCTGAAGAGTGCTTGGATTGCTTTTTCAGAATGAGTACAGAAAATGAAGGGGTTGTATCTGAAGCTTCACTAAATCAGAAACCTGTGAATGAGACGCTCCAGACCAGGAAGTCTTCATCAAAGTGTTATTGTCCTCGTTAACTTTGTCGTTAGCTCAAAATTTCTGCCATTCCTGCCTTCATGTCTTCATGATGAGCACAAGGGAAGGAAGGTCATCCAACAAGAGATGGAAGGCTGTTCAACAGGAGACTACGGGCACGTGTCATGCTTTCTAAGAGACTGAGTAAAAGAGGATGGTAAAGCTGATTTTCCCATCAAAGGGTAGCATTTGGCTTGCTGCTTTCTTCAATGAATTTGGCTGCTGCACTGCTTAAGTACTAGCTGAGGAATGTCTATGAGCTGCCCCTCTTTGTGGAATTATGCCACAGTCTTTAGTGGGGCTTTTGGTACTGCTCCTCAGACTCACAGTACTTACACCAGCACCTTTGGAATATCACGCTAGTCCAGTTTTCATGGAGCTTAATATGGGGCTGACTTGGCACAGAGATACAGGGCATGAAACTTCAGTTTAAATGCTTTGGGTCATAGCTATTGCTTTCTCTAGCAAGGGTACAGCTTTTGACATTTGCTCTTTGTTTTCAGTTTGCCCAGAAGGTCTTGTGGTATAAATGGCAGTAGGGTTGTGCAGAACTGGGCCACCTCTTGCCTCTGCCAAGCACGTCCAATGAAAATGCTTTTGATAGCCTATGGGTAGGAGGAGAGGAGGAACAGATGGGTGTGCCGTGCCTTTTTCCTGTTTTAGCCATGGTCTCCAGTTTTATTTTGCTTGTTAACCATGCAGATATGATAGGAATTTTGTTACATTCCCAGTCACATTAACTGTCAAAGGTAAAAAGGATCAATCATCCTCAAAGTACTGCCCTTGTGTCTCCTGTTCTCTTACCCAGGTCCTGCTGGATTCTGTGCAGGCTTCATCTAGCAAGATGACCCTTTTTAAAGACTCCTTTTAGAGCTCGGTCTTGTTCTTCGAAACAGAGACTTTCACAGTAACATTTGTGCTAAAATGTCATTACTTTTTTAAAGGGAGAAACTTTGATTTGAAAGGCCTTGTAAGTAGGTTCTGAAGTGTATTAAACCAAACTATCACAGTAGCTTTAGATTCAGTCAGGAGAGAGATCGTTGCACTTCAGCTCTGCCAGTTTCCACCCGCTGCAGTAGTCAGAAACCGCTTTGTAGCCTTCCATGAAATTTGCATGTTGCTTTCTTGAGGCATGGGAACATAGGTTTCCAAGACATCCTTGTAGAAGGGTTTGCTAGTGATGGCCATTTTTTCCTAAGCTCTGTGTGGGCTAAGTGCATCTGCTTTCTATATGGCAAGTAATTGCTTGCAAATCATTAGAAAAAGAGAAGCTGTGGGCAGTAGTTCAAAGGAAGAAGTTGCTGATAGGGTAACTGTCACTCTTCTAATGCATTGCCCATATTTAGTGTCCCATCGAGCTGCCTTCTTATACTGCTTTGGTGTGTTTCTGGATTCTCTTTCGTTCAGGGAGCTGAGGGATGGTCTGCCCAGCTCCATTGCATGTGCCTGTGACTGCAGGGTGACTCTGGACACCTATGTCCCTCTGACGGCAAACTGCAGAACTGAGTATGTGCAGGCACCGGAATGCCAGGAGTGGAAAACTTATGGACACAATGTGCGGAAGAGTTGTATTTACTGAAAGTTAATTCTTCTTTCAGAACTTGTAAAAGGCTTACAGTAATTAAAAGTTGGAATTTATTTCTGTTAAAGATTTCTCTCCCCCTTTTATAGTGCAGTTCTGTGCAACACGTCTTGGGCTAAATAAATCTTGCTGTAGTTATCAAGCATTCTCATAGTAGTTAGAGAAGCCCTTTGAGAAATGGGCAGGGTTTTGGCATCATTGACCTGCACTGCCTTTTTTTCACTTGAGCTTTTTGAAGGTTCTTTTTATTTTCCATTAATATCTTGGGGATGCCCAGCCAAGCTAACTGGAAAAAGTGATTAACTAAGAAAACATAACAAAAAGGAGGAGCAGCCAAGAATCCCTGCACTGACCTGTGTTCAAGGTGGAAAAAAAGTGAGAAACTTGAAGGTTGTATTCAGATGAGCCATTTTTGAAAGAATCTTCTGTGCGACATGGGAAAAGGCTGTGTGTAACGAAGCCTCCAACATTTGCCTACTCCTAGAGTAGGCAGGCATTTTTGTTCTGTTCATCTTTCCTCACGAGAGATCACAGCTCAAGCTGTATTTCTTCCAGGTGACTCCTAGCAACCTACTTGTGGTTTTGTTGTGATACTTGCAGAGCCCAGGGTTTGGCCTGACACGTATAGTGAGCTCCTTCCGCTCTACCTGTTTTCTGTTGGCTGTCAACATGTGTTTTGGCAGGATGCTGAATGAAAGAAACCCACTGGTTATCAAAACCATGTGGCTCATTTTGCAGTGTTGTATAGAGCAAGCGACTTGAAGCCAACTGCACGTTCCCCTTGGAGATTTTCAACTATGCTAGGGAAATTTTTTCTAGTGTAAGCTGGCAGTGTAGCCAGCTAGTGTAACAGTAGCCCTCCTCCAGAAATCCTTCTGGAAGTAGAGCACAATAGGAGTGGGCATTTGGTAAGTACATGTAATAAAAAGCTATAAGCTCCATTTCGCAAGCCTGCTGTGATGACACTGCTGTATGATATCATCTGTTTTGACTCAGCAGAAATGAAAAGATGGCTAGGGGGAGGTGTGCAGCAACGGCCTCTGCCAGGAAGCTCCTTAAGGACAGGTGTTCTTTCACAGTGCAACGCTCACAAGGATAAGCCCTGGAATTCATAAATTCCTCGAGGAGTATTTTCATAACGAGGGTGTATGGAAAGCTGAGGAGTTTGCCTGCCATACTGCTTTGTGTTTTGAACACTTCTTGTTGTCAGCTTCTAGTAGACTTAGCGTTAACACAAACCCACCAAAAACCCTGTTGGCTAATGATAGCGTACCCTTTGGGGAACATCGCTAATGCTATCGTACTCCACGCTTAATCCACAGGTAAAGATCTAAGTGCCAATTCAGCTATTATCTACTGTGTAACTTCCAGGAGTGTATCGAGAAGCCCTCATTCCTCAATTCAGCACTAGTTTAACAAGTGTTACTGTTTTTCGTTGTGTTTCCTAGGAGCCAACATCTTTCTTACCTCATCTGGACTGATTAAACTAGGAGACTTTGGCTGCTCAGTGAAACTGAAGAACAACACCCAGACAATGCCTGGAGAAGTGAACAGTACTTTGGGGACTGCAGGTGAGGAAGCGTGTGCTAGGCAGGTACTTGTCTAGTTACCGTAAAAGAAGATACCTCTGCCGAAAGTCCGGGCTGGAGTAAAATGATATATTTCAGGGAAACTTGCTTTTACCTTAGCTAGTTAAGTGTGCTTTACGTCCAGAAGCCAAAACAATCAGTGAATGATGTAACTGGGAAGATAAAATTGTACTTGTCTGGTAACTAGAAAGATAATAGAGCTTGTGTTTTCTGGGCTTATATACTTCTCTGGAGCCTTACTGAAACAGTACTGTTCTTACTGAACAGCTGCTTAATCTATGTTTCAAAAATGAAAATAGCTGAAAGCACGTACTGTACCAGCATTTTCACTATCACTTTTCAAACTGTAAGACAGTTATGCTGCAAATGTGTCAAAAAACCAAGAAGCCAGCACAGGGCAAAACTTTGCAAGAAAAGCTGAGTGGCAGTTCATTACAGGTGTATTGAAAAGCACTTGGTTTGCCCAGTTAATCACTTAATGTATGCTGTTCCTTCTACTGTATGAACTGATGACATCCTATGTGTTGTTTCAAAGCGTACATGGCTCCAGAAGTAATTACTAGAGCTAAAGGAGAAGGGCACGGACGTGCAGCAGACATCTGGAGCCTGGGCTGTGTTGTTATAGAGATGGTCACCGGCAAGGTAGGGATGTTTCGTGTACTGAATGAGTGCAGACTGTTCTTTTAGCAGTTTCTCTGCAAATTCTGGTCCCGCTCCCACCAATTTGTCACACTTAAGTCTGCAATTACTGGGGTGGTTTTTAATTTCCTGGGGTACACAAACATATGCTGTTGGATAGCAAGTTACTTGCCAGACCTTGTGCTTAGCAGTTCTGTTACCTGTTGCAGAGGCCTTGGCATGAATATGAGCACAACTTCCAGATCATGTATAAAGTGGGGATGGGTCATAAGCCTCCTATTCCTGACAAAGTGAGCCCAGAAGGGAAAGACTTCCTTTGCCACTGCCTGGAGAGTGACCCAAAGATGAGGTGGACGGCCAGCCAGCTCCTCGATCATCCTTTTGTCAAGGTTTGTCTCGTGGCTTTGGCTACAAAGACTGTAGATGGGAATCGGAAGCAGCTTTTAGTTGGCTTCATCATTTGCAGCTGTGTCGCAGGGCTGTGCATCGCGGTGGGAGGCTGCTGTCAAGTTGATGCTGTCCAGAAAACAAGGTTCGGCAACTTTTCAGGAGCAGATGTGATATGGCTAGCAAACATTTGACTAAAATGTGTGTGCCCCATGCAATAAACTTTCACTGCTGTTTCGAGATGCGTTATCTTTATATTAAAAAGACTTGGCAAACTTACTTCAACTCAGTGGTAGTTAATTGGATCTGGAGGGCTATGTGCCTAAAGCTTTAGCGAGTTCATATGCACGGGCTTCTGTAATCTAGAGCTAAGGGTCCCCTCCATAAAAACCCGAAACAAGCACATGCTTGAGAACTCCACCATCCTTTGCTGCAAGGGTCTGCTTGTCTTTGAAGTTCATACTTAACGTTAAGAAGTTCACATTGAATGTTTATCTGGCAATTGGCATAACAAGCTGCAGTTCTTAAGTGAACTTTGGTTCAATTCTTCGCTTAGGAACAGGCAAATATTCACAGCTACAAATTTAGGTGTATTAGTAACTTCTTTTTTGAGGAAATAGGAGCACAGTAGGTTATTGAATTCTGTCCCATTTTCCAGCATGAAGTTGTTCAGTTTGGTATTCTGGTTCAGTAACAGCGGGTTTGGGATCATCATACCCATCCCTCTCGTCAGCGCAGCTGTAGCCAAATCCCGTCCATCGCAGAGGCAGAACGCTGCTTCAGGCACGCAAGAGTTGCATGGTGACAGTGGAAGCATCCATAGCCATATATAAGTAGCTGTAATTCATTATCTGTGTAAGAAGGGAGAAAGAAGAAAGCTTCAAAGATGTTCAGCGAAGGTGCTAAAGAAATGGATCTGCTGTCATCTTCCTGCTGCAACGGGGAGACAATTGAATTAATTGCCTTTGTCCTCTTCACAGGTTTGCACAGACGAAGAATGAAGTTATTCAATCATCTCTGGCCTTTTTTATTCTGGCAAGATATCTTTTAATCACTACTGTATGTAATATTTACATAAAGACTGTGCTGAGAAACAGTATAAAAGTTGACCTTACGAAGACTGCACAAGTGACGAGCGTCACTTTCTCTGCTGCTCCTGTATGTTTTACTTGGCACATGTTGCTCCCGTGACAGTGTCCGCAAGGTGGAAGAAGCTGCATGTTTCAGTGAAAGTGCCATTACTACTGTATATGGACCATACCTTTTTTTTGTTCTTTCTCCTGTTTCTCATTTGATTGAGAACTGTAATGTTAATATGTAGTATTTTTGAACTCTTTAGGTTCAGAAAAATGCTGTAGTGTTATCAGGCGTTATGGACCTTGTTTTTTAATCTGTTTGTTGAGTGCACTGACTGTGAACTTTTACTGTTTTTTGTTTATTTGTTTTTTGGCAAGCTTCAGATTTGTTATGCACAAGGCTGATTAATGAAATTTTAAAAAAAGTTTTTTCTCAATAAATGGTTTATTTTAGGAGTTGTTGGTGAAGGGTTTTTCTTCTGAAAATAAATATGTGGGGTCGTGTCACATTTTAAACTTACTTTCTTCAATGCTTGTTTAAGAAAGACTGCTAAGCTAACCTGACTGGAATAAGCTTCTCTTACATTGCAGTAGGCAATGTTTTGTCAAGTTCAAGATGTGTAAGAAAGAAAGAAGCATCTTACACTGCAAAAGTGATTGATAATTAATAGAATTGAGGTCCCCCCTTCATCCTCTCCCAAAGAAATAAGGTGATGTGCAATTCCTGACACTCCCTATTACATATAAGGGATAGGGTCACGGTCTGAAACAACTTTATTCTTGAATGCGAGTACCGCAAACAGGGAACGGTCTGCATGGCATTTCTGTGGCCAAGAGGGGAATCCGTTAAGATTATTCTTGTGATCTGTTTGGCAAAAACAAGAACTTCATGTTAAGAGCATTTTAAAACTGATCTCTGATCCTGGACTTTGATTTCCCCCCCACCCCCCAATTGTCATCAGTCTCGGAAAACGGAGAGAAGTCAGAAGTGGTTAGCAATTAGAAGACACAGTCTGCAACACGATCTAATTAGATTGTTTTGTTTGGCTTGCTGTTACAAACAGATGACTGACTGACTTAAAACTGTTACTTGTAAGCATATGTAAGCTGTTAAATATTCCTGTTACAGCTTTAGAGACCTTAAAATGGGTAACTTAGAAAGCAGAGAACTTGCTTTTAATTTTTGACTTTAGAATGAAGTCCTGTCTTTCCTCTTAATCCACAAATCCTTGGTTTGTTAGGGTAGCTTTTAGCAGCTGGGTGAGCTATTGAGAAGGTATCCTGAAATCTGACATTTACATCTAGAAAAGCATGAGCCTCACTGTGCAGGGCACCAGTGCGGTGTATCTAGGCTCTCAAAAAAGACAATGCTGAATTTAAACAAAGACCTTCCCTTCTCTTCAGTTCTCTGTTTTCAGTTATGATAGGAGGGGGAGTCATCCTCAGCACCTGCCTAGGAAAGCACCTGCGGCACGAGACCCCCCGGCCTGCTGTGTGCCTCACGCCGCGGTACACCAGAAGCAGCCGAGCAGTCTGTGTCCTCACGTGCCTTGTTTCAGGTGCCCTTGTACACAAACGGGAACTGCAGCCAGCTTCCAGGAGTCGGGATAAAGGTGGAAAGTAAACGCTTACTGCTTCATTGTTGCCGACCAAAAGAAAACTCGTTCACTGCACGTCAGCTTTTTGTACTTTTATTTTTGTATAAACAAATGTTAAGACTACTTTTGTTAAGGCAGTTGTAGACCATACAGTTGCTTGTGGGGACAAGGGGCAAACGCTGCTTCCTGATGACGTATGTCATTCTTTTAATACAGTGAACTCGACTAGTTGAACTTTGGCAAGTACCACGAAGCTTTCTCTGTCTGCCAGTGAACGCTGGAAGGGCCCAGCGGTGCAGTCCTTGGGCGCCGGGGCTTCTAGAAGTGCTTAGGAGGACGGATCCAGGAGAGGCGTGTTTGGCCCTCGGCGTGTTCTAAGGGTTGGTCCCAGGGAAATGGGTATGAAATAGTCTCAGTACTCTTTCAGAAGTATTTACGTGTTTGCTATTTTCCTCTGGGAGAAGTGGCACTGCATGCAGTTGGAAAAGAAAGGACTAAGGTTCGTAAGGAATGTTAAATGTCTCCCTACCAGCATGTTAAATCAGTGGCTCTTTAAAAAGGCAAAAAAGCTAGTCTCTATCACTACATGAATAGGTATTTGCTGCTCAGAACTACTCACCTGTGCGTATAGGGTTTTACCACCCTGAGAAAAGCCCACTGTGTCTGCCAGGTAAGGTTTACAGGAAAATGCTAGAAATGCTAGCTTGGAGAGAGCTTTTCCCTCTCCCACCCCCACCCATTTTCCAGGTCTTGTGTACAGTGTCTTTAGGCCTGGCTCATTAACCTGCCTAATGCGTTACTACGGGATAGCTGGGCCTTCAGACACTACTACCGGTTATAATCTCAACAGTGGAAAACGGAGTATTGTTTTAGCAAATAGAGGTGCAGGGCATGTGCTTTATTAAGAAAATAGCTGTATAAGCATGGCAGTATTCTCTGATCTCAGGCTCTATTTAATTCATGTGTTCAAAAACTACACTAAAGCCCACACACGTTCATGACATCATACAACCTATTCCAGAAGGCTTCAGAGCATAGGGGATGCATGCGTACACAAGAGGGGGTGGGGAAAAAAGCCCCAAAACTAGTCCCTCACACTTCCCAAGGCCTATTCCTTCCTTCACGTTGTAGGTTTTGCTGCCTCCACTCTCAAAAAACTTTACTGACTGCCCCATGCAAAAAGCACTACCACACCTGCTCTTTAGGTGCTGCGTATTAAAAAGAGTAGTTGCTAGAAGATCTGATGTACTGAACAGCAAATGCATATTTCACAGAGTGATTCCTATTCTGTTGTATTAGCCCCTGTTTCTTCTGGCCTCAGTTTTATTATAGGAAAAAAGAAATATTTTTTATACCAGCTGCTAGAACTCGGACTGCTCACTTTCTTCTCTAGAGACACAGGGGCTGTTCATTCCTAGACTATCACGGTTTAGTCCTGTGTGCCATGAAAACGTACTATCATTGAAAGTGTCACTCAATCCCCACTGCTCAGTATCTTTAGATTTTGAAAGTTTGGGTGTTCTTTCAATCACAAGGGGTGGTAGCTGGAAGTCCCCTCTTTTCCTTTTTTCTTTTTTTAAACAAGCTTTTTAGTAACTTGCACGCCCTTAACTCTTGAAGTTTAAAAACAAAGAGGAGGATGCCCTGGAATCAGTACAGGGACGTCAGAGCAACACAGTTTTCCCGAGGGGCTTGATTCTAGTTTTATTTGATTCCGAAAGGTGTCAAAGCAAGTCCAGACAGCTGTAAAAAACCTCTAAGCCACACCACTGCCCTAGGTCTCTCTCCTACTTCCCCTCTTCTCCCCAAAAGAAAAGCAAAGGATAATTTAAGTATTACCTCAGGCTGACTGTTACGAGGCACCATGTAAACTAATTTATCAGAAAAGACAGACAAGCAGATTAATTGGGATCACAACGGTATGGGTGTGGGGCATAACTTTTAATGCACGCTTTGCCTTACTTAGTTACAGCATACCCAGTTGTTTTGTTTCCACCATTGTTAGGAAGGCCTAGAATTTTAATCAGTGTTTAAAGCTGAAAGGAATTTATTACCTCAGTTTTTCCAAACTATAAATGGCATTTACTCTCAAAAGAATTACAGGTTTCAGCTATCCCTCTGATATATTGCCTGGGGAAAGATGGTGGGTAACTTAGCTCTGCTCAGGCCACAGGGCCAAATTCCACCCCAGGTTATGCCACTGCAAGGCTCCGATCTAACAAATGGGGCCCTTAGCCAGGGCCTGGCTGAAGTTTTCAAGGGCCCATGTGGTGCACGCTGGGGGAATAAGTTTTAGATGTAGAAGAACTCTGCTGCGAGTCTGCCAGTTCAGTAGAGCTGCTTCAGTCCAATACTGGTATAACCAAGCAGAGCATCTTACTGATTTAAACACTGACAGATTAAGGTTGTTAAACTGTTAACATGTGATCTACACAACTATCAAGTTTAGTCATCTCATAACAATCTTCTGACATTTATCCATTCCTTAGAGCAAGTTAAGAAAGATAAAGCCTGTACCTCTGGTTAGTTTCCAGGTAGAGTCTCATCATACAAGCACATTGGATTTTTTTTTTTTTTCTTCAAAACTTAAGACACTTCATAGGAAAACAAACCAACCAAACAAATGCAAACCTGTTGTGGAGAGTATACGAAGAAGTGCATCTTTCAAGCATGTCATCCAGCCCAAACCCCCAGAGAAAAATAACAGGAGCACAAATTCAGATATGAATGGCGATTGCTCATCCTACCCTTCCTCTGATCTCACTTGAAGGACCATGATATGCACTTAAGAGTTTTCAGAAGTTGCATTTGTTCCCTTTGGATTGAAGCAGTCTCTGAAGACACTACATTTGTTTCTGCTTGTTGTCATTGTTGCCATAGGTGGAGCCCTTGTTAATTTCTGTAACGCCTATCATCCATCTGACACCAACAGAAGCTGCAAAATAAATAAAAATGGAGTTAAAAGCTGCTTGCAGACAAAGACTGAAGATCTGTACAGGTGTACATCCGTACAGCGTTTCGGAAGAGACTAACAGTGTTCTCAGCCTTACAGCAGCACAGCATTAAAGGTAACTCCCTGTACTTGACCTCTGACGGAAGGTACGCCCCCGCGCCCCTGTATCAAGTAAGTTGCCCGCACTATTTCCTTAAGGAAGATCCCAGGTTGCTGGGCTCAGGCACATCCTCTCCCGCCAGCAGGGACGATGCTACGGGAACCAACACAAGAGTAAGAGGCACAGGCATGATGTGCCCAGCCCTGTTAAACCTTAGACACGGCTGGCTGTGAAATGGGGGTGCGCTGGGGCCTCCTGGTGTTACCTGGCTCCCAGGAGTTGAGTGACAAAATACACTCGTGTCCGCTCGTGAGGCGTGACAGGGGAAGGGAATTCTGCCTGCTTTCAACAGCCTCCGTGCCTGGAAGAGCACAAGCACGTGCAAGGGCACTTCAGATCTCAATTAAAAAAAAAAAGTAAGTTGTGGCATTTTTTAACTACAGCTCATGAAACAGTCCATTACAAGAGGCCAGATTACTTTAAAATACTTTTATAGTTGATTTAGTGGTAATAAATCACCACGCACAGGGATTTTTTTTTTAATAGTTTATTTGTAGTGCCTGAAATGACTGTTTAAGTTAAACACAACTTAGCCTAAGCCCTCCCCTCACAGGTTCGGTTTTTTTTTTTTTTGGTAAAGGGGCTCAGCTGCCCAAAATCTATTATTCCCCAAACTTCTCCTCAGCTACTGTACATATCCAGAACTGCCATGCATCTTTCAGACCTAAACCTACTTGGGAGTCACAAACACCATCCCTCTGCACAGAACGCTTTTTCCAAAAAACACCCAAGAAAGCCACGAACCTCCCCTAAGCTTCCAAATCCCAGTTTCTTCCTAACTGATGGTGAAAAGGCTCAGTCCTGTTAGGCACTCTAAATGTCTCATTCCCATCAGTCTTTCTTTACCTCTCTAAGATGACCCTGAACCATTCCTCACCAGCCAAAGGACTCTTCACGGTGAAGTCAGAGCCTGAGATCACCAAGAGACTCCAGAGGCTTCACGCCACTACCAGGCATCGACTGCCAACAGCAGGGCTGCTACAACACCCTGTGACCTGGCGTTTGCTGCCCGTCAGCACAGGAATGGGAGAGGGCTGTCAGCTGGTAACCAGTGCTGCCCTGTGCTGTACCAGTTGCTTGTCCAGCTGTAACCTGGCGCTACCACATCAACCATGCAAAACCATCACTTTTTTTAATAGCTACTTCTCTCTTGTGCTTCAAGCAACCTGTTCTGAAGTGGAGCACAGATTATTGACCAAATGTTATAACTAATCAGGGCAACTTGAAAAAGCTAAATGTATTATTTAAGTAAGAAGACAGATGATAGGCTAGAAAGCAGCTCTGCAGAGGAGGACCTAGGCTTCCCGGTAGATGCCAGCAGTGTGCTCTTGTGGGAAAGGAGTACAACACTGCCCAGGGCTGCATTAGGAAGAGCATTTCCAGCAGGTTGAAGGAGATGATCCTTCCCACCCTGCTCAGCACTGGTGGGGCACATCTGGAGTGCTGGGTCCAGTCCGGGCTCCCCGAGACAAGAGAGACACGGACATACTAGAGCGAGGCCAGTGAAGGCCACAAAGATGATTAAGGGAGGGGAGGGAGCATCTTTCATATGAGGAGAGGCTGAGAGAGCTGGGAGCGTTCATAGCCTGGAGAAGAGAAGCTCGGTGTGATCTTATCAATGTGCGTAAATATCTGGTGTAAAGCAGACGGAGCCAGGCTCTTCTCAGTGGTGCCCAGTGACAGCACAGAAGGCAATGGGCACAAGCTGAAACTCTGGAGGTTCCCTCTGAGCAGAAGAAAAAAAGGAAGAAAATCTTTACTGTGCAGGTGGTTGAACACCGGCACAGGCTGCCCAGGGAGGCTGTGGAGTCTCCATCCTTGGAGATATTCAAAACCCAATGGGACACAGCCCTGAGCAACCTGCTGTAGCTGACCCTGCTCTGAGCTGGGGGTTTGGACTAGATGATCTCCAGAGGGGCCTTCCCACCTCAGCTATTGTCTTCTGTCTGATTTGCTTGGATGAAAGGCACTGTGTATTTTCTCCTTTCAAAATACCAGCACTTGAAAACAAACCAATCACCTACAGACTCGTGTTTTGTAGTATGACAGTAAATTAAGTGACAGTTTTTAGAAGTGCAAGTGGTAACTGGATACCAGAGATGAGTCACACATGATGTGAGACAGCAATGGCTGAACAGACAGTGGTGCAATGGGGAAGCTGGGCTGCCCGTGGGGCTGCCCTCGGGTCACCTGGATGCCGAGACACCAGGAAAGCAGGGCCCTCTCACAGGCGGAGAGCTGCGCAGGGAACAGCCCAGAAAGGCAGGTGGATCCTAGGGAGTTCACTGTCACTTACGCTCCACTGTTCGTCTGTGAATGGAAACGCACACAACTGGGACAAGTGAAGGGTTTCACTCTCACAAATAGAAAAGAAAAAAACACTTCTGACATTGAAGTAAGTGGCCACAAGCTAGGGAAGACAAGAGGAATATCCAACATGTAGCCTGCAGTCTGGGATCATAACATAATAGTAAGCATGAAATCATTAAGATCTTAACCAGAAGGGATAGAAACAGCATCTGGAGATGGACACAGAGCATAAATAAGAGCAGCTGTTATAGCAACCACACAGCACACTGGGGATTTCATCCAGTTCCAAGAATGCCACTGCCTGGACACCAAAAAATACCTAGTTCAGCAGTTCAGATTTTTTTTTTTTCTTCTCCTTTGCTCCCTGGCAGAAGCTGCCACTGCCTTTCTGTCCTCATTTCACCCTGCCGCCCTCAGCACCCTGGGGAAGGCAGGCTGCAAGGAGAAGGGGCCGCTCATGTTTGCCAAGCCTGTGGAAGCAAAGTGGGGATAAGTGCTGAGGTGCCTCAGTAGTTTCTCCCTGCACTGCCTGCCTCCTCTCCACAACTCTCCTGGAGCCTTAGGGCATACCTGAGTGATACCGTCATGTTTAAGGATTTATTCTGCTGTTGTTTTAAATACAACTATAGTAAGGGGAACTTAAGTTTTTTTACTACAAGGAAGGGGAGAAAGGGAGATCAAGCAGGAATTGTGCCTAACCTAATCAGCTGTGAGAGTTTAAGCCCACCCTTAGAAAAGCAGGAGAGAGAAGTTATCAGCTGAGGCATCCCTGCACTGCTCCACAACAAACTACAGAAGGTAACTGAGCGCCTGCCATCTTTCTGCCCATCATTACCCACCAGCCAAAAGATGCAGGAGGTTGCTGAGGATCTGCTCTGCCTACCAGAGTGCTGGGGGCTGAGGGAGGGCTGAGCTAACACAAATCGGCAGAGCCAAAAATGTGCTCCCTTTCTTGGAACATTTTTAGCTCCAAGAAAACCACCACCTCCACACATAGTACCACATCCCTCAGCAAAACCTTAGCTCAGAGCAGAAGATTTCCACCTTTTCTCTCACACCTCAGGATTTCTTCTCATCTGTTACCTGGGGTTTGTACCACACAGCAAGTGCTATAAGCAGCACAGCAAGTAGGGGCATAAAAATTTCCCATACGTAGTCTGCTGTACACCTGAGTTATACAGGTTATACATTGAAATGAAGATTTGTACAACTAAAGCTTATACGAATGGTAGAAATTGCCATTGAGGGCCTATCTTACATACTATAAAGGAGAAGAAACAAGCAAGTAACAAAAAAAATACCAGTTTGGGGCGCCAGGCTGAAAGGCCAGATTGTCTGGCAGCTCCACCAACAGGCAGAATCAACCCAGGCAGAATCCTGCGCAGGGTTTATATCCCGTTGCAGAACTCGCTGCAACACTGCTGGCTCACGCGCCCCTCACCTTCCACTCCTCGCAGCCTACGGGCATCAGCAGCCTTGCTGCCCAGATCGCATCATGCTCCAACCCTTCGGTCCACCCTCTGCACTTGGACACTGTCAAGTCACCAAGGACTCACACTCATGGTTTGTGCTGCGATCTGTGGAAACACGTTTTCTAATAGCACTGTGCACGTACCGTTGAGCAGACATACAACAGCTCCTGCAGAATCAAAGCTGGCTCATCACTACTTACGCTTGGTTCAAATGAAATACTGCCCTCATCTGTAACTGAAACTTAACCGTTGGCCCCACGCCATAAACCCAGATGCCATTACGCTTTTAGCATTAGACATGGAAGAGCTACTTCTTCATTTAAAAGCCAAGAGAAGCGCTCTCATCTTTTGCATATGGAACTAACAATCCGCTTTTAACTGCTGTTGACAGCTCTATAATAACGTACTTCTAGAGCATGAAGGTTGTCCTCTTCAACACAAGTTACCAAAACATGAAAGGCAACCTAACGCTGGGTTCTTTGCAGCCAAATGAGATTGGGGAAGTAGGAGGAGGAAAAAAAAAAAAGAAGTTGCTGTCAAATACAAACACTGACATTTGACAGACTTGCGCACAGCTTTAACACCAAAATATCGGCCCTGAGTTTCAAATAGCAGTTGTGAGTTAAGTACATAAATCTCTTGCCATGTGTCCTATGAAACTAAAGCCAGTTTTCAAAAGAGACTTTTGTCCCTCAAACTGCTTGAGCATTTATCCTCTGGAGCAGGGACTGCCTTGTGTTGGTTCAAGTAGCATCACAAAGGGCTCCTGGTCCCAAACCGGTAGTTAGATATTAGCACAATGCAATGATTATTATGAGTATAAATAGCCAAACTGCTGCACAACAAAGCAAGACGGGATGGCTCAGCATCCTCAGTATAAAGAGGAGACATCGTTTATTTAGGGCTGAGAGTGTTTGAGCTGAACCAGCAGAGCTATATATACATTGGTTATTCATTCCTTGGATCCGAGAGTTAGGGTCTGAGGGATTACAGTGCTTTCGCTCCAGCTTGACCGCCATGGGGCATTTCTCTTGCAGTTCTTTCCACCTGAACAGCCAGTTACTTACAAGCCACTAAGTGTTTTACTGGAGAGCACAATTAGCAGAGACTGTCTAAAAGACAAATGACACTCTGAAAACAAAGCAGAGGGCACCAGGTAAAAGGACCTCCTAGTTCCTCTGCTCTTTCCTATCATAGAAGGTTTAGGAGTATCTCGTGCTATCTGCACCTATGCTAATAAAGGTAATGTTATCAGGTACTGAAATCTGCCCTTAGAAACAGGAATCTACTTATAATGGGCTATTAGGGACTGGGATAAGCTTCCCAATCCTGGAGTATCAGGTGAGCTGTCAAATTGCCATATAAAAAAATAACGTCCCAAAGCTACCTATGCTGCCTCAGTTAACAAACAGAGGGAGGAGGTCTACTAGGAGCAATGTGAAAAGGCGATTTTATTACCTGATCACAATGGTAAATAAATCCCTCTGATTTACAGAAAAAGCTTCTGCTTACATTGTTAAGCCAGCAGGTACCAATCACTGCTCACTGGAAAAGACAGCAAATACAGTCCTCTCTGCTTTGCTACGAACTGGATCTGCCAGGCAGACAGTTCCAACTGGCACCAAAAGTCACAACCTCCAAGGTACATTTGTGTTCATCTACTGCTACCTCCCAGCCACTGCAGAAGTCACTTCTGAGACCTTGCCTAAAGCTGATGCAAAATAAAATACTGGTTGTTCCTCTCTCAGAAGATGGCTGCATCACTCCCAGGACATTCATGACAGAGATACCCCTTAGGATATAAAACACAGTCTGGGGAGAATGGCCTTGCTACAGAAACTCAGCTTTTGGCTACAAAAGTCAATGTGACGGCTTGGGCTGAAGTTTTTAGATGCTTCCACAGAAAGAGACAAATGATTCCCAACTAGCAATAACATTGCTTTTAAAGGGATATAGTGAAACAGAAACAGACTGTAACATACTAAGAGAACCACTGCTCTTTTGGTGAGTAATGACATACCCACTTTTAAGTGACCAGGATAAACCAGCTCTGCTTTTTGTTTGTTTTACTGAAGGCTGAGCTTCCTTCCACTCCCACAGATCTCTTCCCTCCACAGCTTCACGGAGGCTGCTATCTGCTAATAAGTGACAACATCATCTTTCTTTTTGTCTGCTCATCAGCCAGAGGTGGCTGGCTGAGTCTAATCAGGCGACAGCCACTACTACAGGCAATGCAGCGTCTTCTGCTGTGCCGCAAATCCTGGCCAATTACAAGCACTTTGGGTTTGATCACACCAGGTATTTAAAGTGAGAACAGAGCTGTTGCTAAGCACAGAGGTCTTTCAAAGGTTGCAGAGGACTGCAACCTGCAGCATCCCACAAAGGTGGTGAATATGTATGGGGCAACAATGCACATCGCAGCGGGCTGTTAATCTCACCACTCTTAATGCATTCCTCAGCTGTGCTTTTGCAGCCTGGGAGCTCATGCGTTCATTCTGGCAGCAGACTGCTGCTGTAGCATTCTGTTAGCTCCAGCATTACAAATAACCTGAGAACCTTTGGATTATCACTGCATTCAAAAGAGGACTCACAGCAGCCTGCTTATTAATCTTTCCTTGTGGCTAGAGGCAGAAGAAAGCTAAGTGGGGAGTAAGACAGCAAGAAAAAAAAAGAAAAAAAGGACTCTGCTGTCCATTCTTAGTAGCATCATAGCTTTTTTTTCTTTACAGGTTCTTTCCCTCCCTTCCTGACAGAGAGAAGACATGACCTAGTTGTAAAGGCCACTAATGGCAAGATGGTATTGCACTTACAGTGGGGAGTGTAGTGTCATCCAACTAAATTAATAAGGGCTAAATCCAGAAACATCACAGATGCCACAATGCCAAGCATTAAAGCATCCAGCCCTGAGGTTAAAATCCAGAACCCTGAATTATGCAGTGAGGTTCCCTGTGGAGGGTACCTAAGGCATGAGGCACTTTGGAATGGCACCTGAACAACCAGCCCACTGAGTGGAGAAGCTGAATTAAGAGGAAAATGCTGAAGGAAAGATGAGAAATTTAAAAATTTTGCAAAGGGTAAGCTTCAGTGCCCCATTAGGCCATGGTTCCACAGCCCAGTACAAAACATAGACCATGCCAGCCTTTCTTCCACAGGCAGAACAAATGCCCTCTTGAGTGCTACTGCCAGAGACGTAGCATTTGCAATGGTGTCATACCTCATCCCGCCCACTGCTGTATACCCATTTTGAACTAAAGCACAGGGGAGACCGACTGACCTTTCTCTGTAACTGAAGGGGATTTTGAACCCACCTCCTCCCATTCCTGAGGAGCACACCCAAACCATGGTGCACACTCTTTGCTCCCCTCCTATTCACTGGGCAGGGGGCGGAGGGTGGGGGGGGTGGCAGAGAGGAGGAGAGGGAGCACTACTTGTGCCTTTCAACAAGTAGGGTTGGTGAAAAAAGGTGCTTCTAAATTGTAGCCACCGCTCCAAGAAATTCTTACACATTTTACATAAAACATTCCCAGGGTAAAAAGCACCACCAATTTCTCCAGGTGAGGACAAGAGCACAGGATTCCCCTCCCTTTCCCTCTACCTTGCCCACATTAACGTACCAACTATTATGCTGGACCTTATCCTTGCTCGTTTTCCTTCCTCTGGCCCAAAGCATCACAAAGCAAATATCCTGCGTGCGTGCGCACACACACAAACACGCACACACACAAACACACACACACACACAAATCCTTCCTTCTCCAATTATCTTCCTAAGAAACTTCCACAGTAGCTTATGTGGAGTTTGACTTAGTGGGCACTTCCTGAAAAAGAATATTGTGCGCCTACCATATCAAGCTCTTCACAGATGGGCAAAAGGAGATTAGTTAATTCATCTTGATCAGACTAGCGTGGGACCTGCTCAAGATTCAGATGTTTTGAGAATGAAAAGAAATATCATGTGTTAGGAACAATTTCCTAGGTAGAGAGCAAAGATGCACTTCTGAGACAATAAAATGCTCTGTGTTTTCCTGTTTCCTCTGTGTTGCTATTTTGGACATGGCTTTTTAACCTAACTTTAATATCTCTGCATTCAAGCTCACTGAAAGCCAGAAGGACTGTGAAGTTCTGTTTCTTTTTCAAAGGATGTTTGTAATATACACAGGTGTTAAGGTGATGAAGCCATAAATACATGTGATTGTCAGTGCAGCCATCGAAAATATTTGCTTTATAAATGTATGGCTTATTCTAGAAGGGAACTTATTCTTCAAACAGGCACTCAATATGCCATAACGTGTAGACACACAGATATGATGTTATTTGCTAAACTGACCTTGTTCCTGCTTCCATGAAGGACACCAAATGAGATCTCCCTCCCTTTCTGTGGGCCAGCTCCTTGTTTCGTTTTCCTTCCTCCTCTTAAATAACACACAAGTTTAAACACAAACAAAGGCAGTTCAGAACTACCACAGGAACTGTAGGAATCACCTGTGATAGTCTATGCCCTCTGCTACGTAAGTCAGAATAGATGGCCGCAACAGGCTGTTCTTCAATCACAAGTTCATGGATTTCTGGTGGATGACGTATCAGACTATGATTAGATGAAAGAATTCTCAACAGAATAAATTAGCCTTGAGCTCCTCTTCTAGGCATTCAAAGTGCAACCCAGCAACACACTGCACAAGAAAAGAAAGCCTCTTGTAGGCAACCCACTAGAAAGTTACTATTTTGATTTCTACAGAAACAGAAGATTTTGTCTGCAGCTCTTACGAAAAATAATACAACTATACAAAAACAGAGCAAAAAAAAAAAAAAAAATCTATTTAACGTATTCCAGGCTAAAATGGATATAGTATCAGATGATCTGTTGAATTCACAAGTCATGTCTATATTTAGTAAGCCTCAATAAATCATGTCTGACAGTTACCCTGTAAGTAATCTTTCTGTTTTAGAATACTTACCCATTACAATGACAAATGCAAAACTAGCCAGTGTCAGTGATGATCCACTGTTGATCATGTTGATGAGCAGCTTGAATAAAGGATATAGCAGCAATAAGGCCCAGAAAAGCCAGTTCAAAAGCGTCCATGGTCGTCGGGGTGGTATTATAGGGACTGCTGGGTAGGTTCCTGTTCGGTAGTACTCTTCCTGGAATGCATCCTAGTAGAACAAAGGAGGGCAACAATTAAATCCCCACCTGCCAATAGAACTAGCCATTCCTGACTTTGACGTTCCTCTTTCTGCACGCCTGTAACCACGGGGGAAGATCAAAGACCAAGTCATGGCTGGAAAGCTTTTACTTTGAAGTCAATGAACACACAGTGGGAAGAAGAAAAAAAAAAAAAAAAAAAAAAGAGCTTACATTGATGTGCGCATCCTTTCTTTCACCTACACACAGAAGCCTGAAAAATAGCACCCCTGGAGAGTATAACAAGCCTAGTAAAACAAGAAGGGCGAGGGGATGTACACGCCTGCAGCAATGTAGACTTCACTGTTGAACCTGCAAGGGCCACAGCTACTGGACAAATACTGCTGGTAAGCCAGAGAAGTGTTTGGGCTACATGCTCAGCAGTGGATCCTCTGTTCCCTAATGTTTTCTCCAACCACTGCTCTAAAACAGCATCCACAGCCCTGTCAGAAAGGTGAGCAGACACCATCTTGTCCCACACTCCAAAGAACACCACTCCCTCCTGTCTGCTTTGTCCCATAGATGAAGTCTTGTTCATCTTGTCCCCATGAAGCACACAAAAGGAAGTTTGGGTGCTGAACCTCTCTACAGTTGAGCATACAAATAGTTTAGAATCTCTCACTGGTTCTGACCAAAGGACTCTCCCTTTTAGTATAATATGAGGAAGATAATGGGGTGGGGTTTGGATTTTTTTGTTTTGTGGTGCGTGTTTTTAAAGCACAGAAAACTCAGAATTCAGTACCTTCCTCTAGAGCCCCTATGGGTGAAGGGCATTGCCTTTAGTGATGTGATCAATCCAAGATATCAAAGTGGGTGGGGAGAAAACCCCTTCCTTCTGGTTCAAAAGCAAAGATTATTAATCTGTGTTATCAGAACTGGTTAATTAATGAAGTCAGAATCAGACTTACATAAAAAGGAACCTCAATTTAGTCAGAATGAAGTGCTAAATTTCTGCAAAGAAAGGAATGCTTCATTACGGTTTCCAAAAATTCTGGCAAAGCCAAGATTGTCCTAATCAACCACAAGAAGATTATTTCTACTATGGTATGATTTTACATTTACTTACACTCCAGCTGACACAGACAATTCTTTAATTATTTAATGGCAACTTGAGCAATTACAGGCTGCTACCGTTTTATCTATTTCAAAGGGAACATTTAGCTTTTAAGAGATTACACAGTAATTAAAGCATTGCACTGTCTTTATTGAGACTAGAAAAATTATGGCTGTTTTACGCTTGTGAGCTAGATTGTACTGGGATCACAATGGCCAATTAATTAGCTGTCTTCAACAAATTACACAGTGTATGAAGTTTTCTTTACAGTGCCTTGAGGATTTTGGTTTATGACTGGTTTAACAAGGAGCTACTAATCATCAGTAAATTGAATTCTGCTATATACAATTAAGTTTCTAAACACCCGTATCACCCAGAAAATTTAAGAATTTCTCTTACTGGTATCGCCATTAGGGGGCCTATCACTACAGACAGCAAGATAGACTCACTTAAAACAAGCACCGCAGTTTTTGTTGGCTCTGCACAGCACTAGGGGCAGCAAAACTGTTGATCACATCTCACCAAGAGGTTTGAGACAGACGGAAGAAATATACAACGGGCAAAACAATGTCAATGCCATCACCTGCACTACACGTTTTACACCGTTGTGGGGAACAGCTCTTCAATTCAGTTACGATTCCTTACCCTTAAAAACATTCACATTCCTTGCAGAAGAGGAATGCGTTGTGGGTTGATCTGTCTTCTACACTTTTGCAAGGGTGCCTATGGATGGTACCCATTAACAGCTCAAGTCAGCATTTAAACCCATGATGTACCTCAAAATTTCCCTCAATCACCTCGTCCACATTAAGTTCCTTTCATTCCCCTGCATATAGAGCTCGTTTTCAGTTTATAATAAATCCCACCCACCCAAATATCATATTCGGACATAGAAACATGCTCCCTCTAATGCACCCACCAAATCGGAGTTACTTCAGACAGTGGGCTCGGCAATGGAGTGGGGGGAAATCAGGAAACATCCACCATCTTGTGAGAGGCCTACCGGATCCTTCCTCCCTGCTCCCACCAGGGAGGTCTGACTGCAGAAGTATGGCACTGCCCTTTCATGAGGAAGCCCACAAAGAATGAGTGTCCAAAAATATACCCTTTGTTCCCAAACGCTGCAGTTCTGTACACTTCCCCTCTTCAGTTATGCTTTGCTAGTTCCCTGGGGCATTTCAGCATATATTTTCATGCCCTGTTTTCCATGCTTCTCTTACAAGTGAGAAGAGTTAGAAGCTCGCTTTCTTTTTAATGGAAATTAAGATTCTCAAGCAGATCTTCCATTTCAGGCGCTGAGGCTGTAAGGAGGTAAAAAAAAGAAAACAAACATGCAAGGACCAGCAGAGTTGTGACTATTATACAGTACCTCTCCAGATCAGGCACTAAGATGCTCAACCCGATCCTTGTTATAGTCAAAGGGAGTCCTTTTAGCAATAGCAGGGAAAGGAAAGAGAAAGGGAAAGGGGAGGGGCAATGTGCAACCCAAATTGCACCTCTGTCATAATTCGGCAGCGCTGGCCACCTGTGGAAGGACAAAATTTACCCCATGTGAGAGAGAAGCATGTGGACATGGTGCTTACTGTAAGCCTGGAAAAAGAAGGAGAACAGCGTTTGGTTTAGAACAGCACGGTGCCACTGTTCATCTTGCAAGGCCCTGTTCATTGCATTTGCAGCAGTGGCTAAACCAGAAAATGAAGTGGTAAGTAGCAAGAACACATACACACCAGATTCCCAAAGAGCAGTACCTCAGACTGAGGTACATTTAACTGAGATCAGGCAATGAGGTAAAAAACAACACAACAAGCTTTTCTCAGACTCTCACTCCTTTACTAATGACAAAAAAAAAAAAAAAAGTCACGTTCCTTCATGTCAACACTGATTTCATTACTCATTCAAACAGCTTTGTGTCCCTGACCATCATGAGTGCACTGCACTCCAGCCTTGACCTCAGTACCTGTGGCATGCCCCACCTACTAAATCGTGCTATTAGAGCATAAATTCACCACCCTGCATGTAAGTCTTGAGAAGGTACTGCAAAATTGTGAAAATCACTGAGAAGAAGCAACGGCATATGCAACCATAATGCAAGATAAAATAGGGGCTCTGCTTTTCAGTAGCGTGCATACCTGGTCTTACTTTGAAACAGAAAGTGGAGTGCTATAACCAAAATAGACACAGCAGGGGATGAGTGCATATCTTGCAATGAATTACTGCCCTTTGAATACAGTTTTGTTACATTTTATCATAAATATTTACTGACTCTGAAGACATTAACCTGGAACAGAATTCATTTTTGGAAACAACACCTTGGTGGCAATGCTGCTTGTTATCCAACCTAAGATCCAATTATCTTTTTAAAGATGCATGGCAGAAAGGTGAAACAGAATTGCATTTTTACTCTGCAGGTGGGCTTTCATCATCTCAGAACTCTTGAAGAAGTTGTCCCTGCTCTGTATTCTCCCAGTCTGATTTTACAGAGACATGGGCTTGTGTAAACCAGGAATGACTGCAATGAAAAAACAGTTTTACTAATATGAAACAGCTGAAGGAAGAGGAACATGCCACCTTCAGAAAAAAAAAAAACAAAACTACTACCAAACCTAAAAAAAAACAACCAATCAAAAAAATGCCACACAACCAAAAAGGTTTTAATGGAAAGGAAAACTGAACACACATTCCTTCCTCCTATACTTAAGTAGGAAACTATGGATTTAACCAACCAACGAAGCTGTTATGAAGATGTACGCTCTGTTTGCACTAGAAATAACTGAGTGCTTGCCAAAGAGGGAATAACAGAAAAAACTTGATTTACTGCAAAGTATGTAATAAAGGATTCAGGAAAACAATCACCACATTCTTATTTATGTTCTTGTCTTGCAAATGTCTCAACATTTCTTAGGAACGTGAAGCAAGGTTACAGATAAAGTCACAGTAGCAGAAAGTGGACTTTTGCAATGTTCAGCAAAAGGACCATTTGCATTTATACGCCTGTAGAGAGAGCACAGGCCCACGGGTAACATAATGCCTTTCCACAGAAAGGTGTTAAGGGTCACGTCTGAATTAGGTGTTAGGGCACAATTTACAAGAAGGGAGATCAGAGGCAAAGCTAGTCGATAGACAACTGAGGTCTCAACACACATTTACCTTCCACATTCCTGTAAGCAAGCTGCTTAGAGAGGTTACAAATTAAACCAGAAATGGTCATAGTAGTCATGGTTTGAAGCTGAGAAACACTAGACCATCGTCAATACAGAAATGCCAGCATGGTGTTCTGGGTGGAGTACAACAAACGGCACAGCAGAATTTTGCTGCCCCAGTAAGAGGAAACCAGAGCGTAGCTATATTCTATCACTTCTAAATCCCAAGCACCGCTGTATTCCAGTCTGAATACATAACGTAGATCAATTTATTGAAGCAAACTGAGCTGCCAGGCCCTCATGCCTTGCATACCTATGACTCCCACTGACTGAAATGGGAGTGCTGTGTGTATTCAAAGGGCACATCCCCCAACCATTATCTCCTATGTTCATAAAAACAAAACCCACAAGAAACAGATTCTGAAAGTCTGAAGGATGCATGTGAAAGTATTTGGGAAAAAAAATAATCTACAAACACACAGTCATTATTATTCTGCCCCCATCCTATGTAATTAGGAATCTTAAATGCATGCCTTCTATGCATGCAATGTGAAAGCAATTTATCAGCCTGTCCTATTATTTTTGGATCTTTGCCTTGGTAAAAAGACAGAGTAAAACAAGGGACAAAAATTTTAGAATCACAGAATAGTTTGGGTTAGAAAGGACCTTTAAAAGTCATGTAGTCCAACGCCCCTGCAATGAGCAGGGACATCTTCAACTAGATCAGGTTGCTCAGAGCCCCGTCCAACCTGACCTTGAATGTTTCCAGGGATGGGGCATCTACAACCTCTCTGGGCAACCCGTTCCAGTGTTTCACCACACTCATTGTAAAAAAACTTCTTCCTTATACCTAGTCTAAACCTACCCTCTTTTAGTTTAAAACCATTACCCCTTGCCCTATTGCAACAGGCCCTGCTAAAGAGTCTGTCCCCATCTTTCTTATAAGCCCCCTTCAGGTACTGGAGGACTGCAATAAGGTCTCCCAGAAGCCTTCTCTTCTCCAGGCTGAACAACCCCAGCTGTCTCAGCCTGTCCTCATAGGAGAGGTGCTCCAGCCCTCTGACCATCTTCGTGGCCCTCCTCTGGACCCACTCCAACAGGTCCATGTCCTTCCTGTGCGGGGGGCTCCAGAGCTGGACGCAGTACTCCGGGTGGGGTCTCATGAGTAGAGGGGCAGAACTGCCTCCCTCGACCTGCTGGTCACGCTTCTTTTGATGCAGTGCAGGATATGGTTGGCCTTCTGGTGTGCCAGCGCACGTTGCTGGGTCATGTTGAGCTTCTCATCAACCAACACCCCCAAGTCCTTCTCTGCAGGGCTGCTCTCAATCCATTCTCTGCCCAGCCTGTACTTGTGCTTGGGACTGGCCTGACCCATGTGCAGGACCTTGCACTTGGCCTTGTTGAACCTCATGAGGTTCACATGGGCCCAATTCTTGAGCTTGTCCAAGTCCCTCTGGATGGCACCCCATCCCCCAGGTGTGTCAATCGCACCACTCAGCTTGGAGTCATCTGCAAACTTGCTGAGGGTGCACTCAATCCCACTGTCTACGTCATTGATGAAGATATTAAATAGTACTGGTCCCAATACAGATCCCTGAGGGACACCACTTGTCACCAGTCTCCATCAGGACATTGAGCCGTTGACCACTACCCTCTCCTCTGGATGTGACCATCCAACCAATTCCTCATCCACCAAACAGTCCAT
Organism: Platalea leucorodia; assembly: GCF_965183815.1. Classification (NCBI taxonomy): domain Eukaryota; kingdom Metazoa; phylum Chordata; class Aves; order Pelecaniformes; family Threskiornithidae; genus Platalea; species Platalea leucorodia. The sequence continues at coordinate 53,021,713 of NC_138825.1, read as the reverse complement.
CCATCAAATCCATCCCTCTCCAATTTAGAGAGAAGGATGTTGTGGGGGACCGTGTCAAAGGCCTTACAGAAGTCCAGGTAGATGACATCCATAGCTCTTCCCTTGTCCACTGACGTAATCGCTCCATCATAGAAGGCCACTAGATTGGTCACGCAGGACTTGCCATTGGTGAAGCCATGCTGGCTGTCTCGAATCACCTCCCTGTCCTCTATGTGCTTTAGCATAGATTCTAGGAGGATCCGTTCCATGATCTTCCCAGGCACAGAGGTGAGGCTGACAGGTCGGTAGTTCCCAGGGTCCTCCTTTCTACCCTTTTTAAAAATAGGTGCAATGTTTCCCTTTTTCCAGTCACCTGGGACTTCACCTGACTGACAGGACTTTTCAAATATCATGGAGAGTGGCTTGGCAACTACGTCAGCCAATTCCCTCAGGACTCTGGGATGCATCTCGTCAGGAACCCATGTTCAAGTTCCTCAGGTGGTCATAAACCTGATCTTCTCTTACAGTGGGAGGGACTTTGCTCCCCCAGTCTCCATCTTGCAGTCCATCCACTTGAGAGGTGTGGGGTGAGAAGTTGCCAGTGAAGACTGAGGCAAAAAAGTTGTTGAGTACCTCAGCCTTCTCCTCATCTGCTGTTACCAGTATGCCAGTCTTGCTCATCAGGGAGGGTACACTTTCTTTGATCTTCCTTTTCTGGCTGATGTACCTGTAGAAGCCCTTCTTATTATTCTTTGCATCCTTTGCCAAGTTCAGCTCCAGCTGTGCCTTGGCCTTCCTGATCCCATCCCTACACAACTGGGCAGCATCCCTATGCTCTTCCCAGGATACCTGTCCCTGCTTCCACTGCCTGTGCATTTCCTTCCTGCCCTTTAGTTTGACCAGCAGGTCTTGACTCATCCATGCTGGTCTCTTGCCTCTCTTTCCCGCCTTCTTACACCTGGGTATTGAGAGCTCTTGCCCTCTATGGAAAGTGCCCTTAAAGCTCTGCCAGCTCTGTTCTGCTCCCTTGTCCCTGGGGGCAGTTTCCCAGGGGTCCTATTGACTAACTCCTCGAAGAGCTGGAAGTTTGTTTTCCTAGAATTCAGGGTCCTGACTTTACTCTTCGCCTGACCCATATCCCTCAGGACTGCAAACTGCACTCCAGTGCATGACTACTGCAGCCCAGGCTGCCTCCAATGTTGACGTCACCGATTAGCTCACTTGCGTTGGTGACCAACAGGTCCAGTATCGCATCCCCTCTGGTAGGCCTGTCTATTACCTGGCTTAGGAAGTTATCCTCAAGCCATTCCAGGAGTCCCCTGGATTGCCTACAGCTCACCATGCTACTTTTCCAGCAGATGTCGGAGTGGTTGAAGTCCCCCAGCAGGACGAGAGCCTGCGAGCGTGATGCCTCCGGTAGCTGGGGTAAGAAGACTTTGTCAATAGGCTCCCCTTGATCGGGCGGCCTGTAGCAGACACCAGCCACAAGGTTCCCTTTGTTGCCTTGGTCTCTGATTCTCACCCATAAGCTTTCAACCTGCTCGTGGCTATTCTTCAGAGACAGCTCTTCACACTCTGTCTGTTTCTTGATGTAGTGGGCAATGCCTCTGCCTCTCCTTCCTCGCCTCTCCCTTCTGAACAGCCTGTAGCCATCGATAGCTGCACTCCAGTCATGGGATTCATCCCACCAAGTTTCAGTAACAGCAACTAGGTCGTAGCTTTCTAGCAGCACAGTGGTTTCCAGCTCCTCCTGTTTGTTGCCCATGCTGTGCGCATTGGTATAGAGGAACTTCAGCTGGGCTTTCGCCATGTCACCTTCTTAGAGGAACACACCTTAATTTCTTTGAGGTATTTCACTGGTGTTTCCCTGTTGTCTCCTATTACCTCAGGAGTCCCTGGCTCATCTGCGTAAGACTTCAAGTGTGCTGCAGTGTAGCAAGCATGTCTCAGAGCAACAGGCTGAGGACCCTCGCTAGCACCCTATCCCTCTAGTCTTGGTGTGTCATCCCACAGCTTGTGACGGGCAAGCCTGATATTATCCCCCTCCCCCTTCAAGTCTAGTTTAAAGCTCTGTCAATGAGCACCGCTAGCTTGTGAGCAAAGAGATTGTAATACACTAAAGCAAAATATACCTCATTTAGCCCACAAACTACTTCTTGATTTAGGAGGTGCCTTTAAGGGGAAGGAGGTCCTTCTACCAACCAGGAAGTAGTTGTGTTTTTTGTATCCTTATGCAACTTTCTAAAGAAGAGTTTTAAAACTACTCTGTCAAGGCTTGCTTAAGTTTTCTTCCTGCAGCTCTTTAAGAATAAAATAAAGGCAATCATGACTGACAGCACAAGACCAATTTGTGTCCGGAAAAACAGAGCACTTATCCTGAAAAACAAACAAACCAACCAACCAACCCCGAGCCCCCACAGCAGGACCACTACACATGCACACTGTAAAGGTCTACTAGAAGTATAAAAAACTGAGCACTAGTGGCTCACAAATGCTGTCTTGACAAAAAACCAACCTTTTCTTGATATAGTTTGTGGAGCCAGTTAGAGCATTCCTGCTCGTCTTCTGGGACTTCCTCTAGCGGAATCCGCCTGCCAATGGTAAACAAGAGAAGTTGAAGAACATTAAATACTTTGGCTCCCATGAACAGCACTTACAATATACAGACAGATTATCCATCTGACAGGAGACTCACTACGTTTTCCACCTTTTTTTAGTTTGTGGTAACAGCTCCCAGATCAGCAAAGCATAGTGTGCTTCTAGAGCCACCTTCAGTTTTTAGATGTTTCTGAAATTCAGAAATCTCAATTTCTGAAATAGTAATGCATTATGTTTGAGCTCACTAGAGCCACTTTTTACATAAAGATTTGCTATTTTTTGTTTCCAAACAAAGGTTTTGAATGAATTAATTTCTTACTTCACCTATGGAGTTCAAGGCTATCTTTAATCAGCTAGGCATTAGAGAGAAAAAACAAACTATTCTCCTTTTACCTAGGGTAAAGCACTCTAGTATTTCTCAGATAACATTTACAATTCCTATAATTTTTGTTACATGCAGCTTAGCTAGATAATTTCCAGCAAAACGCCTCCTATCACTGAAAAACCCTCTCTTGACAAAACAGTTTCCATCACATTACATGAATTCTGGTCAATAATCCTGTGACAGAAAAAAATCCCCTTGTCATTGTCATTTAGGTATGTTAATAGTAATATTTAATAATTTTACATTTTCCAATATAGCATATATTTTAATTAATATCCATTAAGAGCAACATCAAATTAACTTCGTTCAGCACAGGAGAGAGCACTTTTCACAGTCAGGGCACTCCTGTTTGCAGTTCATAAATTAAGAGTTGTGACACTACTGTTTTGTTCCTTTATTTAAGAGTCATAAGATGACAAACATTAGAAGTCAACACAATTTAAGCAGACACAAACAAGGCCATCCAAATTTTAAAAACTTCTAATGAGTACAACACCTACAGCACTTCAATAAGCAAATATAAAGAATTTTGAAGAACATCTGTGATGGTCCCCAATTGATTGCCAAAAAAAAATTTTGCCATGAGGTTTAACCTGCCTGTAAGAGCTTTTCAGGAAGCACAAAAGGACAGAAGTGCAAATAGGTAGCCCAAGTCATGAAAAGCAATTTCCATGCTCTGCCAGATTGACTTGCAGCAGGCTGGAAGGGTATAAAGGGAGTCACAGGAAGATGCACACTGTTATACTGTTGAAGGAATGGCCCACACAGGTATGGCCAGCTGCTCCTCCACGAACACCAGCCAGCCAGCCCATGTACACCAAACACAAGGCCACTAGGCTGAGCTACCCATGAGAGCCAAATAGGAATGCAAACTCATGTCACATCCATGAGGAATCAAGAGAAAGTTTCTTTTTACCCTTGGGCAAAACCAGTTCTGAAGAAAATATTTTTTCAAACAGGCAGAAAAGGGGAGGTAAGAAGAAAAGGTCGCCCTACTCCACTTCATGTTGGTACCCAAGACAAACCAATTGGACCAGCCAATTATAGCTATAATTGGGTTATGATGAACTGATCACTTGTGGGATCACTTCTAGGCTCCTATGGTCCAACCCTAAACCATCAGATACCCTGCGTGCCTGTAGCATGGGTGCTGCTTGTAGAACCTGGTCTGGAAATAAGGGCCTTGGAATTGCCGCATTCTCATTAAGATTATGGGAAGCCATTGGGGTATCATCACTTAGAGAAACATTAATGATACAGAATCCAAGTAATTGTTTTTTCATTAAACGACCCCCTTCTTGGTAGGGAGGGAGCAGCAGTCAAATACATCAACAACTACACCAGAGATGGGAACAGTCCTGAGCCTGGCCTCCACCTGAGTGGAAACTACTGTGCCAGAGAGGGGTGTAAAGCCACCCCATCAGAACACTTAGTAGATGTTTGGTATTCTGGCCAAGTGAGTGAAAAGAGGCCCCGCTGTTGCTGCTGAGCTGACAAATAGACACACAAGTGAATAAAAAAATAACAAACAAAAAATCCTGTAGAGCTTTATAGGGTCCCCACATATTTATAGTCACAGAACTTTACAAGAAACCCTTCCCATCCCATATGCGTTTTTATCTACAGTTTTGTGAAGCCAGGTTGGTAGAGATTTGCTATCCGTTATCTACTTGAAAGTATTTCCTTACTTGTGTAATTGTGACTGCAAGTACACGCTTCTGTATGCCAAAAGGGAATTAAAATATGGATTACTTGCCTTACATATAAATCTGCATGATATTTCTTTCCATTTAGAACTCCCAGCAATGTTGGATTCTCATTGTTTCTAAAATTGAGGGTAGAATCATAGACTGCAGAAACTACAAAAAGAGAAACAGGTTATGTGATTACTGTAGTAATAGAATGGAAATAAGTCAATCTCTCTCAGACAAGGAATACATTTAAATACAAAGTCATCAGCAATAGCACCATAGTTTGAGCTGTCACCAAGTTAAAGATGACAACGGAATATTCAACATGCAGGTTTTAATAAGACAAATAACCAGTGACTCTTTCAGGAACTGCACCAGTAGAATGGAACGGTTTGCTCTCCACCCTTAGCTCCCTCCCCGCCAGGTGCAGAATGTCGGGCATAGGGAACACAGTTACAGTTTCTGATAGTTAATATAGCTAGGACATCCTAGGAGTCAAATAGCTGAAAAACTATTAGCTTTCTCAGCTCACTGTGAATGACACAACTCCCCCCCAGATCTGAGTAAATAACCAAGCAGATAAATACTTTATAAAAAAATGAACAATATATACAGTTTGAACAAGAATAGGTAAAGTGTGCATGAGACACATCCTACAGCAAGAGGGCTTAATACAACTATGAATTGCTGAGGTTCAAAACAACCTCCCCTTCATGTCCATTATTTGGTAACTGAGGCACTTGCTATAGGGCAAAGCCAGAGACAGAATAACAGACCATGTCCTGTGTGAGCTGGCCTGCTGCTATGAAGACAGGCAGCTGCGAGGAATACAACATCCAAGTTCCACAGAACAAAACTGCAACCAAACTTTCAGCCTCGAGAAAACACTGTTTCTGCAGTTCAGGACCGCACAGTAACAGTAATAGTGAAGGTCATTTATAGTTAAACTAAGGCAGCATTAACCAGCAGTTTCTACAGAAAAAGTGTTCACTGTTTTAAACCACATAAGGTATTTCAAGAGTCTGTTTGACCACATCCTTAGAGACACTATTTTCCTACTGTCACAAAATTACCAGAGAGCAATTAGTTTTCCTGACACTGAAACCAATTGTGCATCGTGGTACAAATTCTAAGATCAATGCCAGCAACAACTTTTTTTTTTTTTTGTTTTTGTCACAAAAGTGACTAACGTGCACTTCACACGTAGCTTGCTGTATTTTAGGTTTTCTGCTCTAGAGTTTTGCAATAGTGATGAACCTTTATTGTGACCTACCTAAGAAAGCCTTTTATCACACAGAACAGATTTGCTTTTGGTTTTGAAGCCTCCCTAGCTAAGAGAGATAAATATGGCTTGGTCACAACATTCAGCCCCCAGAAACTCACCACAACATTTCTTATTGCAAAACAGAATCCATAGCACAGAACAGAACAGCCTACTTCAGCACTGCAAGGAAATCCTGAAAACAGAGGCCAAAACCCTGTCACTGCATACGGACTGTATTGCTCATTAACAACTCTATTCTTTTCCTACTACAGTTGGGTTTTTAGCCCAAGCTCAAAACCACACTACATAAGCCAAAATCTACTTCAAGTGCACTAAAAAGATCAGTTTTCACACACAAACACACATTTGTTGGTGAATCAATAAATGGTTACAGCCACAGCCAGGGGTTCAACTACTTAAACCATGGGACTTGCTTTGAGAAACCTGGTCTACCAGGGGCTGATGGGGTCCATCTGTCAGAGAAGGGGAAGAGCACCTTCACTCATAGGCTTGCCAAGCTGGTAAAGAGGGCTTTAAACTAAAGTTGCCAGGGGGAGGGGAAACTCAATCCATCCCATTCCTACCAGTTTGATGCCCGTGCCAGCAACAGATGCTCAGAGCCTGGAGAAGGATCACAGGTCAGCAGGAGAGCACCTGAAGAGCAGCACAAAGGAATTCCAGCCACTCCAGCCAGTAAGTCAGCTTCACCAGGGGCCCAATTTAAATGCCTCTGTGCAAATGCACGTAGGACAGGGAATAAACAAGAGGAATTAGAGATGTGTGCACGTCTGCAGGCCTATGATCTTACTGGAATCATGGAGTGTTGGAATGGAAGGATACAGGCTCTTTAGGAATGACAGGCAGGGGAGATGAGGAGGGGGTGTTGCCCTCTATGTCAACGACCAGCTGGAGTGCACGGAGCTCCGCCTGGGGATGGATGAGGAACCAACCAAGAGCTTATGGGTCAGGATTAAAGGGAGGGCAGGGACAGGTGACATTATAGTGGGGATCTGCTACAGGCCACCTGACCAGGAAGACCGTGTGGATGAGGCCCTCTACAGACAAATAGGAGCAGCCTCACGTTCACAAGCCCTGGTCCTCAGGGGGGACTTCAACCACCCCAATATCTGTTGGAGGGACAACACAGCAGGGCACAAGCAATCCCAGAGGTTCGTGGAATTCATTGATGATAACTTCCTTCTCCAAGTGACAGAGAAGCCAAGGAGGAGAGGTACTATGGTGGACCTTGTGCTCACCAACAAGGAAGGGCTGGTGGGGAATGTGAAGCTCAAAGGCAGCCTTAGCTGCAGTGACCATGAAATGGTGGAGTTCAAGAGCCTTAGGGCACAGCAAGCTCACTACCCTGTGAGCTCACTACTGAGTTGTAGTCAACAGCTTGATGTCCAAGTGGAGACCAGTGATGAGTGGTGTTCCTCAGGGATCCATACTGGGACCGGAGCTGTTTAACATCTTTGACAACGATATGGACAGTGGGATTGAGTGCACACACAGCAAGTTTGCAGATGACGCCAAGATGAGTGGTGCAATTGACACACCTGAGGGACAGGATGCCATCCAGAGGGACTTGGACAAGCTTGAGAGTTGGGCCCATGTGAACCTCATGAGGTTCAAGGCCAAATGCAACGTCCTGCACATGGGTTGGGGCAATCCCAAGCACAAATACAGGCTGGGCAAAGAATAGATAGAGAGCAACCCTGAGGAGAAGAACTTGGGGGTGTTGGTTGACGAGAAGTTCAACATGACCCAGCAATGTGCGCTCGCAGCCCAGAAGGCCAACCATATCCTGGGCTGCATCAAAAGAAGCGTGACCAGCAGGTCAAGGGAGATGATTCTCCCTCTCTACTCAGGTCTCGTGAGACCCCACCTGGAGCCCCCCGCACAGGAAAGATATGGACCTGTTGGAGTGGGTCCAGAGGAGGACCACGAAGATGATCAGAGGGCTGGAGCACCTCTCCTATGAGGACAGGCTGAGGCAGCTGGGGTTGTTCAGCCTGGAAAAGAGAAGGCTCCGGGAAGACTTTATTGCAGTCCTCCAGTACCTGAAAGGGGCCTACAAGAAAGCTGGGAAGGAACTTTTTACAAGGGATCATAGTGATAGGACAAGCAGTAATGGCTACAAACTGGAAGAGGGTAGATTTAGATTAGATATTGGGAAGAAAGTCTTCACTCTGAGGGTGGTGAGGCACTGCAACAGGTTGCCCTGAGAAGTTGTGGATGCCCCATCCCTGGAAGTGTTCAAGGCCAGGCTGGATGGGACTTTGAGCAATCTGGTCTAGTGGAAGGTGTCCCTGCCCATGGCAGGGGGTTTAGAACTAGAAGATCTTTAAGGTCCCTTCCAACCCAAACCATTCTATGATTCTACTCTCCCTGTAGAACATAAGTAGGAAATTACTTTTTTGAAAAAATTATCTACCTCCATTTTTAAGCTTCTTAGTTTAGAAGGATTTTACTAATCTACTCTAATTTACTAATCCAATGTAATTGAAGGAAGACAAGAGCTCAATTTGGTTTATACAGGGTAAGCTTCTTAGTTTATTCTTTAATAGCATGAGATTATTCTAACAACAACAGGGACACAATAAAGGAAAGTATGATGTAAGCAGCACTTGTAGACATCTTCTAAAAGATGAAAGAACACTTGAGTTTTGATATTAATTGGGTGCTTGTTCAGACACATTGGAAGATGGGTCTCCTGTTCTGAAAAAACTTCTGCAGAGTTGGTCAGGAACATCTTTATGTGCTGATGGCCTGTCCTGGTTTCAGCTGGGGCAGAGCTAATTTTCTTCCTAGTAGCTGGTATAGTGCCGTGTTTTGGATTTAGTATGAGAATAACATTGATAACACACTGATGTTTTCGTTGTTGCTAATTAATGTTTATACCAGTCAAGGACTTTTCAGCTTCCCATGCTCTGCCAGGTGTACAAGAAACTGAGAGGAGGCACAGCCAGGGCAGCTGACCCAGCCTGGCCAAAGGGCTATTCCATACCATATGATGTCATGCTCAGCTGGGGGAAAGAGAAGGAAGGGGGAGGATGTTTGGCGTGATGGCTTTTGTCTTCCCAAGTAACTGTTATGTGTGATAGAACCCTGCTCTCCTGGAGATGGCTGCACACCTGCCTGCCCATGGGAAGTAGGGAATGAATTCCTTGTTCTGCTTTGCTTGCATGCACGGCTTTTGCTTTACCTATTAAACTGTCTTTATCTCAACCCATGAGTTTTCTCACTTTTACTCTTCTGATTCTCTCCTCCATCCCACCGTGGGGGGGAGTGAGCAAGTGGCTGGGTGGTGTTGAGTTGCTGGCTAGGGTTGAACCACAACATAGCCATACACAGAGTTTTCCTTCACTCCAGGGAAAAAAGATCCCATTCTAGTTTGTAACTGGTCTGTACTTTGATAATTCACTTCAGTCCTTTTTAATATCACACTGAAATCTTTTGGTGCAAAGCAGTGCCAAATCCAAGACAATGATAACATATGCAGGAGTAAACAGACCTCTGTTATATCCAGATATAAAATAAAGTGAAGACTTAAGCTTTTCCATTTTGAAAGTGCAGTAAAAGAACAACAGTAGACGTGTCAAAGAAAAAGACTGCACAGAATTAAAATTTGCCAGAAAGCTTCCACAGCCAAAGCAGCACTAGCATGCTGTGTGACACACTGGAATTGTTTTTCATTAAATGTGTATTTTGTAATTACATAATTAGAACTGGACATTTCATGACTTTCTCATCCAAAAGCTGAAGAGTCCAGAAATTTCACATTCTAAACCAAATAAAAAAAAAAAAACCTCCACAGTATCTTGAAAACATTGCAACTGTCTCACTCTCAGACCAACACAGGCAGCATTTGAGAAGTTTTGCTTCAATTGTGAAATAAAATATTTTCTCAAAGAAGTTATCTTAAAACATGTTTTTCATTAAAAACCAAACACAATTCAATATTTGGAAGCCTTTTCAAAGGCTCAGAACAGATCATAACTGAAAACAAAATTTTTCCAGCTGAATTGCTATTTTCTTACAAAAATGGTAGGTTTTTTGTTTTGTTTTCTAATCTCTGCCCAGCTTTTTTTTTTTTTTTTGTATCTAACTTTTGGTTCCTTGTATAGCATTCTAACAAAGAGCTACATACTTAAGAATTTAAGATTTAATTTCTTGTTTTCGACCTAAGAAATCTTCGGATTACGTATCTAGAGAGGATTTTTCTTACTTCAACTGTGCTCTTGAATTTCATGCATTATTTTGTGGATATGGTGGATTGTGCCAGAAGGATCATATGACAAATCAACCTACAGGCAATGAGTATGCCTACACAGCTTCATAGTAGCAGACAATGATCTGAAGTGAAGACTGGGAAAGGCAGGGGAAGAGACGGGATGGGGATGGGATTCACTGTACTGCTGGTATGGCAGCCACCTTGACACAACTCTTTGACTTAACATTTCATTGCTCTGGTCATCTTGGTCAAAAATCACTCATCCTCTCAAACTTGGCAGCTTGCTCAGGAGGATGACCAGGAGCCTCACTAAACATTGAAAAAAATCCAGGGCTAAAGTGCAGCTCATAGGAAAAAAAGTCATTGCAAAACCCCCAAACACTGTCATATTGAACTCCATGAGAAAAATCACTGTGGAATTTATTCTCCTGTGTTCCCTCTAGGACAGTAGTTCCCAGCATGCACAACTGGAGGAAAAGGTTGACAACTTGGAGTTATCTACAATCCATCATGAAGCACATTTTTAAATATAAGTCTTAACTAAATAAAAACAGCTGAAAGGAACTGCCTGATATACAGCCAGGCAATAAAAGTAACAGTTAAATATATCTTTTGCAATATTTATGGCATTTATTTTTACTGTAAGTAATGGATGAGTGTTTTAGAAACAGATCTGTATTTTCATTTGCTTCCTTGAACAGTACAAGTAGCAAACTCTGCAACCTAACAGCAATTTATTAAGACAGCAAACAGCTTCTAGAAATTAAGTTCCTGAGGACTGCGTCTGTACTACCAAACTGGCAGCAATGGCCACCGATAAAAATATCAGAACAAGTTCAAAAAATATTAAAAGCACTCCTTTAAGAATCAAACTGTGTGCAGAGATCTGAATTTGTGAAAGCAAGTCTCTGAAGAGAAAAGAATTCCACTATCACCTATGAAAGAAATGAGTTAGGAGGGAAGGTTCTTTACTTGTTATTTTGTGTGAAGGACAATTTTATCCAAATATATGTGCTTATGCTGACTGATATGACACCACTGGTATGGAGGCAGTTTCCCATGTATGCACATTTAAAAAACTCCTTCTGAAGCTAAGTTTTTCAAAACAGATGGATTTGCCAGGCTGATGTCACCAATGCCTGTTTCCAACAGACACAAACCTACCGCCAGGCAGCATTAAGAGTTGATACAAAGTTTCAAAAAGGACCAAGGTGTGATCACTGCTATTGTGGGTGAACTACCTCTACAGCCAGGCTGAATCACCCTTGTCTGAAAGGAGGAACAAAGAACAGAGAAAAAGGAAACGCTGACCTCTGTCACACCCAGCTTGGAACCAGACCCAAACATTTGGCTTGCCTTCACTGCTATGTCATGCTGCAGTTCTCTCCCTTAGCACTCCAGCCAGGCCCACCACCCCTTGCGGAAGAGCAAAAAGTGCATTAGCCTAAGTGGCAGGCCCCAAAATGGGCTCAGAACCAGTCTCACTTTCAGAGACATGCAGGGATGCCCCACTGCAGACTTGGCCACTGAAATGGATGTGAATCATACCGCAAGAGAGACAGGTCAGCCTGCAAGAGTCATTCTTGTAGATCGTTAGAGATGTCACTGAACTGAAGTTATGAACATCTGCATGTTGCCATTGCTTCTTCTGCAGACAGAGCAGCAATTCAGCAGTCACACTGATGCTGTTTGGAACAAGTAATTTGAGGCTGTAATAGAGGGATACAGTCACTTCCCGGGCCACATTATAAGGCAGAGCATAACAATGAGACTCAAGGGATTTACAGTGAACAAGTCAAATAGTACTATTTACCAATGCAAATATTCAAAAGAAAAAAATGCCTAAATTACTACAGCATATAGCTTCTGCATATATCGACACCTATAACAACATGTTACTGCATATAACGTGGGTACCAAATGACACTGCAGGTTAACAGAGATAAGTGGTCAAATCCTATCAGTATTCATGCAAGAAAGGAATAATTTCTAGATAGAACTTATATTTCTAGATTATGGACTGTCAAAACAGATGTCCCTCACATTCTCCATCCAAAAAACGTTTATGGACTTCCTTGTTACCTGTACATCTTAATGTTACAAGGAACGCTAAAAATAAGATATTGTTTACAAAGGCCTTTCAAATGCTCTTCGCATGTACCCCCGTCTCCATAGGAGAGAAATGTATAGTAACCCAGACAGTAACTCTTATTATCTCCCTCTCACTGAAAAAAGCAACAAGGCAAGTAAAGCAACATACCCAGAAGAATTTGCAAGACCGATCTGGGGTCATCAGCTGTTTCCCTCAGAGGGTTTTTGGTTGGGTTTTTAAGCTATACAGTTTCAACAAAAACTATCTATGACTGTTTGTGCTTCTCCTTGAACCCTCACAGGGAAATACTACCTTCTTATTAGCCTTACCCTGTTTGATCCAGCAAGTCACAGCTTCTGGATTGAGGTAGTAACATACAGTTCCCTAAGTAAATAAGTAATCTAGCAATCTCAGTCTTCTTTTTCTGAAGGCATTTCAAATATTTGGGATTCTAGGAAGTATTACTGCAGTATATCGCATGAATGCCCAAAACTTTTTATAAATGTCACTCGGGTTCCCTAAAATTGTTTCCTTTTGAAACATTTTCCCACAAATCAGCTACTTGTCCACAATCATACCATGTTTTGCTTGCTTTACACAGAGCAGTGAGAAGAACAAAAACACGACCAAAATAACCTGTCCTTGATTCCCAGCTCAGGGCATTGGAGGTCACAGAGTTTTGACTTTGCTCTTCAATGCCTCAAGTCTACCTCCACTTGCCCTCAGCAAAACAGTCACCATTACTCAAAAGGGAAGGTTAAACTGTGCCCTTAAGGGAGTTGCTGGATGCTGCACATAACTTACTGCTTCACATACCAGAAAAGATCCAAGCTATGCTATCCATTTTGGGGGTGGGAAGTTATGGATGCCTGACAAGCTACAACAGTGATATCATCTACCTGACTTGCAAGAGGATATGTAGAAGACACATGACAGGTAGCAAGACAGCTGACTGCAAAGCTTTTTTTACAGCAGCTATCCCAGATATGCCACATGAAAACATGTCTTCAAAGACAAAAGAAGTTTTGACATTAACTTCAGTCAAGCTAGAACATTTTCTTCTAAACCACTAAGCACTTTGTCTTTCTTACATATCAGCCTTCTAACAACACACAAATCTACCAAACCCCAAAGATACCGTAGCACTATGGCTACTTAGCACTGTCTTTCCTTTGCCCATGAAGTACACAGCAGAAGACTTTGATGGATTGTATTAGTCAAAGAAAATATTTCAAAGGCACATGTGCCATATTCTTACTGATGTCACTTTAAAGTTGGCAAATGCAAGTAACCAGAAATAAGTGGGCAGTGGGGAGTTCAGAACAACATTAACAAAGAAAAACTTACTCATGTTCTGTAATGTAGAAATAGTTTATTTATAAATTTCACCTACATGTATCTCCAGTCGAGGTCTACTCCCCTTTCCCACTTCCACAAAGAAACTAAAGGGTACTTCTACACAGAAATTTAAAAGTAGAATTTTTTTGATTTAAAAATGGTGTTATTTGAGGCAGGTATTTACCACAAGAAAATATTTAAGGCACACTGCCTCAGATTCTTTAGTGACGTATTTGCTTCATTTAGAATAGGATTGCTTAGTAAATACTAAGAAATACTATCCTTTGGCAATAGGTATGAAACATGCAACTTGAGATCCCCCAATACAGACTCATAGTAACAGAAAACAAAACAAAAAATAGTTGCCCCAGGACTTTGTTAGTAAAACCTAATCTTTAATTTTCTCAGGCTAGTGGAAGAAAGGCCAGAAAAGATCCCAGGGCTTTTCTGCTAGGACACATGCTACAGGGAAAAGAAGAGCATGGCAAAGTGACAGCAGTTAGATGAAATAACCATTTAGCATTATTCCTTGTGACTTTCCTTACCTACATTTCTCAAACACTGCACGGTGACAGCAAATCCTTTTGTTCGTGGCAGTAGGTGATACTTGAGCTTGGGCAGTCCTTTGGCTTCGGCTACCTGCATGCTAATCTGGTGCTTCTGTTCTGTGAACCTTGTGCCCTCGCAATGAATCAGGAACTAAAACCAAGAGAGAACTACAGTTAGACAGCAGCTCAGGTCTTCGACATCTGTCTGACCAGAGGCCTCTCTAATTCCCACCAACAGCCCAAATGAACACTGCTAGTAGGGACAGGTGTCGCCACTACACATTTAGGTAATTTAATTGCCCTGGAGTTAAAAAAAAGAAAAAGAAAAAAAAAAGCCCAAACCAAACCCTCTCAATTGTCCCCACCCATCCAATTTGTCATCCTCTGGTTTGAACTCTAGCCTTTAGGCTTTAACATCTGCTCTGTTACTTGCTATCAGAATGACTTGCTTTCTCTAAATGAGTCACTCCGTCTCTAACGAGATGTTAGAAAATACTGAAAACATACCTCCTGTCGCAAATCTCTCACTGATGGTGAGGTTTTTGAGTGTCATGGTATCTAAAACTTGGTAAGTGTCTAAACCAAACACATTTCTAGGAAATGCTTCAGTGCCCGGCTTGCTTCCCCTCACTCCGAGCTGCTCGCTTTCACTACGGCATGAGGACCACTGACAACTGCAGAGAGTAACTTTGATGCCAATGGCTGAGCTGATAACAGATGTAAGGCAGTAGATGAAGGACAACTGAAAGCCTCATCCCCTTACGAACTATACAGTGGAAGTGCTCAGACATGAACGATTACAATTTTGCCACTGGCAGGCAGGGGAGAGCAGACAGATCTTTGGAGATTTACCACTTGCTCATCTGCTTTCTGCCAAGCCTGAATGCAAACTAACACATCAGAGAGCATTGCCAAATCACACAAGCTAGGTCCTCATAACCCACAGCAAGGATTTAGCCAACAAAGACAGGGACTGAAGAAAACTAGCTGAGCAGCCAGCTTCAGTTCCAGCTCATCTAAGAGCACTTTTACTCATGTATCACATGCATAATGTTCAACAGCCAGATGAAACATACAGAAACTGATGAGAAAATCATTCTAGCCCACTTGACATGCTCTGTCTTTTTACCTTCCAAGGTGCTATTGCTGTGACTTTCGATGTTATGTTACCATATAAAGGCAAATTAAAACTCCACACTGCAATAACCCCAGGTGTACATCAACAACTGTCTCTCTTACTACAGGTATAGCTCCTTCTCAGTAATTCCTCTACAGCAGTATAAAAAGGATGGTGGCAGTTTGCGCTCACCAATTAGTGCTGAACTGCCTAGGTGTACAGAAAGGCATTCAACACTTTTTAAGAGTCACAGAGCACAGGCAAACCCCTGTGACACAGATTAGAACTAGAAACCAAGAATTGTCCCCTTGCTAGACAGCCTCCTGCCTGGAAGTTATTTAATCATCCAAGCACAGAGCTTAGTTTTGATTGCTTAGTGCTCATTTAAGTCAATGACCATTAAAAAAAGTTTTGTTTCAGAGAATGAGAGATACAGCATATACATCTTCACTAGGAAACTGCTTCTTAAGCAATAGTTTCTGTAGGCCCTTGCGAGTCTGCTTAAGGTACCATTTCCTTAACTGAATACCTCTCTTGCCATCACCAGCTCATGAGAACTAGGATTTTTCTGATTACTGAGAAGATAAAAAATTCAAAAGGCTTTTCATTCCCAGGCTAGGAATTGCCAGGCAGGCTCAATTCTAAAAAATGATGCTGATGCAAAAAGTAACTCCTGTTACTGAAAGGTGACACCAATCCTCTCCCTGTAACACAGCTGATGGCCCCAGAGGCCACTTCTCTGACCAGGTACTTATCCGTGGCTTCCACTTCTACTGGGCCATGTCTAACCTAGCACCTTCACAGGAATGGCAGAATCAAGGGGAAATGAAAGGACAAAATACTAGTATGAACTCAGCAATCTAAGGTGAGAGGGGAGCTTAGCTAAAGAATACAGTTAATATGTTTCAATACAACATTGTTACATGCATCTGTTACACTGCCATGAACCCCAGCATCTACCCCTTGCCAGCTCCTGCATTTGAGGGACCACAAAGATTACTGAATGGATCACAGCGAAGGTATTTTTGCAATAACATCTGTAGTGCTCCATACAACAGAAGAAGAAAACAGACAAGACAGACTATTACATTCTCAAGAGAGAACTCAATTCTTAGAGAATACTCTCCTGCTACTACCAGGAAGCTCATGAATCAAAGTTCTTGGGAGCAAGCTGGTGACTATCACATATTGTCTATGCCCTTCATCCCTCCCAAGCACTACAGCACCTCGCACTCCACTTGTTAGTTGTCACTCACCCAAAAGTTTTCAGGGTAGTCCCGGAGGTTCAACAACTTCTGCATGACTGTTTTCCGATCTTCCTCCCACTTACGCTTGCAGAAGACTATCTCTAGGAAATACCACATCCAGCCAATGATAGGCATGTAGGAGAGCTCCTTCTTTGCAAGCACTTTGGAACTCTGCAAGACAGAGTCAAAACAAGTAAAACAGAGTTACACCACTTAGAGTTCTCTGTGCATATGACATATGCACAGTTAGACACTAATATATTGATTCATATTGACCAGTCCCAGTTTTAACACCAGTGCAAAAGCAAAATAAATAAGTTTTTCCTCATACAACAGAATAGTCAAATCTAATCTCAGACATCTGCATGAAAGAAGACTTCCAGAATTAAATATATATATATATACACACACACACGTGTGTGTGTGTGTCTCTATCCTGCTCAAACCCTGAAACCCAAAGCGCAAGCCAAATTCCTTCAAACACTGAGGAATCCATGCAATAGACCTAAACCACATAAAACTAATTCTTAATTCAAGCAGACCCTGGGCAGTGGCAACTCAATTTCCTTTAAGATATCTTGCAACTATACTTCTCCCCAAAGCTGGGGCATCTCACCATGACAAAAAAAACAAAAAAAAACACACACAAAAAAAACCCCCCACTATTCTGAATGAGAAGCAGAGTCACAGAGCCATTGCTGCACAACAACATACCGATGCATACACATGGAAGGAACTTTAAACAACACTCAAAACCACAGCAGCAATAAAAATACTTAATTTGTGTTTAGGTTTGTTTACAGAAGGGCAGAAATACTTACACTAGTGAATTTCTCCTCAAAGCATGCTTCTGGAGTGTAAAAAAAAAAAAAAGAAGAAAAAAAAATAGAAAAGTACTGTTCCTGTCTTGCAGGTGTGACAGACACTGAAGTGATTTGTCCAGACCCTCCAGAAGAAGTCTGTGGTTTATCAAGCATTCAACAAGTTTCAAATCTCAAATCCTACTCCAGAACTTAACTCCATGATCATCTCAGACTGACACCCCTTTGGGCAGGAGAACTGATTCCACTTGCTCCTTTCCTAGCTTCCAAGCCAGCCTGCCTTGGTGAGCTGTCTTGCATTTCACTTTGTTATTTCATGAATAAAATGGCATGTGTGTGTGTGTATAGAAATTGTTGCTTCAGCATTTCCTGAAAAACAGTGACATTTTCTTAGAGGAGAGATGGAGCAATTACAGTCCAGTTTCTATCCATGATATCATTATAAGCTATCCAATCAGAGTCCTCTGCTGATGGGTTCTCCTCTGCAGATGGGTTCCAGGACATCGCATTTGACTAGTAGGAATTATTTACTGGTAGAAATTACCATCAACAGAAATTATTCGCTTTTATTTTTTTGGTTACTGTTGTTCATTTCGTTACTAGGGGAAGAGACTTGACCTAATTCTTTATCTCAGCTCATTTCTCTCATCTACTCTCCCTCCTCGAGAAGGAAAATACCTTAAATAATTCAGCTCTCTAAAAGCTCATAAGACTGGAAGACAAGTGCACATCACATAGCTTCACTAGCAACTGTTACACAGAAGCAGAGCATAAGATGACATGACACAATTCTGTTTCTAAGAATGCAGGAACCATCTCTATCAAATCATTTAACACTTTGTAATAAAGCACTCCCTCTTGTTCATTTGAGAATTCCAGTGACGGGCCCGGATCAGGACTGCAAACCCAGCTCTCGCACAAGGAGCAGCTCTAGGATTCAGCACACTTTTTGCCGTTTCAATTTCAAGCCATGTCAGACATTAGTCCCTATTGCATGGCAGCAGCAATGCTCAGGCCAGCCTCCTCTTCCAGCTCTCCAAACTGGCCACAGAGAAACAGGCTCTCCTCCCACCCCTTTCCTTAGCTCTCTGTTTTTTTTCCCCACACTACTGTTTCTCCTTTTCTCAGTTACTCTTAATACAAGTAATTTTCTTATTTCCAACATAAATGTAAATAGTTCTAGCAGGTATCATTAGAGGCCTCCAAAGAGCATTTTTTGTTGTCGGCCACGTACAGTATAGCTTCCATTCAAAGCACGCAGACCAGTTCATGCACTCTTCCATTCCTCTCCCCCGTACATGCCTGAGGAAGACAGCTGAGCCAAGGCTTTGCCCCACGAAACCGCAACAGATGCAAAGTGTTTCTAGCTGAGCAGGGAGGGCTAGAACCTTAGGGAACTACTGCCCGCCTCAGCCACGACCAGGGCAGCTGTCAGCTGCAGCCTAGCACAAGCCACTGCACAATGAGGCAAACAGCAACAGTGTCACCCCAAAAAAATCAGAAAAAACCCCCACGTTTTTAAAGTTTATTTACAGTAAGTGTTCAGTATCATAAGACATACCATAAACAAATGTAAGTGTGCTCTGCATAGGATGTACAAGGCCTCCAGAGCATGGAGTCAGACAACACAATCTAATAGTTCTCCCTCTCAGACTTTAAAACACAGGAATCTTAGTCCAAAAAGCAAGCTAAAGTAACTATTTCACCATAGCTATTTTTTAATATTTTGCATATTTTAAAAAGCATATGAGTTAAACAAGGGGCAGGAGAGAAGTTGCTACCGTTTTTTTTTCCCCCCGTGAAACAAAGAAATGATGTTGTGAGCTAAGGTGTCACATAGCACAGGTATAACCACAAAAGCAGAGTAGATATTTGAATTCTTCCCCAGGGCACGTTCTCATTCATTTTCTGTGCCGATACATTTTTAAAATTTAAAAGCACTCTTTTAGACATGCGAGTGTATGACTCCTTAGATGCACATAAAAAGAAACTAAATCACCTTATGCTATTTTGTGCACCCCATCTATCCTAGGAGTAGCAGGCAGGCTAATAACACAGAACTAATCAGAGAAAGGAAACTCTTCAGTGCATTATACTAGCAAGACTGCTCTTGTGTGGGAGGAATACATTAGGCCTTCCCTCAGAAGGTACCATCTCTCTTACAATAACTAGAGCTACAATCTATTCTGTTTCAGTCATCTACCCATGCACAGCTCCTGTGTAAATACCTGAGGGGAAAAATGCAGCTCTAGTTGACTTCGGCCACTAACTTTTCCTTTACCAAAGTGCTTTGGTAAATGTGTGACAGTCACCTCTAACCTTCAAATTCAGCTTGTTCAGTGGAATAAATGTCATTAAGAAGTGCTGATTTATTCCATGTAAGCTGCCTTCTTGAAGGCAGTCAAACATATTCAGTGCTCAGAACTGTGTAATTCCAACAGATGTTTAATGAAATTACCGCTGGATGGGGACAACTTGTCTACAGTTCTAGCATTTTAATCCAGGTTAATTTCTTTCGGCCAAATTTGTTCAGATGGAAATAGCCACGAAGTTCTCTTTTTGTGAACAACTGCACTAACATAACATAACAAAAAAAATATTTTTACAAGTTTATTTTAGATGCATTTGCACAGCTATGCTGTCAGAGAAAGAAAATCTTGATTTATATGCCCAGCCTCAGTTATTCAGCACCTCTTGATCACAGAATGCAACAAATGGCACGAAATCAACCTGCAAGCCCACGTCTAACAAAATTTGTTCCACAGCTTCAAAACAAATTCATTGTAGCTGCAAACCATTAGCAGCAGCAATCTGCCTCATAAGTTATTTGCTCTCCAGGCTGCCCTCAGCACTGACATACTTTTGATGATTCTGTTTGCTCTATTTTTGAAATACAGCACTCCTTCATATTACACTCTCTGGGACATCAAGATGGAAAGATAAGTTTCTTTAGTCCCTCCAAGCTATGGTTGCAGAAATTTAGTTAGGCTCCTGATTTCTAACACTTCATATTGAATAAAACTTGTCTATGTTGGAAAGGTAAAACAGCAATATTTTAGAGGATGTATGCCCAAGCATATGCTAAGATGCTGTGTTAAATACAAATAATAATGTAGTTTTGCTGCCTACATGAACAATTACATAACTTCTATTAATATACTAAAATGTACAAATGAACTACTGGGTTCACACACCTATCAGTCCTATACAATAACCTAGCAAAAGTCTCTTCTCACACCCATATTTAAGGCCATGCTCAGTTTTTCCAACAGCAAGCTTCAAAATAAACAACTTTTAAATAAAATCTGGGTTTCCTGGCATATGGAACAGATAGTTAGGGTTAAAAATTATTACATGTGCTTAGCAATTTTTTATGAGAAACTTAAAGCAAGATAGATAACAACTAGTTTTTCATAATGGTTTTCTGCCTTCTCTACCCTGCCAAGGAATAAACAACTATGGCCTCTTTTAGAAATGCACATATTTTGATGCCAACATAATGAGCCACTCAGAATAATGTTTATGTTTTGCCAAGGTAGAAAGATCACCAGCATTAATAACTTGAAACTCAAGACACCAGAAGATGAACAGATAAACCAGCAGGTTTAGATTTGAAGTGCAAGCAATTTTTGCTAAAATAAATGTCTTCATCTCAGAAAAAGTGTTACTAAAATGACTAAAAAAAGCTATTTTATCACTGCTTGGTTAGATCAAGCAACAAAGCAGAAGGGTACGGTGAATCCTGGCAGGGAGTAAGGTGTAAGTCCTGAATAATGCCTCCTTCCTCAGAACATGCCTATGTCCTGATTTCAAGTTCTGGGTCCAGTAGGTTGGTTATCAAAGGGATGCTTAGCACACGCCTTGAAGAAGCTAAATGCTACTAATGTCTTTAAATGCTGATACAGTAGCTAGGCTGTCCACCACTAAGAAGATGGTAAGTCCTAGGACTGGCATGTCACAGGCAGGAAAAGGGAAGGGCACAGCAGAGCGCAGGGACCTGTCACCAAGACCACATCTCTATTTACACAACAGAGCGACACACAGATACCGGAGTCTGCATCTCCCCCAGCCATTGCACCGGCATGGGGTGGAAAAACAGAGCATTCACAACACAACCATAGCACTCACCCTGGCTCAGGATCATAACAACCGCCCTGCCTTTTATTAGGCAACACTGGCATGGACAAAGCTCCGTCCTGTTGGGGCTATGCTGTTTCCAACTCTACAGAAAGCCAAGTTGGCAGCGCAGCTCCTCCTGCCCTCCCAGCCTGTTGCAGCCACCTCTGTGTCAGGAGGAATCAGGACCCAGCTGTCCCTGTGGACGCCCGTGCTGCCCATGGCAGCAAGATGCTGACTTGGCATCAAGCACCTCATATTCCCTCCCTCCTGCACACATCACTGAGGTCTGGCAGCACAAGGAGGCGGGTACGTGTGGCTGATGGGTGTCAAGGACTGAAAACAAAACAGGAAGATCCCTTCACAAAAAAACATAAGTGGAATACACATGCAAGTCATTGTATTGGGCTGAACACAGGTTTGCCCAAAATCCTCATTGACTTCTAGTTTTTTGTGGTTTGCTTCCTTCTTCTAATTTCCAATAACAACCAAAAATTTTCTAAGGTTTGGTACTGTCAACAACTACACATCAGTAACTTCAGCTAGCAAGACAATATCAGTGGCTACAATAACTTGCAAGAGTAAAAGTGAGCATAGAATTGCTTCTTGATATGGTTTTCTCCTTCTCCGCTATAAATGAACAGATCTCTGGCTCTCACTGAGTACTGTCAACCGAGTACCTCCTAGCATTTTCAATGGGTGCTCCAAAAGTATCATATTAAAGACAAAATTAAAAAGTAGAATACACGTTAGAATTGCCATTCCCCCCCGCCCCCCCCCCCCCCTTTATTCTTAGCTTCTCCTTTGGTTATTTTTCATGAAAGCAGAGAACCTCATGCCACCGAAGTACAGTCCTTAGAAGAGGACTCAGGTTCACAAACCTAACAACATGCGAGACTATGCCACCTCCACCCCCTGCAAAGAGCAAAAAAACCAAACCCACATTGATTTTAAAAAAAAAAAAAAAAACAAAAAACAAAACCAAACCGCATTGATAGAGCATTATAAACCTGTTGCGACTACGGCAATTTGGCTACAAGGAGAAAGGAGAAAGCCAGTACTGAAGAAGAGAGACAAAAGAAGGAGCAGAACAACACACAGACCGAATGGTACAACTAAGACCAGGAGGAACAGTTTTCATATCATGATTAAAAACATAGAGGAAAAGGGAAAGACTTTTTTCTTTTGGGGCCAGAAGAGGCAAGACAGGTTTTAGGAAGTTTAATTTTGGTTTTAAATGAGCAAAACCAAGCAAAAAAATACAGTTCTTATTGGCTTCATTTAATAAAAGTTCAAGCTGTAAAATACTGAGAGTTTGGACACACGCTTGGAGCACCGTTAAGCGCACTGCCGTTGCCTGCCAGGGCTGCAGGGTACAGCTGGATGTCACAACAAAGCCATTCTGTCTGCCTGCTGCAGCCAAGCACAATCAGTCCCACTCCTTCGGCCATAAGTTGTCTTCACCTTCGCCCTCTTCCTCCTCCCCAGTCATCTCTCCTTTTTTCATTGGATTAATTAAGGCCGGAGAGAGAGAAGGAGTGTCTGACACATGCCAACACAGGGTGGACAAGCACCAGAACAGATGCAGGAGACAGGATAGCACGTGCAAGATTTCCTTTTCAGCAGCAGTGGACACAAGATCAGCTCAGTAAGATGTTGGTAGATACCTAAAGTTTGCACAGAAACTTCATGGAGTATAAAATTAAACAGCATTAAATATAAAACCCCATTGGCTCACCAAGTTCCTCAGCAACAAAATGCTGGAGGCTGGGACACCACTTAGAAATCTCTCTGGACACTTGCCTTTTTCTTGTAACTCCTTTCCCAAACATCTGCTTTTAGCCTCTGTTGAAGGCAGAGCACGACCAGCCCTCAGCATAATGGTTCTTACATTCCTGATTGTGCTGCCACACCAAACCCTGGAGCTTTGCACACTACAAACTCGTGTAAGGCAGCACAAAGTCAAACCAAGCTACACCCCCTATGCCTACGCATTCATCCACTCCCATGCTGCCCAATCCAAGTACCAGTATGCCAATACAGACAATCCATTCACAAAACAGATTGTGTGTCTTTTTTGGTATTTTTTTGTCTTTTTTTTTTTTTTTTTTTTTTTTTTAACCTGGCTTAAGATGAACCTCGACTAGTTGCCCCAATAGGGAAATGCAATGCTTTGCTGTGTAAAGACATCTATGCAAATGAGAGCACATGGGAACTATTTCTTCCTGGAACAGTTTCTGGGAAGTAAAACCACAGTACATTACTCAAGACTGAAACAGTTTAAAAAATTAAAAACCATAAAAAACATATATCAGTTCCTAAAAGAATCCTCAGATTAGCAAAAATACAAACTGAGTAATAACTGTAAGCATCTAAATACAGGAAAAATTATTTTCAGTTAGTGCAGCACGCTTTTATGTAGCGATTTTCTTATGTGTAGGGAACAGTATAAAAAAATTAAAACATAATCCTGATTACCTGTAGGGAAACTGTAAAAAAATTATTAAAGCTAATGAGATTCAATCCAACCACACAGCACCAATGTAAAATCAGATTTTTGACCTTGTAGGCCCCTATTAGTTTGTACAGAAATAATCCTTTAATTTTCTACAATGGTGCTTTCTGAAGAAGCACATGACCCTCTAAAACACAGCTTTATTTAGAAAACTGTAGCCATTAGGCTTACAAAGTTAGACAGAGGAGAATGTTTTTGGCACGTACATCTGCCTGCCAGAAACAGGTTTCCCTACATCCCCTGCTGTCTCATGCCATCCTCCTGCTCTGTGCTCAAGTCCAAGACATGACAGTAGAACTGTTCCTCAGTAATCAGGAGCCAACAACCATTTGGGTAATATGCAGGGCCTGTAATGCTTAGGTTCATTTTCCTCTAGTTTTAAGGCCCCTTTTTATTTTTTTAAGCAGACTGTCATTATTACAATGCGAAAGTGATTGGAGTGGTGCCTAAATGTCCAGAAAATGCCAAGAGACCAAAGGAAAGGCCACAAAAAGTCATAGGCCCACACAATCCAAGGGCAGGACTTTTGACAGTGGCCAGTAGCAGTTAGAAGAGGATGGTGCAGAAGACAAGCCAAAATGAGGTATTAGTCTGCTTTCTTAGGAGAGCGGAACTCTTATCTAAATCCCTTGTAGGTAGAGAATGTCATCACCACCACAGAACTAAGTCAAGCTGGCTTGACTTCATCAGTCCCATGAGCTGACAGGGAAAACAAAAAAACCAACCCTGAAAACAAATGCACATGTACTCCTAGCCTAATGTAATAGTGTATTCACCTATGCATAACTCATTCCTCCCCCACCTCTTACTAGCTATAACCTGGTTACTGCTTTTACTTGAGATGGCAGCTCTTTGATTCTGAGAGACAGAGACTACATCATTCATACTCTAGCTGTGGATTTGTAAGACTACACGGGAGAAAGCAAACAAATTCTACAATTTACTGGGAAAGAATTACAGAAGAGCTCATCTTTCTGCAGCACAATGAACCCAGCAAGCACACAGAGAGAAACAACTGTAATGACTTCCACAGGTTAAAAAAATATCTCCTTCATCGGCTTTAACTGCAATGCTTTTAAAATTTCTGTGAATGCCCAAGCAATGCTGTCTCAGTAGTCTGCATACTTGCTCTGCATTGCTTTAGGTTCACCTCTCTAAGTCTGGACAGTGGCTGAGCGAAATTTGAGCACATATCTGTTAAATTTCAAAAACACAAAGAATTTGTTTTGGCTTTTTTCCACATGCAAGAAGAGGAAGTTTATTTTAAATGCTAATCAAAACTCACCCCCAAGACCCCAAATCTTTCACAAAAGTTCCAACCACAGAGAAAGTCGATTTCAAAGTTGTGATTAAGGATTACGATGGCATTCTCCTTCCCATACTTGTGGTAACTCTCTGGATCAGTGTAGAGTGTGCAATCAGTGCCTGACCACCATTCCAGCAACATCACCATCTCTGGAATAGAGAACAAGAAATACATGAATGTACAAAGTATATGCAAAGCCACAAATTAGTAACATGTTGAAAAGCATCAATCACCTCAACAGCGCATGGCGAAGAAAGGGCTGTAATGAAGTTGAAATGCTGAACATAAACCACAGTCACACATCTTGGTATGGCAATGTGGGGGGACAGGGGAGAGAAGGGAAATAAGGAGATTGCATGGAAAGAGGGAGCAGAAATTTTCCACAGTGATATTGACAAAAAGGAGTCTTGTTTAACTGAAAACTGCAAATTCAATGCTACAAAATATTTTATCAAAATACATGTAAATTAGCATTTATTGTTTACAATAGTTCAACAAAATTACATGAAGAACAGAACAAGCTTGTAGGAGAAAAACACACACCTACTCCTGCCACATACAGGTCCTCATGCTCCTCTAAAAACTCCACAGTTGTGGAACAGAAAGCAGTTTGGATAAGACAACTGGAATCAGGTCTGTCACATGTACACCTTATGCATCATCCTGTTAACAGTCATATGCCCTGCTAACAATTGATGCAGTCTACATTTGAAAGGGGTGTATCAATCATCCTGAGCAAAGCCAATAGCTCATACCAGATGAAGAACATCCATCCCCAGACCAAAGACAAGGTGGGTGGCTGCCAAAGTGTGCAGAGCCAAGAATAGTTATTAATAGCATAACGATCTGCACATCCGTTAATTGATGAACTGATGAAACAAACGGGGGACGGAGGCTGAGGGGAGACTGGGAAATCACTGTTAAATACCTCCAAATCACTCTGGATTGGCATCCAGATTTGTTCCCAAAATCTAGCTGTAAGAAATGATACAGGATTGGTAGGACAGTGAGGGCTGTTTAAAACACAGCTGTACTTACAAGCTGGAGAGTGGTTTCTCAGCAGTCTCCTAGTGACTATCATACAGCTTTCACCCTCCTATTTGCTTATCCCATTATCAAGCACAGGCAAGAAGTAGGCTTTGTATTTGTTTTGCTTGTAACTATAAGCCTGACCGCAAGACTTGTGAATTAAACCCTTATTTAGCAAAGTCTCTCTGGTCTGGGGCATTGGAAGTTGGGGTGAGTCAGTAAAGCCAACAAGCTTGCGGAGCTCCATGGAGATGGAAAATCTAAAAGCAGTGACTCTCCTCGAGCAACCCATGTCCTGAGCCAAGGGGACCACGGGACTAACAAGAGCTGCCTGTCAAAATGGAAAAGAAGAGGAGTTAAGGGACATGTTTGCTT
The DNA here is from genome assembly GCF_965183815.1 of Platalea leucorodia. Taxonomy (NCBI): domain Eukaryota; kingdom Metazoa; phylum Chordata; class Aves; order Pelecaniformes; family Threskiornithidae; genus Platalea; species Platalea leucorodia. Next base: position 52,995,058 of record NC_138825.1, on the reverse strand, counting down.
CCTGTTGAAGCTACCACAGAGCTTCTGCACCAAAGCAAAGGTCTAATGTGTGGGGTTGTTCTTTGCCAAGTGAAACGTATCCCCTACTCAGGGCATATCTGTGCCATATGAATGTCTGTGCTACAAGAAGGGTTGGAAGGAAGATCCGGGGAACTACAGGCCTGTCAGCCTGACCTCGGTGCTGGGAAAGGTCATGGAATAAATCATCGAGTGCCATTACGCAGCAGGTGCGGGACAACTGGGGGATCGGACTCAGCCAGCATGGGTTTATGAAATGGAGGTCCTGCTTCACTAACCTGGTCTCCTTCTATAACAAGGTGACCTGCTTAGTGGATGAGGGGAAGGCTGTGGATGTTGTCTACCTGGACTTTAGTAAGGCCTTTGACACTGTCTCCCACAGCATTCTCCTGGAGAAGCTGGCTGCTCACGGCTTGGATGGGTGCACTCTACGCTGGGTTAAAAACTGGCTGGACAGCCAAGCCCAGAGAGCGGTGGTTAACGGAGTCAAATCCAGTTGGCGGCCGGGCACGAGTGGTGTTCCCCAGGGCTCAGTGTTGGGGCCAGTCCTGTTCAACATCTTCATTGATGATCTGGATGAGGGGATCGAGTGCACCCTCAGTAAGTTTGCAGATGACACCAAGTTGGGTGGAAGTGTCTATCTGCTGGAGGGTAGGAAGGCCCTGCAGAGGGACCTGGACAGGCTGGATCGTTGGGCCGGGACCAACTGTATGAGGTTCCACAAGGCTCAGTGCTGGGTCCTGCACTTGGGTCACAACAACCCCATGCAACGCTACAGACCTGGGGAGGAGCGGCTGGAGAGCTGCCTGGCAGAAAAGGACCTGGGGGTGTTGGTTGACAGCCGCCTGAATATGAGCCAGCAGTGTGCCCAGGTGGCCAAGAGGGCCAATGGCATCCTGGCTTGTACCAGGAATAGTGTGGCCAGCAGGACCAGGGAGGTGATAGTGCCCCTGTACTCGGCACTGCTGAGGCCACACCTCGAGTACTGTGTACAGTTTTGGGCCCCTCACTCCAAGAAGGACATCGAGGTGCTGGAGCGTGTCCAAAGAAGGGCAACAAAGTTGGTGAAGGGTCTAGAGCACAAGTCTTGTGAGGAGCGGCTGAGGGAGCTGGGGTTGTTTAGCCTGGAGAAGAGGAGGCTGAGGGGAGACCTTATTGCTCTCTACAAGTACCTGAAAGGAGGTTGTAGCGAGGTGGGGGTCGGCCTCTTCTCCCTAGTAACAAGCGATAGGACAAGAGGAAACGGCCTCAAGCTGCGCCAGGAGAGGTTTAGACTGGATACTAGGAGAAACTTCTTCACTGAGAGGGTGGTCAGGCACTGGAACAGGCTGCCTGGGGAAGTGGTTGAGTCCCCATCCCTGGAGGTAATTAAAAGACGGGTAGACGTGGTGCTCGAGGACATGGTTTAGTGGTGGACTTGACAGTGATAGGTTAATGGTTGGACTTGATGATCTTAAGGGTCTTTTCCAACCTTAACGATTGTATGATTCTATGATTCTAAGATGAGACACCTGAGATGCTCTTCTGGCTTCATGCAAGCCCAAAAGCACCACAAATCCTCATTCACCTCAGGGAAGATCAAGACCAGGCCAGTCTTTGAAACACTTCTGAAATCCTTTCAATTTAGGTCCCCTACTGGCCTCAACTAGTGACTGAAAACAGAAAACAGCTAGGAACAAGCCGTCTACATTTTCAGTCAGCATTAGCGAAATTAATTGCCTGAAGCTTTTGGATGACATTGTGCTACACACTGGAGAACAGGCATCAGTGACATGAATGAATTTTATCTAACAGTGTTACAGCCAGGCTAATAGGTAATCTCTATTCAAATAACATTACCTTAATATGTTTATAGTACAGATAAATGACTGACTTGTCCATCTCCCTGCTTATTTCTAACCAGGGCAGGTAACTACTACCGTGGTAGGAGCACATATTATTCAATGCACGCTATTACGCATCAAAACAACAGTCAGAGATGCAGAGGGAGACCTAGGCTGCCATATGTTAACCAAACAATGATTTCACTGGTTGGAAATGGATTTCCCAACAAAAGCCAAAGACATTCACATCTCAGCGACAGCGCTGTGGAGACACAGAAGTGTATACGTGGCTGTGCTTCCAGACTTCCCCTGCTAAGAGCTGCTTTGTGACACACGTTCACAATTTTACATCTTTGTAAGGGTGTAGCTTTCTATTAGATTTGTACTGGAAATAAAAGCCCTCCACTCCCCAGAACACAGCAAAATTGAATAATGATTGGGAAAAAAAACCCCACACTGTAATTTGCAAACCTCTACAGAATCTACAGTCACATCCTGGGGCAGAACACAATCACAGAAAAGAAAAGATGTTAATGACAGGGTGAGTTTGTGTCTTTTGCTTCACTAGGAACCCAACTAAGAGAAGAAATGATTGCCAGATAGGATTTTCTCTTTTTTAACCTCTACTGCCATTAAACCTATTGCCTAAAACAAACAAGTAGAGATGATGACTGTGAGGCCCTCTTGAAGAAAAAGCCAACTTTACTTCAGCAAAAAACAACTTCAAAGCCATCCCACTTCAAGTGTGTTTTTTTTGTCTTTTCCTAAGGAATTTGAACAAAACTAATAATACATCACAGCTCTCACTATATAGGTGTGCCACGAGCATAGAGCTCTTCAGTTACATATTTTCTGTCTCAAATACATTCCAAAAAAGCATAGACAAAAATATTTCTATACGTGGTTTGATTCTTCAGGCTTCACATAAGCAGGATTTTTGTTTGAATAAATACTGCAGAAACAGGTCCCTGTTCCTCACCTCACATGCCCATTTGTCACTGACGTGCTCATGCAGTTGCTGCAGAAACACAAAGCCAGCACTGAATGACTCTGTATTAAATACAATAAATACCATCTACCAGCCTTTAAGTTCTTAACATGTTTCTTCCCCTCATCTTCCCTACTCTTTCTTTCCCCTTCTTCCCAGTCTCCTTTCTCTTTCTGGTTCTTAAGCAATGATTAGTAGTGTCAGTTTGCGCTACTCTTGCATCATGCCACCAGCTTACTTCCACAACCTGCCACAGAAATTTATTACCCAGAAACTTGCTGTGGTGGCTCAGCAGCACAAGGTCACTCATACACACTCTCCTTCCCTCCTTCACAGTGTAGACAATCAGTGCAAGTTTCCTCCTCTTTGTACACCAGCCAGACTGTATAACTAAAAATCAGTTAGACAAGGGGAAAAAAAAAAAAAAAGATTCTCTTGCTCCCAGCCAGGGCTGGTCCAAGATTTCTAAGGCTTCTCCCCATCCCCTTTCATGAGGTTTTGGAGTTTGAACATCACAACTGAGCTGGTAAATACACATTCACCAACATCATGGGGGTTCCTACCTTGCAAAGCAACTCCTCCAGTGACATTTCCACACAATTAATGCAAAGGAAGGGGAAAAACCGAAAGAACTTGAAATCTCTCATCCCTGCTTTGAAGGCAGAGTCCTTGCAGTACGTTATGACTAGCTTCAGGAGAGGCTGATGACAGGGAGAAAACAAGCCTTCAAATGCCTAATACGGATACTCCATCTGCTTAAGAATTTTGAGGTTTTCTACCCTTCTGGAACAAAAAAAACACCCTCACCCTGCTACACAGAATGGCCCCTATCTCCTACAAGACTAGGCTGCTTCCTAGCCCTTCACTGCACAAATCTGAACTGCCTCAATGCCTGCACTTACAGAACAAATAACTAAAAAGAAAACATCTCCAAGGCTGACCTGAACTATAACCAGTTATTTGAAAAACATTAAAGGGAAGAAGGAAAACACACACAGAGTTTATTGAGACTTGTTCTTTTCTACCTCAAAGTTTTGCAAGAATGAGTGATTAAAACAGTTAACATTGTTCTTCTATAGAAGTTGTTAGTAATTCCTTTAGCTAACTATTCTTAATAACCCATGGAAACATTTGCTTACAAGATTAACCATAAAATGCCTATTTTAAAATGCAACTAAAAGTATAGTTATGTATTGACTCAATAAGTACAATAATTTGAAGATCTCAAGTAAATACATAGCCTGTTTTAAAGAGCAACAGAACTGTTTCTCTCTGACATTCTTCATTTTCTTTAACCTGTGTATCAAGGCAACAACAAGAAAGAGAACTTTTCTCTTTCTCTAAGAGAATTCTTATGGGAATATATAGTAAAAGCATAGTCAACTCTCCAGTACAAATAAAAAGAAAGACAAGTGGGCAAGCTGTGACCACCATTTCAAAGACCAGACAGGGTGAATGGCTGCATGATGAATGAGCACATTGCATAGAAGACTGGGGAAAGTGTTTTAAAAACAAAACAAAAAAGTAAAAATAAGGCTAAAGAGAAACTGACAGATAGCATAGTCCAGTTCATGACTGTCTGTGGAAGAATGACTTACAACAATAACTTACTATCTTTCCAGAATTTCAGACTCCATCTACTAGGTGCACCTCCTAAATATTTTCCATAGAACGAATTAAATCTACAGGTAACTAAGAAAAGCAAGTCTATTATCTTCTCTGGACTACTCAAAAGCCCTCTGTGTACCACAGACAGGATTAAACCCCTGAATGATACCTACTATATTAACTGCAGAGCTGCCCAGGAGGTTTTCAAAACACTTCCAAGTATTGATGACTCCACCGCCTCCTTATACAGGCTATTCTAGTGCTTCACTACGCCATCTAACCTGATCAGTCGTTATTTCTGGTCTCTACTCCCTTCTTCTCTGTAGGAGCTACAAGTAATTATGAGGAAAACTTAAAGGCAGGAGTTCTGCTGTACGCTTGCTCTGATTAGGTACATGAAACAATTGGAGCTCAGAGCTGGAACATTCTTACATATCTACAAGAAAAATTTTGAAAATAACTTATTATAAAAAAGCATATTCGTATTTCCTGTGGCGGAAACAAAAAGCTAGCTCTTGGGGAAAAACCCGCAGCTGGGAAGTCAAGCAATGCCTTCCCCCCTTCCCCAAGATGAGGGGGAGGTCATTCACAGAGCCCAGCCAGACAAGGCATCAGCTCTCCAGCTTCAAGCAGATTCCCTCCCATTCTTTACTCTGCATGAGCAAGACATGCAGGTATGCATGTGAGCACTAATGAGGTGTAATGGAGTAATCTGGTCCACTCCAAGACAGAGGTCCTGGTCTTCAATCTGTAGGAAAATGCCTAAGTCAACTGGTTTAAACAGAAGAGAAAACCAAAATCCAGCCCCCTCTTGCCTCAGCACCACCACCCATCACCTACACCCCCATTTACCCTAGCTGGTGATATAATCACTGTTATCTTTGGCCTTCTTTTCCCCTCCTTTAAAGATGTTTTGCAGAAAAAAGTGGGAGGCTGATTGGGGGAAAACGATGCACACAAATTTAAAACCAAAACCAAATAAAACCTTTCTCTATTGGCTGCAGGTCTGCTTTTGGAGATTTTTGCCCCAGTCCCCATGGGAGATCCTGTAAGCAACTCCCTTGAATAACACTTCAATGAATTACATGTCTGTGCTTTTAGCGACAGAAGTCACCAACGAGAGGAAGGCAGGAATGATGACTCAATTCCCCACCCATCACAATAAGTTACTGGATGCGCTTGCAAGGAAAAAGATAAACACAGCCCAGCCCTTTCATGTATTCAAGCTCTGAGACCCTGAGCATTTGCTTGCAGGAAATTATTTAATGTACTTCTCCAAGGAGCTGTACTTCTCCAATGTATTTCTCCTCTAGCCAAGGAGCTAGGAGGAGCTGTGCATCTGTACCAACTATTTCTGAAGCAGCTCAGCCCTCCTTGTACGTTGCTAATATCTTTTTCATTTGGGATGCTGCAGGCCTTGGATCCTCTATACCCGCAGAAGACTGGGATGTTATGATGCCCATCTTGATATATTATTCCCCTAAACTGGATCTCTCATGAAGGTCCTTTGACCCTGCTTTGTTTTATGGCAAAATCAGCTTTCAGAAGAATCTAGATTATTCTCTTCCCTTTCTCAAACACTTCCTCAGCTGCGTTGCCCCAAACTGGGTGTGACAAAGGACTGCTGTGGGTTAACCCTGATCAGCAGCTAAGTGCCACGCAGCCACTCGCTCACTCCCCCCATCCCCCGTGGGACAGGGGAGAGAACATAAAGAGCAGAAGCAAGAAAACTCATGGGCTGATATAAAGACAGTTTAATAAGCAAAGGAAAGAGGAAAAAGGGGGGGGGGGGATGACCAAAACAAGTGATGCAAAAGCAATCACCTCCCACAAGCAGACAGATGCCAGCCTGTCTTGAAGCAATGGCTACCTTCCAAAAAACAACACTCTCCTCAGTTTTTATTGCTGAGCATGACGTTATATGGCATGGAATATTCCCTTGGTCAGTTCAGGTCAGCTATCCTGGTTGCATCCCCTCCCAGCTTCTTGCACACCCCCAGCATACTTGCTGGGAGGGCAGACAGAGTGGGAAAAAGAGAAAGCCTTGATGCTATGCAAGCACTGTTCAGAAATAGCCAGAACTCTGGTGTGTTATCAACACTGTTTTAGTTACAAATCCAAAATACAGCACCACACACGCTACTAAGAAAAAAAAAAAATCCATACCAGCTAGACCCAGTACAACTATAAGAATTCACTCTTTATGATTAAATTTTGGCTTTGAATGGTGAGCAGACTAATGACTACAGCTAATGACTAAGACAGTCATTCAGTCATTCCTAGCCAGGATGAGAGAAATTTCTTTAGATAAGCAAGAGTGTCCCAACAACAAAGCAAACACTTTTGCCCTAGTATCACCAATGAGAAAGCAACAAGGAAGACTGTTGACAAGGAAGCAGTATGAAAACAAAGGCAATGCAAAACTCAAACTATTTCAACTCGGGGAGACCCAGATGACCTCCCAGAATACAGAATCAGAGGTGAAATAAAGTCTCAAAAAAATAGTTTCAGATTGAGCATGGCACCATGTTTTTAAAAACAGAGAAGAGTAGAAACATACTACTAATACTTAGACCGGTGAGTAGATAAACAATCAGGGTAACTACAGACACAGTAATCAGGTCTCAGTACAAGGGAACGAAAACAAAATAAAAAAAAAAAAAAAAAAAAAAAAAAAAAGAGTTATTCAGAAGAGATGTCTGAAAGAGTTGTAATTTAGGAAAACAAATCCCCTATAATTTTTCAGAGGCAGGTCTATATGTCATTATCTGATAACTTTGATTTTATAGACAAAAGAGAGCTTCAAATCTAGCGCATCCAGGCTATACTAAGCCATTCATATGGTACAATAAAAGAAATTGCTATTAAACCGAAGAGAAACTGAAGACCAGTAAAGAGCTGTAAAGGAGAACTAAAATAAAAAGTGCAACTATCTGTTTTTGTTGGGTTTTGATCAATCTAGATAAAGATAGATCTCCTTGAAGTGTTTCTGAGGACTAAAACTTCAATGTAAATTAATAAATGTTGTGGATGATACAAAGTCAGAACACACTTTAAGAATCAGACAACCTTGAGAGGTAAGGTAACAGACATTGAATTAATTTTGATAGGACAGATCATTGCGTGATGCCTTGCAGAACTAATAAAATAGAGCCTCATAATTTGGAAATGACAGAGGAGAGAGATACCTGGGAACATTAGCTTGCCACTGAAAGTTTCTGCTCTGCTCGTATTATGCAGCTCTAAGAAGGAAAAAGATGGCAGTAGGATGTTTGTTCCTGGAGAGAAAGGGATTAGCACATTGCACTACTGAGATGATCTCTGGGCCAGCACATCAGTACCAGACATCCACGCTCAGGAAGGAAAAGCTGAAACAAAGCAGATGCAGACCAGGGCTATCAGGATGACCGGAAAATAGAAAAGCTTGGCTCACTCAAGCTATCAAACAAATCCTGAAAGAGGATTGGGTTGCTCCCCACAAATACGGCTTAAGGATGCAGGAGGTTAACAGCGCAGAAAAAGAAAAATTTAAGATAAATACCACTAGCACAAGAACAACCATGTCTAAAGTGACTGAAAATACAGCTATCTGCTATTCTGAAGCTTCTTCTAATTGCTTTGGCAGATTAAAAATACCTAACAGCTTTATAAATGGAACAAGATCCATCTTAAAAAGAGTACATTATACTGCTGCCAGAAACAGTATGAATTTATTTCAATGATACAGGAACTCCCTTCTAGTCCTATTTCCTGCCATTAGGAAAAAAGTGAGATTTTTCCTAACAGACTTATAGACCAACGTCTCCTCTCTTCCATCACTGCTTGAGAAACACACTGCAGAGCTATGCCACCACAGGCTGCAACCAGCATTCACAGGACAAGGAGGAAGCCAATATCTTGCAGCAATATGCAAAGGCTTCTGTTTAAGCAGGGTTGCACCAGCCAGCAACCTTTCCCAAAGGAGTTCTCAGCTGAAAATCGCCTTCCAGGGGCCCAGGATCTGAAAATTCAGGTATGCACAAAAGCAAGTTAATAGATGTCATAGTCTTAACTTGTATTTACTCAATCACAATTGACTTCTTTCACATAACGAATCATTAGCATTTCCTTAATTATAGGGCTATAAACATTGTCCATGCTTAGGACTGACACTTTCACTCAGAACAGCAGCCCACACAGTCATGTGACTGGGTTTTTTGCTGTGTGCATTGCCTATATGTACTAATTAGATCATCTAAAGATTAGGAAAGTTATTTGACTCTTAAGTGAACCTTTGATGTTTAATCCACTTATTTAGGAAGGAAACCTATTTTCACCTACTTTCTCTCTTTGTAGCATATATTCTTACAATAGTCTTAATTTCTACATAAAGCAAGTTTATCCTCTTTGGTTTCAAATCAAACAAACATAGATTTTGGAAAGAAAGCATTTCAGAACAAAATGGCACGTCAAGAGAGAAAACCACATTATTTTTGTTGCTCTAAATCCATGCCTTCAATATGTTTAACCTGCATTTTCAGTTACTGACGAGAAAGGATGTGAATTTATTTCAGAGAAAAATGACTGATGATAAAAGAGACTACCAATTGCTAAAGAAAGCAATCTCCAGCACAAATTGGAAGAAAAGTGAATTTGATTAGGAAGCAGAGCAAAAGGTAATTTAAGTCCTAAGAAAATCTGCAGTGCTTTTAAATAAAGCCTCTAGTTACTAACCGTTACATTTCACGGAGGTGTAAACACATAAAAAGACTGAATTACTGTTTCTGCAGAACACCAGAACAAGAAAACTAGGGGTAATGGCATCTAAGGTTTCTGTATTTTCCAATAATATTTGCTTTTGGCTTTTGATTTCATATAACTAGCACACTCATAAGAAATACCCACATATTTCCAGAAATAATATGCTACAAACAATTTATTTTTAGACTTAAGTCAAGGCAGATAACTTCTACTTAGTTTTCTTATGCACAAGATATTCTATCTGAATTTCAGGACTGGAAACAAAAAGCTGACTGAGTACCTGTATTATATCATCAGAGTTAATGGTGAATAGCCATGGAACCTCTATCACTTTCAGAACATTGTTCAGAACAAAACCATTACTCATTTTTCACTTGCATTCCATGAATTCCCTGTCTCTGCCTGTAATCTTACAGCATCTCATCACGTGAGGTCTTGAGAGACAAGAACTATGTCCCGGTGCTTATTTTAGCTTCTTAATCCCTAACAGTGACTTTCACAAAGCGTTCTTTAAAGGGACAATAAGGTCAGAAACTACAAATCAAATAAATGGCTTTCATGAATTAAAAATAAAGTACTACAGATCAAATATACCTACCAACTACACATAAAGCTGTGATTTTTGTACTGGGTGTAGCGTGTAACCCCTCAAGCTGAAGTTATCCAAATATATAAATATACTTTCTTACCAAAGAATGTAGTACAGATCAGAAATAGCACATTCTGTTAAGAAATACACAAAGTGTACAATAATATTACACCACAGGTAAGGACACCAGTCTCTCTCAAATCAGATTTAGTTTGATTGTGCTTGCATTAATATTCCCTCAAAACTTAAGTGCAGCAAAAAGTTAGAAAACAAATCCATAGGCAGAACATCACAACCTGCTCAGACAGCCTGCAGCTTGTGTGCTCCAGCAGGCGAGGATGTGAAAATACCACTAAGCTCTCACTGCTCAAACTAAAAAGGTGCCCACAAAAAAAAAAAAAAATTACTGGCTTCTTGCTCTGTAGTCCCAGTGGCTCAATATAACACTGCAGAAATACTGCACAGAGAGGTGACTAGCTTCTTGCTTTTGCATGTCTGCTGCAACAGTGTTGCACTCTTAGAATTATTTGTGTTGAATAATTTTCCTAGGAAACACAGGTTTAGCTTACGTGGTACATGGCAACCTTCATAATCAACAGGCTCAGAGTTTATGCTCTTCTATTCGGTTTCCAAATAGACAGACTCTGCCAGTTACAAAAGGCAGGCTGGGCTTCTCTGGTAACCAAGACATTTTCCTATTCAATGCTTTGCGAATTATGAAGAGTAGCAGGCAGATATACCATTTCACGTAGGTACAGGAGGAACAACTATTGCTTCTTTTAAAAGGCACAATCTGACTTGTCACAGCAGTAGCAAAATTAAGACCCATGATGCAAACAAGGCGTGCACGTGTTGGGAGTAGAGAGGTATCTGATGCATACGCACTATTGATATTTCTTTCAACTTTACCACAAGTATTTCTAGCACAACAGAATCACAGAAAAAACAGGAAAAACTTCAAGATTCGAGCAGGGGATACAGTATTACACAAAGTATATCGGTTATCAGGATTTTCTCCCATCCCAAACTGATCAAAACTATACAGAAATCCTAGAACAAAGGCAGCAGCCTATTGCAAGAGTCAGTGATGTCCTTGAACTTAGCTAAAGAATTCCTTTCTGAATTATCTTTACCACCTTTGTTGCCCCACTTTTCTCAAAATTAAAGATACACAGGACCCACGTGACTCACTGACTTGGACGCGGCGTTTATCAGCTTGCAAGGTGATGGAGACAGTTATCCTCTTCCGATCTTCTGGGCCGTACACACTACTGATTTACAACTGATTCAAATACTCTGCTTTAACTCATGCAGGCTGACATCTCCTCTTTGTGTTAGGAAGACTTACAGCTTTTTAAGATCAACCCTTCTTGATGGTCATCTGGACTTCTCACAGGACTTCAGACACTTGAAATTAAGAGAAGCACAGTAACAGCGCCAGTTCTGGTTGCTGTATCAGACCCATCAAGGGCAGACTGCAGAGCTGTCAGGTTGCCAGCTGGCACTGTGCCTGAGGTCTTTGAGGTTCTGTGCAGGCCATTTGGATCTTCTCTAAAAGTCTCGTCTAAAAAAGCTGGAAAGCGGAAAGCCAGGGCAAATAAGCATTATTTAGCATTTGAATTTACTGACCTTATTTGAAGGCTTAGACAATAACCTCTTGTGTTATCAACACTGCTGCTTCAATGTCTTTGCAACACCTTGAACCACAACAGAATCAAGAAGGGACAGAAAGAGTCTAGAGGTACTCCCGTCCTCTCTCATTATAGGCCTGTTCATTTGAAAACTCTGTAATTTTTACCAGTTCAACTCTTTCTCCAACTGGAATAGCCATGTAGCCTGATAGCAGTGGAAGAAGCAATGTCAGCAAGTTCAGCTGAAGGACAGAAATCACTCATGACCTAGGTTGCTGTGAGCATCATTCCTTCCAGTAAGACCAAGTGGATGAGTCTCTCTAGAGACAGATAGGAACAGCCTCACGTTCACAAGCCCTGGTCCTCAGGGGGGACTTCAACCACCCCAGTATCTGTTGGAGGGACAACACAGCAGGGCATAAGCAACCCCAGAGGTTCCTGGAATTCATTGATGATAACTTCCTTCTCCAAGTGACAGAGAAGCCAATGAGAAGAGGTGCTATGATGGACCTTGTGCTCACCAACAAGGAAGGGCTGGTGGGGAATGTGAAGCTCAAGGGCAGCTTTGGCTGCAGTGACCATGAAATGGTGGACTTCAAGAGCCTTAGGGCACTGAGGAGGGTGCACAGCAAGCTCCCTGCCCTGGGCTTCAGAAGACCAGACTTTGACCTCCTCAGGGATCTGCTTGGTAGAGTACCATGGGATAAAGCCCTGGAAGGAAGAGGGACCCAAGAAAGCTGGTTAATATTCAAGGATCGCCCCTCCAAGCTCAAGGAGTGATGCATCCCTACAAAGATGAAGTCAGGCAAAAATGCCAGGAGGCCTGCATGGATGAACAAGTAGCTCCTGGACAAACTCAAACACAAAATGGAAGCCTACAGAGGGTGGAAGCAAGGACAGGTAGCCTGGGAGGAATACAGAAAAATTCTCCAAGCAGCCAGGGAGGAAAGCTAAAGCCCTGATAGAATTAAAACTGGCCAGGGACATCAACGGCAACAAGAAAAGCTTCTACAGGTATATCAGTGATAAAAGACAGACTAGCGAAAATGTGTGCCCTCTCCGGAAGGAAACATGAGACCTGGTCATCCAGGATATGGAGAAGACTGAGGTACTCAATGACTTGTTTGCCTCAGTCTTCACTGGCAAGTGCTCAAGCCACACTGCCCAAGTTGCAGAAGGCAAAGGCAGGGACTGGGAAAACAAATAACTGCCCACTGTCGGTGAAGATCCAGAGGGACCTGCCATCCAGAGGGACCTTGACAGGCTGAAGAGGTGGGCCCACGCAAACCTCATGAAGTTCAACAAGGCCAAGTGCAAGGTCCTGCACACGGGTCATGTCAATCCCAAGCACAAATACAGGCTGGGCAAAGAATGTATAGAGAGCAACCCTGAGGAGAAGGACTTGGGGGTGTTGGTTGATGAGAAGCTCAACATGACCCAATAATGTGCGCTGGCACACCAGAAGGCCAACCGTATCCTGAGCTGCATGAAAGAAAGCATGACCAGCAGGTCGAGGGAGGCGATTCTGCCCCTCTACTCCACTCTCGTGAGGCCCCACCTGGAGTACTCCATTCAGCTCTGTAGCCCCCAACATAAGGGGGACACAGACCTGTTGGAGTGGGTCCAGAGGAGGGCCACTAAGATGATCAGCAGGCTGGAGCACCTCTCCTATGAGGACAGGCTGAGGCAGCTGGGGTTATTCAACCTGCAGAAGAGAAGGCTCTGGGGAGGCCTTATTGCAGCCTTCCAGTACCTGAAGGGGGACTACAAGAAAGCTGGAGAGGGACTTTTTACAAGGGCATGTAGTGATAGGACAAGGGGTAATGGCTTTAAAATGAAAGAAGGTAGATTTAGATTAGATACAAGGAAGAAGTTCTTTACTCTGAGGGTGGTGAGGCACTGCAACAGGTTGCCCAGAGAAGTGGATGCCCCCTCCCTGGAAATGTTCAAGGCCAGGCTGGATGGGGCTTTGAGCAACCTGGTCTAGTGGAAGGTTTTTCTGCCCATGGCAGGGGGGTTGGAACCAGATGATCTTTGAGGTCCCTTCCAACCCAAATCATTCTATGATTCCAATTCTTTTTTTTGGCTGCCAAGGGTGTGACGGAGAAGCTTGTGAAAAAACAGCACAGGAGCAGAGGACAACACTCCAGCCAGATGGCATGCAAAGGCTCCTCCTAACAGCCTGGCTCTGTGGGATGAAGCTTGCACAGAGGCTTCCACAAGGAAGAACTCAACCCAGAGTCCTCCAAATCCAGATGTTGCAGTACATCAGATTGCTCATTGATACAGTACAGCAGTAGGCCAAGCAAGCAGATCTTAAAGTCCAGCAAGGAAGACTTTGATTTATGAACTTTGTGCAAGAGGTACAGCCTTTTGCAGAGAAGGATGCACAGGACGAAGAGAAGCAATGTGGACAGGATGCAGTGTTTCATCTAACCTCCCCCGGTGGGGGGAACAGAGGGAGCCCTAGGCTGACCACAGAGCCCACTGCCATTGCTCACCTTTTAGATGCAGAGAGCAAGGGCAGGGCATGTCATATACAGAAGCAGTCTCCAGGCAAGCGTGCAAGGCGGCAGTCTTTTATAGAGCACAGGGCACCCACAGGCTCCTGAAAGCAGAGCTCACTGATAATTGCTCAAAGGCGTGCTCTACACAGAGGTAGCCTGTGACTGGCAAAGAATAATACACTAAAAGGAACACTTCATAAGTGTGTCATTTGGAATATTAAAGCACAAACAAAGCTACCACTTTAAATTGACAACCACCACCTCCTTCCAACACTTAGCAATTTGTTAACATAACTTCAAGATAAAAATCACTGATTGGGAGACAGTATGATATATTATGTAGTTAAAAAACAAACCAACCAAATAAAAAAAGCCAATCCTACCCTCCAGCTGATTCTGTAAACTATAACAATCGAATGCAACTTTAAGCTGAAATGTGATTTTTGCATTAGTCATAATTAAACATTAGTTCCTGAAGGCTGATGGTACACAGATTCCCCCCCCAAATATACACTGACATTTACTTAAGTTGGCCAGATCCTCAGCTGGCATAAAAATAATCCTTGACTCCAGCATAGTCACTGTTACACCATGCTGAGTTACACAAAATAAGGATTAGCGTCATTACACCCATTACAAAGCTAAAGCTTTATCTTTGGTTTGATCTTCTTGGCAATTTAACCTCAATGCTTGCTTAGTCATAGAATTAAAACCTGCATGTACACATACATGAACTGGCTAGTGTAATAAGTGAAAAATATGTTGCTTTATTGAAATGCTATGGCTGTAATTTTGAAGGCTGACATTACACAACAATAATTCTGGTGCTTGCTGTGCCTCAGCTCCATGAATACGGTTCCATTTCATTTTCTTACAGAATGAAAGCAATAAACACTTTATTGATAAAAAGTGTTTCACCCTTTTTGATGGATTGTCATCAATGTTTTCTCAGATGAAACATACCAAATGAGATAAACTGCAGACAGCTTAATATGGCCAAGCTTGCGTTCCTGTAACACAGCCAAGCTGTAATTGCTTTGGGAACCAAAATCAGGATCAGATTTAATGCAAGATCTTAAATGCACAAACCTTCAACGTATCCTGAAAGTTACAGTATTTCAGATCCTCATAAGGGCTATGACAGGAACTGAGAACTTGTGGCTAAAACATGTACATTAAGCCATGCCTCTAGTATTTGAGCCAGCAGCTCTGATCTGGGCACAGGCCTTGCACAGGACTCTTCCAGTTACTGCAGGTGTGCTGGCATACCACCTCACTTCCCAGCTTCCTCCCAGCTCCCATTCCCGTATTGCCTTCCCTCACAAAATGCATGCTGACCATTCAAGTTTGACCAATTAGATTCTCTCTTTCTAACATAACACCCACAAAATGTAAAACACAATCTTTCTTCAGGTGAAGAAGAAATTTTAAGTCAGCATGTGTACTCTTGAAACAAGAGGTTTCAATTGATTTTGCCTTCTCTAGTACAGTCCTGAGCTAGAGGGGTGGAGAAATACGGAAAGCAGTTCTGTTCATTTCTTTAGCCACTGTTCCTTTTAAACTATCTCCATGCTGAAAGCGAAAAGCAACCGTCCCTTCAGAAAAAACAGCTGCACACTTCAAACATTTCATTTCACAGCTTTTTTCTGTCTTTTATCCCTACACAATCTGCCTAGAAAACAGCTTCTTCTCTCCAAGTTACACAGTGTGTGGAACAAAGCCAGCCTCGCAAGTACAACGGGTTTAACACACATACAGATCTGCAGTAGTCAGTGTTTTGAAATGCTCTTTTCAAACCCTTTGGGGAAATTAATTATTTAACAGCCACATGTCAGAGGTATTTGTCTCGCATTTGAAGGCTCCCCTTATCCTTCTTCCCCAAGGAATTTAGCAATACTCCTACGTTTCAACAAACCAGCAGTTCCTTGTGGCAACAGGACCAGTCAGTGCAGATAACAATCAGGCAGACATTTTCTCCTGCTCCTCTGTCCACCAAAGGCCAGCACGCAACTCCTTGTTGAAGGCCTAATGAGGCACCAAACGGAGCAGCAGGAATGACCTTCCAGTTGTAATACCAGAATTCAGTAAAAGTGCCCTTCCAGACACACAAGTTGGTTCCACAAGTTTCTTCTACTAACATTCATTTTTCATAAGACATCCTAGAAAAGTACCCACCTGCAACAGGCACTACTCATATGAGAGCAGACAACCTTCCTATCCCTTTTTTAGTCTTCCCTGTTTAAAAATGCGATCATGATTACAGGACTTTTCTACAGCAACAAATCAATGACACAAGCTGGAAATAAAGGAGAAACTCCAGCATCCTGACTCTTACTCTTTGTATGAAGGCCAGAGACAGCATTATCATCCCCAACCAACTGGGACAAAGTACTCAACAGTGGTTTCAACCTTCTCATACTGTTCACAGGAACAACCTTTGGAAAACAGTCCTGAAGATTACTACAGCACTCCAATATACTACATAACACAGGAAGAACCTAGCATACCACTGTTCCTAACAAAGGTCTAATTCCCACCTTTCCAACAAGAAAAAGAACTTTTCAAGGACTTATTTACATAGCACATACATTAAGTAGCAGCACATATCAGGTCCTGTCTTTCCCATTAACTTTAAGTCACTAAGTGCAACAGTGTAACCCACACAGCCTGGGATGCTCCTGGGACATTGTTTGCCCTTCTGCTCACCTGCACTTGCATAATGGTCTACTTATCAACCATCATTTGCTTTCCACATGAAGAAATCTATCACTTCTTATCAGAATGAAGTCTGTATCTCAAAGACTCATGGATCTGCCATTCCAGCCTTCCTAATTCTCACCTGAGGACTGCATGCACCTACAGGAAGCTACAAGTTATCACCATACACCTAAGGACATTTAAATCACCTTTCAGGAAACCTTGAATTTTAGGCATGAATTAATGCAGATTTCTAGTACTGAGTCAGAGCCTATGAAGAGAAACTCCATGATAAGCTTCAATCCAACCAGAAATCTTCTGAACTCTTAGCATTTAAAAAAATACTGAATATATAGTGTCATACTAAAAGGAAAATGTACTGTGGTCTCAATTTTGAACTCCAGACAGACTAAGAATGACTGGAAACTAAAGAGGTATGTCATCTATTTTGCCTGTGTATCTTCCTCCTTCTTTATGAGCACAAAAGGCAATATATGTTCAAATAATAAAACTTTAATTGATATATTTTGGTGGGTAGGACAACTCTTGATAAAAATTCAGCTGAGATCAGTTTGCATTCAATTTCTGAAAATATAACCCAATCCAGCCAATGAAAGCACTTTTCTGAATACTGCAAGGTTAACATCCCCCTCCCTATGACAGGACAAGGGGTAATGGCTACAAACTGAAAGAGGGTAGATTTAGGTTCGATATAAGGAAGAAATTCTTCACTCAGAGTGGTGAGACACTGGAACAGGTTGCCCAGAGAAGGTGAAAGCCCCATTCCTGGAAGTATTCAAGGCCAGGTTGGATGTGGCTTTGAGCAACCTGGTCTAGTGGAAGGTGTTTTTGCCCATGGCAGTGGGGTTGGAACCAGATGATCTTTAAGGTCCCTTCCAACCCAAACCATTCTATGATTCTATCTTTTGCCTTTGTACAAAGAATAGCATTACAAAAGTCTATCACGTAGATAAATGGTTTGAGCTTGAAGGAAGTAACAGATTCTTTAGCTCTCTACAGCTAGCTTGCCAATATAGAGTTCCCAGCAAACTACAGAATATTAGCACATTGCACATCTTTAGATGAGACACCATATGAGCTAGGGAAAAAGCCTGGAAAACATCAGAGAATGGTATGAGTTTGTTTCCTTTAAAAAAAAAAAATTAAAAATCCAATAAAAGACTCTCCACAGCATTTGAGGGTGGTACAGGAAAGGAGCTCTTTTGCAGCAGCAAAGCTATATTAATGAGAGCCCCTGTCAAAAGCTTCACAGCTGCAGATCTCCCACACTTTCCCAAAAACCAAGGGTAAGCTTCTTTACAAGTGACAGCAAGAAATTAAGTCTGTACAACCACTTTCTGTATTTCCTTACCTAACACAGGCAGCAGATAGTTTCATTCATCAAAAATCTTTCATTAGCAGTACATATTGATTCCTGGATTTTTTTGTTTTAACAGAGCTACGTAAGTACCAATGAGCAGAAAGAAATTTATGTACAATGGAAAACCTCTCATGTATTAGGAAGCTCACTGTTTTTTTTAACTTTCAAAGAAAACCCCACAGTCAGAGATGTAATATACTGGAGATCCAATTTAGAAACACAGCTAAGTGAGCTAAAGAATAATCAGACTGAAATGTACTTCCCGCTTCTTTAACACCATGAGAGAAAGGAAATGTTAGTTATTGGCGCTCCAATGCAATTTGCCTGAGTACAGAAAAAGCACACAGATGTAAAATACTAATAAAAATGGGCTAACAGAAGAGCAAAACAATCTACCCCCAAACAACTGCCCTGTAATCTCTTATACCTCTATCCCTTTGTGGTTCCTTATTTTGTTTTGAACATTATTTCAGCAAGGACCAAAATGGGTCTGGCAAAAGGGTAACTGCCTCCCTAAAACCAAGCAGACGAAAGAATTGTTTTGGACACATTTCCATTTGGTTTCTTATCCAGAGTCAAAGGATTCCTGCTTCTGAACATGATGTTGGAAGAAACACGTTTAAGCATAGACTATGCCAAGATGGATATAAAGGAAACTCAGCAACATACATTTAGATTGCCCAACGAGACCCTGCTACCTTGCAACAGTCTCCAAAGTAAGAGAACAACATAATCCTCAAGTAAGAAGCCTTAACCTGAAGGTTGCAAACAAGTCACAAGAAATAACCACCTAGCCATAGAGGAGTGCCAAGTGTGTGCACTCAGAAGCTCTTTCATCTCAAGTGTCACACTGAAAGACCTCAAGTACCTGATGAAAGGAAATATTGCTTCCTACCAGTTTCGAAATCCTCCTGCAAAAAGTTAGCCAGACATCAGCTGCTTTCACTTGACCAGCTGCTGAAATCCTCACTGTAGGATGCACCCAAAAACCTACTCCACAACAACTTGCTCCTATGTGACTTTCATGCTTTTGGGAGAGGGAGAATCACCTAGGTATACACTTTCAGTGGTGAACATTGCTTAAAAGGGAGCAGGGTAGAAGACATAGCCAACCAATAGCAAATGAGACAACACACACTGCACCTCACTTGGATATTACACCAGGAGATCTATTCCCTGCCCAAACACAGGAGAATTCAAAATTCCCCCAGTAGTTCTGCCTGTGAAGGTAGTGTTCTTCCCCAGACAGGGTTGGAATATTGCTAGTTTGTATTTGCTTGTAACTGGTGATGGTGATCAATGAGCTACTCTCTACATCCTTGCAGGAAGGTTACATAGGTTACTACGCTCACACTGCATGCCTGCAATCAGCATGCAGTCTTGGTTGATCCACTAAAGCTCACTGTCAATACCTGAACCACTATGAAAACTGGGTAACAATGCCTGCAAGTGGCATAAAATAAGAGGAACTGCAATGTTATTAGTTGACACAACAAGTTAATGGTAGTAGGGAAAATACGGAGGTATTTGCTAGGCACTGCAGAGGCCTTATTCGTAGTGATGAATATAATTCAGCTAACACAGTCTGGAAAAAAGGGGAGTTCAAGCTAGGATGGATGCAGAGAACAAACACATTATCTAACTCTACCAGCAAAATAATGGAGAACCTGCTGCAGTGATTGCCTCCTTCAGTCTTTCTAAACTAAAGCAGAGAAGTTCAAGTTTTGGTCTCAGTGAGGAACTGCACAGATAACCAGCAGCATTGCCACAAGCACGTAACAGGTATGAAATGGTATTAGGAAGCAGGCTGGAGGAAGGCGTTAACAAATTAGAGTAGATGACACTTTAGAGTAGATGATTTCTACTCTAACAAAACATCTACGTTGTCAAAGCAAAGGAAACTAACAGTTTTTGAGGGCAAAATGCATTTCAGGGTGATAGAGGTCTACCTGGACCCTTTGGAAGGCTTCAAAAGGGAAATCAACCATAAGAGCAAACGTGACCTACCAGAAGGCAACTGTGTATGCTCATATGTGGTCACGCACACGCAAGCTGGCGGGACAATAATTTAGACAACTCAACAGTAGGATACTGGGGCACATGCCATCATATGACAAGAGAATACTCAGCAGCCAAAAGAAAACATTTCAAAATCACATCCACAAACAAAAATGGTGTGATCTCCCCACTACCCCTAAAATGGATCCTGACTGATTTTATGAATAGCATTATACAGCTCATCACTTGAAGAGTCAAGAGGTTCGTATTTCAGTATTATGGCATACATCCCTAAGCCTACTTTCTGCCCCCCCACCCCTAGAAGGAGACTCAAACCCCAGAATGAAGCAAGCAAGAGCTGGAAAACACACCAATAAAGGCTGCAGTGTACTTCACAGCCTGAAACGTTTCATCTACTGATCTCTCAGCATTATTTTGTGAACAAATACTGATACATTTTGTTTACCAACAGACACATTTTCAGGACAGGTACAATCCAGAAAGCTCTTTGCAAGACTGCTAACTAGGAGTACGTTTTGGGCAAACAAAAACAAAACCTTGAAGTCATAAAATTTAGGTACACAGTCTGTTTAAAATTGAAGCATAGTTTTGCCCCACATTAATGGAATTTTTTTTTAAACACTAAAAGGCAATCTACCTGTAGAAGCTAACAATATACTGCTACAGAGCTCATAACTTGTCATATATTAGTTTTAAATCACAGGAATACTTCTTGCTGCCCCTACTTTGATGGCTTCAGTAAATCAGATACTACTTTCTCACATTCTATTGTCCTTGCTAGCAACAAAAGGTGAGATCACTCCTGTCACTTTGCTCATTTTTCACCAGACCTTTTTTTATGATGCAGTGCTAAGTGTGTTACTACGTTACTTATAAGGAAGGGAAGACAAAGCAAGTTAGAAAAATTAAACATTACCGTATGATGACACGTATGTACACTCTTCTCTGCTCCAAGCATATTTTATACTTAATAAAATCTGTCATACACAATATAACCCTATGAATTTAATTTCTGAGAGCAAAAGAATCCACAGATTCAATAATATTCATCATTCTAACAGATGCAGATTTTGGAGAAAGCTAATAATCTACCTTACTGTACACAGCTCAGTGATCAACACCGATGACTGGAACTTACAAGCAGGACACCCCGCCCAGCCTGACATGTAGACCCGTACTTCAGATTTGCAGGGAAGATGGGAAGAAACCTAAGACTACATTACAGAAAAGAGGTATGGCAATGGATTGTCCAGAGATACCCAAGGTAGCCTGAGTGCTGAGAATAAAATTGCCACGGCAGCATGGAGCTCAATGCAACAAACACCTCACCACCCAGGTAGGTACTTGGGTACCTGTCTACTCAGATCTCCATAATCTCTCATAACTATCCTGCCCTCATTAGCAGAGTTTATCTAGATTAAAACTAACATAGGTATTTCCTTAGTACACTCTATTTCTACAGTCTTCCCCATGGCATGGCTTGAGAGAAAGCAAGAAGGCCAACGTGATGGTCTAACTCTCCAAAGGTTCAAATCAGCATTTTCTCTTTGTGTGACTATCAAATCTGGCCTCTAATTTTCCCTCAGTATTTGTTGCAAACTTTGCATAGCCTTTACCAGTGGTTTCATATGGTTGTGGTGTATGGAACCAAGATAACAAAGGCTTATATGGACAAGCAGCACTTGAGAAAAAGCCATTTTGTACACATTGCTCAAAACAACATTGCAAACAGGCTAAGTAAGCAGTCCTAAGCACCCTATGAAAGCTCTCTGCTACAACTACGTTGACAAGCATAACTCAGTTTGCTTTATAAATAAAACACTACAGGATTATATTAAGAACACTGTGGCATACTTTTAACAGCAGCAGACTGCTTCCTCCGCAGTGTAAGATGGCAGCAGAGGGAAGTGGAGGAAGAAGAAAGCCCTGCCTCTCCAGGGCCCTCTTGCTTCCCACCCCTTCCCACCTACTCAACTGCACCAGAGGAGAGAATTCTCCTCTCTGCCCCAGCACCACCTTGGTACAAACAACAACCAAAATGGCCAAGGCCTCCTCTGAATTCAAAGTGGGCAGTGGGTTGCATGCAGGGAAACAAAATAATCTTGAGGATTAACGTGGTCCCGATAGTACCACAGAGCCTTATTTGGATGCCCAGTTCTCACACTGCAAAGCCTATAGTTGTATGTGGAAGGAATTAGCTTTACGGTCTCATAACAGCCAGCCAAGATGATGAACTTGATGCAGTTCTCAATTTCCTCTGGTTTTGTTTTCTAGAAAGCTCAGTCATAAGAAGAGTCAGTTTTCATCTTGTTTTTGCTGCAGTTAACGAGCAGGCATCAGGGTGCCTCTTTCCATGCAAAGAAGGGCCTTCCCCTCAGAGGGATTTACAAACTGCAGCCTACATAGTGTATCTTTACCCAGAGGTGTAATAACACCCCTTTCATAGCACAAGAATAGGTATTAGTACTACTGTAACTTATTTATGAAGGCAGATTAGAAGCTAAGTCAATTGCTTTTAAAGCCCTTATGCACCTGTCCGCACAACTGTGCCATTGTTGGTGGATCTTTTGTTTATGCAAAGTTCACCTGGTGCAGAGAATCAGTGGGAGGCCAGTTTGCCACTCACTCTGGGAGCACAAGGTGGATCTCAGCACAAGGAGAACCTGATTTTCCCCCAACACAGCGGCAGCAAGAGGACAAGTTGCCACTGCTCCACTCACAGGCAAATACCTTCCTGAGTAAATACACCCAGCACCACTAAAGAAGCCATTTGTCCTCAATGTGTATGTCCATTCTCATAGTCTTGGCACATGGTAGAGTTATGGCCCAAACAGCCCACAGGAGCCCAGGATGCTCTGCTCACCCCAGGGTAGCACTGCCCCAGCCTACCAAGCACAAACTGGTTAGGGAAGTACAAACCACTTTCCTGCTGCCCCAGCAAGCTACACAGCCATGTGCACCCATGGCACTAATACCCAAGACAACCTGTCCCCTTTATGTGTTTGGCCAACTTTACAAGCTAGTGCAGAAAAGCTGTGTGTACCCTTTGTGGTGGTTTGCTGTCCTCAGATAAGGGGGAGGAGGAAGATGTATTCCCACCTCTTCCAATTCGGGCACAAACAGCATCCATGAGAACTGTGATGTATTCCACACTAAGTGCTTCCTTCCTTGGCATACATCTTGGCTCTCAGTCTTTTGGAAAAAGAGACTGAGGATAAGATGTCCCTAAATTATTTAAAAATAAAAAATAAGAATGATTGCTTGCCCAGCCTTTGTTTAATGCCATCTTCCATGCACACTTATTTTTAAAATTTTTGTTGTTACCACCTTGTTGAGGTTTGCAGTGTCTAGTTTCCTTATTAGAGGTTCACTCTGTGGAGTTCAGTATCAGGGTTGTCATTTTACAAAAGGGGGATTAACAGGCAGTCAAACCAGTCAGTGAATATATACTTGGAGCCAGAAAATATTTTCTGAAAGTTAGAAGCTCAAAGGCTTTGGGTTTTTGTTTTGTTTTGGGGGTTTTTTTGTTTGTTTTGTTTCCTTAAACTTAAAACACAACAGAGGGTGTGTAACCCTTACTAGTCTTAGCTCATTTCAAGACCAACACAGATGAAAGTATGTTCTTTTAATGTTGAACATCCAGTCTCTGCAACTAACACTCTTCAGTAAAGGTGGAGACATACAGAGGAAGGAGGACTAGAACTATTACCTTGTAGATATTTGTCAAATGGGATAATGGGATCAAACAGGAAGAGTTTATTCATAGCAAAACATGAAAAGTATCTTGGAGATGGAAAAGCAACCCAACTACAACCTGGTGAATGGCTAACACCCTTTGGGGAGCAGAAGACAGGAGCTGAACAAGGCTTCCAATCTGCAATTAAAGAACACTTAGCCAATTAAAATTTCATAAAAAGCCACAGCAAAAAAATTGGCAGTTTATCAGAACCAATATTTTTGCATTTGCCACATTGTCATTAGAAAGTTTTCCCCAATGCTAATACATAATGAAGCAGGTCAGTAGAGAAGCTAAACTCGCCCCAACTAACCCAGGATTCACAATTGGTTTGAAGAAAGACAACAACTTCTCAACACCAATTACTGAAGGTAACTCGGTGTTTGCCATTACACCTGCTCTGTTCCACTAAAAGTAAGTTGTTGCTCTAGTTAATCCTTCCCAGTGTAAATTCAAACTGGAAACCAGGTTTCTACCTCTTCTCTAACTTGCCTTAATGAAGAGAAGTTTGAAGTCTATGGCTTTAGCCTGCTGGGTTGTCAACAGTCACAGTGAGAAGCTGTAGTGCTGTTGCCGTACTCACAGTAGGGAAGCAGCAGCTCACACAACTACATGTCCTCAACTACCAAACCACAGTTGCTCCATACAGCCATTTTATGGTATGAAGCACAAGTCTTATGAGAAGCAGCTGAGGGAACTGGGGTTGTCTAGCCTGGAGAAAAGCAGGCTGAGGGGAGACCTTATTATTGCTCTCTACAACTACCCGAAAGGAGGTTGTAGCAAGGTGGAGGTTGGTCTCTTTTCCCTAGTAACAAGTGACAGGACAAGAGGAAATGGCTGCAAGTTGCACCAGCAGAGGGTTAGGCTAGATATTAAGAAAAGTTTCTTCACCAAAAGGGTTATCAAGAACTGGAACAGGCTGCCCAGGGAAGTGGTTGAGTCCCCATCCCTGGAGGTGTTTAAAGGACATGCAGACACAGCATTATGGACATGGTTTAGTGATGGACTTGGCAGTGTTAGGTTTACGGTTGGACTCGATGATCATGAGGGTCTTTTCCAGCCTACATGATTCTATGAATACTTTTACTTGAGCTAGTCTGGCTTGGTTCATGTGAACAGATAAGCACCCCCAACTCAATCTGGACTACTGAAGTGAGGACAAGTCATTAATCACAATAGCAGCTTAGCTTCCCATATGCAGTATGACAGTAGACATTGCACATGGAGAAGTGAGAATATTATGTTCTTATATTAGAGATAGGAAGAAAAGGGGTAGAAGAAAACTCCACCATTACCTGAAATATAAAAAAAACTTACCCAAAGAGCATAGTGTTAAACATGAAACGCTCTCCCCTGATTTTATGGAATCATTCGTCTCTACCTTTGATGGAAACTGACTGAACTTGCAAGACCTAAAGGCAGCTGCTGTTTTCATTCCATTCTTAAGTTAAACCATGCCCACTCTATTTTGCCCTTTGGTTGACTTGGTGACTCAGGCTGTACCAGCCACTCAAACCAACATGATGCTTGTCACCATTGCAAAGCACATGCCTCTTTGCATTCTCCAAGGCTAAGCTTCATCGTCTCAAACTGTAGGCTGTTTCCATGACTTTCATTGGACCCATACAGACCCAACTTAAGTTATTTATTAGTCAGCACACCAATGGCCCCCAAAAGGCTTTTTCTTACACATACACTACTACAAACACACATCTGCTTTGATTAACTGGTCTACTGCATTCTTCAGTTCTTCCAAATACTTTTTTTAATTAACTATCATTTTCTTCTTTTCAAATATCACTCAGATAAGGGTCACTCATATCAAATGCTAGCTTACTCTGTTGTAAAGCTAAAATAACTGTCTTTAACTTAGAGATAGTTTGTTCTGAGCATATTGGGCAAAAATCTCACAACACAACCTTTTCCAGTGGCATCAACACTGAAGACTAGATCAGCAACCCTGAGTACAAAGCCATCTGCCCAACCAAGGACAAGCACGCAGTACTACTCACCTTTACACAGGGACCAGCCCCCAGTATACATGAGACTAGATTGAGGGCAGCTAAAGGATTCAGTCTGGAGACTCTAGAGTAGCTGATGCCTCTGCACTAAGCAGTCAAAAGAAAGAATGGGACAGAAGGCATGAAAAATAATAATATACCTATATATACCTGTATACAGCTGTACAGCATCTCCTACATTCCATGGCTTCAAACATATACTATGCTACCAAGCAAC
Source organism: Platalea leucorodia (assembly GCF_965183815.1). Classification (NCBI taxonomy): domain Eukaryota; kingdom Metazoa; phylum Chordata; class Aves; order Pelecaniformes; family Threskiornithidae; genus Platalea; species Platalea leucorodia. The sequence goes on along the minus strand of NC_138825.1, from coordinate 52,969,083 downwards.
AGGTAAAAACCTGTCCATATTCATGCCACTGTTTATACATACAAATGAATAGTACTTGCAAACTTACTACTTCAGGGACATACACACGGACAGCAAAAATGAAATTTTTCAGCAGGAACATCGTCTCTTTATTACAGAAATAATAAAACAGCACCCACAATTTATTTGGACCTATACATGCTGATGCAGCTTCGAAATTTAAGTCAAAAGTACATTTAAAAGAATGATTTGAAGAGGCACACATCAGAGTCACTGATGAGATAAAAAATCCTTAGTGGCCTCCAATTTGAGGCATGTGGCAGATTTCTCTCTCAAGCAGTTTATTATGAACACTAACAATGCTTTCCCTTTTCAGGTTCCTAGTAGCAGAACAGGTGACCTGAAGGAAACCATGTCGCTGCATTTCTGCAACACAATTCTTAAACGCTGTGTTGTAGGGCTGTTTTCCCCAGTATGAAACCATCCATAACTCACTCGGCATTAACAGTGACGTTGCACTTGAATAATCTTTAGGGAGCCTCAAAAGGCATGCATTCTGCAACAGATTCATTTTTAGAAAGTACTTTTGAATTTCACAAAGGCCCAGGAAAATCTCTCTGGAAGGTGAACACATTTAACAGCACACTCCCAGCTACTGAACACAGGCACACTACTGTATTTTTTAGCAGCTTCTGTGGAGAATGGTCTCTGCTGTAAGTTGAGAGCAATTATGTGGAAGTCAGAAGTCGCACTGCAATAGGTCAGTGCTGAAAGTGCAGTCATAGCTCTTTAAAAACAAATATATAAGCAGACTGATAATATCAAGAAAACTACACATTCTGATAATCCACTGTTGATGGGTGGAGATTCTACCACTCTCCTACTAACAAAGAAGAAATTAATAAATATAGGTCTCATTCATTCCACTGGAATTACCTGTTTAGTCAACTATCAGTGAATTGTCACGTCTCCCAGCAGTTACAAAGGTTTAGTCTTTCCACAAGTAATATCATGAGCTGATGCTCCCATCTCCCCCAGAAAATAAAAATAATTGCAACCCCCACTTCTTTCAATGCTTACAGGCTACCTGCTGTGTTCTACATTATAACTATATGCGTATACTGAATACATACAGATGCAGCTTAAGATCTGAAATGCTTATTCAAAGAAACAACAGTTTACAACTGGCTTAAGAAAGAACAACATGGAATCAAAGATTTTTCCTTTTTTTACTGTTATTTCCCAGTCCTGAACAGTATTCACACATGAAACACTTAAACCAAGATCATAAACAAAATCACGCACGATAAAAAGACTGAAAGCATTATTGGAAGTGACTTGTTAACACTGTAAGGCTACAGATAATGCATCTCAGCAAGTTCAGCTATTATTTGTTCAATATTTCTCATTTGGCTTAATGGAACATGACGGGTAGCCAAACGAGAGGCACTCTTTCTTCAACATCCTGAGTCAAGCAAGTATCCCAATATAAAAGAGCAAAACATTTCAGCAGAACAGGACATTTCAACAAAGCATACACCTCTTCACACAAGTGCAAGTGCTGTAGGAAGCAGTAATAACCTTTGTATAGATTACTTTGAAATCTGTTTCAGAACTTATCTACCAATTCCCTCAAGACAAAATATGAAAATACTTTAAAAAACAAAATGACATCTTACGGCTTGAAATGCAGTAAGCCAGCCTGCAGTTGATCCTCCTGAACAGTTGCTTGTTGATTGGCCAAAGTATAAGTGTAAAGAGTTGAATGAAGTTAATGATCAGTCCTGACACTATAAATATGTAGCAGATCAGAAGGTGGCAAATGAATTGGGACTTCAGAAAGCCAACGATGTCCATGATTTGCTGAGAAAGCAAGAGGGTACCTTCAGACCCAAAATTCAGAAGACAACCTGCAAAACCAAACAGTATCAGCGGTTACAGAGTGCATTTATTTCTATAAACAGACTGTTAATACAGACTTCCCGTTTTACACTTAAATACACTAAAATGAAAGTTAATTCTATGGTAGAAAAAAGCCTGATGACAATATTTGCAAAAGTAAGCATGGAAAGAGAATACCATATTTCTGAATCAATTGACATTTGGCTTTGGAAATAGATTTTCACATTTCAGTCCCAATTCTGCAAAACCCATGAGCATATGACTCCACTCCATGGACTACAATACTTCTCTATCAGGTCTTTATTGATAAAACATGAGCAAAATAGTCCACTTATATTTTGATTTGAATTGTCTGAACTTTGTAAGACATACACTGTGGCATCTACTATCTTTAAGAGCAGCTCCAAAGTAAAGTCAAGCTTTAGAGCTTTATGTTAGAAGTTGTGCCCTCCTTTACAGGCTATGCCAGCCATGTTCCCCCACAAAAAGGCAGCAGCAGCCCCTTAATTCTAGCTTTATTGGCTTATTCCCTTGTCACATTCAACTATCAGTTGATTTTGGCAAGAGAATAAAAGCTTGGCTATGCACAATACACACAATTTGTTCAATTATTCCTTGACACTGTAATTCTGTCAATTATACTCCATAAGCCCAGGAAGGATACATCAATAACAGTACTAACCCATGACCCAGAAGTGTTTCCAGAAAAAAGAAAAAATCAACTCTTAGGTTACTTAAGAAATGTTTCTATAATTTTGGAAAGGACCAGTCCAACCTTAGCAGCTGGGCATTCAGATGAAGTGTCCTCTGCCAAGTATTCTGGCCTACCAAATGCTGTATTGACCTCCCCCCACCATCACCACCACCACAGCTAGTCTCATTTGTTAGGAGAAAAAAGTATGAAGACATGATCTCTCAGTAAACAACACCCCAATACTCTGAATGCAGTCAAGCATGAGGTGCTGCCATCCTGTTCCATTGCTAGACTGTCTCTCTCTCGGAGGCGTACGAGAGTTTGCCCAGGGAAGAAGCCCTGAGACAGTATTTCTGAACGTGCCAGTCACAGGCAATAACAAAACGGCAGCTGTCAGCATCCCAGGGAATTAACTGATAAAAAAATCTTTATGCCTATCCTTTTAGCTTATATGAGACCCCATTATGTGAAGCACTGAGTGTAGATCAGTGTCCTGAAACATTTGTTTTACTGCCCTTGCTGACTATGCTTACCACAGCAAAGAGCACACATAAGAATCGCTGCAAAGCGATAGGAAGTTATTTAGCCAGGTTTTCAACCGCAAGGAAGATGAAGAAAAAAATTAAGAAAGAAAATCTGTATTGCTGTATAATTTATATAAAGAATTGATAGCAGTCCCAAGCCTATTATTAGCAGACAAAATGTGCCCTTTGTGTATCACAGACTTTGTTCCCTTTATCTTGTTGTACTATTCAGTACCAAAGCAGACACCATCTGTAGCTCAGAATGGCAGAACAGGCCTCTGTTCATTGTGGTAACTACTGTCATGATACTTGCAAAAAGCTTTTCCAGCTTTAACCAGCCATTCTATTAAAGATGCGTTTCTGAGGGTGGCAGACAATTTATTAGCATGGGCTTTGACCAAAGGCTTTGTTTTTGTTGAAGGCTAACTAGAACAAGAAATGTTGTCTAGTAGGAACCATTGTAACGATTCATGCTGCAGCCCCTCCATCGCACACTCTGAAGACAGAGCCAAAGACTTTAAAATAAATAAACAAACAAACAAACCAACCAACCACAAACCCAAGTTTTGAATAAGTTTACAGTGAAAGATACAAGATTTCACTTCCCTGATTCAGACTACTGTACTTCACTAAGTAGCAGGATTAGATCACTTCTTTAAAACAGTCAGAATGGAAGCAATCAGTTACAAGTGGATGGTTTAAAAGACACTGCAGTGCCCGAAACCCTGATGACTGGGTTTATCCTACCGTCCTTGGCTAAAACTGATCAAAAGTTTTTTGTGCTAGCTGGCCTGTTTAATTCTATCCCACAGAATCACTCTAATCTAATGTAATTCCCAGAGATCAGTAAGGGACTCGATCAAAAAAAAAATCCACACATAAAATAAAATTAAAGCACTGTCTACTTACAGTGGAGACCTGAAAATTCACTGTTTGATACAATCAACAGAAATCTACTGTAGTAAGCAGTTGATCAACAGACTGTGACAAGGAAGAATTCACCAGAATATTAGTCCACCAATTTGTTGTTTGTTTTTTTTTTTTTCATTGTAATAGTAGTCAAACTGCATTAAAATGTTATGTTTATGTGAATAATTTACTTCACACCGGGTCTTTAAAACAAAACTGCACAGAATTAAAATGAACAAAGATGAGATGACCCTGATAAAACATAATTACTGTCTCACAATTTTATTAAGCCACAATGGAATGTCTTAAAGTAATTTATTGCTTACTTTCATACCTCAGCCATCAAACTTCAATTCTGTAAAGCTCCTAAGACATGTTTTAAAGGAAAACTAAATCTACTTAAGCAGTACCACTGAAATGCATCTAACCTATCTTGCTTGTAAAAGGAACAAGAAATTAGAGCCACTGCTTAACTTTTGCTTTTCTGAAAAGTAGGGAGACCAGAGAGATTAATTTTCTCTTCTGATTAAATGCAAGCTGTTTTCCCTACAAAATTTGGAACCCAAACATTGTATAGAGTGCCAGCTAAGTGTTTTGTTTCTCAGGCATAAGCTCATTCTTCTATGATTTTTTTAATATGATACTTTTTGGACTGTTTTCCTTACCCAAACTCCAAGAAATGCAATTTATTCTTGGTAGAAGCAACAAAAAAGTAGAAATTTATTTTCAATAATCAATTCTGAGTTCATGAAAGAGGTCTAGAAGCTGGCTTTTTAAGAGTTCATAGGAACTTCTTCCACTTGCTCTTTGTCTTACTTAAGTTCCTCATGGGTAACATCAACGTAACACCAGTTTAAGTGATGAAGAATCAGGTCTTTAATTCTTAATCCATGATGCTGGTTTAATAAATTACACTGATTTCCTTATAGATAATGACTGAAAATTACAGCAATCTTTTGAAAACAAAAAGGCCAATCAATGCATTTTCTCAGAAGCTATTAAGATTGGAGAGCTGCCAAGAAGCTCTCTTCTATCAAACACCCCTTAAAACAAATTAGGAGAAAATGGCCAGCAGAGCATCAAAAACAGATAGCGGCATTCTTTAATAACAGTTTTCCTTTGGATAGAAAACAAAAGACTCAAACCTCTAATGTCTGTCTAGGGAGCAAGTCAACAAGCATCTATTCATGTGACTAAGATCACAGGATCACGTTTAAAAGCAAACTCCATGACTATTCATTCTACCTCTTTCCCCCCCCAAGTTTCATTCTTCAGCAAGATCCACTGTGTTTTCTACTTCAACTACTCTCAGCATTTCCTTTCGCTTCGAATAACTGACCACAAGGACATAGAAGAAAAGGCAACGTTACACCAGTGATATGCAAGGTGAGCACCTCTCTTCTGGCAGAGGTACTTCAAAGTCTGTAAGAGTTTTGAGACTACAGCTAGTGATCTCGTAAAGAATACAACTGTTTTCACTTTTACAGAAAGCACAAGAATGAATCAAAGAACTCTCACCCATCTTGTCCAAAGTTTATGTAGTAAATAGGGTCCTTGGAGTGTGGAAAGCAACATGGTACCTACCTGACAGCATCTGGACTAAGTTAATATTGTCCATATTTACAAATAGATCCAAGGCAGCACTATACCCGGTTCTTTTCAGACCAGCATGTTTCAAGCCTATGCAAAGGTTTTCACTTATGTCTACTCTTTGATAAAGTCCTTAAATGCTTTGCTGCAAGTTAAGAACAACCAAGCATATGATGATGATGCCCATTCTTGCATTTTCTCATCTAAACCAGATTTTTGGATAGATGAGTTACAGAGGACTATGAAAATATGCTCAGGTCAGATTACAGCAGTTTCAGTAATGCCTCTAAGTGAATTTCAGTTGCCATCAGAACAGCACAGATAGCAGCACTGTATTTCATATCCGAATCCATTTTAACAATGCTTCTGTATATGAAATATATATGCAAGGCAAGTCCTTATGCTCTTCTCTTTCTGTCAGTGAGCATCAAAAGTTAGCAAAAGTGAGGTTGTGTCCATGTATGCATTCACCTTCAAGGAGAATATATCTGTACATGCCATACAAAAAAAACCCCCAAGTCGGGAGGAAGAATTATCCATCTATTTGCCTCATGCTTAATCAGGGTTTGAATCACTTCCCCCCCTCCCCCAAAGGCAACTACTAAAGCATTACCTCCTGTGTTGGGTTTATGTGGCGAGGTTTTGGCAGTGGGGGGAGCTGCAGGGATGGCTTCTGTGAGAAGATACCAGGAGCTGCCCCCAATGTCAGACAGAACCAGTTCCAGAATGGACTCCCTTGCAAGCCAAACCTGAACCCATCAGCGATGCTGGTGGCACCTCTGTGATAACACATTTAAGAAAGGGTAAAAAAAATGCTGCACAGCAGATGTGCACGAGGCATAAGAAAAACATGAGGAAACAGCCCTTCACCAAGGTCAGTGAAGAAGGAGGGGGAAGATGTGCTCCAGGGACCGGAGCAGATATTCTCCTGCAGCCCATAGTGAAGACCATGGTGAAAGTAGGTTGTCCCACTGCAGCCCATGGAGGGGAGCTCACTCAGGAGCAGGTTTGCTGGTGCCCATGGGGGACTCAGGCTGGAGCAGTCTGTTCCGGAAGGACCATACCCTGTGGGAGGGACCCCAGCAGGAGCAGAGGAACAGTACAAGAAGGAGCGGCAAAAAAGAACTGTTAGGGACTGCCTGCAACCCCTATTCCCATTCCCCTGCGCCACTCGGGGTGTGGCAGGGGGGAAGGTAGAAAAGTCAGGAGTCAAGTTGAGCCTGGGAAGAAGGAAGGCCTTGGGGGGAAGGTAGTTTTAGTTTTGTCTGTTTTTCACTGCCCTACTCTGTTATCAATTGGCAATAAAATCTTCCCTAAGTGGAGTCTGCTTCACCCACGATGGTAACTGTTGAGTGATCTCCCTGTCCTTATCTCAACTCATGAGCTTTTTCACCTCATTTTCTTCCCCTGTCCTGCTGAGGAAGGGGAGCAGTTTGATGTGCACCTGGCAGCCAGCCAAGGTCAACCCACCACACCTCCTCAGAAAAGTCCCAAATTAGGCAATAATCTGAGCATATCTTAAGTCCGTCCCCCAAAGTTAAGGGAACTTAATGTTTTTAGGTTTTCCTGAGGAGCCATGCATTCCTGAACAGCGTATTTTGCAACACACACTGCTACAAAGGAGGGATCAGTCAGTTTGGCTGTTTCAAAGGCTGAAAAATGAATACCATCTACCAGCAAGTCTTAGGATTTCCAATTTATAGACTTGCCATAGAACTGAATTTTTATTTATTTTCTATTGAGCACAGAGATAATTAGCATAGCAGAATACAAACTGAAGATATGAAAGTAACCTAGGAGTTTTTGAAAGGGTTACCGTATAATAACGCTTTCCCCTTTCCCTTTTATTCCCCTTTTTCTTCCTGCTGTGATCTAACGTAGAGCAAGACAGCTACACAAACTGCATGCCTGCCAGGATGCAAGTTCTCTATCTGTGTACACATACTCTCTGCTGGTAAAACGCACAGCATAGCTGCTGTTAGCCCCGACAGCCCCAATGTTTGTCCCCTTACCACGTAGAAAGTGCTTACACAGTGAGGCAAGGGGGACGACAGCAGCCTGGGAGAGGCACGTATAGTCTGGGAAGGCGAGGGAAAAATGGGGAGATGCTGTCCAGATTCTGGCGAGAAGCAGTTCAGTCTTGCTCCTTCTTCCAGGAGCATGAAATATTCCGGGAGGAGGGAGCTGAACAAGGAAGCTGTAAGGAGCTGGGCTTAAACACAAGGCAATACAGAACTCCTGGAGGGGCAGTGTGTAGGGACTGCAGGGCTTGATGCTGAAGGAGGCATTTATTTGAAGAAGGTAAACCCCTTGAAGTTAAGCACTTCTGTTCCAAGCTCCTGCAGAGATCCTCAAAAAAATATGTCAGGGGAGAAGTTCTCTCGAGTACAGAACATCAAGTTCACAAAAATAGCAGTGGAAGGCAAGTTGCTTCTTTCCAGCATGCCAAGTGTTGCTCTTCAGCTGTTTCCCACCCAAGTTTCTGTATTTTAATACATTCATATATATATATATATTTCTCCAAAGCACAATTATCTGCAATTTACTTGGGAAAATAGAAGAAAGAGCTGCATTAAGATATTTAAGACCTGGAGGAGTCTACCAGAGTTCAGCCCCAGAGTTCCGTTTTGGGGACCACAGAGTCCCTCTGTTTCCTCTTTTACTTTATCTGGGTCCGTTAATCTAACAAGTTACTTGCACTGCCAACAAGGGCAACAAAACAAACACAAGCCAAATTTAGGGACTGAGTAAGGGAGCAGGACTAAACAGCAAACAAAATTTTACGAGAAAGTATACTGAAAATCTAAGCAGGATGTGGGCTATGCTGTCACACAAATATAAGCAACCTGGATAGTTCCTCAAAAATAACTGGGGTGAACAACAACAAACAGTCTAGGACAAGCACCTATATCATGCTCATAGCCAATTTAGTATTTGCTCTCATAGGCAACATTAGGTGCTTAGCCAAAGGTAACCAGGCCAACATATTACTATCATCTGGCATCCTCCTCTATAAGAAACAAACCCCCCCAAATGTGTTTCTACAAATTCACTTCAGTGGATGACCTGGCTTGCTGCAAAAGTGCCAGGTGGCTTATCAAATAACAGGATCTGAATGTCTGCAACAAACTAAACCTTCTCAAATATAAATATATGTATGTATGTACATAAGTAAGGATGCTTTTGTGTTTACGAATTTATGTACAGAACAGTCATGGACCATTTGAGGCAACTGTACACTTGAGGTACAGAGATCAGAGTCTGTCTAGTTAAGCCATTGGTCCTCAATGCACAGCCTGTGAGAAATCTCTCAACGGCGAGGTCCACACCACCACTCCTGTGGATGGGAGATTAACACATTAAAAGATACAGAGGCAGCAGGGGCAGTACAGCAGGATACTGCCACCTGCTTCGTGGTATTTATCCACCATCAAGGGCACACAGCATTATGGTTGAGCACCTCTGCACTGGGCATTTCAGGAACAGATCCAACACAGCAGTAGCTACTGATTTCTCCAGTGGTTATTACAAAAACATTTCTTTTAGAAGAGCCTGAAGAAATGGGGGGAGGAAAGAAGGCAGACAAGGGATCATTCAGGACCTGGTATAAAACCAGGTTTGCCTTTTTTTTTTTTTTTTTTTAAATTGTGCTGGGAGCCCAAACATTCTCTTGATAAGAGACAGGCCTTGGAAAGGAGGCCCCTCCTATGAAGACTCATGGTTTATGCTTGCCAAACATTGATCACTCTCATGTTTTAAAGAACTGTAAATTACATTCACAGCAATGCAAAGAGTCAGTGCAAGGTACAGGAACTGCCTATACTCTCAACAGACAAAATACCTCCCCCACGACCAAACCAGCTTTTGGCATGAGGCAACAAGAAAACATGGATCACATGTTTAGTTTAAAGCTTTAAATATTTAATCCTCCTATTCTCACGCACAATGAATTAGTTACAAAGTTGGACGACAAAAGTATCACCTCGTAACTCCAGTTCTGCAACAGACAGCTTTCCACATCAAACACACACAAGCAGTTGTATCCAGGCAGAGAAGTTTCACATCCTCTCAGCAGACTTACTAGCATGAGCAAGTCCACTTCTATCCGCAAAATCAAACCCTTTATGGATAGGATTAGAAAACAGTGTGGATTTTCATCAGTTCTTTCCTGGATTTATCCATCCCCTTTTGTATGAAAAGCTCCAGCCATTTAGAAGACGCTAATGAAGTAAGCCTGGCAAGATCTGTCTTGCTGCCTGTTTTACACAGCAGGAACTCTGAACAACGCTGTTAGAGAGCTTGCGACAGTCACATGGCAAATCCATGGCAGAGCCAACTCCAGAACCATGACCTGCCAATTCCTCGGACTCCAGCTTTCAACATAAAACTGTACTTTTCATCCTCCTTTATTTGCCTTCTTGCCAATGCTCAAGATTCCCTTGCAACAGCTTCTGACAGGCCACATATAGAGAGCAGAGAGGGAACGGACACATCCCACAAGGATCTTCAGTGGCAGCAGATGATGCAACAGGTATAAATGCAGGAGATGGTTCAAACCAGGATGTATGTGCTGATCTAATGAACTCTGCTTTCCCTTCCTTTTTCCATTCCTCAAGAAATGAAAGCCAATTACTCAGCAACTTAGATGGCTCCATATTATAAACTAGAAGTTACAACTTAAGTACCAAGCTGACAGTATTGTGTGCACATGCACACAAATGTACATCTCTTTCATTGTTCCTACCCAAGAAGGAATTAAAGACATTGCTAGATGCTTCAAGGAAACAATCAGAAGATAAAAATCAGCAGCATTGGTAAAAAGATAATTTTCTTTCCTCAGTACGCTTCCATAAAATGACCTCTATATATTTTCTGGAATTGTGATTTACATTTTAGTAGTTTTGGGCAGCCTCATTAAGCCTTTTCCTAGAAGTCTAATTCCCAACTTGTGTGGCTTTGTTGTTTTGTTTATTCAAGAAAGGCAGAAAATGCAACTAATGAACAATATAGGATTTGTGGCAGCAAAAATCTTAAAAAAAAAAATCTCGGAAGTGGCAGAGATAGGGCATAAATCACTGAGCTAAGAAAAACATCATGGTGGCAGTACCACTGGTTTACAAGTGGGACTTCCACCACCAGACTGTGGTTTCTACTGTCCCCCAAAAAACAGTAAAAATACTTTTAACATAGTGTCTCTTTCTGGGCAGCTGTACGGCCTGCTGGAGAAAACCACGTTCTCCCACTTGGTGGATCTGAGCCCTGCTGACAACACTGTCACAGATACAGCGGGTACATGGGACAGGCCACATCCTCCATGCTTCCAAATCACAGGGATATGAGGGAACAGCGCTGACCTCATCTGTGAGGGGATCAACAGCTTCCAGAATAAATCACAAGATGTTGTTAACAGTCCTGGAAATGAAAAGTGCCATCCATCTGATTACAACTCCAAGTGAGCTGTTAAGTTTTTTTCATCTTCTATGTCAGTACACTGCCTCCTTCAGCTAAGCCATTTGCATATTTTTAATTAATATGAAATAACATTAATTAGTATGCTCTTTGAATACTAAGGAAATGTTAAACAGAAAGATTTGCAAGGTTTTTTTTTTTTTTAACCTCCAAGTATTGACTTAATTTGGCTGTATTCTATCATGACACTGAAGAGTATGAAGTAGCTGAATTTCTCCTTTATGAAAATCACATCCCAAAATTGGAAATGACAATGCATGCATAAGATGTAGCCACACCAAGACAGGGATACACAGGATATTAATATTTATTCATTAAGTATTTTCTAATGCTTCTTCCTGTAGAAAATAATTTAACTGAAGAATGAACGTGGCAGGGAAGCTTCCAGATTTATTCAAAGAAAACCAACTCCTGCCTTAATGAGGTAACACCCAATACTTAGAAAAACCATGTGTCTTACAGCTGAGATGTGGCTGGCATAGTTCCAAAAAATAAGATGCCGGCTTCAGTGAAAGGCTCAGCTGCACCCACACACAAAACAATCAGACATCCAGATGCCAGGTAAAAACCCAAATGAACACAGTGACTGCTTTACCCACGTTTCAGCGGTTCTATTCCACATCAGTTTTCACCCACCTCTGCCACTAAGACACAAGTGTTCAGAACTGTTTTGCTACACCATGAACTCAGAATACTTTCAGCCTCCTCATTCTCCCTGATCATCAGTCCCCTAACAGCCCGATTTAATTTGAGAACTTCAGAGAATAAAAGCCTTTATCACAGGCACCCGATTTATCAAGTCCAATAATAAAGGGAGGTTTCATTTTGGACCCGATTCAAATCCTGCTGAAGCCAAAAGAAATCTCTCAACAAGCTTCAATAGCCCTTGTTGTTTGGAAAACATTATCCCTCAAAAACAGCCAAATGTGATATAACTAATCAATGAACTTGTATTCTCAGCACCTAAAGCCAGGGCTAGTCAAAACCACCTTAAACTTCCAACAAAATCATTCAGAGACAGTGCTTGATCCAACAGCATTTACCGTACTAGATGGCAAGCATGCAAATGTTACAGTTCCTAAACATGCTGGTAAGAATCCGGTAACATTTTTATAAATTTTGCACTAAATGAAGCATCAGTTATATCAACACCTACCTGGATTTTCTACAACATCTCTGCACAACTTCAGGTGCCTAAATCTTTTTAAAAGCCTGGCTTTGAGCATTTGTCCTGCTAACTTCAAATAAATTTGAGACAGTTTTATAAGGCTTAAATTCAGAATGAAGCTTTTCTTTGTCTCCATCTTGGGTGAAATGCAGTATTTATGCACACTCTCAGAGGTACAGGCATGTGCATGTAAAAACCAGACAGTGACACACTGAAGGCTCAATGAACTTGGGAATAGCACTTCCCTAGTTATCGTTCTGCTTACTTAGAACCCTATTGCACCTCTACCACTATTGGGCAACAGGAACAGACAGTTTCTTTCAATTAACTTTGATCCTGTAGATACTTGGTTTACATTTGCTGTTTGTGGGAAGAGGGTGGTATCACTCCTGCCTACCGTCTGCGCATTTGGCCACATTGATGTTACTGCATTGGTTTTTGGTAATTTTCACTAATACCAGATCAAGGGGAAAAAAAATTAAATGTAAATGTCTGTGCAAGTTTCAGCACTGTCTAAACACATCCTCAGAACCATAAAATAAACTAAAGCCTTGTTAACCCTTGACAAACCACCTGTGACTTGAAAGGGGAAAACCCCATAAATGATTCAAGTGCAGGTGTAGGCTGCTGCAGACAGAATGCTTCCAGACCTTCCAGAAGTGCAAAGCAGCACCTGCAGTAATGGTATTTTCCAAAGTGCTGAAAAACATGGTAAGAAGATGCAATCTATGATGCATGAAGACAGGGATAACGTGGAGAGGGGGAGAAGCAGGACACAGTTTAACTTTCACACTGTAGTTGTCACTTGAAATGGATTAAAAATCATGTGCCATTTCGACACATAGATTTCCCCCAAATATGTTCTTTCCCTGTCTTTAGCAGCAGGTTAAGTCAGGTCTTCCCCTTTTTCTGATTGGTGAAAAAACCTGCATAATCTGCCAACTGAATCTGAACATGCAAACCTTTTCCTTCACCTGGATCCTGCTGGAAAAATGTGATTGAAATTTAACTTTGTTGATCAGACTAAAAGCAAATTTGGTGCATGTCAGAAATTTTTCAGACGTTAATAAACAGTCACACATGCACGTGAAATCACTGTGCTTGTCTCTTCCTGCAGCTCCTAACCTTCTGGCAAGTAAACCTTCTCTCAGTGACCTTTACCTCTGACTTCTTTCCAGCCTAGAATTGGTTAATTGTCTTTCCCTATTCCTGTTATTTATGCTACAGCAGAAACCTCAAGCAAGGTCAGCCCTTCTGCAAGCAGCAGAAAATGACTTCAGTGTTAAGCTCTTTGTGGCAGAATGTAAGACGACAGACAGAAGGGCTGAAGGTGAAAACAGCAGCATATAAGTAAAAAGGCTTTAAGTTCAAAGTGAAGAGCAGACCACTAGCAGGACCATAACCCAGCATCTCCCAACTGTGGGCTCACTACAGTTATTAGACTGCTCTGCCCAGTTCCTAACACATGGTTTATGGACCTTTTCAGGAGATCCATTACAGCCATCATCTTTTTCTCACATTATCAAAGAGGGGTCTTTACAGCATCTTCATCCTTGCCACAACACACAGTTACTCTCATTCATTTCCATTTCTTCTCTCCCTGACCTTACCTTGACCCTACCACATCTCTAGTCCAAAGCACTGGAGGTGGACAGGGGAAAAAGCATGAAAATGAAGTGAGTCAGCAGTTTCTGAGAAGCACACGAGCATTAGTCAGAGGTGATCAGGGTACTCATCACACAGTCAGATGTGAATGAGCTTAAGACCACTAAACGGGTTGGCAGGCCAACTTTCCCAAACACCTGAAACTGAATCACTGGGGAAAGCCACCTCACAGACAAAGCACTTGGGGAAAAAACACATACTCAGCTGCCACGTACCAGTGCTGAGATGCAACAAAGGATACAGGGTACTGCTCTCAGTCACATTTCTAGTTTCCTTACAAAAAAACCCCACTGCATTCAGTACAGCTAAGTCAAACACACCTGAGGAGACGGTTGCCTTGACTCAAATAAGGTTTTCTCTGGTGAGGGAGGCCCACAGTTGCAAAAGCTTTCACTGACTAAAGCACAGGCACGGTACGCTACAGTGCGTTATTACCCTCTTGTTCATCTGCTCCCTTATCAGGACATACCAACAGCAGTAGCAGTGATGCAATTAGTTAGGGAAGTATTCTTCTACACCACACAGTGGACATTCAACTTTTTAAAATTTAAGACCAAATTATTAATACAAGTTCTAAGGGCCACGAGCGCATGTTTGCGACACAAGAATAACACCTTGCTAACCTCAGCACAGCTGTGACAGTGTCTTCCTTCGTTGCAGAGATTTCAAGGGGCATTATTCGCAGTCATCACCTTCCAGCAATAAAAATCAGGGTATACAACAGAAAACAATAAAACACCTCTTTTCAGCAGTGCAGAGCACAGTCATAGGATCCTCATCCATCACCTGCAAGAGTACCCTTCTCCTACAGAGCAGCTCTTCTCCGTTATGGTACAGTAAGTATATCAAACTATAAACGATGTACAACCATCACTCCAGGAAAGCACACCTCACTCCAGAGAGATGAGCGCTGTTTCACTGCCTCTGGATTTTGGCTGGGCAGAGCAAAACTTACTGAAAAAACAACGTCCCCACCAAACTGACACCTACTTGGTTTCAAGAAACACAGTCAGTCACCGTGCTCCAGGCACAGTGTTCTCTGCCCTGTGACTCTGGGCAGGCGCTGACCTCTCTGTACAGTTTCTCCACTCCTAAAATACAATACTTAAGAGCTTCCTGTGAAGCCCTTACTAAAATCTGTTATTTAAGTGCTTGCCAACAACACAACCAAACTTTGCTTAAGAGCAACCTTTATCCATCAGCAGCTTACAATACTTTCTCTGTTCATTGCAGGCTTTCTGATATATTCTTCTGCATGAATCCTGGCCCTCTGTCTTCCATAAAACACAGTTAAAGTTTCATTTTTAGATACAGCTTATTCAGGCATTGTTATGCAAAACTTTAATAGGAAAGAGCAAAGCTATGCATAATATTTACACAAATTCCTAAAATGAATCAAAATGTATTTTAATCCATAGTATTTGGAAAAACACAACATTAGAACAGGTACAAACAGCTAGAGAAAGCTGCTGGTTTGTAAATGACAGCAAACATTTTGAGCACATCAACTATTCTACTGATCCATTTTATTTATTTGTATTTATACAGAGGTAGTCCTGGCATATTGTAAACAGACCTCTGTATCATTCACATAAGAAGTTAGAGAAGAAAGAAGGCTGCTAATTTCAGCTTAAGTTGTTCCGCAATAGTTTCTCTACTCCACCAGCTTTTAATTCTTTTGCAACTCACTCTTAGTGCAATTATCAGTACAAGCTGAGGCTACAACGGCCTGGTACAACTTCCTGGGCTGGACGCATCACTGTTTTTAAAGAAATGCTTGGGGGACTTTTTTTTTTTTTTTTTTTAGAGTTTCTTGCATCCTTCCACCTCTTGTAAAGTATTTTCAGTTTTCATGTAGCAGCAAGGTTGCTCTCTCCCACACAAGCACCTGCATAAGGTACATCATTCTTAGATGTTTGCACATAGTCTTGAAACACTTACAAATTTTAGAAACGTAACAAAGATAAAGACCTGAAGTCTCCGTGTGACATTGTTCAGACTTTTCTTGGTTGTCTTTTCAGCCATATAAGTGAGCGCTCACTTGTTGAAAGAAATGCTACAAACGATTACTTCTTAGTTAAACGATACCTCCCTCGGAGTTCTCCCTGCACCGCGTGATATCAGTCGACACACCTTAAGTCAGTTTGTGGCCATTATTTAATTCGGCTTAAATATCTTTATGAGGAGACGGGGCAGATGAAAGGCAGAGCTCCCACAACACGTGAAGGCGTCACCAGGGAGGCAGACGCCCCCTCTCCTCCGCCTAACCGCCGCTCACGCTGCCTCAGCTCCCGGGCTTGTAGGTACCGCGGAAAACACAGCCCCCGCCACCTGCGAGGGCGCGCTCCCCCGCGCCCCCCGCCACCGGGGCACGCTGCGCCCTCCCGCCACCTGCGAGGGCGCGCTCCCCCGCGCCCCCCGCCACCGGGGCACGCTGCGCCCTCTCGCTAAGGAGAAGCGCCCGCGGGGAGGAGGCAGCGAACAGGCGATCGCACCCGCCCGTTTCCACGGCAACCGCCCTACCCGCCCCCTCCCGCTGCCAGCGCCAGCCCCGCCGCTCAGACAGGGGAAGACCGAAAGCAAAGTGGAAGGGGCCGCCGCCGCCGCCACCCACCGCCCGCCCGGCCCGGCCGGCAGCGCCCCGGAGCGGGGGGGGGCGGGTGGGGGCCGGGGGACAAGGCCGCCGCAGCTCTGCCGTTTCCACGGAAACCCCGGCGCGGGCCGCGCTCGCCACACAAAGGGGGCCCGCGGGCGGCAGGAAAATTCTCGGCGGCCGCGGGAGAAACGGCCCGACGGGGCCGGGCGGCGGCCAGACCCGGCGCGGCGGCGAATAAATCAGGGAACTTGTGTCCGCAGCACGCCTCCCGCCCCGCCTCGCTCGCACACCCCGCCGGCGGCCGCCGGCCCCTCGCCTCGCCGGGGGAGCGGCTGCTGCGGGGAGGGGGCCGGGAGGGGTCTGGTTTTGGGTTGTTTTTTTCCCAGTGGGGCACCACGGCGGCCGGAGAAGGGCGGCCCCGCACCTGAGGAGCTCGCTGGCCGCCAGGGGAAGAGCACGTACCTGGCGCCGCCGGGCCTTGGCATGCGTGTGCCGCGCGGAGGGCGGACGGCGGGGCGGCAGCCGAGCCGCACCAACTGCCACTAGTTTGCACGCGCCGGGAGGCGGCCGGCTCGGGCGGGGCCGCCAGGCTCCACCCGCCGGGCGGCTCCGGGAGGCAAAGGGCGCCCCTCGCCTCCCCTCCCCGCCGCCGCCATGTCACTTCCTCCCGGGGCGGCGGGAAGGGGCGACCCCTCCCCGCGCCCGCCTCGCCGGCCCCTCGGGGCGCCGCCCGAGCGGAGCGGGAGGGCTCCGCCGCGGCACCCGGCGCCGCTCCGCTGCTGAGGGGCGCCGGGGGACGGCGCTCGGCGCGGAAGGGCGGCCGGCTCTGAGGAGGGAGGGGGGGGGCGGCCCCTCGGGCGAGGCAGCGGCCGTCCCCTGAGGGCCGCCGGCGCCGGGGCTGACTGCTCGTCATCCCTTACGGGGGGTGAAGATGCAGGGGCGGGCTGGGCTGTGCCCGCACGGAGGCCTTCCTGGGGGGCAGGCTGCAAGCCGTGGCGGGGTGAAGGGCACCTGTGAGTATCTGCCACTTCGAGTAGAAATTGGGGAACGGGACACCAGCCCCGTGACCTGGCTGCTGTGGAGAAAAATAAACGCAGATGGCAGTCATCCAGGCACCCAGTACCCTGACACACGATATTCGCTGCCTGCGAAAGCACAAACATTTGCTGTCAGGCTCTGACTGTGGAGTGAAAAGCAGCTTGCCTGAATAGTAAGAGCTGAGTCTATTAAACACCCAAAGCACTGGAAGGTGGTGACGCCTGGGATGACGTGTCGCTGGGGCAGCCCTGTCAGCGCTGCGGGGTGCGCGCTTGCACCGGGGCTGGGGGCTCCTGGGGCTGGGGGGCTCCTGAGGCTGGGGTCTGTCAGGCAGAGGTTGGATGAGCTGGCTGGAGCAGAGCCCTGTTACAGTCCTGGTCCGTAACAGCCACAAAGCATCACTGTCTACCCTCAATATGAATTTTTCTATTTTTTTGAAGTACTTGAAGCAAACACTGAACTGTGGAAGTTGTAATATGTATTAAGCAGGAGCAGAAGGAGGCTATAAGCAGACTTCGCAGACTAGTCACTGGAGGAGATTCCCTAGGAAGCGAGAGGGAAGTGTCCTGACTAAAATACCACATTTAGGAAGGACAAGAAGCTACAACTCTCCCAGGGAGCAGCAAGAGCAAGGCTGCTGCTCAAGGGAAGACAAGCCTGGAGGCGAGGGTGACCACAGCGCAGGCAGTATCCTCACTACCCAAAGCATTGCCCCACAATACCTGAACAGAGCAGCCAGAGCACAGTGCAGGGTCCATCAACAGTCCTGGAATAGATGAAGCAATGAATCAGGTGCGGAGTTTGTCCAGGAAATCCAGTCAGGAGCAGCAGGAGGTAGGGCCAGAGCTGAAGACAGGGCTACAACATGGATCCATCTAGCAAACAAGGTAGGAGACCAAGCTGAAGGCACATTTATCTACTACATAGCTTAGGCAGGGACTGAAGGCGCAGACCTGGGTTTAAATGGGGCCTGGTCCATTGGCAGAGCATGTGAGTGGGGGTTCCAGGTGAGGCTGATCAGGGCCATTAACACCTCGTGGTGCTGTCAGGGCCCTGGCAGATTACTGCTGATGGGTTGGGTGAGTGTGTACTGTTCAGGAGGTCAAGATTTGGCACCCTTCCTCCCATTTGGTCATGAAGGAGTTGAATCCAGCTCACTGACATCCTCAGGCTAGTGGTCTAACTGCTGAGCTGTTACATTGAGGGAGATTGACAAAGGGTATTTCTCCAACCATACTTTAAAAGACCAACCCTTTGGCTGCATTTTTAAAAAGGGACACTTCCAGGGTGAGGACTTAAAATCCCTGAATGAGGTACTTGATTCTGGAGAGTGGCTAGGTTTGTAGCACAGCTATGTCCTAAGCATCCACTACTAGCTACTTTAAGCAGCTTTGTGTACTACACATACAGATTTTTGGGATATTATTCCAAGGCATCTCGCTCACTCTTTAGGTGTTACCCTGAGAACCAAGGGTCCAAAAGTCAGGCACCCTGATGCTGAGTGTGGTAGTGCCTGAACATCTTTTACTTACCTGGCCTTGTGACCAAACTCTCTGCAGCTGGGTATTTGTACGTTCCCCATTTTCTGGGAAGCCGTAATAAAAATCTGGCTTCTTGCTTTCATTAGTGTTAAGCTGCAGCTGAATGTAACAGAATTTATGGATGCTTTACACCTGAGAAAACTCTCCAGTGAAGAGAGAAATCCTAGTTTTGATGCAGTACATCTATTTCTCAAAAGTCTAACCAGGAAAATATGAATAATAAAACCCTCTTATTTAAATTGGGGTTTAAAAGGTAAATTAATCTTTTGAAGCTGTTAGATGCCATGGTAAAGACTGAGACTGGAAAGCCGATAGCAAAAAAGTACTTCTGTATTAAGAGCAAGGTTTGTGAGAGCCTCACTGTATATCTTAGGTGCTATGAACAAGGAGGATAAAAAGGAATCAGATTCTCTTTCCTTAAGCTCTACCCTCCAGAGCACAGAATAGAATATATTAAGATTTGTAAAGCTAATAAAAAAAAAAAACAACCCCACCATATGGCCAAGGGCAGCTAAATTATGTTTCTTCAGGTCTCAGTTTTGGCATTTCCCTGCTCTGAGTGCTTGAGTTTGCAACCTCAATGAAGTTCTTTCCTTGTTGTTTGTGGGTATGCAAATACCTTATCTGCATTGGGCAAGACTCAGGAGTTGGGTCTGGAACTTACACCAGGCGATGATTCCTGCCAGCTGTCCAAGGGCCACTTCTCACTGTGCATGAAATGGGTAACTTTCAATGAGTTTCCCTGTAAGGAAAGAAAAGAAAACAAAACCCACAACAACAAAACACACAAAAAACCTGAAACTAAAACCCGCCAGACTCCTGCTGGGCAAAGCACGCACTCCAATCGGTAAAGAACCCAGGTATCTCTCATGGCTGAAGTGAAATTAACTGCTTGCTGGTTCTAACAGCTGGACCCCAACCCTGCTCACCACATGCACTTTTAAGTGCCTTGTGAATTCGATTTCACAAATGTAATTGCAGTTAAAAGCTTGTCTTTTCTGGAAAGTTCTGCAGTTCTAGCTATGCCAGCCTAGAAAAAGAGACAGCTCCCGTAGTGTTGATGCTGCTAGATTGATAAGGTGGATACTATATAGAGATACGCTATGACACGCTGCTGTGAGCAGCTGGACTCAAGGAGCCCAGTTTGCTCTTGCTGCATGTCTTATGCTTAGATTTTCTGATATCTAATAAGGTGTGGATTATAAAAGACACGTTTCCTGCATGTAAAAGCATTCATAATGTTCCTCTTCTGTGTAGGTTGAATGTAATAAAGGCTGAACTGCAGGCTGTCCCTGCGTGCAGGCAATAACAGGAAGTCTTTCCTGTACTTGGCTTATCCGTCTTTATGAAATCTGTGGGAAAGTAATTGTGTCTGAGATCTCTGCTGCTTTTTGGGCTTGATTAAAATCAGCTAACAAGTTCAGGAATTATTGTAAGGATTGACGGATGACTGCACATTTTTTTTCCTTTTGGAAACCAGATGAAACTACATGTACATAGGTTAATATATGCTAACAGTTTATTTAAATATGGAAACCAAAAATGAAAGGTATTGATACAATGCAGTGTTTTAATGATAGAAGTCTTAATATGGATGCAGGTGTATCAGTTGAAATATGCCAGTGGCAGGGTGGCAGTGAAAAATCACACACTCATGTCCCATGCAACTAGCTTTTTTGGGCAAGTTTTTCTAGTGTGAACTAACGCTAACTGTGACAGCTGCCAGCTTCTCCTCTACCTCAGCTATACAGTGGATCCACTGTTTTCATATAGAAAACCCCACTTCCCTGCGCAGAAGCCACACGGTACACACAAATGGAAACATCCTGTTAAAACTAAACCCTGGGGCCACAATTAATTTTAGAATAGACTCATTCTTTAATTGAATACGCATTAGCAAAAGAGCTGTGTGAGATGCATTACAGGAATTCAAGCTCCAGACTGTCCCGCTTGACCCTTTACAAAGTCTAGTACGTACAGAAAGAATACTGGCTGAGATGCAGAAAAAACACGTTTCTTTTAACGTGTTTCTTCTTTCAGCATGCTTCGTTTTCTGCAACAAGTCCATGGCTACTAATCAATCATTTATCATTTTTAAAGAATACCATTCCTTTAACAAATACCAAGGATCGTACCATACAAAAAGTTTTCCAAATTACTCTTTGCAGAATTAGACCAAATATTTTCACATCTACTGACATCCACAAAATAAGCACTCCTTACACACGTGCAAATTATTTCCATGACTGTTTTAAGTATTCAGCTTGAGCCTACCTATGAGGAGACGAGGGGCCTTTGTTTCTCTCTACACACATATCTAACACAAAACACCACAGATTTGTTTTCCACGTTTTCTCAAAGCTTGATTAAAATGAGAACTTCTACTTGGTGGCTCAGGTGACTGGCTTTAGAGGTACCTGTATGTGCAGATGACAGAGCAGAAATTTTTCAGACACGGTCTACAAGACTACACGCACAAGAGGTGGTAGCCACCTGGACTTAAATGTCAGGCTGAAAAATACAAGTATCCCAAATCCATTAGTATAAAAACTGAAGTGAACCATACACAGGAGGGTGATTCTGCCAGCTAAGTGGCTTGCTCTGCTTGGAGTGTTGCAAGGCTGCCATTTTTTCTGCCAAGGCATAGCACAGACAAGCCTGACATTTTACTAATAATTGATCTTGTCTTTCTACAAGATTTTTTTTTTGCATTACAATGATAACTGAAAATGAGGGTAGGACCGCCCCCCCCCCACCACCACTGTGGTAGGAGGAAATCTTGCAGCTCTGATCAAACATAGTTCAGGGAGTGACAAAAAGGTGAGGGCTTCAATGGCACCTTGGAAACACAAAGATGCCAACATCTGTTACCATCATGGTCATGGATATGTGTGTATCCTCTAAGATCTTAGAGGAAAGATGACTTTGGAGCTACAAAGGTAAGTGCTGTTTAGAGGGTGGTCAGGAAACTGCCACTCTTCCAGAACCAGAGATAAGAAACTGTAGAACAAAGTCTTGGTCTGAACAACTTGGAAGCTGGAGTAGCTCAGACCCTGTAATAACAAATGCTGTTTATGCATAACTCTGTTTACATCAAGTTTACAGGGAAGAGGCACATTGGCTGCTCTTCAGGTCTTCAAGGGCAATACCTAATCTGCATATATAGTTACACAGACATTAACAGTCAGAAACAAATCCACACAACCATTCTTTTTGCTTGTACATGTACATTTCCTCACCTAGAAGAAGAAATAATTATTTCAGTATGTGAGGACAAGGCTGCCTTATGTTACAATACTGTGTAGAGACGAGCTGTGTGAGCCTGCCATTTTGAACTTTTACGAACTTACAGAAAATGGCAATCCCTGCAATAAGTGTGTGCTGCTTTATCTACCTGTAATGAATTCTGCAGCGGTGTCCTCACCCTGTGAATGGCTGCATGCTCACCCTGCCCATAGAAGACAGCAGCTTTAAGCCACACTTAAAGCATTCATCTTCATTCTGCCAGGGAGCAACTCTAGTTCCCTTGCCAAATTTACATTGCAGCTAGCATTTGATTATCTCCTTGTCGTTCAATTACACAGAATTGGAAAGGTCATTTAAAAAAAAACACTTTTAAGAAACGGCAGACAAAATGTAACATCCTTACATGTTGCTCGCTGAAGAACTGTTGCCTACTGCAGCTCCTCTCACAAATCCTGCACCATGGTTTCCATACTAGAAACACAAGACGGGACACAACTGTCATCTTGATCAGCTGTTGCAGTTTCTATCCAGTGTTGTCTTATGTGCTAGTTTTGTAAAGAGTGCTTTATCTGAAGGGAACATCAGGGAGCTGTCTATTTCCCAAGAAAATTGTGGGATAAGCCCTGGTTAGGTGACAGGAAATACCCACTATGCAGCAGTCTTTATATGGATGGTGGATATATTTTTTAAATTATTTCTGTGTAGTCTGATGTATTTGAAGAGCAAGATTTGTGCCAAATTTTATTCTGTATACTTTAATAGAAGCCACTTACTTAGTTTTCATAAAGACCCCACGCTTTAGAGACATTCTGGGAAGTGTGGTTCTTGAAGACTCAAGGGTTAAATTTAGTGGTGCACCCTATAGAATAAGATACTTGGTGTGAGCAAAGTTGACCCCTCAAAAATGGAGATAATTGGCATTCTGTACTGTTGTTTTCTTTCTTAAAATGAGCTGGTGGTTGATGAAATAAATAGATTTTTAAATAAAAAGGCATTAGCTAAAAGCTAATTGGGTAAAAGCTGAATACTTACAGTTCTTGTAAATGTCTATTATGCACATTAAGGAATGAAAAAATTTGGGACAACATCTTTGATACTAAATTGCAGAAACAGATTGTGTAAGACATGATAACGGAATACAGAGACAAACAGCATTAGAAGCTCAGGACTTAGAGAAAAGGTGTGAAAGAGTCAGATAAGATTTTGTACTGATTTTGCCTTGGGCTGCCAAATACCTGTGATACACTGAACAAAATACAATATACTATTCATCTAGACTGCCTTATGCCAGTAAACATAGCAAATCTGTGTCCTGTGTGAAAAGTGTACAGGACACTACTTTTCCTCTATTTTCTTCCAGTTAGTTACTCTTTCTCCCTCTCTGAAGCTGTGGTCTTGGGAACCTACATATTTCCAATGTCACAGCAGGCAACGGGTCTCCTGCTTTGACCCCTTAGTTCTTCTTTTTCAATGATTTGGCCTGATGTTGCATAAGGATGCTGTATTAAGAAAAATACTAAGTTCAAGAGAAAAGGAAGAGAGTTCCTGAATATATAACTCTTAAGCAACCATGAAAACCTCAAAACAGGAATATTTTTACATAAAATAACTGAAAATCTCACCAAGACATCTGATCATCCCTTGGCAGCAGTTGCTCAAAAAGAAAAGGTGCCAGGAAACTAAAAGCAGGCTGGACACCTGTGAGAAAAATGGCCAAACAGTTCTCAGAAGCCCGGGTCTCATAGTGCTTAAGCTATTTAAAACACCGCAGTGCTCTTAAGGCAGGCTGTAATGAAAAGAAAACTTTGTTGACAGAGGGATGTTATACTTTCTGAAGTGAAATTGCCTCAGTGTGAAAGATTTTCTGGGTGCCTTGCTGGCATCTGCTAATTATTTACCTTTGAATCCTTAACTGTAGTATTTTATATGTGTTTGGTTCCAGTTCTGTACCATGCCCTGCTGTCCTGTAGCCTGTGCATGGGGAAAGCTTAAAAGGATTTGCCAGAGATGTAAGAAAGGATTGTAATGCAGGGATGCCTTTGGGTAGATGCAAACTAAGTGATGATGCCACACCTTTTCCCTTTCCAAAACAGTGCCAGCCACTGTGCAGTGGCAGAGCCTCTCCATGACCACTATCAGACACAAAAGATGAGGCCATTTGTGTCACAGCTTGCTTTTGCCTCCAGCTGCCCCTCTGTGCTGTCTCGACTCCTGTCTGCCTCAGTCCTAAGTGTGGCCTCCAGTACAAATCACATCAACCCCCAGCACTGTTTCAGTATAATGGCCCCGATTTTCTGTGTACGCTAGACATCAGCTCTTCCGTCTTTGCTTCGTGGCAC
This sequence comes from Platalea leucorodia, assembly GCF_965183815.1. Lineage (NCBI taxonomy): Eukaryota > Metazoa > Chordata > Aves > Pelecaniformes > Threskiornithidae > Platalea > Platalea leucorodia. Next base: position 52,944,423 of record NC_138825.1, on the reverse strand, counting down.
AAGCTGCCCCGTTGTATCTTCCTTCTTTCTGTTCTTTGATCCTGTGAAAAGCTCGGGGCCTAGGGGATAGCTGGGGGTGTGACAACAGGGTATGGAGCTAGTCTGCAGTCTGAATGCAGCAAAGGGTGGTGGTGAATCAAAGGCTGTTAATTCAGATGACTCCTTTGTGGTCTATGTGAAATAGCAACTGAAAATTTGCAATTGCAATCCACTTCCTTTGGAAAAATTACTGCAATTGATAGTAATTAGCAACCTCTTACAAACCATTGGCAGGCTGTCCTGAAACCAAGCCTCAGGTTCCTTGGGCATCGCATTGCCTGAGACTGCTGGGTCCCTTGTCACCAATTTAATATGTTCCTCAAGCCTGAGGCAAAGGCCCTGCTCCAAATACCTCTCCAGTAGGAAACTGTGCTAAGTGACCTTATGGCTAAATGCCCAAATGGCTCAGCCAGAAATTGGGCAATTCTTCCACTTGGCCCTGGAGGGTCGAACCTCCTGGAGATGGCCACCTAAACCTGGTACTAAGGTGGTACCTTAGAACAGTCGCTAGGCGAGACCTCACCAGAGGGCTGCCTGCTTCACAAATGGGACTTGAACACCCAGGACCTTGTGTCAGGTGAGTGTCACGACAAGAAGTTTAGATAATCCCTCATGAAAACTGTTATATACAGTACACAGAATGGCCTGTTTTCTGAGAAAGATCGACTCTATAGCCCAGCATCAGAATTGCTTTGACTAGGCAAGTGTTTGTATTAGAAGGCGGCATAAAAACATCAGCAATGCCGTTTTGTAGGAAATGCGGTAGGAAATACAGAAGTACTAAAGCTGAGTGCAGCACGTGTCTGGTATTTTTCACGTGATATATTAAAAACTGATTGGGGCAAAGGACCTGGATTGCTGGTAAGAGGCACCTCTCGCTCTACAGAGAATCCTCAATGTCATCCTACTAACTATCATTTATCACAGGAGTTCAGGTGCCCCTGAGCTCAAGCCATCAATATTAACAAAACAAGGCTTATCGTGCACATACACAGAGCCTGGTGAGCCCATGTCCTTACCAGCTCCTGGATCTACGAGCTCAGACCCAGCTGTTTGGTGTAGTGGCAGCTTAACACAACCATTCTCAGAGTGATTTGACACAGTCTTGTTTGTATGCTCACTTCCATGCTACCAAGATGTTATTAATCTACAGCCCTCACTGTTTCATATTTTTTTCCAATCTGAATAACATGGCTAATGTCATTTCCTGCTCACCGACTCCCAGATGACCAAGAATCACTACTCCAGGAAACTCTGAGCTCTGGGATCTGTCAATCAGTCACCTGGCAATTCAGCCACAAAACATTTACATAAGCACTCTGAATCTACTGCTTTTCACACCTTTTGTGAACACAGGTGTCCCAAGTATTATAAATACTACCAACAAAGCCTGCTGCCTCCCAGGCATGGTAGCCATAATGGTAGCATGAATCAGAAATGGCTACGCTAACTGCAGTAAATCCACAGCACTGAGCAATCCCATTTCATTAATATCAGCCTCTCATCACCAGCTGCTCCTTGGAGACAGATGGCTGCAGCTGACTCCCTAAGCATTGCTTTCTCTTGCCACCCACAATGAGTTGTAGTGTTTGAGACATCAGTGACCTAGTAGTCTGAGTTTGTTTATACACTGCAAATGTCTCTTCTGTCCTGTTGTCTTCTTTTCCTGTCCCTTTTTCTTTATAAGGGGAATCACAAACAATCAAACAAATCGGTGTTTATTTCAACACAGATGATAGAATTGCAAAACCCATGGCTGAAAAATCTCCACCTCGCTCTAGCACTGTTACAAGACCTATATCAGGCACTGTGAGACCATCATGGCAACTAATTAAAAAGGCTTTTGCCAGAGGGAACACTTTCTACCTGGCAGGTATGAATGCTTTTTTCTCTCTTAATTCAAATACCTTATTCAGGCAAAGAAATGAACTCTGAAAATTGTTTTCCTATGTGTTGGCACTGGTCAAACTATTGCAATCCTAACTGGACCCTCCTTTCTGCACTGAGTTATGCCAAGGGGACTTTCCCAAAATCCACTTGTCATTAATAAAGCTTCTATGAAGACAAGGGGATTTGCCAGTGTTCAGTTTAGTGCAGCGTAAGATCTTATAGCCAGTGTTATATTCACTTGCCAAGACATATGGACTTTGAAACAGCAATGCCCTGCATGTGCGGGAGTCTCCATCATGTGAGAAAACAAGTGAGGTTTGCACAACCCCATGGTAAAGACTTCTGCATAGAGTGGTATGCTTCATCCAACAGCCAAAAGAGATTCCTGGGCTCATGTGCCGAATCACTGTGCATCGCAGCTGGAGGGGTCCAGCTGCCTTCATAGCATTTTGTGGATTTTGCCATCAAGTTACAGTTCTTCTCTTAATGGAACAGGACCTTGTGGGAATCTGATGTGTCTCCGAGAATAACTTGCCCTCGGACTGTTGCTCTGTTACTACTGTAGAGCTCACAAGACAGGGTGGGAGGGAGGAAATACCAGCCACCTGGGTCGTGACACCTTAAGGGCATGAACAGTCGTCTTTGCTATAACACTAGACAACATGAAGCACAATAAGGCTTTGTAAGAACTGCTAAAATATTACTAATAATACTCCACAGCTAAATGGACGCAACAAGTGAAAGTCTTGGGCAGCAGCAGTTGTTTAATTTTATAGATAAACTATTTTATTATAAATGTCTTTGGGAATCTAAAAGCCATTTCTGAATTAGGAAATGATGGCAAACAAATAGACAATATGCATCTTCCCACAAGAAAGTAGCTCTTGAAAATCTTCTTTCCCAAATTTTTTCACTTAAAGCAATTTGAGTTTGTTCCTTTTTTTCTTTCAGTTTCCTGTATCCTAAAATTGTGCCTAGAAGCTAGTTATTAAGAGTGTATTTTTGGAAGCATGGCCATCAGTACTTTTAAAGTAATTTAGAGCAAATGACTTTATATTGGATGCTAGCAGCAAATGGGAGCCAGCACAGTAATGGCAGAGGGAGTGGGTTAGCAGAGAGCAAATGCTCATGAGGGAAAATACAGTAAGATAAAACTTCCCTGACTTCAAATATCAGCACTAATGATCACCTCGCACTACAGTGTCTGGCACTCAAGCTGATAAAAATAGAGTTATTAAGAAGAGCCTTAAGTGTTTGTGGACCAGTTGATTGCATTGTCTTAATTAGACAAGAGTTGAATTCCTTAATGTTGCATGCATCTCGCTACCTGAGTGACTGCAAATCACTTTGGGGAAGGTTGTGGCAGCTCTGTTTGGGGTGATGTGGGGGCAGGTGGGGATGGGATGGACCTGCAGCTCTGTAGAGAGGAAGATATGCCCTGGCCTGACGTGCATCTGGTCAGTGTAACATATAGGAAACCTTGCCTTCTGCTGGCTAAATATTTATTAGGGCATGAACTATGACAGATATAACTGGTTAACTGGTGTAAACCAGGTGTCACTCCATGCACTTCCACGTCACTAGATACTGGTTTACACCGGAGGAGACTGTGGCCCTCTAACTGTGCTTTACCACCATAGCTAAGGGCCTTTTTAGCAGACAGACTCTGGCAAATCTCACAGGGGCACTTTCAGATGTTATTGGTCTTCTAGCTGTCCTTCTTACCCTCTTGGGTTACTGACCCTATACAACAGGCAGGAGCAACATGTGCATGTGTCTTAACTGCTCCAAGGCATAGCCCAAATTTTCAGCAAAATCACCGCCGAAGGCGAACTGGTCAATGCTCGCTGTTCATTGGAGTCAAGCAAGTAACAGAAGAAGGGCAGGGCACAGAGACGGGCATGGTAGTGTCTTCAGCCACTTCAGCAAAATTCTTCAGAGGACCTTTCCCAAGGTCTTTGCTGAAATTGGATCTACACAGAAAGGTATGGAAGGTACAGTTAGCTCTCCTAAGGAGAGGGGAGAGGGCACAGATGTGCAACAGACCTTGAAATGAGTCTGAGTAGCAAAATGTGGCTACAGCATGAGATTTCAAACTTTGTAGAGCTAATAAGTGTTTTAATGCACTGTTTCAGTTTAGATTTATATGCTACACACACACATAAACAGCAAAAGGTATGTTGCAAAGTCAACCACTCAAAAAGATGGAATGCCAGAACGAAAGTGGCCTCCTCTGTGGGTGTTTGTATGCTATGTAGGTTTGAGTTTACATGGCTGTCCAGTTCTTTTTCCACAGACCCTTTCCCATACTCAGAGCACAGACCAAGCAGGCCTCATTTAAGGAGAAGTTATTCAAAACTGTTTTTTCTTCCTTGCTCAATGTGTGTGGCAGCAGCAGAAGCTCATATTTATTGCATGTTGTTTAAACCCTCATGGACATTTTTAATGGTACTGACTGTTATAGTGTCCAAGTTTATTTTCACAGCTCATCTGTGAAGTAAGGCCGGGGGCATCAGCTTGATTCTGCCATCTTAACTCTAAGTGGTGAGGAACTTCCTTCGTAATTACTGGTGCTGCTCTTCAGAAAAAGGAAAGAAAATTCAGGGCTGTTTTATAGTCAGCATATTTGTGCTTCTTCTAAGTGCCCCCCCCTTGCACCAGAAGGGTATGTGGGAATGTGATAGTCATCATCTGGGATGAGTTACGTTCTTACCAGCGAGATGTGGAATGAACATGATATCAAGTTCAAAGAGGAGGACCCTGGATTGTCAACGAGAGAGGGATGTGTCATTAAATCCAAATGTTCTGAAAATGTAGCTTTTCCATTATCTTATGTACAGTTTCTAGTCACATAAATCCTCATATGCAGCCTCTTTCAGTTGTAATGCATGGCACTCCTGGCTGGCAGAGACTGAAGTATGCAGAGGCAGCCTGAAACAGCAGCAGAGGAAAGAGGCTGAAAGTGTTTTATCATCCTACTTAACAACTTCCTCTGTACTATAATACAGGACATTTGATAACCCAGCTGTTTGTGTGTACAGGGTCAAAACATTTTCCCTTAGATATTATATCTACTATTGTAATTAATGAAAACTACAGAGTCGGGATATAAGAGATTGTAACAGCAAAAGGGAAAAGCATGCCTAATACCTTCCTTTATAACAAAGCTCTTCCAGTCTCATATAACCCTAGAAAACTTTCAGCTTTCAAATTGAAATTTCCTACCACTGCTCACTCTTCAAGACTCAATTCTTGGTGAAATTACAAGGTGCTTGCTTTGTTTATTTAAGATAATAAGAAGCTAAAACTGAAGCAAAAGCACCCATTATGTTTTGTTTGTTTGGGGTTTTCTTTGCTATTAAATGAGAAATATTGAATAATATTTGGAGCAACTGTTGCTCCTCAGCAGTTTACTGCAGAAGGAGATAGCTTGTCACAGAATAATTCTGCCAGAGATCTGCAAGTACATGTTAATGCATTTTGCTCGAGGCCAGACAAGTCGGCAGAGGCAAGTCAGGATGCGTATTCCATTGTTACTGACTTCCCTTGTTGGTTGACGTATTTATAACAAAGTTCATTTGTTGATGCAAACACCCTCTTTTTTTGAATGAATCCTGACTGAAGTGTTGCTCCTGTAATTGTGGTAGTTCAGCAGGCGTATAGTACCACCGTTTAGGAAGTTGCAATGCAAGATTTGCGATGTCTGTACCTAGGAAGTAACGAAGGGATAAGGTTGTACATAAAAAGCTAATTTTTTCCTTTCTCACTGAAGTAGGACATGAATGAACTGCATAGGATCTATGGCTACATGAGAAGATTTTAATATTATTCGGTTTGCTGTCAGAGTATGGAAGTCTCAGGGTCTCCAGAAACATTAAACCATATTTTGAAGAAATGGTTTCTGACAAGCCATTGCTCTCTGCAGAGAAGGTGCACTGAGGCCACTTACCCAGTGGCGCTGGCATTTGCTGCTGGGTTTTCCACTAAGCAGTTTGCTAAAATGTTATATGTGTTTTTGAATAATTTTCTGACCAGAGAAGTGTTTTATTTTTGTTTTCTTATGAAAATAGAAGTCTTGTAAAAGATTTTAGGAGTTTTTTTATTCCTTCCTACAGAAAGAAATGAAAACTCTATCCATGCTATAGAGTAGTGTATGTTCCAAGAAGCATAAATAGGAGATAAAATCACACCTGCTATGTGGTGTACCTTCTTAATATTCTACTCAATGTCTATAGAATGCAACTTATTTAGTCCCTACTAGGTGGTATAAGACAAAACTAATTCTGGGGAAAATGTTCAAAAGTGCATAAGTGGCAGAGAAGACAAAATCCTATTTTAACTTTAGGTTTCTTAGATACTTCAATAAAGAGTGAAAAAAGCTCTTTAAAAATGTGTCCCATTTAAATTTTTTTAAAAAGTTATTATCTAGCAATATAGTTTGTATTCTGCCAATCACCATAGTACAATGAGTTCAATAAAAAGAAGCAAAACATACTTTTAAAAATCCCCCATGAGATGTTAAACTAAGTAGGAAAATATAAGGATGTGATTATGTGGCATTATTTCAAACACTGGCACTTACTGATAAAGAGCCATTATAATCCCCTCTGGAAAACTCTTACTATTCCCTCCTTGCCGATAAACTGGGGCAGCCTGGGATCTGGCAGACCGAAGACCAAGATCACTGAAAGCCACCTTTACGTCTTTCCTCCTCTCATCTCTCCCCCCAGTGTCACATGCTTTGAAGCTGCATGAAGTGAGAAGGTTGGTTCTATAATCCATATATCACCACAGAACCAAGTTTGACTGTAATCAGCTGTGACTTGACCGTCCTCCCTGGTGAGCTGGGAGTTGTGCTGCCTGTGTCCTACTGATCTTTAAATAGTAGCCAAAAGCAGGCTGTCTGCTGCTGGTGTCATCCCACCGATTCGAGGTATTTAACCAAGATATACCTGAGTTAGGAGTGTGGTTGCTCCAAACTTCATCTGTAGTCAAGAGAGAGACAGGCAGACACTTGGTGAAAATGAATCAGATAATTTCTGCAATTTTTGTCACTGATGTATTTTAATTAATGCCCACCTCATTCTCCCCACCAGTCAGTAGAAACAACACCCAATAACACCACAGGACAAGGCCCAGCTTTTGGGTTGAATCATAGAATCATAGAATCATTAAGGTTGGAAAGGACCTCTGAGATCATTGAGTCCAACCTGTTAACCTAACTGCCTGGTCCACCTCTAAACCATGTCCCTAAGCACCACAACCACACGGTTTTTGAATACTTCCAGGGACTGTGATTGCACCACTTCCCTGGGCAGTCTGTTCCAATGCCTAACCACTCTCTCCATGAAGAAATTTTTCCTTATACCTAATCTAAATCTCCCCTGGCACAACTTGAGCCCATTTCCTCTTGTCCTATCACTTGTTACTTGGGAGAAGAGACCGACCCCCACCTCACTACAACCTCCCCGACAAGCTTTTTCATGCTTCCTCTGCAGCCCCAAAAGAGAGCGAGAGGGGGGAAGTTAATCCATTTATCACAGCTACCTATCCGAATTTATGCAATACTTTTCCCCTTAAGTTAATGGGGAATTTCTGATCTCAGTTTAAAGCAGAAATTAAGACCGGACTGGGGAATGCTTAATGGTTTGTGTAGCCATCATTTAATGATAAAATGAGGATGTTTAGCCTCCCTAGCTTCATCTCTCTGACTTTACTCCACACTCACCAGTAGCTCAGTGAGAATTTAATGTAGCTATCTGGGCTTTAGCCTAGCTGCCTTGCTGTCTGAATCTGTCTGTCTGTGCAGCTGTCTGTCAGTCCTCCCACAGAAGCTTTTCAATGTTAGCCAATTTCAACCAGATTTTGCCAAGGCAAAAAGATCTCAAAGATACTAACTTTATAAAAGTAGGCTGCCAGTCAAGTACAGAAAACCTGTTAATACTCACACTGAGAAAAGCATCAGAGCACTTAGGGACGCCAAGGGAGGAGGTAATTTATGCTGCCGTGACCACATACATCAGCACTACAGATGAACCTCGAGGATAAAGAACTGAAACACGTTTGGCAAACAATTAAATAAGTTACCAAACTGGAGGTATTCAAACCCGTCAAGCTCCTAGATTCATTGAATATATCAGATTTACAGTACTGTAAAGTAGTAATAAAATGGTCCTGTAGCACTTGGAAAAAAACATTTCTAACAGAATATAAACATGTACGTGGTGATTACCAAAGGATGTTCCTGTACTTGCTCACTTTGCAGTAACTTGCTTGCACTTTGAGATGCACAGCAACAGCCAGCTAGCACCATATAAATGAATAAACTGGGAAAAATAAAGTCAGAAAGAAAGTGTAGACACCTGATAAATAGGAAGTGCATCATTTGGAAACAAGGCGAAGGTGGCTTTGGGTGATGTAGACCATCATGGGATGATTATGAATTGCCAGCATGATGTGTCTGTGACCAACATGTTGCGGGCTGGCATCTGTCAGAAGTGTTTCCAATAGACACACGGAGGCACGAGTGCCCGAGAAGGCAGCGGTGCGACCACGTGTGCCGTGGTATGCAAAAGTCTATCATCACTCATACTCGGAAAAAATGTGAAGTAAAATTGGAATAACTTAATTCTAGGGTGTTTAGAGAAATGGCGACCCAGGCTTTTGAGCTTGGCCCATTAAGCCTAGTAAAACAAATGGACTGGAAATATGATTGCTGTCTACTTCATCCAATCTGACAACGAAGGGAATAGTCAACATAAACAGGAAAAAGAAAACCTTAAGCTTACAAACTATGTTGATATAATGATAAGTAATTATAAGCTGGCCATTAATACCTTGGAATGAAAAGGTTTCTCATCACTAGCAGCTGGAATCAGGTTCCAGAATTGCTTTGCCATGAAAGCAAATGGAACTTAAAAAAAAAAAAATGCTTGCAAGAGCACTCTGTAAATTTATGAAAAGGCTTACATAACAAGGTGCCTATGATGGTAGGCTGGGCACAACAAATTAAGACCTTTCTACTCCTGAGATCTTAATATCATGAAAGGGAAAAAATGAGGTGGCATTAAGTATCAGAAAAACCTCCTGGTATGGAAATCTGTCTCATAATGCCATTGACTGGCAAGGGAAGCTGCTGGACCTGAGACAATGACTGCATTAATAAGAAAGGCTTCTGGATCTCTCTCTCTTCCTTCAAGCAATTAAATAATTGATTGAATAGTCCTCAAAGTTGGAATTTTCATTTGGGAGTAGGCCAACACAATGCTGTAGGAACACATATGAAGAGACCTCGTAAGATCATCTTAGCTGTCAAGGCCTACTGCTTGTAATAACAGTGCTCTCTCCCATAGCGGGATGAAGGCAATAAGAAACCCCATTTTTCTTTGGGCCAAGCAGTGTTGCATAATAATAAGTATGCATCATTTATCTGAGACTTGCTAAAGCTCTGCTAAGACATTTTACAATCTAAAACAAGTGTTTAAACAGACACAAATAGCAAAATAGTATGAAGTATATATTGTTTGCTGGAAATGTAACAAAAACCTGACATTGGATGCACTTGTCACAAAGGGCTCTGGATCATGGACTTTTTTGTTCTTTGAAGAAGAAAGCTTATTGATTTAAAGTTTCTCAGGGCCAGATTTTTCCATACTGCTCATCATCCAGAATCAGATACAAAGGTTGAACTGTCCTCTTTTATGTATGTGCACTACCTTTGCTTAGACACCAAAAGAAGGCATTTTTTTTTTCAAACGACATCTGATGGTGACCTTTGACAGCCTGGCCTTTTTTGGATTCCTGAGTGGGAGCTGAGCGCTTACAAACATCAAACTGTATGGGAGCAATCTGTACCCAGCTCACCCAGATGATGATACAGTTTATGCACAAGCAGTTGGGCTGCCCAGCCATCACTCATCACAGGGATCTGTTGGAATGCGCCCTTCCTGAGGAGGGAAGGGGCTTATGAGTTTTCTAGACTGGCAAAGGTCTTAAAAAATAGTGCAATATAATGGCATAAATAAATACGTAAATTTGCTGATCTACAGCTTATTATGTATACCACAATGGTCTACCAAGCTGGTATACTGTATGGGGTAGGTCTGTGGTATAGCTGAAGTGGAACAGCAAGAAGAGTAGGCTTATCTGTTGTGTAAACTGGGCTTTATATTTGTATTTATTCAATTCTACTCTGAAGCTTGCACAAAAAAGAGGACTAAAAATGAAATGCCACTGATTGTTTTGAACTTGTGCACATTAAATGTCACACAGGAAGAGATTACTAGTTCCGGAGAAGATATCCTGCCACACAGGGGCTTATTGCTAGCACTGTTTTGAAGCCTATGTTTGCTTTCTGTAAAATCCAACAGAATGAGGCAATAGGAATAGCCTTGATCATTGTACTTCTGAAATAAGGACCTGAGTGATTGCAACTCAGCTAATAAGCACCTTAATATTTGCTAAGGGAAGTCTGAGTAACATTTTGGTATAGTGTTAGATTCAGTTACATCAGTGCTAAAACTTAGAAGCTCGAATCAGAATTAATTTCAGCTTCATTAACTGGCTGATTTTAATGTAAATATCACAGTCATTTTTGCCTCTGAGAAGCCAATTTTAAAAAAAAGCAAACCTGGCATTAGTTGTATCACTGAGCACAGTGTAACTTCGTGAGGTAGTTTGTTTTTTCTGGTTTGTAACTCCATCAACCATGGAACATGTGGATTTAGCTATTCATTACAAAAATTTCAAGCCCTTTTATCATATTGTGATCTATTTACTTTGGAAAAGGGCAGTGCAGGGCTTTCCAGGTTTAGCTTCCAGGCATAAACAAACTCAGTTGGCTGAACCTATTCAGGAGCATTTAGCATCCATTCCAAGAAAAACATCATATTGGCCCCAACAGAAGTAGCTTCTGAATACTATTTCATTTTATTGATTGCTGCTTTTAATTTTAGCACTATCTTTTGATCATTACTTGAGGTCGTCATCCAACCAGTTTTTGGCCTGGTAACCAGCAGATGAAGTTGGCAGGCTGTCGAGATTGCTGTTTATGAGGCAGACAATACAATCATGTACCAAGTAAGAATGAGTGTACAGTGTGTTGCTTCAGCTGTACTTAACTAAAGATTTTTAAAACAAGTCTGACATCAGTGCTTGATGGATTTTTGTTTGCACTAAAACGGGGTGGAGAGAGTGGGCGTGAATGTGTTTTGTAGATGAAATATTCAACTAACAAAGAGACAAAGAGGAAACTGGGACATGAAGTTCTCCCAGAGATCTCCTATGTACTGCTAAAAAGTCTAATTAATGATCTTTTCAAAGTCTCTAAATTAGCCTTCTCCCAGTGAAGCCAGCAGTAAAATTCCCAGTTGTTGCAAAGGATATCAGGTTAGGTCGCTACTCTTTAGGCCACTGAAAATCCTACCTTTTTTTTTAATTATTTGTTTGTGTACCCAATGTCATACTGGTGTCCTCTGGACCTTAAACTTCAAACTTGCTTCCTGCTTCCCTAAGCTTGTGCCATCACCGTGCCAGCCCACAGGTGGCCTCTGCTTTGGTGCAGCCACAGATTTCCCCAGCTGTGAGGAAATGGCGTGTGTGCATTTCAGCCATTGCCTCCACGTAGTCTGGTTGTTGTCTCTGGACTGAATTCCCTGACTGTAAAATACAGATAATGGCACTTCCCTGCCTACATGGATTATGTGGATTCCTCAAGCTTTGTAGGGATAAAAGCCAAAAAATAATGTAACAGGTGATGTCTTGCTGCATATTTTATCTACTGGCATAGAACCATTACTCCATTATTCAGAAAAATGGAGACACAGACAAGAAAAACAAATTAAAAGCAAAGTAGAAAGCACTATTAATAATAATGAAGAAAAATGAAATGGCATATGACCTGATTTCTAAAAAAAAAAAAATCCCTGCAGATACACAAACCACTACATTAAATATGATTCTCCATATGATTAAATCAGCTTCTCTCAACTTGCCTACCTTACTGCTTGCTTAAAGCCATTTACATGTTTTCTGCACATACCCAGAATATGAGAAGGGACTACTCAGTGCATGTACTCTAGTAGTTCCTAGACAATCAAGTTGAAAACTGCTAGAGCATTAACTCTGAAGTGGAGCCACAGCTGGAAATCAGTAGGTGATACACAAGGGGAACTACACAGGCAAACACATACACAAATAAACGTAATAGGAATCAGTAGACAAACATTTTGGGAAAAAAAGGGAGAGGTGTTTTTCTAAATTTGCTAATTAGAGATAGAAATATTTCCTTACAAACTGTAATCAAGTCAGATAAAATGTGGACTAGTACATTTGTGTCTTTTTGCTGAATCACTGTGAATGCTGTGCTGTCGGATACATCTCGGTGAAGTTGCTGAAGGACCATCAGGATCAATTAGACATGGGGTTTCCTTCTTCTGGCAGCCTTGGTCCGGTGCTGTCTTCTTCAGGCTTTTCTGTTGCTTGAAGGGGAACTGAAGGAAGCACGAGAATTTTGCTGCCTGGGAAGAAAATCTAGTTGTTAAGAGCTCTACTGCAGCTCTCCATCTCTGCGTAGAGTTTCCCTAGAACAGCCATCACCATAATAGTCAAATTAAGTCAGCAGGGGGCTAACCAGTCTTCAGAGTTGATAGTATGCTTTATCCCTTACTATCTTGTTGCAAGTGTTGCTTATTGAGCTTACTGCACCCAATGATTTACTTCTATAGTAGTTTGAGCAGCACAGTGAACACGAGGGACACAGCAGCTGTTGTTGCCTCAAAGCGTGAGAAGACTGGCACAAAGGGCTAAACCTTCCCAAACTTCCAGGGCAGCAGCATCTCTTGGCATCTGGCTTCTCACCTCGAAGTACCTTAGTTTCCCCTCCACAAATGCAAATTTTACTTCAGTTTACATGATCTACAAGATCTGTAGGCAAAAAGCTTTGCTACCATACTGGTTTGTACTATAGAGTGTACCTTACTATTCATATGCAAAAAGCAAACCTCACTGCTTGTTGTCCTTTGAGAGTGTGACTTTTATTTCCCGACAGTGGCGTAATGTTTCTTCTGGAGTGCCATTTACTGATTTTTTTTTAAAATGTACATTTTTAAATTAAATTATTTGGCTTGCAGTTTGTGACAAGATAAGGCAGACATATAAATGATATTTTAGTCAAAGTCACGGCTCCCAAAATATTATTTATGTTAAGCTTTGAGATATGCTTTTTCCTTAGGGAGCCAAGCTGTTGTATATTTTCTTCTTAATCTACTCGGTATTCAGATTTCACTGCCAGCTGGAATTAAATATTAGAGATTTTCTTTGTTGTTATAGAGCTGAATTATTATAAAGATAATTATTATTGAATACTTCAGCATACATCCTGTACTTAATCCATTTATCACACACTAAAAGGAGCCCAGATTGCAGTACCAAGAACAAGTCTGTAATTGTTTTAATCTGAAAGATGAAGAAGGTTGGAGGTAAAGAGAATTCAATTAACAAAGGCAAACCTAGATGTAAGAAGACACAGACTTCTTTTTTTGCTTTATATCACTATAATAAATCATCTTCTTTGAATATACAGAACATATAGTTAAACATTAGTGTTTCCAGAGTGTAATGCTAGTGGAGAACATAAACCCACAAGCTCTTGAAACCTTTGCCTCTGCTTATGCCCTCAGGTTGGTTTCTCTCTTGTTTTGTGCTTGAGTCCTGTTTCTCTTCTAACTCCCATGGCTGCCCAGGACTACTTCCAGAGATGTGCGTGCTGAACCAGAGGAAACGTTTGCCAAGGCTGGCTTCTGGCTTCATGGATGCCAGCAAGCAATGCCAGTTCATAAGTTTTAAAAAAAGGAAGACTCCCCTCTCCATGCCAATGACAGAGCCAAGAGTGTGTGGGAGCTCTGCAGTCCTGCTCGTCCTGTCAGGAGCTGCACCCTGTTACTGGCAGGGATGTTGCCATCACGCCTCTAGCCATGACCAATTGTACTCAGAACTCAGCAGGCCCCCTCTGCACATACACATGCGCAACAGGTCTCTGCATGAGCCTCTGAGGCTACCGAACCAACTAGATAGTTAAATTGGGTGAGATGAATTCCGCTCTCATAGTTCAGAGCTGAAATAAGAGGAACAGTCTGAATAGACACTGAAGACTTCGTTTGTTCTGTTCTGTTTTGTTTTGTTTCAAAGTACAGTATCAGTTAGATTTTTTTAAAAAGGCATTTTCCATGCAAAAAAAATTAGGAAAATGTAGGAAATTTTAGGTCCAATTCACACATCTCTATAGGAATTCTAGCATTCTTTCCGTGTCAGCAGAGCATTAATCCTGATTTTTTATATACACTAAATTGTGGAAACTATGAGAATTATTCTTACGGTAAACAGGAATTAGTTTTAGAGCCTGTACCATCTCAAACTTTTTGTATGTGTGTATACAGAAACAGATGTATATGTATTAATATAGAGATCAGGACACGTTCTGTTAAAATCTGCAGGATCAACATTTTTTTTTGGCAGGGTGTAAATCTGGACTGTATGAAGAAACCCTACGTGACAAGGGCCTATAAAGTCAGTCTCTAAAAGTGAATAATCTCGAGTCAATGCTGGAACTCCTTTCTTTATTCTCCTTTCCTGCCCTTGCTTATGGCTTAGATGAACGCTCACAATCCCATCCTCTGACACGTTCTTCCCAAGAAAGAGCTGTTTCTAATCTAGCCTTATGACTCATGCCTGCCATGCCCTGCCCAGGCCAGAAAGAAATACGGGAGCTGATCCATTGAAGTCCATTGACTTCAATGGACCTTGATCCAGGGGCATAACTTACATGTTTCTACGTGGCAATTAAAACATTAACTTGTTAAGGCAGGCTGTAACTCGGTAAAGCTGCCTTACAGTGAACGAGTTTTTCTTCCTCTATAAGAAAGACACCAAAAAAAAAAAGGGAAAGAGATTCAGACTTCTTTTATTCCAAATGTTTGTGGGTATGAAATATAGTGATGAGCTCCCATGTAACACATTATTAAAGTAAAATTAAGCAATGCAAATTTTTTTCCCTAGCCTGATGGCAACAAGCCATATAAATTATGAAATAGACCCAGGTACAGCAAATCAAATCATGAAATAATCAGAGCTCACAGTAAAATACCCCCATTAAGATAATGTACCTAAATGACCTACATTGCAGCATTCTATTGCACTCCTACGCTTCAATATAGCTACTTCTGCATACGTTTTAGTTCACTGGTGCCAAAAAGGAAAATGGCCTACTAAGAAACAGCCATTTCCCTCTCTTTGCCTCTTCCTTTCTCTCTCATTTTCTTAATTCTACCAGTTCACTCTCTCATTTTTGGTACCTCCTCCCTTCATCCCTTTGTTTCCTCAGACTTTTAAGGTCACTTCCAGCTGAGACAGATGGATACTCCACTGCTTTTAGCAACTGGGTATTTTTGTAGTGAGCCTGGGATTTCTTTATACCTCAAGCTTCTTGCTCTGCACTGACTGATACAAGGCACACCAGGCACACCCATATTTTCAGGACTCTACAGTCACGCCATACAAAATATTAATTCAAACTTGATACACGAAGTCCATGGCCCTGGAATTTATTTTGTGCTAATAGTATGTTTTAATCAAAGGCTAGCCTCTCAGCTGGGAGTCTGAATCAGTCAAGGAAATACATGACCCACCCAACATCTTTGTACTCGCTTACTTTGTATTCAAATGAAAAAAGAAAGAAAGAAAGTTTAACATTTTGATCACTTTATTTATTGTGCATTTTTTTCCAAAGCTGAATTGTGCAAATACTTACATGGCATGTTGGATGTGGACAGTACCCCTTTCATTTCAGAATAAGACAGCAGTGTAAAGCACACCAAACAGTAAGATTGTTCAGGCTTGAAATGCTAGTAAGCTTTACTTACTGTGTTAACATTGCAAAACGAAAGATGTCCCTCTGCCCCTCACTGTTTGAGCTGTTAATGTATTTTCAGAAATAAACCCATATTCTAATTCAATTTAGGAGAATGATGATAGAGAAAGCCCCTGAGAAGTCTCCTCCTGCCTCCCCTTGCCATGTCCAAAGTATTGCTGTAAGCACAAGACAAATGAAGCCCTGTGAGACCAGCTTGCACAACACTTAATCAGATCCAGTCACCACTGCAACAGCAGTCACAGTTAGAGCTGAAACTGCATCCTTAGCTAATCTTCCAATGGTAACGAAGTCTATAATGAGTATGTAGGCAGGTTTTGTGTTGTATGTTACAAATACACAAGCACAAATATGGCATAAAGCTGGATGTTTCTATAAGAATTTGGTTTGAAAGCAAGACCCCTACAGAAAGCCTGTTAGGAAGGAACCCTGAGAAAACACTGAAAAGCCACAGTCTTCCCTCTGCCAAAAAAGCTGTTAAGAAATACTGCCGCAAAATCAAAAATTGTGCTGAATGAGCAAAGGAGTGGTCAAAGAAAAAGCAGCTGATGCAGGGAACATCCTCCACCCCACTTGACGCTCATGCACTCACACACTCATATGCAGGCTGCTCTCTTGCAAGAGTTACAGATTTCTGACTGTAAATGTCAAGCAAAGTTCCTCCTGGTAACCCTGGCTGCTTTCCATGCTGACAGACTGCACAAGTTCAGAAAGGTGTAATTTACCCCTCTTTGTACCATGATGAGCAATTAAAACAGTTACTCTTTTTACTTAGTGGATTTAAAACCCTTGGCATAACTTCAGTGTGATTTTGGTGTGATTGCATATGCAAGAAAGCAAAAACCAACAAACTGCACCAACTTCTGAACTCTGTGTCCCTGAAACCACTGGGAGTTTTGTTTAAGCAAAGAGTTCAGAATTTGGCCCTGATGAAAGCAAACTTTAGCAGCAATGCGGGTTGGCCTCCGCACCACTAGTCAAACCAGTGATCTCCCATGCAGGTTCTGTTCCACTCCAGGCCACAGTTCCAGCACCACTCAAATCTGCACTGAGGGCGAGGACATTTCATGTGCATGCAGCCACCTGCAAAATAGCAACAGAATGGCTTTGGTACTTGGCAAACACTTAGAGATGTTAATCAACAATTTAGCAGTTTTAAAATCAACTTTCTTAGGTGTTCATTTACTAACCAAGTAGAATATTTAATAAAAGAAAAGAACAAACCAGAAGAATACTTTTCCTGGGCTTTCTAAAACCTGGTACTCCCCCTCTTATTGGGGTGGAATGTACTGGTCTCACTTGAGGGACTGCAAGATTAGGAACTGCAGTCCTGTCTGAAACTGGAAGAGATCGTGCTAGGGATAGGGAAAAGCGATGACAGTCTGTGGCCTCTCAAAGCAATCATGGAGGTGTCTGCTCAAGGATACTCTACCCTACCCCAGCTGTGAGCCAGAAGTTGAACAAAATTCAGTTCTTCTTTGAATTTGGATTCAACAACTGAGAGGTTTGCAAAGAGAATAAATCAGAAGACACAGACTTTGGTGGCTGACTGCTGATTGTATCAAAATGACATTAGTAATTTCGATTGATTTGACGTTCTTAGTATCTGAAGCAGCGTTTTGGTCACATCAGTGTTTCCTGTGTGTTGGATTTCTTACTTGCCTATACTGTGAGAGCAGCTTTAATCTCTCTGCTCACAACCTTGATCAAATGTTTATTTTGTAATATATAAAACATTAACATTGTCAAAGGTCATTACAGAAATACACTGCAAATGGAAATTATGTTGCTTACCACACAAAGAAATCTCGTGTATAATTCAAACTGAAAAAAAAAAGCATGCAGAATGAAGAAATGCTGAAATGTCATCTTGGTTTGACTCTGGATGGTGATACGAGGTACAGGGAGTGTGTGTTCCCTACTGTACGACCTGCTCCCCTTATACCACCTTTTCTATAAATGCCACTCCAGAATGATGCTCAGAAGGCAAAAACAGCAGGAGACACAAGAACTGGTTTGTTAAAATAGGCCTGTCTGCTTCGTGTGGCAGAGAGAGAAAACTAGCTGTGATGGCAAGGTCTATTTGTCAGATTATATCTTTGTGTAAGAGATGCAATTCACCAGCCATTTTTATATTTTATTTGAATGTAAGCATACCAGCCTCTGTGTCACGCTTTACTTAAGGTTTAGACCCAATCCTCTCTTACAGTTCATATTAAGCCATCACTGGGTAAAATGCATCTCAATCCTGGCACAGGACCCAAAGCCCAATGGGCACCCTCTGTCAAACATGCGCTCTACCTGCTAAGCCACATAAATCATGTTATTCTCTGCTACACAGCAGCTGAGATCAGCAGTCAGAGTGGAGAGTGCCTCAAGCAATGTGGCCTACAGCTTTGTGAGTACAGCAGTCCTCTGAGAGCTGTGGATATGTGTTTAAACTCACTCAGACTGGGAATTGAGCTGTGGGAAAGTGTTTTGCTCTTTCACTTTGGCTATTACAGGAAAGTTATTGGCACATAGAAGTATTCTACAATGCCTATAGCTATACAGGCTATTATAGAAAAGTTATTGACACAGAGAAATATAGTCTATTATAGAAAAGTTATCGGCATTGTCACTGTCCCTTGTAAAAAAGTCACTGTCCCTTGTAAAAAATCCACAGAAGCATTTGGGGAGGGAAGGCAGAACTATTCTCTTGTGCGTAGTCAGCGTACTCCTCCCAAATAAGGACTGTTGGCAGACTTTCGTGTACAGTCGTCAGCCTCTTGACACCAGCTGTACTTAGGCAGAAGTGAAGTGCTCCTTTCAGTTTACAAATGTCAGCCCAGAAGCTGGCACCATGACCAGAAAGGAAAGCAATCACTGCACTTTTTAAGCTCCATGCCTTAATTCGCAGAATCACAGAATCACTGAGGTTGGAAGGTACCTTTAGAGATCATCCAGTCCAACCCCCCACTGCTCAAAGCAGGGTCAACTAAAGTAGAGTGCTCAGGGTTGTGTCCAGTTGGGTTTTGAACGTATGGGTTTAGAATGGAGAGTCTTTCTGGGCAACCTGTTCCAGTCTTAAACCACCCACACAGTAAAAAGCATTTTCTTATGTTTAAATGGAATTTCCCATCTTTCAGTTTGTGCCCATTGTGTTCTGTCCTTTCAGTGGGCACCACTGAGAAGAGTTTGGCTCTGTCTTCTTTGCTCCCCTCATCAGGTATTTATTTATCCAGTCCTTTTATCATCTTTGTAGCCCTTCATTGGGCTCGCTCCAGTCCATGTCTCTCTTGTACAGGGAAGCCCAGAACTGGACCTCCCAGTCTAGACGTGTCTCACCAGTGCTGAGCAGAGGGGAAGGATCATCTCCCTTCACCTGTTGGCGATGCTCTTCCTAATGTGGCCCAGGATGCTGTTGGCCTTCTTTGCTGCAAGGGCACATTGCTGGCTCATGTCCAACTTGTAGTCCACCAGGACACTCAGGTCCTTTCCATCCAGTTGGCCCCCAACCTGTACTGGTGCATTTCCCTTTGTTGAACTTCATGAGGTTTCTCTCAGCCCATTTCCCAGCCTGTCAAGGTGCCTCTGAATGGCAGCAAAATCAGCCAATTCCAGTATGTTGAAACATTTCTAGCCTGCTGCTGTGGCTTTGGCATTTTGCATTATGAGGCACTGTTCTGACATGGGTCGGGCTATAAGCAAGGAAAGGTCTTTTCCTGCTTATTATCCATTTTCAGTAAATATTTTCTTTCAAGGATAAAAAGTATAATGGCCTTTATTTCCTTTTTGATACACGGGGGATTTTTACAAGCAACTTCCCTCAACATTAGTGGGAGTTGTGTAAATTATATCATGGTGTCAAATAGGGATATCCTGTTTGTGACAAGTGACAACTGCCTGTAATTTAACAGTAAAGATTTTGTAGCAGAGTCTAAGAGAAAGGAAAGGTCCTAGCACTGCTTCCAGCCTGACCAGAAGATTGTTTTATTTGGCTATGCGCAAACTGTTAAGTATGAATAGTCACGATTATTATTTGTCTGTTTCTCATCCAGTTCAAAGTTCTGGTTGGCAGCCTGTTTTACAAGTCTGTAAATAATTTTTTTGACCTACCCCTCTGTTATCTCTCTTCTGCTGCCCACCTTGCTCTCTACACTTTGCCAAATTTTGTCTCGCCTTCCCACTCTCAAATTCATGCTTTCTTTCCTTGTGCTTCTTGTCCTTGAAGAAGTCTCCCACTTTCCATCTGCCAACTGCCTTCTTTTCTTTCATGAAACCCCAGATTTCAGGATTTTGTCCTATTTCTTCCTCAGTAATATTTCTGTAGTATCACTGCTTGAAGTGTCTTATTTGGCATATTCAGAGTCCCATTTGAATAAGTGATGCCACAAAACTGAGAAGCATCCTCTATACTTAATATTCATATAATATTTAGGCAATAATTTTAATATCTTTTGATTAATTAACATAAATACAATTAAATCTTGGAACAGGGAACAGCATGAACCTATAGGGTATAGACTATTTGCTGTTCCTGTTCCCCATTTTAACCACCCCAGTGCCAGTAGATCACTTTTCTTCCTACATGGTAAGCATTGATTAGTGCAACCAGTTCGTCAGGACTCACGTTTCTTCCTCCGACTTGCTCTTCTACTGTGGGCACGTCACTGGGCTGAGATTCACCTCATCTAAATTCAGCTATATACAGTGTAGACATCTACAGCAGGACTAATTCTCCACACCCCACTTTCAGGTGCGATTCTTCTGGCCTACATTAGACATATGTTCTGTTTCAGCGTGAGATGAGTTTTGCCCTACAACTGTCTATTTTTTCCAGTGACAATGGAAAATCTAGACAACTAGCAGACTGAAGTCATAAGAAGTCTACGTCCAGTGTCTCTCTATGCCTTAGTTTCCCTAACTATAAAATAGCTGGGCATTTTGTGAGGCTTAATTAGTGGCTTTAGAACTAAGTGATTTAGATTTAGATAATTTAGATAAAGTGACAGAGGGAAGATTCAAGCTCTGTGTGCTATCCCTCTCTTGGAATAATAGTGTGCATATGTACACATGCACATTCATACGTTTATATTGTAAAATGAATGTTAAAAGACAGTCAAGTACGAGATAGCTAAGAAATTTACCATTTTTTTCTACTGGAATATTGCAGCTGGGGCATGGCTTAGTTGTCTTCTTGATTGTTTCTCTAGATGCCTCTTCCCATCGAGCTTGCATGGCTGCGTGTTCATCAACTACGTATCCCTGCAAAGAAAGAGAAAAACCACCTGTGGGCATGATACTGAAAGGCTGCGCTAGGGCATGGTGTCTACACTGAAGTGATAAATATTTACCCGTGAGAAACAGACGGGAGTGACTGCAAAGCCAGGTAGGCTGGACTTAGTGAGAGATGCAGGATTTTTGCTTCAAAACGCAAACTTATTTTCTCCCAGTGTGCACAAGACGTGGTGGGGGGAGCTGCAGCAGCTGGTGTGTGTGCCATCCTGGGGGTCCTTCCTACGTCCAGCTGCAGCACAGGCTGCCGCCTCCCCACTGCTCCCTGCCCCGAGTGGCAGGCAAAAGCCTGGCAGGAGGACACAGAGGGCATCAAGCTGTGCTGCAAATGCACAAAGACAGGTAAAGCAAAAGGCAAGGCGAAGCAGGGGTCAGATGAACCCAGCTAAGACATGACGTGTTAGACACTGTAGGTTTAATTCTGCTTCAGGGATTAAAATCCTTCTTTCAGGAAAAGCAAAAACCCTAAGGCAATGCAACGCTTGGTAATGCAGAATGGTTGGGTCCCTGGAAGGAAACTGTTTTTCATAATAAAGCATACTCCCTTGTTTTGGAGGTCTAGATTTCATTCAAACATAAATCTATCTAAATTTAAGAGGCCTTAAGAAGCACAAAGAAGAAACCCCAAAATTTTGGAGAAAAAGTAAAAAAAAAAAAACCAAAACAAAAACCAGTGAACAATGAAAGCAAGTAGCTCCCCAGGTAGAATGACACGGATGGAAAAAGTCATCATGAAGAGTGTTTTAAAAGGGACTCCTGTGTTTGTCCTATTTATGACTGGGACAAAATTACATAATCTACACAAGTGTCCTACTTGGCAATTTCCTACCTGAAATGATAGTACAAGGACAAAAGAGATGTCAGTGCCTTGGGTCATTTCTATCATACAAGGTTGGCAGCTACGTGAATAGTAGTTGTAAACAATGTATGTAGGTTCCAGCCTTGAAGTTCTGCTCTCTCCATTCGTAATGTGGGTTTTTTTCAAGCATGTGGGAAAATTATGAGCTTAAATGAAATTGTATAGTTTGTAAAAATTCCTGTAACTTTTTGGTCTATACCTTCTAAATACTTGTAGGCTGTTATGTGGATAGACTTTTAATATTTATTTACAGGGATAATTTTTTAATATATTTTTTTCTAATAAGACAGAAAAAGGAAATTGACCCAGCTTATAAACATGCAACATAACCATAACTCCTCTGGATTTCTGCTAAGCTACTACTGGTAAAACCTGTGAGTTATTGCAGTGTCAGTGAGTAAGACCTAGATTTTATTTCTTGGCTGAAGTCACCTGAGTTAAAATGGAATAACAAAGAGCAACATCTGCAGAAATTCATTTCTAGCTCATCTGGTGGCCATTGCAACATGCATCTTAAAAAAAACCAAAACAAAACAGGCTTTCTTAATCAGGAAACCTCAAAAATGTGTTTATGGTATTATTTCTTTTATTTTACTGCCTACATCAGGCTCCTCAGCCCTTTAATGCCTTTTGTTGCTCCTCACCTAATATTCTCCAATTTGCCAGTATTTCTGATGTAGAGGTGACAAAGGTGAACAAAGCCTTCTCAGCTGTATCCTAGAAGTGACTTTTACTTCTAGCTCTCTGCTTCTGGAGAGGGAACTCGGCCCTGCACCCTGCTGGATTATTCAGCAATTCAGCAAAAGGATGACCTCTGTACAATGGTACATTTGTAAGTTCTGGGAAATAGAAAAAGCTGCTCAGGCTAATAGCAAAGAACATCATCTGGTATTGATCTTGCAACACCTTGATCTTTTTAAGAAAAGATGACTTTAGCAAGCAATCTGAGCTAACTCAGAGAGGCTTCAACACAGGATGGGGAGAGTGGGGAAAGCTAGACCTGGGCCTCAGTTTGCCCAGTGACAGAAGGAAGATGATATTAATTTCATCTGGTTGTAATGGGAATTAATTAATCAACATTGTTAAAGATAATTCAAGATGAAAATCACTATAGCAGTGACAAAACATTGCTATTCTTTTCACAATAATAGCTACGTGAGACGACCAGATGTATTTTTAATTTTTGTAGTCAGCCCAGAAGAGCTTCACAGTGGCTCTGTTTTTCCCAAATAGTCCAAATCCAAACTGCGTGGTTCGGTACTTAGAAACATACTTTTTCCCCATCTTCATGTCTTTGTTGTGCCCTAATAGCAAATAACACTGAGGCAAAATTTCACATGCCAAATTGCTAATTTGATTTGTATAAAGATATTTGATCTTAGTTCTGAAAACAAATACAAACTTGGGAGATCTTAGGAATAACTAAAATAAACCGCACATATGCGATTCACCAAGAAAGAACAAATTGCTGAAAACAGCAGAGTGAATTATTACATTAATATTTTCCATTGCAAAAATTCTAGTATGGAATAGATGCAGCAGCATGATATTTTCAGCCCATTAGAGCCGAAGCATCCCTCCTATGCCCAGTCTTGCTGAATGCTAAGGTAAAAACTTCCTGCTGCAGGAAGCAAATGCAGAGAAATGGTACAGTGATGGAGTCTCTCCAATTCAGTAAAGAAATCATACCATACTGATCTATGAGCCTCCAGTGTTCATGTGCTTTATTTAGTGCCCCACATACAATGACTGCAAGCGCACATATATTTATCTGCATTTTTCCTCAAACAATAAAGGAAAGGTGTATGGCAGTTCTTCATTAGCAGTGCCTATTTAAATCACCTTCTTTCATCCTAAGCTAGCAAACCTAATCTTCTTGACAATGGCCTAGGTAATAGAGCAGGTCTGTCAAGCAGAGGTGGCTCTTAGTTTACTTGGCCTTCCTGGACCTGGATAGAAAGTTCAGAGATGCTCCAGGTGTGCATCACATGCCAGTTTGCTGAGGACAGGAGACTTTGATCACTTACGATACTGACCCCACACAATATGCTCTAGTTCCCCAAATATTACAAAATATTTGTCCCAGCACTAGTGAAAAGCTGCTAGATTCCATCCATGCCACTTTATTCATAATTTTTTTGATTCTCAACTGTGCTGCACATTATGACCAGGAATGAATACCCACAAACAACAGAAAGTTACAGTAAGAGCTGTTGCAAGCATTTTTCAACATCCCCTCTGCAATATTCCCTTAGTGAGACAGGGGAAAAAGTCTGTCTTGTTGTCACTGGGTAACACTGAAGGATGCAGATTTAATTCTATTCTATTTCTATGCTGAGTCCTATGGAAAAACTAACAGGGATAAAGAGAACAGAGACTGCTTAGCACCGTACAGCAATACAAGAACATGTACATGGAAAGGTTTTTATGCAGTTAATCCATATCAGGCAGTACTGGAAAAAGCCCTACAGAGACAGAAAGCATCCTGAAATAGAAATAAAGTGTCCTTAAAGCAGCATCTCATACAGGTACCAGGGCACACATCGACTTGTTGGTAGAACTACATAAAGGAAACGAACTATGTGTTCACAGTCAGCAACTAAGCAGTACCATCCAGATTAAAAACATTTATGGCAAACCTTCTTGTTCAAAATACTGGAAGCGTTAGATACATAATGTTAAATTCTGTCATACACCGCATTATATACTGTCTTAAGTAAGCACACTTCTTTTATGATCATGCTTATTTTGCCTAGCATAGACAACACCTGAAAACTGAAGACCCTTGATTCAGAATAGAATATGAAGCTGTTAACATTATGTTGTGCTTAGCTTTAGTGAATGTAATTTCTGGACTCCTGCTTGTTTGTTGTTGGTGCTTAATTCCTTTCTGATAAGCAAAAAAAGCTGGTCACACATAAAAAATGTATCCTAGTGTAGCTTCCTTTAAATCAGAAATACCTTTCCTTTTGATCAGAAATACTTGGTTTTAAGTTAATTTTCCTTGGAAAAATAAGATTTTTTAAAAATAAATAGAAATCTGTAAAATTATGACTTTATGTGAAATACAGCATTTTAAAAAGGCTTGGATGTCTCAAAACAGAAAGTGTTACTCAGTTTCTAGCACGAATGTGAGAACAATTACAGATATTTGAAAGGGCTTGAAAGGAAGACAAAGAATAATTCATTGTACACAAAGCAATGTTCAAACCACCATAACATTTAGATTAACACAGCCCACTAATTATTTTGGGCAAGAGCTCTAAGCAAAAGCAGCCTCATCTGTTGAAGCCTGATCTACAAGAGATGGTGACAGTCCAACTTAAATTTCTTTTGTTTTCTCAACTTCTTCTGGGCTGTTTTATGAATTCATGTTCACATGAATTAACCTCCTGTTGTGCTTAGTGGTGTTTTTTACTTCAGTTGTGGGGGAAAAAAAGCAGATGTCTAGGGAACTAGATAGGCTAGAGGACCTTTGGAAAAAATCCATTATTTGAGTCACTTAAGAGTCAAAATCTCACAAAAAGAGAGGTGTACATAGCTATGGGACCAGTGCTCTAGTCTAGAGAAAGATTTTGGCTAATCAAAACACTAAAAAAATGGATACAGATGTGGAATAGGAAAGATATCCATCAAAGGGAATACATTTCATGCACCAGAAAAATAGAAGTGTCGGTACCACACTGATCCAGTTAAACTCACATGAAGCAGCTTTGTGTGAGCCAATTTGTCTGGTGTGCCTAGGGAATTCTGCCGTAAAAAAAGAGCTGCTTTGTGATGACAGCAACTAGCTAAAATCAAAGTGATATACACAGCGTATTGTGTCTGACGCAAGATGAAAGAGACTTTCACTAAATAAAATCAAAGAGCTCTGGTTTGGTGACAGTGCACATCAAGGCTCTCACTCTGCATGTTGGGGCCATTCATATCAGCATGAATTAAATTCAAGTAGCTGGCGAATACTGAATTTACACTGCTCTAAAGCAGAAAATCTAATCTAATACAGGTCATTCTTGTATAACTGTTTTCCACGAGTGGAATAAAGAACATGCCTTCTCCCGTAAGTGGCAACACAGCTGCAAATGACTGTCAGCTTAACCTCATAAACAAAAGCAGCCTGTCACATCTTTTTATTTTATTGCTGCCCAAAATAGGAAAGCTAAAATTCTCTCTATATAGTTCCCATCTATTTCTCATTAGACAGAAAGTTAAGACGTATTCTCAGATTTCCTCTGGTGCATCTTTATTTATAACATAGAGATTAATTTTACAGGACATTTCCTGCTTATAGTTATTTTTCTTGCTCCTTTAATTAGGCATCTGTGGGTTGAATGTCCTGTGTTTGACATTGTGAATATACCAGCTACTAAACCCCTGAGCCTCAGTTTCTTTTCCAATTGTTTAAGATACTTTAGAAATCAAGCTAGGTGTACCATTTTTTTTGTACAGCCATGTTTTATTTAACTTTTTAAATTTATCTGATGGAAAAAAAATCAATGGTCTAATAATAGATGTTCCACATTTCATACTGTGACTCAGGACTCATTGAAAGATGTTATGTATGATGAACCTCCTCAGTAGCTTTTTCTTTCACTAAAATGAAGTCAAATAATTCATGATTTTTGTGGTCAGCATTTACTACTTAGCATTTTGATTAATTTTCCTCCTCTTTCGAGTGGAGAAAGAAGTTTACATAGAAATGCTGCGTGTTTCTCATTTTAACTCTTGCCTGTAGCACACCATTTCAAATACCTCACCTGTTTTCCACTGCTCTAAAATCAGTAAGGAAATTTTGCTGAAATAGTGAAGGAACAGTTCTGAAAGTGATATTTGTAATATTTAGAGCATAAATACAAAATGCTGATAACCAAGAAGGTCACATAACTATAGAGTCCAATATAATATATATGTTTTCCCTAACAACTCACCCTTCACTGAAGGGTCAAACAAAAAGGGAGCTTGCTACTTCCTTCATACAGTAAGTCAGGAGACATATGCGATTCCACAATTTTGTCAGCATTATGTCTTTCTGTTACAACTTAATACACACATTGCATAGTTTTGCAATTCCACAACAATATTGTAAGAAATACATTACACCAAGCCTGATTCTCATGAACCATTAACTAAATATTTCATATCTTAGCATTACAATAATTCAGCTAAGGATATTTTGAAAGCATCTTTATTTGGGAATTCCACATTAAAATGAAATTCTGTAAGACTTTGTGCTCACAGTGGGCCAATATGTTCTGCTGCATAATTACAGCAAACCGCCAGCTACATAGAGACCAGGCTTCACAACCCTACACGCTTGCTGGGAATCTACAGGCAAAACAGCACAAGAGATTAGACAGATGTTGTTCAGTGGATGGGAAGGAAGGCCTGACAAGCGATGCCTGTATATTTTATACCACCTACTGGCAACTTCGAGATTTGCACACGTGAGGCAATGGGAGGAAAAGCTGGGCTGGAGGCTCACCTGCAGCCCAAGTGAGCTGGGAGCCTTTCCAGGAACTGCATTACAAAAGGCTTCAGCAGGGTGCCAGGTGATGTGACAGGCTGCCCTGGATGTGCGTGCACACGCAGGCGTGTTTTTATCCCACACCTGTGCAGCAAAAAGCATTTCTGGGAAGTGATCAAATGGGTCTGCTTCAGAGCTGATCGTCTGCCTGAAAGCTCGTGACTGAGTTAGGTCTGAGCCCTGAAACTATGGTTAGGGTTGCAGTCGGGGCCCAGGTGCCATGTACTGATGAACAGGATCAGGTCTGGAAAAAGTGATACCTGAGGTTTGCACTGACTCAGCTGAGGCACTACACTGCTTTTGGTTTGGTCTGATGGGTTCCTGGGCTGATAAGTTTTAGACTGCCAGTGGCAGAAAAGCAAAGTTAGTATCTGGATCCTGCATCAGCTACCTGAGTACTGTAAGGACTGGGACTTAAATAACAAATAGCTGAGGTTTGATTTGAACACGGAAGGTTTGGGGACAGGCTTTGAGATTTGGGTGAGCAAGGCCTCCAGCCTAGGGCTACAGCCGGGACAGGCAGCATCCCACACATTTGGAGTGGAGTTGAAGTTACAGTTTTACAGCACTAGCTATAAACTTACACCTAAACGGATTGTAGATGAAGGTTTAGAACAGGTAGCTTTGTGGCTCAGTAAAAATGCTGTTGCTGTTCCTTGTAAGAGGCCACAGCCTTTGTGCCAAGCCAGCACCACAGGCCTCAGGACCCATCCATCAGGCTTTCTCTGGACTTGTCTTGGCCTGCCTAGAGATTTGGTTTAGCAAGTGACAGCAATTATCTCATGACCAGGTGACTATTACCCATTTTGCTTTTGTATAATTTTATATAATTGCATGGTTTAACAACGTTACATGTATTTTTGTAACTAATGACAGCAATGACAAGTATAGGTATTATGGGTAGAATGAACTGTATCTGACCCTGCAATAAAATGCTATGCAGAGGAGTAAAAGCATGGGATGATAGCAGAGGCCTTGAAAGCACAGGCACAGGATGATATGGGAGGGCCTGGTGCTATAAACAACTCTCCAGTGGTCAGTTACCCAAATGTGGCCTTGAGAGCTGGGTAAAAGCAGTCTTAGGGATAACAAAGAGAACAAAGACATAACCGACTTAGGTAAAACACACCATAGATAGTAAATTGGGATCCAACGTCGACTTGCAGACCAGTGAAGGAGTGTGTTAACAAAGATATAAAAGTGACCCTAAGCAGATCATACAGTGTGAAGGAAAAAAAACCCACCAATATTAGCCTCATGCTCCTCCTGGTAAAGGACTCACTATGCCAGCCCCTATCCTAGACTGAAGCCATTGAGCCTAGGACCCAGAGAGGCAGTGGAAGGTAACACCAGAGAAATGGGTGTTATCAGAATGTTTGCATAACCATTATTTTAACTATATGTAATTTGCACTGTAAGTCCTAGTGTTATTGTAAATGGACTAAAAATAATTCTTTGATTAGCTTTCTAAGACTTTGATAAGACTAACAATAACTTTTTTACTTTGCATATACAATGAATCTGGTCTGAAATGAACACCTTTAGCAGGTAATGAGATTTTCAATGTAATAAAATGGCGAAAATTCACACAACCCATTCTGTAACCTGTGCACAAGAAATTGGTAACAATTTTTAGCTGCACCAGCAGCTAAAGATATATGCTTAGTGATGGATTTTGCTGGATTGCATGGTTTGCAGGGCCAGGGTTGCCAGAATTACCTGGAATTAAGGCTTGGACTAAGACTGGATATAGCCTGACAGGATTTTTAAGGAGCTTGTGTTGGAGTGTGGAGCAGAAGAGACCACAGGGCAAGCTTTAATACTTAAGCCATAGTGGACATTTTATCTAGGCTTAGGTTTACAGCTGTTGCTGGCCTAGGGTTAATAGTGGAGTTTGTTCAAATGAGATGAACTAGATTTATGTCTGGGTCCTACAAAGACTGCCAGAGTGGGTTTGTGTGATGATGAATTAGACATCAGATGTTCTTTTAGGCTCAAGCCTTTGAATACAGGTTATTGGAGGGATGTGTGTACAGCTGTACTATAAAAATCTATCATGATGTTTAATTTATTCTCTTTACTAAATTCACAGCAACCTCTGAAAAAGCAAACTTCCTAAAAAGCTGTTACCTTTTTGTAATTACACATTCATTGGCTTGGCAGGACAAGATAATCAGCAGCTAAAACCATCTTGCGTAAAGTTTGTCCATAGAACCATCTCCAAAACATACTTTTTATAACCCATTTCATTCAGTTTGTGTCATTTTTTTCAAACATTTATGTCTTTGTGCCCCACATTTTATTCACTTATTTACATATGCACCATTTTTAGGTCTGTGTCATTGCTATTGCTATTACAGTTTACCTTGCAGGTGTCTTATCAACATGCCCAGGACCAAAACAGTCCTGGGAGATACTCTGTACATGTTCAAATCTAATATGTGGTCACTTTTTATTGTCCAGTTGCTAGTGAGCAAGAAGGTGTGTTACTTATCCTGGTAAAAAGCAAACTGTCTAGAAAGGTTTCGTGCTAGGAAAGCTAGGGTAATTTTAGGCTGGGGATTTATAGAAGAAGCTGTTTACGGCTAGATTCCCCATCAGCATAGACTCTCTATGGGTGAGGTTAAAAGGGGCCAGGAAGCTCGGTTTTGTGGTGTACATAGCAGGGACTATGTGGTTATTTCTAAACCTAAATCTGTCTGGAGTCACCTTTACTGTGTCATTGATTCCATCAGGCACACTGTGTCTTTTAATCCATCAAATATGATTACTTCTCTCATCCCAAACTTCAAACAGTTCCAAGAGGCTGCAATGGTTCTAAAAGAAAGCTTGTCAACTGAAGTTGCCACAGATACATTTCATTTTCCCTGAAATTATGTAACTTACACACTAAGGTGGGAAATAATCAGCCCTGCACCAGTAAATGCTTAAGATGAGCTTTCAGTGGCCTATCAGGGTTAAAATGGACATTTCAATAGAAAGAGGACATTTTATCCATCCCGATGGAGAGCATGCAGTATCTGTGCATAGATCTGAAAGACTGTGATATACCAGTATTTAAAGCTAGGCTACTCTCTGCATGCCTGCTGCTGAGTTTGCCTTTTCTACCCCAAACAGCAAGCAATGCCTTCTAGCTTCCCACCATTATAAGGTTCAGCGCCCTTTATTTCAAATAACCTTAAACACCACATGTGGCACCTGCTTTGTCCCTCTTGTGCTCAGCAGCCGCAGTTGCCCTCTTCCTTCCTCCTGCCAACTGACTCCATTCCCCCTTCCCTGCTCCCCTCCCTCCTTGACAGTCCCACCAGCTCCACTCCCCCCTCTTGACCTCAGGCTTCCTCCTTACTCCTTCTGACTTCTGGCCCAGCACAGGGCCCTTTCACCACTACCATTTCTGCTTCCTGGACCCTCCTTGTTGTCCCATGTCATCTCACAGGCTTGCTTGCTTTCTTCTCTCTTCCTTCTCCTCTTTCTGGAGCTTCCACTGATCTCTGAAAGCTCTTGGCTTTCATGGACACTTGAATGCCTCTGTGTCAGTTTCTACCTCTCTTTTGGAGGCACCTCCTTCTCCAAGGCTTCCCAAATTGGTGTCAGGCCCTGAGGGTACCACCAGACCTTGCTGTTCCAGCCCAGTCCCCTGGGAATCCCCCCACCCCACCCACCACCCAGGACCCCACGTCAGCCCCTGGGGCTGTCAGCCCCTGCCCCAGCAACACAGCAGCAGGGCTGGTCTCCAGCACCCCACAGCCCTGCCCTGCGGGAGTTGTTACAGTAAGATCTGTTTCCAAAATAAATTATATGGAAAGGATCTGGACAGGAGTCAAACTGCAGGAGCTGAAGACAACCCTGGAAGTGTATTATTCCTACCTATATCCCCCACAAATGTTTTGTATGTCTTGTACGAGAGTGTTGCATGGAGGATAGCTTTGTAGTGATGCTATTCGATGAAACCAACATCTCACCAGCACCTGGGCTTGCCTTGTTCCGGCTACCTCTCGGTTTGCTCGCCTGGTTACAGAAAGTGAGGGAAAACATTCCTTCAGTGGGACATCACCACCTTGTGGAGAAGTTTAATTAGTGCAGCTCTCTTATTTTTTAGAGGAAAAGGCGGCTGACCAAAGTCAGGTAACTTCAGTTCAAGTTGGGTAGTCTATGGTCTTGTCTATACTGGGGAGATGATTTGCATAGCTGCAAGAATTATTCTGGTACTACCATTTAGCTATTCTGGAACAGCTCTTTGAGAGTACAGGAAATTTTTCAGGAAGAGCAGAAACGTTCACATTACACTGAAACAGCAAAAGTAGTCAGCTTTCCTAAGTTAACAGGTCTAATTGGGTGCAATTCATGTGCTGAGATACTGGACCAGGTGGACGAAGTGCTCCTATTATCATCAGGAGAAGCTGAGGCAATATGCAAATATTTAAAATAAACCACTTCTTTCTATGGTATTCTGATTTTCCCTTGCACACCTTTATTTCCGTGCCCTAGAGCATGAAAATTATACAGACTCTGGCTTCCACAGAGCCAACATTGTTGAACTCATTTGTAAGGTGCCATGATGACTTTCAGTACTCTAGGCAAAACTCTAGGCATAAATAACTTAATGGATATAGGGCTCACTGTTCATGTTGAGATGTATTCAAGTTCTAGCTTTATTTAATTCAGGTAAGACATCGACCCTTGGTCTCTTACTTTACTAGGCTATTGGATACTTTAAGTATCTCTCAATGTCTCTCTTGAAGGTGTTTTGTTTTTACATAAATGTGAATGGGAGCTACTGCAAACAAAAGGAGATTATTCTTCATAGAGGGTAGTTCAGCTGCAAATCTCCTTGTGTATATATGGCTTCAAAAAAGGAGGTTGCACAAATTTATGGAATAAAAATTTGCTGATAGCTGATAAACACAAAATACCACATCTGAATCACAAATCCCTAGAGGCTGGGAAAGTAGATGGATTTTGGGTCTCATACAGTACACATGCTCCAGTCTACGTTCAAATAGTGAGAGGCCCCCAAAGCCAGCCTCAGACAGAGCCTGCCCGCAGGCACTGACAGGAGCTGGGCATGCCTCGCTGAGAGCTGGCCGGATGCAAGTCCCCATCAGCACCTGCCCGCAATCCTGCATCTGCCATGTTGGACTGCATGCGGGCTCAGGCTTCGAGTCTCCTCTTTGCATCAAACATGCCAGACATCTGAATACCAGTTTTCTGCTTCCTAGGAGCGCACCCTGGGCATCAAGCTGTGAGATATTTAGGGGATATCTCTCCTGCTCTTTGCGCGTTCTCTCTCTTTTTTTTTTTTTTTTTTGTTTTTTTTTTTTTTTTTTTAAATTGGAAAGACTGTGATTTATTTGCCATGGAGAGCAGGGAAACTTGAACCTCAAACAAAGAGAAATGTGAGGAGAGAAAAACTATTTCCTGATCAGGTCTATAGCTACAATAGCTACAAAATTATAGAGCAGCCTAGAATAATTATCATCTAACAGCTTCCAGCCTAGGCAATCCATTTTTTATTTCTCCAAGCTAAATCATAAATTATCAACAGCATTTTCTGCATAGGCTGTATGAAAACCCTGTTACTCAGTCCAAACCCACATGATTTCCTGATTAGCGCACTGAAAATAAGCTGAAAGGCAGCAAGACTACACAAAGTCTTTCAAAAGTTTTCACATTGCATAGAGACAACCCCAAAAGCCCACTGGGAAGGCCTTTTCTTTATCAGCTGGTGGCAGAGCCCTGTGTGTTCCTGACAGAACTCAGCTACTCTGTTCATCAGAGCAACTGAAATCCACCGCAAAGCCAATTCGTCAACTCCGACGGCTGGAGCAATTCAGCATGAACATAATTGCTTTTACTTAGAATTATAATTAGGACCCATTTGACAAATGTTGCTCTAGCTGGGCCAGGGATAATGATCAAGATGTAATGAGTTGTGGGATCTCTACCTTCTGGGCCATGGCTCCCTGTGTGCTGAGGAGAGAGCTGCATTCCCCTTCATGGTATTCTTCTTTACAGTCACGGCAGAACACAAACTGGAAAACAAACCAAAACGCAGAAGTCATAAAAACACATTAGGGATATGGACAGCAGGTTACAGTCATGAAGAGTCATACAGCAGATGATCTCTTGCCCTTCTCATCCCATTAAATTCCCATAATCCTCCTAATTGTGCATCTTATTATCCACTCTGATCATTAACATGACAATTTTGCTGTTATTATTATACATTTCATCGGTAAAGTAACATAAATGCCATTATTAAAAATGAGATTTTGCTACATGGTCCATTTAGGGACACAAAGTCATAGTAGATACTTCTGGTTGTGTTTCTCCTACAGTGAAATCTCTTTATATAAGAACAGCACTGGATGAAGCAAGCAGTTCTGCTTTATAGTGTTTACTAATGGAAATAGTCTATTCATAGTTCTGAATCAAATGCATTCTCTATGGAAAACTATTGCTGACCTTACTAGGGGATGATCACTTTATATAGGTCATATGAAATACAATTTTCTAGAAAATGATATCCTTGGAATGGACTTCTATAGAATGGTTTAAAAAAAATCCATAGAAAGAACACAGTGATAGGTTAGTTAACATGGGTTTTAAGGGACTAACTCCAGACCCTTATTGCATTTCTAGCAATTGTTCTGGTTTCATCCCCCTTAAACAGAGGGACCTGGACAGGCTGGATCGTTGGGCCAGGGCCAACTGTATGACATTCAACAAGGCTCAGTGCCGGGTCCTGCACTTGGGTCACAACAACGCCATGCAACGCTACAGACTTGGGGAGGAGCGGCTGGAGAGCTGCCTGGCAGAAAAGGACCTGGGGGTGTTGGTTGACAGCCGCCTGAACATGAGCCAGCAGTGTGCTCAGGTGGCCAAGAGGGCCAATGGCATCCTGGCTTGTATCAGGAATAGTGTGGCCAGCAGGACCAGGGAGGTGATAGTGCCCCTGTACTCGGCACTGCTGAGGCCACACCTCGAGTACTGTGTTCAGTTTTGGGCCCCTCACTCCAAAAAGGACATCGAGGTGCTGGAGCGTGTCCAAAGAAGGGCAACGAAGCTGGTGAAGGGTCTAGAGCACAAGTCTTGTGAGGAGCGGCTGAGGGAGCTGGGGTTGTTTAGCCTGGAGAAGAGGAGGCTGAGGGGAGACCTTATTGCTCTCTACAACTACCTGAAAGGAGGTTGTAGCGAGGTGGGGGTCGGCCTCTTCTCCCTAGTAACAAGCGATAGGACGAGAGGAAACGGCCTCAAGCTGCGCCAGGGGAGGTTTAGGTTGGATATTAGGAAAAATTTCTTCACTGAAAGGGTAGTCAGGCATTGGAACAGGCTGCCCAGGGAAGTGGTTGAGTCTCCAACCCTGGAGGTATTTAAAAGACGGGTAGACGAGGTGCTTGAGGACATGGTTTAGTGGTGGACTTGGCAGTGCTAGGTTAACGGTTGGACTTGATGATCTTAAGGGTCTTTTCCAACCTTAACGATTCTATGATTCTATGAAATTACATTGTTCTTTACATAAGGCTTCATTCAAAAGTAATGTCTTTTGCAGATGAGTAAAACAATTTTCCCTACCTCAGTCTGAGCTGCCTCTGCCACCTGAACTGGTTCACATGTATCAAGTTTGATGCCTTTTATTTAAACTCTAAAATGCAGATATCTGTCTTGACATGTGTCCAAATCTTTGACCTAACAATGCTGCATTAAATTCTGTGTCCTTGCAGGTAAGGGGAAAAGTCAATAATGTAAAATGGCCCTCTCTTATGCTTTTTTAAAGCTATGCTGTCTTGATGCAACTCCAGACTCCAAAAGATCTCTCAGCGGTAAGCCATTCTGACTGGCATTATAAGCAAGACTGATAAAACAGCCTTGATTTTTAGATACAGAGCTGCATTCACATGTAATGAATAAAGGATATCAGGAGGACATGACACTAGAACATTTGTCTGCCACGAATTCCAGCTTTTGCAATTTCATTTTCAACTCTTTGAAGCTTTATTGTCACTTTTCTAAGAAGCACTGAAAATCATATATCATTGTCATGCTAAAGAAACTGCACTTTTATGAAAAGAAGCGTTGTGCAAGTCCAAAAGGGTTGATCCTGTTATTCAGAGAGTCAGGGAAATTTGGAGTGGAGGAATGGAGCAAGTGTTCTAACTTCCAGAGATATCGAACCTAATCACTTGTTTGCTTTCTTGTCACTTCTCTCCATTACTTTGTCAATGATTTAAAATGTTTTATTTTACTTCAGCTGACACTGATTTGTTAATTCACTTGCGCTTGTTAGCAAACAGCTTAACAATGGAGGCACTTTTGCAAGATATGTTGTATGAGAGGCTGCATTATTGTAATAGAGCATCATTTAAATACAACAACAATTTGCACTGCATTAGTGGTCAAAAGTTTCAGCCGCGTGGAACACTGCTCAAACACATATAGAGAGGTAGTCTCTGTCTGGATGCCTAATATCTCAAAAACTTGTTATCCCTTAACAATTAAGGTTATGCCAGGTTTAACTGCATTTCCTACTGTGTCCCCTATTATCTTTTTCCTTTGTGACTTTATTTCCTTATGAACACATTTGGCTGAAAACATTTGTCTGAAAGGGTTTTGTATACACTTGCTTTATCACTGTCTTATCACACAATGCCTCAGCTTGCTTTCCTCACTCCAGTCTCTCTCACTTTTCCCATGCAGCTGCAATTTTAAACCTTTCATAAACATTGAAAAGGGGGAAATACTGAAGAAAGAAAAAAAAACAGGACACATATTTTGCAAAGACATTCCGGCTGCCTTACAGTGTAGTTTATGTGGCATTGCTATGTATTATCATAATAAAATCCATAAACTCATGTCATATTATTTAAAGATGTGAAATGCATTTTCTCATTATAGAGAATGAGAAATGGCCACTTTTTATACTTACCTTTAAAATAAAAAATCCTCAGCACCAATGTCACCAATGTTTTCCCCATAGGCTTGCTGTACTGGAAACATGCATAAGAGTATAACTGGGCCTTTCACTAACAATTGTATATCCTGCAAGTAAGTCCATGAGTGAGCCTGTCACATCCTTGTAATGAAACGAAGCCTAATTTTTTTTTTTTTGGTGAGACAGGATACTCTTTTCACATCTTATTAGATAATGGATGAGATATAAAATCAGTTCTGTGGCAAAAGAACACCCCAGAGGCTGATCGGTTTGTCAGAATACATAGGCATCTCCCAACAGAAATGTATTAAGCACTCCCTTTTTATGGCAAAGCATGCACCATAAAGAAAAGGCACGTCACTTACAACAAAGAGCAGTTTGTGATAATTTTATTCTTTTTTTACATTCGGACATGAAAAATATAATAAAGTCTCAGTACCAAAATACAGCAACTGCAAAAATGCTGTCAGTTAACTTGTATTTTGTGGCTTCATTAATATTAATAGTTATTTTGCCCTTGGAAAGAATAGGATTTAAGTTGTTCAGTCAGGGTTTAACACTTTTGCATAAATTTAATATTAGTAAGTGTTTAAAATTACTGTAAGTAGTGTAATTATTAACAATAGTCACACTTTCTTTCCCTTCATTTGCCAAAAAAAGACTGGCAGATTACAGTGATAATATAAACAGCATATAAACTTCCTATGTCTTTGTGTATTTAGCACTTACTGTTGTTACCTCTGAAAGATTCTTCAGCTGGAAAGCAACCAACACAAGGAATAAATCCCAAAGGTCCCAAACCTACCCTCTAGGTTTATATATTAAAAAGAGGATTAGCAGCGAAATCCCCAAAGCACTTAAGGGATTTAGGCACTGGAAATTAATATAACCTCTGTGTGTGCTATTACAGGCTTTTGAATATCTGTAAAAATGTATGAGATAGGCCTAAGCAGCAATCCCGAATCCAAGTGACCTCAGAATAGGAGGTATTAAAAAGCTCAACAGGGATCCAGATCCTGTTTTTAAAATCCCCCTATCTTTATCATTCAGACAAAAGGTAAAATCAGACCAAACTCTGGTCAGCTCTATGGAATTCAAACACCACAGATGACATCTGCAGTGCCAAGAGTAATGCTGAATAAAAACTAAGATGGTGAAACCAAGCCGGAGTCTCGGTTATTCCTGACTGGCCCATTCATAGTGTTTTAAGTGTTTTAAGTTTGGAAGTGGGAGCAGAATGTAGCTCTTTTTTTGGATGAAAGGAAAACGAGTTTGTCATTTACATGCTATGCTGGTTGGTTTTTTGAAAACAAGATTTTGCCATTTCCTTTTTCACAACATTTCAAAGATCTGCTTTCCCTTGGATTAAGCACCACAGTTCTCATTCTCTCTTTTGCCTACTGCAAATGCCTTTTCTTTGATCTCTGATAAGATCTCCCTATAGCGCTTATAAAATATTACTGTTAAAATTGTTTTTCTTCCAACTTCAGTACAATACTCCCATTCTTGAATCCCTACACAAAGCTTTAAGTTTGAGCTCCCTACTGTTATTTTAAAGTTACTCCTCAACTCAGATATTCCTGTGCTTTTTCACCTTTACCTCCTCCCATGTGTTTACACAGCAGAATGAAGGCAAGGTTGCAGTGAGGTAGTCAGAGCCAAGGTTTAATCTGCAGCACCGTAGGTGCACTGCTAGGGACTGTGAGCTAACAACTCAAGCACATACCCAGATTTCTTACCAGGCTTCTGCAATCCATGTTGAAATCTGGACTGCCACGTCTTCACTCCTACAGTTATCACTACTAGCTAGACTGCAGACAGACTATGTATGATACATGGTTTGGCCAAAGTGTATCTTCCAAAACAGACATTCACATCCAGATTAAAGACATCAGGTGAGGAAAGATGCACTCTTACCTCTGGTACAGTGTTTTAATGGCCATTCATACTGCATCATCTGATAGCGATGAGACAATGCTGCTGCACACACCCTAACCATGTCAGTTGCAACCCAGTCACCTAAAGCCTTTTATTGATATATTATGGTGATTTCCTTATCAGAATATTCTGTAGTTTGAAGTCTTACCAAAAAAAAAAAAAGAAATTGGTTTTGTGCAATTACTTTTTCTTATCAAACTTGCAATCTCATCATAGAACAAAATCAGTTTCTTCTGATATGACCTGTTGTCATTGAGAATATATTGACTAGCAATCTTACCAAAATTGTTTTGTGTTCTCTGTTCTTCTACCTTTTTTTCTTTGATCTTCCCTCATTCAGTGCTAGCTGTCTGGACCCATCGCTACAGATGGGAATCATGAAAATTAAAGCTACTGAATGAAGGCAGGATCAACATCTCCATCAACACTGGAGCTTTCTGCCAGTAGTGCAAAACAAGTATGCAAGAGATGCAAAGGTTCCTCAAAACCATGACTATATGAACAAAGAAAAATCACAGATCTTCTCACCTTTCATTTAAAATGCAGGGCTTACAAGTTTTATCTTGCTTCCTCAGGCAAAGAAGTGCTTCAAGAAATCAACCTTCCACACCTCTACTCACTCTTTCCTCTAAAATCAAGTCCAAAACCAAATGAAGAGAGTACTACATTATAATCATAATTCATGCTAAGGGTGGAATAAGCCACAGTTGACAGGTGTTAATTTTATTATTTAATGAGCTGCCAGAAAATGCATTTTAAGTGCTATTGTAATGTGAGAAGGCTATAGTATATTCTAAAGAGAATACAAGGGAAACCAAGTATAATCTAAGATATATATGGACCTAGATAGATTTATTTTTATGTCTTCAAAAACAGTTTGGTTATATATAACACATCAAAGCAAAATAATGTAGCATTCTAAGATACTTGCACGGCTTTGATCACCAGAGCATCGGAGCATCTTGGAATTGTAAGTGAACCTCTCTCACCGTACTCCTGTGAAGCAGCAAAGTACTACTACTTCTGTAGTTAGTGACTAGAGCCTAATTCATAGACATCCTTGGCCACAGATCCCTAAAATTTGTGGATCTTAATTAAGTTCATGTGGAAACCTGAATGCCATTGAGGATCCACACCAGACAGACTTGTCCACGATCACATAGGAGCACTGTAAGGGAGAAGATTTACAGTTTTTAAACACTGGACTCCCTGCTAATCATCTCAGATCATTCCTCAAAAGAATGACACCTTGGTTTCATAAGGTCAAAACTCAGCCTGATAAAGATAATCAGTAAAGTATTTCCATGCTTTCTTTTTCAGTAAATGAAAATATGATGGGGGAGTGCAAATAAGTAGTCACCAATCACACAGAAGCTCCTACAAGTTCCAGCCAGCAAAGGTTTCTATTGTATACAACAAATCTATAGTTGTTTGGGTTTTTTTATCAGACTAGCAGGATTTTTCAACTATATTTTTTTACGTGTAGATTGTTTTATTAAATAGTAACATGAATAAAACACTGGAAAGGCAAAGAATTCCTTCTCTTCACCTGACAACATGATCACCTGGCCAAAAAACCCCTTGAAAATTTAAAATATTATAAGGCATCAAGTTTCAATCTAAATGAGCTTTTGTAGTCAAACTGTAGGCTGCTGATTAGAGCAAGGATTTATAGTGAAAATATGAGCATGCCTTAAGGGAAATCAAAGCTATCAGAGAGTGATGTATAGAATGGCACTGCCCATAATACCCATAATACCCTCTACAGTGTTTCTGCTTAGAAAAATGTAGCTTCCAACTGAACTTTTCAAAGTATAAATTATAATGTTATAGTGAGTGATACATACCTACAGATTTTTTTTTTTTTTTTAAAGAAAAGCCCCCAGACCCCAAATTTCAATGGAAAAGTTTTTACCATATAGCCTTTTGAGTAATAGAGCAGTCTGATTCTTGGCTTGAGTTCAAACCTCCATAAACACAGACTAAGCACTTTTTACTTTGAAACTAGGTGCTTTGTTACTTGTTTCCACCCCAAGTCAATTAAACACACCCCTCACTCTTCCCCCAGGTGTCACAGTCTTTGTCATGCTACTGCTGTGAACCACACATCTTGGGTATTGGACTGACTTTGCCTCTGGCACTTTGTTATATCCAGCACCAAATGTGAGACCATCAGCCACATGCCCTGTCTTTTGGTATTTCTTGTGCTTACAGCAAGAACCTTTAAAAGCAGAATATTTACCATCTGCAGTAGGTATGTTTACTTAGGATTTGTGGCTTTGCCAATTGTCAGTTATAGAAAAACCTGCAAATACTACAATGAAGATAAATGCCACAGTAGAAAAAGTATTCATTTTTAATGACACCGGTTTTATCAGATATAATGCAATTGCAAAGTAGTACTTACAGAGCAATTTTGGTCTTTTTCCTTATAATAAAGTACACACATTTACTATGCATATTGCATCTAAAATCAAACTTTTGTGAGGAGCATGACAATCTGTCAAAACATAGTGTCAAAAATATAGCTGCAGTCTCTGTACAGCTTTTGCAATCTAAGGGCAATTTGCCATCAATACTGTAAGAGGCAATTTTCTGTAAACATTAAAAGCTTTAAGTGTAGGACTGCATCAAAATGGCTTCGAGATTTCAATGTTTTTCTTTTGAATCTGAAAGTGAAAGTCTCCCTCCTGACTTCTACAAAACAACCCACAGGCTCATTCCCCAAGATCTAGATGATGGCATGTGCATCCCAGGGCTCTTCAGTGAGTGCTGATGCATTTGTGTCTGCTGACAAACAGACTGTCCTGGGGCTTGCCTTGCATCAGGTGGCATTAACCTAAAAGATGGATCAGTAAAATGGACAGCAGAAGCTCAGAGAACCTGTCCTAGACCTCCCTAAATCTCCTGTTTGCTGATTTATGTGGATGGGCGATCTTACTACTTCTTTCCACCCCCTTCTGAATTGCCTTGTGGTCCAAGTGCTGCAAGGCATAGAACAGAAGAAAGAAGCTGAGACGAACCCAGGTGCTTCTCTCAGATGAAACTACTTCAGGCCCCTGTGGGAGAAGGGATAATGCTCTTTCCAGATTCCTCTACCCCATACCTACACACAAGGGTATTGCACAATCTTGCTCTTAGCATGTTAGGTGGGAGGTGAGACTTACTAGCCCATTCCAGAAGATAAGAATGAAAAGTCTATAAAGCAGAGTTAGTAACAAGATTGTGTAGCATATTGAAAGTATGAAAACCGGTTATTTATTGTGCTATTATGTATGCATAACAGAGTCAGCTCTTGTTATCACTGATGAAACCCATCTGATAGCTGACTACTCATGCAAACATGAGTTCAAACACTGCAAAATTTTCAAAGTGGACCATGGTTTTGGTTGTCTAAACAGGCATATCTGGCCCTGGCAGAGTTGCACATTTTTTACTGGGAGCAGAGCAATCCTGTGCCCTGGAGCCCTGGGATGAGATGCCCAGACTGATGCCAACCAAGCTGCCTCTGGAAAAGGAAGCCAAACAAGCTCAAAGTAGGCAGCTGCCTACGGCAGCAGGTCGCTGAACGCAGCAAGACTTTCATGTCCCTGTGGCTTACCTCACCTGTGCCAGAGCTGCGGACAGCAAGCAGAGAGAGCAAAGCTTCTAGCTTGTCATGCTACCGGGACTATGACAAGTCCTCACATGTTAAACATCACGACTTTGAGGAGTTCTTCCTAGCCCCAGAAATAGCTACTGCCACGGACTCTAACCCCTCCTTCAGGACCAGCTGTCACAGCCAGGCATCTTCCTCCACTCTTAATTCCTGCGTACCCGCTTTTCCTCTCTGCCTTCTCATTTCTATACAGCAGTAGTCTAGCCCCTTTCCTTCTGCAGGTGGCAAAACTGAATTTTACTTGCAGCTTACACTGCTGAGAAGCTTTCAGGTAGCCCTGCTGGAAGTCTTCCAGTCATCT
The DNA here is from genome assembly GCF_965183815.1 of Platalea leucorodia. Classification (NCBI taxonomy): domain Eukaryota; kingdom Metazoa; phylum Chordata; class Aves; order Pelecaniformes; family Threskiornithidae; genus Platalea; species Platalea leucorodia. Next base: position 52,902,081 of record NC_138825.1, on the reverse strand, counting down.
CAGTAATCTATAGCTAATGCAGGTATAGCACATTTGGGACCGGGGCTACTGTCTCTGCATGGTGCTGTATTATGCTGGGTAGACGTTTCAGCACTGCTTGGAGCTAGCTTGGGGATACAGAACTACAGAGATGCCTTACTTCACTGTGGAGTACAGACATGACCAAGAAATTTAATTCAGCATTAGGTTCTTGCTGGCACCACTGGAGAGAAAAAACAATTGTGTATTGACTTAATTCTGTTCCCATTTAAGTAACTTTAGTAAGTGGTACAGACACCTAACCACATCTATCTAGTGTATAATTTTGAGCAATTTTATGGCTGGATGACTAACAAAATGCAAAGTGGATGCAGGTAAATCTAAGATTTCTACAAATGATTTCAATAATAAATTACATGGTATTTATATGAGGAAACATTGAAAAAAAAATCAATATTATTGCCACTTTATCATTTAATGGAATATATTAGAAACTAAATGCAAGGGATAAGGGGATTAGTCATTTATGAATATAGGGAACATTTTTAAAGCATGTATCTAAACAGTGATTTTTTAAAAAACTTTTCAGAATCTAGTGGATATTATTCTCTATATTTTGCATATCTCACAAAAGAATGTATCAGTTACTACTGATAAAAAGAAAAAAAGAGAACTAAACCTCTAAATTTGAGAAAGTGTGAGACAAAGCATTTTATAACAAGTATAACAGCATATCTTTTGAAAATAATCTTCCTGCAGAAGATGGATCACTTTACATGTGTGATGTCAAAAGTTGATTTTTTTCAGCTAAGTGCCTGGAAGCTACATTAAAATATCACTTCTCGCAAGTTTGAAAAAGATGTTTTGTTGTTGAATGCATATATCAGTTCACAAGGAATGTCAGGAGGAATGAATTTTTACTGCCTGTGGCTTTAGCTCCTGCTCCAGCAGCTTTGGAGTTCAATTAATATGCCCTTAAACAGTACGACAAACCTATTTCCATATGATAATACTGCTGCTATGCATGCATGCCCTGGGCATTTGAGCATCTAGCTGCACATTTATATGTGCAAACAGACCTGGAAATCTGATGGATTCATTAACGTGGTTCTTGAAATGAGCTACTGAACACTCAGGCTGAGAAGCTGATGAGAGTTAAGCAATTACCCAGTGCCTAATTGACACTGAATTGCAACAGAAATCAAGCCACTCGCTTCCTGAATGTTTTTTTAAATATCGCTAACATAACCAAGGCACCCCACATAAGAACTTTTATTCCGTGCCATTCGAACCGTGTTCCTGTAACCATGTGCAAGAAACACATTTTGTTCATCTCCTGGTTGCTGGAATTCCATCTACATTAAAAAAAGCCCACCCAGCAATATTACAAACTTTCCAGAAGATGGCAGCAGTGACACAGGAATCAACACAGGCAGGCTTTGCTGAGCTTTTGCAATTGAAGGAGTCTAACAAAATCGTAGTCAACAGCTAAGATCCAGTCCAGGGTTACTAACAGCTGATACATGCAAAACCAGTCCTGACAAGACAGTCTCATAAAGACGAAATGGTATTCAGATGCACTGAAACACATAAAAAGGAGCAAGGGGTGCTCCTTGTTTCAAGGGCATTGCATCTTACTTCTCTTGAATCCGGTAACAGCTGAAGCCCTGTAAAAAGAACATCCTTCTACATATGACCATCTAGTAAATAAAATAGCATAAATAATGTATCTCGGATAACTATGGTGCTGTTTTCAGTGTTTTATTGGGTTCGTGCTGTCTCCTATGTGTAGCACTTGCTTTTTTAACTATAAACACACATTTAGTCTATATGCTAGGGAGAGCAATGAACAGATTCCTGTCAGTCAGTCTCTTCTAAGGAAACACCTAGCTTCTGCACAAGGGTCCAGTGAACGTGCCTTTCCTCTTAGTGACCAGATTAAGCAAGGCATTAGGGTATTTCTCTGAGATAAATTCTTTTTTTTTTTTTTGGGGGGGGGGGGAGGCGGGGGAGGAGGGGAAGGAATGATCTTAAGCCTCTATTCTGCTTCAAGTTTATGTTTGTCTTAGGACGAAGTGAATCCTTTAAAATTAGGGAATAAGTAATCTACAATCATCAAATCCAATCCATATTCTCTTCAAAGACCAGCACCATTCAGTTCAACGATTGCTTGGTTCAAATTCCAAGCGTGAATAGTACTTCACTGCAAAAAAAATGTTGCATTAGATGATTCTAATTAGAGGTGTTTCTAAGCCTGAATATTGACACTTAACAACACTGAGAAACTTTGGGCAAATTTCAAAAACAGACGAAAACTTAGTGTTAAGCCTCAGTCTAAAATTAGATGTAGCCAGAACTCAGAACTCCATCAGCTCCAAGCTCTGAAGCTTGGATCTGCAGACTCAGGATCTGCAATTCCAAGTCATCTGAAAGGGGAATAAACTAAAATAAAAATTGTTTAGCAGAGAAGTGAGAAAGAAATTGCAAGAATTTTTGAAAACCTTCATATCTGGTTCTCCTGAATGGGGCATCACCTTTGCAAAATGTTCTATAAACACTGCTGGAGAAAGCATTGGAATAATAACAAAAAGATCACGCTTCATCTTTCAAGGAAGAAAAGCAGGTGCTTCCTGAGGAACACAAGTCTGATCAAAAATCAGTGATAGCTGGGCTGGTTCGTGCCAGGAGTACCCTGTCACAACCCAGAGCTCCCATTAAGGATCCCTCAATTTCTATACCTTCTTTTCAGTGCAAAGGCTAGTTGTGTGGTTTCAAGTAATTTTCTTCTGAAACAAGAATGTTTTTCAAAACTTACACAGTTTGTGCTAATTGCATTCACAGAGTATATACCTAGTCAATAATGTGACTTCTTGTCTGACCTTTCAGACTGATCCTTTTCTGGTTTGTTGATCCTAGACATTTTCTGTAAAGTAGTTCTACAAACTAGCAAAAAATGATCCCTGAATTGTGAGCTCAGAACATTAGCTGGTTTACAGGAAATGCGAACAATTTGGCACTTGTCTTGGCACTGTTTTGATGAACACACAATAAACATTTTAGCAAAAGAAACTCCATATTCAGATTCTGAACACATATACATGTGTATAAACCCAACAAATATTGTCCTGTATCAGCATATACTGACAGGTAGCAAGATCCCTGCCTACAAAAAATATGTTCCATAAATCTTTCATGTTTATAAATAATAATTTTACAACTCAGCAATTTTCTTACTCTTCTTTGGATTTCTGACAGATGTACAAATCACGCAACGTGCACTATATTTCTCTCATTGCCTGAGAGGCAACACAGCAGGGCATGAGCAATCTAGAAGTTTTCAGGATTGCGTTGATGACAATTCCTTGACACAAGTGATGGAGGAGCCAACAAGGGACATGGTCTGCTGTACCTCATACTTCCATCAAGGAAGAACTGCCTGGAGATGTGAAGACTGGAGGCAGCCTAAGCTGCAGTGGCCATGAATTGATGGAGTTCAGGATCCTGAGAGGAAGGAACAAGGCAAAAAACAGGCCCACAATCCTGGACTTCACGAGAACAGACTTTGGCTTGTTCAGGGACCTGCTTTGAAGAATCCCATGGGAGCTGGCCCTGGAGAAAATGGGGGTCCAGGACAGTGGTTGATGTTCAAGGATCACCTCTTCCAAGCTCAGCAATGGTCCAACCTGACCATCAGGAAGTCAATAAAAAGTAGTAGGAGACCTGTATGATGGACAAGGAGCTCCTGACTAAACTCAAACATAAAAATGAAGCATGCAAGAGGTGGGAGCAGGGATCCAGGAGGAATATAGAGACACTATCCAAATGTGCAGGGATGAGGTTAGGAAAGCCAAAACCCGCCTGGAGTTGAATCTGGTAAGGGACACAAAAGGCATCAAGGACTTCTACAAGTACATCAGCAACAAAAGTAAGACCAAGGAAAGTGTGGGCCTGCTGCTGAATGGGGCAGGGGATCTGGTGGCAAAGGACATGGAAAAGGCCAAGGTACTCAATGTCTTCTTCACCTCAGTCTTTACTGGCAAGACTTCCCTTCAGGAATCCCAGGTTTTCCAAATCCACCAAAGGGGAAGTCTGGAGAAAGAAAGACTTGGTCTTGCTGAAGAAGCATCAGGTTAGTGAATATTTAATCAAACTGGACATCCACAAGTCTATAGGCCCTGGTGGGATGCACCCAGGAGTGCTGAGGGAGCTGGTTGATATCATTACAAGGTCGCTCTTGATTACCTTTGAGTTGTTCTGGCAACTAGGAGAGGATCCTGAGGACTGGAAGAAACCCAATGTCACTTCTGTATTCAAGAAGGGCAAGAAGGAGGATCCATGGAACTACAGGCCAGTCAGCCTCAGCTTGGTTGTGTGGGAAGCTGATGGAGCAACTAATCCTGGAAACCATTTCCAGACATATTCAGGACAAGAAGGTGATTGGGAGTAGTCAGCATAGATTTGTGAAGGGGAAGTCATGCCTGACTAAACTGATAATCTACAACAAGGTGACTGGCTTAGATGGACAAAGGGAGAGCAGTAGATATTGTTTATCAGACATTGAACACAGACACGGGTTGCCCAGAGAAGTTGTGGAGTCCCCATCCTTGGAGACATTCAAAATCTCACTTGACCTGACCTGAGAACCTGCTCCACCTGACCCTGCTTTGAGCAGGGGTTGACTTGGACTAGATGATCTCCAGGCATCCCTCCCAACTCCAGTGATTTGGTGCTTCTGTTTTCCCGTTGCTTAGTGAAAACTGCAAAAAGTGACTACCACATTTTTACCAGGTATGAATCTGTGCAACATTGTATTTATCTTTTATTTTGGCATATTATTTATTAAGGCCTGATTCTGCATGATCCTGAGAATCCTTTGTGTATGTCAACATTAGTGGGTTAATGTGCTGCAAAGGTTCTTCTCAGGTGCAAATATGCCCAGGGTCTATACTTAGGAGTCACTTTCTGCCTGCTTTTACCAAGGATGAAGTCACGCAACAAGGCACCATCAAAGGCATGTTACTTCCAGTGTAGACGCAAGGTCCTCCTCCAGCTGTTTGCTCTCTATACATCCATGGGATTTATCAGTAAAGACAAGAAAATCTTGGATGACTGAATAGAAATCTTCCTCACACACATAGGTATAGATGTACAGTGCATTCCTAGGACCCACAATTAGCAAAAATTTCACTGCTAGTAAACATATGATATGGAACTATAGTCTGGATGGCACAACAGATTACACTAAACTAAAGCTCAGATGTTCACCCTTTTCTCAGCACAGTCAGCAAAGCAGACACAACCCTTAAATCCCAAGGAAACATATCTGTACATGCACGGGCACAGAAGGACCGCTCCAAGTTGGAACTTCTGCACAACATGGGAGTAGACAAGACCTTTGTATAAAAAAAGGTTATGTTTGACTAAAACACATCCATGAATCAGTCTTGGTTCAAAAGATCCACTGCAAGAAGACAAGTCAAACACAGTGTATCTGAGTACCAGTGCTGGCAGGAGCAAAGGCTGCTTGACTTCTCAGAAAAGCGTGATGCAGTCCCTCCAAGTACCACTAGGAGACCCCTGCACTTACCGACATGTCTTGTTTTCAGAAGAACTCTGAACTGGCACATCCTTTTTAAAGTTTCTGGAATTAATGACTGCAGCGCAAATTATCGACTTCTTTAGAATAAGCATGCATGGCTGATGAATGCCTCATTTATTTAAAGCTTCTAAGAAACCAATGTGGTAGGGCTTATTGTTTGTTTTTAATAAGAAAGGGAGTTCAAGAATTCATCTTATGTGATAATTAGGTTGTGTTCTGATGATCTGATTATATGTGAAATTTCTTGCTATCGTGGCCAGATCCTGGGCTCATGGAAATGGGCATGACTCCATTTTCTCCAGTGGAGCTACAATAATTAACAGCTGCTTAGGATCAGGGCCTACCTGCCTGTTTCTGACATCTAGAATATGAATTCAATATTGCTGTATGGCATCAAGAGTCACTAGACAAGCACAGCACACACCTAAATATTTGTCATTTGAGACATTCTGCTGCAATAATGCACCTCCTCCTGGGCCTCCCCTCTCTCATTACTCTTCCTATGCATTCCACCTAAATTATTTTTTTCTTTCCATTTCTCTGGCTACATTTACATCTTGACTCTCTTCATTGCTTTCGTGAAACAAAATACAAGCTCCTCTCTATCTTTTTTAAAAAAGCCCTTTTTTTCATGCCTTTAAAACCCTATTGTCTTAAAAGAAAGTGATCAAAATGTCTCTTCTTTTTTGCTCCCTCTCTCCCAATACCTTCACTTTTCTTTTGTTCATACCTGGAAGCATTACTCTTCTCACTTTGCTCCTGAACATAGGAAGAGCCTCATAATCACTGTTAGAACTGAATAAAAGCAATAATACACTTATAACAATGCTAACAACATCACTATATCATCACCAGTAAGAACAATACTACTGTCTAACACAAGGTGTATCATCTCTTCCTCTCATCCCCTTCCCTGCTCTCAAAAGGCTCGGAAGCAGCCACACCTGGAAGCCTTCCAGCTATGAAGCCATGTGACTTTGGAGTGCTCTTGGGGTAGGAACAAAAAGGTACCTGTTTGGAGACATTCACCTTTTGTACCTCCCGAGGTATCCTTAAGGCATTCTATGCAAATGAGTCAATGGTAAGTAGGGTAGCATGAGCTAAATTCTGTATTCAGGGCCTGCATAAAAAGCAGATAATTAATCGGGGGGGGGGGGGGGGGGGAGGAAACTTTGCTTTTTTCTGTATATTATTCAGATAAAACCGAGCCTGAGGAAATTACTAGCGTGTATCTAATCCCCACTACTTGAGCATACATGCTTGTGGTTCTATTCTGTTGTTAATCATGATATTTTGGCCTTTTTTTTGGTTCTGTTTTTGCATAAATCAAAGAAGAAAGAAACATACCAATTGGTCACTGATAAATAGCAAAGTATCATTTGCCTTGAAATAACTATTATCTGGTGGAAAATGTTACATTTTTTCTCTTTTCCCCTCAAAATTCAACTCCTTGCTACTGGGAATTTAATGCAAAGAAAAAAAGAAAATAGCTACTGTTAGTGTATGACCCCACTGTATTTTTGTTCTTCTGCTTCAAAGGCAACCTGCCAGCTCACACAGAAAACAAAGAAAGGTTACTTTTGCAAACTGTATTAAAAGCACTCAACAATAATGGCCCCAAACCACTACAGCTCCTAGTTGTCTTATTGCAGTATTTGGGGGCTATTACTGTAGCTTTTCATTAAATAAGGATCATTAGCAAACCTTGTTTTGAGTCTTATGTTGTGTTACCTTTATGTAGCATGTTTACTGCAACTATGTGCCACAACAGCGCGCCACAAGCTCCTTCTGACTTCAGCCTGATTTTTGGATACACAGGAGGTCAGAATTTTTCTATAAGCAGTGAAACAAAAAGAGGCAAAGCATGCCTACTTGCACTGAAGTGGCAAAATCACATTTGTCAAATAGAGATGGACTTTAATTTGCCCCTGTAAGTTGTGATATGTGTTATTTTCCCACTGGAGAATCAACTGTGCATCACTTTTCTCAGCTGCTATATGAGAAAATTGTAGTTCATGAAAACCTGGTAGGGATTAATGGGAAAAGGATACAATTTGACTTACAGTTCAAGTTATCTCTATTTTCCATTAACAGAAAGTGTTATGTTTTCAAATTAAATACGGTCCCAAGCTGCAAAATTCAAGGTTTGTATCAATATTTTGTTTGATCTCATGTTCAAGGAACAAGTTGGAAATGAATACCATGCTTAGGCTCAGGTCATTTTATATAGCCTTTGCTTGTGGATTCTAGCACTCGAGGAGTCAGTGTCCAGTTCCAGGAATTTGGTAAACGCTCATCACTTGTTAAAATAAGATTAGAAAGTCAGAAGTAACAACTGTTTGCTCTAGCTTCTCTGCCATCTTGGGTGCTTGAAGTAACTACCTAGCCATCTGCTCAGTACACACACACACAAACAGAATTACATGACAGCACCTTTTCTTGATGAATCACATACAAGCTTCCAAAGGGATAACTTTACAAGATGCAAACCCATGATTTCCTATATTTATAACAATGTATATGCCACCTCAACTAGTAATATGCCAATAGATATAAGAAAATAATTGCCCTTGAAGTCAAGGAATAATGTATACATTTGCTATTTTTTTAAAATCCTCCATTTAAAGAAAAGGAGTTTCTCTGATTTTTGACAGATGCCACTGTTGCTATAGGATCCAATTAGTTTTCATCTTGTATAATGACGGCTAAGGATATATACTCATAGCATTACACAAGGAATTAAGATGTATAATTCTTACTGAGAGTGATGTCTAATGCCTGAGAGTAGCAGGCTAGACATTACGTCCCCATTAAGAATGAGCTTAAGTTAAACCTTTTGAATAGTCTCACTGAAATGGATCTCAAGTATAAGCAGATGCTCAAGTAAAATTTTGCATTAGATCTTTACTCCTAGTTCACAGCATATTTATTTAATTCATGTGATTACTTGCATGAGGCCTTCCCAATATGTAGGTTTTTTACACCTGATAATCGACAAGTTAACATACAGCCAGTCTTTGTAAATCTTGTTTCATTAACGTCTTCTCTACTGAATTTTTTTCTTAAACCAGAAAATAATTTGAAATATTGGTGGTGTTCTTGCTGTTGCTATTGGGCCATCTCAGCCCACTAGCAGCTCTGCACTCCACATCTGTCCACACTGCTACAGGTTTTCAACGGAAACTAGTGTTATGCCTATCCCTTTCTTGACTTTGGTCTAAGTGCCTTCCCATTATACACATACGATATATGACGGATGTGCATCTTAGCACTGAACTGTAGACAATGGGAGAGCTATAAACATATAAATGTAGCATTTCTGTTAAGACCCTGACAGTAAGCTTGTCCATCAGCCACAGAAACTGTAAGGCTTAACAAGACGTGTGGTACTCTGAGATAACGCATGCCTTGCGGGTGTTGTGAAGTATGAGGCAGAGGCAAATGCTTTTAGTGACCTGCCAGTGTTATCTTACAGTAGCATACACACCTTGTAATATCCTACGAAATTATAAAATAGCCCCAAACTCACAGAAAATTAATTTTTTTTTAATTTAACAACTAAACAAAAGAAATGAGGTGCATAACAATTAAATGGCCAGTAAAGAGCAAATAGCTTCTGAAATGTTTCATTTCTGGACTGCTGAGGAGAATAATAGGCAGGGTCACAGGTGAATGAAATAAAATGTCACGTATATTCTTCATGCTATTCAAGCATAGCAATTTCCCCAAAAGGTTCTTCATTAAAACAAAAATGAAATAATGGAAGAGATAGTTTGGAAAGATTTTTTCTTTTCTTGTGCACCTTAATATTTCTCAAGACACATTCCTACTTATAATTCTGACTGGCATTTGGAATGCCATAGTTACTCTACTGGATTTAATTAATGCAGATATCTGTACCTAGAATAATCCAATGTTTCCAATAATCCATATATCAAACAAAATTTAGTGGGTTCAAGTTTTCTAGAAAATATGGAATCCTTTTCTAAAGGATTCCTACAAACCAATAATCATCACTATTCAAGTCTTAAACAACTGTAAGTAATTTATCAATTTGCTCTGAAATCTTGCAACCCTGCACAATGTTTAGCAAGTATCAGGGACTACTCCAGATTTACAGCGATTTGCCTTTTGTATTTGTGACAAAAAGCCTGTTCATGGGATTAAATACTAAGAGATATTAAAACAGCAAGTTCCACTTCTCTCTTGCAGCAACCTTTCAGAAATGCTGTTAACAAAATTTCTCAACCATATGCTTTGAAAACAGAAAATCCTTCCTAATTTTGTTGGATAATCAATTACAGATAAAATAGATGGGAACCTTTTGTCCAGACCACCACAATGAACAGCCAATGCCTGGCCTCTTTGTCCTATCTGTAAATAAATATTGTTTTTGGCTGGCATAGCTGTCCAAATATTGATTGCAATTCAACTTTTAAAAATATCTCACCAGACAACTTGTCTTAATGTCCTCTTAAAGCAGTGGGTTCCATATTAGTGAAGTACTTCACATTCAAGAGAGACTTTCTCTTGCTTTTTCTGTGAGTAACAGTCATTTAAAATTCATATGCCAGACTAAAATGCAGCTTTGATCCAAAGGCACATGAATGAATGAATACCTCAACATTCAAACAGCACAAAAGCAAGACTGCACATAGTAAGAATTTCTTAAAATGTTATTTTAGCCGTAAGGATACATTATAAATCCACCCCTGATATTTATGCAGTTATTTCGTATGATATTATTTATTCCATAGTATATTTGCTGAAAAGCAGTATCTCGTTCAAGGGCAAGATCTCTGGAGACACGTAATATCTTTTACTGGACCAGTTTGTACAGCTAGAATACTGAGCAGGGCTTTGGGATATATACAGTCGTCTTCAGTTTGATCCAAACCCAAACACTTCTCCCTTTTAGGACTTCCCCAGAATGCAAGACGTTAAGAAAGCTTTTCTATGAGCATTAGCAATGAAGAAGACAGTTTTGCAGACATTTGTATAATGAGTTTGAGAGACGATGTGGATTTGCTGATGTTTAATCAGGTTTGAGCTCATAATGCAGCTCAGGATATCTGAAAGGTCTCTCTTTCTCTCTTTGCTATCCCACTACCTATTAATGAAATTTGTGGAAATATATGTGGTAACATATGGTTAAATTTGGCCCCACGGGTTACCAAGTTACTACAGGGGTGTGAAAGATCAGCAAAGACACAGAAGTAGTGCTACTGCATGAGACTTATTTCTGTACAAAATCAGGATAAAAAAATGTGAGCTCATCTCACACTCTCTGACAGGCAAAGTCTGCTGATAAAGAGGCAACGGGAACGTGGAGCAGATACACAGTGATGAACACAGGGTAAGGACTTACAGAGTAGAGAACAGAGTGACACGTCCCATTGTTAAATCTGCTCCTCTTTGTGCTCTCTATATCATTTTCTTTCATGCTCCTGTAACTCTCTATCCTTTTTTCTGCTGTATGTTCTGAAAGGCAGAGAGATATCTTTTAAAGGCCCTCAATAGGTTTGTGGTAACCTATTTTATGTGATCATTAGCCTTCATTATGTTTCCATCATCTGATTTTCGCATTACTTAGCTTCATTTTTTGCTCTCTGTGACTCTGAAAGAAGAAATGCACCTACATCCAGGTTAGCTTTTTGTATGCTAAACCCAAACATTTTCAACAGATTACTCTAAAGGTGGTTTTTTTCCTTCTTTTTTTTTCCCCCCATGGAAAGAAAACCTCATATTTTCCAACATTTTAGTGCTTAAATATTTGAAACTTGTTATCATTTGGGTTGTTCTGCTTTATTCCTGTTTTTCAAGAGCAATTATAGCCTGAGGCGCAGGGCACAATAGAGGTTACCGCGTTTTTGATGCAGTGGAACTGGTGCCTTATGTAACAAGACCATCCCCTCCCAGGCTTTGCTTCACTTTGTTTACCCCAGCAATACAATCCAGCGTCTGATTTGCTTTCAGCACTCCAGCTGTATTTTAGTCCAAAGGCTTTAGGGACTTTTCTATAAACAACTCCTAAATCTCTCTCCCATTAAATAATCCCCATTCTGTTCTGGGAAGGATTTTTTTTTTTCTGTGAGTGCTGATTAGCAAGGTAGCCGAGGAGTTGTTGTTTCCTTTCAACCTTCCTACCGATTCATTCGAAGTAAGACAACGCGGTACTTGTGACATCACAGCTATTTCCAAGACAGAGAATTTTCATGTCCTAAACAAACGTGAGCTTGTGGACAAAAGCCATCAAGAAAAAGCCAGTTATAAAGAAGAAAATAAAAAATAAGCTCTTAGTTGTGCCATTACTAACTAGTGGTAAGCCGTGAATCATCTGTGTCTATATAACACTATGAGAGCTCATAACTTATGTAGCCTCTCCTCCAGAGATGACAAAACAATAACATTTTAAAGGTATTTGGTTTATGGTTTCTTGATTGATCAGGCTGTGATCTGATATACTACTCCACTGACTACAGCAGAGGGCATTGGCAAGTGTACACAATATGGGGGCAAACAGATTGACACATCAAACATATCCCATTTACCATGCACGTAAAATGCATAGCAAATAAATATTTAAGGACAGAGCTTTTGAACTGTTGCCATATTATGCGTGCAACAGAGGGTACAAACACGTGCTTTGTTTGCAGTTGACTCTGTAGTCGCTACAATATCGTGGTTTTGTTAAAGTTCGGAATGGAGAAAAGGAAAGCTGCATTTTGCCTTGTCATGGCTGCTGCCCTCTGGGTCCTGTTGTGCACTCCCAGGGGAGCAGAAGCTTGCTTGATCCCCCGACGCGTATGGATGCCGGGGAGGCTGCGGGAGTACAGAGTGGGACAGGGAGTGGGACCTGGCAGCTGGGGCATCAGTACGGAGTGGGACTCTTCCAGGGGGCACAAGGGACTTGCTTGAAGAAGGGTGCAAACCCACAGCTGAGTCTTCATAGAAAGGAGATGAGTTCTTAAAAATCTGCAGGGCTCTTTGAGAAGTTTGTTGCAGCCTATGAAGCCACTAATAGTTGATGGGCTGGAAAGCAATATGGAAGTAATGGCACATTTGTAATGACATACTGAAGAATTTATCTTTTCCGAGACATTTTTATTTAATATGTCTTGGCCACCAGCTTTTCTCTGTTTAAAATTATTACTTCATTCTAGTTCAGTATATGGGATATAAATGTGTATATGTAGACAATGTACACACGTGTGTGGAGAGAGAGAGTAGATGTAGTATCTGGTTCGGTATGTTTTTAATAAAATCTACCTCCAGAGATGGAAAATTCTTTCCTGTTTTTCAGCATGCTTATTTTTAAGAAAAAGTGGGGCATTCAGTTTTATGGCTTCTAGAAAGTTGGAGGTCCAGCCGTGATATACGGTAAGAATGCATTACTGTCCAGTTAGACTAAATGCCTGTTGGGTTCAAAAGACAAGTCAATTAGGATTTTTTCCTGTAACTACCATTTTATAATGATTAATCTTCACAGTGTTTGTCTTTCAATATCTCCTTATGAGCATCATGTTTAAGTAAATAAATGAATTCTGTTGAAACCAAATCTAATCACTGGGGAGAGGTTTTCATTTCCTCTGAACAACGTGAAGCCATTTATTAAAACTGACTTAACCTCTAGGACTATGCAATCCCTTCTGGTGCGTGTTTGGGAAGGGGTTTGTGAACGGGATCCTGCAGCTCCTAGTGCAGGGGACACAGCTGAGAGCCACCTGCAAAAAATCGAGAGTGAGACTCCCTGCAGCTGGTCTCACCCTGCGTCCAAAGCATGTCTGGTTCTGTCTCCCACATAAGCTTCCCCATTTCAGTGACAGATGTCTCCAGAAATCCAAAGACTTACTGATGAAAGGGAAGTATGAGAGGAAGACCAGGGAAAAGAAAGGCTTCAGTCTCCTGACTGTGCAGACAACCTCAGCCCAACGTTTATCATTCTTTCAGAAGAGTAGCTGGGTTTCACAGTAAAGGACTGTAAAAAGGTAGTACCTTCAAATGCTTTTCTATTCTACTATTTTTTGTTTCTATACAAAGGAACAGTGTTGGTGTGTACTTCAGGCTAGATCCAGTGAAGGACTTAGGTGCACAGAAGTTAAATACTGCAGTATTTAATGTCCTAGAATGAAATATGGAAACTTACACACGTACAGCAATTTAATTTAGGTGTTCCAGAGCAGCACAGAGCTGCAGGCAGATAGATGTGTTGTTAGCTCACAGGGACTCTATAGTGTCCACAAAGGGAGTAGGTAGACTGGTTATTAGAGCTTTGGCCTACACAGAAATGAATAGGTGGTATTTTGGAGGCAGACACAAAGCAGAGAGTAAACAGCCAGCTTTTGCAGCGCAAGTGCGACATGAGTGGAGTTCCCCAGGAATGCGGGCTGGGAGCTGCCGGTCGTCACCCCCAGCCGGGAGTCTGCAGCGAGGTGAGAAAATTTGCAAATGACACTATGCTGTTTAGAGAGGCAAGGGTGAAGGCTGATTGTGAAAATCTGTAGAACCTTACAAGACTGGATGGTAAAGTGACATGTTAAATTCAGTGTATATTCTGTGGCTGTTTACCTTGATTCAATACAGGATTTAGGGGGCAACAAATGAAGATAGTAAGACTGCAGTTGAAAGCAGTTGATTGGATGGAAGTGGTTCCTCATGCCATGTACAATACATCTGTGGACCTTATTGCCAAAGGATGTTATGCGTGCTAAAAGTCTACACCTTTTCAAAACAGCCTGGTAAAGTACATGGAAAAGAAATCCAGTGGGAATAGTTACAGACACATTGGTCTCAGGAAGTGCGCTCAGATAACTGGAGTCGGAGAAGGTGTAAGAGACAGTATCATAGCTGCTTGTTCTGCTCCTACTCTTTCCTAGGAACCTGTGTGTGGCTACTCCTGGCAACACCATACAGGCTTGGTGGACCCGAGGCTTGGTGCACCACAGCCATTGCCCCCGGGGAGGAGCGTGTTCTGCCTGAGTGCAGAGTCCAGGCATGTGCCGGCGCTTGGCCCTGGGGCAGGGGCTAGAGGTGCTGCAGGCTCAGGTGGGACTCAGCGAGATCAGATGAGTTGCCCAGGGAGCACAGTAATACTTGCTGTAACTCACTGCCACACAGATTTAGAATAGGACATTATTGTGGTACTGGTACTAGGGCAATGGCGCTGGCACTGGTACCACCCGCCACGGCTGCCACCAACCTCCATCAACAGGAATTCGTCGGGGAGTAGAGCCAAAAATGAGGCCCTAGTGCACGTCATGACAGCTATACCAGCTGACTGCAGGAGCCAGAGGAAGCTGATCTACCCTGCGGCTTATTAAACTGTGTTGAGGGCCATGTCAATGCCAGCAATAACTCAAAACGGAAAGCATTCCTCACTACTTTACAGCTTCATTTGCACTTAACTGCATCTGCCGTGATGCCCCTGCTGGAGGAGCAGCACAGGAGCTCATTCTTCACATATGAGATGCTGACTATGACAGGTCTGGCACAACATTAAGCAATGAAAAACTACATACGGAATGAGAATTTAAAACCAAATTTAAAATTAAGGGCTTCAAAACCAATTCTTCTACCCAGTCTGTTACAAATTATACAGCCTTCATTATCAGCTTAAAGAAACAGCAGTTCTTGACAGCAGTTAACCTCTTTTTTCGTTACTGGGGCTCTTCCAGTTCCTCCAGATCAATAGTGCTCCTATGTATCTTTATAAATCTGAGTAGCAGATCCTTTCTCATAAAGCTGACCCTATCTTGCTTTTCTGCTGAAAAGCAGAATCAAAAAGTATTTTAAGGGATATTTGAAACAGGGAGATTAAATTCTCTCTTAGTTATACCATGAACAAAAGCCGAAAAAGAATGCTACATACCTTTGTACATTTTTTACCCTTGAACTTCCTCAGGTGATAGTTATTTTTGTCATTTCTTTTCACATTACTTTTTGCAATCCTGAAATTTTTTTAATGTGAACTGACCAGGTTAAGAGGTGCCTATATTTCATAACCTATTAAAAAAATTAATCCCCTTTAGTTTATAAAACTGACATTGTTTTTACATTTTGCAGTTTACTTTTAGAAACAGCCTGGGTAATTAAATGAGGCAATCCAAGTCTGCTCGTCTTCCCAGTAAGTTTCAAACCAAATTTTTATTCAAGATCTTTTATACCAGCATAGAGCTGTTCCTTCTATGCTGTAAGGACTAATGAGGAAATTAAAGCAAACAGATTTTTCACTGATCAATGGATATTTTAAAAGAAAAAAAACACAAGGGAATGTGTATATTGATTTTAAGTTTCTTTCCAGATTGATTTTACAACATTTATAATCTAAGAAAATTTAATCTGATAATTTCATTTTAAAATTCAGTTATACTTTATGTCAGTATTTTCTATGTAAATACTTCTCAAATGGAGGAAACCAGGCTGTTTATGTATGTATGCCCTCTCGTCTTTCTCAGGGTTTTGTAGAAACTTTGTCACAGTGGATAGAATAATAAAAAGCCTGGTTCCCAAGCTAGCTAACACTTGTATACATCATTAACTATAAATACAGGTAAATGTACTTCAGCTGAATTTAACTACTCAGGTAGTTAAGTAAAAAAGCAAGTTGCTATAGAATAACTTACAACTTGATTATTAGTTAGATGATGACAAGAAACCAAATGCAATACTTTGGTCTCCTTTAATAGGAATATTACGATGAAACAGCATATCTCTCCAGTGACAACAGAGGAGGTTTTGACAAGATGCTGAAGTAGTCAGATGACATATACAGATTTGCAACTAAATTTGGTTTAGTAGCAGGGCTTCTTTTATGTGTGGAAGCCATTATGACTGCTACATCCCTTTTTGGAGCTATAGGTTTGCTTCTGCAAGTAACACATCCATGGAATTATTATTGTTATTGTTATTATAATTATTGTCATTATTATTATTATTATTATCTGTTGAAACAATAATGCTCTAACATCAGTTGTTGAACTAGTACCTTGATAATAATCTCCAAGGTCGCTAATAGTAGTCTGAAACACCCATATCATTGCTATCTAAGAAATGGAAACTAGAGAAGCACTGACTTCTGATTCTGGTTACGCTTTTAACTGACGGTGCAAGCTCCAGCAAGTCACAACTCCTGAATCTCATCCTCTGCATTTTGAACGACCGCAGGAAATAATTCAGAAACTTCTGAAATGTGCAAACTGATATCCCTCATGCGGCTTGTCAGAGGATGGATCCCTTTCAGTTCTGCCCATGGGACTGGCAGTCAGTCCCCCTTTTCAAGTAATTTCTACCACTCTGCCCATAAAAATTTGAATATTCCAGCGAGGGGCCCATGTATTGAAGCACTTCCTAACGCTTGTGAGACGGAGCTGAGCACTGCAGGTTTTGGGAAGGGCACATGAGCACGTACGCTCTGCTGAGAGCGGCGAGGGCAGACCGACCCTCCCCATTGCACAGCTCAGCCGCACTGGGGCTGTCTGAGGCAGCCAGAAATCGGACACACAGACAGACACCTCCTGGTTGAGGCGATGTGGAGGGTGCAATTACTTACCAGCTTTTATAAGAAAGCTGTAACTAACAACAAAACGGAGCCAACTGTAACCTAGGAAACTGCTGTGAAATAACCACAGAGCAAGTGAGCACCACCGCTGCGCGAGTTACATCTGCAACAGACATCAATATCTGGAAATTGCCCTGTAAACTACCAAAAAACCCGCAGCTTCTCACTAACGGGGTTTTAAATGGACTATACAACACAACCAGGAGCTTGGCCCACAGCTGCTCAGCAGAGAGCAAGAGGTGCTCTGTGTGCAGCAGAAATCAGGGGCTTTGCTGTCTCCTGAGAGTGGGGCTCCAGCAGAAACATGACAGCAGCTCTAATTCAGGGCTTTGGACATATTTTCAGCTTACCTGTGAGGTTTACAAGCAGTTGTTCAAAATTTATATTACAAGATATGCACTGCATAAAACTTTAGGAAAAGCCCTTGACCCAGAAAGGGCATGTTAAACAAAATAGCTGTAAGAAAAAGAACGGTATACGACGCAGACTGCATGTAAAGCAAAAGTATGTAGTACAGTTTAGACACCTTTAAGTAGATTTCCTATCTTTCAGATAGCTGGGGTTTTTTTGCAAATGTAATTAACTCTGAATTTCAAAGCTTTAGGATGTTCACTGGGAGGCCCCCCCTCCCCAATTTCTGGATTTGACAGACTCCCCCACCTACTCATCTCGGGAGTCCCGTTAACCTCAACAGAAGCCTTAAAAAATTGGGAAGCATCTCCCAGCACTCAGAAGGACTCAGTACCTTTTGGATACAAATATCCCAAAGCCCAAGATCAGGAAACCTGTAAATTCTTCAGTGTCATAGAGCAATTCTGAACCTACACACTTTTGCCACATGCGCCCTCGGTGCCACAGCTAATCTTTATTTGACTGCTACATTTCCTAACCAGCAAAAGCCTTTTGTAAACATTCAAAGTTCTGGCAACTTCACTTATTCTGGGCAGTGCCCTTCACTACAAATATTCTCTTTGTTTTCGATGGTGTCCTTTTTGAAGTAAGATACTGTTGAATGTGATTATTTCTTCTATTCGACCACCGGGAACAGATCCTATGATTGCCTATCACACAATAATACAGTAGAGAACTAGAATCTGTATTTTCCTTTGAAAAGCCATTCCTTTCATACTTTTCTCAGTTCTTTTCCCTTATTCCTGAAGTAGAAAATACCAGTGTCCTAACTGTGCACACATTTATTTGAAATATATAAACCACAGAAATTTGGAGTTACAATTGACTGCAAACAGAAAAGCAGACATCAAAGATTTCCTACAACAAAATGAAGCACAGGCTTTTGGGAGACTAAGTAAAAACAATACAAATTTAGCAATGTTTGGATCTGGATTTAAACTTCTGCTTTAGAGTTATCACAAGAGTCCTCAGATTTTAATACTTAGTAATATAATAAACTGTAGAATTTTGCTCCAAAGACCCATCTCTATGCTGAATATTGTTGGAAATACATAGTACATATGAACATGGCACATGAACACTGTTGGGAATACATGGCTCTGGGATACATGGTACATTTAATTACTGTACTTGCTGGACTTTCTGAACCATGGTAGGAAAACAGGTCAAACAACAAGCAAAAGGAATTGAGTTGTTTAAGACTATTTCCTTAAACAGCTTTCAAGCTGTAATACAAGAGAACAGGGAATTATTTGAATAAGGATTTTATATACATATATAGCATCATGGTAATTTTTTTTCAGATGAAGCTCAAGGCTGATTATGTATGAAAGGCAAATTATTCTCTCACCCAACAGAGGATGGTCTCTGCAGATCAGAATATCAACAGAGAACTGTGGTAAAATTCTTTAGTTGTCAAAGACTACATTATACACGGGCTGCAAATTAATGGATTTTGGTTCTAAATACAGACACTCTTCCCATTCACAGAAAATTAAACTTACTCCAAAAAGGAGAAATATCAAGGATTCACTTTCTAAAATTATCTGACAGCTTCACTGTTTAATGACATACAGCCTATCATTCCTCAGAAAATCTGTGAAAGCCACAGCTGCTATGTCACCTGAATTTTACTAATGCACTGTTCACATAATTAATAAAACCATATGGATGGACCAGGCTTTATCAGAAACAACATCAGCATACACAAAACCTTGCATCCTGCTCACTTGTGATACATTGCCAATGACTGTGACTAAGACGACAAGAATACACATTAGCTATGCCTGTGCAGCTGAGTCAAGGCTGTATATGCTAATATGACATTTTCTTAACTTTTGACTTCCTAGCTCTTCATCCATATTTTTGTAACAAATTTTGAAAAGGAACTTATTTATCTATAGGAAAATTAATGTCATTTCAGGGATAATTTACAGGTCTTAATTATGATTTCTTACTCTTCTGAGGCTATACAGTATCAAGACAGCTTAGTTGTAAGTATTGAGGACCACAGATAAAATAATAGGAAGACATCTCTAAAATGAATTTTCTTGTACATATAAAGCAAACGGTTGTATTGTTTAGTTTACCAAGCTATATTTGTGACTAGAACTGCTCATGGATTCAACACACGGCTCTATTCAAACGTCAGTGCCACGCACTAGCTACTTTTGTCATGAGTGTTTTTCACGTATAGTTTGACCAAAGGCTTGTACTGCAAGAAATGCAGTACAAATGTGGTCCCTCTCAAAATGCCCATGCCTCGCCACTGTTGTAGTCAGCTACTGATTGTAGCGAGATTTCCTGTTGTGGTCCGAGATCACTTTCCATCTCAAAACAAAACACTGCCTGTTGGCTCACATGAAGGAAAGGATAATGTATCTCTCCTAACGTGGAAACTTCCTGCTTTGCTTTGTAAAATTCACACATCTTTTACAATGGATACTTCAGACTGCTTGCAACTTAGACAGAAAACCTGACATGCCAGCCACTGGCAGCAGGGAATGTCCTCACCTTCCAATGCTCTAAACTTGGGTCAACTTTCATAGGAAAACTCTGTTCTCCTAAATGTCAGATTATGCAAAATGCAGACTGAAGAAAAAATAATAGCAGCTTATCTGAATGAAGAGGAAGAGACCCTCCTTCATGGCACTCATTTCTATTGCTCATCAGTTTCTGTCTCTGTTCTGAGCGATGTGTTTGCCCACATGCTGGATGGATTCTGCAGCACTTCCTTTGCCAGTCCTGCCCAGCAGGGACAGGGCAAGGTGACCCTGTCTAGACAGGGCTGTTGGGCAGCAGGGAGCTGCTGTCTTCCCACAAGACTTGGTCAAGCTCCCTTACAAGACATTTAATAAGGGTGAAAGCAGATGACAAGAACTTTTCTTTTTGCCTCTGTTTTTTCTTGGCCTAGGGCAGCCCTTGAATTTACAAGGGCACCAGCTGCTAGAAAGGCTTGAAGAGAGGCAGAGCTGAAGAAAGAAGCTCCCCAGAAGGTGAACGCAACCCTGGGCACAGCTGGGAAGAGACAGATATGTTGCTGAGCATACGTCTAGGTCACAAATTTGAAATACCAGGATTTCAATTTCCCTTGGAGGAACTCTGGACCTTGAGGGAAGGTCATCAGCTGAACTACCAGACCCCTCTCCCCTCCCAAAAAATAATAAACAAAACAATGCTGCCCCGGCCAAGGGAAAGGGAAAAAAGAGAAAAACGGAGAGGATGAGGTTTTCGTTAGTCACTAAAGACCAACAGGGTAGTCCTGCCCCCACACCCAACTAAAGTCGAAGTCCAGGTATCCCTGGCTGGCAGAAGTTAGTATAAGAATGGCCAAATTCAATGTCCTTCTTCACTTTGTAGCACATCTTTACCTTCATACACAGGAAAATCCTGTGCCCAACACAGCTCCAAGTATGACGAAAGTAAAGAATTTGGTTCTGAAAAGGCTGTGTTGGCTCACAGGATGTCTGCCGAGGCAGTGTGCAATCTGTGTGTCTCTTTTTATACTCTTGACACCAGAGGAGAATGGAATGAGGGAAATTACATCTGAAGTAGCAAATGTAGGGGTTTTGAGTCACCACCCAGAAGCATCTTTTTATAGATGAAAACTGCAATCGTTTTGACAAGCAAAGTGTAGTTGGGTGTTTTTTGTATAATTTGACTTATCTGGGTTTGCTTTTTATAGATCCCTTTCCTGCCCACAATGGCAATTTCCTGTTTACTGCCTTCTCCAAGTAAGACATCATTTGTTTCCATTTGTAATTAAGACATTAAAAATTACAGCGCTGTTCAGTTGTAAAAGCTGAATACTGTTACAGGCTTTACTAGTACAGTTAGTTGGTTCTTACAGACAATGGGGGGAGCAAGAGAGATAAAAGAAAAACATTTATTTGTTGCATCACGGCAAATATGCTCTCCAGATGTAAAATAACCATGAATTTCTAAATTCTGACTTTTGTATTAGAGGTCACTTCCATTTACGATGGCATGGGAATTGTTATTTGGGACTCTGTTGCTAAAGAGTTTAATGTGTTCTGCAAGTATTTCTGTGAAATATGACATGCAATTTGTTTTTGTAAACATTAGCACAAATAAAACTTGATGGAATTATATGTTTGCAATGGGAAAGTGAGCAAGCCTAAAATGTAGTTAAGATCAAACCATACTCACTTTAAAATTGAATTACTTTTTTGAAGAAAAAGCTTTTTATAATATTACAGTTCCAATGTGAAATATCACCTCTACCATAAAAATTTGCCTTCCAAATTGGGCAATAATTAACAAACTCAGCTGTGGAGTATTTGCAATATTTTTCAATGCTCTTATGTAAGCCAGCATTCATTCACAGAGAATAATGTAGAAGAGAAAGCAATCAGACTGTACAATGCACTGCTTTGCTAAGCTCAGTATACTGTGTCTAACACTACTGCCTATGTAAGTCCAATATTTGTATTATCATTTGTGAAAATATTTGACTCACTAATTGTGCAAATATAATAACTGTGTTTTTGAAAAGCTATAGTGTGCACAAGGTCTTCCAATCTTAGTCCAATTTGGTTTTGTCTGGGTTCAGTTTTCAGACACTGGTTCTTGTTAAACTCTTACATTATTGGTTTTAAAATTCTCTGATGAATTAGAATATCCATGAGCACCTTCCCCAGGAAGGGGATCAATCACCTCTCAGTCTCTTCTGTTTATTTAAATGAATTGAGCAGTCTCACTTTTTAAGGCATTTTCTCCAGTTCTAGAATAAATTCTGTGGCTCTTGTCCTCAAATTTTCAACTGTTCCCGGTCACGACATCCCTGTTCTTACATCTAAGGATCACCTGTTCCTGTTGCATCATCCTGGGAGTGCATGGGTAGTTACACAGCCCTTTCAACCCACAGACCCTTGTCAAGGTCACCACTTTCTTAAATGTAGTCCTATATTTGGGAGGTAGTTGTACAACTGTGCACGTATATTAAAGTGCATTTTGTTTGTGATCGCAGCTGCTGAGAATGACTGCATCTTTGTTATAGTTCCCACCAGTCTTTGTGTCATCCACAAGTTCTATGATGGGTCATTTCCACTCACCTCCAGATCATTGGTTAAAATGTGGCTTTGTACCAATGTCTGTGAAAGTCCAATGAAATCACTCCCATCTGGGATAATTTCTCATTGGCAACAGCTTTTTGACATCTGTTCAGTACATTAGAATGTCATAAGTTACGAAGTCAAACCCCTTGCAATAAATCATAGTGTATCGTTTCTACCCAATTATATTTATCAACCAAATATGTCATTACGTCTGAGATTTAAATCAAGTTTGTTGACAAGATCTTCTCATGCTGTCTGAAATTGATTACTTTCTTGCCCTTTAAGTCTTTATTAATTTAATTTCATTGGCACTTTCTCGTTTTTGTCAGGGACAGGTGCCAGGCTAACCAGCATATAGTTACCTGGGACATCCTGCTTGACATATTTAATAGGGAAAAGATACTATATACTGCAACAACAGCTAGCATTTCACCACTGTTGTTATTTCATTTTACCAGAACTTCCTCTGTTCCAAGATTTATTAGAATGAGCATCAGCAGACTTTAGATCTCCTTATCTATCTCTTTCAGGACTTCTGAATACGTATTATTGAACCTACTTATTTAGAAATATTTACGCCAAGTACACATTTCTGCAGGTCCTTCCAAGTTAGTAAAATGCTGGAAAGTCTGCATGTGAAATAAAATGCCTCATGCTACTTTCTTCCAACTACAGAGCTAAAATATTTATTGGGCACTATTGATAATTTTGCTGACTAGATCTAAAGATGACACTACAAAACTTAGGCTTTCTTTAACAATGGATATACTCATCTCTGTTATTCTTATCTTCTTTAATTTTTCATATCTCTAGAAGCCATGAATATTTATTTAGTTCAATCTTTAATTTCTTGTATTGATTTTCTATACTTGACAAATTCTAATTGATATTAATTATTATCTATTTTTCCTTCATCCTATTTGTTATAGTCTGCTTTCTATCTCTGTTCTATGTCTGTTTTAGACAAACTATAAGCCAAAGCTGACTTTTACCCTGTATCTACTATGGTCAATAATGAATTATGTTTCTTGAATAATCATCACTATCCATTAATCCATCTCTAAGAGTTCATTTTTCATTTCAAGAACACTATTTATGTAATATTCATATTTGAAAACATATAACACCTGTGCTGCAAATTTAGCAACCATATTTTGTAAAAATATTCCTTTTTTACCATGCTCAAGTGCACACATGATACATTTTGTATCATTTAATGTTTATGTAAGCAATCGTGCTTGCAAAACCTTACAGAATAAAGCGCCTTAGAAGGCAGGAACAAGCCTAGTGTTTTTAGCCTGTATAGGCCTGTGCATTTCAATATTATGATCACTCTATGACCACCTGCTGTCATTTTGAAAATACTCATAAACCAGCTTCTTTACTAAAATCTCTTACAATTCAATTAAAATGGTTTTCTTCTTGTCTTCCTAATTCAGCCTGGTTGTAACTTACATGAAGAACTTAAGCTCTATACCAGTTATTGTCAAGACAAAAGGCTGAGAAATCTGTTAATACCTTATTCCCTATTAATGAAATGTGGAATTTACTAAAACTGCTGAGCATAGACATAAGATTATTTATAAAGAAATTTAACTGTATCTTTGCTGGAGATGGTCAGGGTTTGAGCTAGACCTGCAGCTGGATTTGAACTGAGAGAACTATAACATTGAGTTTGGGCTTCCTGAGATTAGACAGAGCACACACATAACTTGGTACCTCCAAAACTGAGTTTAAAGCTGATGCTTAGCATAGGGAAACATGGCTGCCGTCACTCCTCTGTGCTAAATCCTGCCCTCTAGTGAAGAGGACAAGTGGAGCTGCATATTTCCTTCTGGGTATACTACTTCTTACATGGCTACCAAATATGAGCTCTAGTAAAATACTTCCATTAATTTTATGGATGACAATAGGACCACATATTGAAGCATCTCCTTAGTTCTGCAGGTGGTTAATGGTCCTCAGTAGCATTTGTTCTCATTGATCATCTTTCCAACTGTCCGTGACCATATGGAAATCAGTGACAGGATTGCAACTCCCCACCAAAATCCTTGCAGGTCCTCAGTGACTGAGTCCCATTTTTTGAGACTCTCCTTGAACAGACCACAAAAAACTACAAAATAATGTAACAGTGGCCTCTGAAGCTATTTAAACTGAGCCTGCACAAAGTACAGGGATCAGTAAGGAGCAGCCTGCACTGGCAGAGGGGTGAACTGGTTGGCATTTCCCAACTCTGCCATTTCTGAGGCTCTGCAATTTATAAAACAATCAGTGGTTAAAACAATCAGTCAGTGAGTGTAAGAACTAATGAGTTCTTACATACACCCAAGAGGACTCACCTACCAAGAAATGAGAAACTTTTTTCTTGATTTTGTAGGGCATTTTGATGTGCAAATTTTATAGTCATACTTACCCATAATCACAAGCCATATATCTCTGAAGCAATGCAGCTTCAGAACAATTTTGCTTACATTTTTGCTGCTTGATCTATCATGTACAGTGAGGGCAGTCTATGATAGCATATTTATCAATAAAGTGCCAAAACTGTTATTAGTCTGGGATGGGACAGCACACTATAAAATTAACTGTAACTATTAAAAGAAAAAGTGCTTGCCATGGCTCTACCACAGTCCCACGCACGAGGGAAGATACTGAGAACGGGACTGTGTCGCTGTATTCATTAACCTGTCCCACGTCTTAATCCAGACTGAACTAAGCCCTGCGGTTGATTGCTTCCTACAATCTATGCTAATTTGTGGAGCTAGCAATTTGTGCGGCTCTCTAGCACTGCTGCTTTAGAGGCAGAATGTGATCCAGCAACTCAGATTTCCTCCTCCCATTGCTATGCAAGGTCCACATAGCAAGCAGAGAGTATCAAGCAGGGCAGGTTGTTTCTCTTTTAATCAATTGCAATGGCACGCAGGACAGAAAATAATCCTTCTGCACACTGTGTTTAAAGGAAATGAAAGCTTTCTGAGGGATGAAAAATATATACTCTTACCAACTAAATTTCAAGGATTATAATTATCCACAGTTATACGCAAGTGAGATAAAAAAAGAATCTTCCTTTAGTTTTAACAAGATCTAAAGGTGAAAACAATCTGTAACTGAAATTTACTGCATAAAATGTGCTCCATCAGTTTCCTTCTGTTTTTTAATTACAGTTTGCTTAACAATACCCTGTATTTCCTAATCAGAGGAGCACAATCTTCAGGCCAAACATTTTTGTTTTCCAGGTTATGCCACTGGTAATTGAAACAGCAGAATGTGAGTACTGCTGTCTAGCAATTGACCTGCTTGGAACTGTAAAGTACGTCTGAGACCAATGACAATTTAACCAGTATCAAAAACAGTGAACAAGTGAAAACAAAATAAAGAACATCAAAATAAGAAGTTTTTGCTTGTTGTTTCAATTCTGAACAACTTCAAGCTACGTGGAAGGCCCTCAGAATAAGTTTCATTTGCAAGCTACTTTCATGTGAGGTGTCCAAGTTTCAAAATTCTCAGTTTTGAGGTTTGTTTGGATGAGATCATATCTCCAATTAAACTAAATACACATGAGTGAAAACAATGAAAGCACTTAAAGGTACTGACTATATTCCTTGGGAAAAAACATTCCTACACAGCCACTCTCTAATGCTTGCATGTTAGGTTCCCACACTAATGCAACTAGACTTTTGTGCACTATCAATTTGTTCTCTAGGAAGAAATCAAAATTTGGAAGGCATAGGACAGACTAATGCTTCCCTCAGCTACTTAAACTACTGGATTTTGCCTATGATGCTACTTAAATTTAGCATCTTATTAAATTAAGTCTCTGAGAGATGAAGTGACAGCTAGAAAGTCCTTGATACATCAGAAGTAGTGGCGTACCAGGAAAAGAGTTGACAGCATTAATGTTCTTGGGAATATGAGAATCTTTAATTTACAGCCACCTCGCATAGGTTTGGTTTGGTTTGATGCTCTCAACGGAGAAAAGATGCCCCCAAAATTGCAGTCTCATTTTATTAAAATCACAGTTTTCTGAGTTCAGTGTCAAGCTGGGATTTTCTTATGACACTTGAACACTTGTCTAAGAGTATTATCGTAGTCTTGCTGTGCTGTCCTATGTACTAAAATGTCTGTACTAAAACCGATATTATATGATAAGAAAGCTTCTGCTTTCATATGCAATAAAGGTAGTACTCTGTCTCCATCATGAAGAATGTGCAAATTTCTGCTTCAGAGAAACCCCATGTAAGTCCAAGGTGTGTTCCTTAAAGTTGATCTGTATTGCTGCAGATATACACAATATTAGAAACAACTTTGGGAAGAGATACTACACAATGAAGATTAATATCTAATTTTTGGTATAGCTAAAGTAATTACAATACTCTAAATCTGAGTTGCAAGCCAAGGATGCCTTTCAGCTGTTCTCAAAACTGTGGTTTTCTCCAGGTTTATCTTCAATCTCATTTTTGTTTTCTTTCCTAATGAAAGAGAGAGACACATATTGTTTTTTGCATTTTTCCTCAGTTTCCAGGGCCACTTCAGAATATATTCTTTGCAAATATCAGAGCTCTCATTTGAGGTCCCTCCCTCCCTTTATTTTGGCTTTCATTAGTTGAAAGGTAAAGTTGTCCTTTTTCCTCTTAGCTCAGTCCAAAAATGTGTGTGGGTAGGTAAGAATGAATTCAACGCTGGTTTCATATTTTTTCATAGCCCTAACAGGATTTAATAAAGCTCTCTTCATAAGGTATTTGAAACATGGTTTAAAGACATTTATTTGTATGTCTTACAGAGTGGACCTTTCTTTGAAAGTTGTTCCCACTGAGAAAGAAGAGAAGGAGAAACAAGCCAAAATGGGCACAGTGAAGCTGCATAACACACCAGGAATTCAAAGTCTTCTGATTTTTATAAGGACTGTTATCCATTCAAATGCTTTTTTGTTTCATGGTCTATTGTGTATATGCTCCTGTATGGTTATCCCTATTTGATCATTTTTTCTTACTTATAGTAAAAATGGGATGAACTAAACAAAAACTGAAGAGTTCTGGCATAAGCACTGACCTGAGCTGTTTATTTACTTTTTCCAGCAAAATGCATCCACATCTGCTACTTCTTCCATAGGAATATCATTTTGCAGGCTGACAGATTTGCTGATGATACCAGATTCTGCTGTACAGAAAAGGGTAAAAAAAGGTGTCCTGCCAAAACCTGTAAGAGTTTATCACTGGTCCTTTTCATTTTGAAGGTTTGCATATGTTTGACTTCAGCGATTTTCATTTGGCAGACACACCATGAATTTTAAATCTTATAAAGGCTGCAAAGATGGCTGCATCTTTTATACAAAATTTACATATCTAAACTATTGATTAACTGAAGTCTCAAAATTTCTTGAAGAATTTTTGAAATGTTTTCTCTCTAGGGCACTTCTAAGTGAAGGTGACAAATTACTCTCAAATGAGTTTGGGATTTTTGATAGTAGATTTCCAGTTTCATAGAGGCTTTACAGGTCCCAGTGAGCGGCAAAACCCATCCATCATTCTAAAAGGTCACTGCTGGTAGCTCCAAATTCCTCTCTTTCAAATTCAATGTTTTGACGTGGGCTAAAACCATGAGTGATGCTTTGCAATCATTGCAGTCTTGCATGGTTGAATTAGGCAGCACTTCCTAAGTGTCATGAACCTTGTTCCCATCACAATAGAGAACAGACACTTTCTTCTTCTTACTCCTTTTGAATCAAATATATTAAAAGCAACTAAGACTTTTTCAAAGCAATCTAGCTGTTTTCTTCCCAAATGGTGCACTAAGTTGCTAGCATCTGACATGTCAAGAATGTGAAAAACATAAAAGCTTCGCACTCTCACCAGCATATCTAAGAAAAGCAGACAGAAAATATAGCTGGAGGGTTTGGGTGGAGTAGACAGGCCCTGTGTGACTCTGGCTGACTTTAATATCCAACAGATGGGGCTCCATGTCACTAGATGCTTCTGTTGTTCAGCAATGATTCTGAAAGAATATGCTTCTTACTGCAGCCTTGAAGGTCTTTAATTTACTGTGGTTTTTTAAGTGTGTTGAACTATAGCTGCATGTGATTGTTTAGGGATATTTTTCGATAGGTCTGAAGGGCTGTCTTTTAATTCCCAACAGCTGTTTTTCTAGCCACAAGCTCAGTAAGCACTATAATAATGATAGTAATAATAAATAATAATAATAACAATAATAATGCTCTGAAGATGCACCGCAACACCCACCTCTCTTTCAAAGACTAAAGAACACCATGAAATTACCGCTCAGGCTACATTTAGTCATCAAAGCCTCCTACCACAACTAGGGCCCTTAAAAGGTGTAAAACAAAAAGGGAGAGTGGATCTGGCATTTTTCCTACATCACTTCAAGAGGTATTTTCCACAATGTAAGGCTCTTGCTTCCCCACAGGAACAGAAGGTGCTGACTGCAGGGTTGTGAGTATCTGTTGATCTGAGGGGCACCGGCTAGAAATGACTACATCATTAATTGGCTTTGACTCCCCACTGAGTACCATTCTTTTTTCTGTGGCTGAGAATACTCCAAAACCTTAGCTAACTCTTGTAAACTCTTCTAATGCTTGCACCAAAACTTCATTTAAGGCATCCAATATAACAGAGAAAAAGGAGGCATTAGCTTTTCTCTACAAGCACTTGCCATGTCTCCAAATATTAGTGATCCAGTAGTGCTCTTCAAGCCTGGCATTGCATAATATGACATGCAAAAGGCTGCTCCTGTTAACACTGATCCAGAATCTGATAATGAACATGTAAAAAGCGATTCAGCTCTGATCCACATGTCTGTGGCAAGCTGGATTCTCAGGTCATTGCAGCAGTTACATAGCTTGCCTTGAAAAAATATCAGAATATTTCAATTTAAGAAATATTTGTCATATCTGCATTAACGTATATCTGATTATTGCATCCTGGGAATATAAAAATGAAAAAATCAGCGTTTCTTCCCAATCTGTGTGAAAACAACAATATAGAGTTGGATTCTTCCACAAGATGGAAAACCTGATTTTTTTTTTCAGCATGATTCTTTATCAATGGATTCATTTACGCTCATCCGTTCTCTAAGACTGACAGAAACTTTCTTCCAAGGCACTCTGTTGAAAAACACCCTCCTTCATCTTAGTTGCATGGGTCCCAATGTTCTTTTTAACATACACACCTTTTTCATGCTTGATACCTTATCCCTAAGATAATTATTCAGCTATTCAGGTTGATTCTCTGATGGACTAAACCAAAGCAACATCATTACTACTACTAAAAGAAAAAAATACAACTATGATTTTGCTTTGGGTGGTTTATCAGGCTCTTTTCCATGCTGCTGAGAGCACCCAAAAATCCCAGACTAGTCCATTAGCACTAAAAATATTTTCTTCCTTGATCTTCACCAACTGTATACAGAATAAGTTTGAAGTCATTGTTAAGATAAGTCATCAACAGGATAATGAACTGAGCTGCTCATTTCTTCCCACCAGAGTCAACCTTCTTGACTGTATTCTTCTTCTGAGGTACAGCTGGTGACATAAGGATATTAGCATTCTTGTAGTCTTCTTTCTCAAAGGAATAAGGTTTCATCCAACAAAGAACCTTTTCCCCTAGAAAAGCTAATGGAAATGGTTTCACTACAACCCTTGTATGTTAAAAAACCTACTCATGAAGTCACTGTCTGTTTTTTCTTACTAAAAAATTGAATGGGTATGCAAACACTGCAACTGCTACTAGCAGGAGTTGCAGCTTACCCTAAACAGACCGCCTCCCTCATTTAAGAATTTTGTGCCTATATAGTTTCAAAATTCATACATATGCTGAGCTGAAACCTGTAAAGAGGAGCAAGAATCTCCTAAACTACAAAACGTCTCAGGTTCTGCAGCCCCCTTTTTAGGGTTTCCTTAGTGGGAAAGTCTATGGGAAAACCCTATAGGCTTGGAAGTGAGCTTGGGAGATCAGTGACTATTATTGTTGACAAATTAACTGAGAATTAATGAAGTTCTACTATACTTTAAGATGCTTAAAAAGGCATTTGAAGCTTAACCTGACCCAATTAAATATACTTACTTACTATATATATATTACTGCGCATAACTTATTTTAAAGCATCGCGTGAGTCACATATCTATTTTATTTAGATTTTGTTTTTTAATCCAACCTCTCTGTGGCACTGCAAGCTCAACATAAAATACCCTCAGTGTTTTCTGAGTTGTTTAGAGTGCCTAAGTAGAAAACGGTTTTCTTTGTCTCTTTATCACAATAACATCTTTAAAAAATTATGACATCTCTATATAGCTTAGCAAAAGAAGTACTTGGCGGGGGTAGCAGGGACTCAATTGTTATTTCCAGTTAATGCCTCCTCCTGATACAATCCCACCATTCTGATAGGAACAATGTTATTCTATCCAGAATAACCTATTGTGCCCATTGCGTTACAGCTGAGAAATTAAACTTTTTCTACTGCTGGAATCTAAACAGATGTGGTCTAGCTTGTCTAGGTATTACACACAGAAATAAAACACTTAGTATTGTACAACAGCCTATTACAGAGATAAAATGGTGCAATCCTGATAAAGTTATAGAAAAGGAAAAGAAACATTATTTCACTGTGAGAGTGTTTTGTGGATAACAAGCAATAAAGCAACATTTATTTTGTGTGCTGTAATAATGGATGGTGCAGACTGCAGGTTTGTATTTTTTAGGTCTATGTCATCTCTAACTGTCCTTTGGTTTTTTACTGTGCAATCAGCTCCTTCCTTTAAATTCTCTTTCTCTTTTTCATTTCTTTTTTAACTAAGTTTGGTTTCCAGTATACGGTTGGCCTCTACTTTTCTTTGGAAACCTATACTGTGATCACCCTGAACAGCATTTTTATGAAGGTGCTGTAGTAATTTTAAAGATGACTGCATTGTACAATCATACATCTAACCCGCACCTCAAACAATTCACACGTATTTAAAAGTACTATGACTTGGAAAGGCACCCTTGGAGAAGCTGCATTTTCAGAGAAGCTGTAAAAAAGGAGGAGCAGAGAGGGCTGGGTAGAGGAAGAAAGTTCTGGGAGATCAGGAACTGTGAGGACACGGAAGAAGACAGAGCTCAAGGCTAAACTCCAGCTATATTACTTGCATTGCTGATGAATCACAAGTGTTTCGTTTTTTTTCTTATTGCTTGTTTTTAGGGGACAGCACATGGACAATGCCTATGAAAATGTAATACTTGATGGATTTTTGCTGACTGCAATGCTCTAGACTGATTTAAGGATACAACTTAAAAATACATTTCAAAATGTGTATTTTGAAGTATTAGCTAGTGGATTTAGTAAACAGGCATGAGCGCGTATACTTCTCTCTTTTGTTTCACTTGGACCAGCTTGTGAGATAGATTGAGTGAGACAGGTTTATATATTCAGGTCTGAGGATTAATTCACTACTGCAGGAAAAATCCCAAGTGTCTGAGATACCTTAGGAGTTTAGGTTTCAGGTAAACACAAACAAGACAATCAGAAGAAAATAAATCACATACATAGAGTTCTGAATATGAAGTCTGGGAGAATGTGCCCCAGGAGTGGAAGGCAAATACTTGAGAGCGTGGGGACCGAATGGGAAAGGGTGCCCCTTCTTACACTTTGGCAACACTGGCCCCTGCTGAGGAGCTGCGTGATCACAGGGTCCAGAGTTGAAGACTACACATTCACAAACAGCAATGGCAACCCATGGCATTCCTATTAACAACATTGAGTCAACAACAGCAACAACAGCTTTTTTCCTTCTATACTGCCCATCTAATAGAAGAAAGTGGAGGTGACAGCTTAAGTACAAAACCTGTTAAACTCGCTAAATTGGACAAGTAATGAACAATTATTGATACTTTAATCTCTTCAACACTGTACTCTGCTACTATAGAACAGCATTAAAACACAGATTTTTACATTCCTAATATGAATTGTTGACTACTTATTCCTACTTCCTGTTCATCTCAGACATTTAGTGCTAGTTGGCTGTAATACCTGCATGGCTTTGCAATGTGAATTCTCATCACACCAGGTTTCTTCACTTTTAGTCATCCTGCATTTAATGCACTAAGCCAGCTTTCTCTACTCATATCACAACTGGAATTTAAAATCTAATTTTGATCTATTAATAATATCAGATGTGTTTGTAACAGACCTTTGTCATATATTTAAGGCAATTAGGAAGACTGTTGATATGTTTTTTTTCCTCACAGGCCAGACTGTGCCCTAAAGTCATCTCAATGATACTTAACTTGGGCGGCACAATTTATAATCAGATTGTACTTTTTGCACTAGTGACACACTATGCTAGTGATGAGTGAACCTTGCATGCTTTCTAAACATTCAGAAGTTATCTAAGACTTACGGCTTTCATTTCTTGAGATTTCTTTTTCATAGAGCCACAGCTACTTTCCAGGGAGGCTTTAAGATAAGATAGCCCTTTCAGGATTCATGGCAAAAATAGGTAGCATTTAAAATAGGTAACATTAAAGCATTTGAAAATAATTTTGCTGATATCTTATACATGTATTTAAAAGAGTGCAATACGCAAAGATCATAAGAAAAAAGCTCTTCACAAAGTACTCCTTACAAACATTTTAATCTCTACTTGAGGACAGATGAAATGAGGCATAGGTTATCTACAGCTAAATTTTTAAACCTGGGCACCTGAAACAGAACACCTGTTTCCATATTTATATTTCAGGGCTATGTGAATTAATATTTCCCAAAAGAAGATGTTCTTGCAATTAAGTCACTGTCTGGGACACTAAATATCTGCTTTTTGTTTCCATTTCTCTCAGAGAATTTTTTTGCTCTGCCACAGTTCCCAGTGGGATTGCTTTACCATACAGGTTGGTGACAAGCCGTCTAATGTGAAAAATGTATCTATATGCCAAGGTGACAAATGCCACCAAGAAGCTATTGACATATACCTACTTTTTATAATAGTGAATAATAGTCTATTATTTTTTGGGCCACCATTTAGATTTTAGTGGCTATTTTAGACACTCAGGTGAAAATATGTCCCTTAGCTACTTGTCAGGTTTATATATTGACTGTAGTAGTAACACAACTCAAACCCTTTACACCAGGGCCTGTGTCTTGAAAACTAGACCACATTTACTCTTTAATAATGTTCCTCTTTTGATCAACAAATTCAAGATTTAAAAGTTTATAGAAGCACAGAAGAGAAGGACTAATATGAACTCCTGATCTTAAAATAATGAATTATTCAATTAATTACAGTAATAATATAAACCTAACAATGGCTTAGATAATATAGCTTAGTATTTGTGCATTCTGAAGGAATACAATGGGTATGCAATTTTATTCTTTCTCTGGTGTAGCTGTCAAAACGGACAAAAAATGTTTCGCTATATTCATTCTATCCCCAGGCAGCTCTAACTGCAGTATGAAAAAGAAATCATGTATGGTAATAAGTATCAAACAAATGCTACCATAAAAACCTATCTATTTATATTAAAATCCTTTTTGTGATCTGGGAAGGAAGTAAAGCTTACGTGAGAAATATTTTCAAGCCTCTCCTTTATTTCTCATGTAAGCTCAGACACATCTGTCATTAGAGGTCAGCAGTGAAAAAGAAAACAGATTCCCAGAAGCCCCAAAGAAAAATGCTCTTGAAACAGCAAGGTCACGCAGCAGTGTGTACTCATGAAACACTAAGGTCTATCATATCAAACAATGACAATGTGCGTGCTATTGAAAGCTGAAAGAGGGTGGTGGTTAGCCTCAGCATTGGAGTGCTGAACTTTTTCCATCTAGATACATCTCGACAGCATTCTCTTTTGGTCATGCACGCTAAGGCCAAATCTAATTCCTTTCTTAGTTTGGCTGGTTCAGCTTTATCCTCACAGGAGGCAGTGTAATTCCAGTGGCAAAACAATTTGCCCAGCAAAGCAAAAAAGTGTGTATTATGAAATGCAAAGGAGAAAAAAAAAATCACAAAAAACCAACATCTGCTGCTTATGGAGGGGCCAGCACAAAGGACTACGTACCATTTAAGTCCTGCTTAAATCTTCGTGCTAGACCTCCTGTTCAGTGGTGAATTACATGGAACACATTAACAAAAGCATGAGAAAGCAACTGCGGAATTCACAAGGAAAACTCCAGAAATTCTGAAATATATTTCTTTATTATTCATATTAGTGTAGCATGACTAAACTTAATGGTGGGTTTCTCTTTGTGTACTTAATCAAAGGCCTGATTCAACTTCCTTCACTGAGAACTGCTGAGCTGCTGTATAGGGATCCACATGGCCTTGCTTGCTGCCTCAGGTTACTGTTCCTGTGTTTAGACCAACATCTTCACCCTTATAGTGTGAATTCCTCAGCATCTTGCTGAAGGACTGAGGCTCCTGGTTTACACTTCATCTCTGTAACAAATGAACAGAGACTTTGTGGAAGGTTCTAACTCAGTTACTTTTTACTAAATACATGAAATGTAAAAAAACCTACAGATATTTGCTAAGAAGAAATACTTTCAGTGCAATGGTACTCACTCTTACATCCCCTTCCTTTAAAGTCGAATGATTCACCTTTGATGAAATAGTCAGGACTTCCTCAATAGGGTCCTGAAGTAAATCATCTCTATTTCTACTGGGGAAAATGGTCAGAGACATACAACTGTCTTTGTGCTTCTATAACCTTTCACTTTTCTGTCGCATAGACTCCTGATCCACTTTGACAGGTTAATACACATCACTTATAGGCAACGTCACCCCTGCTAAGCTAACTGTCTTGCACAGAAGCCAACCTATTGCTCTGAATCAATCCTTTTCAGGGACAGAAAACCTGAAACCGAAGACGCGTTGTTGTCAATCTTGTGCCTGTGCTTCCAGGGGCTCTCATCCCACACAATTAAAACAGGGAAAAAAGATAACAAGGAAGTAAGAATACTCTCAGGTTCTCATGAAAAGAAATAATCCTCAGCATCAGTCAGAACTTAGAAACTGACTGTAAAGAGATTATCCAAGTCATCACCCTTGCCACAAGCCATGAATTTCTTTTGGTTTTTCTATTCTTGTTTTTTGGCCATGTAAATTAAATGTCTCTCAAAATTTTTTGTGAGATCTCAGTCATGATCAGCCTCTTAATGATCATTTACTCTTTCATATTGTAATTAAATATTCCTTTTCTCTTTTCTTCTGTTACATGTTTCTACTGGTATTTGATTTATAGTTACTTATTACTACCACTTTTGCATGTCAACTGCCTTATTTTATTAATTCCTACATTAAGCAGGGTCAAGGGGTTTGAGTATCTTAGATAACCATCAATAAAACAAAGCAATGTAACTATGTTATAGACATATGTGAAACTAGATCTAAATTTATTGACATCTGTATTAAGTGCTTGGCATCTGTATTAGCATGGCAGTACACAAAGCATGACACAGTTATATTACCATGAGTAGTAAAGAAGATTAATGTGTTTTATCTCTTTGTGTCATCACACAGAAAATCACATCTTAATCCTGCTTTCTATGTGGGGCAAGAATATATAGTCAACTATTAATGCTTCTATTCTATTTCTTACAAATTTGTTGGATTGCTATCAGTACTGTAATGCTTATTTAAGATTTTCTCCCATAGAAAAGCTGTTCATTCAACCTTCTCTCATTGTAAAAAATGTAATCTACCTTCCCCTCACTTTCACCATCATACAACTCCATTCTCTTCCCCTGGCAGTCCAAAGTATTTCTCAGCTGTTGTCCTCTTCTGAGCCTTCATTAAATCCTCACCCTAGTCTTCCTCCTGATTGCTGCCATACTCATTCTTCTCTCTCCTTCTCCTCTCTGGCTTTTTCTAGCCTGTGCTGAAAATCAAAATTCCATTTTCATTCCCTTTGCCCTGTTGGGGCTTTAGATTTTGCTGACTCTTCTCAAAACTACTGTCCTTCCTTTCCTTCCACAGCTCTGCCCTCTCCATGCTCTGTAGAAAAACTCAAGTTACTCCTTCAGCTTGAGCAACCTCTTGAGCAACTGCTTCACCCTTTTTCACTTTTTTTTTGTTTAACAGTTCTAAAGACCTTGTCCTTAATTCTATTTTCTTCTCTTTTTATAATATACTTTGGGGTGATTTAATCTGTAGGCATACATTTAACCTGACGATTCACAGACTTATTCTCTACTTATACTTGCCTCTGCCATCCACACTAAATTTCTCATATATCTCCAGTGTCTCCTCATGGATTCCTAGCCATGCCATAAAGTTAAATGTGTTTACATTAGAACACTTTTTTTTTTCTCCCTAATGTGTCTTTTGATTATCGTGGGCAAGAGAACTATCCTTAGATGTGTAACTTGGTACTTACCTTTCATTTTTACCTCTTTCATTTCTTTGTGATGCTTGGATGTGTTTAGCCTATTCATACACATATCTGGAAATGTCTGATGAGTGCTGTGTTGGCTTGTGTTCTGATTGATAAAGTATCCTCTTTTCTTGTTTCCATTCAGATTGCTGCTGCAGAATGATCTACCTAGCCAGTACCTTTAGTTATGTCAATCTCCCTCTGCATCCTCCTTCACCTCTTTATTCTTTACCATATTTAGCAAAAGCTACTTGTCATCTCTTTCAAGACCTTTCACAGACTATTGTTTCTTTACATACCATTTGTCATTCACCAACACAAAATATTGATTCCCATTCTTACCAGCCCACTGTGATAATGTCAGCCTCAATCATCCAATTGTATTATTGCTTTCTACCTTAGTGCCCTTCCTGCTCAGAAAGGCTCCCTATAAATAGCCACACGGAATTTCCTTCTCCAGTTTCACATCCTTGACAGTGAAGCATCTGCTTGCTTTAACATCTACCTACAAAAATAGTTGAGAACAATTAGGACACTCATCTGCTGAGACTCCTGCTTGTTGTCCTGTCGTATTATTTCCCTTGTATCCTCACTTCTCTATCTCCATCTTGTCTTGTGTCTTATCCTTTTATTTTTGTTACCATCTTTTTTGATACATCTCAGAGTGGGATTTGTTCCTTGGCTAGTCAGTGTGAATTGCATGGCACAAAATAGCTGCATATGTCTGAATACAGGTATAAGTTGGTAGCAACACCATACTTAAGGTCAGAGGGGGACCAGAAATAGATTAATGAAGTTAAAAGAATTTCAAACTCAGTATTATACTTATGTTTTTATTACTGTTGTTTAATGTTTAAAGCTCCTTTCGAAACAGTTTAAAACTGCAACTGCTGCAGAAAGACAGCTTTATTATAAAATGCACAGAAACAAATTTTTGGGGTAAAAAACAACCAAAATAATTCTCTGTTCCCCATCCATTCTTGCAAAATCCTATTGAAGATACAAAGTAAATACCAGCCATTTCCCAAAAAGGAATTATTCCAATACTACTGCTTTGGCAATTGCCTATCACTATCCTTAGTAAGCCTATAGGAGACATTGTTTAAAATCTATAGCTGTATACTTAGAAAAATCAAAAGCTTTCAAAAGCACGTTGACACACACTGGTTCTTTGCCCCGAATGACAGTGACGAGATGCCCAGGATACTTTCTGACCAGACAACAGAACAAAAAGCACACAGCTCTATAATTAGGTGTAAATCCTTTGGCTGAATGAAAGGCTATTATTGAGCCTGAAAATGGAGTTTGGAAATCCAGAGCTCTACATGTGCAATGCTACACATTATAACCAAGAACATTAGGGAGTCTATTATACAGAGGCAACCACACGCCCACACAATAAAAGCGGTGTGCTTATGTTGTCTTTCCTTTGTAAAGCTTTTTGGAAAAAATGATAATAATAAAAACATATAGAGCAATTTTGAGTCAGGATTTCAAAGACTGCGAAATCATTATCTGACACAGGGAGAACTATCATACGGAAAATGACTGCCTTCAGTACTACCTTGAATGCTTGAAATGCTTTATAGAAAAATGAGAAACATTTTTTTCTTATTACTAAGCTTTCAAAAAAATTTTTATATGGGCAGTATCATTCTACTAGAAAAAGCAGCACTTAGCTCTACGGTGTGCCAGACCCTCAGATACCCAGGTGACAAACAGTACCAGCCATTCACAGAAAGTCCTGGGAGTCTAGCTGACTGTTGGAAACTTCTGAGAATGTCTTAAGAATTTAGAAATGTCCTTTCATTTTCATCATCTTTCTGAGAAAGGAAGACTGAAATTTTAATTAGTAAGTAAAAAGAAATGTAAAACAACCTCTCAGCACTAAAACACTAGTCAGTGAGACACTATCTAGCTGTGTTTCCTACAGTCTTTGAGATCCTGGCATGTTACCAGGGCAATATGTCTCTTATTTACCACAAAACAGTAGCTTGCCTATCTACTACCCACGCATCTTCTTAAAAATGAGTAAATTGCCCTAGCACTTCACGATGTCTAAATCAGAAGAAATTATTTGTTTTCTTCTCCTGCATTCAACTTAAATCATATTGACTTAGACTTAGGAAACAAAAGGAATAGGACTGTTATGGCTCCACAATTGAACTATGGACTTTGTCCCTTTTTAATTCTAGTTGCAATTTCTCAGTAGTACAACAAAATTGTCTCTACAAAGCACTGTGACAAAGCCACAATGTCATTTCAGTACTGGCCCACATGTTTTGAAGTTTTTTGAGGCACTCTCTACAATTCAGTTTTTAGCCATGAAGACTGAACAAGTACCAGAAAAGGAAAGGGGGGGTGAGGGAAGAAAAAAAGAAACAGACCTGTCACAGTTCTGCAATTTGTTTTAGTGGCTGAGAAGGGTCTAGATAAGGGTATACCTTCTTTGTTTCCA
The DNA here is from genome assembly GCF_965183815.1 of Platalea leucorodia. Classification (NCBI taxonomy): domain Eukaryota; kingdom Metazoa; phylum Chordata; class Aves; order Pelecaniformes; family Threskiornithidae; genus Platalea; species Platalea leucorodia. The sequence goes on along the minus strand of NC_138825.1, from coordinate 52,862,648 downwards.
CCACATAACCTTTGGAAAATTATTTACAGCCCAGCTTTCTCTTTTACCTCTAAGGCAGAAGCTACAGGATAGGTAGAATGTCTCTATGAAGAGATCCAAATTACATTTTAAATAGTAAGTCACAGATGAAGTTACAAAATCAGGGTCTTAGTCTAGTTATTTGAGTAGATCTTTCAGTTATGATAATAGGAGGTTAGCAAGAAAAAAAAAAAAAAAAAAAAAAGATAAAAGAGGAGGAGAATAGTATCCACACTGGAGCTGGTAAATGATAGCCACTTCTGATTCTTGGTTTCGCAACCTGCTGTTGGTTTAAAGTTCAGTAAATTGATGTCTCACATTTTTCTTGAAGTGGTGGTGTGCCACTTTTGGGTGAGTGAAAGGAAGCTGGCAGGAGCAAGGGAGTGTTTGGGACACTGCAGCAGGAGATACTATCTTTACTGTAACACACTCCCCCATCCCTGTGAGATACCCGGAGGGTTCAGACTTCAGTTGGTATTAAGTGAGTCCTCAGAAGCACATGGTTTTGAGTTTTTTAGTGCAGAAACCAAGGCCTTTTCTGGTGGTTTTGGAAAAATATTAAATATTTTAAATATTTTAATATGGAGAGCTGTGTGTTGCTTAGCAGGTCTGAAATCTCAGTGCTGCCCTGCATTTCTGGAGCCAGATCTTCAGCTGGTGTAAACTGATATAGATGTTTTGTTTTCAGTGAAGCAAAGCCAATTTACATCAACTGGCAATTGAAACTACAGCTGGTAAAGCGTTCTTGGATCTTGGGTACATAATTAATAAAAAATAATATTCATTCAGCAAATAGTTACTGTAGATAATTAATAACTGAAACATTTACTAATTTTTCATCTGACAAGTGGAGAAGAATTTATTTCTGTTCTATACTGAATATGCAACTAGTTTCAAACAAAGAATATTTCTCCTTGAATAAACGTCTTCATTTATTTTTGCTAAGGCTCTTTGAAAAATTGTTTTAAAATGCTCTGCTAAACAAGATCTAGGATGGTAAATTAAAGCACTAAGTGGTGGATAATTTTTAATATAATTTTTCTTCTTTTTGCTCATGTGTACCCTTCTGTGATTCTATGGTTGTTGACATTTTCCACGAGACATGCTGAGGTCAGAGTGAGCGCGGCTTCATGCAATTAAATAGAAAGACCACATGCTATCACTTTCTCATTCAGTCCACAGGAAAATCCAAGTTGCATAGCAAGCAATGATAAAAGCCAGAGCACTAAACCTGAACAGGTTCCTAGGCACCAGCAGAATGGGAAGACTGGTTTTGAACACATGACCAAGATGCAAATGTATACATTTTTTAATTCACAGCATTGAAAGAAAAAAAAAGGGACAATCTCTGTGAGTTGGCAATTTGTAAGGTACTGTGAAAAGTGCATTCTTGCTGAACGGATCAAATCATCAGCAAGACTGAACATGTCTCACGATTAATTATATATATATATATGAATCAAATGGAGATATACACATTTTTGCTTGATCATAGATGCTGCAGCTTCACATTTGCAGGATACAGACTTCTTTTAGGACTATGAGCTATTTTAGCTATTTATTTATTTTGCAGTTCCAATGGTAGAGTAGGAGTTCTTATCTGATTTTTCATGCACTGGATAATGTGGCATATGCTTTCCTATTACGGAATGGTTAATGACTTTCTAAATTAGTTTGAAGGCCTAAGGCAAGGAGTGGATGGTTTGTACATTTGACCAGTCATTAAAGCATCTCTTGCTGGAAAGAAAACCCTCTAAGCCAAGATGATACTTGAGTTTTACATCAGCAGGCTATCCAACCCCTATCCCAAAGTTTTTATGTAATAAGAAGCTTTTGGATAATTCTGTAAAGATTAGAGAAGAAGGTGGGGAATCCTCTTTTCACCTTGTTGCAAGCAGGAGACAAATCCTGAAATCCAAACTGTACTGTAAGGACTGCTGTAGGGATATTTCCAGTAAAAAAAAGGGGATAGTCTTATTTTCTGTAGAGGTAAACTACAGTCACTAAAAAAAAAAAATATACCATTTTAATTCAACAGAATAAGCTCAAAATCACAATGCTTTTTACTTTTTCTCTGCATTCAGAGCAGCCTTCTTTGGTAGTGCAACCTAAAAGATTTGAAAAGTCCAACAGTCGGTGCAGGAGACACGATGTCAACATTATTCATGTTTCAGGGGTTTTATTTCAGACCAGCTTTAGCCTGTCTTGTGGACTGAGTGCTCATTAGCAGCAGGAATGCATGATATAAACTCCTGGACCTCATCATTCGGTTTAATTTCTTCAGGAAAAAAGGCCAGTTGATATGCCCTGAGATCATGCTACGATGTGAATCAAAGTGCGGTGAGTGGGAACAATCAAGAAATTTGCTTCAAATGTGCTCTTCTGAGATGAAAACTCTAAGGCCAATACACATTCTGATATTCTGAAGTATTATAGATTTTAAACAATATTATTTCCACTCTGAAGTTTGTAATTTTTGAATGGCAATAAGAATTTTGTCCCCCCTGTTCCTTCCCACCTTTATTCATCCTGCCACTTCATGGAGAGTTTTGAATTGACCAAATATTTAAGTAAATGAAAGAAAGAGACTACATTTTTGTATCAGTGTGGTATTCTAAACAGTACCTTTTCAAATCTTTCTGATATGAAAAAAATAGATGGGGACACAGAAAATTATGAAACTCTTTGCATGAAGCACCCTGAAGTCTGAAAGGAAAACAGCCTAATTCTTATCTTCTGATTCTGAATTAAATCTGGGTGTTCAAATAGTTTATTATCTACATCAGCTAGGGGACCTACATTATGGTGGTATGGTTCAGTCTGGCTTTGGGCCACCCAGTGCTGCCCAGAACACCTGGAGAGCTATGAAGGACTAGCTGGTAGCACATAAACTATCTGAAATTTAGAATTTGAACTCATTCAGGTGTGTAACTTTCCCATTACTTACTACACCATGTTCAATGATAAAACAGATATTGACGCATATATTCTAATGAGATCAAACTCCATTTAGTGTCATAACTCAGCTGCCTAAACTCTACCCAGCTTCTGTGCTTAGAGCTTCCAGTTAGCTAGTTCCAGGTCCATTCATTTAGGCTAGATTTAGAGATTAGGGCCCTAATCTTTACTTAACCCCTATCAATTGTGTTCAATTTATTGTCTACTTTCTGTTTCACAGTTGGTATGTGAGACAATGGTATTTCCACTGTTCTGCTAAAATAAGAAAGCTGCAAGGGAGCCCATATTGTTGTTCAGACATTGTGTGAAATGGCTTGCCTAGGAGCTGTGCAAGGAGGTGTCCAGCAACAGCCAACATCGGTTGCTTCCTAAGAGAGAAGAGACTTCTCATAATCCACTTTGCTGTGGCTGTGACTTATCTATGTTCTGCCTGGTATATTTTGTGTTTTGGCTTCTGATCCTAGCTTTTAATCTTAGAAATTTTTTCAAAGCAACCATAGACCAAACTTTCCTGATGCTAGCATTCTTCTTCAAAGAAAAAGTGAAATCTTTTTGGCACAGAGGCAGCTGTCTTTTTTGAAAAAGTTTGCCACATTACATGGGCAAGCTCCCTACTTTCTCACATGGTGAATATCTCTTCCTGTATATCTCTTCACCAGTCCTGTTTTTTACAGTTAGTTTAATTTTTTTTCCTCTCCCACCGCTTGTGAAAGCATCAGGGCGTTGCCTGGTGTATACCAGCATTTTCACTGAAGTCCATACAGCTCTGCTAATTTTCACCTTCTCAGAATCAGACACATGACAACTCCTGAAATTCAGGACAAAGAGCTAGAGCTCTGGGTTGCACAGCAAAGGCAATTCACCGGGGTGTATTTAAAAGCTTTTCTTTCTCAAGGATGAGTGTGGATGTCACGAACATGAATTTTACTGCTGAAATGTTGATCTCCCTCATTGTATACCAGAGATGCCTAAAACACCTTTGGACTCTTAAAGCCCACAAAAAGCTTTGCTACTCAAACCCTTAAACCACTTTACACATTTCATATTCTTACTAACTGCTTTCAACAGATAACAATGGGGAAGTTTTCAGCAGAAATCGTCTATGTCATTTGTTGCAGAAAAGGACAGGGGTGATTCTGCTTCCTCAGCTATCCAAAAATGAAAAGGCATCAGAGACTGTAATTCTTTCTCCTGACCCACCAAAGCACCAGCTCTGCACTGCAGGGTCAAGGTATCTACATCTATAGAGGGGCTATACTTTGAAATATAATCCAAGCAAAAACTAGATTATCAAACACATACCATTTTAGCTATAGGTGTATGATACAGGGACAGCCAGCTGTTTGGAAACTTCTTTTTGGCTTGAAACCCTGCTATCTACAGCACCACTTGATGCTCCTAGATGGGTGATCTCTTGGCTGACTCTGAGCCTGGGTGGAGCTGTGCCATCTGAACACATGTGCCATCTAAATTACTTGGCCAGTATCGCTAGGGGTTCACTGCCAAGTGACCGTAGGTTTAGACAGGCAGCATACATAATATTGTAAATGCTGGCTCCTTTGTAAAAAATCCTATCCTTTCTGACAATGCTGAAAAATTGGCTTTACTTGCCATCCAACATGTGATTGCACCTGTTTGTGCTTACAGAAATCCTCCTCCCCCAGCCAAATCCTCACAGCAATAAATGACCATTCAAATGCTGTTAGGCAAGGCAGGTCCTCATCTACCTTGGAAATTAAACCCCCCTTTATTTAGATATTAGAAAAATAAGTAGGTGTGGTCAAAACTGAAAGGTCTCCAGGGACTCCTCAATGCAATGACAAAGTCTCTTTCGGTATGTCTGACCCCATGGTGACAAGTCCAATTAAATTAAACAATTTTTTCAAAACACTGCAGTGTGATATCAGCACACTGTTTAGGGAGCCACACCTAACATGCTGTCTACCTGTGTTTGTATCCATACTTACTGGTAAAATCTGGGCAACTATCCCATTATGTTTCACTTGTAGATAAGCTGTCCAGAAGAGATGCAAAATTGCCAACGATTCAGAAAATGTTTGACTGCACAGAGTGCTGATGGGGAGAAATCCTGGCCAAATTGCTTATCCAGGCACAGTTCTGGGAATTTTTTGCTCTACAAAATAATTAGCTTATTAACTCACTTACTGGAAGGCAATCAAATACCAAACCCTAGCTTCCAGTGAGGAGACAACAAAGCTAACTAGTGTGGTTACTATCACTTTGTCACCTAGGTTGTATCTGTCATGGCTGTATGTAGATGCAGGTTTGCAGGAAGAAACTTTCTGTATGCATGTGTGTGTGTGACAGTGTGCGTGTTATAGGAATAGGTTAAACATTATACCATCGTTGTCCAAAGGAGTACTTAATCTTACAGTGTAGAAAAGAACTGCACTGCTAGAAATCCTTCCCCTTTACTCCCCATTAAAGTCATAGATGCATCCAGCCTTGGGTGACTTACAAACTCAGTCAACTAAGTTGTAGAAAGCATGGAGCCTTTGAGCTAGTTCTTTTTGGATATGGAATAAGTCACTAATTAATGATCAATAAGATGAATATCTGAGGGACTTACTCAGAAAGAGCACAACTCTGTATTGATGAATATGGTAGAAAAACAACCTCTTCAGACAACAGATTTTTTCTTTTTCCTAGGAAACTTACTGGAGAATAAGAGAACAGAAAAGATCTATGACTTTAAAACCGTGGGAGTATTAATAAAAGTGAAATTGCTGAAGAGAAATCCCTCTCACTTTTCACTATTGAAGGATACATTTGGCTGCAAAAAACAATGAAAGCATTGCTACATATGAAACTTGTGGTCCCTTGCAGGACACACTGAACTCTGCCACTGACATTGCACAGTGATCCACGGTGAGAGTGCTAGAGACAAACCAGAATTACTGCGACTTCACCACAGTTCCCCCTGACTGTTACTGGGACATGCCACAATAACAACGGAATGAACTACTTCGTGGTTGTGCATCACCATCCGTCACACACAAAATAGACAAAAAGACAGAAACCAGATGTCAGCGTACACGTTATTAACTGAAAAACTAGTGGGTGAGATAAGGTGAACTTCACTTGAATATGAACTGGCATACATTACCCTAATTAAACAGTGAGACACTCAAGGAAGCAAGGAGGTTTCTTAATTAACTTAGATGATTCCAAATAGCTTTTTCCTGAGGAAAATACAGAAGCACTTAATATTCCAATGCAGTTAATTTTCAGAAAGAAGTATTCTTTCTCTTTTCAAAAATATCAAGTACAATTTTTTAACCAAGTACAGAAAAAAGCAGTTCTGGTTTTGTTTAGGAGGATTTAAAGTCATACTTGTTGACTTAGACAACATTGTTTACATCCAGAGACACAAAGGCAGTTAGAGGACTGATCATCAGATGTTCCATTATCCACTCAAAATTCACTAGGAGTTTAGTTTCTGCTTATTGGCAGAATTTAAATATTACTGTGATTTCATATATTTTTTTCAATGCACAACAATACAGTTTCAAGCAATTCTCTTCCATTTGGCTAGGTTTTTATTCACTGCTCGGCACCACAGTCTTTTAGTACCTTTCAGCAATTCAAGGAACAATGCAGCTAATGTTTTCTACTTATTCGTTTTCCTGGGGTATCCCCACAGGGAACTGGGTACATGGTCTTTTTCCAGTAGGAATTTTTGTTTTGCTGTTTACATTAACAGAAATTTATATATGCGCCAGGGGAAACAAGGTCAGAGAACTGTCCACCTGGAGGAATGGTAAGCAGTATGGTAGCTGCTTATTCCTGCTAAAATGAGCAGCAGCAAAAGAAGATTTTTAGAGGTGATGAATGGAAAAATACCTTAACCTGTTCACACACCTAAACACACAGACACACACACGTTTTATGTATGTATGAAAAAATTGCTGTCAGCCACAGTAGAATCATTTCCCAAGATGAGGATACTTCAAACATCTTTAGCTCATCATCTCAATACTGTAAATTTCTATCATGTTCTACAGAAAGGAGCCTTAATAGGCAAGCAAAGAACCTGCTTTGTTTCTGCCTGGGCTCTGTCTGTTTTGCTCTGAACCAAATAATAATCACCATAAAGACAAACTGACCACCTAGAAAGAGATAACACAACATGGGATGGCAGCATCTGTAGCACTAAAATCATTTAGGAACACAAGACACATTCGAACTCGGAAGGATTTGTGCTCCTAAATCTCTTTGACGCTTTTAAAAATCTCCCGCAGTTTTGGTTTTCTTCTCTCAGAGTTACCCAGGCAATTCCACTCACTGCAATGGAATAATTCGTGATTCACAGTGGAGTACATGAGAGGAATATCATGACCTTCATCTCTACATGACAAAAGAACTTTCTTTTTTCCAAGGGAGAGTTTGTAATTTAAATGCTCAGACTCGGAAATGGGAGTATGGAACCCCTGAGGCTTTGAACAAGTTTCTTAATCTTGCAATTCCAGGCTCTCCATCTGTAAAAAATGGGGGTAATACTTTCTCGCGCTGTAACAAATAGACAATAACGAGAGTGCCTGCTGCCTCCTGCCATGGGACAGGTGTCTGACTGCCTGGGCCAAGAAAAGAAGAGAGATTTCTTACCAACGCTTTTGCTCATAATGCCTACAACAAATGCCATTCTGTAGTTCAAATATGCAATGTATTCAGAATGTAGGTTGAATACAAGTACTGCTTTTGGGGTGTGAAAACACTGCATTAACTGGCACTTGATCTTACTATTATTTTCCAGCTCTAGCAGTGAGATGTAATTGTTTTTAAAATCTGGGGGGACACACATCTCATATTCGTCTCTTAAGGGTTACTTATATTCATATGTGTCATACCTGGATTGTACCAGTGGGAAACGTATTTACTAGATCCTACCTCAAAGCAGATTCTTGTGTTCCTTAAGTTGTTGAAGTAATGTAATTGGTCTTACCGTTCATCTCCTACACCACTTTCAGTAAAAACTACCTTCCGTATTATGCCCTGGTGGGCACATTGTGTTGGCTCTTGACCTGTTTGCACAGCAGCTGTGCCACTCCCTAGCGCTATCTCATTGATGCATCCCTGAGACAGATTTCTACTTAGACACCAGAAACAACGTGTAACCTAAGATGCAAAGCATCACGTAAATGAAAAGAGAGAGACCCATTAGCTCAGTAGTTATTGCCAAGGAGCTGGGTATTTGGATCAGCTCTCATCACAGTCCTCTTTTCTTTTTCTTCCAGAGTGGTAAACACAGCTTGGTGCCTCTGACAAGGAAGAGACTTTCCTGCTTGTCCTTTCTCGCAACACCATGGGACCAGAAGCATTAAGTACTCTCTGCCACTCGTCTCCCTCCCAGAGCCAGGAGAAATGGTAGGGTAAATACAGGAGCCTTCTAGCATAAAGGAAGTAGAGCACTGTACAACAATATTGAATTAAATTCTATAGCAAAGCAGACTGATAACTGCTGTGTGCCTGCGCTGAAACCTTTGACGTTCTGAACAATCTTCACTGCTGTGAAACACATTCATTGACTTTTGTATTAAATACCAAAATGAACATCACATGCTAGTGTGTTATTTGCCTCACCATTTAGTTTAGTATTTATATTCATTTTTTCCCCCCTGTATTTAAGTTGCCAATAAACTCCCAGTAATAATCAGGGACCTTGCCAAAGTGACTGATTTAATTTGTTCTCAGACTGTGTGGGACAAAGCCATGACATAAAATTGCCACTATCACGAAGCACTTCATTATTTTTCAGTGACTGCAACACTTGACACATGACACCTTCTGACTAGTGCATGTATGAAGACTGCCTAAATCCCCATCTCTATCGGTTATCCCACAGAGCTTGAAGAAGTTGAAACTTTGTATCTCAGTTATTCACAAACTTTTGCAGACTTCCTACTACAGCTCAAGATGACCGAATGGAAGACATTTTGAAACTCAGATGTTTTAAAAATCTTATACTCCTGAATTAAAAATTTACAAAAAACAGGAAAAAAAGCTTCATGTTTGGGTGCAAACAAAGCTGTGAAGTAGGAGCAGAAATAACAGCAGGAAATCATTCTATCAGCAGAAGCTGCTGCCTTTCTTTGGGAACTCTTCTAGTGAATCTTATAATTCAATAACTTTTACTACATCAGTGAATCATCATTCCGCTATTTATTAAATTCTTTTGTAGTCACAAAATCCTATCAAGGGTCTCCTTTCATTTTAAATCTATCTGTCAGGCTTCATTCCTAGCCTCTACAGACCACTTTTATGATAATAATGCTGAGAAGTCTACATTAAGTTGGATAAAAGGAAAATGGAGAAATTCTTGAAATCAAGCAGAGCTCATCTTTGTTAAACTGCAATAACCTACTGTACACTTCAGCTGAATACTGTTTGTAGTATCTTCCCTTGAGTACTGCAGTACTGTTGGATACTAGTACTTGAGCAAATTGAACAGAAAATAATGTAATATTTCTTTTGGCCCTGCCTTCTACTGATATAAGGCAGTCTTGTTTGTCTTTTTAATTTAGCTTTTTAAACAGAAACACCACACAAGGAATCTTTGCTGCACTGACGAATCCCTTACATAGCTACAGGATGTGACACAGAACTTGCACCTAATTGCTCCTGGACTAACATAAAAAAGCCGTTCCTGCTTTCCTCTATATAATGGAAGTGGAGGAATGGTGGTCTCCCCCAGAGATCTAGGGCAAAGAATGAGGACCCTTCCAAAAGCTGTTTTGTTGGGGGGGTTGAAGACATGCCAAAAATGTCCCCAAAAGTCCTATACATTGTAATGGACCACTTTTCTCCTTTCCTGACTTTTCCCTTCCTTTCCAACAATCCACCCCCAGGGCCAGAGCTGTGCTCTTCTGCTCTTGGGAAAAGAGAAGCTGGGCCATGGTCATGCTTGTCACCACTTTTCCACTTGATCTTGCTACCTATAGCAGGTCTTTTGTGTCTAGCCTTGTGCATGTTACTCTGATTAATAATAATCCCTAAACAGAGGGAACATTGATGCAGTAGATAAAATATAAATATGTGCAAGGGCAGTGGCTTTTTGGTTTTCTCAGTAATGTAGCTTTCAATACTTTTTTGAAAAGAAAAAGTTTAAGCTCTACCTTTTTGAACAAAAGAAACTATAAAATTAAACTGAATTGATTCATGACCAAAAGCAAATTTTCCAAGAAAATCCAAAAAAATTGCTGAACTCTCTTTATGGTTCAACTAGTAAAACTAGACTCTTCCAAGGAACCTTTGTGGTTCTTCAAAGACCCTGCAGAAGAAACTAATGCCTGTTGTCATCCTTGCATTGGTCTGTGGTAAATACTGGTCAAAAACATTTTCCTGTAGGCTGATATACAGGCAAGGGAGAAAATGCCATACTACATTAATCCTCTGGGGAGCTGCAGTAGGTTCTTATGGGAATTCAAACACAAAACCAGAGATGAACCTGCAATAAATATGTGTGACTGTTAAATAATGTAAACAGAATGGGGTGTCTTGAATGCCTAATGCTGAGGGAAGTATGTTTACTTGATAGACCCAAGACATTTTTCAAGATCATTTCATCCTTGTGAAATTCTTAACTGTGTATGCCTGCTAAAAACTACTGCTTTGACTAGAATAGCAGCTTTTCAGGGAAAAAGCTAAATACTTTGCATTCATGGATCTGAAGCTTTCACTCCTTCAAGCTGAGGCCCATCATTGTAATCACAGTCTACCTGTTTCACAGTGTGCAAATTATCAGGCGATGAATCCTTGTTGCAGGATTCTCTTTGCATATGACAATTTGGTGTACATATTTCAAATAAGTTATATAAATAATACTAAAGCATTCAAAACCAGTGCCCATCATGTTTGCACTGTATTCATAGATCAATGACTCCTGAGCAAGAGTTCTTTGCACAGAAGCTCAGCTTTAGTATATGCTACAGTTTGACAATGAATAAACAGACACAGAAATGAATTCTTGATACTGAATTCTTGAAGCTCTTGTACAAATGATGCCACAGACAAATCTGAATCTACAAAAGACTATAAACACATGAAATGGAGAAGAAAAAATTGTCAGGATGCATCTACATGAGCACTGTAGTTTGGAGCAAAAATGAACTTTCAAAGAAGAACTCCTAGCCACCTGCACATGCTTTGGTTCGCATTGTGACATGGTCTGGAGCACTAAGTTGACTCTTTTCTGATGAAACTGAACGGAAAGATGTACTCCAAGAGCTCACTTAATGCCATATGCTGCTAGTGGGCATTATGTCTACAGGGTGGATTAGAGCTAACCTGAGGCAGAACTCCTAAAACGTTAATAGTGTGGTCACTGTGTCTCTAGCACCAACTATTTCACTTTGCAGATGCATTACTGCAACTCCATTTGCTAATGCAGATACAGCCTTAGTATACTGGCAGGACTGCGAACTACAAAGAAGCCAAGTAGGGAATGATCCTCTGCATGTTTTGAAGAGAGAGACACCTCAAATTGGTATGTGTTGCAGCCTGCAGACTAAACTTTTGTGTACATACAAAAATTTGATTCCAGAATCTGAAAATTCAAATTACTTCAGATTGAGAGTCATAATGCTGCCACCTGAAGAAGCTTAGATGTGAGCTAGAAGTCTGGATCCACATTTTGGAGTTGTACCTGCTCTTTCAAATACTTTCCAGTCCCACAGGAAATGAGGAATAAAATCTTGACCCCACTCAACCTAATGAGAGCTTTGCCACTGATGTCAGTGGGGCAGGGGTTTCATAGGTCAAATATGTTTCAATACAATTGTTTTAGACCATTTTACAAAACTCCAGTTAGACTTGAGTGGAACTAAGTGAAAACACAACACTCAGTCATCTAAGAACACACCAAACATTATTTTTAGGAAATTCTGCTAAATAATAAACTAGCTACCCACTTAAAGATTATGATCTAAGGTTCTAGGTGTCCTCTGCTTCATGAACATTTGAATGCCTAGTACACTGAAATGTTGGAACAGACACCCCCCCTTACAGAGCTCATGCACCTCAAGTAAGAGTATCAGGTATATTCAAGTAAGAATATCAGGCACAATCATATTAGTTTCACATCTGAAAGGAAAATTTGCAAACTTCTGGTCAGCTACTGATAGTAAAATACATTCAGAGTTCACACTGTCTCCCGCCAATATACAAGCAGACTCTGAAAGAATTGCTTAGGCTGCGAACTCTCATTACTTGCATTCATACACGTTACTATTCCCACAAGCAAGGAAGCTGAAATAATGTTTTAAAAGACCCTTCTCTTATGCACTGACACAACATGGTATAATAAAATGCCAAGCTGCTAAATCCAATATCATTGATGGATTAACCCCCAAACATTAATAACTATAAGTAATAATGGAATAAGAAAAACACTTTAATTTATAAGGGGTTATTAATAATCCAGAAAAAAAGTGAAGATATTTTCCATATGGTGCATAAATATGCAAAAATGACCCCCTATAGGCTGCAAACAGAAATTTCTAGGGAAAAAAAAAGGCTCTTATTTTGTCCTATACTTTGCAATAAAATATATTTTAAATTACAGAAATCTGTGGCCTAGAGGTTTTGGACCTAGATGGTTCAAGGAACCATCCTATCACCATTAGTGCATTAGTTCAGTTCTAGCCAAGCCATTACCATCTGATTTTTGCTCAGTAGGTTGCGTGAAATGAACTGCTACCCTGGTTTAGTTTCCAGAGGACAAGGGTTCATATTGCAAGCTAATTTTCTCATCCTAGAGATGGACTTAAGGTCAAAGCACTATTCTGTTGACATGGGGCAGCCTACTGTTTTGTGCATGACTCCTGCTTTCCATAGCCATCATTTGGCAGTGTTCACAACAGTTGCAACTAGCGTATTAGGGAGCAAGAAATTTTAAGAGACAAGAACTCATTACCTTTAAATAAGATATTGAAAAGGGGAGTAGGACTCACTTGTGATTTATATGGAAAGAAAGACAAGTTCCAGGGATGAGTCAGCATTTCTCTACTATGACAAGCAATTAAAAAAACTCATTACTAAAAAAGTACATTTGATTCAAATTCTAATCCTTATTGACTCTGTTATTTATTACAAGACTGCTTCTAAGGAGCAGAAAATTGACCAGATGGAATGATAGATGCTAGTATTCATTTTGTTCATCAACATCAAAATCTAAATCATCATGAAAAGCAATGCATACTCTTTACCAATTAAAACCTTGCCCCTATACAGTTTATCAAGATTTGTTAGAAATCAGCAACTCGGATTACTTCATGACTTATATTCTTCCCTTCATTTTTTCCCTTCCCTGAAAGCAGAGAATCCATCAAAAGATCACTATCTGTAGATCATTTGATAACAAGGAAGTCTGAGTATTGCTTTCCAGTATGTAGAAGACTAATATAAATACCATAGGTCTCAGTAGTATTTTTTTATATTAGGATCAAAAGACAGTTTCTTTCACTTTATTAATTCAAATGCGTATGCCCTGAATTTGTCTCTAGAACAACATTTAATTTAGTATTTCTCTTTAGTGACAGGCTAGTGAAAAATATTAGGTACTCTTATCTACTTCCTCTCTTTCTTCCAATGAGAAAACTGCCTTATGAAAAGGGTACTGTTTTCATGACCTAACTAGCTTTCTTCTTCCTTTATGATAATCACAATTTCAGTCTTAAATATATATATTTTTTTCTTCATTTTATATCTGGTTTACTGGCTCTCTGTATATTTAGAAGCCACTTGAAAACCATTCTTATTGCTCTACCATGATGTAGTTGTCTTTGACACATTATTATCCATAAGAATCACATATTTATTTTTTACTTTCTTCAGTTTACCTTTAACAGAAGAGCAGTTTGATTTCTTATTCTCTAGAGATCGCTTGTTTTAAGGGATTAAAGACCAAAGATCAGATTCTATGTTTTTGTAGAAAAAGATACATTTCTCTATTGTTTACCTAACTTCCCTTTCATTTGACAACGGTGATAGCAGTATTAATCTCCACACACAGTAACATAACATTGAAATCCTGCCTAAGCATATCTGAATAATCTTTTCCTATAGCATTTCTGGGGAGCAAAGTTTTCAGCAAATTAACATATATTCATGCTTCTTCACGTCTTTGTCCCTAGTTGGTTGGGGGCTGGCAGAATTTATTTTTAGCCTGTGCTTCTGCTTATCCCACATCTCTGTCCATTTTCCTGAAAAAAGTATGGATAAGTATACCTTCACCCACAGAAACACACAAACTGTGAGCAATTCACAGAATTACTGTAATTATACTACCAGATATTGATTCCTTTTCTGGGATATAAATATGTCAGGGAAATTTAGATGTAAAAGAGAAGAAGGTTGTCTGACAAAGCCTTTTTTTAGTGGAAATGCCAGTAAATTGACACTCATTTAACACAGAAGTACTTTCAAAGCAACTCTTTATACTAATAGAAGGAACATATAACCAATCTTTACTCTTTGAAAGCGTGGGATTTAAAAGTCCATTAATAATACTCCCTAGATAACTTACTTTTGATTCTCCACATTAAAATGTGAGGATCATCAAAAAGAAGTGCAGTTAAGGCTCCAAAATAAGCCAAGTTTGGATATAAGTAGGAACAAGATGAGTTGCTCCTTTTTATTCCATGTGAAGATTTAAGCCAACTGGCTGAAAGTTTAAGATTTTAATACATAGTAAAAACTCCAATATGTAAAACTTTTTCCTGTCAGCTTCTTGATGTATCATCATGGCATTCCATGCTAGCTTTCAGCAGTGTGTTCTCTTCTATTTTACATATTTCATCTATTATGTTGTATGTTCTGGGGTTGTTTAGTTGGAGAAGAGAAGGCTGAGGGGAGACCTTATTGCTCTCTACAACTACCTGAAAGGAGGTTGTAGTGAGTTGGGGGTCGGTCTCTTCTCCCTAGTAACAAGTGATAGGATGAGACGAAATGGCCTCAAGTTGTACCAGGGGAGGGTTAGGCTGGATATTAGGAAAACTTCTTCACCGAAAGAGTAGTCAGGCACTGGAACAGGCTGCCCAGGGAAGTGGTTGAGTCCCCATCCCTGGAGGTATTTAAAAGACGGGTAGACGTGGTGCTCGAGGACATGGTTTAGTGGTGGACTTGGCAGTGCTAGGTTAACAGTTGGACTTGATGATCTTAAGGGTCTTTTCCAACCAAAACGATTCTATGATTCTATGATTTGGGTTTGTATATTGGATTAATAAATCCTTTAACTTTAATCCTTTTTTTTGTACTATTTAAAGTGACTCTCTAAGACAGAGCCATCTCATTCACCTGAATCACTCCCTGTGGATGTCCAGTCATATCAACTGCCTTCAATGGAAAAAAAAAAACAACACCTGTTGCTTACTGCTGTCAGAGTTTTAGGAGACAACATAGCTACCGGTGATAATAGCTATAATAGCTATGGTGATCCTGGTTCTATTTCTCCTGGTGTATCATAAACAAAATTGTTCACTGAGTTCCTACCAATTACATCAATAAATTACATTTGAAGGAATGGCTTGCATGATGGAGCTCCCTGGTCTTTGCAACAGAAACTTCATTACAAGGACTGGACCAAGAGTAGCATGCTCATATTTTGACTCCAGGTTGAGTTAGCAACACACATAGATTCTTCAGTTCAAGGGGTTTGCTTCAGGGATGAGTATCAGTTGTATTCCAGTGGGATGAGCAGTAACAGTGAGCAGTTGCATTCTCCTAGGAACTTTACAGACATGAAATATAAAGGCAGTTCCTTGCTTCAGAAAGCTTAATGCAGTACCAACCATGGGCTCCCACAGTACCATTTTTGCAAACTGTATTTCAGATTGTATCTACACTGTAAGGAACTTCACTGTTAATTCACCTTTTAAAAGAGCAGGACATTATGCATACTTTTTATACACAGGCCTGAAAATCTTGGTGCAGACAAAAAGCAGATCATTCAAATTAATTAAACTTCAGTGCCTAAAGAGTCATTGACTACAGGACAGGCCAACAGGCTTGAATAAAGCCAGTTGCCAAAGAGCTCAGGCTGCTTTGTAAACGCAGGTCTAATAGATAACAGAATAAGGACTAGCATGAGTGTTAACAAGCAGAAAGTGCTCTGCTTGAGTATTACTTTTGAATTTCCAAAGGGTTTTGAATAATTTCTGTGAGTTTATTCAGGGCTGCCAAATGTGCGACAAATTTGGAATCTAGCAATAGTAAAGTTTATCTAAATGCTTTAGCACCAGGAGCCACCTGATTAGTTTTGACTTATATAAAAATATTTTTTCAGAAAGCTTGGAAACATGATTTGACTGTAGCCTAATGGTTCAAAAACGAGGTTGCTAATAAAAGTACCGGATCACTCATTAATAAAAAGCCATCATCAAAGTGGACAATATTCTTTTAGGCTCTACAGCAGCATAATGCTAACTTCCTAATTAAAAATAAATTAACTGCAGAAGACTGTACTAAGTCATATCCAGAATAACAAAGCCTTTTTTCAACAGGCAAGAATTTTTTTCAGTTATCTTCAGAAGCTCCTTAAAGAACTGGTGCATGATGAGTAGACAATTATCACTAAGTCTTGAGAAACATACTTGCATAATTTCCCCTGGACTCCTGACATTTCTTGTTGATTGAAGTTAATTACTTGCATGACCTCCTGCAAGCCAAAAAGCAATTTTAGTTCTATGAAGGGCATTCAATAAACCTGTTCTTTTCCTGACCACAGAAAATGGGAATCTGGTTAAGTTCATAAAACACAATAAAATAGATACCAGAAAGCTTTGTAAAAGGGTTTCTCACATATAAATAATTAAAGCATTAAGGAATGCAAGTTCTCATCACTGAAATTTCCTTTCATTTAGTCTTTTAGGAGCAGGGAATATTTCCTTTACAGAAAAAGTAGAACTGGCTTGTGAAAACTTTCAGAAGACCCAGAATGGATGTTAGTTGCCCCCCTTCTGCCCTATGGGAGCTCTACTACTGTGTGCCAACGCTGACAACTGGAGTGTTTTCCCCTGTCTCCTAGAGGGCGACAATTGCAAGAACCAAATATTAAGGGAAATCCAAGCAAGTTTACAGTGACTTAGTGATTTAATTATCTTGATTTTACATTTAACTAGGTCATGACAGAGTGTGTCCCAGCTGGAACGAAAGATGCAGTTCTAAAAGATGAAGTGCAAACCCCATACAGTTAGTTCAGTGGGTATCTAACATACAAATATGGGCCTCTCTATAGAGGGTTCTGTAAGTTATTCTGTGACCTACAGCACTGTCCAGAATATCTGTGGCGCTGTAGGTTGTGACTGTATGTTTAACAAACTCCTCCTTTCTTATGAGGAGATTTACAAAGGGCTTCTTTAAGATAGCCTTACAGCTGTTCTCTGTATACCCGTACCAGGCTGCCAGCCTGAAAGAGTAATGCTTTATTAGTACACAAAGACAGGTCATCTAGCAATGGAAAAATAGCCTAAGGATACTCTCTGCAAGCTTCTGATTGACTCAGATTGCACTGAGGTCAAATACCTACTCTTAGCCATTAGCAGTTGGAGTTTCATTAATCTTCTTACCTTAGAAACCACAGGCAACTACCCTGGAATACAGTAACATTAGCAATTTACTATTCTTTTATCATGGTTTAAAGTATTCTGGCTGTGACAGCCATTCCTTATGGCTGATTTGTTTCTGAGTGATGTTACATTAAAAGCTAAAATTTATTGCTCCAAATTTTTGCCTCTCCAGAGAAGAAGGGAACCAGCATGGAGATTTTTTCTGGATTCCTTAATTATTAATATTACATTCTTTCTGTATGTTCTTTTATACTCAGAGGCTTTTGCTATTGCTGTAAACTTTCATTTATTTATCTGATAAACTAATAGCTGTGACTTTCCAACTTGCAAAGTTCTATATGCAGCATTTCTGTGGCACATGTGAATAAGCAGCAGAAAATACAGCAAAGCAGTGTTAAGTTTGCACGGTTAAAATAGCAAAATCTCTGAAATTCCCAAGTAAGGATCCAATAGCATTGTTAGCTCAGTCAGCTTGTCAAGTCTGTATATTTTACAATGTATACTGCAGATTCAATTATGATCACTAAATTAAATGTGGAAAGAAAGACGGTTATAGATAATGCTTTCTATAGATAGCATCCATTATTATCTTGTGGACAGATAGTATCTATCTTTATAGATAGATAAAGATATCTACTTTCCTCCTCTTCGAGTTCTTCTGCTTCCCCACTCCAATTATTCATTAAGCAGCTTCTCTGAATCATTTATTGGTCTTTTAATTTAATTTCCTATATTAGAATAAAGAAGAGAAAACATTTGCAAACCACTCTCCTGAATCTTCTGAGTATCTTCAGGAGCTAAACAGGGCTGACCTGACTCAAAATGAACCATAGTAATCCACCAGGGACCATTACATAAGCAAGAATCAACCAAAATGCAGAAGCATGTCAAAGGTCCTCCTCAGGGCATGTCCCAGTTGTTTTACATTGCCCAAGTACTGCAAAGCCGTGAAAAGTTGAGGATCTGGTTCTTAGCTATTAAAAAAATGATCTCCTAAATATTTCTGTATCTGGTATGACAGTTAAAACATTTGCCAGAGTAAATCCCTTAGGAAACTTATCCTGCACAGTGTAAGTCTTGAAAGAAAAGAAAAGGAAATAACCAAGCAGAAACCAAACTAACCTAGATAATTGGAATAGCATTTTACTGTAACCCTCTTGCTTCCTTCCCCTCACTCCCTCTCTTCTGGTCATCACTTCCTTTCATCACGCCGCTTCTGAAGTTTCAGCTCTGAGGCAAGGATTATAACTTTTCCATTGTACTATTGAGGTAGTGGTAGCAGGTAAAATGGTGACAATCCTAATGCAAGAAGTACAGAACTGCACATTGGAATTATGACTACGCTACTCCAACACCTGCACAGTGACAGAGGCCCGATGCTGCTCAACCATCCTCTAAACCACTCTGTCACTCTGTAAACTCAGTTCAGTTCCAATTATGTGCCATGAAACTGAAGTTGCACCAGTGAGACATATATTTGTACCTATGTAAATATTGGCCAGATTAGATAATAAACTCTTTAACAATAATTTATCACTCCATCCCTTGTGCTTTTTATCAGACTGGTTTTGGGGTTTTTTTTGACTGATAAGTGCTTTATAATCTTTTTTTAATGAAAGAAGACAGTCTGATGCTACTTGTGATATAAGATCTCTATTTAGATTATATACATTAATTGAACAACAAATTGGGCTGGTAGAACCTAATGTTTCCTTTATCACGCTGCTTCATCTGAATTAGGAAAAGAACTATCACCATACGATGCGAATGAGCATGTGTTCAGCTGCTTCTTGTAAGTGAGGCTCATTAGAATGTGCTGTGAACAAATGTAAACCAACATCTTCAAATAGTTAAAAAGCTTCTTATGAGACCTTGAAGAAACGTAACCTTGGGAAAATTTGACATGGGTAATGGCTACTGTATGATCCTGGCAGCTGTGCTCCCATCTCGTCCCTGTTTCTGGCTTTGATGTAGATGTTTTTTCAAATACAGTGGAGTGACTGGGGTAGGCAGGAAATTGAAAGAGCAAGAACAGGGAACGTGAACAGTTAACACTGTACTGCACAAACTCTGCAAAACCAGACAGCATTTTCCAAATAACAAGTAAAAATTGCCAGGTGCGTTAGACAGGCACTGGTCTGCAATCTGGAAGACTTAACAATTTTTAGTATTATAACTTTTCTCTTTGTGAGAAGAGAAGACAGACTGTGTAAGACAGACTCCAGAAAAAAATATATTTAACTATTTAGCTCTCATGATAGGTTTTATTTCCTTGACTACTAGATACAAAGTGTAATGTTCTGATACAGTAATTCACCAACAGATTGAGAGACCTTTATTTCAACACTAGTAGTACCTCAGCTAAATCTATTCCTTAATAACGGTGATTCTTGTTCAAGCGCACAGGGTTCAATTTGTTGCCCTGCATGAGGTTTAGAAAAGAGCAACCTAATGACTTTGTTGCTGTTTTCTGTCTCTAGGTTGCTGAACAGTGATTATACACTGCAGTCAGGTTAGTTGTCTTCGCTCATAAAACATAAGATATGATGATATTCAGTTACCTTCACCATTCGGAGATATCAGTGAAGAAAAATGTTTTAGTGCCATAACTTTCAAGTACTCATCCATTTTTTAACAGAAGCAAATTCCTAATGAAATAAATAGGAATAACAACTGATTAAAAATTGAGCAATGATTTTTTTTTGTTTTGTCTTTGAAACTTTGACATTTTTTCAGGAGAGGGAGGTTTCTAATCTCAGTCAGGTATGTCAGTACAACAGTGTCAAAGATAATTTCAAATTTGAAAAATCTTAGCAATTCTAGCAAAGAGACAGTTTCAGCCACCTTCACATACTAAATAGCATTCTGTAACAGAAATAGCTCTACTGGAGTCAATATAGTTCCTGTTATTGTATGTTACTGATAACATTAAAAAATGTAATGTCAAGGAACCCCATTCACAAGCAGGTACATGCTGCACCAGCCACTGAACAAACATAAAACCTGCCAGACATTTAACAGTCATAAGTAAAAGGATGACTCAAACTGTCATCACTTTAATAATGCTACCATAGTCTAACTCTTGGGAATATACTCATCCCTTTGAAAACACTCCGCCCAACCTATTTATGTCACTTTGATCCCACGTAAACTCTGTCTTGGAGGCCCCAAAGTAAATTATAACTATGTAAAAAACATCTGAAAAACATGGTGTCTCAATCCTTTGAGGTCACAGACCACCATCAGCCCTCAAAATGTCCTGTATATCCTCAGTTTCTAGGGGCAAGCACTAGAATGGCATTTCATGTGACTCTACAAGACCAGCTATAAGAACTGCCAACATCCTTGTGTACCACAGTCCACTCGCTGAACGTCAGTGAACTAATCTATTCTAGCTGTTCAGTAACACTGACAGTCTACAACTTATTTTTAATAGTTTGAGCTAGGCTTTTCTTTATTAAAGCATGGCTTTTTGGGATTCTGGAAATGAAATAATTTTCTCCATAAGGCTTCTTCTCCAGTCCCCAAGTTACACCAAAAAATGACTAGATTTCTTTGTTCTTAATGTCTCAGTGCCACTTAATTTGTCTTTCCCAAGGGTATGCGATTTTAAATGGTCTTTTACTCTGTTCTTCACCCCCGTAATATTCTTTGCTTTCCCTCTGATTGATAGGTTTTCAGTGAATTCAGAAGAGAAAAAAAAGGCTGATGTTATCATCTCTTTGACCCAACGGTCTGTTAAAAATCAGTTAGACAACCCATTATACCACACCATACGCTTCACAAAAGTGGGTGTTTAACACTTGTGCCAAAATATTTAGAATAGTCCTCAGCCAGTTGACTAACGTGAACCAAACAGGTTTTATTTCCTGATAGATTTTATCCAACAATCTGATGAATACCTATTCTAAACAAAAACGCAAGGGCTGTAGATCCCAGCGTGCAGAGGGCCTTCAAATAATACCAAGATAATTTTTGTTTATAAGTCTGTGCCAGACTGGCTTTGTTGATATGTTCCTAGTTATCTTGAGATCCTATTATCTCTTCTCATGCTTATCCTTTCAACAGAGACACTTGCTGAGAACATTATAGCTGAGGGAGAGAATAAGCTATTTTTCTGTTCAAGCCATCTGTCTGTTTTAACAAATTCAGCATGGTCTCTCTCATTTGCTCCTCTTTTAAGTTTCTTGGACACCTTTGGGATATTTACCGGATAGACGGAACTGTCTGAAAGGGTTTTTTTTGGGGTGTTTTTTTTTTGGGTGGGGGTGGGTGGGGGGGTGGAGCCTGCTGAAACTACAGAAGAAATAGTTTTGCCATACAATTTTTCTTTATGACATGACAGAAACCAAAATCCACATGCTGAACAGGGAAAGCAAATTTAGCAGGTATGAGTTTTATTCACTAGAAAATTTGATTCAGCCCCATCAACACTATTTCTGGATTTGGCATGGGCTAGCCAGATAGGTTTGGTGGATTCTCCTTTTTCAGACTATATTTGCAAAATCAAGAAATCACAGGAGGAGATGACAAGGAGACAGCAGTTCCCTCTTCTGCCTGAGGAGCCTTGAACCCTCATCTGTCAGAGGAAATGCCAGGAACACCACTACATGTTTGGAGAAGTCTCCTTGAAAGTACTTCAAAGACCATCAGAAGAACAGTGTTGGACAAGTGTTTCCTACCTCCTGGAGAGAAGGGAAGTTGCAGTTCCTCTTCCTCCTTTGTTGATTTGACTTAAATCTAGCCCAGCATTTCTATTGCTTTGTTTATAACTGAAATATTTCTTGCTACAGAAGTGAAACATACTGTTTTGGGCCAAATATAACATTTTTATATGATACTATGTTGTATTCCTTTGGTGACTCAAAGTCTCTTTTTCATTAGATGGCTGAACCAAAAGATCGGTCATTGATGTGGTCCCTTTACTGATCAGAGGAATCATCAGAGGAGAAAGGAGTAATAAATTAATCCAGACTCAGAACACACTTTAGAAAGATGACCCATTCCTGACTGTCCTCTGTGATACAAGTACCAAGCTCCATTGACCAGATTTCTCTCACTCAAACTGACCACTTTGATTCAAAGGGGAAAACAGCAATCTTTCTGAATAGTAATGGAAGCAAACACCTATAAAGGATAGAGTCTCTATTGTATTTTAAGTACAGTAGTATTTAAACTAACGCAGTCGATTTGTTTTTTATGCAAGTAGAAATACGTTTTCCAGCAAGGACTGAGAGACAGTGAAAATCATCCATTGCTATATATGTCACAATAAGAAATATTATCAGAAAAATGGAAAATAATATCTCCCCCAAATGGGAAATAATCTCAATAATCTCAAAAGCAATCTCAGTAATCTCAATCTTTTTAGTTTCAGTTACCTATCTTTCATGGAAAAGTAATGAACATTTTTGATAACTGTTCCTTTAAAAATTTCATAGAAGTGCTGTGAGAATTGCTGTTAGAGGGAATAAAGCATAAGCTGTGTTAACTGGGCACAGTCTTTGGGGGAACACAAATTTCTAGGAGCCCCTAAAACCTCTGATGTTACTAGTGTCATCAGTTGCCACACACCCTGCTCTGAAAACAAATATATACAATTATTTCCTGAATTGTGTTTGCTTAAAATACTCTGACAGAAATACTGTGATACTGAATCACAAATACCTTTTGATCGCAGGTTAAGATGAGAAACAAGAGTGCAAGCAATGACTTGCAAAGTTACTATGTGGCTCAAAGAGCAGACGGGTTGCTTTCCGAAAAAAAAATCTGCCAACTGGCACGAGAAATGTTAGATTGAGAAAACGGTATCTCGGTTTTGTGGAGACAGCTCCTGCAGTGGCATTCATTTTTATCATGAGATGGACTTCGTCTCACTGTGAGCTTTCAGCTGCAGCACAGGGAAGAATGTTTTTAATTCCCTCACTCTTTCTCACACATGCGTGCGCACACACACACACATACTCAATGTCACTATAATAATTCTCTAACATTAAATCTCATATTAATTTGCTCACATACTCTGAACTTATTCAATCTCCAGGTACCAAAGCTTCAAACCACGGGTTCTCAAATAGGGATTAACATGCAGGTACCTCTTAATGATCTGGACACGTGCAGTGTCATAATGTGGGCAGTGATGACATTCACTGTTCAAAAGTCAACATTTTCAGGAGATCATTTTACTGTTATTTCAATAAGAATTTATAGACGACAATGAATGAGGAAAAAATGTACATACACTGCGACATTTATTGTGGTAACTATTATTGGCTTGCAACAATAATGGCTTACGTAAGGAAGTGTCACACGTCTCAGACACTGAAATATCTTGTTCTGCACATCTGCTTATGTCTGGTCCACAGTTTAAACATAGGCCATGCTACTCATTGTTATAAAGGAAATTGGAAAGAAAAGAACAATAAGAAAGATCTAAGAAAGAAAGAGGGGAAAGAAGATTAATCTGAAAATACTGAGAATATTATTAATACCATACAATATGATCATAATGCACGTGCACTTCGAAAAAGGGTGGTATTTAAACTCTGAAAAATCAAATGGCTGAATTAAAACACCTTAACAAAAAACAAACAAAAAATCCATCTCTTATATAAAATGTGTGAATCAGCAGAATTACCACCATCAGTAGATCTACTAAAAATGAGACACTCAGCCAGAAAAGAAGACTTTTACATCCTTCTGTGGAAAGGTATGCATTTGCATACAAGCATACATGCAGACTACTTATCACAACACAGGTGAATTCCTAAATTATTTCTCAATTTTTTCACTTTCAGACTCTAAAATTAGAATTGTATGACAAATGTCTGTATGCTACTTCTCCTCGTGTACATTCTCATATGATTTTAGTTTGGAAACTCAGTTATCCTCAGATAAACTAAGATTTCCTACTTTCATTATTCTCTATCACTTCACAAGCAAAATGTCTTAAAGATGACTTAACGCTTTTCCGGTGTACAATGAATAGCAAAACTATGCCCAGCTCTATATTGCCTTCATCTTAAGGATTTCCAAAGACAACAACAAGAGCAAGCTCCATTGGAGAAACAATTTAGCAGAGAACATTTTTTTTATTCTTACCCAGCTTCTGAGCTGGGTTGATATCGCTGAGGACGAGGGGAAAAGGTGACTTCATGTTCCACCAAATCATGACGCAGTCACTTTCAGGTCAATCTCAGACATACTAAAGTTTCAGTGCTGCTGCTTTATTTTAAATTGACTTTCCCTAGCGCTAATCTGATTAATCCAGTTTTACTGCTGTGAATGGATGGATTAGTATAAAGAGATCAGTGGGGGAGTTAAGAAGATGGCCTGGAATATTTCAGATTCTCTTCTATTCCATTAACTTGTATATGTAAACATAAAATCAAGTCAGGAATAATTTCCATTAAAAGCTATGAAAGTACTCAAAGTCAAAGTATTCATATGCAGTTTTTGAGTTCAGATTCTTTTGTGATGATTATTTAGGTACACACTCTACCTAAAGTTTGTTCTAAACACAACAGCAAATAAATAAGCACATGCATGTAGGAAATATCTACAGCCTCATACATCCTACCCCCTCAAGTTATTATCTCCAAGGTCTTCACTTTTAGGTTACTGTCGCCTTGACACCTTTAAATCAATCTCATTGTGTTCCTCCATAATAGAGTTTCAATGCCAAGACATTTTCCAATATTAATGAAAAATGTATAAAACCCCATAACTGTCAAAGGAGAAAAGACACAGGAGAAAGTATATTTGAAATGATGGTACACCTTTCTCATGTTCATATGGATCGTGTGGCACAGAACTGAATCGTTTGTCATATATTCCAATAAGATATAAGGTCTAAATAATGGACTGGATGTTAGAAAGTCTCCCATATTTAGTACTTGAACAATCTTTATAATAAAATACAAAAATGAATGCAAATCTGCAATATACTGTTGGTGCAGGAACATCAATTATGTAATGTAAATGTCATTCGAGATGGAACTGTAAACTGCAAACCTGCTGGGAACATACAGTTCTCAGTTTTCTTTCCTTCACTTATGACTATAAATAATATGCACATATATCTGCAAATCACTATACACCTTGGTCCATTAAAAGAAAAAAAGCCCTCATAATATTTGCACTAAACTATTTCTGGCGTGTTTTATTTTGTTCATTGGGCTTATAAGTTAAAGCGTCTATGCCCTAGTAGGTAAAGGCCCAAAATTCCCTGATATTTTAGTCACATTTAAAAAATAGTTTATTGTTTGGCTTTTTTTCTGTAAAGTTCTTTGTTTTATTACTGCATCTACTGGAAAATCATACATGTAAGAGTGAAGGATATACTTAGATGTATTCCATTACATATTCACATATATCTATAATTCTTAATTCATTAAACACAACTCTATGGGCTAGGAACCACTGTGTGCTAAGCATTATACAAGCAAACAACACAAAGAAAACTCCAAGCCAGAGAATACAGATGAAAATTGGTAATGGTGAAATAAATTATATATAAAACAGTATTACATCACAATATCTGTAGGCAAAGAGAAGGAAAAAAAAAAACATCCGTCAGTATTTGGAAAAAAACTCCAACAGGACACCTGTAAACAATAATTTTTAGATAGCTGTAACTCAGCTAAATCTAAAAACAATCCCTGCCCAAATATTAATGCTAGATCCAGACCATGAAGGTGCCAGGATTCCCTCAAGAGACTGCAGATAAATGTATTAATGCTGTGTGCTGGTTTTGGCTGGGATAAAGTTAATTTTCTTCACAGTAGATAGTATGGGACTATGGTTTGGATTTGTGCTGGAAACAGTGTGGATAACACAGGGATGTTTTCATTACTGCTGAGCAGTGCTGACACAGAGTCAAGGCCTTTTCTGCCTCTCACCCCACCCCACCAGCGAGTCGGCTGGGGGTGCACAAGAAGCTGGGAGGGGACACAGCCAGGACAGCTGACCCCAACTGGCCAAAGGGCTATTCCACACCGTATGATGTCACGCTCAGCATATAAAGCTGGGGGAAGAAGAAGAAAGGGAGAGGCATTCGGAGCGATGGTGTTTTGTCTTCCCAGGTAACCGTTACGCATGATGGAGCCCTGCTTTCCTGGAGATGGCTGCACACCTGCCTGCCGATGGGAAGTAGGGAATGAATTCCTTGTTTGGCTTTGCTTGTGCGTGTGGCTTTTGCTTTGCCTATGAAACTGTCTTTATCTTAACCCATGAGTTTTCTCACTTTTACTCTTCTGATTCCCTCCTCCAGCCCACCAGGGGGGAGTGAGTGAGCGGCTGGGTGGTGCTTAGTTGCAGGCTGGGGTTAAACCATGACATGCTGGCAAAACCTCATTCTTACAATGTCCATATCAATGGACAAAATCAAAGTAAAGTGTTTTAAAAATATAGCAACCTGCAGATTAAATTATATGCTTGGTAATGTTTGGTATTTTTTCTAATTGGAATAAATTGTAAGATTTACTTTTTATTCTTCCTTGCCAAAATAAAGGTCCCTCCTATCTTGCACCACACTATCCATTTTGCTAAACTACAGGCTGAAGGTTTATGACACTTCCATACTATGATATCAGCTATAATCTAAGTAAAATCTTTGTCACTGATATCAGGAAAAAAGTGGGTCAGGTCTATATGAGCATTTGAATTTTCAGTGAAGGATGTTAACTCTGCAGGTTAAAACTTTTTCTTTCCTGAACTTTCAACTTCAATAATCCGTTACAATCTATAACTTCAGAAAGACATTAAAAAAGAAAATAAGTAGCAGGGAAGCATTTATTAGCCTCACTGGTCTATTTTATAATACAGATAGTGTAAGTGGCTGTTTAAAGTAATAAGAAAAATATGGTTGACATATCCTGGTCATATCCTAGTGGGGTTAATTCAGATTAATATCTGACAATCCATTTTACGTTAAAAAAATATTTCTCAGCATCTACCTTCTGAAAAATGATGCAGCTTTTGCAGTCCTAAAAGGGACATCTGGAAGCACTGAGGAACTAAGTAAGGAACTAATTAAGGAACTTAGTAAGCTAAGGTTAGGGCTGTTTTCATTACTGAATTTCATTACACTGAGAGTTCAAACTACTTTCTTGCATCTTAGAAAGAAAATTAGTTTAGCTCTAACCGAACATTTACACGCTCCTTAATCCAGAATTTGTGGACAGGACTTCTGATTTATTCTGTGACGTAAACATCATTGTCTCTAAGTAAAGAAATTTGCTACAGTTTAACCTATATAGACAGTATCATTAAATACATGGAGCCCTCATGAATTTTTCAAGCAGACCTAATTAAGAAGTACACTTTAATATGCATGCTCCTTATTGATTAGCAAGTTGTATCATACACTTTAATGGTGTACTTACCTGTATCATGATGTAAGTACAGCCATAAAGATATAGACTATCACACCCTACTTGTACACCTCTTCCTCTTAAGATCACCAGAAGATGATTTCTGCCATAACCAGAGTCTAGCTTCATAAATGTAGGCACCCCTATAAGAATTCTCTGAAACAGCAGCTAACATACATTAATAAGCTATTCAGTGAGACTCCAGAAACCTCACGTTTCTCCTTCATTAGATGACTTAAAATCTAATTTAGCATATAAATGGAAGAAAGACAAACTGATAAAAGTAACTCAAGGGGTTAAAAGTACTTTACGGTATGTGTGCAAAAAGAGGAGAAAAGGGACAAAAATAAACTTCAGTTTGTGAAAGAGTCTCTTTCTCCAAGTGGAGGTTTAAAAACTGATACTTAGCAAAAATGTTCTGAAATTGTGTCTCTGTAGGGCATTTTTTAAAAAAATCCATTAATAATATGTTTGCTGTTGTTGAAGCGTCTATTATGAGGCTCAGGCTGTGTGAAAGCCTGTCTCTCCACAAGAGGGATATGACAGGCTTGTCGGGAGGGATAGGAGATGGCTGAAGATGGATAAGTGCTGCCCTGTTGACAAGTGGTGGGGACAGGCAAGGGGATGGATCAGTAAAAATTTCCATTAAATCAAGAAAAACACAACTTGCCCCTAACATCACCTCTGATAGTTTCTTAGACCAGCTGCTTCCCTGACACCCTACTGAGGAACAAATTGCTTTCCTAGCAGGACATTTGGACACTCCTGCATTAATAGATATGGATCCCAGCATGCCAAGCCAAGCAAGAAGGCAATTTAATATGAGCAACACTGTCATCTCAATTTAGGACAATAGTTAGGATGCCCTACAGGGCATTGCAACAGCTTCTAGAAGTACACAGTGTAAGACATTCTTTCTGTCTTAAGGCTATAGAAAGCTGGTATTTCTAGTAAATAGCCAAGCCAAGGAGAATGGGAAATGTAAATTCATAGATGACAACAGCATTGTACTGTCTAGAAGCATCAGTTTCAATTCAAAGGCCTTTCATTTCTGTAGAGAACTGCAGCAAAATTTTCGGGGAAAGAAAAGAGAAAAAACCTCGAGGAGACAGGAATAACACTAGGTGGCAGGCATTTCACTTTCAGGTGGAGGTAAATTTCAGAACAAAAATTTAGCCAGTTCAGATAGCGGTCTAGCATAACAGTGCTAAGTAACAGGAATGACACAGAAACTTTTAGCATTTACTTTCTGATAGTGAATGCTTTTAAAATCTGTAGTTGTTTTCAGTAATTGTGCTTTTATTTTTGCACAAGTGCACTCTTCATTGCAATCTCCAGCTAAGTCTAAACAGGAAAACAAAGTGGACGTGCCATACTTTGAAAACAGCGGGTGGCGTAGTGGGGCAAAGTCTCCATGACTATATGGAGAGAAAGGATTGGTGATTTCCTGAGTTACCAGCACCTGCATTCCTGTAAGTCTTGAGTAGTTTGGTGAGGCAATCATTCTTTGATTGTATGAGGTAAGGGAAGAGAAGGATGAATAGGGGAATCATCTGATGAAGGGAATAACAAGACTTTTTCCGAATCTGACTGTCTCTTTGGGAAGAAAACCTTCTCCAAGTCTGAGGAAGGTGTTTCAGGATTAAGTGGTGTTGCAGACAGACTGCCTTGGAAGGCAGCTTCAGAAGGAAGTTGAAAACTTAGGGCTGTTGGAGGAGACTTATGGGTGGCTATGAGAGAAAGCAGGTGTCTTCACCCGAAAATAGAGGTGTTTCCTCTGTGCTGCACACAAAGATCAGATCTACATGGTAGATAAAGCAAAGCTATGACCCCTTATCTGGGTATCTTGATCAAGGATGCTTTAGAGAAAGTATTTCCTGACCAACTACCTATCCCAGTTTTGCAGAGGCAAACCCCACCTGACTTGACCCAGCTCCAAGCATGGTTCAAGTACAGTTATTCAAAACGCTTCCATCAGCAGTGCAGGCCCATCTTCCTGCTCGCTTGCAGCTCCTGAAGATGTTCATCTGTGCATGACAGTCTGCGCCCCTTGGTACAAGTGTAGACTTACAACATGTGTCTAGATGTCTAATCTCTATCAGGGAGACATTACAGGGGAATTTGCTTCCCAAAGACATGACCAACACTAGGTATACTACTTCAAATTTTCTAAGTGAGCATGGGGTTTCACAGAAGTGCTGAGGCTAAGTCTTGTCCTCTATCTTCAGGGGACCTGCTCAAAGGTTCCTCCTCTGACTGGTTCATCTGCGCACCATATAAAGATGGTATTAACAGAAACAGCAGCATTGCTTGATTCGCAGTTGGCCACTTCCAGAAGCAGCTATGTGACGTCTGCATAACTACTACTCTGACAAAATCAGCAGCTGCAGTAGAGGGACAAACACTTTTTTCAGGAGTGTAAGTGGACAGGGAGCCTTTTTGACTACGATTCTCTATTGTCCTCACAATTTTCTTATTCAAAATGACAAGGAAATAGAAGGCTGGATGCTCTGGTGGCTTTACACATTGCAAGCCCATTGCACAGCCAACTAATGATGCAAGGGATCTGTGGCACCATTTGAGGAGAAAGAGGATGCAGATAGTTGTTGATTGCAATGCTAAAAATGGGATTCCCTAACTTTACTGGTAGCTTGGCTGCTGGAAGCTGTTTCTGGTCTCCTATGTGTCACATGTGCTAGTCAGATGGTGTCATTCAGTGCTCTATAACTTTAAATTGATCTTGGGTAGAGTGAAGAATACAGTGAAAGTAGTGATTGCTTGGAAGTCGCCCCAAAACCCCCAAGCATTACTAAGATTATGAGAGTAATAAAAAAAAGAGCCATCCAAATATTAGAAGTCACACAGTTAACCACCTGTGAAATTATGCTGTAAAACTTAACAACTACCCTTTTTGGTCGGGAAATGTCTAGACATTCAGTGTTTGCTTTATCTTCTCTGAGCTCTGCTCACCTCTTCTTGAAATTGTCTTTTTGTGTAAGAAAACTAATCAGTTGCTTGTTAAAACATTTCAGGATGAGCAGCAACTACTGCTTTCCTCAGTCTTGACTAATCTTCACATTCCAAATGACACTATATATGACAGGAAACAACACACAGTTCTCTACGCTGCTGATGCTGCCAGGCTTTTTCCCCATTCCTTCAAAGTACATGGAATGAAACAGCTCTCTGAGAAAACAAATCAAAGTGGTACTTGCTTACGCTAGATATGTGGTGGAGCAAGTCAAGACCTCAGAAAAAATCTTCCAATTTCCTTCGCTGACAAACCCAAATCGAAAAATGTAAAAAGAGAAACATTTGAAGCAATGTTTTCAGAGTATTGCTAATAATGAAAGTCGGGAATTGTAAATTTCAGTGATAATATTTTACTGGAATGATCTTGTGCCATTCTTATCTCTGTAGCTGTTTTCAGAGCTTGCTTGTATGCACAAGAACAGAACGTTAACATGTGAAGTTATTCCATCCCTGTCCTTTAATCTTATTGACAGCTCACTTAATTGGTCACTATTTTCAATTCCTTGATCCACAGTCAAGTGCGAAACAATGCAGTACAAGTTCTA
Organism: Platalea leucorodia; assembly: GCF_965183815.1. NCBI lineage: Eukaryota > Metazoa > Chordata > Aves > Pelecaniformes > Threskiornithidae > Platalea > Platalea leucorodia. The sequence continues at coordinate 52,831,139 of NC_138825.1, read as the reverse complement.
ATGACATGACTGCTACAGTCAAACTGTGCTACATGGTGGTACAACTGAACTAGATAACACACCTGCTTGATCTGACTGTATCTATCATTGTCAGAAAGAGCAGCCTTTGTTACTTTAAAAAAAATCATTAGTTTTAAATTAAAAAGCAATCTAGAAAGATGAATCTCTGGCTTTTTAACTGTCCATTCTATTTTTTCTTCACTATATGATGTTTTCAAGTTTAAAAGAGTACAAAGGAAAAAATCTTTCCACGACTAGTCACGAGAGATCGGATCTAAAACAGGCCATATATGAACAGCTAATCATTCTCTAGAAAAGATTCTTCCCACCTGAGTGATAACAGCATAGCATGCAAGGAGATCCTATCATTATGAAAATCTTGGAGCCACTGTGAATTGCTTAGAATATCAAACAATCAAAGCAGACTACCAGACGAATGAAAGTAGCCAATGCCAAAAGTGACATCAAGGCAAAAGGAAACTCCCAGTTAAGATTCCCATTAGCTTTCTCCTTCTGCCTGATGATCAAAGTTTAAAATACCAGTCACAACTACTTCATCAGAAATAATCATAATGTGACATAATTTTGTTAAATATTAATATTATATTTCTTTTCAGAAGCTAGGTTTATATTTCTAGGGATATTGCTTGCATGGCACACAACCATTCTTTGGGAACCAAAAATAAATCTTTTCAGATGCTTGAGAAAAATGCATGCTTTAATATGCTTTTTTAGACATAGGCAAATGCATGAGTCCATACAAAAACTAAGAATTTCACTCAATTCCTAAATACACTTCTAGCTTATAACAAGAGATTAGTTACCGTGGTATCAGTAAGATAAAAGGTTCTCACTGCTCTTAATATTTCTGTGCAATTTCCATGAACTGTTCATAGGTACCATATATGTTCAAAACCACCTTCTTAACTTACTGGAGAAGCTTTGAAAAAATAAGCTGTGTCTCCTGATTGCTGTCACTCAAATATTTCTGCAACTTCCATTTATGATAACGTGCCTTTGGCAATGGCAAAAACTCCCATAATTTTACTATCACAACAGATTAAATAAAAAATGTGACCGAATTTGATTTTCAAATTTGTTTTATCTGGTCTGGGTGACTATTTTAAACAAGCCCCACATGACAAGGAAAATCAGATATGAACAATGTTCTACTTCTAGAAGCCCAATACTTTTCCTTAGTCATCTCAGTGTGTTCAAATAGAAAGGTTTTGCTGCAGAAGTCTGAAAAGCAGGAACACATGAAAAAATTAATGACAAAGTCTCATTGCAACTGTATAATGAATACTAAAATAAAATGAAGGTCTACGAAAGTGATTATACTATTCACAAAATAAAAATATCGCAGGGTAAAATGCCATAGAAAACAGAGTTGTATTACAGGAGTACCTTTAAATGAATATGACTTCTTTGCTGCCTGGAAATGTTCAAAAATCCATCTTTTGCAGCATTGTGTATATACATGTATTGTTCTCTGTGTAAAATCACAGGAAAGTCTCCATAAATAGAAAAAATGGAGAAACTGTGAAAAATGTCTTCAACAAATTCATGTGGTGGGAACAGGGTTATTTAAAAACAGTAATAATAATACTCAAGGTAAGTGCTGCATTTGAGAGGATTGTACAAGGGGTGAAGAGAAACCATACACAAAGAAAGGTAAAAGAACACATACACACAAGAAATAGAAATGCTACATTAATAGGTAAGCGCTGAAGAACCGATATACTACAAATAAAATATGGAGGGAAGTGAATCTAACTGTACTCAGAAGTTTTAAAATAAATATGAAATTTCACCCCCAAAAATTGAGGGTCTTTTTCTGTTTTAAAGCAGAGTTAATTGAAAATACCTGAGAAAGAAAGACTGAAATACTTCTTCACTTGCTTGATAACAGCTCTGAAGGCTTTACTTCAAATGCGGTTTTTATAGAATTTGGTAAGGAAGGGGTGAGAGGGTGAAACCACAAGCTAAATTATAGGATTGAAGTAGTACAAAAAGGCACGGAAAAACCACATGCACCTACACACACATACAGAGCACAGTTGTGCATCATTAATTCTGAGAAAGGCTACTACAAGGAATAGGTTGGTCCAAAGGACAGAGGAGAAAACAGCACTGAAGAATTACTACGCATACAAAGGTCTCTGGATCTCAGTGATGGTGGCTTGCTTCCTCACTTTAATACACATTCAAGGGAAAATACAATAAAATAATTGTGAGATTTATGGGGCATAAAATGTGAATGACCTTTGCTAAGAGAAAAAAGACAGGTGAAGGATTTAGTGGCTGAAACTTTTCCTGATTCTCTTTTATTCTCATATTAATGCTGTATATGGAGGCAGCTGGACACTTGCCTTCCTTTTACACAATGCTATGCCTCAAACTCCACAGTTTCCATGAAAGTTTTCAACCATATCAATTGCAGAATGGGTCTGATTACAGTATGGTCTTTGCTATGTCATTTCCAGACTCTCCAAAGAACTGGGAGACAGCTCAGACATTTGGGAGCTCTGAAATCATGGACTGTAGGAACTAGACAGATTTCTTTTTTAAAGGTTAAGTTGAATGTTTCTTTCCTCATAAAATGTCCACAGTGATTTTGTGACACGGTGGCTAGTTTATTCTGTGTTATCATGAAGTATCAGCAGTGTCATTTCATAAGCAGCTGGCTATTCGAAGGAAAAAGATTATCTAATCAAATTCTGGCAGTGGGAACTCACAAGAGAGGAGAAAGAACTAATGTCACTCTGAGCTAGGACTGGCTTTCTGTAAAGCAGTATTTAGAAAGCCACCAGGGATATGAACTCTCCTTAGGTTTATGTATGTTAGTCGCTGACACCATATAGCATTCTGCAATATTGCACTTATTAGATTTCATCTGTTTCAGCTGGCTTTTATTTGGGACTCAGTATTTCTAGAGCAGTCTGCTACAGATTGGAATGAGCAGAGAGTCAAGCACATATGGAGAAAGTTGCTGATGGCACATCTCACCAATTTATTTTCTTTAAAATCAAGTGGACTGGGAAGAGAGTAGAAAAAAGACCCTTTTCTTGGATAAGGAGCATTTTTAAAATGGACATCTTCCTTTTTTAACTGAGTCATAACATCAGAAAGGAAAATAGGGCCATTGTTCAGGTTCAGGTTTCCTCACTGTGCATTTAATCTGTTATTTTGGATTAGGGGAAATAATTACTATGATTTATACACCTCGGTTCAGCATTTGCCTTTTTTTATACTACCATGTTGTTGACTCGAGATCAGACTGTGATCCATTGCAGTTCCCAGATCCTCTTTTGCAACATTGCTGTCTCTCTAAGCATTTATTCTCTGTGACATACAGCTGCTTGTACTTGTCTAAGTATAGAAACTTTACATCTATCCTTACTGAATTGCTATCAAGTTCCAAACCGTTTGCTGCCCCCCAGCTACATATCCTATGCAAATTTAATAACCTTACACTATAATCATTCATCAAGGTATCAGAGAAAATATTAAAACCTGTCAACCTCAGGATAGATTTAAAACATCCCCCTGCTTTGATTGTGAAATGCTGATAAATAGTCTATACACAGTTCTCCAACTAATTGCATATCCACTTAATGAAATTATCATCTAATCTTGTATTTCCTAGTTTGCCTATGGGAATTTCATATGAAACAATGTGAGGAGCTTTACTGGATTCAATGTAGATGACATCATCTACTTCTCTCCTACCCACAAGTCCTGTTACTCTGGCATAACAAAGTTAGATTGATGTGATAAACTCTTGTTAAATCCATGCTTCCTGAGACTTTCTTTTTTTGTCCTCTAGGCTATTACCGGTAGCTTGATTATTTGCTACAGTTTTCCCTCAGGAATTCAAGTTAAACTTAATGGTCTATAATTCTCAGGGTCCCTTTTTTCCTCTTCTTAGACGTAGACTTCATGTTTTTGCCTTTTTCAAAATCTTCCCTACCCATATTCTTAGAAGTGACCATTAATGTTCTGTTTTTTCTTCAGCCATTCCCACAGGAAGATCTTAACCAGGCTCAGCTGATTTGAAAACATCTCTCTATCCTGTCCTTTCCCCACTACAGCTTGTATTTTTAATTCTGTTTCACTGGGTTTAGCTCTGCTAGCCATCTGAGCAGATTTGACCTTTTAAATTAAGATTGAAACAAAAAAATAAACACTTTTGCCTTCTTAGAGCTGTTTAATGATACATTTTCCTCTCCCATGAGAAGCCAACCCACAGCTTCCTTGATCTTTCATGTTACTATTTCTATTACTTCTTTATGAAATCTTTCTGAATATTCTTTGGCAGACTTTATATTAGAAATATTTTATTTCAGGTCTTGCACTTTCTGATTTTGTCCCTGCATGTTTTCTGTTTTTCTATCTGTTCCTAGTGATACAACCTACTTAAATTTTTTATGCACGTCTTCCTTACTTTTCAGGTCATAGAAACAGTCATGATTCAAGCAAGTGGGTCTTTCCTTACCCTTCCTAGTCCTCCTTTACATTGAGATCATTTACCATTGTGCCCTTAATATGATTTCTTTACTGAATTGTAAGCTCCCTTTCTCTGGTTAGAACTGATTTCTTAACCATTACCCAAGTTTGCTTATTGCTACTTTCCAGAAGTCACTGTGTTCCTCTTGCTTCACTTGCAGAAGTATGTTTTGTTTGATTGATTTTTTTGTTTGCTTTTGTCTAGGGGACTTATTCTAAAAAAATTTCATCTCTAAAAAAATCAAACTCTTTTATTTCAGGAGTTGACCACTGCCCATCCATATGAAAGAAATTAAATACCATTTTTTTTCTGAAACATAATGAAGGAGAACATGTTTGAATTACATAGATAACATTTTTGCAATCACAAAACATTTGCAGATGTTATTAGGGCAGTTTATTTCTGCCATGTGTCATCTCTTCAGCAGGAATACTCTGCATGGGTTAAATGTTTTTAATGCAGTTTTGAACAGTTATATGTCGCACTCTGAAAATAAAGATTGAACTGTTCACTCTCTGTTAACTGAAGTCATGTAAGAGATCTTTTGCTAATAATTAATGTCACATCCCACTGGGACAAACACTATTTGCATGGCTTATAGCAAAAACAATTCAAAAACACTAATGTGTTTCCCTGAACAGTGAAAGCTTGTGATGCATATTATGAAAACACCACTGGTGAGAACCAGAGCAACATATAAAAGCTATTATTATATTGTACATTTATTGCTAAGTTTATTTCTTCTTTGATTTATTTAACTCACCAATAACCAGTTGTTTTCACTTCTCTGATATGAGGATATGGTGAGTTACTACCTCAGTGCAATGCTACTGTCTGGCAGCCACATTTTTTTCTATATCACCAAATCTGAAACACTTCCCCGAATAACTTCAGGTAATTACTTCATGCCCAGAAAAAGCTTCCTGTCAGCGTAAAGGATTTTAAAATATGATAACTGTAGATACTTGAAAATAAAAAATTGGGTAGGTTATAATCAATATACATTTGCACAAAAATTCTGCCATGATCAGGAACTCATGCAAAATATGACGGTCATGTGGCTGGGCTGTTCTTTGTACATCCAGAGCTTGTACATTTAAAGCTTTCATCCACTTAATAGCCCACTCACTCTGTACACACTTGTAGGCACCTCACTGCTCCTTTCACACCCACGCACCACAATCTCTAGCCGTGGTTCATGATACAACCATCCCAATTCCATCTTCATTCACACACAGATTTGGCAGGTGGTTTCCCATGATTCTGAATACACACAGCCAAGGCACACATACTCTAATCTACACATTTACTCCTTTATGCCAGGCCCACCCATCAAAGGATTTAATAAATTATAGGTTTTCCTACAGAATATGCATATTCAGACTCTGCTAGGGATTTCTGGAGAAACCCCCACTTCACTAGCTGTTATTCTCCATCTCCACCAGCTCACTAGGGACCAAGGAAGCCACCAGAGGTGTGGTACCACCTCACACAAAGTCATGGCTCTCAGCAGAGGAGGCAAGTTAATGTTCCTGTTGTCTCCTTACAGGCTGTTCCCACAAAATGCAGGAATAGCGTCTCACTCTTCAAGTCAAGAGAGGGAGTGAAGATATTTGTGCTCCTGTAAGAGTTTTGAATACTCAGTAAGATCCCACCAGGTATTCTCAGACCTCACCTTAAGGCTGCATCCTTGTTGCCCTCATTTTCCTATTTATTCCTCCTCCATCTCCAGTGGGGATCTTGTGGATTTCAGTTTTAATCTTCTGGCATTTTTTAAGATTTTAGTTTTCTGATTTAATGTCACAAAAGACTATGCCAACAACAGGCATATTCAACTAACTACCTTTTTTTTTTCAGAATTACTCTGCTCAATAAGATTTTGACATAAGCATTCTTATCATAAAGATTAAGAAATTTCAAAAAGCACATTTAAGAGACATACAAGAAGTTCCCTAAACAAAATAAGGAAATAAAATTTACATTCATTTTAGTATGAAGGGAAAAGTAAGTAGAAAACAAAGTCTTGTCAAGCTTGCTTTATATATGATAGTGTTGTAGAACATGCCTGATGCCTATTTTTTATTTGCATATTATATTTAACATTAAGCACTGGCTTTAGATTAGTGGCCTAAAAGCCAGTCTTTTTTAATATAACCATTTCAGGTGTGCATAAGAGACTTATCATTGTCATTACCTGGTATTACATATGTGGGCATTTTCACTGGCATAAAGAGAAAATGACAGAGATAAGTACAAAACATACTACTTCTATTTGATATTTCTTAATGGAAACAATGCCCAGCTTAACCAGCCTATTTTACTGCTCACTTAGTCTGAACAAGTGAGCCACCAGTACCTTTAAACCTTACCCTTTATCTCTTCACTTATGTCTTTTAAGTGACAGTGGAATAGATTTTCTGTCATGGTAGCGATTGTCACCCAATTCAATGTGAGAGCTTTTGGAAAAAAAAATATAATTGAGTGGTATGAATTATGTAATTTTTGAGAAATATAGGGATAAAATAGAGTTAACTGAGACTTGATTATCCACCCATGATTTTCTGCCCTTAGTCAAGGCCCCCATTCACAGATATATTATATTATCCTTATCAGAATTTTCCCTTTTCTTCTCCCTCATGGTGTTTTATGAGCAAAAAGTACATTCTGGTTTTCTATTATTTCCCACTGAACTACAGTTGGTCATTGTTCTCCAAATCTATGTCCTTGCTTTTCATTAAGAATATTATTAGTTTACTGTGTAAGGGATGTCTTTTATTTAATTTGGTCATTGTATTTTCATTTTATTTTATTTTTGTACTTTGCCCTTGACTTTGGAACATTTTCTTTACTCCCTCTATTACAGCTGAGTGACCTTAATATTGTTAAGGCTGAGATGCAACTTCTATTCTAAACTCACTTTCATAAGCTTATAACATTCCCCAGATATTCTCTTTCAGGCTGTGCTGGTTTTGGCTGGGATAGAGTTAATTTTCTTCATAGTAGCTAGTATGGGGCTACGGTTTGGATTTGTGCTGGAAACAGTGTGGATAACACAGGGGTGTTTTCGTTATAGCTGAGCAGTGCTGACACAGAGTCAAGGCCTTTTCTGCCTCTCACCCCACCCCACCAGCGAGGAGGCTGGGGGTGCACAAGAAGTTCGGAGGGGACACAGCCAGGACAGCTGACCCCAACTGGCCAAAGGGCTATTCCACACTGTATGATGTCACGCTCAGCATATAAAGCTGGGGGAAGAAGAAGAAAGGGAGAGGCATTCGGAGCGATGGTGTTTTGTCTTCCCAAGTAACCGTTATGTGTGATGGAGCCCTGCTTTCCTGGAGATGGCTGACCACCTGCCTGCCGATGGGAAGTAGGGAATGAATTCCTTGTTTTGCTTTGTTTGTGTGCACGGCTTTTGCTTTGTCTATTAAACTGTCTTTATCTCAACCCATGAGTTTTCTCACTTTTATTCTTCTGATTCTCTCCCCCATCCCACCTGGGGGGAGTGAGCAAGCAGCTGGGTGGTGCTGAGCTGCCGGCTGGGGTTAAACCACAACACAGGCCGAGGCTTTTTCCTGCTTCTGTTTTGTTAGAAATGGATTTTTGTTTGAAGCTTCATAAGCATCACCTATTTGTTTTGAGTTATCCAACATGAAAAGATAGCAGTTTTGCAGCAATCAAGACAGTTTTCAGATGCTTTTTTTGGATTCTGATAATTGAAAATCAGCTTTGTTTCAGCACTTCAAAATCAACTTTGATTGTGGAATGGTGTCTTTGCTATCTCTTTGAAATGGTTTTGAAGTAATAAAGTTCTGCATGTGACATCATTATTAAATACCTTACTGAAGTAGAAGTGATGAGGAAAGTTGATCTCAGAATAACTCTGTTCTACTTAATACTATTTTTAAAAGCTGTTTATTTTCTGTAAGAAAATTACATTTAGTTATACTTTAAATCTGTTTAATGCCATTTTCCTCCCACGCTTCAGGGAGCATAGCCCAACCAGATGCATTACAGAGTGCCCAGTCAATCCGGGTTCTATATATTATATGGAAATAGTGCAACACATGCAATGAAAAATAAATATTTCTCTTGTACTGGTGAAAAGACAAGCAGTCACTTTGCTTCACTCCACAGACACACTGTTGTAACTACAAAAAGGTGTCTGAAAGAGCTTTTGCTTAAGGGTCCAGTAAGAAATCCTATATAGCTGTAAGCCCAAGAGGAGAACTGGGAAGCTGTAGACAACTTCTTGTTTGTCTTCACAGAAAAGTTGTTCTTCAGGGAAGTGTTAATGCACACTATCCCTAGCTTTTCTATGGCCCTTCCCTATGATATGCTTGTACTGTGCATTTTGTGCTATTCCTTTTTTCATCACAAAGAGTTTCACAATCTCGATAAGGAATCGTTTTATGTCCTCCACATGGAAAATGCTGCTGTAGCCTTGAAAGAATGAACCAAGAGCCTAGATGACCAACAGAGATTTTACATATTTCAGAGAGTCAAGGTAAAGCTGAGAAAGAAACTCTTCAGGCATTTCTTTGACCAGTTAATGGAGAAAGATAAAAAATTGCAAACGTTTTTAATTTGGGTACTGCTATTAGTAAAAAAAAAAGTGTCATTACTTATAAGTTCCAAACTGACACAAACTGCTGCTTTCCATATTTGTACTTCCACAGAATAGACTTAGACCCCAAATCTCTATTGCACTTTTTTACTCCGACATCCAATAATGCAAAGACTAGAAGTGCCACAAAAGCTGTGGCAATGCTTTTTTGGGATCTATGCGAGCTGCTCACTTTATGAGCCTTGTGATTTACTTTTGAGTTGGGCTACGGGCCAGAATTATACACACATAATGAGGACGTTTTTTCTTTAGCATCCAGAACTTTGAATTTTTTCCCTGGCTAAGCTACAAATGCCGGTCAATAGATTCATTCTAATCAAAGATCTTATTGTTCTGGCCCTATCTTTTTACTCCATTGTTTCTCATTGATTAAGCAGCTCTTGCATTTTACAATAACGCAATAATACAATCCAAAGTGCCTCAGGAGGCCTTCATATGAAACTTCATATGAAAGGCAATAAACAAGCTTACTTTGATTCATATTTATTTTCCTTTTCATTTATAAGTGATTTTCTTCATTCATCCCGTGTTTCTCTTTCCTGTTCAAATATAGAAATTTTTTAGAAGATTGCTCAAATAAGCCTCTTACACAATTAGAATCCTGCCCTCGGTGGCTGCCATTCTCAAGCAGCACATCCTCTGCTGATTGCATTATTGTTCCCCCTCCAGTGACTCAGTGATAGATCTGTTTATTCATACCAAATCCTCCATTAACCCTTAGTTCCGCTAATTTCCAAATTTATTTGTATTCATCTTATCGGTTATAAAACTGCAGTGTAGAAACTGTATAAGCAGCAAAGCTCAGGCTCCTCTTAGTGGTCCAGGACAGACTCTTAGAACCAGGATTTTTTAATCCATTAGCTGAAGGAAATACAGCTTTGTTTAAAATGGCTACACTTTTCCATCATGGGCAAACTGTTTCTGTCATAATAGGGAGAATAATCTTACCCTGTACGTAAGCAGAATATGAAGTCAGAAGACACGAGCTCGGTTTCCCATACATGCAGAATTAACTGGAGATTCCTAGAAACAGTTTATTTCTCCTTCTCTCCTGTTGTTGTACTCCATGCCTTTCCTGATAGGCCACATGATAAAACATTGTCCCCTGACTGTCAGACATATTTCTAGGCACTTTGTTGAAGAGGAGAGGAGTAGTAAGAAAAAAGTAGTTCCAAGTCCTCTCCAGTCATAAACTTCCATTATATTTAAGGCTTGACAGAATTATGAGTTCATCTAATATAATCTCCCGAGCATCATAAGCCATTAAATATCACCCAGATACTGCTACATGGAGCCCAATTATTTTAATTAGACAAGAGCACTTCAGTCGTCAAGAGACTAAACTGTAGTGTGCCACAGGCATAGACCAAAATAGACAAAGATGTCATCAAAGCCTGAGGCTCTTGCAATAACAACGAATTTCTAGGTGAGAAATGCCCTCAGAATTCCTGGAGATGGTATGCAGCTCATCCACCGACTTTGGCACAGAATGTCAAGTCCCTGCCAATGAGACCTGAGAGAAAATTTTGACTTCTCCTTCAAATTTGGTAATAGTTTAATCCCGACCTGAGCATCAGAGTATGATATACTCAGTCAGTATCTAAGAAAAGGAATCACAGTCGACCAGACAAGGTACTTTTTTTGGAGCTGTCTTTCCAAGTCCATGTGCTAAAATCAATTCACAGTAAGCTGTGGATATTTTAAATTGTGCACATTTTTGCATTTCATCTACTGTAAAATGTCGTTCTTCTCTTTCCACAGATCAAGAAATTTGAAGCCCAGGTAGCTTCAGCTCTGGAATCTGAATATTGAACGAGTGACAAAGTTGAGTCTTTCGTATCTCTAAAATGAAAATCCCTAGCTCCCTTCCAGGGGACTGTTTGATCTAGCAGTTTACAAGGACTAAGATTTAGTTGATAAATCCTAAAATCAACTACTAATGTGATTTTAAAACTGACTCCTATTTTATCTCAGCCCTCAATTTAAAATGGGTCTCACATGTTTGCAATTTTAGCTCATTCCTATTTCACACAAATAGGTAAAATTGGGACCATTTATCTTCTGCAAAACATTAGTTTACAAATCCCAGTCTGAGCTGGCTTACATTCATAGAGACCAGCTTTATCCTCTCTAGTTTCTAGGTCCGTGTCCAGTTTTGACTTATCTTTACAAGCAAGAACTTGATTTTATCTTAGTTTTCTCTAATACAATCTCCCTGACTCAAATACTGCATTATTCTGCTATCTGTGTTCTCAACGTAGATTACAGAGGCCAGCAGCCTCCATCCCTTTATCAGGTAACTACCCCTTTTCCCTGCCTCCTTGCTCCTTCTTTCTCAGACCACATATGACAGATTTAAAATTGTGAACTACTATGTAAGTCACAGAATAATAAATCAAGCAAAAACACTGAAGGCACTGCGCATTCAATATAAAATTTGTAATGTCTGTGTACAACAGCCATTTTCCAGATGCCTGCATGATGCAGAAATCAGGGAAAAGTTATACCCCACATAAATTGAGAGATACAGAATTTGATCACATAATATGGGACATCCCATAATATTCTGGACATGTAGCAGACAAAACTAATGAAGTTTCAATTCTAGCTCAGTTAGAGCTGAAAAGACTCACATGGTGTTTTCTAACATTATTTTACCAGCTAGTTCTCAGTGATTTGGGAGGTAAAGGAAAAAGCAGTTATTTTTCTACCTATTGAGCAAAGCACAAGTAATTGATTTGTTCTCCTTATAAAAAGTATTTGTTTTGCTTTTGCTAGTCCTATGAACTAATGTGATCCATGTTATTAATAATGGAAACATTCTCTAGATTGTTTTATCCACTCACTGCTGACAGCTGAGTTTCATATCGGTCACCAGATCAATGAATTGCAGCACTGCAAGATATGGGGAACGGAAACAACGCACCTTGACAGCAATACATAGCTTGTTAATTGTACAGTGCTATTCTGGGGTAAATGTTTTATTAAAACATCAGCATTCTACCACATCTTAAAAAGCCCCATATTTTTACAGTTCATTTTAAACCATGTAAAAGATTACCAGAAAAAAACTACAAATCCAAAAAGAATTTTGGTCAGCCTGAGAAAGCCTGTCATATTTTAGCAATGAAACAACTTGCTTAGCTACTGAAGCATAATGTGTCAACAAGATGGAATTCCACTTTCTAAAGGCTAGAGTGCCCACTCAATAGAAGAAAGCAATACATGATTACTGCTTAGAGCTTGTGGCGCAATGCTAGCAACTCAGCATTTAGCAATAATAGAAAATGTCTGTCTCATTTTCATTCCCCTTGAAAAAACTCTCCATACGATATTATGAAACACTCCTGCTGTGAGTTGGTTTCCTAATCTCAGCAATATCTTCAGCTATTACCTTATCCATGGTAATACCTTTCTGGTGAATTTTCTTAAAAGCAAAAATTTAATGACATATGGAACAAGGACAGATACCTGAAATGTAATAACAAAGAGTAACCCTTCAATTTTACTACAGGTACTAGATAGCAGCTATCTCCTATTTCCATTTTAGTGTTTCGCAAATGACATGAAGGTCTCAAGGTCTTTTCATTTCTGAATTATTCCTCTGTTTTTCAAAACCTCGGAGCCTCTTATTTCTGCTCCTGCTTCAGCCTTCACTTCCGTCTTAAAACTGAGACAAAAATTCAGATCATTGTGCACACAGCCCTTCTTCACCCATGACCTTTTATTCATCTGATCATAAAATTAAAAAGATTTTTTTCAGTGCAAATATCTTCAAAGATTGTCTTGAATTACCACGACTCATCTTCGCTATCTTTATATCTTGAAGTATTTTAAAAGGTGCCTATTTTCTCTTTATATACGTTCAAGATTTTCCTGGTACTAGTAATGAAGAAGCAAAGCACGGCTTGAACCAAACATTTATACCTACATCTCTGTTGCAGAATAAAGTCTTTTAGGTTAGTCAGACTCTCAAACATTTTGATCATGCAATATATATGAAATAATGTGCCAAAATCAGACACAAGAGGGACAGAAATTGCACAAAGAAAGTACATGCTGATCACGACAGTACATTGCATTAGAGCTGAACTTTACAACAAAAGACTTATAACTGCCAGATGCGGAAACTGCTTTTCACTTCTAGACTGGGGTACTCTTACAAACTACTATGCACTTTCATATACATGAAATAGTTCTGAACCAGTATTTGTGAGCTAGTTCTGGTCCCAGAGGGAGCATAAGTGCACTCACATACCACTCCAACAGAGAGAGAAACACCTAAAATAAACAACCCCAATCCAGAAGTTTAGAAGGACACACCCAACTAACAAAATCATCAGTTGCATTATCAAAATTAAGTGAATAGGCACTTGTTGCTTGGAATTTTTATAATTCAGGTTTGTCTCCTCAAAACAAAGTGTTTTTCCCAATTACTCAGGGTTTGCCTACATGCATATTATTGTGCTTAACAAGGACATCACTGAAGATGAAACGTGCATACTAGGAAATGTATCAACAGGAGATAATTAACCACAAAAAAGAGCTTTGCAAACAACAGGAATGTGTATTGCACTTCTCATGTAACTATTTTAGAGTGTCCTCTATTCTATTAAGCTTTCTGAAAAGGCAGACAATTATTAATTCTACAAATATGTTGCAATTGCTTTTGACATGTGCTTCCTTAGCCATGGAAGAAGAATGCAAGAAGAAATCAATGGGAAAAAATTGCTGGGAAGAGTGAAATTGCCTTAGGGATTTTGTTCTATGTAATAGAACAGCCTAGGAATTCTATTTATAAGGAAGACATGGTATTTATATCTATTGATTTTTCAGGGACCTCTTGCAGTCTGCAGCCTTAAAATTTCACCTGTCCTAGAAGGGAACACATCTTTTGTGAAATCTTGATGTTCTTCAATGGCATTATGCTTACAGAACAGTAAATATGGTGTAAAAGAGGTGAAATAACCCCAAATTTTGTGCTCCCTTTGCAAGGCTATAAAACTCTTTTATCATTGCACATTTAATACACTAAGGTTGAGTACTCACTTGCGGACTAGAGTTTCATATTAGGGGATCCAAATAAAGGGCCAGAAAAACATCAATTATGACAGCTTGTTCCTAAGACCACTTAAATTGTCACCCAGAACTTAAGATAGTTTAGAGTGGTCTCAGGACCTCCATGAACCTGGCTATAGCTTCAAGAGTCAGGCCCCCCTGCAAGGGATCATCAAACCACAGAGTATCTCTGGAAATACATTCTTCTTCTTATACAGACTATGCTAGGAATGAGTAAACTCAAGGGGAAAAGAGCGACAGAGGCTCTATCTCCACCACTCCCGATCTCCCATTTCACCCCCTTCCAAGGGACAGGTCACCTGATATTCATAGAATCACAGAATCATAGAATCACAGAATCGTTAAGGTTGGAAAAGACCTTTAAGATCATCGAGTCCAACTGTTAACCTAGCACTGCCAAGTCCACCACTAAACCATGTCCCTAAGCACCACATCTACACATCTTTTAAATACATCCAGGGATGGGGACTCAACCACTTCCCTGGGCAGCCTGTGCCAGTGCCTGACTACCCTTTCCGTGAAGAAGTTTTTCCTAATATCCAACCTAAACTTCCCCTGGTGCAGCTTGAGGTCGTTTCCTCTTGTCCTATCACTTGTTACTTGAGAGAAGAGACCAACCCCCACCTCACTACAACCTCCTTTCATGCTGCAAAATGTTTATACGGTTGTGGAGCAAGGGCTGGGATGTGATCACACATTAGTCAGTTATCATCCCACTGAAAGATATTGACAGTGGATGTTTTACAAGACAGATGAGCTGTATGTGTATAAACCAAGGCATACTTTTTAATAAAGAAGTAGTATAGTCCCTTTTGAAGTTCCATTCTAACCTGCTTTTAACTCCAAACTTTTCTTTAATATGTAGGAAATAATATGCCAGTATAATATAAAACAAGACAAAAATGTTTTATTCATAGAGCTTTTGTATGGCTTGATTACCACCGCTTTTACTGTACCCAGGCCAGCTGGTACAATATGTACTGTCTTCTATGTTTTGTTGCTGTTTTCTCATATTAAATATGTCAACATTTTATATCTGAGCAATAAAAGTTAGTAACATAGGTCTGATGCATAGTAATGAAGGTAGAACAACAGTGTATAATGGTAATATCTTGGTAAATCAATTAATACGTTTATGGCTAATGATAAAAAATATAAAAGATTAGGCAAGAGTGAGGTCAGTCAGTGGCACCACAATGTGGCTTTGGGTGAGGACTATTCATAATCATTAAAAAGATATCTGCATGCTACTTTTCAAGTCAAAATAAATCTCTCTTCTTGTCCTATTTCTTTGCCTGAAAGCCTGAATAGATAGCAGTGCCTGACTACAGAGGGTACATATGGGGATGCTTAAATTTAAACCTCTCTACTCACCTTTTTGGTACAATTCTGTCTAGATATTTACCAGGCTGTCTCTGGGCCCCACATATTGTTGTTTCCAAATTTCCTGAGACAAAGCAAAATCCACCATCTTTAACTTTCTCAAAGGCCCTTTTAGCAAATTAAGAGCACTGTCTCGGAGACTCACATTTAGCT
Organism: Platalea leucorodia; assembly: GCF_965183815.1. Taxonomy (NCBI): domain Eukaryota; kingdom Metazoa; phylum Chordata; class Aves; order Pelecaniformes; family Threskiornithidae; genus Platalea; species Platalea leucorodia. The sequence goes on along the minus strand of NC_138825.1, from coordinate 52,815,390 downwards.
TTGACACTGATAGCAATGACTTTGCAAAAAGAGATTCTAGTTCCTCATTTCACATACCAGAGAAAGAAACTGAGGACGGCAAAATGTTTGTATCCTAGCCTGGCTCAGTTACCTGTTCATTTTATTGTCTTGACTTTCTCTTGAAAACCTATCCCTCCTCCCTCCCTTGATCCATTTCATCAATTAATCAAAATCCTCATCTACTTGACAGTTGTTAGCTACCCTTATACTGCAATTCAGACCTGAACCATCAGTTTTTTCTGTGCAGTAGACAACTATTTCTTTACAAGGGCTTTTGGGTGAATAACAGACCATTGATGTTAGATGTAACTTCTGCTGTTAGCAATATGTTATCAACTCTGAACTTTACTCAAAGACAGAGGTTCAAATACCCCAAAAGAGACCCTGCATATCTAAAGTACAGCTTGAGGTGCTGGAGCATGTCCAGAGAAGGGCAGCAAAGCTGGTGAAGGGTCTAGAGAACAAGTCTTACAAGGAGCGGCTGAAGGAGCTGGGGTTGTTTAGTCTGGAGAAGAGGAGGCTGAGGGGAGACCTTATTGCTCTCTACAACTACCTGAAAGGAGGTTGTAGCGAGGTGGGGCTCGGTCTCTTCTCCCCGGTAACAAGCAATAGGACAAGAAGAATCAGCCTCAAGTTGCAGCAGGGGAGGTTTAGGTTGGATATTAGGAAAAGCTTCTTCACTGAAAGGGCAGTCAGGCACTGGAACAGGCTGCTCAGGGAAGTGGTTGGGTCCCTGGAGGTATGTAAAAGATGTGTAGAGCTCTGAAGTGGACGTTCCTGGATTCCACAAAGAAGAGTGGAAGGCCTTCACACTAAAAAAGGCTAGGTTTTGTCTAGGAAAAAACCCACCATAGTTTAACTTTCTGAATAGAAAACACTCAAAGTGACTACAGAAAACAGAGTAGAAATAAATAGCTTTCCTAACTGTCTTGGTGTCCTTGCAGGTGGATCCTTACCTTCAGCCAGCTTTCTCACCAGCAGCTGACTTCAGTGCTAGGACCCTCACCACAGGAAATCTGCGTCAAATCTTCCTTGAGGTTATCATTTGTCAGGGTGCAAAGAAAGATTCAGACATGTATTTTCACCCTGTTCCTTTACAGATTCTGAGGAAAGGCCTTAATGCTACCAAAATTTGGCTTGCAGACCAGCCTCTTTCTTCTCATTTCAGCCTCAGTGAATTGTACCCCTTAATGTTCAAGACGTCACATAATCCAAAACAAAGGGTGAGGTTAAACTCAAAGCTGCAGATCTGGTCACTAGCAAGCACAACACCAAGTCCATAAAAGGAAACAGAGCAGTTTGCTAAACCAGGCAATACATCAATCCTTTATGCTATGTACACTTTATTTACAGGGCATTTGCAGATTCAGAATGATGATGAATGAAGCTGTAAAACAGTTTGATTTTCATCACGTCAAGGCAGAGAGCAGAGTAAAAATTATTTGTGATTTTATCTTTTTTAACCAAACCCTAATAGTTAATCCAGTGGCATTTCTTTTTGTTTACTCAGTCTTGTTTCTTATTACTTTCCCACCTTCTGCTTTATTTTATAACCCTATGTCTGCTCCGTGAGTCTGGGGAGTACCTTGTTTTACATGCACGACTGCATGGACAGATAGGAAGTTTTACCAAGGTCGACAGATGCTAACCTACTCACAGAAGACAAGTTACTGCAACTTCCTAGTTCGGCAAACAATTATTCTTCCATGGTATCAGTTTGGGCAACATCAAAACTGCAATAAAAAGTGCATTTTCCACAAGAAAGACAACAGCAAGAGGATGATAATATTTTATAAACATAGATATTTTCTCTTCTCTCGTAGCCTGCATGGAATTTGGTAATAATACCGACCATGGAAAGAGTCACTTAGTACAAACATCAGTTAGTCACTCTGACCTAACATTTAATAAATTGTTTTATATAGAGATTTCTCTCTACATATTTCACTTCCCTCAAAAAATCACTGATCCATATGATTCAACCTCTTCACAAAAACATTTTCAATTGTCATCTGTTTTTGTTTTCCAGAAATTCACCATTAATTGTGCAGTCTCCCTGCTTAAAAACAATTTTTATGAGAAAATAAAAATATTTCTGTATTTCTTTTCATCATGTATCTTAAAATGCATAACCAATGTCACTACAGCACCACAGACTGGTCATTCTCTCTCTCTCCTTTTTCTATGACTTATAAAGAAAGTTGGTGCTACTAATAATGAATGGTTTGCTCAAGATCCTGTTTGTTTTTGCTGAGTGCTAGGAGAAAGAAGTCAAAGTGCATTTGGATTGTCATTTGCACAGTTCAATTTCTTACTGTATCTACTCAGCAACTTCTTAAACCAAATAAAGCAAAGAATTCTGGAATGGACATAGTTTACACGATGAAGTCATCATTCCTAAGCCATGGTGCTATATTTAAAATGTATATTGAGCTACAGTATCCCACTCTGGTATGAAGGGCGATTCAGGGTCACTGATCGAAAAGGAAAAAAAACCACTTCCCCCCTTATTCTAACATCATACAATATCAATTGTTTCCCACACCACTAGTAGGAAGATGTATTTTCTTACCCCACAGCCTATTCCATTGCCTGGTTCACATACAATTTTCCTCACTCCTGGTTCAGGAAGCAAACCCGCTCCACAGCCGGGAGTTGGACACAGCACTCCTCCCATCTGCAGCACGCACTCCTCGGCCCCATAGCGCTGATAGCGGTTGTACTACAATACAACAGACTGGTGTTAAACTTCCAACAGCACACAAAAAAAAACCCACAAACTTTGAGCTCGAATCTATCCCACATAATCAAGTCAACTGTTCTGATGTCTTGCATGCCAAGTTCAGGTTATTTGTCTAAAGCCTAAAATTTTGCAGTGTCATTAAATGGGGTGTCACTCCCCCCCAGTTCACATCACATGCATCATTCTCTGACTCGCAGCTATCATTTTCACCACTAGACTGTTTCTGTAAGTAACCTCAAGAACTCTTATATTGCTATAAAATAGTTACTGTAAACATCATAAATATAATCCAACAACAGATACTGATAAATGCTGTATACAGATTGAAAAGAAACCCACAAAAACCCCCAAGGATCTACAGGTAGAAGTACAGTATAATGTTTTAGAGCTCAAGGGTTGTAAAAAAATGGCCCAGCCAACTTTATTTTCAAAATAAATTTCATGAAACCGATTGGCAAAATAATTCTCTGATACACACCTATTTCAATGTTAGGTGTAGTTTTTTTCCAGGGTCTCCCAGGAAATTTTCTTAGTTTCTGCAGTTTTCATCTAGTTCCATCCCAATAGCCTAAAAGGCTATGGAAATGCCTCCATTTTAATGATGGAGGCACTGACACACAGCAATATTAAATAACATGCTCACTGTATCCTCACTGACAAAAATGCCCACTCGAAAATGACTGATGCTATTGCAATAACTTTCCCTGGTCTAACTTAGCCTGCTTTCAGATGGAGTTAAGCTGAGCAAGTACAAATCATGCTGCGTACATGTAAATCACATCCACTCTAGAGTTCTGCGTTGGTGCAGTTCCACACTAGTGGCTATATAACCTTTGTAAACCAGGCTTCAAATTCGCCTATAAATCTGGTCTACTGTAGGGTGAAATAAATGAAAGCATTTGGTCCTAACAGCTCCAAAGAAAACAGGAAAATCCAAAATGCCAGAGAAGAAGGGAGTAGTATGAATTTCCTCCGCAAGCAGAATGACTTTATGGTATGCTAAAGGAACAAAACTTTATGTTATAGCACTCACAACAGTATTCATAAAATTTTCTCTCATAACTGCTCATGAAAATCCTGTTCCCTTTTTTTTGGAGGGGATAACAAACAAAAAATTGTCTTCCCCATCTGCACCCCTCTCCAAAGAAAACTCACAAGGAAAACTGAAGAGGACCAAAATCTCATATGCAAAGCATACGAAGAAGAATTTAAAATTACAAAGACCAGGGGTCCACTGAATGTTTTCTGTGTACATTTAAAAAGATTCTTCTGCAAATGTTGCCGTAACATATAATGTTACACTGGCTTTTTAAAAATAGTATATGACTTTTTAAAACACTCTAATATATAGACATGAAAGTGTTGCATCCCAGAAAAAAATAAAGTTTACCAAACTGAAAGTATCCACCTTTGTCAATTAAAAAAAATTCCAAACTCCCCCTCAAAAGAAAAGCAAAATCCAAAAGGAAAGAAAGCCTTCAAAATATCACTGAGTGTATGAATGGCAGGCAGAAATCCTGAATTAAGGATCTTGGATCTGGAAGATACCAGTATTTTGAGAAATGTACAAGACATGTCTGCAAAGTCTCCTTGAGGCTGGGGCTCAACAAGTCAACTGGTGTTTTCCTATGTTATTATTATGCTCAAACCTAGAGTAATGGCATAAATATTTAATGTTGGACTCCATCAATTTTCAGTAAAGTTTGTGATCCTCATGCTAAATACATGCTGAGTGCTCTGAGCTGTTCTGCTGGCCTTGAGCAGAAATACGGGTAACCACAGCTGCAAAACTCTCTGCTGACCTAATTTTTCTTCAGGGCAGAGACTGGACCTGAAGGTGAGGACGGCGATTGTCTTACCCTGTTAAGAGGGAACATTGTGCTGGATGTGGGATTATTAGCAGCTTCTCATTATGGAGGCAAACACTAGTGACACCATAGCTGAGATTCTGTCAGCATTTCCATTATAAATTCTCAGCTGAAAGAAAAGATATGCTTTCCAGTCACTAACTTAGCATAAAAGGGCATGGAGAGATTCCTCCTGTCTCCTCTCTTTTTTTTTTTTTTTAATACACAAAAATGGAATATAGGTAAGGTGGGAATCAATCTGTCTTGTTAGAGAAAGTTACAGAAAGCAAATGTCCAGTCCACCTACTGGCAAAGTGGATAAAGCCGTTGTATTCTGTCCAACCAATTCAACAGTTTATACTGGTTCAGCACAGGACTCATGCCAAATCAGTACAGCACTGTCATCGGTGATTTTCAAACTAAAAAAGCCAAACAAATGATCAATTTGAAGACAGGAAAGATCCTACTAAATGCGTTTGCACATCTTGACATCTAGTTACGAGCCTGTTTTCTACCTTCAAAGTCCGGATACATTTATGAGATGTCATTTTCAGTTTCTTTTTTCATGTGCCTTTCACTAGCTCACTTAAAACTCAGCAACCAACTAAAACATGTAGTAGCAGAAGATATATATGTTTGCTGGCGTAACACAGTCATACATAACATATGCGGATTTATATGCTGTATTCTGGAGCCCGAAACAAAATTACTCACTTTACATTAAAGGTGCATTTATAAAAGGCTTGTAAAGGACCAACACACTTACTCATGAATTATTAATTAACTATTTGCATATAGCAACAGATTATTAGCAGCCTTTTTCCTATATACCACAGCTATATATATCACACAGTACTGATGCAATGAACATGCTTAAAGCAAGTCAATTTTCAAAAGCCCTCAAATGTCTTTGGACCCTGTGATGCATTTTTGATCACATGCCTGGATGAGATACTTAAGGATATTTCAGCAGACAACCAGCACTGGTTTCCTTTGCCTCTTATTCTCAACTGGAGATTTAAAGTAAGGTTCATTTTAGTTTGGATTTGGGCAGTGATGATGCCTACAGTTGCACTGGTTGCTTAGACTCCTTTTATAATTAACAGGAGAATTATGATGCATTTCATCTTTTCTCTTTTAGATTTGTACATTAGTGTGAGAAGAACTGAGTCCTGGAGTGCCCTGTTCTGTTATCTATAAAGAGAGATCAGACAGTTTGCTAGATATTGACACCTGAAATTAGGTGACTCCCACAATAGGTGCTTCGGTTCCAATAATTTTGCTCCTAAGTCACCAGGCCTAAGCTATTTTTGAATCCAAGGTTTACGTACCTAAATAGCTTAGACAGTGAACCACCTCACACAATTTTAGCCCTTCAAAAATTAAACATCTAACCTAAACAACTCATAAAGGCTCCAAATATATTGAATGAGAAGAAACAAGATCCCAAGTAGGGAATTTATCCTGACTTACATGCAAAGTCTAAGATAGGTAGAATGAATCACCCTGTGGAAGTGCTATAGTTGAAACTGAGAAAACTAACTTATGCTAGACATGTAACACATAAAGAGCTGTCATTAAAAGATGAACTTAACTCTTCTGTACATTCAAAATATTTCATAATATCTATTACTCAATTATTATCAATGTACCTCCGATTTAGAGATGCACTCATCATGTGTAAAACAGTTCTGCATGCTACAAGGAGGAAAAATATCACCAATTATTTTAGGAAAAATCTCTTACAAAGTTTAATATATGGGGAACTTGACTGAACTGGCATCCATGGCACCTGATTTCAATTCCTGGCAGCAGCACAGCCTTCCTGTGGTTTTCACGTAAGTCACTTAATCTATGCTTCTCATCAATTCCCCATTTGCAAAGAGGGAGAATGATACTTGCTGATTTCACTGTAGTGTTAAGAGGCAAAATCCATTAATAGTCATGAGGATGTGAAATACTCTGGTAATGGGGGCATAAAATTACACAGAAATCACCAGCCATCTACTGCTGCTAGAAATCAGCTTTTGAGCAAAGCATGTCAAGCATTTATATGCTACTGTAATAAGGTCCTCAGAAATACAGGTAGGTAAATAGTTGCCGGATTCACCATAGAACCATATATTTCAATGCTTATTTGAAAAAAAAAAAAAAGGCTTTAAAAATATGATTTACTCCAAACCACTAGTGCTAAGACAGCTAAAGGTGTATGAACAAGGTAGTCATAAAACATTCTGATTCTTTTTTCTCTGAAAACTGCATGCTGTCATGAACTTTTCCCTCAGTTTGTGAATTGTCCCAGTCAACCCAAATCTATCCTTTTAATGGAATAAAATTTTGAGTGAAAAAAATTCCCAGCTCTACTTATGGTATTTCAACCATATCATGAAGTTCTTCCATGCAAGCTTTGCTCATAAAGACTTGTCAGGGCCTTTAGAAATGATTTTTATAAATTATTATAAATTATAGTATGACATAGACACAGAGGTTGGATAATTGCAACCATTTATTCCCTGATCCCCACTTTCCAGATTGGGATGGTTTCCCTTGAGTCTTAGAATGATACCGGGTTTTCAACCAGTGGAAATTCAATCATTTGATGTTGTAAATCAAGGGTAATATAAATGAAATCATTGGGCTGACACAGGAATAAAACAGGTTTAACTACAGGTTGAGTCTTTTCAGTTACATTGAGATTCAGATACTAAGACAAAACTGAAATGCACCTTGATGCAAAAAACTCTTGCAAAATACACTTTGTGAACACAGCGATTCCTTGCCATGTTATTTAATTTGCAAGTTATGCTTTAATATAATAGAATAATAGAACGGTTTGGGTTGGAAGGGACCATAAAAGATCATCTATTCCAACGTCTCCTGCCACAGCACATGTGCTTTGTGCTATTTTAATTTTGCTTTTATTCCTTGGCTACAGTTTTCTTTGTTTTCCCTTTTTTCCTCACACCTAAAAGCATCTGCTCAGTAGTAGGCTCGCAGGGAACTTTGGACAAAAGTTTAACATTAGATGTAAAGCCAAAATTTCTAATCTCTGAAAGGTAATTCAATTACTTGTTTCTTTTAACTGCATGTAATGGTCTCAGAGGAAAGAAAATCTACTTTCTGGAGTCAGATTGTTTTTACTGCTCCTATAAATCAAATAACCATCTGTGTGTTTCAAAATTAGATTGTGGAGGCTATTAGTCCATAATGTAGACTAAGCACTTTATTTATACGTATTATACGCATTCCCCCCACCCCCCCACCCCCCAAAAAAAAAAGAATTCGTTCCATAATGTAATTAAGCAACTTAAAGTACAAACCCCTTAATACTCATTGGACTAGTAAAAATACTTACAAAAGGGTCACCTAAAATATAGATTAAAAAGAGACAGACTGACATGACTTTGCATGGAGCACCCTTTATTTTTCCTGAATTACTGGGCTCCTCTGCTGGCCAGTGGTAGGACAGGAAGAGCAAGTTCAGAGCATCAGCTCCTTCTTGTTCCCACAGGAGCACCACAAGGGAGACCAGAAGGAGAACCACCTTCTAGAGGGCTGGAATTTGCCTGACTTTGGAGAGTCATGGAAAATTGGGTGAGGCAGTCTCAAGAAAATACTTAGATAAGAAACCCCTGACAGGACCAATGCAACACAATTCATGGATGAAATTAAACTGGCATAGAGAGGGGGAAAGGAAGGAAAGACTGCAGTTTGCAGGATGATATGAAAGAAAGCACAAGGTGAGGAGTATGAAAATAGAAAATAAAGAATACTGAGAAGAGAGGACACAGGAGCAGGTTGTATTGGAAATTAAACTGAATATATAAGAGGCAATATGATGCAATGAAGAAAGTGGACTAAGCACAGTGTATGGCTTGGCACCGTATTTACAAGCTATTGGAAATTCGTGATCTTCCAGCAGATTTGTGGGATCAGTCGAAATAGACTGAATGCTGAAGATAAACATTCAGTTCCTTCTGACCCTTGTGCAGCTCAAATCCACATTCCTTTCTCCCCTACAAGTAACAACCACCAAGACTGTAACTGATGCAAGGAAATCTTTCAGTTGATGCTGTTGCAAATTGTGCAACTGAGATTCACTGAAGCAGATACTGGCTCCCAGGAATTCCACTTCTCAGATCACAAGAGTGAATGTATGCATATTCCATGAAAGCAGATCAAAGTCATGCCAGGGATGGAAGAAGTCCCATCTTCTACATCCACCTGAGACCCTGAACACTGGGGTTCAAATCCTCTCTCTGAATTTAATAAAAACTGGTTGGAAGAGAATTCCTCTATTTTAAGAAGCACTCAAGTTTTTCATGGATAGTGGTTACACACAAGTAAACAAATGGAAATTTGGGTTCTACACAAAATGACGTATTTTTTTGGTTTTGACAGGAAAAGAATATCCTTTAAATAATTTTTGATCACAAGTATTTTCTCCTTTCTTTCTCCTCATATTTTATTTCATCTGTTGAACCAGAAATTAATTACTTTTACTTGTCTAGTGCACAGACAAGAAGTTAAAAAAGGTTTAAGAAACTAGAGATGCCCTGCCTATGACAAGAACTCAAAGAGAATAAAGTTCTGATAATCCAGGAAAGACAAAGCTGAGGTACTCACATAGATTCCAATTACCTCTGAAGTCAGGGAAGAAGGCAGTTAGGAGACATTCAAAGCAGATATAGCATAGGAAGAAAAGAGAGGCACATCACTGGTCATGTGAAATTGCAAGAGTGTAAAGTTTGTTGTGTAGTTCCAGGTATAAAAAAAGGTGGTGTAAAGAGGATCAGGAGTTAAATGCAGTAGCTCAATTTTAGAGAGACTGATGGGATGGTGATGACAAATCCAAAAGGTGAGCCAAATGAGATGGACAGAAATCAGATATTAGACAGAAAAGTGGAAGAAACTGAGAGATGTGGGTAGGTATCCCTCACATTGAGTAGTAGCTGAAGCCAGGGGACTGGGTGGGAAAGCACAGAGCTGCAAAGAAGTATACTCATAAAGATACCGATTTGAGAATACTAACAAAATAGCTCTGGCTTAGTAATTATGAACTGCAGAAATTATTCAGTGAAAATTTATTCTTTTTTTTTAACTGCATGTGAATTATTGAGAGATAGCTTACTTTTTTTCCGAGTATAGTTATCAAAAAATCTTGACCCAGAAATACTTCAGAAGCATTTTGTTGATCATATTTGATAGTTTCCTGCACTAAACTCAGCTGATTAATTAGAAGTGTCACATGACATTACTTTTGCCTGAATGGGTAAATACATATCAATTAGTTTAAGACTGACTTTACATTAATATTCTGTAGCATATACTTAAAAAAAAATTCCTCTAGCAAGTATTGCAAGCAAAAAAGAAAAAAAAATCAAAAGGACTTTCCCCTTGCCACACACACGTATTGTATACAAATTCCTTTAAAACCTCAATTAGTGTTAAATTCTTTCTTTTAATACTAGATTTCCATAAAGTTACAGCTCACAGCAAAACGTAGCACACGCCTACACCACCTTTGAACAGCATGGCGATGTGCATCTGCAGATTTTCAAAACAGGGTATTCCTTTGCATAAGTTTTCCCCAACTGGCAAGGAAATGTGGGGAAAAAAAAAAAAAAAAAAAAAAAAGGAGTGCCCCCATTCAGGCTTGCTCAGATTCCAGGGATATAAACGCCCACAACATTTCTAAAGAAAAAGTGAGCAGTGATATGAGTTGAAGTAGCAGCTGATAGGAGAGATCTGTTGAAATTGATCATTCCCCTGTCAAAATATCAAGAAACTGGCCAATACATTCTGCAAAGTTGTCAGAGCAGATGATATAGCAGAGAAGCGCAGCTATACATTACTTAGCAGCTTCTTTTCCTGCCACTAGCATGTCATCTGCTTCATCTGTGCTGTGACCTGTTGGGGGCACTCAGGTATAGCAGCAGATTGCTCTTGTGTTATTTGTTTTCCCTTCCAGCCTTCAGATGTAGCTGCTATTTTATTCATTAATCACAATATTCCATTTAAACAATTAAACAAGATTTTTTTTATCACTTTGGGAAGAAGAGGGAAGTTTCTCAGAGAGTCATTAGGGAGACTCCATAAGAGTTCACTGCAAGTCATCTTGCTATGTTGGTATATTGTAGTGTGTAGGTCTGAATTAGTGTTCTCTCTGCTGTCTCTGGCACTGGCTTGTTGAATTACCCGTCTTCCACGGTATTTGGACAGAGCCCATATTTAGTGCATGTTTAACATATTTTTGTAAGTAGCTTGTACTATCACCACTTGTAGAACCATTTGCATTTACTTGCAGAGACAGCCAGCCTGACAGGGCAAATGGCTACTGCAGGAGACTAACTTTCTTATATTGTGCTATTTTTCAGTAGCTCCCCAGTTAATAAATCTTTCATCCTAATTCTGAGTGTATCTCAGGTACCTATGAAGTGAAGCAGTTAGCCAGCAGGTTGGACTGCATCCATTATGCTAGGGGAAAATGATGGGTTATGAACAGTGAGATCAAATTGCAAGAAAAAGCTCAACAGAGCTAAGGATGGTTAGAAAGCTTCAGGTTTTATCCTTCCTGGGGCTGCATGTCCAGGAGAGTTTCTTTGCCTTGTACAGACCTTTGTGTACTGGGAGAGTCTGTGAGAAGGAGGTCCAAAACAAACCAATCAAAGCTGCTTTTGGAGACTTTTCTGGGTCAGACTCTGGCACCTTCTCAAAGGGTCAAGTATCAAGTCGGGTAGCAATCTGTTGCTAAATGTATTTTTGTTGCATATTAAGCGAATTACTCTGGAAGCCGGTTTTACGTGGTAAGTTAGTTATCCACAATGCATATTATGTACCAGGGAAGCTTGTACTCTTCTATTTCACCACACAGACTATGATTACCTCTTTCCATAAGGTCTAAAAACAATTCCCGCTTTAAAAACTATCTTGTTGCCACCAACTAAACCTTAAAAGACAGATTTTCCAGCTAGAATGAATTTCCCATAATGTATGTTCCTGAGGGACTAGAAGACATGGGAGTTTTTCGTGTCCAGGAGACTACCGAGAAGTTGGACAACTGTTTTATTATCATTTTATTATTATAGAACAACTATTATAGGACAACTGTTTTATTATTATTTTATTATTATAGAACTCCTTTTAGGAAATATAATCAGCAACTTTTCACGCTTCAAGTTAAACACAAAGCCTTTTTTTCTCAGCATTACTTTTCCTTCAATGCTTGCATTGAGATAAAGAAACATTTTATTTGGATAGACAGATAGACAGGCAGACATATGCTTTTGAGTAGTTTGATCCTGCAAGGTGCTCAAAACCTTTGTCTCTTAATGACATCAACAAAAGTTTTATATGGACAGTATTTACAGGAAACAAATAGTCGATGAACAAAAGGTAGAACCCGGGGTTTTGTATTAGGAACAGTTGCTTGATTTTAATTTGACTGAAATTTGGTTGACAAAGGTAAGAGAGTTGATGAAGCAGTCTTCTCCAAGGCATTTGTCTTGCTGCCGCCTGGCATTTTGATTAGTATCTACAGTGATATGAAATTAACATGCCATATATTAAGAGGATGAAAACTTAGCTACCTGGCATGTCTAAAATATAATTGTAAATGGGCAATCATTATTAAGGAAGTGTGTTTCCAAAAAGGCCCTGAAGGTATTTTTGGCCTTACGCCACCTAAAATTTTAATCAATGGCTGCCAGGAAAACCAAGAACATAGAACATCAGTGATAAAGCTTGTAACAATTTAAGGAGAGGAAATAATGAACCTGTAACATGGACGGTTAAGTTCATGCTACAGGGGTACCTGAACTGTTGGTAAACTGGGTTTAAGCAAACAACTTACTTTTCAGCACAGTCAAATGTAAAGTTATTTTTCTAGGAATAAACTATTACCCACAATTGCAGAATGAGATTTCTGTCTGCAAAGCAGTGTGATGGATTGTGAGCTGAATCTGAGCTGTGTCCATCCATGTACAAAAGCACTAAGGCACCTCTTAGATGAATAAATAGAAATCTCTAGAAGGGAAATTGTATTCCTTATTGGGCAGCCACTGGTTTAACTGAAACTCACAAGTTCCAGAGGGAACATCCACTTCAAACTGAAAGGTTCCTTCATTCTGTCTGAAACATATTTAGCTGACAGTCTGACTGACAGACTCCCTTTTGCCGTATAAGCAATTTTTTTCAGTCCTGTTTCAGGGGTATAGTGGCATTTTTATGATTTTCATTCATAGGTTGAAGTAATTTTTTATTATGATGATCACCTATTATCTTGTGACAGGACAAACGGAATTAGAAATGTAAAGGATCTGGACACTGACGAATGGGAGATACACAATGTAGGGAGCATACTGGTGTTGGTAGAGTGGTGGAAAGAAAAGAGGCTAGGAATTTTTTGTGTTTCACTACTGAGAGGTTGTCATGGTTTAACCCCAGTTGGCAACCAAGCACCACACAGCCGCTCGCTCACCCTCCCCCCTCTCAGTGGGACAGGGGAGACAATCTGAAGAGCAAAAGTAAGAAAACTCATGGGTTTAGATAAGAACAGTTTAATAATTAAAATATTGTAATAATAATAATAATAACAACAACAACAATAATAATAATAAAAAACTGTAATGAAAAGGAAAACAGAGAGAGAGAGGAACAAAACCCAGGAAAAACAAGTGATGCAACCGCTCACCACCCACTGACCAATGCCCAGCCCGTCCCTGAGCAACAATTGCCACCCCCAGGCCAGCTCCTCCCAGTTTATATACTGAGCATGATGCCATACGGTATGGGATAGCCCTTTGGCCAGTCTGGGTCAGCTGCCCTGGCTGTGCCCCCTCCCAGCTTCTTGTGCACCTGGCAGAGCACGGGAAGCTGAAAAGTCCTTGACTGGTGTAAGCACTGCTTAGCAACAACTAAAACATCAGTGTGTTATCAACATTATTTTCATACTAAATCCAAAACACAGCACTATACCAGTGACTAGGAGGAAAATTAATTTTATACCAGCTGAACCCAGGACAGAGGTATAATAGGATCTAATGTCTGCAAGTGATTTGTAAACAAAGAATGAATGTTTTTCTAGGCAATATACTCCAGTTTAAACAAGAATTAATCCAAGAAAGTCATGTAATGTGTATTCTAAAGGAGATCAGACCAGATTATCTCAATAGTCCATTCTGCTTTTATAATCTGGCCTTAAATGTATAAGCATTTTAAAAATAAATCAAGATTGGACATGAAGCCGTTTTTGCCTGTTGCTTGGAGTGGAAGAAAATATATGTTGGTTGATAATACTGAAATTGTAACCAGTCTGAATAAAACAGTGTTATAATTAATTATGATTTTTTTTTTCTGTCCAGTATGCATGATAACAGAAAAAGACACTTTAGATCTTTTTAAAAAGCAAATATATCACTCAATAAATATAAGAAATAATTAGATAGCCATGTGAATAAGGACTTCACCTGAAATTCCTTTCTTTCTTCATTTAGATATATTTTAATTTTTTTTACCTTGGCTTTGCACTGATTTTTCCCTAACTGTCAAAGTGTGTGCTAACTTCAAGCAAGAGCTACTGTGGTCATCGGTAGACTCATGATAACAATGCTTTTGTAGGGACAGAATATAATTGTAATATTCTTTATACTTGTATGGACTTACGGAATAATTCAAGCCTCATGGCAATGTTCACTACTTGCAAAGACATTGGTTAAGACCGTGATGACAACCACTGTATCCAAATAACCTGTTAGGGCAGCCAGTTTCAGAGAAAGGCAAATGTTTATAGGACAGACCCAATCTGCAAAACAACGTTCCATCTGCATAGTTTTATGCTCCTAATGCATGATGACAAAAATTTCTCATCTGTTTAGGTGTATTCAATACAAAGACAAAAAATTTCATTTTGAAAATCCAAAAGAATATGAAAAATATTCAAAGTGGCAAAAATACTGTATTTATTTGATTAGCGAGGCTTTCCTCATCAAACTCCTCTACTCTCTTCAAGACTTCTCTTATTATTGGACACAAATTAATTTTCTTTTGTGGTTCCTAGTGGTTTACATCATCCCACTTTTGAAGTTTCTGTATTATCATATAATTTAATACTCTCTTAGTGCAAAGGTGTAAGGGTAGGTGAGTGGAACAAAGAAAGCATTAAGATTACATAAACAATCTTAAATCTGACATTTTCTAATGTCTGAATTCTTCATTTGCACTCTTAACTCTTTTAGCCTTCATTTTTATGTCTACCACTTCCTTCTCTAAAAAGCAAACAGCAAAACAAAGAAAGTCCATCAATTAAGTTATATTGCTCTGTCAGTGGTCATCAGCAAGGCTGAGGTCTACAACTCCATCCTCAGAGCTCTGCCAGTGGAGCTATCAAAGTCTGTCTGGTTCAGCCCTCTCCCTCATACTCACAGTCTTTTGGTTTAGCTGTTCCCTATTTTTCCTTCAGATCTCTCCTTTTGTTCCACTCCTCCTACTCTGCTTAGCTTCACCTCCTCGTGCAGCTCATTAAGTACAGATCTTACTTTATTTACCAGTCTCTAGCAAGTTTCCATGTTTGGTCATTCCCTTCCAGTCCTTGGTCCCAGATCCTTGTCAGACCCTTATCCCTACCATTCTGGTTTCTACTCCTAGTCTCTTTCACCAGCCAGCCCCATCTCTCCAGTGTCCCAAAGCTTCATCTCACTCTGCCTTCCATTTGTCAGCTGGCTCTAACCAGTCTCTTGGCCCCATCAGTCCTGGTCATAATTTCTTTTATTTCCTCTTCCTAAGTCCTCAGTCTCACCGGATTCCTGCTTTCAGTATCTCCTAGTCTGTTTTCTGTCTTTTTTTCCATTCCTGTCAGACAGACTCTCCCACACTCCCCTTCATGCTGCCTTCTTGCTGAGGAAAAGCTGAGTCCCCGAGGAATTTGGCTTTTGACTTTCTATAACAACTGAAGTGGGGTGCTGGTGCAGGAAAACTGGAAGTCTAGAAAATGTACCACCAGCCCTAACTGTAATAAAAAAAGGAGAGTGACAGGGAAAGGAAAAGCAACAGGGTGCTCTGGACAGTGTAATCTGATCCAAAAACTAAGAAACCAGACTTCAAATTAACATTTCAGGAGCTGCTCCTACCTCTGTAACAGCCTTCATATAACCTTGTGCAAATCTCTTGGTGCCAGGTTCATTAAAAGATGCAGATATTCTCATGTACAACACACTAATGCTGAGCTTTCAGGCCCTTGGTCCCTAGTACCTGCAACTCTATGTCAGACAGTTAGGTTTTATAACCAGTACATTAGGAGAGATACTTCAGAGACAAAGACAACTTGAATTTAAGAAGCATTGAGCATGTGAAAATTCAACTTGTCTCTCAAAATTTAAGGCCATTTTCTCAATATCTCTGTACATTAATTTCATTATTGACAAAACAATAACTATGACCATCTTGTGAGTGTTGTAAAGCATACTTCACTTATGCTTTCCTAAGATCCTTCTACAGAAATAGTTTTCTGAGTGCAAAGAACAGCTATAATTATGAATGATAAACACACTTTTAAAAGAGAAAAAAGGCCACAAAAAGAGATGAATAATATCATGAGTAGCTGTAAGTATCAATCCTTTAGTCAGATTGTTTGTCTATCTGCTGTTTTAGAGAGCCTGTTTACTGCTGCAGTCAAAAGCCGAAAAGCTGTGGCAGATAGCAGATGTACCAATTAATAACCTGTCAAGGCTGATGGATAGAATGAAAAAAAAAAATCTCACATATATCTCCTGTGTGTTTTTTTTCCCCAAGTTTCAGGTCACTGGGGGTCATGAGATACACTCTTGCCTCCCTGGAGAGAGACAAAACTGTCTCATTAGCGTCTATCTTTCATGACATTAAGACACTGCCTTTGAGTTGCTAACTCACCTGTTCTTCTCCCAGAATCCTGAAGTGATGAAGCTCTTTAATCAAGGAGTTTGGACAGCCAGCTGTTGGAAAGAAACAAAAATAGGCATTTTAGAGATTCCTGTCAGCGCAGTTTCAGCATAAGATACATAGATGCAGAGAGGATAGAATATACAGATTTACCTTAGATAAAGAAGATTAGAAAGATTAGCCATGGTTCTGAGGGCACCAGAATGCTGAGAACCATCTATCACATAATCCTTCCTCATTTCCGAGCATTCTACCAAGAACGCTTAGAAAGGTTATATTCCGAATATTTTAGCCCTTTCCCCAAAGGACTGAAAGCAAAAGCAAGATGAAAAGGGCAGCACTGTCTGCCAGATACTGCCAGCCCCTTAGCGTAAGCCAAAAAGCTTGTTAAAAGAGGATCTCACATCAAAACCTTGGAGCTGCCCAAAGCTGAATTCTGATTCACACAGCAGGTTTGGACTAATTTCTAAGTGTAATGTAGGCTTTCCCTGATTCCCTCAAGGATTTCATAGGCCCCACAGATCACTTTAATTTTGGCTGTCACAAATATACCCATTTCACAAATATGTACTTGTCACCCACAGGTGTAATACACAAACCAACTATGCAGGCAGGGGAGCGATTTGCCAGAACTTTGCGATCAGATTAACGTTCAGTCACTACAGACTTCCACATCTGTACCAGCCAGTAAGAAAGAATATGTCTTGCTAGATGCCATGCACTTTACTGACATGTTCAGACTGTGATTACCTTCCTGGTGATGAAATTCAAGGCTGCTACTCACTTTTGTACACTACTAGACTCATTTCTGGCAAGGGATAAAAGTGCAGACTGTGAAAGCAATCTGGGCTTTATTCTTCTTACCATAAATTGAAGCATCTGCTTGTGAACAGAGAAAATTCCTTAAAAGGAATTAAGAGCATAGTTCTCCCCAGAACGTGGGAAGAACTACAATTTTTATCAACCTGCTTTTCTGCTGATGCAGCTACAAATAGTTACCTCTCACTCTCAATGACTGCCATTAAAAGGATGCAAATGAATTTGGAGACAGTTGTCAGGAAATCTCCATCAGCACTGTAGCTTCACTCAAAGCCAATGAGCCTACACTCACAACTTCTGTTGGCCTAGCTGTCTTAGGGATACAAAGGGAAAAGCCTTGCAAGCAACATAACATAACATAACTTAACAAAATAACATAACTTGCAACTTGCAAGCAACATAACTAAAAAACGCAAAAAGCCTGCTATAGACACAATTATCCTAGTACAAGTCTTCTACTGGTATAACTTTTTCTACTTAGAGAAGTGATTTAAATGATATTCAAATAATCTTCTTGCTGGTAAATGCTTTATCTCCATTCAAAGGAGGTACAGGTGGAGAATGCACCATCAACACAACTTAATCAGCAAACCCTTTTAAAGGTAGCCAAGGTTCAAGGTGGCCAAGGTTTAAGCATATGGTAAGAATTATCTATTAATGGCTTGTCTCTTATTAAACATTACTATTTCTTCCCATTTAATAAAACCTATGACATTCTTATAGGCTTCTTTCCACCCACCTCTTCCCTCCCTTTGCACACAAGGACATTCACGTATTTGAATGTGTCAGTTTTAGCTCTGAGCAATTCTTTCTTAATGGGTTTTTAGTCTCAATTTTTAGGACCAAAAGCCCTGTATCACCTTTAATTTTCTCTCCTCATTTCCCCCATACTTAGGCTCTCATTGTTTATTCTGGTTCTTGTTCTCAACGCACTTAAATTGTCCTTACTACTTCCACCACAGAATCACTGCTATAAAGCATTTTTCTGTCCATTTTCACTGGGATTTACATCTCCAACTTCCAGCTCATCGAAACCCTGAATGTATCAACCGCTTTAAATGTCTCACTAACTTCTTGACCTGAGGCCTGACTTGTAGTCCAGAGCTGTTGACTTCTCTGTGTTTCAGATCAGAACTCACTGCATAAAACTCAGTTCCTCTCTCTTACCCTCAAGCCCTTATGTAATTAGTAATTTTTTTTCTGCATGCATTTTTTCCTGAAAATATCTGCATTGATTGTACACTGCTATAGGAATTTCTAAGTGTAGAGGATAATTATGATTTCATGTAATACCGTGTGTTAATCTTTGACAGATGTTAGCTTTGTAACACCAACTAAACTGCTTTCTGCTTGTCTCCGCTTTCTGCAGTCTTTACAGCTTCTTCTTCAACCAGTCATTTCTTTCTTCCCTCTTATCCCTTCCAATTTATTATTCATTAAATCTCTTAAGATGGAAAAGTTTCCTTTTTCTTGCCTAGCAAGAACTTTTTCTCTTTCCATTCTCCTTTAAATCATATTTCCTGAATGCCTATTTCTCCCAGAAATCCATCCCATTCTGCCCTCATGCATAATTTATATAATCTCCCTTATGTGAACTGCTTATATGCATCCTCTCTTTCTTCCATGTTAGAGACTGTAAACACCTTGGAACCAAGGATCTTTGTTTGTAAAAAAAATGTGTAAAAGTATGAAGATATATATAGACATATCTATTAACACATATATGTTTATTTTAAGTGTTATTAGTTGTCCACTGCTGCATCCTCTTCCCAATATAATATTTTGTATAGTCTATTTTTCAGAGACTCGCCTAATCTAGTTTTCAATCTTTTCATAGTCCAGACTTTCACTGGATCTTAAAAGCTGATTATACAAGAGATCCTGAAGTTACTAGAAAAGGAGAGCAAGCTTAAAAACCATGTCACCATGCTTAAAAAAGCATGCTTAAAAAAGCATGATTCTTTCCAGCAAGTTCAGAAATGTCAAATGCGTGCAATATTGAATTATACTGACACACATTAACAGTCTGCTGTCTGTAAGAAGTGCTTCCAGATCGTCACATTGCAGAAGCAATAATTTGAGGAAACAATGGAAATTATTATTGTCAAAAATGGAAAAAATGGAAATAAAGAAGAAACAGGGTAAACAAAAAAAGAAGCAAGATCGGAAAACCTTTCTTTTGGGATATTTCTGGATATATTTCTGATATTTCCTATTTCTACTTTAATTTCTTCTGTTCTGTACATGGACCTTTGTAAAACATGGTCCAACGCTGTGAGCCATTTTACCAAACATCTGGGAGTTTTGAAAAAGTCTTGGATGATGTTAAATTCCTGCACTGTGACTAGAGGCAAAGGCTATAGACAAATAACCATTCCATAAATAAAAAGAAAAGAGATTAAAAAATACCTATTCTGCTGAAAAGCATTAAGAACTATTTGTCATCTCACCCACAAAACCACCCATATAACCATCAACATATTCATGTATATGCAACCACCCATGGCAACTTGAAAATTATTACAAGTTAAGCACAGCACCCAAAAAGTTCACTGGCAAACTCTGCACAACAATGGTTAAAAGAAAAACGTATTTTATAAGTCTCTGATGTGCAACTAGCATGTACCACATGAAAGAAATAATCTGCACTTTACAGATTTCAGCTATTTTGTGTAGAATGCTTTGAGGATTAGCTTTTATGCCCTCTGTAGTTCAGAAACCCTTATAATCAACGGTCTCAACAATTACTGAAACTTTCCATTTCCCTCTTCCCAATGATTACTTGAAAAAGTACAGGCATACATGAAATATCCACAGACATAAATTGAACCTAAGAATATTAAATAAATCAATCAATAACAATTTCACCTAAGAGTGTTAAAAGGAAATGATGTAAAAGTATGGACAATTGCCTTTAATCAGAAGCCAAAACTCAGGATTGAGGACATTTGCAGACTGATAAAATGGCAGCTAAATTGTTTATTAGTTCCCTCTTTCAGCTCACATTCAAACCTACGTGTTTCCTACGTTCTCGGCTACAATGAGTGTTACAGGTTTTTGCTAACTGTGAAAGCAGAGCAAGATGTAAGAAATATAAAATTGATGCAAATCGGTAGTATTTTTATACCACTTTTTCCTCTGACATAGCTCCACTGGCCTCAAAGCAATAAGACCCATAAAACTAACATGATGTCTTAAGAATGAGCCCGAGTCTAAGCAGGAAACTAAGTTATAAAGGGATGATACGCAGTTCAAAGCACCATCAGCTTTATAAACTCACCACAAGTAATTTCTTTGCTTCTATTTAAGCATTTATCACTTAAATTGAGTATATTATTTTCTTCTAAATGTCCCATCATACCCCAGATTACTTGTTCAAATAATTTAGTTGTTGCTTGATTCTCATACTGCTTTGTTATTTAACTCCAAATGCTGCACTTATGAATGAAAGGTACATTCAAAGTTACAGAAATTTGCAACTGTAAATTTACAATTTACATTGTGGCATTCTCTTCATAAAGATATAAAGATATTTTTAATCTGTTCGTATAAATATATGTATCTCCAAGAGAAGTATAAAAAAGCAAAATTTAAGAAGGACAGTTTAATGTCTCCTAACATCATAAATCCCCTGATTTCAACTGGTCTGAACACATATTTTCAGCTACACTTGTAATTAAACTATGATTCTAAATAGTACCAATTTAATTATCCAAGTCGTCACATATTTTTTCTCAGACAGAATTAGCTTCTGGTTTTGTTTTTGCTTAAAATTATCACTTTGTATGACTTATGTTCTCTAGTGGGAAAGCAAAGGAAAAATTAAATCAACCCTTTAATATTGCATAAACTGTCAAAATGAAAGCAAAAAATGACTGCTGTTACAAATACAGCCAACTGAGAACCAATGCAAGTGCCAGGGCCCTGGTGGCATCACCAGCCCTGAGTGTCCCTGCCTGGCCCCCTCCACAGCCCATGACCCCATGTCAGCCCCCAGGACCATCTGCCCCTGCCCCAGCAACACCGCAGCAGGGCTGGTCTCCAGCTCCCCACAGCCCTGCCCAGCCCAACCGTGGGTCCCGCCAAGACAGGCCCACTTGTGGGCCCACTTTCAGGCCTGGACTTGGCTCGTCCCCATCCCCAAGGAGGTGCCCGATGCCCAGGGCTGGGGCTGTCCTGATGCCCCTGGCTACTCCTGGTGGTGGGGTGGGATGGGCCCTCACTGAATTTTAGCCTCAGAGAAACACAGAAGATCATACAACGTCTTCATTGACTGTAGTGACAAGCATATATATCTCTACTGTAGGATTGTGTGCTACATCTTATCTTCTACCATACGTTTGTACCATTATTTCCTGCTCTGCATTTTAAATTTCATCTTTCCCCAAATGGTACAGTTGGGTGAGATTCAATTCACTGAATTTAAGCATCTAAATATTGGCTATATGAGTCTAATATATTCATTGCATGCTTCCTTTTTAGTCAATAGAAGGAAATACACACCTTCACAGGGTAATTCCCATCGTCTGAGACAGGCCCAAAAAAGGTATCCACTTATCTTCATTAATTGAGGAATCTTAAGGCGACTACATAAGATTTACACAAGTAACTTTTAGACTTTCAAGGTTAGATGAGCTTAATTTCACCCAAGAGCTGCAATCCCAATCATTTCTGCACATGCTTAACTTTGAGCATGTAAATTTTCCCATCATATTTAGCTCTGTGCAAACTGAGCATTTACATTAAGAACACAGTGTAACTTCCATTTCTCTCACTTAAAATTTATGTCTGCATCAACACTTGTTCATTCTGAAACGTACATACCCTTTGTGAGCTCTGAACATAACCATGTAAGAATACCTATCAGTGTCCTTCAAAGGGTATCTTTCCACAGTGCTAACTGCTAGACCGAGCTTGCAACTGAAAAATGTTTCAAATACACGAGAATAACCACTTCATGCTTAGAAAATTAATGGGTGTGTGTCTCTTTTTTTCTGACTGCTCCACATAGAATTGTATTTGACTGGAGTACAGATAGGAAAAATGTTCCATATTCAAAAAATAATTATAAAAGTTTGGAAATGCAGCACTTTAATGGCAGTACTAGCAATATAGCAATGAATATAAATATATATATATATATATATATAGGCAAGTGTATGCTGGCCTGCTGCACGTGCACAGCCAGGAAGGTGGCAAGGGAAGCCTGCAGCTCAGAGGTGCTTGTTAGTGGGTACCCATCCAGAGCACAGCCAACCTCTAGCTGCAGGGGGACACAGCAGCTGGGACTCCGTACGCAAGGTACAAGTACTTAGCACGGCACAACCCAGCCCAGGCAACTCTGTTGAGCGAGCAGGAATGACAGGAAGAGCACAGCCCTGCACCGTGCGTGAGAACAACGGGAATGGTAACGGGGTAGCAAGAAGAGGGAGTCAGGCTAGACTTTCACACAAAACTTAACAGGTTTGAAATCCTGTAATTAGTGTGCATTTGTTTCTTGTGTCATTTTCCCAGTCTCTTCCAACCTGTTCAACTAATTGGAATATTGGTGTAAAAAATACACCTTTCTGCTGTCTGTGTCTCTTCCAGCGAAAAGCAATCCTGTGCTGGTGATGGTGCGGTCACTCTTATGGGAACTGACAATGATTTCAAAGTATGAAGTGACTTCACTGTGCTTGTGTTAATTAAATGTTTTGATGTTTCAGGTGACCTTTTCTCATTTTTGATGTTATGTGAACATGAACAAAGACAAAACTAAGGAGAGTGTCTGGAATGCATAAATATTTTATTGAAAAGAGAAGAAGATATTATGAAGAATATCAAGTATGCAATTTATAGAATGTAAGCACATAAGCCTATCTTTGGAACACTGCCTGTGCTTGTGCATTGTGAAAGATGTAGAAATGTTTTCTTACAGATCCCACAGAAGGGTATTATTATAACTATTTTCACAATTTTTTTTACGAACTTCATGAGCAATACTTTTGTAAATAGTAAATTATTGAGGTTTTTTTCTATGTTGTTACCTAGATAATTTTCTAATGTAACCAAACTTAAAGCTTCATTAATTTGTAGACCTATACTGTGCTTACAGTTATCATCCTTTGTGTAAGAAAGATTTAATTTTTAAAGAAAGAAAGATGATAAAACTGTTCTGTCAATAATTTGTCTTCTCAGGTCCCAAGCCTTACAAATGCAGGTCTTAAAATGCAGGGGATTCATGTGGGCACACAACTTTATCTGGAAGATCAATTATTGCTAACCACCATTAATCATAAAATCACACATCAGACTCAAAACCCTCTCATGAAACCAGCTTGTAATCACTAGGTTTACCTATTGATTTATTATTAACAAAAGGCTTTATTTATTTGTCTTCTGAATTCTCAACGTTGATTGTGCATTCAAGCCACATTTTCAAACTGAAATTCTCTGACCCCATTAACTCATACTTCTGCTTCCAATACCTATTCTGACGATCTATTGTGACTGGAGTAGGTTCAGTCATGGAACATTTTTCCCCAAGAAAGAAAACCAAATGACTTTTTGTTCAACAAATGCACAGTGGTTATTCCCTTGCCTTACCTATAGGTATGAGAACTTTTCTCAGCTAGTATAATATGTCTTAGCTACAGATCTATTTCAAAATGCTACAAGCTACAGCCTGTTGGACAAACTAAAACATCTGATGATTTATTTGTGTAAATTTACTGTTGACTGAAGTCAGCGGTATATTTACAAACTGGGAGACAACCCCTCAGTACCCTAATATCTTGTACTAGTCACCTTACAATTGGTGTAAGAAATAACATATCCAGTAAAAACAAAAAAGTGAAGTAAAAAATTACATGGGGTTCTTTACTTGTACTCATGCCATTTTGATGACATCAGTTTCCAGATGATATTTTACTGTACAGTAATCTAGATCAGTAGACAGTAAGGTAAAACAAATATATGCCCCAAAAGAGATATATTAGAGTGTTTAAATAATATAGATTCCTTTGGAAAAAAAATATAAAAGGAGATATTTTCAAAAGCAAGAAGTATTGAATTCTGCCCTTTCAAAGTCAGCAGGCATGTATTTAGATTGCAAAGCTCAGCTGTGCAGTTGGGCAGTGCCAAACCAGAGAGTCACACAAGCAATACTTGCATGTAGTTTACATACCCAGAGGTCAACATGGTGAAGGTTTTTCCTGTAAGTCTTTAGAAGTCTCTCTGAAACTACAAATGGTAGGGCAGTTCTTCAGCTCAAGCAAACTAGCATAGCTACAATTAAGTCAATGGTGCTTACACATGTTCATACTAGAAAAAGAATTGGCTATGTGCACAAAATGTAATACTTTGTTAAAAAGACTGTGTGCCCATGAAGGATATATTTAAGTGCCCCTTTTTGCAAAGCTTAATCTGCAATAAGACATCTACTTGCTTTAAAAAAAAATATTCTGAATTTAAATAGCCTATTCTCCTGATTAATACCCCTGTCAAATAGTATTATGTTCATTTTCTTATTTCTTGATTGACTTCTGACAGCTGAAGTCAGTAAAAAAACCTATACATTTTTTTGCTATCAAAAAGACTGCTGAAGCTAATATTCAAGAAAGTTTCATGAAAGCTTGATTGTCAGGACACAAAACTTGTCCTGTTCTGACCAGTTCCCAGAGATGTTAGTTGCCCAACTGAATGGGTTACATATTTGGTTTTATGCACTTAATGTCAAAATCATCCAAAGACATAGAGGTATTTTTGCTCTCGTGAAGTACTTGTGCAAAAATTCTGCTAAGGGACTGCAATGGAGTTGGGAAAGGATCACAAGTTTGACTACTGGCAGCAAATAGAGCATCTCAGATTAGAGAAGATTGTTCTGGCCTGGCTTTCTCACATTGCACACAACTCTAGCCTTCCCTGTGCTGCTACTTACTGTTTTTTTAATGATGCTTTAAAGCCAAATGACTAGAAGTAATGAACCATGTCAGCCATTTCCTACCAGGGTCTTTCTTTACTACAGAAAATATCAGCAGGAATATTGACCTGCCATTTCAGTTTAGAACGTGCTTCCTTGCTTGCTTTCTGCATATTTAAAACAATATTTAAACCAGGCTTGAACAAGTACTATTTACTCACATCAGCAAACCCTGAACTGTATTGAGCTGCACAAAGCCAGCATGCCACTGCTTGTTATTTTTGACAGTTTTCTGTATATGCTGCACCACTATATGACGAACTGTCGAAAGAGTCCATCAGAGGGGGGAAATTTTCTAAGAAACATTCAGTATCGCCCAAGAGGCTAAGACTTCAGGGAGACCATGCAATAGTGCAACATATTTGACTAATAGTCTGTACCACCTGGTTGCTCGATATTCCAGTTTAAGTTACAGGCGCAAATTCACCCATGCAACTCTCAGTGAAGTCAGTGAATACTAAACTCATGCAACAAAACAAAATCCATGCTGTCTATCTGTAATGAAAAATTGGACTACAACCTTTACTGCTCAAATACAGCAGCTCCAGAAACAGAAATAAAAGGAGGCTTCCTTCTTTCCATGCAAGTGCTGACTTCTGTCAAATTGAAGTAAATTTTACAGAAACAACATAATTTCTTTTTTTTTTTTTTTAATGCTTCTTAATTAACAGAAGTTACTTCTACAGTTTCTTCGTAACATCAGAGAGTCAGAAAATCAGCAAGTCTAAGGCTCCTAACACAACCAGATGATTTTTTTTTTTAAGTTGAGATACAACAGAGCTGCTCTGAACTTCTTTTGGAAGACTCAATACCTTCCACCATATAAACGTTGGTAGTGGAATTCTCATTGCAGGGACCTGAGCTGAAAGGAGTTCTTCACTCTCAGTATACTAGGTTTTTAGCTCAATCAGCTCAATTCATGAAAGGCTTTCTTAATCTTTTATTCAAAAAGTAGTTGAAATCTCTAAAGCAAACCTTGTTCTCTCAAACTCCCACCTTCATGCTGGCACTGGCCTTTGATGATGATCAGTACCTTTGAGAAGGCAAGTGAGAGGTCAGGAGCTTTCAGCATGTGGTGGAGACTTTATAAGAGAGGAGATTGTCTTCTCAGGGCAAATCCCACTATCCCTGCATAAAAGTCAACACAAGGCAAAAATAACTATAGAAGAATTTCATTTGGCAGTTACTGAAGGGCAAGTCTTTAAAAGATTGTCATTTCTGAATGCCAGAATTAAACAGGTGCAATATAGAAAACGCTAAAAGGTTTCTAAGCTGAAATTAAAGCAAAGTCCACACAGCCGTTTTCTACCTGATGGCTTGATAACAGAATTATATTGTAAAGCCTAAGTGCAGATTTGGAGAGTAAATATTTCTTCTTTTTCCCCTTAAAAGCTGAATTAAAGAAACTGTCCTCCTATAATTTTGGTAATGACAGACAGAAGGAACAGTTTCAGAAATTCATTTTGCAATAAATTTCCATCTCACTCGTATTTTACCAAGTGAGGTTATTACACAGACTATGAAATGTAGAATAAGCCATTGTACCATCAAGAAAGATGTGGCTAGGTGCCAGAGAACAAACACAGCTTTCCATCTCTTTAATTACAAAACCAGTGTTCAAGGATATTAAAATGTAATTTTTAAAGGTTATTTTTTGTCCTTAGTACAGGAAAATCAATAAGTCAAGCTCAAAAAAAATCTGACAGAAAACCAAGGCTGCACACATGTAGGTCTCGCTCTCTTACTCACACATGCATAAGCATGCACAAAATTACTATTGGAGAAAGGAGAATGGCAAACAACATTCAGTGACCCAGAAACAGCAATGCTTTTCTTTCTACTTTTGCATTTCTTTTTTTCCCGGGATATGACATCATACTGTATAAACAGTATATAAAAAATGCTATTCCTTTAATCTGTGCAGCATTTATAAGACTTCAACATGAGCCTTTCACTGAGAGCTTAGACAAATATTTAAATTGCTACATAAATGACTCAGACTACAAGGCAAGCCCAGGCTACTCTAAAAATAAATGTTCATGGACAATAAACCCATCCAACCAAAAGAGAATTTTAAAAAGCCATGGAATATATTATGTCTCACAGAATAGTACAGACATATCTGGATGAATGGCTATGATTTTCTCTTTTTCATAGGGATTTTATGACAGAAAACCATTTCCAGAACACTAAAGAATGAAGCAATTGTCTAAAAGAGACCCGCACTCTCATAATGGAGTTGAAATCTTAATTGTTACCTAATTCTAATATTTTTCTTCCTCCTTTGCAGCAGCAATACATGTATGCATATCTTATTGCTCTCTGTGAGGGAACATGGCAAAGTTCCACTTGTGAAATGAGGACGGTTTTGCATTTCACCTTAATCATTAGGGCAGGTGGTAACCCTGCAGGCAACATAATTATGAAAAATGCCTGTGTTCAATACAAACTGTCCTTCCAGTCTTGAGGTCTAATAGGACATCATAGTACAATCTTTTTACATTTTACTGGCAGCTCAGAACACAGAAGCCCACAGAGGGGGGACTCCATGCTGCTCTCATTTTTTGTCTGTGCAAATCCAGACAAATAATATATATGTTCTTCAATATTTACTCTAACTTAAGAGGCAGAGTGTTCCTGGGAGTGCAAAAGCTGGTGTGGGATGAATGTTAAAGTTAAATACAGAAGAAAAAGAAATTAAGTCACTCTCTAGTCAGGTCTAATTCTAATAACATTGTGTGAGACAAGCTAATCCTGCATTACAAACAGTGATTCGTGTTTCTACTATAAAAAAAACTCTGACAGGCAGGCATAAATACAAGAGATCATGCTGTCTGTTCATCTAAAAGAAGAAAATTGGAACGACCTGAGAGGTTCCCCAAAGATAGAGAGTTAAGGATTTTTCTGATTTTATATTGGTATACCGGCCCTATTCTTGAACAGACCACTTGTGATGAATAGCTGGCAAAGCACATTTGAAATAAGTTGAAAATTTAATGCAAAATTCTACTGTACGTTAAAGGGATAATACAGCCAGGTTCATTTAGAATATTACTCCTCTGAAGACACCACAAGCACTACAATAACAAATGTTATATCAAAGATGCACTCAGCAACAAATGCAATATGAGTCTCTGCGAGGCGATTTTTCAGTATGTCAGAATTGTAATATCACTCCATGGAAACAAATTAAGCAGCACAAGCTCGGCTGTTGGGATCACTTTATTAGCAATGCAGTGTTTTCTCATAAAGAGTGCTTTGGCTTTGGATCTGTCAATGAACATCAAAGATGGCCTATCCGTTTTTATGGCACACAAATTATTATTTGCCCATCAAATAAACAAAACACTTTAACATCCATCTCTTTCTGCAACACTTCAAAAATAATATTGAGAATAACAAAACAATTCCTGATCATTTTTTACTGTACAGCTGAATTCCAGTCCAGTGTGTTTTTTTTAAATCAAGAGGGATAAACGCTTTAATCAGGAGGGATAAAACTGGTACACTAGTACCAGTGAAGGAATATTGAACAATTTCTACCTGGTTGAGGAATATCTATTTTTAAATACCCACAGATTTCTGCAAAATACTGAAAAAATATTCTGCTCTGGTTAGTCGTCATGCTGATACACAAATTGATTTAATTTTGTCCCTTGTGCATAAAAGAGAAAACACAGCCCTTGCTAGGTGGATAGTCCTTTTCGATGGGTAAGAGAAGGATGCTGCGCTTGCATTGTGGTCATAAATTTCCAAGGCTGTTACAATTTACCCCAAGATCAGCGGCTCTACTGGACTAGGAACGCAGGGGAAAATGGATATGCTTTACTCCGTACAGGGCAGGAGAGAACCCCCACAGCTCAGCGTTATGCCATCAGACTCATCGCTACGCTGAAGTGAATTAGTGCAAACAATTTCATGAGATTACGCTAGCAATTTAGTACAGAACAGCTGCCGCACCACACTAGAGGATACTCCTTCTAGTCTTTACTTACATGGCCACAAATAACTTTTGAGTTAATCCAGAGCAACAGCATACATCTTTTATCTTTACCACCTTACACAGAGATATGCTATGCCTTGTAATTAGTTGGTCTTGTCTAATGTTTTTTTTAAACTCACAATAATTCCATTATCACAAGTCCAATATATCTTCATTAAATTAGACACTCTATACGACACTATTTCTTCTAATATTTGAATTACTTCCGATATCTAGACCATCCATATTTTTTCCCTCAGCTACACTTTTTTCTGTATTCTTTCAACAGTGCAGTGTTTCTAAGCTGTAAGCCTGAAGCCAGAACAGACAGGTATAGGAGCAAACCTCCAACCTTACTAACCGCATATATGAAATCCCAAAGGTTATAGAGTCCAGCTGCAGCAGTTTGGGGGGGTGGTGCACATGCTTCCCCCCCGCCTCGGGTATGGCTATTGCTGTATCAATCATCTCCAATCAGGAAGGAAAAAAGTCTTTTTGAAAATTTATACCTAGTGGGATCCTAGATTCACATAGCTTGGCACTACGAATGCTGATGCAGATACTAGAAATTAGGACTGGAACGTCTCTGACCTTGATGGTAACACTTAGGCAGGCTGACAAGCCAAGTCAGAACTGGTGTCCCCCCAGGAATCCCCTCTCCCTCCCACACACACTGTCTCCCCTTTCCCCAGCAGCAGAAGGGCAGAGCTCAGGTGTGAGTCTCCTCTGGTTTTTCTTTCCTTTTGCAAAATGGAAAGTCAAGTTACTGAAACTAACCATAAGGTTCAGCTTTTTTTTCTCATGCCATTAAAATGCTCGCTTGACTTTGCTTCATTTCAGTAGATCACTGAGTTGTAGTTGTAAAAAATAACAACACTAGGTCTCACTGCCTGTACACTTACCTTTTGACACCATGTTAACTATTTTTTCTGTAGAGTACTTCTGAGCGGTCATTTATATGCTAAGTACTGAACTCTGTATCACTTCTGCCTTTCAACATTACACTGCTTGCTATGTATTTTCCACTTGTGTCTGTTATGTCATGGATCAGAAATTCATTCCTTCTACTTCTGGCTGGCTCCAGAATACCATCATGCATGAAATTTCAGAGACAGTTTTTTTTCCTGACTGAGAATTATTGGATATACAGCTATAAAAGCATACATAAAAGCTAAAAGCCCTTAGAATTATTTGGAGGGGAAACAAAACATCCCTTAAGCATCAAACTGGTTGGAAATTCTTCATACTGCTCTTCTGTACCAATTCCTGCAGGATTTGCTTTCTATTGTAGCTTAGCTCCTGTCTGCTTCAGGAAAAAGATCGTCAATTATGATAAATGATTCTGTATGGCAGGATTTAGACTCAGGCTACAGAAAACTATATCTAATGAGATTATCTGATTCTTTTTTAAGGATCAATAATTTACTTACAGGCAGGGGCCTCAAAGGTTAATTTCTAGTGCTTTACTCACCAAGCTATACAGCACTCAAACGACTTGTAGGAGACATACAATCAGAGCTGGCTAATCCACATCAGCTTGTTTAAAAAAATTGTCAGATTAACAAATCAATATACTTACACACTACAAAATTGGTTTCCACTTAAAAGCTGACTGGATTTACACAGTTTACATGCAGCATAAATCCTGTTTTCATGTAATTTAGCAGGGATTCTGGGCAAAGTGATTCTCCCCTCTCTTGTCAATTTACAGGACGCAAACTGGCTAGCAGAAATCCTATTGCAGTTTGATGGATGTCTATTGCGGGAAACAGGGGAGGAGGAAAAAAAGAGCAAAGCAGGATTTTTGATGTTTGGCTACAGATTGCTGTCACTGATCATTTTCCTATCTCTGCTTCCACAGCTAACTGTGACTTTCCATTTAGAGAGCTTTTCCCTGCTTTACTGGTTATGCCAAGAAGTATGCCTTGCCTAACTTGTGACATGTTGATGCTACATTCATGTAACGACCCATTGGGGGGGTTGCATGAATGTAGGATCAATAGGTGCTACATTCATGGCTTTTTCACCCATTTCCCCATTTTAATTCTGCTCTCGCCTGTTGCAGTCATTATAACAGAGTCAACAGTGTGGCTGCCGTCAAGCAGTCTGTGGCATTGAACGCAAAAGTTAACTTTGCTGCAACAAATTCTTTGGTATGTGTATGCACATCTCCTTTCTCTCTCTCTCTCTCTTCCCCCCTTTCTCTCTCTATATTTATTGTTCCCCTTTGAAGGTTGTGGAGCATTATCTAGTTTTATTTTTATTTTTTGTTACTTTTGGAATTTGACGGAGAGTGGGTTGCAGGAACACAGCACACTTGAGATCATTAGGACTATATCCTCCTTCACTGGGACAATAACAAATCAAGGTAGCGAACATCTGAAAGGTACAATGATTTTTTTTGTGCAATGGCCACTGAATTAGAAGAGCTGTGATATAAAACTGATTCAGGTGACAGGTGCTTAATCAACTGAATCTCCAACAACTCTAATAATAGTTTCCTAACTTCTTTCTGTACCTGGAAAATATAATCTGAAGACAAACATAAATATTTGCAATAAAAAAATACACCACAGTGTCAGTTTGCATTTTTTTCAGTCTTGTATCTGCAGATCCAACTGAACTGAAGGTTAATGCTAACATTTAAAGACAGACTGTGCGTAATCTAAGAGGACATGTAACATTTTTATGTTTCAGGCTAATGTTTTGTGTCTTTGTTGTTCAGGAGAGTCTCATGTAGGAAAGTAAGCTAATGTCAATAGCTATCTCAATATTAAATAGATAAATAAATAAATAGAGACAAAGGAAAACATGATGGAAGTGGCTGAAATAAGTGGTATGTACACAATACAGTAAACAATTCTGCCGAGCACTGTTCTAATTTGTCCCAATCTACCACAACCAATTATTCCTGCCTCAGAGACTCCTTATCTTAGATTTCCTAAGCCAGCTAGCCTCTATTTCTTGATAAAAGACACAGCAGTATTTCAGAAAATTGCACATTAGATAAAGAAGAAACCCAATGTTAGAAATAATTGCCCACATTTTTTCCCCAGCTGAGCCAATCCTCCATCCAAATAGTTGAAAAGCTAACTACCTTCAAAGTTAGGTCTCAGTAATCCATCTGTATTGGCCACAAAATAATGGGCTTGACAATATTGTAGAACCGTTGCTCTTAGCATTCCTGTCTGCTAGAAAAAGCTGGGAAAGTACTCTTTCAGAGGTCAGCAAGAACATAAAAGGACTGGGTTGAACTGTGCTCTCCACAATACTGGCTGGACATAACACACACTTGTGACACAGATGCAACACTGAGCTTCATGGTGCATGAAAGGTAGATACCATCCAGCCCTGCTTCTTCCTCCTTCCTCTCCCTCCTCACCCCCCTTCTGGGAAAGAAAAGATATCTTTGGTTTGGGAGAAGCTGGAGTTAGCAGTAAGTACTATAGATAAACAAATGTACTGAACATAACAAAAAATCCATCTCTCTCCCAGTATCCCGTCTCTGGCACAGGCCAATAACAGATGCTATGAGAAAAGCATAAGAAACCAGAAAAGAGTTAAATGTCTCTGTATACCATCCTTACCTGCAGACTGCAGTTTAGGGACATTCTGTGATAGAGGATGCAACCAGATCACCTTCTTCCCTCACCACTCTTGGGAATCATCCATTAATGTATCTAGGCACTTTGGGAACCCTGAATACTTTTGGTCTCTACAATATCCTTGAGCAATAAGTTCCACAATTTTAATTTGCAGTGGGTGAGTTTCTTCTGTTTGCTTTATACCTGCTGCCTCGTAGTTGCATGGCTATCTCCAGTTCTCATATAATAAGAATGAGTAAATCCTTATTAATCTTTTCCATTCCTCTCACGATTTTAGAAAACTCCGTCACATCATGATCCAGATGTCTCTTGTCAGAACAGAAAAATAAGCATCTCATCACACAAAAACTATTCCATACCTCTGGCCATCTTTGCTGCCCTATGTTTAAACAATAGTTAGCACTTTCTTTTTCAGAGGCAATAACCAAAACTGCACTTGGTATTCGCAGAGCAGGGTGCGCTCTCGATTTACCACAAAGAAATAACATTTTGTCCTTCCTAATAGTTCCTAAGATCTTAATTGCCCTTTTGACTTTCACTTAGTGCTCAGATGGTATTCTCAGTGACCCATACAAACAGGATGCCAAATAAATGAGGCAGCAGAGGGACCAGTGCCACCCTGCCTGCTTTGCCCTTGTGCAGTCCAAACGATGCGACCCCTGCTTCTTTAGAAGCCTTACTGGAAAGCGTGTTCAAAAATACTAGCAGCATCACGCTGACAGTCAGCTCTGTAAACTGAATCAGTTACTCCGTCCTTGCACCTGAGCAATGCTGCAGCAGCATTGCAGCCAGCTCTGGGCCATGGCCATGTACCCTGTTAACCTGACTTGCCTTCCTGGCTCCACCTCAGCTTGCCCCAGGACTGGGACTTCCCTAGTGATCACAGGGCTATGGCTGACCCTGCACGGCGTGCCCCATGGGCACGGCACGGCACGGCCAGCCTCACTGCTGCCCCAGGATCACCCTGCCACTCTGCTTCACCACGTCCTGCCAGCAAGTAGTCACTATACAAGACTGCAAAATGACTTACCTAGCCTCTAAGGAGTTGAGGATGTGAGACCTAAGCTGTGGTGTGAGGTATGAGGGAAGAAAAAAAAATGGGCAAAAATCTGATAATCCGAAACTAACACATGAAAATGAACAACTAAAAGCTTTTATCTGAAAG
This sequence comes from Platalea leucorodia, assembly GCF_965183815.1. NCBI lineage: Eukaryota > Metazoa > Chordata > Aves > Pelecaniformes > Threskiornithidae > Platalea > Platalea leucorodia. The sequence goes on along the minus strand of NC_138825.1, from coordinate 52,781,335 downwards.
TTGAAACCAAGGAACAAAAGATCAGGATAGCAAACAAATAGGAAGAACAAAGAAAACTACCATCAGCCTCCTCTTTTTCATCTTCTAAAGGACAAATATTTCTCAAAGAGCACTATATTTACTCTGTAATAAGTAGCCTTGTAATTTTCATTATAAAGATCATGCAATAACAAGAAAATTACAAGGATCATTTTATTTTCTGACAGATGAAATACAACACTAGACAATGACTGATGTTCAGTGGAATTTCTCCATTGTCCCCGAAGCATGTTAAGTAATGTAAGAAAAGTGTAGGGTAATTAACCCTTAACTACACAATATTTGCAAAGGCACTCTATTCTGCTGTATATTGTATATGATATCGTCAGCTTCTTTTCATCAAAGCAAAGAGAAATGGAAACAGAAAGCACTTTTGCATATGTGCCTTATAGACTTGAATTTGAAAATTATGAAAAATGATTTCTCCAAACCCTAGATGTGAAACCCTTGAGTTTCATAAAGAGTACAAGGTTCCTCGCAACCTGACCTGTGCACACAGCGTGCTGGAGCACTCACTGTTTATATAGAGCCTGTATTGAACTCAGGCAGAAAATTCCGGAGGATGAGACAATTTGTCTGGTGCCCTCAGTTTTCTTGTCTGTGCTAGGAGAAACAAGGACCTCAGACAGCATCTAACCCATAATAAATGGAAAACGAAATCTTTATTTGTAGCTTAATCCTTCATCTGCAGGTCCCTCTACAGGTTTGGTTTTGTTGGCTTTTTTTTCATCTCTGGTAGCTGTCAGACAAGCTCTTTTGTGACTGAAAATCCTGGTTATGTAAAGTATGCTGCATCTAGCTGTGCAAAGGTGATATAACATTTATTTTTATTTATATTACAGTTGAGCTGAAAGCCTCCCTTGTGCTAATAACCCCACTGTGCTAAGTAGCAGGTGAACATGTCAAATTAAACAGATGATATAGTCATTTGTAAGTATACTAGGGTGATGCAGAATCTATGGCAGATTCCGCAGGGGAGGGGTGTGAAGCAGTACAAGAAAACTGCATGTTCTTCTGTGCTATGGATATAACGACCAATGCAAAACTGGGATTTTAATTATGTCTCTCAACATCATAAACTGTGAGTTTGGCCTAACTTAGTGATCTCACATTCAAAAATATTACACTGCCAAAGATAATTCTCCAGCTACCCTTTACAAACAGAAAAACCATAAATCCCGTGTCTTGAATTTACAGAATATAAACCAACAATCTGTAGCAGACTCAAACCTATGTTTGACAATGACAAGGCAATGCTGCCATGCAATTACCTTGGGAACCTCCACTGAAGGCAATGGCAATTGAAAGTTACAACATCTGGCTCTGAATCCTCACTTTATGACTTTGTGGAGAAAGAACAGTCATAGCTGCATGACAAAACATCAGTTTCGTATTTTCTGACTTTTCTCACAAAGTCTTAACAATATTTAAATATTGCTCAATTCACATTAATGCATGTATTATATAAGATTAAAAAAATACAAGATCTGGCTCCCACAAAGTCTTTTACGGAATATATTAATGTACCTTTTACTCAAGAGACTGAAGTCTTCTCTTCACAGACATTTCAGCCTTCTGCATAAAAGTAAGTTTAGGCAGGATTTAAAAGAAAAAAACCAAAATAATAATAAAAGAAGCTTTTTATGTGCCCAAATGACCAGAACAGTTGAAATTAGCAATTTCAGTATGCTAGGTACAGCCTGTTTCTTTCTCCTTTTCTTTAATTAACCTGACTTATTTACCTGGCTTGCTGGGAAAGGAGTTATTAGAGCCCACCCATTACCCTGCACAAAAAGCCAAAGGATGCCATTTAAGTAAAAGCTCTCATATCATTCTTCTGCTTTAGCAATACAACTATTTTTAAAACAAACTTTAGGGCCTGGAGTAGCTCTATGTTTAAATGTTGCTAATAAATTGCTTCATTGGCAGGATGCAATCTGTAGTTTATTCAGTCTGCAATATTCTCATGTGATAGTTATGATGAGTCTGAGTACAGTGCTCAGAAAGAAACTCTCTCCATTTTGAAGGAAGTAGGCCTTAGCTGGGCAAGAGGATAGATCAGAAAAACAGCAAGCAGCCTAAATAATCATTTGTAGCTAGTTAACAGGGAGGAGCAAATGGGGATAGTTTCATTAAGAAATTTGAACGTGGGTGTACAGGAAGAGGAGATAGGGATTGCCGCACACAGAAAAAATACAGAACGCTGAAGACACTCAGCACTAGCAGAGCTATTTCTCATGTCAGATTTTCTTTAACCTGCAAGCTCTCAGGCCAGACCCATTAGCACACTGACCATGATGCCTCAACCCAGGCACTGGACTACATTTGCAGTACTGTGGCCTACATTTTCCTGACAAATGAGGCCAGTAAAGGGAAGGGTTGCACTGAGGGAGCTGCCAGCTGACAGCATCTCACTGATACAAGGAGAGGTGCAGAACAAGGGGGCTGTGCTGAGACACATCTGTATTCAGAGAGACCTCACTGAGATGGGAACATTCATACAGTATGTGGGGGACGTCCAAAGACAGAAATGCCGAATGCACATCTCCCAGGAGAAAATGGCCCCTCTGCAGGGAAGAATACGGCTGGTCACTTTGTATGGAGAATGGTATACTCCCTAGCAGGAACAGATATGTGGAAGGAACTAGTAACAAACAAAAATTTAACCAAGAATTGGTGACAAGCGTGAGAGTGACAAAAGCAGCCCCCTGACAAATATGCTAGTCACACTAGTTGACGTGTTGCTTCTCAGAAGCGTAGAGCCACTGAAAAATTGCTAAAGCTCATGCAAATGAGCTCTATTGTTGTCCATGTTTACCTGTGTGGACGTGAGCTATACTGCAAAATGATATTGGGAAGATTAAAAGGGACTGGAGGCTCTGTGAGCAGAAGTGAAGAGGCTTTTCTAGGGCTATTCCCGTTAGTCCTTTTGGAGGAGTGTTAAAGATCAGGTAAAGACGGATATGATCTAGAAGTACATGGCTGCATAGCTAGTGTTGACAGGAAGATAATTAGTTTTCTCAACCATGGAAAGGTGTTCCATGAACGCAACTTCCCAAACATCATCTCAGGGTAGTTAAAGAAGTGGGTGAAGCAAACTCACAACTTCTGGCAGTTTCCTTTGAGAACACGGGGAGAACAGGTTTGCCTTAGTAAAACCAGGGAAAAATATCCTTAAGTCCCTGACTTATAAGAAATAATAACAAGCTTAAACAGCTGGATTGAGAGTATACTCAATGCTGACAAAATCTTTGCCCCTAAGAATAATTTTGGGCCGACCTATCACTCAAGATCCTCTGTGAAATCCAACTGACGGTGATAGCTGCAGGGTCTGTGTTCAGTGTTTTTCATTTCTCCATGTTTCACATGCAATTTTTCCAACAGTGACATATATTAACATTGTGCATCACACAGTGTATAAGAACTCAGGAGGAATCTGAATGAAGAGAGACATAGCACAGAAGAGGTATTATGAGGTACAGTCCTTGCCCCTTCCATCCCTAAGCTCTAGAGCCAAAGAGAGGCTAATTTAGCTTATGCCGTGATTCCTAACAGCTTATGAGGCATTTTAATTTTTGCCAACTGCAGTGTTTTAAAGATGTTTTGGCACTGAGAGATTGCTAAGCGTGCCTTTAACAGACACCCCTTTGATACACATCCCTCTCTAGAGTCTCTAATGGCCGTTCCATAGCTCTGTGTCACCAGTCAGGAAGGGAAATGTCAGCTGACTACTTGATGTCACCTCAATTTAGCTGTTTGATGAGGGCCTGGATGTGATCCATGACAGCATGGCAACATTTAAAAACATAAAAACACTGCTGTTGTAGAAAAAGGTAAAGGGAGATTACCAATTACACATGTGAGCAACATAGTATTTATCAATCTCTCATCCATACAAAGCATACAAGTTTACGCGCCATCGAGAAAGCCACTTCTTCAGTCTCTGCAGAAAAGGATGTGCAAACATTTCTTTGTAGGTCTAAATTCCCTTTTATGTGCATCATATATGACTTCTGCTGAAGTGAGGTGAAGTCTTGTACATGTCAGAACAGGAAGAGGTTTATAAATTTTTAGATGTCCAAATGATAAATCCTTTCCAGACATGTGTGAGAAGCAAGATACAGTAGGAAAGAAAAAGAGATTTAGTGTCACAGTGAAAAGTATATAGGCAGGGTGTTGATAAGTAATATTGCAAGGCTTTTCTCTGCATAATCGATAATGGAATCATATTTGTATCACTATAAGGCAATACAGTAATAAACTTATCTTCTAAAAAGAAACATTTTTGGAGGGGCATATCACTGACCTAGAGGTCAATCAGCAATGAGAAACTTATAATGGGTTTAAAATAAAGGCATGGTATGAAGACACATACAGCAAAAAGAAAATTGAAGATTCATCCCCCAAAGAAGTAATAAAAACAACTATCAATATATAGCAGGGTGAGTACCCCAAGACTTTGACTAAGTAAGCCCTAACCCTTCCATCCAGAAGCGTGATTCTAACCAATAATCCACAGCGTATATGTGCAAAGAAGTCTGGGGGGCTGTGGTTGCCTCGCAAGAGTTCTGGATGGAAATGAATCAGAACTTTGCCTTATGTGAACTGGGATTTGATATGACCTTCATGCTGCAGACCTGTCAAGCTGTAGCAATGATGAATGCAATCAGACAGCTATTAGACACTGCTCTAATTTAGACACAGCAAAACTTATTGAGTAATGTCAAATGAAACAAAAAGCAGGACTGGAGTGTGAAAGGGCTTTAGTTCCCTTTAGGTAAAATTCAAAGGACCTTGTAACATCAAGGCCTTGCTGAGCTGGGCATGAAGGCCTCGGAAGTGATGAGGCAATATTATTGACTGAATATGGCAGAAGCCTGTCACAGTTCTCAGAGGAAGCTTAAAATTTCTACAAGGATGCTGTGTTTTTGCAAAGTTTTGAGCAAGGCAGTTAAAATCATTTTGAAAGTTCACCTTTCTTTTGTTCCCTTGTCAACACTACCTAGAAGATTAATTCTTAAGCAAGGAATGTGTGAAGGAAAGTATAATTTCTTTCAATACAGTTTTATCATCTTAGTCAAGATCGTATCTATGAAGAAGACTCAAGAATGTTATGTGCATCAATATCTACATAAGAAGAAAGACATGGGACTGAAAACCTCTCCCCGGAACCTAAAGTATTTTCAGTATTTTAACACATGGCTGAAAATGCTCCCCAAGCCCCTCCAAACCCAAATGTGGAAAAGTTCAGGATATAGCCAAGTGTGAAATACCTAAAATGTTTTAGCAGACTACAAAGCTGTCATTGGAACTGTCTTTTCAGCTAGACACTGCCTCAGAAATATTCAGTTTCTGTCCTTCACCCTTCTGAATTTACAAGAAAACAGAGGATGATGTAAGATTGGAAGCCAATCCTTCTGATCAGATGTGATCAGAGTTGCAGCCTGTCCCAGATCAGAGGAAGTCTCCAGAAGAGTCCAGGTCTAACAGAGGGATTAAATGGAGGTTGGAAATAATTTCAGGGACAAATTTTGTCTGGGACTTAGGAGTGACTTTATTGTTTCAGAAGCAAATGCCTGCTGGGATCACCATGAAACCTGTATTGTCCTTGCCCTAACCAATGATGGCATAACCATTAGGATGGAATAAACAACATGATGCCAAATGCCTAAAAGAAGATCTAACAACTTATGATTCCCCAAAAGATCAGAAGCTGAGGAAACAGGAGTTGTAATCCTTTGAGGACTACCTACTGTTGGTCATGACAATTCACCGAAGTGCTGAGCAGGGCTGCACTGAGTTGATACAGCTGGTAGGTGTGCACCTCAACAGCAGCTGGGCACCTTCAGCCCTTCAAAGACAGCAGGTAATCTAAAACAGGACAAATCAGTCTCTGTGGAAGAGAGGCAGCGTGGAAGACAGATAGTATTTTTCACTTGGGCTTGAACTGCCTGAATGCTCTTTCAGTAACTTGCTAAACATCATCAAACTAGCCAGAACCTAGGCTTGAATATGGGGAGAGTGAGAATCTGGACACAAAATTTTCCTTGCTTTTCTTGGAAATTATGCCTCGACAAAGGACTAATCTGCCCGAGGAAAAGTCTACCCAAGGGAGCTTTAGCAGGTCTAACAAACTGTTGGTGCTAAATCAATATTATCAGGACTATTAATACAGATATTTTTGCTGTGCCAAAAAAACCCCAAACAAAACCCCTGGAAATGAATAGGTATATTTAGGACACGTTCTAGGAGATCAAGAAACAGAAACAGCTTTTCAGCTGTGAAATGTGGCAAACTTGGTGACACATTGGCCACTTCTGTCCTCTTAGATAAATATGGGGACAATTTATAGAGTTAAACTGTCAGAATGGTCCCTGGTGCACTTCTGGCCCATGTGCTGTCCCAAAAAATACCTGAGCATGGTTTCAGAACAATAACATTTCAGGGGCCATTTTCCAAAGGCTTTCTGCATGCAAATGCCCTGGTTTGGAGGCTAGAAGAACTTCCTAGCATGGACATAGGCTGCTTTTGTGCCAGGCAGCCTTCATGTGCCTGGATATCTTCCTTTTCCCTTTTAATTCACTGCTCTAGATACCACGTCTGTGGAAGAATCTCCCTGCTTCTGTCCAACACCACATATGAAAAGGTCCTGAATGTTCTACTCTATTGATCTCTAGTGTCATAATTTGAGAACAGACCTGGACTAGAAAAAGGTCAATTATTCCCTCAGTTGTAATTAGCATTAACTTACTATTTAATTCTGCGAAAGCAAAGTTAAAGTTCTCATTGTCCTAAAATGGAAGCAGAGTTAGGCCAGAGTGAAGTGGTTTTGAAAAGCCAATACAGATGTGGTGCTTATGGCAAATGGGAAATTCCTTTCAAAGAAAATTTCAGTCCAAGCTAAAGTGGAAATATAATTTGCTATCTGTCAATTCCTGTTAGTGAGATTCTGTACAACCTCACTTGCTGTGGTGACAATTTCTGAAACTTAGGTTTTGATTTATAGTATGTCCTGAGGATTAAGATACTACTTAAGATTTACAATAATTGCCAGAGCTGCAGGAAAGAGAAGTAACACAAATCATTTGATATAATAGAAATTCATGTGTACGAGCTGCTGTATTAGCTTATCATTCAATTGTTTTAATATTCTAACTCAAAGGCTCCTATCAAAGAAATTACTAGTCTTAATAACAGTGTGAGTTACCGGCAGTTTACAGATTATTCATTTCAGTGGCTATAAATTCCCTTTCCTTTGAGACCTTATGAACTTCAGCTGTAGTAGATTTATAGCTCTACTTTGGAAATCATTACTTAAATTCAGTTAGGACTTATTATCTTCCCTTACAAATTGTTAACATTAAGTTGTCTATAGTGAAAGGTTTTTATTACAGAGAAGAAATTTACAAGTTTAGATTTAATAAAGGCTTCGTTTCCACTGGACAGCAAATACGCAGCAGTATCAGGTCTCAGAAGCAGTTTAAATGACTGCTAATTTCCTAAAATAGCCTAAAGTTAAACTTATTTATTTTAGAGCTTTCTCTTATGCTCCAGAATGTTTAAATGTATAAAACACACATAATTATCAGTATAAAAGCAGAGTAAGCTTGTCCATTTCACCTAGTATTCCAGTACTTGTGCAATGGAGGGCTATGGAAGCTCCAACACAAAGCTCCATAACTCTCCCTTGACTGCACAGAAGATCAACACTAGATACACTCAAGGGGTTCAGCTATCATTCCCTTTCTAAAAAGAACAAAAGATTCAAAAGCATAAGTGATAACACAAGGAATTAAAGCAAAGGAAATGACCACAATATACATAACCGGAAAGCAGCAAGGTACTGCTAGCCAAGGGTACTGCAGAACTGTTTAACGTTAAGTATCCGGATGCTTGTGCTGATATATTTATAAGCAGAGCAGCAGATCTGGCCACTTTCCAAATAGCAGAAGCAACATTGTATGAGAAATATTCATTTTCCCAGCAGGTGACTCATACATTTTCTGAAAAGCAATAGGTCAAGGGACTGCATATGAACCTGTTTAAAACGTATATTTTTAAAATAATGTTTTAAACTAGCTTCTTAGAGATAGGACTTTTTGAGTATAATACTTTTGTATTTTAACAACTTCTGTTCTACATCCATGCTTTCACAATGACACAACCTTTCTATGACCTATGCTGCCTCTTAAAATCTGCACTCTTACACAAGCCTGTTTTGGATTTTTTTTGGGGGGGGGGGGTGTGGTGGAAGTTGTAATGTAATTATTTAAGACATAGTCAGAGTTGCACGTTTTCAAGGATTATTTGAAAATTTTGAATGGAATGCCTACTGCACTCTGACACTAAGTAACTACATAAAGCTTGCTTCTAGATGTCTTAGCTGTGTTTCTCATGCTTTACTTTAAACATAACTTTACTGCTGAATTTTTCTGGTTTACAATGCTTGATTTTGGAAGAAAACATAACATCTCCGTAATTCAGGATACAATGAAATGATGATAATGATCTTACTATGAACTCTACTTTAACTTAATTCCTCTCTTGGAACACATAATTTGGTAAACAATTGTTTATGAATATTTCACAAATTTTTTGGAAAGTGCACTTACTAGTAAAGAACCTTGCAGAAACAGTCCTTTTAAAATAAATATTATAGATACATGGTGAAAAAAAATGTATTTTTAAATTGTAAGTGTAAGCAATTGCATTCAAAATTCCATTGCAAAATTATTGTTACATAATTAGGTAAAACATATTTCATGCAAACAATCAAAACTCTTCAAACTTGGAGTAATAAATACTTCCATGATACTGCTTATAAGCCATACAAAGACTTAAAAGTAGTTGTCCAAAACTTCAAAAAACAGAGTCTTAGTGGTTTTCAGACAATTCACAAACATGGAATGGGTAAACTTCAAAAAAACAACAAATAAGAATAAATATAATTTCAAAAGATTAAGCTTAGCCTGCAGCAGAAAATCAACAGATTTGGCTCTGACTTAGGAGCAAGTTTCATAAATTCATACCTTAACTGGTTCTATACTAACTATAGTGTTGTGATAGCTTAGAAATGTCATTGGATGCATAACTGTGTAATTAGCATTAAAAGTTAAATACATTGCCATTATTATAACACTAAAATTTAAAAAATCTGAAAACCCAGGGTATTCAAAAGAGAAATATTATCCTTAGAATCCCATAGAGAAAGCTATGTTTACCAGTTAGCTAAAAATCTCCACTACCTTACTTTTTTTCTTCAAGTATTAATAAAGATGCCTACATGTGAAAAATCCCTTCACTTCAGTAAAACTACCCACATATTTCAGATGATGTTTTTATAGAACATTCATTTGTGATTCCAAAGCTCCCTAATCAAATGTTGGAATGCTACCAAAATAGTCGCAAATGTCAGTATATTTCCCAAATTTTGACAATTATTTCAAAATGGTACTTGACTCATTTTTAAAGTATTTTTAGAGGGAAAGTTCTCATCATGTATCATGACCTTGAATTCTCTTTCAGCTACCCAGCTGAAATCCCTGCTTTAATCCCCATATGTTAACCCATGACATTAAAACCCAGAAATGAGTCTTCGAAGATGTTGACTCTTTCCCCAGCAGTCACTCTCCCTCTTCTCCTGCTCCACCCTTTTGACAAGATATGCAGTTATGATAACATATACATTAAATTTTCTTTTTGTACAATACCGGATAATATTGTAATCCACCCCATAAACCTCAGAAACAGTTCAGGTTAGAAAATCAAAGCAGTTTCACTAATATTCCCAAATAACACCTGTTATTAAAGCGAATACTGTGTACAGCTGAAGACAGCTTGCTTGGCATAGCATGCCACGCCTGCACTGTTTTCACTCCCAACAATTATATCAACACAAAAAATGAAGTATTCCAATGGCTGTTTCAAATAATCTATGTTTTCTTTTGCCAATTTAAATGTTAATAGCACTTGAAAACCCGGATTCCTCAAACTGGCCATTGGAAAATTTCAGTTTAATGGGGATAATAATTAATAGTGAATTTATAATGCAGTCAGGGTTTGGAGGACGTAATTAAGATTGGGTACCATTAAGTTCATCATTATCTTGTCAAAATACACAATAAAATGAAATTAAATTCCCTTCCTCCTGGGCATTTTTCTAAAAGACAGGTTTTTAAAGATCATGCAAAATTTGGAAGACAATTGGGTTCCATCATATCCATAATGGTCTAAAAGAAATCTAAGAGCCATTTTCCTTCCCTTCCTCCCCTTTATGTTATCCTCAAAATGAAGGAAAAAGATTGTAGAAATATCTGGGTTTTTTTTAAGAGACGTTGAAGAAAAAATTTTGCTCATTTGTGAAGGAGCAACTGACCCAGTACTGGTCTCCCACCCAAACAAAAGCACAGGCAAGCATGCAAAGCAAAGGCAACTAGAGCAGCAGGCGTCAGTGGAAGAGTTTTCCTGGTTACTGTTCTGTGAAGGGCTGGGTGTAGAATGGAGAACCAGGAAGAGTGAAAAAACTATCCCACACAACATCTTTTCATCAGTAAAATTGACTTAAGGAGCTCCATTCCTGAACATCTGGCTAAAGTCTTTTGCTGCCCCAAAGTTGTGCTAGCGCAATTGTTGTGAGCCTACATTGTGAATTATGTAAGTGTCCACATTAAAACCAACACTGCAAACTTCTCACCACAACCCTGTTGTGGTCAACCCAGCTAATTCTTCTGCTTTACACCTCAATGCAGCCCCCAAAACTGCATTGGCCCACTTACAGGGATGGCAAGGAGTTGGGAACAGGGATCCAGAGGCAGATAGTTCAGGCATACCCGAAACTGGCACTACTGTCAAAAAATTGGTACATGGAAGTGTGATGTGAGAGAGAGGGAGCAAGATAAGTCTAAGGAATGTAGAGCTTTAAGAAGAGCCTAGAAAGGAATATTTTGGGATAAGTGGTCCCCAAAAGGTGTTAGGCACTATGAAAAAACACATTATCTTCTGCTGTGTCCAAATAAACAGGGCTTTCTTCATAAATTGACAAGGTCTCTCAAGGCAGCACCTCAAGGTGCAAGCATTCTTCTTCTATCCGGAAAACTCACAGGAGCAGGCAAGGCAAGTGCTCTCCAACTGGCTTTTCAGTGAAGGGCTACCAAATATTTCCAAGCATAATCCTGAATTATGTAAAATTGCAGGGAAGACCACAAAAGTAGATAGAATCACCATGTTGTACAGATGTATCACAGAAAACAAATTAATTACATAGTTGGTCCTGATGAGTAAAATACAATGATGTGTACAGAGCTGTAGCCCTAGACTTCTCTAAGGGCTGACTACATAAAGAAACTGCAGTAGCAAGGCTAGACGAACGGGTTTCTCTGGTCCATTATGCTCTCAGCCATGTCAGTCCAACTGCTTGTAAACCTGATTATTGAAAGATCCAGATCACATATGCTTTCTTGCTTTGCTTTTTAAATAAAATAGTGATTTGGTTTAGTTCCCGGGCTCAGAAAGAATTGTATCAATGCAATTGAACAGGTAGTAAAAAAAGGTGCAGGGGTAAGAAGGGGCTGACATGAAGGGAAGGGAGCACATGTGAATTTCTGTCCTAGTGTTTTGGCTCTGGGAAAATTGAACGATACAATGGACTGTTAAAGACTACACTGAGAGCAATGGGTGCTGGGATATTCAGGCATTTAGGTGCACATTTAGCAAAGGGCACCTGGTTAGTCAACACTAGAGGACCTGCCAATCGAGCTGGCCCTGCCCAGTCAAAACTTTTACATACTGTAGAAGGGGATAAAGTCCCTGAAGCGCACAGAAAAAATACGCTGGGGAAGACAGTCTGGCTTATTCCTGCTTCAGGCAAAGGCAATCCCATTCATGGGCTTGCTTTTGCTCAAGGACCTGCGTGCACTTGTTGTGTAATGCGGGAGGATGAGGAAATCTGATGTGTACCTCAAGGGGATTTCATATTGGGTGAGAACAGCCAATAAATTAAATTGTATGTTAATTGCTATACAACATTGTTTATCATCACTTCTACATGGCTACATGGTATTACACGGTATTACGGTAAGAATCACCCAGATTAATGAATAATGAACTTTGATGAAAACTGAGCAAAGCATAGTGATAATAGAACCAGAACTGGCTTCAGCATGCAACAATCCAACATCACACAACATCTCTCCTGACAGATGGAACCCAAAGTCATGGACTAAATGAACACAACAAACATTTTATAGGGATAGCCCGTAGACTTAGGGAATTATATCTGTGTGTATATATCAAAAGACAGGAAAAGTGGTGGTGACTAATTGGAATGAATTGGAAAGTGTGGGACCTGGGCATGATGTAGATGGTATAGAATAAGGGGTGGATACTGTCCTGGTTTCAGCTGGGATAGTTAATTTTCTTCCTAGTAGCTGGTATAGTGCTGTGTGTTGGATTTAGTATGAGAATAATGTTGATAACACACTGATGTTTTAGTTGTTGCTAAGTAGTGCTTACACTACATCAAGGACTTTTCAGCTTCTCATGCTCTCTACTGACTGAGAAGGCTGGAGATGCACAAGAAGCTGGGAGGGGGCACAGCCAGGACAGCTGACCCAAACTGGCCAAAGGGCTATGCCATACCATATGACATCATGCTCAGTATATGAACTAGGGGAAAGCTGTCCTTGGGGCCACTGCTCGGGAACTGTCTGGGCATCAGTTGGTGGGTCGTGAGCAATTGTATTGTGCATCACTTAATTTGTATATTCTTTTACTATTATTATTATTTTCCCCTTCCTTTTCTGTCCTATTAAACTGTCTTTATCTCAACCCACGACTTTTCTCACTTTTACTCTTCTGATTCTCTCCCCCACCCCACCAGGGGAGAGTGAGCGAGTGGCTGTGTGGTGCTTAGTTGCCATCTGGGGTTAAACCATGACAACTTCTTAAGATGGTTTTGCTACTGAACACGTCACTTCATCTAAGTACACCCTTAAACTAATGGGATCACAGGAGAGGTAAAAGTTAAGGCTTTCAGTGAAGGGTCTCTGTAAAAGCCATCATGGAGGAAGGAATGCAGTAGGAGAGTGACAGAAGTCTGGTTTAACTTAAGCAATGCAATAAACTAAATCTAGAATGAAAAGACGACTCTTCCCTGCTAGGGGATCCAACTTTTCCCACAAAAGTCCTTTTCACTCCTGCATCTCAAAAAGCATTTTCATATGCATTTAAACTCTAATCACAGAGTATTCTTCATTCCAGATTCATTTCACTTGAAAAAAAACACTGAAAGAATGCTTAGAGAAGAAGCGATCAGCAAGAAGCAGTGAAAAGACTTAATATCTCAAGACAATAAAGAGCATCAGAGGTAGAGGTGTGTAGTACGGAGACCATAAGTCCAGAACAATAACAACACTAGTTTCAATAGTGTTCTTTAGAAAGCATAAAAGGCACAAGACTAGGCATGTGCAGGAAACTTCTGCCTGCTGTCATTTTTGGGCTCATCATTAGAAATCTCCAGTGATTTGGTGAGTGTCATGTCACGAGGGCAGTTGACAAAGACAAGGTTTGTGGAGTGATGAGGATAAACATAAAAGAATAAACCATGAGACTTAAGAGACACATTAGCATTCTGACTCTGCCCCACTCCTGCACAGAATGAAAGATGTATTTGAGAGGCTAAGAGTGTTATAAATTCTTGTGCTGCTGTAAGGATATCTGCCCTCTTAGTGGGTATTTGGTCTACTTAAAGCCCATCAGAATGAACAAAGAAACTGAATATTTGCCTTTAAATTTGAACACTGTGTAAAATATTGTCACACTTAATCAGGTCATTCTATTGTCATGTCAGCTGTGAAGGAATATTGCAAAATACTCTGAGATGTCAGTGCTGCAAAGAAAAGCCTTCCTTTTCTGCTGTTGTGTTTGTGTGTTCTGCTTTGTTGAGTGGAAAACTGTTAATAACCATTTCCTAAACTAATACTGCTAATATTGCTGTCCATATTTGAGCAAATTACTAAATACTGTTTGCTTATTAGAACACAGTGTGCAGCAACAGCATTCTATTTTATGCACTCAACTTGTAAGTACCTCAGCTTCAGCTCTTTTCTCAAATGTTGTAGTGTGTAGAGGCAAATGGTAGGGGAGAAATTCAAATTTAAGAGATGTCATTAAAGCTGTCACAGGATTTGTCAATACTCATGTTGAACTTCCTGTGTATGAAATACTGTACCAGGGGAGGCACTGTCGAAGATTGGTAATTCAGGCTACTGGAGGGAAACCAGTAGAACCATATTAATGGTGCTGGACTCCTGGAAATTTCACTGTCTCCACAACCTTGATTTTTTTTTTCTGCTCCCTTCCACCAAACAAAAAGCTGCATTAGAGACTTACATTCAGTTTTATAGCTTAAGCCTACCTACAAACTATACATCAATGCAAGACTAATTGTGCATAAAATTTAAATTCTATTGCACTGCTACATAAAAATGCAAAATGCTCCAGTGGTATAATGGCTGGTGCTGAGCTCAATCCAATAAGGATTGCCCCAAGGCAAGTCATACAAATGCAATTATCTCTCACATACTCAAACTGCTTTCTTTCACAACATTACTTTTATTATGCAAATGTATAAATCTAATTTTAATCCGCAAGACCATCTAGAAGATTAAACCAGTACTCATGTCTTACCTTCACTAAGTGTAATTAAAGATATTTAAAAATTTAGTGTTGGAGGAATGATTCTAATGCAAGAAAAAGCTCAATATTGCCGTCAACCTAAATTATAAAATACAGATATTAGAAGAAAGAAAAAAAAATGCTTTGATTCAATATGCTCACTTGCTCTCTCTCTTCTTCTCCCCCTTTCCTCCTGGAGCAAGGGTTGTTTATTGTCCAGATGAAGGTAACGTGGAAATGGGACTATGGACTAGGAGAAGTCCCTGTTTCAATAAGGGAGGCAGAAGTGCTGAATATTCATTGCCCTGCAAAACCTGTGTAATCATTTTGATGACTGTAGTAGCTGCATTCTGATTAGGCTGCGTTTATACTCACTCTACACAACTGTGACTGACGACGGAAAGTGCTGAAACAATGAGTGAGCCAGACTGGCTGTGTCAGCAAGAAACCAGAACAGAGTAAAAGCCTGTGCAAAAACCTGCTAGGATAAAAGGACAAAAGGGAAAGTGCCACTCACAATCAAGTGGGATGTGGAACGGAAGAGACTACTGCTTTGATCTGGCACCCCTCTCTAGGATCCCATGATTTCTTATGACCTGCCTGGGGAGAGGGTTTATTCCAGTGCCAAATGGACCTGCTCCTTCAGCAGTAATAAGGGGTTTTAGAGCCTCCTCCATCAAGCCAGTCCTTTTGACTGGTGAAAAGGCACATCACAGATAAGAACTGCTATCCTGATAGTCCCTATTGAATATTAACAGTTTTTAATGAACCCATGCAAAATGCTCTCTGATTTCTTGGCTGTTATTTTGGGTTCTCTGGTGAGGAACTGCTATATATGTGCAAGGAAATAACTTGTACGATTCAAGTCTCAGGAACACAGAAAAATGAAAGGATGGAAATTTCATTCCACTTGTGTTTGAGCTGAAATACTGAGGAATCCATTTTTCAATAATAAATAGTGCAAAAAATTTAAAATAATCTTCAGGAAAGGCTGTGATAATTCCAGGAAGAACACCAACATACAAAGTGCTGTGGCCCTCATCCAAGAAATCACCTTTTTTTCTGCAAATAACTTGTTCTGAATATTTTCTGGATTTTAAAGAGGTGTCCAAATCCTTCTGAAGCCAAAAGGATCACAAGGACAGAAACATAACACAAGAATCGGCAAAAGCATTTAGTTAGGTACGTTCTTTAATGTGATCTTGAAATACTATTGACATAACTAGTTTCTGTCTGGATTAGGATGGCAGATTTAAAATGTGTTCTCCCTATTCTCTTTATTCTCCAACCTTGTTTATTAAACTAATTATAATGTCTCCAAATCTCACTTTGTTAATCTACCAAGTGATAACTTGATGCAAACAAAGAGGACCCTTCTCAAATCTCAGTACATTTAAAAGAAAGTTCAAAGTTTAAAAAGCTAAACATGAATACTTACACAAAATATACTGTCATTTACCAGTTCAATGTGGACATATTTCAGATTAAACAGTTCTTGGAAAAAAGAAAAATAACCCCAAAGATAAAAGAGTGAGATACATAATATAATGGATAATATATCTTTATGTTTTCTGATGATTTTTCTATTACTATTGTGAAAAAAAGAATTATACAGAATTTTTGAATTCCATAATTTTTCTTATAGTTGTCACTGTAAATTAATAAAATTTTATATTTTCTGGCTGATAGTCTTCTTTTTCAACTGAATCTTCTTTGTTTCCAACAAGTTCAAAAGGAAATATACCTCTTTAGGCTTATTTCTTTCTACATTACTCGACAGACAATGTAATAAAATATCAGTCAAACTATACTGACAAACAGAAAGGGACAAAACCATTTTGTATTATATCCTGTATAACATATAGTTCTTCATCCCTGACTGTAACATGGAAGAGCTAGCAAATGAAAGCTGGTACTCCATTCCCATTGTATGTTTTATGTAGATATGTTTCTTAATTCTTCTCTTCCAACATAGACTCTCATGTAGGAAAGAATATTTCCCAACATGCTCGTGGAGATATGAAATTCATTAGGACTAGGATTTTTATCCTATCACCGAGTTCCCTGTAGACTTCTGTAGCCATCTCACTCCCTTCCTCTTCACTTGGTTTTGAAAATCTTCCCAACTGCAAGGACTACTGTGCTTCTTAACTTCCCCACCCTTTTTTTGATGTTATTTTATATAATGTTTATTGTTTTATCATTTTTAGTTATTAACCTTCTTCAGTCAGAGATGGAATAGGGTAAGTAAAACAGAGTAAACTCATAAGGTGCTGTAAATGCTTATAAAGTGAAGACAATGTAATTTACCCTGTGCTGTGTCATGGCATATCTAATCTCAGGCCTAATCCTATAAACATCAGTCAGCTCTCGATACATCGTCCCAGTGGCTTAAGTATGACTTTTTGGGCAAATGAAAGATGCTTCTAAGAGAGGTTTTATGGAAATGCATCTTAGATGTAGATTTAGACAGGAAAAAATAGCATGCGGTGAAAGAAACAAGGACTTTTTAGCAGTTTTAGAGACACCTTGGAGCATTAGAGGCAGGATGCTTGCTGAAGTATATAACAGTAGGGTAATTAGAATAACAAAATGTGAAAATTTATTTGTACTACCAGTCCAACAGAAAACAATTAGATTTTGAGAAGATGGTTTCAGTTGTTACTAAATATTAATAGCTATCAAATTCTGGTGGTTTTAGAAGTTAATACAATTAAGAGCTTGATGGCTGGCTTGGACCTACAACTGTGAGCATCCCGTCCTGTCCAATAAAAAAATTATGCCAGATTCAGCCTGACATTCTCTTGACATTACCATTAATCCCCTAAAGATCCTTTCTTTTCTATGCAAAAGTTTTGATTTCTATTCTGGTATGCCATTGGTTTGAATATGAGTGGTACAAACCAGGCTGTGCTAAAAACTATAGCTGTATGGGTCCTCTGTGAAGTGCTTGTTTTGATGAGGCTCTGGAGTGAATCATAACAAATTCTGTGGGTCATCTAATAACAAATATCTCAGAAGATTGTTCCTTCTCTTTTCCAGCAATGAGATGTCATCAGGGTCCAAAGCCACATGGTATGGAAAAAGCATTTGAACATCAGCTCTTAGCTGCAGTAAAATGCACTTTTACGGGTATTTAAATTCATAGGGATGAGGGTAGTGATCCTGGCAAGAGGAGTGATTTCAGCTTTGTATGCAGCAGCTACAAAACTAGCACTGAAAATCCACATCTATGTAGTGTCCTTAGTTTTAAAGGCATGTTGAGAAGCTGAAGAGGGTGGAGAAAAGATCCACAAGAATGATTGACGACTGAAGAAAATGTTTTACAGTGATGGATTGAAGAGCTTAATCTGTTGCATTTATTGAAAAAGAAGACTGAGAACTGACTTGATTACAAAGGATAAGTATCTTCATGAGAAAAAAAAAAAAAAAACAAAAACCACTGGATAGTACACAATACTATAATCTAGTGGAGAAATACTTAATGAGAACTATTGGTGGAAGATGAGGCCAGGCAAATCTAAATGAGGATGAAGCAATGAAGCACAATTTCTTTTGTGAGAAGGTGGCTGATTAACTTCCTAGAACTAACTAGCAAGAAAACTGGCAGTTCCTTTTTGACTTTCCAATACAAATCCAGTGCCTTTCTGAAAGTTGTGCTTTTGCCAAATATTTATGCTTTGCCAGATTACAGGGTTTCGGGAGTGATACACATACAAGCATGTAAAATATGATGTTCTGTGATATACAGGAGATCAGACTAAATTACTTAATTATGCACCCTGAACTTTAAATCTACAAATCTGTGAAATTAGAATACTGATCTTTGTGGCTATAGTTCAAACATTTTGATTCAGAAGCTGATGGGGACAGAGGATTCCCTGGCAGTGAAACTGTTGTGACTCAGCTATGTAAAAAGGAAAAAAGATGCTCAAAGTCCATGAAAGATGGCTCTGACGAGCAATGGGAACATTCAACTGGCATTTCTAAAAGTACTGCATGACTCATCATTACAAACGTCAGGAAGACAGGGACAATACTAATTGCTTAAAGGCCCTATTAATCCTTAGAGTACACTCAAAGTTCCCAAGTCAATAGTGAACATTTTCCTCCTTTGCCCATCTTCTGTTTCTAAAATCTACTTGGAAATTTATATTTTAAACAACTGGTATCAAACAGACCAGGGAAGCAGACAGGGGACCTAAATGAAAAGCGTGTTTATAATCTGCTGGATTTTTGAAATCAAAACCAAAAGCAAATAAAATATAAATCCATTTGCTGAACTGCCCCCACGCCCCCAAATAACTAACTAGAGAAAGAAATTTGTCAGGATAAACCTGATGGTCTGCCTTTATTCTTAGAGCTGAAAACATACTTCATCACATGGAAGAACATACTGCTATGGAATTATGGAAGTGTTCAATATCCACCCTCTATATTTTAATGATTTAAAAATCAGTCCTTCCCAAACTTCCTGGATCCTAGACTAATCTATATTCCAAATTTCTTTTTGACTATCAGGATTCTTTTAATTTAAAACTGTAACATTAATGTGTTAGTTGAAAGTAGGTAATACAGGTCTACGGACCACCTGAGGACCGCTGTCCAGCTGGGCCACTGCTTGCCTGTTTACAGATTAAGAACCACTGACCAAGACAAGGGTGCCTCAGGACCTACAGCCTCAGAATGGAAGACACTCCCCAGGCTAAAAATTGGGGTGTTTGAACCTATTGGTGCAATGAAGTAATTTTCACTTTCCATGACACTGAGGAATAAAGAGAGCAATTACCCATCCTTCTCATTGTCAATACTCTAGCCTTCAAATTGGGGAAAAAAAGAACCCCTACTACACACAGATTGCTCTGATAAGCACTGATAAAATGATGCAATTGATTATATAATGGGTTTTTGTACTACAGTAGTATAAGGCAGTGCAAAATAGGACTTGACATACCTTGCTGATTGGAAATCTTTTGGCTAGTGTGACAGAAATAGGAACGGTTTGCGCTTCAAACAATAGAAAGCATTTTTAATTGGCGAAAAGGTGATAAAACACACTGCCCTGTTATGTGCTAATCTGTCAGATTGAAAAGTATTTGAAGTGCTGCAAATTGAAGATATTTTAACAAGGTATTTGGAAGTTAAGCTGTTCTTACACCAAAGATTTTGATAAGATATAAGTACAGTCAATGTAACCACAGAGGATTTCAATAAAATATTGAATTAAATAGGTCACCCTGAACTAAATGATGTTACAGATACAGAAGAGAAGAAAACTTAAATATGTCGCTCTTTAACCAATGAAATAAAGCACCCAAAATGTATTTGGAAACATCTCTCATTTAGACAGTTCTGTTTGTGAAAGGGAATGTTTAAAAAATAGCCCTCTGGAGCTCTTAACAAAATTATATTTTTAACAGCTATTGGTCACCTTGTTCTGCCAGGCCAAGAAAACTGTATGAAAGGGGTAACAAATTACTAGTAAGATCTGGCTTCATAGGAATGCTTCTTTGGCTTTATAAATAGAGAGCGTTCACTCTAATTCCTCATTTCCCCTTGAGTTTGCTTGTGACTTTCCATATTAATTTTAGCATGCCTAACAGGAGTTGAGTCTTATAACAGTATTAAGTGTGAATTACATTTTACCGATCTCAGAATAATCTGATGGTAACCAGTCTATTCTACCAACATCCAAACTGGACAAAAAACAGCTTTATGCCAGTGATGCTCCTGAACCCTAGCACAGCCAACCAATCTATAGGGGATATTTTGTCGGTACTGCTAATAGAGCATCTCTAAAATCTGACATACAAATAAAATGCATGCATGTACACAGATATCTGTGAAGACTAGCAAACAAAAGAAAGAACTGAAAAATAGACATTTGCATAAGCTTAAAATTAGAGTTTAAATTACAAAATATGGTGCAAAATTATGCACATAAAATATTCTGAAAAACATACAACAAAGGCCCAACTTTAGTCTATTAAGCACTCTTATCATTATTTTTCTCTTTTAAGAATTCAACTCAAACTTTAAACCACTTTTTATGTACCCTTTCCTGCTTTTAGTCAAATTTAGGATTCGCTCTTTTTAGTGTATTTGCAGTAAAGCAAATGGGTCCTGTAAGGAGACATCGTCTCAAAACTTACTTGCCGTGCTCCGAAATGTCAGTATGTAAAATGAAGGATAAAAAAAGATAAAAGGCAAGAAAGATAAAATACTAAACAATTGTTTTTATTCAAAAGCATCTGGGCAAATTTGCTTGAAGTATCCATAGGAGCTTTCATGCATACGCAATATCATCCTTGGTTATTCATGGACTGTTTTTACTTCTTACTGTCTTCAAATCTGCAGCAATTTCTCCCTTGTTTGCATGTTATGATAAGTGCCAACCTTCTGGCTTCTTTGTGTTGCAGTCTGTACTGCAGTGATATGTAAGAATGCATTTCTAAAAACATTTGTTAAAAATTAATGGGAAACTAGTAGGAACCAAGGTTTTATACTGTAGAGCCTACAACAACATAACCTCTCTTAGATTTAGATTTAGAAAACAAGGTACAAGAAATAGTTTTTTAGCTCATCATAGATGACTTTGGGCTAATTATTCTCAGTGCTATTGCCCAGCATAATCAGAGCTGGAGAAATACAGTCACTGAGGAAAAAAAAAAAACCTAAATAAAACTAACCAGGCATGGAACATATTGAATTTGGTTGGAGAAAAACAAATTTACGTGGAATATTTGCTGTGTTTACACTAATTTCTACAATGCTCTTGTGTACAATGCCACATTATTCCACTGCTGCATGAGCTGGAAAGCCATTTTCTTTCCTCATCAATTACTGTAACACCTGTGTATACACTCAAAACTGATTGGTACATCCATCCATTATTTCCTTAATACTTCAGTAAGTCTATTTGTGTGGAAAGTCAAAAAGCTTCACGAATGAAAAATACAGAAGACAGCTTGTTAAATGTGAAGAAACAGCATCATGTCTGTACCCAGATAGAGAGCCCTAAAGTTTTCTAGGCACAACCCAGACTATTTAAACATTGGTTACTACACTTCTCAACCTGCTGGAAGAGTAACATATGTTCCAAATGGGGCTCATTTCTGTTGTGCTTTATCCCAGTTCTGCTGCTTAGTATGGGTATTGTAATAGTGAGGACAATTTCCACAGAGGGAAATTGTGTCAAATCTCAATCTGCTACAGTACATTAAACTTGGTAGGTTTAATGCTGAGTCCTGTAGCACAATTTTCTTTGACTTGATATTTAACAGGACATAAAAGTGTTAATATTTTGACTTGATGAATTTGCTTTTTTGCTTTCAGCAGCAGACAGTTATGAAAAGTTACAGTGGTACATTAGTTACAGTAATTTGGTTTTGGGACACAAGCAGAAACAAAAAAAACCCATTAACAGAGCCAATAGCTATAACCAAAGCTAATAAAAAGGGCTAAAGGCAATTTATAAAAAGGAGTCTTAAAATGTCTACAAAAGAAAGAAAATTTAAAGTGATCTTAAGAGTAACTGAAACAATATTGTTTTTCCAATACTTTAGCTAATGTTTTTCATTTTAAAATATTTAGCAATATATACAAGTAGCGTAATGCACAAATTCTATTTGTTTTCCTTGGTTCCATACATTTATTTACTTAAAATGTTCATGACACTTTTGTTAATAGGCATCAAACATGACAAATAAACCAGTCCAGAAACATTAAAATGAGACCCCCCTATAGTTCTAAGTCTGTATCCAGCTCCAAGTTCTCTTTTCCTTTCAATGGTGGAATTGATGTATTATTTTAGAAAAGCAATTCCATGTTGTTGATATGCATGATTTTTGGTACCATTTTCTTTTTCTTTTTCAATCCTCTCCAGGCAGAGCTATACCTTGATACGTCATGAATCTGACCTTAATAATATCTTTAAACATTTCTGAAATTAGGTACTTTGAATGACATATAGCTACTTCACCCAAGGAAAGGTCTTCAGGTTGCCCAGAGAGGCTGTGGACGCCCCATCCCTGGCAGTGTTCACGGCCAGGTTGGATGGGCCCTGAGCAACCTGGTCTAGTGGGTGGCACCCCTGCCCGTGGCAGGGGGGTTGGAGTTAGAGGATCTTTAAGGTCCCTTCCAGCCCAAGCCATTCTATGATTCTATGATATGACACCAGTGTGAAAAAGTGAGAGAGTATGCAGATCTTTATGGAGAAAAAGAGAGACTCAAAAAGGGGCAGGGAGGACTACCCACGGATCAGTAGTTATGGCATTTTAAAGCAGAATGAGAAAATCTCATTTATAAAAAGCATGTTACGCAACAAATTATTTTCTTGAATCAGAGAAGCAAAATACTATACTGTTTTCACTAGATCTCATGCAAAAATAGCATGATAGGTGACTGGGAAATGGGCTCAGGGACATTGGATACATATCATTAGTGATAAGACATATGCCTTTGCATTCCACACATTATCTGGAATTGATTCAAGACACTATGGGTTACAGAAAGCACTCTAATGACATGATGTGTGTAGCCAGTGGAACCAAGCCCATTAGCAAAACCAGCCACCACGCAAATTTATGTGCCACTTATGCTACTGCTGTGGGTGGGGTACAGCAAAGGATTTTCTCTCCTAAGGGAAACAAAGAACAGTAATATTTTATTGCTCTAGGGGACTGGAACCTGCAGTATAAAAATAAAAAATGGGTATGACCAGAAGTAGGCTCTAGCACAAGTACTCGTCTCCATTAACCAACAGAAAAATCCAGTTGTCTCCTCTTAATTGTCAGACAGTTAATGTCTGTGTGGGCTTGTCTACACAAAGAGGATAAGGCACAGTAAGACCTGTAAATACTCTTAGTCCATTTCGTCCACCAAGTAGCTTACTCCATTTGAAAACTGCAGTTATGAGCCTCATGCAAATGTAGGTTTAGGGTATGGGCCAAAAAGTTTCCACGGGAAAAATCTGACAAGGAACATACAGACTGATCGCTGTTAGGGACGCAATTGCCTACTCTGTCTGCTTTTACCTTAGGTTAAAGGTAGCTTAACCATATTTCCGTGAATATTCATAGCATTTCACCATTACAAGCCCAGAACATTCCTCATGCCATACAGTTAAAAGAGCAGATTTTCTACTATCCAACAGGGTTCAGGAAATTGGCAGCCCTTCATCTACATAGCAAGTAGGGTACTGAAAGCACACTTGAGTAGGATTCAAATAATGAGCTTTTCAACTTTTAATGACCCAAGAAGAAATTGAAGAGAAATACAGAATGTCACAGTTGATACCCATCTTCTCCATTATTTTCACAGTACAACACTGACTCTTTGAGTCAGTCTGTTGCTCTGAAAGCAACAGAAATTTCTCCAAGAGCCGGAGCTGAATATGACAGCACCACTTAAGACAATAACAGTATTCCTTTACACATATTACAATGAGTGAAGGCTGTCAGCTTCAGACACTACCTCATCATTTACAACTCTGCCCTTTATATAAAGATATTTGTCCTTTACTTGACCACAGCAAGACACGGGCAAAGAGCAAGGGGGAAATCACTAACTTTTAAAATAACACATTTAAGTTTGACACTACACTAAAAAAAGCCCACAGTTTTATGATGAAAGTAGTTGCCACAGAAAAAACTGCCATCAGAAGTATTGAACAGGCTACAATTTTAATCTATTACTACATGATGATACCACATTTTTGGTTCACAGATCTAACACTCAAAGACGACCTCTATATCTACACTCACACTCAGATTTGCAATCACTAGCTTCTAGACTAGCTAACACTTCTGAAGTACCTTACTTTAGAAAAGGTTAGAAGGTTAAAAAAAAAAACAAACAAACAAAACACCACCCCCAAAAAGCCCAGCCTCTATATTCAGCACAATTCCAATTTCATTTCACTAGATATAACAATGGTGGAGGCAAAGGGAAGTGAAAGTGGGTTCCCCAGTCAGGGTGTCCTAAGCTGCAGATGGATGGAAAGCCATCTCCCAGCCATAGCTGGGAAGCTGTACAGGAGGAAGCACTGCTATAGGCTTGCTCTTACATCCTGATATGCTTTTGTCATACTCTTTCCCTTCCTGTCCTCTGAGGGAAAAATGTGCCCACCTGTATAGCAGGCTATCATCAGAGACAGGAATTTTGGTTTGTCTCAGTATGTTAAAAAAACAGAAAGAAAAAAGAAAAGAGAGAGACCCCGGTATCTTGATAGTTTCCACTGTATAGGTTGGGAGAACACAGAAATCTTTCCCTTGTTCTTTCTGTCACTAGAAAGGGAGGTATATTAAGTGAGCCTAGAAGCCATACCATAGTTTTGGAGGAGTGAATCTCAAAAGAACTACAAAGAATTAGTGACTCTGCTCCAGTTAAGGGAAATTGCTAGTTGTATAAAAGATGATCTTCGAGTTCAAATTATTCTGAAAATCCTGACTCATACCATTAAATTTGCTACCTCTCAGGGTATAAAGGGTCAAGCTAGTTTAAGATCTGGCTCATTTGAGTAAATGAGCTCTTCAGATCAAAGGCTGACACAGATTTTGCTGTAGTACTATTGAGGATGCTAGCATTAAATAAATAGAGGTAAGGTGAAAGTTTTCACACCAAATAATAGATGCACTTGTCAGTATTGTGGGCTCAGAAGAACTCAGACAGAGAAGGGGAACACTGAGATGAATGGAGCAGTTCACAGCCGCTGGGGTCTTGTTTCAAACCTTATTTATCTCCACTAGGTGTTTTCAGCTAGGAACATCGAAGTATGATTAAGAGGCCACTTCATGTCTTCTGACACTTTCTATGCTGCAGACACCAGGTCCCATTTTGGGGCAGAACACCAGATATCTAATCTCCTACTCCTTGTCTACAGCTGATGTGCACTTACTACAGTTCTGCGTGCCTTTGCAAGCTTACTACAGGCGTGGGATAGCAAGAAACCGGGTGGACATTTTTCTGTCTTAAAACAGCTTGAAACCATAGAGAGAAGAGGTGTGGAGTGGAGTCCTTCTCTGAATCCCAACCAGCCTATAGGGACAACCATCATTTCTATTTCCCTTTACTCTAGTACAACCTTTCCCTATTCCTTTATTCTGTTTGCAGATACTCAGCCAGTGGGGCTTTGACCAATAACTGTCCCTTTGGCAGGAAAAGGAAAAGACCTTGCAGGTAAGAATGACTTAACCTGCACAGCTCTTTCATTGGTCAGATCCAAAGGGCTCAGGGAGGGAAAAGCTGGGCTGCAGTAAAGGTGAAGAAGCCAAGCAATTAGAAATGAGAATGTGAATATCAGAGGGAAGTGCACCTGGTAAAGTCTCCAGCCTTTCATAAGGAAATTAACTGCGTCCATAAATGTAGATGTGAAGAGTGAAAGATACAGGCCAACATCTGCAACACATCCTTTCAGACCTGCTTGTTCAGAGCAGTGGCAAATGAAAAGATTCATTTAGAAGAAACCAAGTTCTAGGCTGTCAGCAGACTGTCAGAAAAAGAACAGAGAGAAAGGATCCTATCCCCATGTTATTTCTCTGGTATAGAGAAAAAAAGAAAGGGCTGGTCTTACTAGCCCTTCCAAAACCACAAAACCGAAATACATCTTAGATAATCAGAGAAGCAGATAAATGGTTACCAAATTTGGAAGTGGTGTCATAAGTACAGAAATCAAAGCAAGTAAAACTAGCAGTACTAAAAATCAAGAGAAAGACTAAAGAAAAGCAGAAAGGCTGGGGGTTTTTTGTTTGTCTGCCTTGCTCTTTTACCATTCCAGGGTAAGAAAAAAAAAAACACCTTATGGCCTTCCCAATATACATGTGTAATATCTCTGTTATTGTAAATAGGTGAAATCACCCTGCTTACTCATATATTAACAAAACTGTTGTGCTGTTACAGAAAAGCTGAAGTATGACTGTTAAATTCATTTGTTCATATATTGGTACTGAGAAGTAATTTACAAAACAGCAAAAAGCCTAAGGGAAGGCCATGGTTTAAATCTAATATTTGACATAGATTACCAATTTATAGATAATTTGGACTGCATATGTTACAGTTTTCTCTTAATCATATTAATACAATAATATTTAATATATTGGGTCGTCTTACATGTTTTGTGTGCAATTATGTACTACATATGACATTATCTATCATTATGTCACTGTGCCAAACTTCTTATGAGATCAAAAGATCTTTGTTGCTTAAATGGACTCTGTTTAATGCATCTGAATTGCTTGAAAGGGAATAGAACTGATGAGTGAACAGGCTGCAGTAATTTAATATAAACAGATGACTAGTGAGCACCTCCAAGGAGCAAAGCAGTAACTTCACATTCTTTTGCTAAACAAGAGCTGCTTTCTAGGTTGTCTGAGAAAGTCCCAAGGATAAAGGCTTTCAATTACAAACAATTACAAAAATCCCATGCTGATATTGCCCTACTTTAACTAAAAAGCCACCTAAGTTCCAGCTGAAGATGCTAATATTAAATACCAGAAAAAAAGAAAGAGCTGAGGAACTCCTGGGGTCTACAGTAGCATTTGGGTTGTTGCAAATGGCAAAGATGATCTATTTTTCCACATTAGGAAGGTTTATAATTTTATTATCAATAAATAAGTATTAGAATGTATAGTGAATGTGACAAACATTTTCTTTCCCTGTTTGGTGGAAAGGAAAATCCATCTCCTGACAAGGGGAAAGGAGATAGTGACTGTAACAGCTATCACTTGACTTACCTTTGCCCTTAGAATTCATTTTGAGACATAACCTTCACTTACCCCTCACAAGGGGCCATAAATGACAGTCATGTTTGCCATCAGGCTGCTGATAATTCCCATCTGCGCACCAGTCCTGAAACACTATCTAGAATTTAGCACTGAAATTAGATATATTTTGTCCTTCAAGAGGTACACACACCACTTATATCAGAACAATAACTTTACACCAGTCTGCTCCAGCTCCTTCCTCATCATTGAGAAGCATGGAGACACAGACACAGAATTAGGATGACACAATGAAGAGGACATACACCATGTTTCCTGGTCTTTACAAGTTTGTTTGCATCATTAAACTCTTAATTTTTTTCTGTGTGTTATAAGCTCTTCATTTCTGTTTTACAGAGTTTTGAGCATAGATCACACTTTTGGCAGAATTCAAGGTAGCAGTGGTGACCTCAACTCTGAGCAGCTTATCTCAGCAATACCCAGACCTCCTACTCTCAGGTAAGATTCTGGCAATTGTTGTAAGCAACAGCTAATCTGGTAACTATCTTTACCTTTTCCTTTAGAAAGAAAAAATATTTTCAACAGGCTGTTGGCATGAACATTTGATGAATGTTAAAATAAAGCAGACCGTGTCTGTATACAGAAGCTCAAGAATTGCTTTACCAATTAAAAGCAATATATGCACCTTCACAACACCATGACTTAGAAGCTGACAGTGAGAAGAGACTATCAAAAAAACCCAAATCCCAACAGATTCAGTTTAACAGTGCTTTTCTATCGTTACACGTTCTTTTCATTAATATAGATGAGGCCTAAGGTTATGAAAGCTGTGGAAGAAGTAAAACTTAATTGTGCCTGGGCAATACGTCCTGGAAAAGACTTAATATAAAAAGAAATACAAACAGCTCTTTAACTTTCAGATGAGCACTAGGTGACCAGACAAACTCTGTAAGGTCTTATCATGTAGAATCCCTCTGCTTGTAATTACTGGATAAATTTGTTAGCTGGTTAGTCCAAAAGCTATACAGGACTTCAGTTTTTTTGGATGGGTAGGTGGGGGCAGGCAGAAGTATATGTGACACAGAAAGTCCTCCACAATGTTCTCGAAGGATAACCCGATTTTCTTCCTCAATCTCCTCCATAGCCAAGTGCTAAAACTTAAACTGGCCAAACTGATTATTGTTTTAAGGGAGTAAAGCAGACCTTTTGCATGAGGCTAAAGTCAACATTTTTCAAGTTAGAAGCCTATAAATGAGCAACATTAGTCATTAACTGGCCTGAATTTTTCATTCTTCATGGAAAGGTCTAACAGTTCTATAAAATAGTGAAAATTAAAATATTTTAAAAAAAAATTCTTTTTACAAACAAATACTTTGATGCAAGACACGCACAATGCATATTCTTTCTCTTTTATTATCTGTAACAGTTTTGTGAAGAATAGTCACATGAAAACAGGATACTGTTTTAAAGAGCTCATCTGCTCCTGCCTATTGTTAAATACTTGAAATCACAATAATGTTCTTATGACATCATAAGTATTTCCACAGCAAGCAATTATTTGTATCAATTGCATTTAGTGAAATAAGAAGAAGATGGACACTTAAAATTTAAACTCATTTTCATGTAAATAACCCTATCATTAAAAAAAGGAGAAACAAAACTACAGAAAGCATGTGTTTGTACAATCAGAAGAGTCAGTAAATATAATGAATGTTTTTCTGTGTCTGGTACGAAATGCCAGTACATTAAGAAGTGAATAGACTTTCTGTGTTATAAATGAATACACAGACTGGGATAAAGACTCCTTCCATTTCAGCTCCATTCTCCACTAATCAATTGCTGCACTGTACCTTTTCAGTTTAATGGGAAAGAAAACTACAAACTCTGCACTATTTTAATGCTTCAAAAGCAAAAGGGAAGACGAATAAAAAAAAAAAAATAGGAAAGACCTGGATGATATTTCTTTCACTCTTCTTCAGTCTTCGCATCACGAAAAATAGCTTGTGCACATGCATTATACTAAAATGTTCTTTGGAGTACAGTTCACAGTGCAAGTACCCGAGGGACAGGTTTGCTAGGTTGTATTTCTGGCCCTCTGTTGATTTAACATGTTATCCGAGGCATCTGGCTTAATCTCAAGATTGTTTTCTTTTACTGTGCTCTAAAAAATGACAAAGCAGCACCTAACCACAGTGCAGCCCTCCACATAGGTATGCAACTATGGCACCTTTGTCCTTTACAGAGCTCATTTGACACAAAGATGGCTCCGTAAAATACATGTTTTTTTAAATAAGCTCCTTGCACAAGAAAAACTGGCTTTGAAAATGCTCTACACTTAGTTTTAAAGTGTATTGCTTTCTGCCCAACCTTGGCCCTGTTACTCAAAACACTGTGGTTTGACCCAGCTCTCCTGCATTCCTCTAAATCCTAGTCAGTCTGTATTTGATCACCCTAACCAGTGTGGTGTGAATGACCTTCTCTTTGATTAATTTTACTATCTTCCAACCTTTCTCAAATTCTTATGTCTCTTTTAAACAACAGTACTCTAATCCTGTATGGATACATATTCTGGGCTGATTTAATCTTTACCCTACATTGCAATTAGAAAGAATTGTGATGCTACTGAACGTGAAGTGCTTTAATATTTTGCTTTTTAGGGAGTATTTGGAACACTATTTCCCCAGCTGATCTGCTGCGTCTGATACCATTCCCACATTTTCCCTCCAGGAGGTACCAACAATTTCCCACATGGCAGCCCTTGAAAGGTTTTCACTTGGAGCTCTTTAAAGAGAGGTTCTCAGTCACTAGCAGAATAACATTTTCAGGAAGTGATCTAGGCCTCTTAGATCTTCCGTTCAAGGTGCTGAGACACTTCAATTGCTCACACTAAAAAACAAATGAGACCCTCTAGACATTATTTAAAGACAAACTATTACCATCTTAGATAAACCCACAGTTCATAGCTCTTTACTAGAGTACCTACAGAATGAAGCTTTAAAATCGTTTAGACTATGGTAACTAAAATTCAGCTTCTAAAGACTACTGCAATTCTTGCAATATTCCCCTTAGTAGCATTTTCTATTTTAAACATCTGTTAAAAATCAGTAGCATTAACTTAATGGGATAATCTGGCTGGGCTCTTTTGAAATTAATCAAACAAATTAGCATTATGGACTTTTAAGAGGGACTGAAAAGAGCTGGTTAGAATACCACACATTCAAACAACAAGCACATCTGTACCAGGGCACAGAATTTGCGGCAGATAGGCTTCCATGGTGCAAAGCACATTTAGGGACATACAGTTGCCATGTGTTCATAAAGTGATAAAAGAAGGTCCTATTCCATCAACTGAGATATGCTTCAAATAAAATAATTGCCAAAATAAAAGCATTTCCTCCTTTTCTGCACCTTTCTCTGTCAATGAGGAAGTCGAATAATTGCATAATGATAAATGACTGAGACACACTGTTCCCAGACATTCATAATGGCTAAGTGCTGCACTGATCATATAATACTGTGATGTGCTGCTATATAACAAAACAGCAGGGCAATATTAGTTCAATCCAGTTGTAGAGAATACCTACCTGACACATGCATCCTTGATTTAAAATAAAAATATATTACAGTTATACTTAATGACTGCTTAGTAATCCAAGTTCTCAAACCACAAAGCTTCAGATTTGGTATATAATACTGATAAGACAAACAGTGACAAGAAATTGTAAAATGTCATCAGGTTCAATATGTATCAGCATTCAAAATTCCAGTTTGCCTGCAAATATCTGCGAAATGTGAAATGCAGAAGCAAAATCTCTTGTGAAATTTCCAGTTCTCCCAGGCTAATAATGGGTAGAAATACTGTGAGGAAAGGGTTGTCTCTACCTCACATGTGCAATTCCCTTCATTCTCGGCCCTTCTCATAATGAGAAAAAATAAAGGAAAATGAAGATAAAAATTAGGGGGAACAGAGTTAATTAATTTATTTTTAAAATGTTTTTGATGTAGATAAAATAAAAACGTAGAAATAACAGCAAAAAAGTTAAACTGAATGAAAATTCAACTTTATGAATTCACTGCTCTCCTCTCTCGTTTTTATTTCCATTTACATTGCTATTTCTGTTTTGAGGACGACATTACTGAAGCAGGTTCCATATGGCTTGTGTTATGTAGGAGGTCAGATACTTATGATGGTATATTTCTGGTCTTAAATTCTATTCACCTGTCATAATACTAAGGCATGCATTATTTCCCATGTACTGGCAGGTATATGCTGCTATATCCCTTGTCTCCTTGAATCCTATTGTAACTGCTGGTCTTACAATCTTCAAGTCCTCTTTTCCTGTCATACCCTTTCCTTTCAGATTTCTCATTTAGTCTTTTTTTCCCCTTTTTAACCCATCCGCATTCAAAAACATTTCTAAAATGCTAGAACAGATAGGATATTTTCTTACATCCACTGTTTGGTCTGCGTACATATTCTCCCACCTCCTTTTCTCTCTCAATTTGGGTCTGTTTTGACCAGAATGTGGAGGGCCTGTTTGCTACTCTCCTGTGCAGGGGCTAGCATGGCAGGTTCCAGTTTTCACTGGCTATTGCACGCTACTGCAGTAAACATGACTAGTGACAATACTGGAAGGAAGGTAAGCTTTCTTTACATTAAAAAATGTTAAAGACCACAATGCACCACACAACTGAATGCTAATCCCCTCACTGAGTGTGCTGGACAGTCATGGCTAAGTGTTGTATGAGCAGTCAAGCCCAGATAAGAAAGTTTAAAAAGAAGAGAGAATACTTTGCTGAAGGGCTGCTGAAAGAATTTCATAGAAGTTAGAGCTATCACTGCGCTTGGCAGGTGTTTCACAAACAGGGTTTTGTCCAAAGTGTCCCCTGATATCTAGCAGGAAAGAATATAAAGCAGAAGAGCTGAAGGTATCAGGTCAGGAGGACAAAGTTCAAAACAGAGCAGAACTATGCAAGTCTGCATCAAGTATTTATGCATTTGAATGCCAGACACCAATCCTGGTGCTGGCCTGTCAGGTTGTCATTAGTAATGCTACCACTCACAGTGGCACCTGACAGCTACTGCAGATTCTGAAAATCTGAAATGCACCTCAGTATTTTTGGCTGTACTGGTTTGTATCAGAAAAGTTCTGGTAACGTTCAACATATACAAGTAAAATTCAACAAACAAAAAATTGCAAAGCATAGGGATACTTAATCAGTGCACTGAACTCTTTAAATATGAAGGTTTATTTATGATCTTTCTCTGTGATTTTAGATTAGATTGCACACAGAATTAACAGCCTTTACTGAATATGCCATTGTCATCTCACACAAATGTCTTACGTGAAGTAAATAGCAACTGGTGGAGTATGAGACCTCTCATAACAGTTAGTAGACCATGACCAAGAACAGGATTTGAAATGGGATTCTAGAATAAATGAGACTTCTTGAATAAAAGTAAGAATGAGTTTTACAAACTTGCAACTTTGCGGCATGTTTTGCTGGTTGATCATTTCTATTTTGTAGTTATACTTTTGCAAGCTAGATCCCTGACATTCTTCTTATCTTGCTGATATTACTGCCTCCAGTTGTCCACTTAGATTTGCTATATAGAAAAGCCGAAAGCACATTACCTCCAAGAGCTTTGGGAAGTTACATAATCTGAATCAATTTCATTACCATAAATAAATGTCAAATGGTTGAAATACATTTTCTTTGATTAAACTGTCAAGGGCAAGAACACGCAGGAAGAGTGTGTCTTTGTTTTATTCCTCTTACAGTAAAAAAGGGGGAAAAAGAGTGAAGGAAAGAATGAGTATGCTATGCGTGATCTTTACATAATAAAAAAAAGTGAGGAGATACTTCCCAAAGACAAAAAAATGACCTAGTAGTCCACTTCATTAGTAATTAAATAATTCTGTTTGTGGAAAAAAATCTGAACGCCTGGTATAATGAGTAGTCATAACTTGAATCATACCGTGCTACCTTCAAACCTTCGTCTCATATTTTTCTGCCCTCAGCTTATGAAGAAAACAGACATATGTTTCCATTTTCCTAGCTATCCCAAATAAAATACAGAGAATTCCAATGTTTTCATACCATGCTTGCTCAGAGAATTCACACTCTAGAAGTGGAGAATGTATTTCTGAGAATTGCGTTCATAAATTATTCCTATTGCTTTAGTACCTGGAAGTCCTCTAGAATATCTGTTTTTCACCTTTGGCAGCAAGGGAGTTTTGAAGTGACAGGCTCAGTTGTCAATGGCTGCTTTCCTTGGCTGAGGTCTCAACCAAAAGACAATCCTTCCTCTGGAAACAGATGTTCAAATCCCCAGGTTTAGTAACAAACAGCACTTTTTAAAGAACTTGGATTTCAAAACAGTCACCTTCAAGGTACTAACCTTTACATATATTAAATAAAGAACTGCAGATCAATGTGATTAAGTGGTAACGTTAATTTTGAAATTCCTTATAGAAATTCAGAGATATGATTTCTAGTAGCAATATAGCACTTGTGACTTAGACATTTTTATACTGTACATATGTATCTTCCCAACCATTATTAATTCCTGTGGGTTTAGCTCCTAGAAAACACAAGTAGTATGAGTACTGTTCATTAGTGTCAAAACACAATTGTACTTTAAATATTCTTCTCATGAATTATGTATAAGAAAGAGTGGACTGACAGAATGTCAGAAGTAAATAGATTGAAAATAACAGTGTAGTGTTACCTAAAGGAGATGCAGCCCTTCAAACTGGAAGTATCACTAACTTGTATGTTCTTTTAATCAAAAGTGCCTAAGGCAAACTATAGTTACATTAAGCTAACAAATACAGTTAATTGGGGTTATTTCCAAACTACCATCTCTGAGCCAAACCTTAAATAAGGTTGTTTTGAAAAAAAACCTCTTGGAACAAACTCAACCCTGTATGTTATGGAGTTAGAATCAGGAAAAGGCTCAAAATATGCAGATTTGGAAGACCAGTGGCCAGACTTTAATTACCTCCCGGTTGTATTACACTCCATCAACAAGGAGAGAACCAGCAAGCAGTTCTCAGTACAGGCAGCACAGGATGGTATAATGCCACACTAGGGGCGAAAGATGTGGTTTCTGAATGACAGGAGTGGTAGCTCTCACTTGCGATTTTGGCCCCGGGGCAGCCCACTGAAGACAGTGAGGAAATTATCGGAGAAGATATGCCCCAACAGCTGCTTTCACAGTTGTGCTGCCCGTGATCAGGCACCTTTCCTGTCCCAGCTACACAGCTCCCTGATTGCAACAAATCTGAATTGGCTCTAGTTGATGAGTGAAGACTTCAACTAA
The DNA here is from genome assembly GCF_965183815.1 of Platalea leucorodia. Classification (NCBI taxonomy): domain Eukaryota; kingdom Metazoa; phylum Chordata; class Aves; order Pelecaniformes; family Threskiornithidae; genus Platalea; species Platalea leucorodia. Next base: position 52,746,577 of record NC_138825.1, on the reverse strand, counting down.
TTTTCAACAGGTTAGAGTTAGCTGTACCCCATTCTTGCATAAACTTGGCTTTGGGCTGAGTTTAAAGCCTGTTCAATGTAACTGAAGGTGGATTTGGCTTAGTTATTAGACTAATGTAGGCACTGAATTACTTTTGAGTTAGTATCATGTGATATGGCTGTATTGATTTTACAGATGTGTCTTCTAGGTCATTTCCCAGTTTGGGTTTGCAATCTTTATTTTGCTTCCTGTTTTATTATTCATCTTGTGCTTGGTCCCTGCTGTTCACTTGTATCTCTGTTAACAACTGTGTACAATATAAGGCACAATGAGTTTTTAACTGTGGCATGAAAAACTGGCCCCATGGAAACTGATGAATCACCTAGCCAATCCACTACCTGCCTCCAGCAGTGCTCCACATACAACACAGCAAACAATAGTGAAAAACGAAACAAAATCCTCTCTGTATTAGGCCTGTCCCCTAACATTGCACAAGAGAGGCAAAAGAAAGCTTCCATCTCTACTTCAGAGTGCTGCAATGCCTAAAATCAGAGTATTAATATAGCATAGTTACCACACTTAAAAAGAAAAAAAGTAAAAGCTGTCTTTGAATTAATAGAAGCGTTTGAAAAGTAGTATATGTGAACAGGAAAATGTGCAAAATAAGAGAAAAGGAAAAAAGTTTCTTCTTCTTTCTGTTCAGAGAAAATTGCAGCTTGGGCATTTGCCTAGCACCTCTTGGCTGATCTCATTGACTCAGTCTTGAACAACATTTGTGAGTAACTATCCCTATAACCATAACCGCCCCCCCTGCCCCCCCATACTCCATACTGCTGCTTGGGGATGTGGGGGGAGGGTAGAGGAGTCAAAAGTGAAGGAGTGAAGTTGAGCATGAGAAAGTGGGGAGAAAATGTATTTTAATGTTTGCCTTTGTTTTTCACTACCCCAATCTATTTTAATTGGCAATAAATTAAATTATTTTTCCCAAAGTTGAGTCTGTTTTGCCCACAATGGTAACTGGTAAGCAATCTCTCTATCTCAACCCATGAGTTTTCTCATCCTATTTTCTCCTCTTGTTCAACAGGGGGAGGGGTGCGAGCAGCTGGGTGAGAACCTGGTCGTTAGTGAAAGCTAACCCACCACAACAGTTAATAGCCTGGTCAAGTGTGGCATCAAATCTGAATTTGTAAGTCCTACTGGATATTCATCGACTCTCTGAAAAGAAATGCAGACACCTCTGCTGCAGTCTGCAGCTTATCTTGCCATATATCCAATATTTGGGACACTCTAATTGGCTAGTTCCTCAGTTACTAGGAGTCTAACTGTACAATGAAGGAAAAAAAATGGGAAATCCACATGCAATCCCATAAGCATATATTTTCGCATCCTTGTAATGTATCCTGAAAAGACAATAGTCAATAAATTATTACAGATTATGACCCACCTTTTCAAAATTATTACAGAATGGGGAATATTATTAGAAAGATTGCTGTGTTCATTTTACAAATATGAAACAAAATGTTGAATTTTCAATAGCACTAAGGAATTTCTCAAACAAATTACTGGGAACTAAGCCTTTTCCAAAATCCTGATCAGAGCAATAAAAAAGTTAGCCATCCTTTCCCTTAACTAACCAACTAATATTACAGTCACTATTATTGCCATTGACCATTGCTAATGCCATATTTTGCTAAAAAACTTCTGCCAAGGCAAAACCTAACATAATCCTGGCAAAAAAAATGAATGGTATCAGTGGTTAAAATTTAAAGTGGATTAGAAAATTGAGTTGCAATTTTTAAGACAGAAAAAAATATAGCACAAATACTTGCTAACTCCAAGGACTGGGATGGACTTTACATGCCACTAGTAAGTGCTGAGAACAGGTTTGTCTCATAAGAATTAGTTTAAATATCCTCAGGGCAAGTTATTACACGTTCCCTATAGGTGGAATTTATGACAACTAAAAAATAAGTAGCAAGAATAGACGCTGCGTACATCAGACTGCATCAATTTTTTGTTATTGTCAAGAAATTAACATAGAAGGTTGCTAATACGGCTGAAAACGGTGCAACCTATTTAGTTTCTGAAAGCTAATTTCATAATGCCATAGATATCTGCATAAGCCATACATCAGAGAACTGGGGAAGAAATGAAAATAGGTTAAAAAACCCGAACTGATTACAAATTGTAATGTTCCTGAAAAGACTGATTAAAAAACAAGAAAAACAGAAAATATGACTCAAGGATAGTTTTTCCAGCCAAGCTTTCTGCTTAAAAAATCAGTATACTACTGATTCAGCTTTTTAAGTTTTTGGCAATGGAAAGTTAATGAAGAAAGTAAGAGACACCATTGCACATCGAACAACTTGCATTTTTACAGCTTTAGCCCCTTTTCTGCTTCTCAAAAACACTTAAGAAAAAAAACCTCACAAAATTTGACATAAAAGTCTGAAGGACTTTATGGGGCATTCTAATTGCATATGATTATGAAGGAATATATTGGAATGGCCATAGAGACATATGCAGATGATGCAGAAGTCATTTTATACTCAGCAATGCTGAAAAAACAGATGTGATTATTAGTGCCAATTAGACGATATTGGTTTGAAATGAAAGAGCAAGTGTTGGCCTGTCTAATGATGTCACTTTTTCAGTTGTTGAATAAAAAACACAGATTGTAACATCTACATGAATTAAGATTGAATGTGCACCAGCACTTTCAAGGGTCTTCATTTTAAATCTTATAAAAAACCCTGACCTTTTAGCAATACAGCAGCTTTCTTGTGATAGATTAAACAACTGTCACAATTATCCAGATTTCTCATCCCTGAGTTCAAAAGGAGTAGCCAAATGTTCAGTATTAAGTGACAACTGTACTTTCTGATTAATAATCCATATTTTAGTAAGGCCTTCCTGTTGGAATATGATATTGGGGTGTATAGCAAAGTAAGATTGCACAAGACCTATTACTTGTGTCTGAGGCAATAATTTCTTGCATAAGTACATACCTGTATCTATAATATGGACTCTCTTATGCCCAATTCTTCTATTCTGTTTAAATATGAAGAATATTTTAGGAGCCCAAGGGAAATTTATTTTAGAGGGACACATCTATAAGAAAATTTCAGCTACTAAGACAAGCATGTAGTCATAAAGTTCTTATAAACTATACCAGGCTCTGTTTTGGACAAGACTCTTCCAACCACTAAGAACTCAGTTCAGTGTGAAATTTAGGCTAAAACATTCAACTGCTGAGTGACTCTTTAAGTAACTCAGGCATAGGGTTTTGAGGCTGAGGAATACCTGGTATCATTTCGTGGAGGACAGCATCTCTCTCTCTGTGGACATTCCCTGCAGTGCTGTTGCCCAGTGCAAAAGTGTTACATTCTCATGCAGGACCTGAGAATTCAGTCCATTTAGGATGCAACTCCAGATTACAAAACCGTACCCATGTTCAATGTAATGTGGCACTTAGATCATTGCTGCTGTAAGAGCTTTTTAATTTTGTGGCAAAACGCAAACTTACCGGTGTTTTTATACTAATTGAAAGAGGGCAATGACAAGATTCAGTCCAGCAGCGAAGAGAAAGGAGCTGTGGACAACCTATGAATATAAACACAATTACTGGACTTGAGGGAAAAGCCTGTATGCTGAATAGCTACTATGATTAGCCAAGCCATATGTTTGCAAAGATCTCACTGCTCACCCAACACATTTAATGGACTCCCCTGACAATGCCCCTTGTTAGTACTCTCTAGGATGCCGACATGAGGAGAGGGATCATGGAAACATGCACTTTATCAACCCAGTAACTGAAGAAAAAGATGTAACCTCAGAGATTTCAAGAAAGTTTTCATCTCCCAGGATAAATGGAGGAAATGAACATCAATTTCTGTAGATAATTTTGTCAGAGCTAAAGTTGCATTTTGTGTTACATCTTTACACAACCATTTATCTGCAAGTCTCTGTGACAAAATAGGCAAGCCAACTGACATTAGAAGATTGACAACTCACAGTTGATAGTATTTGACCACGGATAATTTGTCAAAAAAAACTTGCACAGAAGATGAGGAATTGTCTACCAGATATAAAAGGATAAGACATGTCTAACAACCACAGTAAACAAAGCTGTCTCAGCAGTGGAGGCATGTGATTTTGAGAAAAACAATGACAAAGTTATTTCCTCCTTAAAAAAATCCTTCTGAGAGCACTTGAAGGAAAAACTTTATCCTTAATGAAAACAATATAAGAAGGCATACAGAGGATATACGTCCACTTGTAAGGCAGATTTTCTAGCAATCATTGTGTTTGTTGATCAAGACTCTCCCACCCTAAAAGGAACATGTCATCAGTAGATCAAATGGCTGTTTAATTAGAGAAAACAGTACAAGATCAAGACCTCATTGAATGACAGCGTTCCTGACAGGCAAAATAATTCTATTTAAAGACCTCAAAAGCTACCAATAGAAAAATGAATAAAATGGATAAGAGTTTAATTTCAGGATGCAGAAGTGAAACAGCACCTTAATGAAATTTGACGAAACCAGTAAAAGATCAAAGTTCTTTAGCTCCAGTGAACAATCAAGAATTTCTAGAAAAGAATTTCTAGAGGTTTTGTGTCAATGGAACAAGGGCCACAAATTGTCTTGAAAACGTTACTTCCTGGGCTTGTAATTGGGGTCATCTATAGCTTGGGTAGTCTGTTCTGTACTGCCATGTGCACTAATGCAGGAAGGAAGGGGACTGAAGGAAACCTGTACATCACCTCTCCCAACAATGAAATCAAGAATGCATCCTGGGCACTCAAGAGGAATTTTGGTTCTGGAACAGCATTTTGGTGTCTTTGTAATGATTCTTGAAGCAAAAAGAGAGTAGCCTTAGAGTAGATCCAGTTCTAAAAGCTTCTTGTAAAAATGATTTAACCCATCATTTTAACATTTTACTCATGATCTAGCATCATCGAATAACTGAAATTCTCTCCTGCAGTTTTCATCCTTGAGTGGTGACAGACTAAGAGATGAATCTGATGGCCTGTGCACCAAGTCCAGAGACAAAATGCATAATTAATGCATAGTTAAAGGGATCTAACAGTACCATTATCTGCTGCAGGAGAATGACAGTAGTACTGCCTATCACCTTAGAGATTTGCTATTCTGCAATACATGGTATAAAGACTTGACAAAAATATCTTCAGGCACACTGAACTTGCTCATAGCATATAATCCTTGAGCTCTTGGTACAGTCAAATGGGTTCTTCAGTATCAAAGAAAAGCATCTTTGGTTATCATCCTGCACAAAGTAAGAAAACAAAATGGTATGCTTCTGCAGATGTGATTTAGTATCTCTCAGTAGCATGTGGAACTATGACTATTAATTAAAACAATTACTGTGGTTTGTATCAAGCAAGCAGTGGTCTTACTGACGCTGCTTTTTGATTAAGAGATGCTTGATGAAAAGATATCATGCTTACAAACATCCTATTCAAAGTCTGGTATACATAGCCACACTTGTACAATCATATGGTCCATCCAAGTAAGGCAGGACTTTAATGCTAGCTAGTGTTAAAAGATTCAACAAAGACTGAAAACAGAGGAACAAAAGTCTTTCTACTAAAGAAGTTCTAGCTACTAAAGAGAGGCTACTATCAAGTCCAGTTTTACTATCGTAAATGCCAAGTACTGACAGTGAACCAAATGGTATTTTGCACTTAAACGTGGCAAATCTAAAGCATTTAGAATGAGGTTGACAGAGTTCATCAGCTGATGAAAGGAGCTATTCTTTATAAGTCAAGTATAAAGGATAATCACAGTCTTCTATGAACAATCAGAGCCAAAGTCTTTGTGAAGATACTCATTGCCATGAAAAGACCTAAAGGAAGACCCTGATTTAGTAACAATCCCACTGTGTTTCCAATATTAGATATAATCCAATGTAATAACTTGATAGCATCTTGCAGGTCAAAAGATGCGATCCTATTTCCGCTCTGGAACAATGGAATAACTCATTGAGGTCATCTTCTGCATGTTAATTTTCTAATAAAAAGAGTTAAATTTTCAGTATCTAAGGCTACTCTCCACCAGAAATACTTGCTGTGGAGCCCTTTCCCCTGAGAAATGAACTCTCATCAGTTCTTTTACATTGGAGATGCAAACATGACTGACACTCCTGAGAGCGGCCCCTGAAGAAGGGAAGAAGGTTCAGAAGGTGGCAATGCCAAAAACCCCCAGAACTTTCCATTTTTTTCACATGATAGATAACCTAATTTGGTTAAAAAATATGGTAGTCTGCTCACCAGAGATTACTGGCTTAAGGTACGCAGGGATTTTATTGAAGAACGGAACAATACTTTGTGCCTATCCGATATGACTTCTGAAGGCGTGTCTCATTAAGGGCTGCATTACTGCTGTATCCATTCCTAGTGAGCAGTAGCAACTAAAACAGTTCATGAATTTTGCAGACTCTTGGTGCCTCAATTGCAAGAAAAATGATACTCCAGAACACTGGGATCTGAAACAGATGGAATATTGATAGTTAAATCTCCTCTTTTTGGCTGGTTTTAAATAGCTTACGGTCCCTGGAATGCTCAAAAATCTCCATGTGAATGGAGTGCCTCAACATGCAAGAAATGAATAAGTCTTTGCTCGCCAACTGAAAATCTGGAATCAAAGATGATCCCTTCTGGAATCCCTTGCATTTGTTACTAGGAATGTCTTCTAAGAACCACAGCTGTGATGACCAGTCACAGATATTTAGGGATCTTGGAAAACAGCTGCAATTGCAACTGTAAAAAGAATATCGGAGTCCTTTCCTAAATTCCTGCAGTAGAAACCCCACAAAAGACAATAAGTGAGAAAGAACTTTATGGAATAACAGTCCAAGAGCACCTCATAATGTGCAGCTCAAAACTGCAGCACAGCGGCAGAAAACTCCCTCCCCCCACTGCCCCGGCCCCCAAAGGAACAAATAAGTGAAATCTTAGTTTCCTTGTTCTTCTCAGCAGATGCAGCAGCTTCCAGACAGGAAGGGCTACAAGAAATCTAATATCTTATCCTGGAATGCAAGACTTTCTTCCCTCTCACCTAGACATTCCTCCCCTCCCCATCTTTCCCCAAAACTGCATTGTGTCAAACTAAACATGCTGGATCTAAAAGCCCTGCACTAACAGCCAAGAAAAATTTAGAAGCTGAATAATGGTGGAGGTTCAAGACCATGTGTTATCCAGAAGATTCGTCAAGGGGAATAGTCAATGAGGAAGCTAATCTATTTAAAAGCTCCAGGAATGACTAATAGGTATCATATGCCACTATATGAATTACTGCAGTTCCTACTGGTAATTAAAGTAGGCTTTCCTGGAAAAAGGAATCTGAGGGCTTTGAGGCTAGTGACAATATAGTTGAGAACTCCCCTTTTAGTATTGCTACACTGAGAGAAGGTGCAATGGAGCATGGGAGCCATAGTGTGATGGAAAAGGACTTTTCATCAGAATAAAAACTCACAGGACAATCTGAATAAAACGAGGTCACGGTACGTAGTAAAAAGGCGTATTTAGAACTTTGTCTGTAGTACTGTCAAAGATGGGCCACTTTAATGGTTGTGCTGGTCTATGAGGAATACAGACAGGTCCTCAAGGAAGCTATAAGAGTGTTTCAACAACAATGAAAACTTGAGGGTACTCTGCTTTAGGCAGGCACAGAAGGACTATTTCCACTCCTCAGAACATTGGAAGAGAGAGGAAATAGCATGCCTCACTCCTTTTGAAACTACAGAAGACCATGCAGAGGCAAGGGGTTTAGAGCATGACCCTAGTAACACTGGCTAACAGCGCTTGCATATGCGTGCTTTGCAGTGTGAATATGCATATAGATAAACACTCAGAGAAACTCTATTACATTCTCTTTCTCTGCCTTAAAGGAACTTTTCTTGCTGTGTTTCTAAAGCCAGTGACTGAATTTAAATATGCTTGAAGCAGCCTACTTAGATGCATCGTCTGAAAAGCACAGCACTTGTTGATGTTTTTCCTTACTGTCTAAGAGTATTTTGGCTCATGCAAAAAAAAAAAAAAAAAAAAGAAAAAAAAAGATGATGGGATGGAAGAAAATAAATTATAAGAATTGTTACATTTAACACCCAAGCCTCAGGATTATATTGACTTTTGGCAGATAGACTACAAAGCATAGCATAAAATCTCATGAGGCATGCAGCACAGAGGCAGAGCACCACAGCATTCCTGATGCAAATGACAAATGCTTATTAAAAAAAATAAAACTGTACTATCTGGATGAAAAAATGCAAATTAAAAATACCTTAATCATAAGATAACTAACTATGCACTCCTTGCACAAATGATGTATATCATACAACATGGATTCACACAAAACCTGCAACATGATTCTCAAACATCGTCTTAGAAGGCCCAATAAAGGAATAAGATCATAACTTTGAAATTAAAAGTTAAGAACTCATTTCAAAGTACATTGGAGAGCTCATGCTTACTAATTATTTTGTTATTCTGTTGGTTTTTTTAAAATTTTTTTGATAAAAAAGGAATTTACTGTGGTTTAATACATTCAACTGGTCCATGACGGGTCCACTTGTTAAAACTTTTCTAAACGTTAAGGCCTACAGAATTTTTAGGTTTTTTGTATTAGTGAGAATACTGCAGAGTAGCTAATGTGAGGTAACTAATAGCTGCTGTTGTTTTCTATTTGTTATTGTGAACACCATTTTATCAATTAGTTCTGAAGAGTTTTACCAATTATCTGTTAGCAGTGAATGAAATCAGTGAATACTTGGAAAGAAAAGGAAGTGACCAGAGATGACAATGAAAGCCAAAAAGACAATCCAGGCAATTAAATCCACCCCTCCCTTGAGAACCAATCAGTTTATAACACCGAATACGGGTGTGGGAGGAGTAGGGAGCAGGATGATAAAAGAAGTGCCAAAAGCAAATAGGTTTTTCCTTAAATCAGTATAAATATTGAAGGTTTTCAAATATTTGAAACGCTGATGCAGGCATCTTTTTTATGGTTTCCAGGAACAGATATTAACTTCTAGATGAGGGGCTTGCTTAATGCTTTTAATCTTTCAACCTCAGCAAACAAATTGGTTTTGTTTATTTACTCGAGGGTTAAGCACATTTTATCATGTAAACGTCTCTTGCAAATTTTGTATATTTTGAGCCTATTTTCTGTCTTGTGCTTCTAGCCTTTTGGTACTCTTTTTTTTTTAAAGCAGAGTTAGCATGCAAAAAGCATAATTTAATTGAGCAATAAAGATCCTAATATTTTCATGCATCTAAGAAATTTAATACGCTCTGCAGCTCACTGAAATAAAATCAATTCAATAAGGTTTTGCTTTTTCCCCCTCATTGTTTACTTAAACTTTTATTACCAGTGTGGTGCTCATGATGGGTGAAGAAATGACAGCATGGAAGCCTCGAGTCCTCTACATATGCACCAGCTAGGAATAGTTCAAGTGGAAGCAATGCAAAGTTATTCCACCAGTGCAGATCCACTTCACATCTGACCTAACAGTGCCATCTCTTCTAAAGCAAAGTGGCCAGTCAGGTTTCATGTTCACTCAATTTTTTACTCTTGTGTGGACTTCCAACCGTGCCAAACTGTGCGTGATACTTCTATAATGCTCTTGCCAACATACCAACAACCAATCTTCAGACACCTCAGTAGGATTTGAATAAGAGCTTCCAAACCTGCACAGTCAGGTGCTGGGAATCAATATTTCCAGCACCTCCTCAGGCAAAATGGTGGATGAGAAAATGCTAATGAAGAGATAATAAAGGCCTGCACAAATAAACAAACACTGGTCTGACACTTAAATGTGCATCTGGTAAGGTATAATTTATATTTCAGGCTTTGATTCAGATGTCTACATTAGTTACAAGGAATAACCCTTTATATTTAATTTCAAATCTTTGCCATGAACGCTTTCAGCACAGTTTGTAGTGCAACATTATGTCCTGAAGCAAAAATCAAAGCTACCATGCAATATATGGCTCTTCAGCAAATTATCCATAATAGTCAAGAGCATGCATCAGATTCCAGGAATGTGGAAATATATTTAAGAAATAGATTTCCTCTTTTATTTTCCGTGAAAAACACAGTACGATACGATCTTGCTTAATGTATGCATAAAGCACATCTGAAACAGTAATATTAATAAAAAGGCTGCAAAACTATTCTATTAATCTACCTTTTCATTTGAAAGAAAGAGGTACTTCTGCGACTGTAGTGCTACCAAATATACACGTTATTTTTAGGTGTTTGTACTGGGATTTAGATGTTATTTTAAAGTGTCTGGCTAGTATGGAGTTAATTTTCTTCAGAGCAGCCCATATGGTGCTGGGTTTTGGATTTGTGAGTAAAACACGCCAGTCTTTTGGCTTTTGCTGAGCAGGGCTTGCATGACATCAAGGTTTTCTCCTTTTCCCACTCTGCACCCCAGTGAGTAGGCTGGGGGTGGGCAAGAAGTTGGGAGGGGACACAACCAGGACAGCTGACCTGAATTGACCAACAGGATAATTCATACCACATGACACCATGCTTAGCAATAAAAGCTCAGGGTAAAGGAGGAGGATGTGGGGCTATTAATGGTATTTCTGTTTTTAAGTGACTAGTTTGTGTGATGATGCTCTGCTTTCTAGGAAGTGGCTAAACATCTGCCTTCTGACGGCAGGTAGTGAGTAAATTCCTTGCTTTGCTTTGCTTAACTGTCTTTATCTCAAGCCATGAGTTCTTGCTTTTGCTTTTCCTGCTCTGTCTCCTGTCCTGCTGGGGTGCGGGGAGTGAGTGAGCAGCTGGGTGAGTGCTTAGCTGTTGATGGGCCAATCCACCACAGTGTTGTTTCAGCCTTGAAGTATAGAACAAGCCATGTTTTGCCATTGCTAAATAGGCAATCAAGAATGGCTGAGACTTCCTAATACCACTTATGGTAATACTCTCATGTGATATTTTAAAGTTGACTGGGAAATCAGTCAGTATCTGCACTTCTTTCTTTCTTTGCAAAACTCTGAACCCAGTTATGTTAGTGCCACATATTAGGATGGGTGGAGCATGAACATAAACTGAATTAGAATACTTTGAGAAAAGGGAATGTATTATTCAATCATATGGCATAAGCAATATTCCATAGTTCCAGTTCACTTATATGTAGGTTTTATGACATTAGATCTCACATCAGCAGAAAGGTAAATATTTATGGAGTTGAACATTAAGGCACATCATGGGGTATCTTGCTAATCTGAACCTTATCCGCCATGTGAGTTTATCCATGAAGCTGAACCTTTTCCAGATTTGTGCTGAATTGTTGTCAAGAACTGAAGTAGTTAAAGGGACAAAATGAACAAAAGTTTCCCATTCCTTATAATAAAATATCACTTGCCCTGCAGAGTTCTCTAGAAGATGAGAATAATGAGGCACCTGCTAGGTTGCATGTAATTACAGCAAGATGTAGCAGATGGGGCAAAAGATCTCACAGTCAAGTCGCTGGGAGACCTATTCCTCACCCTAGCTCTGACTTGCTGAATGACCTTTCATTTTAGCCTCTTTGGATTTCAATCTCCTTAATTGCAAATTGGTGGTATCAGCATTTATAAGGCACTTCTAAATCTACAGACAAAATTGCCATCCAAGGCCCACACACATACTAGTGCTATCAAACACATTTGGTCAGCTACTCTAGCCATAAAGACCGAAAGCCGAATAGTTCTTTTTTCTTTGTCAAAGATTGACTGATCATTGCTAACAATTATTTATGGTATTATTGTTATTGAGATTAGTACTACTACCATCAGCATAACATCTAGCTACAGACCAAGTGATTCATGCTGTACAAACACTGAATAAAAAGATAGTCTATATCCCACAGGGCTTGCAATCTAATTTAAAAAACAAACAAACAAACAAACCAAAACAAAAAACAGAACAAGAGAACAAGGGAATAAACAGTGTCAGAAAGACAAATTCACTAGCATGATAGCCAGTAATCTTACCCCATTTGCAGAACACTTGTATAGACTAGCTAAACAGTGCTACAAGGTGTATTCACTTCAAGGACCTGCGCCAGTGCCATCTTCAATGCCATTTTTTTTGGCATTGAAGCTACAGCTTCTTCTTCCTCCTTTCCATTTCTGACTGCTCAGAAAACTAAATTACCCACTTGCCATAATCTATTGCAACTTGTTGAGGATTCACCGCATCAAAGACTATTGAAATAAAAGCAAGAGTAATATAAAGCATATTGAATTTTTTCTACATGTAAAAAGGACCATATATTGATGAGACACATATATTAGCCATATTGAGAAATCTGCTATATTTATTTGTTAAAGAGGGGAGATGGTGAAAGAACTGCATAAAGGCTAATTACCACAAAGAACTGAGTTCTCAAACTTACCAAAACCAGCAGAGTGAATAAATCTGACCAGCATCTTTGGCCCTTACTAACAAGGAAGTCACTCCAGTGGCAAAAATTTGGTCACTAACACACAGAACAAACTCGTGAGTTACATAAGGACATACGCATCAAGAAGAATAACCTAATCCCCCTTCCAAGTCCCCCAAATGAGACCCCTGCTGCAGAGATTTTGTGGGTCTTGCCTCTCCATGGGGTTTCTGAGACGTGACACTTACTGGATGTGAGTCAAATGACTATACAGGACTCCTCTTATTCTGTCTGAAGTCCTCTGCAGCTATCTATTGCATTACTCAATTTCTAAATGTATGGGAAATCCCTCATAAAACTGTGATGTAACGTGGGCCCCTCACATGCCAAAAACGATGTTTTCACTGCACGCTGGTTGTTGACTCCTCTTCAGAAAGCACTTGCAACCCTGATTCTCTCTAGTCAGTAGTGTATGGCATTGGAATTTTGACATTTATGTGCACAGAAAAGAAGATGCTTGCCGTGTAATACAAGTGTGTGAAACACACTTGTGATTTTCCTTGAACCTATTACCCTACATATTCTTTCTCTGTCCAGATCAATATATGATCTTTTGACTCACCAGGATACAATAAACAACAGAAGGCATTATTTAAAATAAACATTTTGGGTTTTGATTCTTTCAAGCTCTTTGTTACTGCACAATCAATGTACAAATATGGTAGGCAATATTTCAACTATCAAAATAAGAAAATTGCACTGAATTAAAAAAATCATTCTGCTCTCCTAAAATCTCCTTAGGAAGAAAGCTGCTCAGAACTCAAAACCAGAGAAATAGCCATTTTAAAATAGATTCTATCTGCCTGCATCCATCATCCTTTCTCCTGTTTGTCAAGACTCTATGGCCTTGAGCTCTGCTTTAATTCATAATGGTAAATTAAGTTCATCCTTTATTTAATCTCAATTTAATAAATTACTGCTAAATAGTCCTTCTGGTAATTTATTAACATAAAATAATGGCTTTACAGGAGGTCTTTTAGAGCTGTTCTGAGCTAGAGAACAGCTAGTCCGCAGTATTATAAGGTTTTCTCTCAGTTAATATGTATCTACTTCTCTTTGAATTTTGGGGCGTTTGGTTAATGTTTCTACAGGATAGTATTTTTCCAGGAATACAATTTTTGATGGTTTCATGAGCAACTTAAAATTCAGGAACAGATATTTAGTATTATTACTGTTCATGTTGACATTCACATAAGTGGTTCTTAGTCAGTTGGGGCTCTGTAGAAATGTAATATTAGATAAGAGTCCTAGAAGTTCCCCTTCACTCTCTTGGTGTCCTTCTTAAACTGCTCAGAATAAAAGCAGCATTAAACTGGTCTGCTAAAGAATTCTAGACCTAACTAAAATGTCAACCTGCAGCTTAATATAAACCCATCTCGAAAGACAGGGAGGTATTTCATTAACACTTGTATTTCATTAAAACTTGTATTTTAATGCCCGGAAAAAGGGGGTTTCTTTTTATTCATTCTACTAGTGGGAGTTCAGAGCTGTTCAGGTTAATCATGTGCAAGGCAATATTAGCTAAACAATTCTTCTGTATCATATTTTGGTCTGGATGCAGTTGTGGACTATTTGGAGTAATTAGAGTCAAATTGTATTGATGTGCAGCTTCTTCCTCAAAGTCATGGCAAATGACAAAAGAATAATGCTGATGAATAATAGTCTCTTCAAGAGAGAGCAGGGATACAGAGTCACAGTCTTCATTTTTTGGAGTATTTGAGGTTTTTGAAAGAACATTAGTTCTAGATAGCAGTACATTGATAACAGCAATGTATCTACACCATGGACAAATGAGTCCCCTATCTCCATTGATATTAGCTGAGCCTTTTTAGTGAACACTAAATTCACTTACAAAAAGTTTAATAAGATGTAAAGAAAGAGCTAAATCTAAAGATAGCTGTAATGTCCCTGATTTCAGCTAACCATGTTAGATTTTCTTTGCTTCATCTTGAAAATCTCGTTAAAGATAATAAGTCTTAGTAGTTATCACAACAAAAAAGCTTAAAGAGCTATAGCCCCAGCATGCCAAGATGAGATCAGAAGTTTAAATCAGGAGAAATACCTTGCAAATGAAAGATGTTTCAGAGCTCCCTCCTGCCCAAACAAGATGTTCTATTTGGTCAAATGTCTGATTTAAAATACTAGCTTACAGCAAAAGTATTTTCTCCTCCCTTCATCTTGAGTCAGTTAGTCCACCATGAAAACAAGGTATGCAGAGCTTAGACATATCAGATGGTACCAATTATATTCCTTAAAATTATTCCTCCTTGCTATAATGGGAAATGAAGAAAAAATGACATCAGAATGAATGATGGACATTACATTAACTGTCAACTTTGGCCAGTTACTGTATATTGTAGCTTCCTATCTCAATAAAAGGAACACCATGTGGGTTGTTTTTTTTTGGCTGGGTTTCTTTTTTAATCTTTGCTTCAACTAAAATTACTATTAACCCCAACCAACTGGCTTATAACCAAGTTAGTCTTTTTAAAACAGAAATTATACTTGAAAAGTTAATTGTGGACATGTCCTTAATAACAATAACAACTGGACAATTTGCTCTTTAGAGGAAATTCTAAGTGTGCATGCTGAAGAATTTAGATAAAGGTCAGATTTTTTGTTATAGTAGTTATGCATTTGTACAAATCACAGATTCCCTTTGTTGTTAGAATTAACATAGAGAATGAGCTAGGACAGTGGTTTTTGTGGACCTCTAATGTTGCTAAGTTTTTGAAATTGAGTAGTAGAGTAAAATCTGATTGATTGACCCAGTTGGTGTGCAACGCATAGCAATGATCACCTCAAAGGCTAATTGTTTTGCTAGAGTGCTCTTGGTGTCAACTCTGAGAATGAAACGTAAAGCTTTACTATCTTCTATCACATGGGCAGGACTCAGAAAGAAGCAGCTTGCGGGCAGTCTGTGGCTTATAGTACTCAACTACCTCTGGGAGTCAAGTGTTCCTAATGAATGTTACAGTAGGCGGCAGAGAGACTGTCCCCTGGTGATAATAAAAAGATTAAGTAACTAAAAAGCAACCATCAGCAAAATAAAAAAATGAATGGTATGCTTTTTAAAGTGGAAAAGGAAACAAAATACTGGGATGACGGGCAAACAAAAAACATCAGAAAGACTTCTGCTAAAAACTGAGATATAAGACATGGCATTCTGGCAACTATTAATGTAATAGCTTCATAACAGCTTTTCTGATACACAAAAGTATTTTACCTGGATGTCCATAAAGTCAAGTCTTTTCTTTCTGGGTGTCATATAATCATGCACTTCCAACTGCCTTAGTGTTTATAGGAGGGACTATTTCTCTTGTTCTGTCGGCTTAATTTCTTCCCCATTCTCTGCTTCCATCACCCCA
Source organism: Platalea leucorodia (assembly GCF_965183815.1). Classification (NCBI taxonomy): domain Eukaryota; kingdom Metazoa; phylum Chordata; class Aves; order Pelecaniformes; family Threskiornithidae; genus Platalea; species Platalea leucorodia. Next base: position 52,730,771 of record NC_138825.1, on the reverse strand, counting down.
CCCTCCTCAACACAACAACAAAAAACAACTTGAAAGGGAGTAAAATGGAAAGCAGTGGCACATGGTACTTTCTTCTCAATACAAAGGAAGTTTCTTGTGTTTGAACCATAACAAGCCATGAAGCAGAAGAGAGGGTAGAATCCAAGAGATAACTGCTTTCCTTGGCCATCTGCCTTCGAATGCTTCATGGCAGGACCAAGAGGAGACAAGTTCAAACATTCATATACAGGTTTGAAAACCATATCCAACAACTAACACCGTATTTATTATTGTTTAAGTTCTGTGAACTTTCTTCCAATTCCACTTCACTCATTCATTTCTGTGAAGGTGCATCCAACAGCAGTCCAGTACACAAATACGAAATACTTCCAGTTCACATCAAAGTATTATCAGATTCTTTCTGATGTCTACATAAGGTTTTTCAGTTGCAGGTCTACACTAGATATAGGTAAATATTATTAAAGTGCTCCATAGATGTCCATTGCACTTTAAAGATGAACATTTACTGGCAAGAATTCCCCAGGACATGTAAGTTCAAATCAATATCCTCCAATGACTTTTATTAACAGGGACAGTCCCTGTATGAGCTCCACTCAACAAAATCTATTTATGAAAAGGAAAGGAATATTATAGAATCAAATTTTTGTTTCTGTTTTGGTAGATACCATATTCTGGTGGGAAATTTTTTTTCTCTTTTAGGGAAGCTTGTGGTCTAACCCTCATGCTTTCTGACTTAGGTATGAAGACCCGCAACATCAACAACTGCCTGTGCATTCTGCAGAAGCACCTACTGAATGCAAAGAAGTGGTTATTATGGCTGATGGCAGTCATATTTTCACAGTACTCTGAGAGCAGTACTGTGTATGCATAGATCAGATCACCTCATTGTGGACTACTAGAACAACCTATGCCACAAGGAACATCAACAATCAGAGATCGCACCGTTGCAAAACTGAAATATGTATTTTCAGCCCAGCCATTTCCTGGAGGAAAAGAAAAAAATCAAGGTATGAATGGATGAAGGTAAATCTTAATGTAGCTTGTTGTCATGGATGTGGTGAGAAAATTAACTCCATTTCAGCCAAAGCCAGTATACCTGGTAAGTACTGAATAAACAAATGAAAGGAATTCCCCATATCATTCAAGGAATTTCACTGAAATTACTTTTGCTACAACAATCACATGGGAAAGAAAGCTATTCAGAAGCAGAGGAGACATATTATATGATGTTTCATGTGTTCAAATGAATGGGGCCTGAACAAAAAACTTGCTTGGAAATAGCAAAAACAGCAGTATGACAGAAGCGTGTATTTAGCAGAACGGGCAACAAAGCTTACAAAAACTTCTGTGATCTAGTTACAGTCATAAGGAAACCTCCAACAGCCCAATGCTAGGTCAGCAGTGCTCTTCAAGCCACCCAGAGCAGACAAGGACTAACAAGCAAGCTACTTAACTCTCTCAGCAGCTTGGCCCCTATTGCTGCTGCTGCTGTCCCTGGCCATGAACACATTTATTGACTCCTCTGCACATCACTTTCCCTCACTGGCAAAATGTGAAGAAAAGTGCTCGTTTTCCTTGTCAGAAATTTTGGAATTTACAAAGCACTCTACAACAGCAAAATAGCATGCAGTAAGTTGGTATTATTGTTACGTTGCAGTTCACATCCAAGCATTTCAAAGATTGAACAGATCTCAGTGGGTAAAAAAAATCATCCGTAGCAAGTTTTGTTACAATAGCTTCTTTGTCATACACTGAAATAACTGATTAGATTTCACTTGCAAAACTTCAGAAATACATAATTTTGTCAAAGATAACAAGCCTGAAATGATGAAAGAAAGGAAAGCATCAAATATTGCAACTCAATATATTAAGGATACATCATAGATGAAACTGAAGCTGAGATTTTTGTAACTGTGTTTGTTGTCATTCTGAGGATGTCTATTAATATCGACCTATTTGGTAAGCAAACCAGTCAAAAATATAATACAAATTCTTTTTAAAATAAAATTTTTCAGTCATTGATTCTCTTCTAGTTTAGAAAATCAGGTATATTGAAACATGCATCCATAGAGAACAAGCGGAATGTTTTAGCATGAGAAAATCTATTATGCTATCAACCATTATAGTTGTCAGGCAGGCAGTATTTGCAACTTAGCTTGCACATTGTACCTGATATCAGCACAATATAGAAAGGATTTTCTATTACCACTTCCAATCATTTATATAGATCATGGCAGTAGGATTAGACCTTAGTTTGATTTTTCAGGTTCAAATCTTTTCCTAAACCTTGTTGTTTCTGAAAGATAACATTTGTCTGTCAACTGATCTGACTTATAGGTCTATATGTTAACTTGGTAGAATAGAGTAAAGAGAATATTTTTAAGAAGCATTTAAAAAACTTGTTTCAACCCTCATAGTTACATCTCAATTACTGATCAGTTTCCTGAGAAAACACCCTGTAATAAATATGCTACCATTTCTCTCTCAGGTAAAAAAAAAAAAAAGATGGATGTGCCTCTCCAGTATGAGATTTGCAGCAGGGCTAGAGCAAGTCCTTGGCTGGATCAAGGCAAGGACACAAAACTGAGCTGCTGCAAACAACTGATACTGTGACATTGTCAGATTCATGATCAGAAAATCTAAACTTCTTTTTTACCTAAATAGGTCTGGAATTCTTAAATAGGAATAAACAGGGCAGACAGCCACTGATATCCAAGCGGAGGCATCACATAGATCCAGTGAAGCCTTAAGATGTCTAACTCCTATTTAGGCTCCTAAATAACCATTAATTTGAATGCACTGTTAGGATCCTCAATATTCCTTTGATTCATGCCCAAGGACTGTAAAATGCCTGTGAAAATTCCAGTCAACAGCAACAAATCTCTCTTCTACTGAGAAAGCAAACAGATTTGAGAAAGCTGTAATCACATCTCTGATTTTTAACTTAAAAAGAAATTGACTGTATCAAAATGCAGTGAACTTTACTATATTATGCATAGGCACATTAAAGTACCTCCTAAATAGCTTCAGTATTGACGATATTGATGCTGTTGCTATTGGTGCAATGAAGATGTTGACAATACAAAAATTAGCTGCATATATGCACCAGTATTACAGTTTAAAAACTGCCAGACATTTGTGTTTCAGAAGACTTAAATTATGCATGGAAAAAATTGAGATTTTCATGTAACATTTGACATCACTTTACTTTACTGTCATAGCTGTCAATTTATAAAATGTTGCTGTCTTTGTCTCTTAAATGATATGTGAGCTGCTAAAATGGAACCTAGGCCATTTTGTGGAAGACAGAGGAAGAGAAATGGAAGGAATAATTCCTAGGCACAGTGTCAAGCCTGTACACTGACAAAAGAAATACAGGAGTTTTCAAGGAAAGGAGAGATGATGCTGGCTTCTCCAAGTGATTATGCTCTCCCTGCTCTCTGCCTTCTTCCCCCATGGTGTAACTCCTCCAGCCCTTAGTGAAAATAGAACTTTTTGCTGTTCTTAACACTTTGGTTTCGGAAAGCATTGCTCATACCACTTGTCGCTGTGTTCACAGTACTGAGCCTCCTCATGGAAGGCAACCCAGGCTATTTATGTAAAGCTACCCAAATTGAAACTCTCGGGTGTTTATTTTCTAACCAGTCTCTCTCTGTCTCTTGATTCAGTTGAAACAGAAAAAAATAATCAAATGTATTTCTCTTGGAGTCATCTTCCTACAAATATAATGTCATTCTTTAAACTTGGGTCACTTTCTGTGAAATGCTCTTTGAGGCCAAAAATCCTTTGAATTTTATTAGATTTCTCCATGATACACTTAATAAATCAGTCAGTTTATTAAGGCCAAGTAAAGAAGCTGCTGGCCAAGTTACTGCTTGCAGTCCATGGTTTACCAATATGAACATAGTAATAACAAACACAAAAGCCATACATATTTACCTGCATATATATCTTTAAATAAACAAACCAATAATCTGTAAAAATAAAGTAGAATTGTAACAGACCTCAGGACCTGCATGCTAATATGTTATCTTCTTTGACAAAGACTTGCTGGCTGAAGGGGTAAGTAATGAGACACAGTACTCTTCACCTCCACGTACATTGTCTGAATGCACTCTTTGCTGGAAACAAATTAATCTCATTAAAATCTGTAAGACATGGACCAACTCTCAGTCCAAATAAAATGAGACCATGCCCAGTCAAACCACTGCCCGCAAAATGCCTCACATTTGGTCTCCCTCTGCCAGTGTTGGGGAAGGCCAAGGTTTACAAGATAGTAGGAGACGGCTGGTCCCTTTTTCCAGATCAGAACAGAGGTGTCCTGGCTAATGTGGTGTCCTGGTTTCAGCTGGGATAGAGTTAATTTTCGTCTTGGTAGCCGGTATGAGGCTGTGTTTTGGGTTTAGGATGAGAACAATGTCGATGATGATACACTGATGCTTTGGTTCTTGCTAAGTAGTGCTAAGCTGTCTCTGAATAGGTGCTAAGTGGCGCTCACACTGGTCAAGGACTTTTCAGCTTCCCCTGCTCTGCCGGGGGCACAAGAAGCTGGGAGGGGGCACAGCCAGGGGGGAGGGCTGGCCCAGACTGGCCCAAGGGCTATTCCATACCATATGACATCATGCTCAGTATATATAAGCTGGGGGAAGAAGAAGGAAGGGGGGAACATTGGGCATGATGGCGTTTGTCTTCCCAAGTAACCGTTATGCGTGATGGAGCCCTGCTTTCCTGGGGATGGCTGAACACCTGCCTGACGATGGGAAGTAGTGAATGAATTCCTTGTTCTGTTTTGTTTGCGTGCACGGTTTTTGCTTTGCCTATTTAACTGTTCTAATTTATTTTACTTCAATTATTAAACTGTTCTTATCTCAACCCACGAGTTTCCTCCCTTTTACCCTTCTGATTCTCTCCCCCATCCCACTGGTGGGGAGTGAGCGAGCGGCTGCGTGGTGCTTAGTTGCTGGCTGGGGTTAAACCACGACATGTGGAAAATCTTACAATATGTTGTACATAATCTGTATGCATAATGGTATCAACAGAAAACTCCAGTTTATAGTATTTTCAGTGTGTCACATAGGACAAACTGCCTAAGAGACAAAGCAACATTAAAATTGGATTTTAATGCCCATGCTGTCTGACTGAAAAGTGTTCTTTAAAATTCTGACTAAACTGAAATAGAAATTTAGGTGTCAGCATCACTTTTGCAGCTCAGGCTCATTTGTTACAGCAAATGACCATCCTCCTCCCACTTGTTTTATCGACTATATTGTTTGGTTACTTCAAACACATCTATAGCACAGTGAAAGGGCCCAGCGGGACCAGAAGTTTCATTTGTATACACACTGCAGATAGACTTTACATCTGTTGCTGGCCTGTCTTTACCTACGTTCTTCTCTTCCAAGAAAATAGTTTTATTTCCAAGAAATGAGGGAATACGTTATTCTAAAAGTTTTAACAACGTGTGAGCTTCAAGTCCTCTTTCCTCTTAGTCACAGACCTTCAAGGTGACATAAAGGGGGCCTACAGGAAAGATGAAGAGGGACTCTTTATCAGGGAGTGTAGAGATGGGACAAGGGGTAATGGTTTCAAAATGAAAGAGAGTGGATTTAGATTAGATATTAGGAAGAAATTCTTTACTTTGAGGGTGGTGAGGCACTGGAACAGGTTGCCCAGAGAAGCTGTGGATGCCCCATCCCTGGCAGTGTTCAAGGCCAGGTTGGATGGGGCTTTGAGCAATCTGATCTAGTGGAAGGTGTCCCTGCCCATGTCAGGGGCGTTGGAACTAGATGATCTTTAAGGTCCCTTCCAACCCAAACCATTCTGTGATTCTATGATTCTATGATAAAATGAACTGGGAGGGCCAGACTGTCTTCAGTAAAGGGGAACCCTAGATTCAGAGGCAAAGTCTATCATCTGGAAGGTGCTTCACATGCCCACTTGCTTTCCAATGGCAGCCAAAGAACTCTTAGTTGTATTGCAGGCTCCCTGAAATTATTCATTATAAAAGACTCAGTGACAGCATCTAGCGTACTAACATGAGAGGGTGCTAGGAGAGATGTCCAGAAAGAGAGGGCAAGCATTTGCAGCAGGATGGGAGCTGTGTCAGTGCGTCAGGGCTCAGTGTTCTCTCTCCTTTTTGAAGAGGTACAGAATGCTCTCTGAAGGAAGAAGTTCAGAATATTTTGTTGTCATGGTATTTTCCCTCTTTTTGTTTACAAGCTTCAGCCTTGCACATACTAAATTTAATTGCATTTACCATACACTGGCCAAGACACTTCACTCATCTAAATCCCTCTGGATCATTCTGTACTGTTCACGATTGTTTGCTTTATCAGCTAACTTGCTATCTCCTCTGAAGCATTCACATCTATTATCACTTGAGAAGTTCCACCACTGCTCCTGGGGATACAAACTCTCAGCTTCTTTCTGGAACCACAAACTGCTGCCTTCTTATTGCTGAAGAAATTTTCACACTGCATTGTTGTTTTTTTAGCACTGGGATTAACTTTTGATATGGAATATTGCTAATCAGTTTTACCTGCGTACTAGGAATGAGGAAAATAATTTCTAACTTAAAATCACCAGGATGCAGTAAAATTGCTTAATTTTCAAGTGACAGTGGGCATAACATTTTATTTGTCTCAGAAGAGGCTATTCCCTTCTATTTAACTGTATCAACATTAACTAAATAAGATAGTGCAATAACAGAATATTAAGTTCATAATTGCACAGATATGTAAAAGAGTTCAGTGAAACATTAAGGGAAAATTACATCCAAACATGCAATAACATTGACATTAATTATATTTATTGCATAATACTTTTTCAGTATAGCTCATTAATAACTGTACAATCAATCAGTTGCAGCTATTCTAATATTCTTTCAGGGGATTAATCTAGGGTTAATCTAACTAAGCTTAGGAAGCAAGGCTAAAAAATTCCACCTGTAAGCATTCAATATACTGAAGACGATCTTAGAAAATGTGATCTAAAAGAATTTGCTCCTTGCGCTATTGCATCTGAGCGCAGAATTAAGATATTGGATTGCACTTTGATGTTTAATAGTGAAGGTCTCTTCAAATCATCACTATTGTAAACAAGCCCTTTGTATCATAAGAGCAAAGTTGAATGTAAAGTGACCATTTTATACTTAATATTAAAACGAAAGGGGAAAAAAAGACTGATTTGTAGAAATTACAAACATCTTAAGAGGTAGGCCACTAACATTCGAAGAGTGTTTTTAATAGTCTCTTCTACTGGCAATTTTGATATTCCGTACATTTTATCTAATACTTTTGGCATCGTAAAAAATGAAACGAGCTATTATGTTCTCTAGAAGAATATGCAGTAAACAGATTACATAAATAATTCTGACTAATTTTACAGAAAAATATCTCATTACATTTACAGAACAAGGTGACACATGAACATTGTAGCATAAATCTGCTGAGACTATATCCCTAACTTTGCAAAAATCCACTTCTAACCCCTCAGCCCCCAAGCCAATACTATGAAGGTCCAGTGACACTGTCTGCTACAAACAGAAACATTGAGGCACATTAGTAAACAGCGCATTTCATTTTAGCATTAAAAAGGTAGGTCTGTACAAACAGAGAGGTATTGGAACAGAACCTTCTTTGTGGTTGGATTAGAGGACATTATTGCCCTCCAGACAGAAACTAGTTCCAAGACATATCTCAGGAGTTATATTAATTTTTCTTTCAAATACTTCCATAAATATCATTTGGAACTGCATCCTAGTTTACTAATTTGGAGATTATTTGCATTTTCTGAATTCCCAGGTTCTTTATCTGAATACTATTAAGTCTCACCCTATTAGTTAGTTTCTTCTGCCTTTTTCCCTCTGACACACATGATTTTAAGAATACACTAAATCTGTATCTTTTTCCACTACTGAAAATCTGTTGCCTTCTGCTGTAAGAATTACAGAGAATTCAAACCAGTGGAGGTCTTTTACACATATTATATAGTTTCCTAATTTCAGTGTAGCTAATTCATCAGCCCAACATATTCATTCATTCTCTACTCTAAAACTTGTTCTTTCAGTTGAGAATAATATTTAAGTACAGTAAACTGTCATTTGTCATACCTCCATATTATTGTGAAGGAAAGATGTTAAATTATGTTCTTTTCTGTGATTCCTAAAAGACTCCTGAGAATACCTCTACATTTAAAATATGAGTTAAAAAAACAGATGAATCTGATGTTTTAAGAGACTGAAAGAGGAAGAAACTAATAAAACTAAAAGAACCACCAATTAGCAAGTTTACCTACATATTTTTTTCTAACACAGCTATACCTAGGTTTAAAATATCTATACTTGCTGCACATTAAGAGCAACGTTAAACATAAACAAGCTGTTGAGAATCCTGCTGCACATATGATTCAGCCTACTTCCAGTATGTATAATGTTGTATTTGGCATGTTGACTTTCATTTGCCTTCATGCTGCCTAATCCTCACCTTTATTAGCAGTCAGCAGAATTCCTCATGATTTTCTCTGGCCTGAATTTTTTAACTTTATTTGAAAATTTAAATAAAATGAACCAATATTCAGAGTATTTGAGTATCCAGAGTGCCTCATGATTTTAGTCATCGCATCGTAGATGTACTGTATTTGTGAAGACCAATTCTACAATATCTGATAGCATGCTGCAGCCAGAAAAAGTTAATATGGAATAGTTTATGTGAAGAGAAATGTCATGCACATGATATGTAAAGTAGTTCTTCCAGTCTACTTAGCCTGGATAAGATTGACTCAAACGGACTATGTTATGTTTTGTGTAATGCAGACCAAGACAGCAGACTGGGGTAGTGTAGGAAGCAACAAATGGTTATTTGTTTCTTTGTTTTTTGCTTGGTTTTGTTTTTGTCTAGACAAGAGAAGACTGCAGAAAAGGAAGGTAAGAGCTTTCTAATATGGATAAACAAACTGCAGGGAGGCAAGACGATAGTGTTCTCCGTGACCGCAGCCAACAGAGGAACAACGCAAATGAATCATAGCAAAAGAGATTCAGTTCACCTGTTCTGGGAAACTTGTTGATGTAAAGGACAGATGAACACTGGAGAAGAGTTGAAACCTATGTCACTGGAATTTTTTGGAGAACAAACCTGATTGATTACTACCTTTTAGGCATGGCACTGACTTGCCTTTGGGACCTCTTAAAGTTCTGTCAGACTATCGTCTCCAGCTTTGCATGTAAACCTGTGAATTCTTTAAAGATTTCATATTTATATGCATATTCATCAGTTTTTACAGTAGTGCCCCTCAGCCACCTGATAAGAGACCCCATTCTGTTAGAGGTGCATAAACAATGCAGTTGCAACAATTGCCATCTTAATCCTCCAAGAGAGAGGGGAGGCAGGGAATGGACAGGGATTATTGTTATTGAAATTCCTTTAGTGAGGTAATGCTAAAAGGGGATTACTAAAATGGAAACACAACAGGCCGTGTTTGAACAGTCAGTAGGTTTTCACAACCCCCCACATGGAGAAAATGTTCCTGCTGTACCAAATTTTTATTCTCATAGTATCAATACATATTTTAAGAGGGAATACGAAAAGTCATGTACCTCTTACTTAAGAGACATCAGTTATCAATTTAGACAAATGTTCCTATACATTCCTATTTCCTAATCTGAGACAATGCCACTATATACTCCTGATAAAAAGCCAGGCCACGCAAAAGGACATCACAAATACAATGACTGAGATGTCCTTGTCCCACCCATGGCTCTACTGGGTGTATAAACTTTTAACGAACAGAAGATTTTGTCCCTAACACTCACACAACTCACAGATTTAGCCAGCCAACATAAACACCACCATTTGATATAAATACCTCAGTCTGGAGTAGTAGATAGAAATTGGTAGAGAAACAAATAATGTGGAAAACCTGTCTGTACCTTAATTAACAAGATCTGAACCAGGGCATGTCAGTTACTTCTTTTCAATCATTATACACTCCGCCAAGTAATACTACAGCATAAAAAATATATTCAAATATATCATTGATCTCTTTAGACCAGAAGCATTTGCAGTGCAATAAAAGAAATTGCTACAAAGGTGGGGAAACATCAACTTTTGCTACCTTGCAAAAAGTAAATCTCACGACAAGGCAGGAGAACTGGTATAAAAGACTACCTGATATGGCTAGAAATCCCCTTAACCCTTCTTTCCCTCATCTCTTACTTTTCCCATCCCTCTTTACCTTTCCCACCTGAGTTGAACTGTCTTAAGAGAGAATGTGGAAGTAAAGTCCATCTGCTTGGGATTTTATAATGAATAAGTGGGAAGCCAATTAGTATGTAATTGCTTTGGGTCCTGATGAAGTATTGTCCTTGAGCTGGCTACGCTGGCACTTGAATTTGCAAGTTTCTAAAAGTTTACGAAGCAGTTTTAAAATACTTAACGTGCTTGGCAGAGTTTAACTCCATATCCTGATGTTTCCATTGCAGCTCAGGCCCACATGGAGACATTAGAAAGTCATACTATTCACACTTACAAAGAAATCAGAAGAAAAAAAGTAGTGTAGGTGAATTTTAAAAGGGACTAGTTAGTTTTCAAATAGGAAGAGAGCCTTGTTCTTTCTGCTAAGAAAAGAACAATGAAATTAGAATTTTAAATTTAATTCTTAAATAAAGTGGTTCCACCACTCATTTCCTTTGCCACTACTTTGGAAATAATATCTGCGTTGCAAAGGCAAACATGTGCAGCATTTTGGACATATTTTGTCTTCCCCTGGAACATCATTTTTTCCTAAAGGTACTATACCAAACTATCAGAATAGACATTTTTTCTAAATTTCATTTCTATAACCATGATCACATCTTTGTGTCCATTACATTATGCAAAGCTCTATAAAATGAGAGATAGCACTTTTCTGCTTTTGTTCTGTCACTTTGTTTTTACAGTCAGTCTCTCTATGATTATAAAAAAAGTTACAGTTTGGGCTTGTGTGAGATCTCACTTTCAATAAACTTACAAATATATTTCTAGCTCTACATGCAGAACACTTTTTTAAAAGGCCTTTGTATTCAAATTTAAAAGACTGTCAGAATGACAGTAGGCTATGTTTGTACCGTTTTCCATTCTCATTATAATTACCATCATAGGTACAGATCCAAACTGCAGCATTTTTCTCTCTTGTTGCAATCCATGGCACAAGAACGAGCTATCAGAATTTTAATGCTTCATATATTCTATAAGTTAAGTACAGTTCTGTATGACTTTGACCTTTTCAATATTCCATAATTTGACTGACTGGCTACTCTAATTTGTCCCCTGTTTACAGTCTCGGAAACCTGTGGGGAAGAAGCAAAATGCCCAGCCAATCAAAATACTGAATGCTGAAAAGATCAAAGTAGTAAAACATACTACAGTCTTTCACAGAATATATTAGGCATTAAAATTTTCATATCACACTATAAAAAGATAACATTTTCCCCTGCAAGTCTAGATACTATAAAAGCGGAGACACTAGTGCAGCAGAGGTGGTATCACTAAACTAAATAACACAACTTATACTACTCATGCGTTCTTGGTTTAGACTGTTACACGTTTCCTCAAATAATGAGCTCTATCCTAGCACTGAAATTAAATCAAATTCAGCTTTAGTTTCATAACTTTAATACAAACTCATGATTTTCCAGTATGTGTTCCAGTTTAGGAAACTGCAGGAATAGATGCTTCTGATCCTGCTGAACGCATACCACAAAACTTTTGTCAACAACAATCAACATTTCTGACTTGGCACTATGTGAAAGTTTTAATTTTCTTTGTGGTTCATAGAGACTGGGTGAGTCTAGTAATGTAGAGGCAATTTTACATTATTGTTGTTTACATGACTCATTTGCACTCCTCCACTAGTGAGTAAATAGTATTAGGAGCAGGTGACACAAAAAAATCCATCGCTTTGCCACTACAACATTCTACTAGGAAAAAACAAAACCAAGTCATCTTACTATGTCAAAGATGTTCATGGTATACAATGAAGAAAAGAGATTAAAAATCAAATGTAAACAACATTGAGATGATATAATCTGAATACTTTATGGATTCATTTCCATGTAATCATTGCAGCTTAATTGGGTTATGGAACTATAATGTCTTACCCTGTTATCACAATGCATGTTTCTTTATCTACTTGCTAATGAAAGAGACTTAAACAAGATGAAGAGCACTAATATGATTTGATTTGTAATTCTTTCCTTGAAAATGCCCAAAGAACAGATGCTCTGATTATTGATATTCTTATCAAATAGGGTGTCCTATTCGCTACCTTTTGAATGCAAATTGCTAATGTGTATCCTTAACAAGTTTCAGTTAATTAGAAAAGTTTGTCCCTATAATGTGGATTTATCAGAATCTCTGTCTCCGCTTTAACAGCAGACCACTTATAATAAACAGGTTCAAATATTACGCAAAAGTTGCTCACCCTGCTTGCAAGTCTGCATTTTGTGGTATGATCAGACAGCAGGCTCAGTCACCAAGGAAACAAAAAAGAAGCTACGACACCAACCTTTACACTGGAATAACAAATATGTCTTATAAGACAATATGAAGTTATAATATTTGCAAATAGGATAATAATTTATGTCATAAAATTTATAATTTAATAACTCTAGCTGGCAAAAAAAAAAGACAAGGGTGCCATCTAATTTGTTGCACTGTGCTGGTGAGCAAGGTTTACAGACAATGGCGCAGAGCAGCAAGCATGAATCTTCCTCACCTCCTAGTCACTCAGTTATATGATCTCACACTGTGTGCTGTGCTGTTCTGTCTTTCTCCCTTCATATTGCATTACAGTCATCAGGTAACCCATCCTGTTTATTTTTTCTTTTACCTATCTCACGACCTGCTTCTTGGACTGTCTCACTGAAATGGCTCAACAGAACTGCAAAAGCATCTTCTAAAGGTAAAGTCTCTTACAATTCCTGAGAAAAATGCTGTCCTAAAAGTTGTCCTACATGTGAATTTAGAAGGACATATCTATAACAAGAGGTACATTAGGACTCCACCGAGGAAGACTGGTAATTTGGGTGGGGTCAAGGAGAAATAACCAAAGTGCTTGTATATCGCTCTCTACAACTACCTGAAAGGAGGTTGTAACGAGGTGGGGGTCGGTCTCTTCTCCCCAGTAACAAGCCATAGGACAAGAGGAAACGGCCTCAAGCTGTGCCAGGGGAGGTTTAGATGGGATATTAGGAAAAACTTCTTCACCGAAAGGGTAGTCAGGCACTGGAACAGGCTGCCCAGGGAAGTGGTTGAGTCTCCATCCCTGAAGGTATTTAAAAGACGTGTAGATGTGGTGCTTAGGGACATGGTTTAGTGGTGGACTGGGTAGTGATAGGTTAACGGTTGGACTCAATGATCTTAAAGGTCTTTTGTAACCTAAATGATTCTATGATTCTATGAATATCAACACAGAGTCCAGGCAAGTAGATAGAAAGATTGGCAATTTGCGCAGGATATGTGATATGACATGATACAGGTAAATGCCAGGCAGACAAAAAAATTTAAGTCAATGATGTTCATTTTCCCATAAAAGCAGTGGATACAAGCTGGCTATGAATACACTTAGGTTAGAAATTGGATGATGGGTTTTAACAATCAGAGGAACACGTTTCTGTAAAAAGATCCAAACAGTAGCAGCCAAAGAAAAAATATCCTTATCTTGAAATACAAAGGAAAAGTACATTGTCAAATGTTTTTATTGCGAATCATTTTTCTGCATCACTTTTTACAGCCTTGGCGAATAGAAGATTTACTTTTGCTCCTGACTTATCACAAAAGGGGGATAACCACATTTATTTCGTATGTGTATTTGGTAAAGTGTAAGGACTGATCTAGAGAGATGTGTCACTGAGTTAAATGCCATAAAATTAAGCTTGTGATATTGGGTGAGACAATCCTTCTCCAAAGCAATTGCAGTCATAACGAGGAATATGGACTAAAAGAAAGATTATTTCCCATCTGAAAGCACCTGTAGTTGTTCAACAGACAATAAAAGGCATACAATTTCTTCTGTCTCAGATGCTGATCAGAAGAAAGGCTACGCTGACCATTCAGTTTGCTTGGCAATATATGTCTAAAAATCTTGGGAACATCATCCAAAACACCACCAGAACATATATGTTCCTCTTCATAAAAGTGCTAACAGGAAATTTAGAGTTACTAAATTATAAGCAGCGTACTTCAGGGAACAGCTGAGGAACAAAGATGCCAAATCTCAAGCATTACTCTCTGGCAGATAGCCTAACCGAAATCAATCCAGTTCTAAAGGAAAAATCTCCTCTAGACTAAGTGGAGATGTAAGGAGAGATGGCAAGTAGAAATGAAGTTCAGTTCCAAGTAGAGTTGTTACTGCAATCAAAAGATATTCCTGTTTGTCGCTATACCATAAAAATAGTTGTTTGCTGACTCGGATGATAAGGTACCAATTTAGAAAGAGTAAAAAAACTCTGGTAACAGGGACCCTTTAATCACTTCCATAACTGAAAGTATCCCTTGCAGTTGGGTGGATGGAAACATGGTGATTTGTCAAACTGATCCTGTCTATCAACCAAGACCTAGAGCTGTCCTCACAATCGGAAGCTTACAATTAGCTTTTCTTACTATTTAATTGAATGTGAAAGAGGCTGTTAACAAACATGTTTATAATTTAATATGTTCATAACTTTACACGTGGAAGATCAGTCTTTTTAGTCTTTCTCTGTGGTTGATGGTGAAAGTTTCATTTCTCCAGAGGCCAGTTCAAAGGACAAGCCTAATTGTGGAGCTCTGGGTCATTTGCTGGAGAACTTGCAATTCTTGATTATATGGGAAGATAAAGGCACCTGGCTTCACAAAGCCAGGACTATCCTCTGTAGGTATCCACTATATTGCTGGGGTGGGGGGGGGGGAGGGGAATATTTTCATAAATGAAGATTAAGAAAAAAACAATGTCACAGGTGGAGGAAGAAAATGCCTTTTTTTTTTTTTTTTTTAAATTAAGACAGAATGCACTGGAAAGCGAGAGTTACTACTTTTTGAAAATAGTCTGATTTGTGAGAGTACATGCAAAAAGTCCAAAAAATAAGATAAAGACATTCTTTTTTTCCCTGCCTTACTCTTAGATCTTAAATGTATCAGCTCACTACGGAAAAATCTTTGGATGCAGAGAATACTAAGACTGGGGAAAAAAGCCTGTAAGAACTTTCCCTTGAGTCCTCTGCTTTTACTAACGGCTTTTACAAAATTGTATGATCCAGCCCCTTTCCATTTTTGGAACTGAAGCCTTAGTGAGGTTTGAAAATGTTCTGAAACATTTTTCATGTGAGAAAGGCTATTTTCATGCTGCTTTGCTCCTACAAGCTGGAGAATTAATGGCTTTCTCTGAAAAAGCCTCTTGTAGAGAGATTTCCAATGCCATTTAATAAACTCAAGAGGTCTGAATAAACATCTAGATCTTTGTTTGCAACCAGCTAAGCAGCTTTTGAAGTTTACTGAATGTATATTGATGCTACATGCATCAGGTAGCATTAAATAACGTTAGCGAATTAGTTGACCTGGGTCTTACTGTTAAATACGAATTAAAAAAGTGTTTACAAAGATAAGTTTAGGCACAGAAGGCAGTTTTCTGAGGCTCCTTCTCTAGCCAGTGAATGGAGACAGAGGGTCCTGCTAATCAGGAGCCCCACTCCTGGGTTCCAGATCTTGAGAGTTCAGGATGACAACTGTTCTGTTGTTGTTGGCCATCATCT